>NC_073239.2:41682500-43076666 GCF_029281585.2 Gorilla gorilla gorilla | reverse complement strand
CCAGATAATACAGAAAGAGTGTTTCAAACCTGGGCTATGAAAGGGAATGTTCAGCTCTGTGACTTGAATGCAGATATCACAAAGCAGTTTCTGACAGTGCTTCTGTGTAGATTTTAGATGAAGATATTCCCGTTTCCAACGAAATCGTTAGAGCTATCCAAATATCCACTTACAGATTCTACAAAAAGAGAGTTTCCGAACTGCTCTATTTAAAGAAAGGTTGAACTCTGTTAGTTGAGGACACTCATCACAAGCTTCTGAGAATGCTTCTGTCTAGATTTTATATGAAGATATTCCCGTTTCCAACGAAATCTTCAATGTTATCCAAATATCCACTTGCAGATTCTACCAAAAGGTGGTTTTCAAACTTCTGTATCAAAAGAAAGGTTGAACTCTGTTAGTTGAGGACACACATCACAAAGAAGTTTCGGAGAATGCTTCTGTCTAGATTTTATTTGAAGATATTCCCATTTCCAACGAAATCTTCACAGTTATCGAAATATCCACTTGCAGATTCTACAAAAAGAGTGTTTCCAAACTACAGTGTCAAAAGAAAGTTTGAACTCTGTTAGTGGAGGACACACATCACAATGAAGTTTCTGAGAATGCTTCTGTTTAGATTTTATATGAAGATATTCCCGTTTCCTACGAAATCTTCACTGTTATCCAAATATCCACATGCAGATTCTTCTAAAAGATGGTTACCAAACTGCTGTATGAAAAGAAAGGTTGAACTCCTTTAGTTGAGGAAACTCATGTCAAAGAAGTTTCTGAGAATGCTTCCGTCTGGATTTTATATGAAGATATTTCTGTTTCCAACGAAATTTTCGCAGTTATCCAAATATCCACTTGCAGATTCTACCGAAAGAGTGTTTCCAAACTGCTGTATCAAAAGAATGGTTGAGCTCCGTTAGTTGAGGACACTCATCACAAACAAGCTTTTGAGAATGCTTCTGTCTAGATTTTATATGAAGATATTCCCGTTTCCAACGAACTCTTCACAGTTATCCAAATATCCACTTGCCGATTCTACAAAAAGAGTGTTTCCAAACTGCTGTCTCAAAAGAAAGGTTGAACTCTGTAAGTAGAGAAAACACATCACAATGAAGTTTCTGAGAATGCTTCTGTTTAGGTTTTATATGAAGATATTCCCGTTTCCAACGAAATCTTCACTGTTATCCAAATATCCACTTGCAGATTCTTCTAATACAGGGTTTCCAAACTGCTGTATGAAAAGAAAAGTTGAACTCCTTTAGTTGAGGAAACTCATGTCAAAGAAGTTTCTGAGAATGCTTCCGTCTAGATTTTATAAGAATATATTCCCGATTCCAACGAAATTTTCACAGTTATCCAAATATCCACATGCAGATCCTACCAAAAGAGTGTTTCCAAACTACTGTATCAAAAGAATGGTTGAGCTCCGTTAGTTGAGGACACTCATCACAAACAAGCTTTTGAGAATGCTTCTGTCTAGATTTTATATGAAGATATTCACGTTTCCAACGAACTCTTCACAGTTATCCAAATATCCACTTGCCGATTCTACAAAAAGATTGTTTCCAAACTGCTGTATCAAAAGAAAGGTTGAACTCTGTAAGGAGAGAAAACATATCACAAAGAAGTTTCTGAGAATGCTTCTGTCTAGATTTTATATGAAGATATTCCCGTTTCCAACGAAATCTTCAATGTTATCCAAATATTCTCTTGCAGATTCTACAAAAAGAGTGTTTCCAAACTACTGTATCAACAGAAAGGTTCAACTCTGGTAACTGAGTACACACATCCCGATTAAGTTTCTGAGAATCTTTCTGTCTCTTTTTTATGGGAAGATATTTCTGTTTTCACCGTAGGCCTGAATTCGCTCAAAATATCCACTTCCAGATACTACAGAAAGAGTGTTTCAAACCTGGGCTATGAAAGGGAATGTTCAGCTCTGTGACTTGAATGCAGATATCACAAAGCAGTTTCTGACAGTGCTTCTGTGTAGATTTTAGATGAAGATATTCCCGTTTCCAACGAAATCGTTAGAGCTATCCAAATATCCACTGACAGATTCTACAAAAAGAGAGTTTCCAAACTGCTCTATTTAAAGAAAGGTTGAACTCTGTTAGTTGAGGACGCACACCACAAAGAAGTTTCTGAGAATGCTTTTGTCTAGATTTTATATGAAGATATTCCGGTTTCCCACGAAATCTTTAGAGGTATCCAAATATCCACTTACAGATTCTACAAAAAGAGTGTTTCCAAACTGCTCTATCAAAAGAAAGGTGGAACTCGGTTAGTTGAAGACACACATCAAAAAGATGTTTCTGAGAATGCTTCTGTCTATATTTTATTTGAAGATATTCCCATTTCCAACGAAATCTTCACAGTTATCGAAATATCCACTTGCAGATTCTACAAAAAGAGTGTTTCCAAACTACAGTGTCAAAAGAAAGTTTGAACTCTGTTAGTGGAGGACACACATCAAAATGAAGTTTCTGAGAATGCTTCTGTTTAGATTTTATATGAAGATATTCCCGTTTCCAACGAAATCTTCACTGTTATCCAAATATCCACTTGCAGATTCTTCTAAAAGAGGGTTTCCAAACTGCTGTATGAAAAGAAAGGTTGAACTCCTTTAGTTGAGGAAACTCATGTCAAAGAAGTTTCTGAGAATGCTTCCGTCTAGATTTTATATGAAGATATTCCCGTTTCCAACGAAATCTTTAGAGGTATCCAAATATCCACTTACAGATTCTACCAAAAGAGAGTATCCAAACTGCTGTATCAAAAGAATGGTTGAACTCTGTTAGTTGAGGACACTCATCACAAAGAAGCTTCTGAGAATGCTTCTGTCTAGATTTTATATGAAGATATTCCCGTTTCCAACGAACTCTTCACAGTTATCCAAATATCCACTTGCCGATTCTACAAAAAGAGTGTTTCCAAACTGCTGTATCAAAAGAAAGGTTGAACTCTGTAAGGAGAGAAAACACATCACAAAGAAGTTTCTGAGAATGCTTCTGTCTAGATTTTATATGAAGATATTCCCGTTTCCAACGAAACCTTCAAAGTTATCCAAATATCCACTTGCAGATCTACAAAAAGAGTGTTTCCAAACTACTGTATCAACAGAAAGGTTCAACCCTGGTAACTGAGTACACACATCCCGATTAAGTTTCTGAGAATCTTTCTGTCTCTTTTTTATGGGAAGGCATTTCTGTTTTCACCGTAGGCCTGAATTCGCTCAAAATGTCCACTTCCAGATACTACAGAAAGAGTGTTTCAAACCTGGGCTATGAAAGGGAATGTTCAGCTCTGTGACTTGAATGCAGATATCACAAAGCAGTTACTGACAGTGCTTCTGTGTAGATTTTAGATGAAGATATTCCCGTTTCCAACGAAATCGTTTGAGCTATCCAAATATCCACTTACAGATTCTACAAAAAGAGAGTTTCCAAACTGCTCTATTTAAAGAAAGGTTGAACTCTGTTAGTTGAGGACGCACACCACAAAGAAGTTTCTGCGAATGCTTTTGTCTAGATTTTATATGAAGATATTCCCGTTTCCAACGAAATCTTTAGAGTTATCCAAATATCCACTTACAGATTCTAAAAAAAGAGAGTATCCAAACTGCTGTATCAAAAGAATGGTTCAACTCTGTTAGTTGAGGACACTCATCACAAGCTTCTGAGAATGCTTCTGTCTAGATTTTATATGAAGATATTCCCGTTTCCAACGAAATCTTCACAGTTATCCAAATATCCACTTGCAGATTCTACCAAAAGGGGGTTTTCAAACTTCTGTATCAAAAGAAAGGTTGAACTCTGTTAGTTGAGGACACACATCACAAAGAAGTTTCGGAGAATGCTTCTGTCTAGATTTTATTTGAAGATATCCCCATTTCCATCGAAATCTTCACAGTTATCGAAATATCCACTTGCAGATTCTACAAAAAGAGTGTTTCCAAACTACAGTGTCAAAAGAAAGTTTGAACTCTGTTAGTGGAGGACACACATCACAATGAAGTTTCTGAGAATGCTTCTGTTTAGATTTTATATGAAGATATTCCCGTTTCCAACGAAATCTTCACTGTTATCCAAATATCCACTTGCAGATTCTTCTAATAGAGGGTTTCGAAACTGCTGTATGAAAAGAAAGGTTGAACTCCTTTAGTTGAGGAAACTCATGTCAAAGAAGTTTCTGAGAATGCTTCCGTCTAGATTTTATAAGAAGATATTCCCGATTCCAACGAAATTTTCACAGTTATCCAAATATCCACATGCAGATCCTACCAAAAGAGTGTTTCCAAACTGCTGTATCAAAAGAATGGTTGAGCTCCGTTAGTTGAGGACACTCATCACAAACAAGCTTTTGAGAATGCTTCTGTCTGGATTTTATATGAAGATATTCCCGTTTCCAACGAACTCTTCACAGTTATCCAAATATCCACTTGCCGATTCTACAAAAAGATTGTTTCCAAACTGCTGTATCAAAAGAAAGGTTGAACTCTGTAAGGAGAGAAAACATATCACAAAGAAGTTTCTGAGAATGCTTCTGTCTAGATTTTATATGAAGATATTCCCGTTTCCAATGAAATCTTCAATGTTATCCAAATATCCACTTGCAGATTCTACAAAAAGAGTGTTTCCAAACTACTGTATCAACAGAAAGGTTCAACTCTGGTAACTGACTACACACATCCCGATTAAGTTTCTGAGAATCTTTCTGTCTCTTTTTTATGGGAAGATATTTCTGTTTTCACCGTAGGCCTGAATTCGCTCAAAATATCCACTTCCAGATACTACAGAAAGAGTGTTTCAAACCTGGGCTATGAAAGGGAATGTTCAGCTCTGTGACTTGAATGCAGATATCACAAAGCAGTTTCTGACAGTGCTTCTGTGTAGATTTTAGATGAAGATATTCCCGTTTCCAACAAAATCGTTAGAGCTATCCAAATATCCACTTACAGATTCTACAAAAAGAGAGTATCCAAACTGCTGTATCAAAAGAATGGTTGAACTCTGTTAGTTGAGGACACTCATCACAAGCTTCTGAGAATGCTTCTGTCTAGATTTTATATGAAGATATTCCCGTTTCCAACGAAATCTTCACAGTTATCCAAATATCCACTTGCAGATTCTACCAAAAGGGGGTTTTCAAACTTCTGTATCAAAAGAAAGGTTGAACTCTGTTAGTTGAGGACACACATCACAAAGAAGTTTCGGAGAATGCTTCTGTCTAGATTTTATTTGAAGATATTCCCATTTCCAATGAAATCTTCACAGTTATCCAAATATCCACTTACAGATTCTACAAAAAGAGAGTTTCCAAACTGCTCTATTTAAAGAAAGGTTGAACTCTGTTAGTTGAGGACGCACACCAGAAGGAAGTTTCTGAGAATGCTTTTGTCTAGATTTTATATGAAGATATTCCCGTTTCCAACGAAATCTTTAGAGGTATCCAAATATAAAATTACAGATTCTACAAAAAGAGAGTATCCAAACTGCTGTATCAAAAGAATGGTTGAACTCTGTTAGTTGAGGACACTCATCACAAGCTTCTGAGAATGCTTCTGTCTAGATTTTATATGAAGATATTCCCGATTCCAACGAAATCTTCACAGTTATCAAAATATCCACTTGCAGATTCTACCAAAAGGGGGTTTTCAAACTTCTGTATCAAAAGAAAGGTTGAACTCTGTTAGTTGAGGACACACATCACAAAGAAGTTTCGGAGAATGCTTCTGTCTAGATTTTATATGAAGATATTCCCGTTTCCAATGAAATTGTTAGAGGTATCCAAATATCCACTTACAGATTCTACAAAAAGAGTGTTTCCAAACTGCTCTATCAAAAGAAAGGTGGAACTCGGTTAGTTGAAGACACACATCAAAAAGATGTTCCTGAGAATGCTTCAGTCTAGATTTTATTTGAAGATATTCCCATTTCCAACGAAATCTTCACAGTTATCCAAATATCCACTTGCAGATTCTACAAAAAGAGTGTTTCCAAACTACAGTGTCAAAAGAAAGTTTGAACTCTGTTAGTGGAGGACACACATCACAATGAAGTTTCTGAGAATGCTTCTGTTTAGATTTTATATGAAGATATTCCCGTTTCCAATGAAATCTTCACTGTTTTCCAAATATCCACTTGCAGATTCTTCTAAAAGAGGGTTTCCAAACTGCTGTATGAAAAGAAAGGTTGAACTCCTTTAGTTGAGGAAACTCATGTCAAAGAAGTTTCTGAGAATGCTTCCGTCTAGATTTTATATGAAGATATTCCCGTTTCCAACGAAATCTTTAGAGGTATCCAAATATCCACTTACAGATTCTACCAAAAGAGAGTATCCAAACTGCTGTATCAAAAGAATGGTTGAACTCTGTTAGTTGAGGACACTCATCACAAAGAAGCTTCTGAGAATGCTTCTGTCTAGATTTTATATGAAGATATTCCCGTTTCCAACGAACTCTTCACATGTATCCAAATATCCACTTGCCGATTCTACAAAAAGAGTGTTTCCAAACTGCTGTATCAACAGAAAGGTTGAACTCTGTAAGTAGAGAAAACACATCACAAAGAAGTTTCTGAGAATGCTTCTGTCTAGATTTTATATGAACATATTCCCCTTTCCAACGAAATCTTCAAAATTATCCAAATATCCACTTGCAGATTCTACAAAAAGAGTGTTTCCAAACTACTGTATCAACAGAAAGGTTCAACCCTGGTAACTGAGTACCCACATCCTGATTAAGTTTCTGAGAATCTTTCTGTTTTTTTTTTATGGGAAGATATTTCTGTTTTCACCGTAGGCCTGAATTCGCTCAAAATGTCCACTTCCAGATTCTACAGAAAGAGTGTTTCAAACCTGGGCTATGAAAGGGAATGTTCAGCTCTGTGACTTGAATGCAGATATCACAAAGCAGTTTCTGACAGTGCTTCTGTATAGATTTTAGATGAAGATATTCCGGTTTCCAACGAAATCGTTAGAGCTATCCAAATATCCACTTACAGATTCTACAAAAAGAGAGTTTCCAAACTGCTCTATTTAAAGAAAGGTTGAACTCTGTTAGTTGAGGATGCACACCACAAAGAAGTTTCTGAGAATGCTTTTGTCTAGATTTTATATGAAGATATTCCCGTTTCCAACGAAATCTTTAGAGGTATCCAAATATCGACTTACAGATTCTACAAAAAGAGAGTATCCAAACTGCTGTATCAAAAGAATGGTTGAACTCTGTTAGTTGAGGACACTCATCGCAAGCTTCTGAGAATGCTTCTGTCTAGATTTTATATGAAGATATTCCCGTTTCCAACGAAATCTTCACAGTTTTCCAAATATCCACTTGCAGATTCTACCAAAAGGGGATTTTCAAACTTCTGTATTAAAAGAAAGGTTGAACTCTGTTAGTTGAGGACACACATCACAAAGAAGTTTCGGAGAATGCTTCTGTCTAGATTTTATATGAAGATATTCCCGTTTCCAATGAAATTGTTAGAGGTATCCAAATATCCACTTACAGATTCTACAAAAAGAGTGTTTCCAAACTGCTCTATCAAAAGAAAGGTGGAACTCGGTTAGTTGAAGACACACATCAAAAAGTTGTTTGTGAGAATGCTTCTGTCTAGATTTTATTTGAAGATATTCCATTTCCAACGAAATCTTCACAGTTATCGAAATATCCACTTGCAGATTCTACAAAAAGAGTGTTTCCAAACTACAGTGTCAAAAGAAAGTTTGAACTCTGTTAGTGGAGGACACACATCACAATGAAGTTTCTGAGAATGCTTCTGTTTAGATTTTATATGAAGATATTCCCGTTTCCAACGAACTCTTCACAGTTATCCAAATATCCACTTGCCGATTCTACAAAAAGTGTGTTTCCAAACTGCTGTATTTAAAGAAAGGTTGAACTCTGTTAGTTGAGGACGCACACCACAAAGAAGTTTCTGAGAATGCTTTTGTCTAGATTTTATATTAAGATATTCCCGTTTCCAACGAAATCTTTAGAGGAATCCAAATATCCACTTACAGATTCTACAAAAAGAGAGTATCCAAACCGCTGTATCAAAAGAATGGTTGAACTCTGTTAGTTGAGGACACTCAACACAAGCTTCTGAGAATGTTTCTGTCTAGATTTTATATGAAGATATTCCCGTTTCCAACGAAATTTTCACAGTTATCCAAATATCCACTTGCAGATTCTACCAAAAGAGTGTTTCCAAACTGCTGTATCAAAAGAATGGTTGAGCTCCGTTAGTTGAAGGCACTCATTCAAACAAGCTTTTGAGACTGCTTCTGTCTAGATTTTATATGAAGATATTCCCGTTTCAAAAGAACTCTTCACAGTTATCCAAATATCCACTTGCCGATTCTACAAAAAGAGTGTTTCCAAACTGCTGTATCAAAAGAAAGGTTGAACTCTGTAAGTAGAGAAAACACATCCCAAAGAAGTTTCTGAGAATGCTTCTGTCTAGATTTTATATGAAGATATTCCGGTTTCCAACGAAATCTTCAAAGTTATCCAAATATCCACTTGCAGATTCTACAAAAAGAGTGTTTCCAAACTACTGTATCAACAGAAAGGTTCAACTCTGGTAACTGAGTACACACATCCCGATTAAGTTTCTGAGAATCTTTCTGTCTCTTTTTTATGGGAAGATATTTCTGTTTTCACCGTAGGCCTGAATTCGCTCAAAATATCCACTTCCAGATACTACAGAAAGAGTGTTTCAAACCTGGGCTATGAAAGGGAATGTTCAGCTCTGTGACTTGAATGCAGATATCACAAAGCAGTTTCTGACAGTGCTTCTGTGTAGATTTTAGATGAAGATATTCCCGTTTCCAACGAAATCGTTAGAGCTATCCAAATATCCACTTACAGATTCTACAAAAAGAGAGTTTCCAAACTGCTCTATTTAAAGAAAGTTTGAACTCTGTTAGTTGAGGACGCACACCACAAAGAAGTTTCTGAGAATGCTTTTGTCTAGATTTTATATGAAGATATTCCCGTTTCCAACGAAATCTTTAGAGGTATCGAAATATCCACTTACAGATTCTACAAAAAGAGAGTATCCAAACTGCTGTATCAAAAGAATGGTTCAACTCTGTTAGTTGAGGACACTCATCACAAGCTTCTGAGAATGCTTCTGTCTAGATTTTATATGAAGATATTCCCGTTTCCAACGAAATCTTCACTGTTATCCAAATATCCACTTGCAGATTCTACCAAAAGGGGGTTTTCAAACTTCTGTATCAAAAGAAAGGTTGAACTCTGTTAGTTGAGGACACACATCACAAAGAAGTTTCGGAGAATGCTTCTGTCTAGATTTTATATGAAGATATTCCCGTTTCCAATGAAATTGTTAGAGGTATCCAAATATCCACTTACAGATTCTACAAAAAGAGTGTTTCCAAACTGCTCTATCAAAAGAAAGGTGGAACTCGGTGAGTTGAAGACACACATCAAAAAGATGTTTCTGAGAATGCTTCTGTCTAGATATTATTTGAAGATATTCCCATTTCCAACGAAACCTTCACAGTTATCGAAATATCCACTTGCAGATTCTACAAAAAGAGTGTTTCCAAGCTACAGTGTCAAAAGAAAGTTTGAACTCTGTTAGTGGAGGACACACATCAGAATGAAGTTTCTGAGAATGCTTCTGTTTAGATTTTATATGAAGATATTCCCGTATCCAACGAAATCTTCACTGTTGTCCAAATATTCACTTGCAGATTCTTCTAAAAGAGGGTTTCTAAACTGCTGTATGAAAAGAAAGGTTGAACTCCTTTAGTTGAGGAAACTCATGTCAAAGAAGTTTCTGAGAATGCTTCCGTCTAGATTTTATATAAAGATATTCCCGTTTCCAACAAAATCTTTAGAGGTATCCAAATATCCACTTACAGATTCTACAAAAAGAGGGTATCCAAACTGCTGTATCAAAAGAATGGTTGAACTCTGTCAGTTGAGGACACTCATCACAAAGAAGCTTCTGAGAATGCTTCTGTCTAGATTTTATATGAAGATATTCCCGTTTCCAACGAAATCTTCACAGTTATCCAAATATCCACTTGCCGATTCTACAAAAAGAGTGTTTCCAAACTGCTGTATCAACAGAAAGGTTGAACTCTGTAAGTAGAGAAAACACATCACAAAGAAGTTTCTGAGAATGCTTCTGTCTAGATTTTATATGAAGATATTCCCGTTTCCAACGAAATCTTCAAAGTTATCCAAATATCCACTTGCAGATTCTACAAAAAGAGTGTTTCCAAACTACTGTATCAACAGAAAGGTTCAACCCTGGTAACTGAGTACACACATCCTGATTAAGTTTCTGAGAATCTTTCTGTCTCTTTTTTATGGGAGGATATTTCTGTTTTCACCGAAGGCCTGAATTCGCTCAAAATGTCCACTTCCAGATACTACAGAAAGAGTGTTTCAAACCTGGGCTATGAAAGGGAATGTTCAGCTCTGTGACTTGAATGCAGATATCACAAAGCAGTTTCTGACAGTGCTTCTGTATAGATTTTAGATGAAGATATTCCCGTTTCCAACGAAATCTTTAGAGCTATCCAAATATCCACTTACAGATTCTACAAAAAGAGAGTTTCCAAAGTGCTCTATTTAAAGAAAGGTTGAACTCTGTTAGTTGAGGATGCACACCACAAAGAAGTTTCTGAGAATGCTTTTGTCTAGATTTTATATGAAGATATTCCCGTTTCCAACGAAATCTTTAGAGGTATCCAAATATCGACTTACAGATTCTACAAAAAGAGAGTATCCAAACTGCTGTATCAAAACAATGGTTGAACTCTGTTAGTTGAGGACACTCATCACAAGCTTCTGAGAATGCTTCTGTCTAGATTTTATATGAAGATATTCCCGTTTCCAACGAAATCTTCACAGTTATCCAAATATCCACTTGCAGATTCTAACAAAAGGGGGTTTTCAAACTTCTGTATCAAAAGAAAGGTTGAACTCTGTTAGTTGAGGACACACATCACAAACAAGTTTCGGAGAATGCTTCTGTCTAGATTTTATTTGAAGATATTCCCGTTTCCAATGAAATTGTTAGAGGTATCCAAATATCCACTTACAGATTCTACAAAAAGAGTGTTTCCAAACTGCTCTATCAAAAGAAAGGTGAAACTCAGTTAGTTGAAGACACACATCAAAAAGATGTTTGTGAGAATGCTTCTGTCTAGATTTTATTTGAAGATATTCCCATTTCCAATGAAATCTTCACAGTTAACGAAATATCCACTTGCAGATTCTATAAAAAGAGTGTTTCCAAACTACAGTGTCAAAAGAAAGTTTGAAATCTGTTAGTGGAGGACACACATCACAATGAAGTTTCTGAGAATGCTTCTGTTTAGATTTTATATGAAGATATTCCCGTTTCCAACGAACTCTTCACAGTTATCCAAATATCCACTTGCCGATTCTACAAAAAGAGTGTTTCCAAACTGCTGTATTTAAAGAAAGGTTGAACTCTGTTAGTAGAGGACGCACACCACAAAGAAGTTTCTGAGAATGCTTTTGTCTAGATTTTATATGAAGATATTCCCGTTTCCAACGAAATCTTTAGAGGTATCCAAATATCCACTTACAGATTCTACAAAAACAGAGTATCCAAACCGCTTTATCAAAAGAATGGTTGAACTCTGTTAGTTGAGGACACTCAACACAAGCTTCTGAGAATGCTTCTGTCTAGATTTTATATGAAGATATTCCCGTTTCCAACGAAATTTTCACAGTTATCCAAATATCCACTTGCAGATTCTACCAAAAGAGTGTTTCCAAACTGCTGTATCAAAAGAATGGTTGAGCTCCGTTAGTTGAAGGCACTCATCACAAACAAGCTTTTGAGACTGCTTCTGTCTAGATTTTATATGAAGATATTCCCGTTTCCAACGAACTCTTCACAGTTATCCAAATATCCACTTGCCGATTCTACAAAAAGAGTGTTTCCAAACTGCTGTATCAAAAGAAAGGTTGAACTCTGTAAGTAGAGAAAACACATCACAAAGAAGTTTCTGAGAATGCTTCTGTCTAGATTTCATATGAAGATATTCCCGATTCCAACGAAATCTTCAAAGTTATCCAAATATCCACTTGCAGATTCTACAAAAAGAGTGTTTCCAAACTACTGTATCAACAGAAAGGTTCAACCCTGGTAACTGAGTACACACATCCCGATTAAGTTTCTGAGAATCTTTCTGTCTCTTTTTATGGGAAGATATTTCTGTTTTCACCGTAGTCCTGAATTCGCTCAAAATATCCACTTCCAGATACTACAGAAAGATTGTTTCAAACCTGGGCTATGAAAGGGAATGTTCAGCTCTGTGACTTGAATGCATATATCACAAAGCAGTTTCTGACAGTGCTTCTGTGTAGATTTTAGATGAAGATATTCCCGTTTCCAACGAAATCGTTAGAGCTATCCAAATATCCACTTACAGATTCTACAAAAAGAGAGTATCCAAACTGCTGTATCAAAAGAATGGTTGAACTCTGTTAGTTGAGGACGCACACCACAAAGAAGTTTCTGAGAATGCTTTTGTCTAGATTTTATATGAAGATATTCCCGTTTCCAACAAAATCTTTAGAGGTATCCAAATATCCACTTACAGATTCTACAAAAAGAGAGTATCCAAACTGCTGTATCAAAAGAATGGTTGAAATCTGTTAGTTGAGGACACTCATCACAAGCTTCTGAGAATGCTTCTGTCTAGATTTTATATGAAGATATTCCCGTTTCCAACGAAATCTTCACAGTTATCCAAATATCCACTTGCAGATTCTACCAAAAGGGGGTTTTCAAACTTCTGTATCAAAAGAAAGGTTGAACTCTGTTAGTTGAGGACAGACATCACAAAGAAGTTTCGGAGAATGCTTCTGTCTAGATTTTATTTGAAGATATTCCCATTTCCAACGAAATCTTCACAGTTATCCAAATATCCACTTGCAGATTCTACAAAAAGAGTGTTTCCAAACTACAGTGTCAAAAGAAAGTTTGAACCCTGTTAGTGGAGGACACACATCACAATGAAGTTTCTGAGAATGCTTCTGTTTAGATTTTGCATGAAGATATTCCCGTTTCCAATGAAATCTTCACTGTTATCCAAATATCCACTTGCAGATTCTTCTAAAAGAGGGTTTCCAAACTGCTGTATGAAAAGAAAGTTGAACTCCTTTAGTTGAGGAAACTCATGTCAAAGAAGTTTCTGAGAATGCTTCCGTCTAGATTTTATATGAAGATATTCCCGTTTCCAACGAAATTCTCACAGTTACCCAAATATCCACTTGCAGATTCTACCAAAAGAGTGTTTCCAAACTGCTGTATGTAAAGAATGGTTGAGCTCCGTTAGTTGAGGACACTCATCACAAACAAGCTTTTGAGTATGCTTCTGTCTAGATTTTATATGAAGATATTCCCGTTTCCAACGAACTCTTCACAGTTATACAAATATCCACTTGCCGATTCTACAAAAAGTGTTTCCAAACTGCTGTACCAAAAGAAAGGTTGAACTCTGTAAGTAGAGAAAACACATCACAAAGAAGTTTCTGAGAATGCTTCTGTCTACATTTTATATGAAGATATTCCCGTTTCCAACGAAACCTTCAAAGTTATCCAAATATCCACTTGCAGATTCTACAAAAAGAGTGTTTCCAAACTACTGTAACAACAGAAAGGTTCAACTCTGGTAACTGAGTACACACATCCCGATTAAGTTTCTGAGAATCTTTCTGTCTCTTTTTTATGGGAAGATATTTCTGTTTTCACCGTAGGCCTGAATTCGCTCAAAATGTCCACTTCCAGATACTACAGAAAGAGTGTTTCAAACCTGGGCTATGAAAGGGAATGTTCAGCTCTGTGACTTGAATGCAGATGTCACAAAGCAGTTTCTGACAGTGCTTCTGTGTAGATTTTAGATGAAGATATTCCCGTTTCCAACGAAATCGTTAGAGCTATCCAAATATCCACTTACAGATTCTACAAAAAGAGAGTTTCCAAACTGCTCTATTTAAAGAAAGGTTGAACTCTGTTAGTTGAGGACGAACACCACAAGGAAGTTTCTGAGAATGCTTTTGTCTAGATTTTATATGAAGATATTCCCGTTTCCAACGAAATCTTTACAGGTATCCAAATATCCAATTACAGATTCTACAAAAAGAGAGTATCCAAACTGCTGTATCAAAAGAATGGTTGAACTCTGTTAGTTGAGGACACTCATCACAAGCTTCTGAGAATGCTTCTGTCTAGATTTTATATGAAGATATTCCCGATTCCAACGAAATCTTCACAGTTATCCAAATATCCACTTGCAGATTCTACCAAAAGGGGATTTTCAAACTTCTGTATCAAAAGAAAGGTTGAACTCTGTTAGTTGAGGACACACATCACAAAGAAGTTTCGGAGAATGCTTCTGTCTAGATTTTATATGAAGATATTCCGGTTTCCAATGAAATTGTTAGAGGTATCCAAATATCCACTTACAGATTCTACAAAAAGAGTGTTTCCAAACTGCTCTATCAAAAGAAAAGTGGAACTCGGTTAGTTGAAGACACACATCAAAAAGATGTTTCTGAGAATGCTTCTGTCTAGATTTTATTTGAAGATATTCCATTTCCAACGAAATCTTCACAGTTATCCAAATATCCACTTGCAGATTCTACAAAAAGAGTGTTTCCAAACTACAGTGTCAAAAGAAAGTTTGAACTCTGTTAGTGGAGGACACACATCACAATGAAGTTTCTGAGAATGCTTCTGTTTAGATTTTATATGAAGATATTCCCGTTTCCAACGAAATCTTCACTGTTATCCAAATATCCACTTGCAGATTCTTCTAAAAGAGGGTTTCCAAACTGCTGTATGAAAAGAAAGGTTGAACTCCTTTAGTTGAGGAAACTCATGTCAAAGAAGTTTCTGAGAATGCTTCCGTCTAGATTTTATATGAAGATATTCCCGTTTCCAACGAAATCTTTAGAGGTTTCCAAATATCCACTTACAGATTCTACCAAAAGAGATTATCCAAACTGCTGTATCAAAAGAATGGTTGAACTCTGTTAGTTGAGGACACTCATCACAAAGAAGCTTCTGAGAATGCTTCTGTCTAGATTTTATATGAAGATATTCCCGTTTCCAACGAACTCTTCACAGTTATCCAAATATCCACTTGCCGATTCTACAAAAAGAGTGTTTCCAAACTGCTGTATCAAAAGAAAGGTTGAACTCTGTAAGTAGAGAAAACACATCACAAAGAAGTTTCTGAGAATGCTTCTGTCTAGATTTCATATGAAGATATTCCCGATTCCAACGAAATCTTCAAAGTTATCCAAATATCCACTTGCAGATTCTACAAAAAGAGTGTTTCCAAACTACTGTATCAACAGAAAGGTTCAACCCTGGTAACTGAGTACACACATCCCGATTAAGTTTCTGAGAATCTTTCTGTCTCTTTTTTATGGGAAGATATTTCTGTTTTCACCGTAGGGCTGGATTCGCTCAAAATGTACACTTCCAGATACTACAGAAAGAGTGTTTCAAACCTGGGCTATGAAAGGGAATGTTCAGCTCTGTGACTTGAATGCAGATATCACAAAGCAGTTTCTGACAGTGCTTCTGTGTAGATTTTAGATGAAGATATTCCCGTTTCCAACGAAATCGTTAGAGCTATCCAAATATCCACTTACAGATTCTACAAAAAGAGAGTATCCAAACTGCTGTATCAAAAGAATGGTTGAACTCTGTTAGTTGAGGACACTCATCACAAGCTTCTGAGAATGCTTCTGTCTAGATTTTATATGAAGATATTCCCGTTTCCAACGAAATCTTCACAGTTATCCAAATATCCACTTGCAGATTCTACCAAAAGGGGGTTTTCAAACTTCTGTATCAAAAGAAAGGTTGAACTCTGTTAGTTGAGGACACACATCACAAAGAAGTTTTGGAGAATGCTTCTGTCTAGATTTTATATGAAGATATTCCCGTTTCCAACAAAATCATTAGAGCTATCCAAATATCCACTTACAGATTCTACAAAAAGAGAGTTTCCAAACTGCTCTATTTAAAGAAAGGTTGAACTCTGTTAGTTGAGGACGCACACCACAAAGAAGTTTCTGAGAATGCTTTTGTCTAGATTTTATATGAAGATATTCCCGTTTCCAACGAAATCTTTAGAGGTATCAAAATATCCACTTACAGATTCTACAAAAAGAGAGTATCCAAACTGCTGTATCAAAAGAATGGTTGAACTCTGTTAGTTGAGGACACTTATCACAAAGAAGCTTCTGAGAATGCTTCTGTCTAGATTTTATATGAAGATATTCCCGTTTCCAACGAAATCTTCACAGTTATCCAAATATCCACTTGCAGATTCTACCAAAAGGGGGTTTTCAAACTTCTGTATCAAAAGAAAGGTTGAACTCTGTTAGTTGAGGACACACATCACAAAGAAGTTTCGGAGAATGCTTCTGTCTAGATTTTATATGAAGATATTCCCGTTTCCAATGAAATTGTTAGAGGTATCCAAATATCCACTTACAGATTCTACAAAAAGAGTGTTTCCAAACTGCTCTATCAAAAGAAAGGTGGAACTCGGTTAGTTGAAGACACACATCAAAAAGATGTTTCTGAGAATGCTTCTGTCTAGATTTTATTTGAAGATATTCCCATTTCCAACGAAATCTTCACAGTTATCGAAATATCCACTTGCAGATTCTACAAAAAGAGTGTTTCCAAACTACAGTGTCAAAAGAAAGTTTGAACTCTGTTAGTGGAGGACACACATCACAATGAAGTTTCTGAGAATGCTTCTGTTTAGATTTTATATGAAGATATTCCCGTTTCCAACGAAATCTTCACTGTTATCCAAATATCCACTTGCAGATTCTTCTAAAAGAGGGTTTCCAAACTGCTGTATGAAAAGAAAGGTTGAAATCCTTTAGTTGAGGAAACTCATGTCAAAGAAGTTTCTGAGAATGCTTCCGTCTAGATTTTATATTAAGATATTCCCGTTTCCAACGAAATCTTTAGAGGTATCCAAATATCCACTTACAGATTCTACCAAAAGAGAGTATCCAAACAGCTGTATCAAAAGAATGGTTGAACTCTGTTAGTTGAGGACACTCATCACAAAGAAGCTTCTGAGAATGCTTCTGTCTAGATTTTATATGAAGATATTCCCGTTTCCAACGAACTCTTCACAGTTATCCAAATATCCACTTGCCGATTCTACAAAAAGAGTGTTTCCAAACTGCTGTATCAAAAGAAAGGTTGAACTCTGTAAGTAGAGAAAACACATCACAAAGAAGTTTCGGAGAATGCTTCTGTCTAGATTTTATATGAAGATATTCCCGTTTCCAACGAACTCTTCACAGTTATCCAAATATCCACTTGCCGATTCTACAAAAAGAGTGTTTCCAAACTGCTGTATTTAAAGAAAGGTTGAACTCTGTTAGTTGAGGACGCACACCACAAAGAAGTTTCTGAGAATGCTTTTGTCTAGATTTTATATTAAGATATTCCCGTTTCCAATGAAATCTTTAGAGGTATCCAAATATCCACTTACAGATTCTACAAAAAGAGAGTATCCAAACCGCTGTATCAAAAGAATGGTTGAACTCTGTTAGTTGAGGACACTCAACACAAGCTTCTGAGAATGCTTCTGTCTAGATTTTATATGAAGATATTCCCGTTTCCAACGAAATTTTCAAAGTTACCCAAATATCCACTTGCAGATTCTACAAAAAGAGTGTTTCCAAACTGCTGTATGTAAAGAATGGTTGAGCTCCGTTAATTGAGGACACTCATCACAAACAAGCTTTTGAGACTGCTTCTGTCTAGATTTTATATGAAGATATTCCCGTTTCCAACGAAATTTTCACAGTTACCCAAATATCCACTTGCAGATTCTACCAAAAGAGTGTTTCCAAACTGCTGTATCAAAAGAAAGGTTGAACTCTGTAAGTAGAGAACACACATCACAAAGAAGTTTCTGAGAATGCTTCTGTCTAGATTTTATATGAAGATATAACGGTTTCCAACGAAATCTTCAAAGTTATCCAAATATCCACTTGCAGATTCTACAAAAAGAGTGTTTCCAAACTACTGTATCAACAGAAAGGTTCAACTCTGGTAACTGAGTACACACATCCCGATTAAGTTTCTGAGAATCTTTCTGTCTCTTTTTTATGGGAAGATATTTCTGTTTTCACCGTAGGCCTGAATTCGCTCAAAATATCCACTTCCAGATACTACAGAAAGAGTGTTTCAAACCTGGGCTATGAAAGGGAATGTTCAGCTCTGTGACTTGAATGCAGATATCACAAAGCAGTTTCTGACAGTGCTTCTGTGTAGATTTTAGATGAAGATATTCCCGTTTCCAACGAAATCCTTAGAGCTATCCAAATATCCACTTACAGATTCTACAAAAAGAGAGTTTCCAAACTGCTCTATTTAAAGAAAGGTTGAACTCTGTTAGTTGAGGACGCACACCACAAAGAAGTTTCTGAGAATGCTTTTGTCTAGATTTTATATGAAGATATTCCCGTTTCCAACGAAATCTTTAGAGGTATCAAAATATCCACTTACAGATTCTACAAAAAGAGAGTATCCAAACTGCTGTATCAAAAGAATGGTTGAACTCTGTTAGTTGAGGACACTCATCAGAAGCTTCTGAGAATGCTTCTGTCTAGATTTTATATGAAGATATCCCCGTTTCCAACGAAATCCTCACAATTATCCAAATATCCACTTGCAGATTCTACCAAAAGGGGGTTTTCAAACTTCTGTATCAAAACAAAGGTTGAACTCTGTTAGTTGAGGACACACATCACAAAGAAGTTTCGGAGAATGCTTCTGTCTAGATTTTATTTGAAGATATTCCCATTTCCAACGAAATCTTCACAGTTATCGAAATATCCACTTGCAGATTCTACAAAAAGAGTGTTTCCAAACTACAGTGTCAAAAGAAAGTTTGAACTGTGTTAGTGGAGGACACACATCACAATGAAGTTTCTGAGAATGCTTCTGTTTAGATTTTACATGAAGATATTCCCGTTTCCAATGAAATTGTTAGAGGTATCCAAATATCCACTTACAGATTCTACTAAAAGAGTGTTTCCAAACTGCTCTATCAAAAGAAAGGTAGAACTCGGTTAGTTGAAGACACACATCAAAAAGATGTTTCTGAGAATGCTTCTGTCTAGATTTTATTTGAAGATAGTCCCATTTCCAACGAACTCTTCACAGTTATCGAAATATCCACTTGCAGATTCTACTAAAAGAGTGTTTCCAAACTACAGTGTCAAAAGAAAGTTTGAACTCTGTTAGTGGAGGACACACATCACAATGAAGTTTCTGAGAATGCTTCTGTTTAGATTTTATATGAAGATATTCCTGTTTCCAACGAAATCTTCACTGTTATCCAAATATCCACTTGCAGAATCTTCTAAAAGAGCGTTTCCAAACTGCTGTATGAAAAGAAAGGTTGAACTCCTTTAGTTGAGGAAACTCATGTCAAAGAAGTTTCTGAGAATGCTTCCGTTTAGATTTTATATGAAGATATTCCCGTTTCCAACGAAATCTTTAGAGGTATCCAAATATCCACTTACAGATTCTACCAAAAGAGTGTTTCCAAACTGCTGTATCAAAAGAATGGTTGAGCTCCGTTAGTTGAGGACACTCATCACAAACAAGCTTTTGAGAATGCTTCTGTCTAGATTTTATATGAAGATATATCCGTTTCCAACGAAATCTTTAGAGGTATCCAAATATCCACTTACAGATTCTACAAAAAGAGAGTATCCAAACTGCTGTATCAAAAGAATGGTTGAACTCTGTTAGTTGAGGACACTCATCACAAAGAAGCTTCTGAGAATGCTTCTGTCTAGATTTTATATGAAGATATTCCCGTTTCCAACGAAGTCTTCACAGTTATCCAAATATCCACTTGCCGATTCTACAAAAAGAGTGTTTCCAAACTGCTGTATCAACAGAAAGGTTGAACTCTGTAAGTAGAGAAAACACATCACAAAGAAGTTTCTGAGAATGCTTCTGTCTAGATTTTATATGAACATATACCCGTTTCCAACGAAATCTTCAAAGTTATCCAAATATCCACTTGCAGATTCTACAAAAAGAGTGTTTTCAAACTACTGTATCAACAGAAAGGTTCAACCCTGGTAACTGAGTACACACATCCCGATTAAGTTTCTGAGAATCTTTCTGTCTCTTTTTTATGGGAAGATATTTCTGTTTTAACCGAAGGCCTGAATTCGCTCAAAATGTCCACTTCCAGATACTACAGAAAGAGTGTTTCAAACCTGGGCTATGAAAGGGAATGTTCAGCTCTGTGACTTGAATGCAGATATCACAAAGCAGTTTCTGACAGTGCTTCTGTATAGATTTTAGGTGAAGATATTCCCGTTTCCAACGAAATCCTTAGAGCTATCCAAATATCCACATACAGATTCTACAAAAAGAGAGTTTCCAAACTGCTCTATTTAAAGAAAGGTTGAACTCTGTTAGTTGAGGATGCACACCACAAAGAAGTTTCTGAGAATGCTTTTGTCTAGATTTTATATGAAGATATTCCCGTTTCCAATGAAATCTTTAGAGGTATCCAAATATCGACTTACAGATTCTACAAAAAGAGAGTATCCAAACTGCTGTATCAAAAGAATGGTTGAACTCTGTTAGTTGAGGACACTCATCACAAGCTTCTGAGAATGCTTCTGTCTAGATTTTATATGAAGATATTCCCGTTTCCAACGAAATCTTCACAGTTATCCAAATATCCACTTGCAGATTCTACCAAAAGGGGGTTTTCAAACTTCTGTATCAAAAGAAAGGTTGAACTCTGTTAGTTGAGGACACACATCACAAAGAAGTTTCGGAGAATGCTTCTGTCTAGATTTTATATGAAGATATTCCCGTTTCCAATGAAATTGTTAGAGGTATCCAAATATCCACTTACAGATTCTACAAAAAGAGTGTTTCCAAACTGCTCTATCAAAAGAAAGATGGAACTCGGTTAGTTGAAGACACACATCAAAAAGATGTTTGTGAGAATGCTTCTGTCTAGATTTTATTTGAAGATATTCCCATGTCCAACGAAATCTTCACAGTTATCGAAATATCCACTTGCAGATTCTACAAAAAGAGTGTTTCCAAACTACAGTGTCAAAAGAAAGTTTGAACTCTGTTAGTGGAGGACACACATCACAATGAAGTTTCTGAGAATGCTTCTGTTTAGATTTTATATGAAGATATTCCCGTTTCCAACGAACTCTTCACAGTTATCCAAATATCCACTTGCCGATTCTAAAAAAACAGTGTTTCCAAACTGCTGTATTTAAAGAAAGGTTGAACTCTGTTAGTTGAGGACGCACACCACAAAGAAGTTTCTGAGAATGCTTTTGTCTAGATTTTATATGAAGATATTCCCGTTTCCAACAAAATCTTTAGAGGTATCCAAATATCCACTTACAGATTCTACAAAAAGAGAGTATCCAAACCGCTTTATCAAAAGAATGGTTGAACTCTGTTAGTTGAGGACACTCAACACAAGCTTCTGAGAATGCTTCTGTCTAGATTTTATATGAAGATATTCCCGTTTCCAACGAAATTTTCACAGTTATCCAAATATCCACTTGCAGATTCTACCAAAAGAGTGTTTCCAAACTGCTGTATCAAAAGAATGGTTGAGCTACGTTAGTTGAAGGCACTCATCACAAACAAGCTTTTGAGACTGCTTCTGTCTAGATTTTATATGAAGATATTTCCGTTTCCAACGAACTCTTCACAGTTATCCAAATATCCACTTGCCGATTCTACAAAAAGAGTGTTTCCAAACTGCTGTATCAAAAGAAAGTTTGAACTCTGTAAGTAGAGAAAACACATCACAAAGAAGTTTCTGAGAATGCTTCTGTCTAGATTTTATATGAAGTTATTCCCGTTTCCAACGAAATCTTTATAGGTATCCAAATATCCACTTACAGATTCTACAAAAAGAGAGTATCCAAACCGCTGTATCAAAAGAAAGGTTGAACTCTGTAAGTAGAGAAAACACATCACAAAGAAGTTTCTGAGAATGCTTCTGTCTAGATTTTATATGAAGATATTCCGGTTTCCAACGAAATCTTTAGAGGTATCCAAATATCCACTTGTAGATTCTACAAAAAGAGTGTTTCCAAACTACTGTATCAACAGAAAGGTTCAACCCTGGTAACTGAGTACACACATCCTGGTTAAGTTTCTGAGAATCTTTCTGTCTCTTTTTTATGGGAAGATATTTCTTTTTTCACCGTAGGCCTGAATTCGCTCAAAATGTCCACTTCCAGATACTACAGAAAGAGTGTTTCAAACCTGGGCTATGAAAGGGTCATGTTCAGCTCTGTGACTTGAATGCAGATATCACAAGGCAGTTTCTGACAGTGCTTCTGTGTAGATTTTAGATGAAGATATTCCCGTTTCCAACGAAATCGTTAGAGCTATCCAAATATCCACTTACAGATTCTACAAAAAGAGAGTTTCCAAACTGCTCTATTTAAAGAAAGGTTGAACTCTGTTAGTTGAGGACGCACACCACAAGGAAGTTTCTGAGAATGCTTTTGTCTAGATTTTATATGAAGATATTCCCGTTTCCAACGAAATCTTTAGAGGTATCCAAATATCCACTTACAGATTCTACAAAAAGAGAGTATCCAAACTGCTGTATCAAAAGAATGGTTGAACTCTGTTAGTTGAGGACACTCATCACAAGCTTCTGAGAATGCTTCTGTCTAGATTTTATATGAAGATATTCCCGTTTCCAACGAAATCTTCACAGTTATCCAAATATCCACTTGCAGATTCTACCAAAATGGGGTTTTCAAACTTCTGTATCAAAAGAAAGGTTGAACTCTGTTAGTTGAGGACACACATCACAAAGAAGTTTCGGAGAATGCTTCTGTCTAGATTTTATATGAAGATATTCCCGTTTCCAATGAAATTGTTAGAGGTATCCAAATATCCACTTACAGATTCTACAAAAAGAGTGTTTCCAAACTGCTCTATCAAAAGAAAGATGGAACTCGGTTAGTTGAAGACACACATCAAAAAGATGTTTGTGAGAATGCTTCTGTCTAGATTTTATTTGAAGATATTCCCATGTCCAACGAAATCTTCACAGTTATCGAAATATCCACTTGCAGATTCTACAAAAAGAGTGTTTCCAAACTACAGTGTCAAAAGAAAGTTTGAACTCTGTTAGTGGAGGACACACATCACAATGAAGTTTCTGAGAATGCTTCTGTTTAGATTTTATATGAAGATATTCCCGTTTCCAACGAACTCTTCACAGTTATCCAAATATCCACTTGCCGATTCTAAAAAAACAGTGTTTCCAAACTGTTGTATTTAAAGAAAGGTTGAACTCTGTTAGTTGAGGATGCACACCACAAAGAAGTTTCTGAGAATGCTTTTGTCTAGATTTTATATGAAGATATTCCCGTTTCCAACAAAATCTTTATAGGTATCCAAATATCCACTTACAGATTCTACAAAAAGAGAGTATCCAAACCGCTTTATCAAAAGAATGGTTGAACTCTGTTAGTTGAGGACACTCAACACAAGCTTCTGAGAATGCTTCTGTCTAGATTTTATATGAAGATATTCCCGTTTCCAACGAAATTTTCACAGTTATCCAAATATCCACTTACAGATTCTACCAAAAGAGTGTTTCCAAACTGCTGTATCAAAAGAATGGTTGAGCTCCGTTAGTTGAAGGCACTCATCACAAACAAGCTTTTGAGACTGCTTCTGTCTAGATTTTATATGAAGATATTTCCGTTTCCAACGAACTCTTCACAGTTATCCAAATATCCACTTGCCGATTCTACAAAAAGAGTGTTTCCAAACTGCTGTATCAAAAGAAAGTTTGAACTCTGTAAGTAGAGAAAACACATCACAAAGAAGTTTCTGAGAATGCTTCTGTCTAGATTTTATATGAAGTTATTCCCGTTTCCAACGAAATCTTTATAGGTATCCAAATATCCACTTACAGATTCTACAAAAAGAGAGTATCCAAACCGCTGTATCAAAAGAAAGGTTGAACTCTGTAAGTAGAGGAAACACATCACAAAGAAGTTTCTGAGAATGCTTCTGTCTAGATTTTATATGAAGATATTCCGGTTTCCAACGAAATCTTCAAAGTTATCCAAATATCCACTTGTAGATTCTACAAAAAGAGTGTTTCCAAACTACTGTATCAACAGAAAGGTTCAACCCTGGTAACTGAGTACACACATCCTGGTTAAGTTTCTGAGAATCTTTCTGTCTCTTTTTTATGGGAAGATATTTCTGTTTTCACCGTAGGCCTGAATTCGCTCAAAATGTCCACTTCCAGATACTACAGAAAGAGTGTTTCAAACCTGGGCTATGAAAGGGAATGTTCAGCTCTGTGACTTGAATGCAGATATCACAAGGCAGTTTCTGACAGTGCTTCTGTGTAGATTTTAGATGAAGATATTCCCGTTTCCAACGAAATCGTTAGAGCTATCCAAATATCCACTTACAGATTCTACAAAAAGAGAGTTTCCAAACTGCTCTATTTAAAGAAAGGTTGAACTCTGTTAGTTGAGGACGCACACCACAAGGAAGTTTCTGAGAATGCTTTTGTCTAGATTTTATATGAAGATATTCCCGTTTCCAACGAAATCTTTAGAGGTATCCAAATATCCACTTACAGATTCTACAAAAAGAGAGTATCCAAACTGCTGTATCAAAAGAATGTTTGAACTCTGTTAGTTGAGGACACTCATCACAAGCTTCTGAGAATGCTTCTGTCTAGATTTTATATGAAGATATTCCCGTTTCCAACGAAATCTTCACAGTTATCCAAATATCCACTTGCAGATTCTACCAAAATGGGGTTTTCAAACTTCTGTATCAAAAGAAAGGTTGAACTCTGTTAGTTGAGGACACACATCACAAAGAAGTTTCGGAGAATGCTTCTGTCTAGATTTTATATGAAGATATTCCCGTTTCCAATGAAATTGTTAGAGGTATCCAAATATCCACTTACAGATTCTACAAAAAGAGTGTTTCCAAACTGCTCTATCAAAAGAAAGATGGAACTCGGTTAGTTGAAGACACACATCAAAAAGATGTTTCTGAGAATGTTTCTGTCCAGATTTTACTTGAAGATATTCCCATTTCCAACGAAATCTTCACAGTTATCGAAATATCCACTTGCAGATTCTACAAAAAGAGAGTTTCCAAACTACAGTGTCAAAAGAAAGTTTGAACTCTGTTAGTGGAGGACACACATCACAATGAAGTTTCTGAGAATGCTTTTGTTTAGATTTTATATGAAGTTATTCCCGTTTCCAACGAAATCTTCACTGTTATCCAAATATCAACTTGCAGATCCTTCTAAAAGAGGGTTTCCAAACTGCTGTATGAAAAGAAAGGTTGAACTCCTTTAGTTGAGGAAACTCATGTCAAAGAAGTTTCTGAGAATGCTTCCGTCTAGATTTTATATGAAGATATTCCCGTTTCCAACGAAATCTTTAGAGGTATCCAAATATCCACTTACAGATTCTACCAAAAGAGAGTTTCCAAACTGCTGTATCAAAAGAATGGTTGAACTCTGTTAGTTGAGGACACTCATCACAAAGAAGCTTCTGAGAATGCTTCTGTCTAGATTTTATATGAAGATATTCCCGTTTCCAACGAACTCTTCACAGTTTTCCAAATATCCACTTGCCGATTCTACAAAAAGAGTGTTTCCAAACTGCTGTATCAAAAGAAAGGTTGAACTCTGTAAGTAGAGAAAACACATCACAAAGAAGTTTCGGAGAATGCTTCTGTCTAGATTTTATATGAAGATATTCCCGTTTCCAACGAAATCTTCAAAGTTATCCAAATATCCACTTGCAGATTCTACAAAAAGAGTGTTTCCAAACTACTGTATCAACAGAAAGGTTCAACCCTGGTAACTGAGTACACACATCCCGATTAAGTTTCTGAGAATCTTTCTCTCTCTTTTTTATGGGAAGATATTTCTGTTTTCACCGTAGGCCTGGATTCGCTCAAAATGTCCACTTTCAGATACTACAGAAAGAGTGTTTCAAACCTGGGCAATGAAAGGGAATGTTCAGCTCTGTGACTTGAATGCAGATATCACAAAGCAGTTTCTGACAGTGCTTCTGTGAAGATTTTAGATGAAGATATTCCCGTTTCCAACAAAATCATTAGAGCTATCCAAATATCCACTTACAGATACTACAAAAAGAGAGTTTCCAAACTGCTCTATTTAAAGAAAGGTTGAACTCTGTTAGTTGAGGACGCACCCCACAAAGAAGTTTCTGAGAATGCTTTTGTCTAGATTTTATATGAAGATATTCCCGTTTCCAACGAAATCTTTAGAGGTATCAAAATATCCACTTACAGATTCTACAAAAAGAGAGTATCCAAACTGCTGTATCAAAAGAATGGTTGAACTTTGTTAGTTGAGGACACTCATCACAAGCTTCTGAGAATGCTTCTGTCTAGATTTTATATGAAGATATTCCCGTTTCCAACGAAATCTTCACAGTTATCCAAATATCCACTTGCAGATTCTACCAAAAGGGGGTTTTCAAACTTCTGTATCAAAAGAAAGGTTGAACTCTGTTAGTTGAGGACACACATCACAAAGAAGTTTCGGAGAATGCTTCTGTCTAGATTTCATATGAAGATATTCCCGTTTCCAATGAAATTGTTAGAGGTATCCAAATATCCACTTACAGATTCTACAAAAAGAGTGTTTCCAAACTGCTCTATCAAAAGAAAGATGGAACTCGGTTAGTTGAAGACACACATCAAAAAGATGTTTGTGAGAATGCTTCTGTCTAGATTTTATTTGAAGATATTCCCATTTCCAAAGAAATCTTCACAGTTATCGAAATATCCACTTGCAGATTCTACAAAAAGAGTGTTTCCAAACTACAGTGTCAAAAGAAAGTTTGAACTCTGTTAGTGGAGGACACACATCACAATGAAGTTTCTGAGAATGCTTCTGTTTAGATTTTATATGAAGATATTCCCGTTTCCAACGAAATCTTCACTGTTATCTAAATATCCACTTGCAGATTCTTCTAAAAGAGGGTTTCCAAACTGCTGTATGAAAAGAAAGGTTGAACTCCTTTAGTTGAGGAAACTCATGTCAAAGAAGTTTCTGAGAATGCTTCCGTCTAGATTTTATATGAAGATATTCCCGTTTCCAACGAAATTTTCACAGTTATCCAAATATCCACTTCCAGATTCTACCAAAAGTGTGTTTCCAAACTGCTGTATCAAAAGAATGGTTGAGCTCCGTTAGTTGAGGACACTCATCACAAACAAGCTTCTGAGAATGCTTCTGTCTAGATTTTATATGAAGATATTCCCGTTTCCAACGAACTCTTCACAGTTATCCAAATATCCACTTGCCGATTCTACAAAAAGAGTGTTTCCAAACTGCTGTATCAAAAGAAAGGTTGAACTCTGTAAGTAGAGAAAACACATCACAAAGAAGTTTCTGTGAATGCTTTTGTCTAGATTTTATATTAAGATATTCCCGTTTCCAATGAAATCTTTAAAGGTATCCAAATATCCACTTACAGATTCTACAAAAAGAGAGTATCCAAACCGCTGTATCAAAAGAATGGATGAACTCTGTTAGTTGAGGACACTCAACACAAGCTTCTGAGAATGCTTCTGTCTAGATTTTATATGAAGATATTCCCGTTTCCAACGAAATCTTCACAGTTATCCAAATATCCACTTGCAGATTCTACCAAAAGGGGGTTTTCAAACTTCTGTATCAAAAGAAAGGTTGAACTCTGTTAGTTGAGGACACACATCACAAAGAAGTTTCGGAGAATGCTTCTGTCTAGATTTTATTTGAGGATATTCCCATTTCCAACGAAATTTTCACAGTTATCCAAATATCCACTTGCAGATTCTACCAAAAGAGTGTTTCCAAACTGCTGTATCAAAAGAATGGTTGAGCTCCGTTAGTTGAGGACACTCACCACAAACAAGCTTTTGAGAATGCTTCCGTCTAGATTTTATAGGAAGATATTCCCGTTTCCAACGAACTCTTCACAGTTATCCAAATATCCACTTGCCGATTCTACAAAAAGAGTGTTTCCAAACTGCTGTATCAAAAGAAAGGTTGAACTCTGTAAGTAGAGAAAACACATCACAAAGAAGTTTCGGAGAATGCTTCTGTCTAGATTTTATATGAAGATATTCCCGTTTCCAACGAAATCTTCAAAGTTATCCAAATATCCACTTGCAGATTCTACAAAAAGAGTGTTTCCAAACTACAGTATCAACAGAAAGGTTCAACTCCGGTAACTGAGTACACACATCCCGATTAAGTTTCTGAGAATCTTTCTGTCTCTTTTTTATGGGAAGATATTTCTGTTTTCACCGTAGGCCTGAATTCACTCAAAATGTCCACTTCCAGATACTACAGAAAGAGTGTTTCAAACCTGGGATATGAAAGGGAATGTTCAGCTCTGTGACTTGAATGCAGATATCACAAAGCATTTTCTGACAGTGCTTCTGTGTAGATTTTAGATGAAGATATTCCCGTTTCCAACGAAATCGTTAGAGCTATCCAAATATCCACTTACAGATTCTACAAAAAGAGAGTTTCCAAACTGCTCTATTTAAAGAAAGGTTGAACTCTGTTAGTTGAGGACGCACACCACAAGGAAGTTTCTGAGAATGCTTTTGTCTATATTTTATATGAAGATATTCCCGTTTCCAACAAAATCTTTAGAGGTATCCAAATATCCACTTACAGATTCTACAAAAAGAGAGTATCCAAACTGCTGTATCAAAAGAATGGTTGAACTCTGTTAGTTGAGGACACTCATCACAAGCTTCTGAGAATGCTTCTGTCTAGATTTTATATGAAGATGTCCCCGTTTCCAACGAAATCTTCACAGTTATCCAAATATCCACTTGCAGATTCTACCAAAAGGGGGTTTTCAAACTTCTGTATCAATAGAAAGGTTGAACTCTGTTAGTTGAGGACACACATCACAAAGAAGTTTCGGAGAATGCTTCTGTCTAGATTTTATACGAAGATATTCCCGTTTCCAATGAAATTGTTAGAGGTATCCAAATATCCACTTACAGATTCTACAAAAAGAGTGTTTCCAAACTGCTCTATCAAAAGAAAGGTGGAACTCGGTTAGTTGAAGACACACATCAAAAAGATGTTTCTGAGAATGCTTCTGTCTAGATTTTATTTGAAGATATCCCCATTTCCAACGAAATCTTCACAGTTATCCAAATATCCACTTGCAGATTCTACAAAAAGAGTGTTTCCAAACTACAGTGTCAAAAGAAAGTTTGAACTCTGTTAGTGGAGGACACACATCACAATGAAGTTTCTGAGAATGCTTCTGTTTAGATTTTATATGAAGATATTCCCGTTTCCAACGAAATCTTCACTGTTATCCAAATATCAACTTGCAGATCCTTCTAAAAGAGGGTTTCCAAACTGCTGTATGAAAAGAAAGGTTGAACTCCTTTAGTTGAGGAAACTCATGTCAAAGAAGTTTCTGAGAATGCTTCCGTCTAGATTTTATATGAAGATATTCCCGTTTCCAACGAAATCTTTAGAGGTATCCAAATATCCACTTACAGATTCTACCAAAAGAGAGTTTCCAAACTGCTGTATCAAAAGAATGGTTGAACTCTGTTAGTTGAGGACACTCATCACAAAGAAGCTTCTGAGAATGCTTCTGTCTAGATTTTATATGAAGATATTCCCGTTTCCAACGAACTCTTCACAGTTTTCCAAATATCCACTTGCCGATTCTACAAAAAGAGTGTTTCCAAACTGCTGTATCAAAAGAAAGGTTGAACTCTGTAAGTAGAGAAAACACATCACAAAGAAGTTTCGGAGAATGCTTCTGTCTAGATTTTATATGAAGATATTCCCGTTTCCAACGAAATCTTCAAAGTTATCCAAATATCCACTTGCAGATTCTACAAAAAGAGTGTTTCCAAACTACTGTATCAACAGAAAGGTTCAACCCTGGTAACTGAGTACACACATCCCGATTAAGTTTCTGAGAATCTTTCTCTCTCTTTTTTATGGGAAGATATTTCTGTTTTCACCGTAGGCCTGGATTCGCTCAAAATGTCCACTTTCAGATACTACAGAAAGAGTGTTTCAAACCTGGGCAATGAAAGGGAATGTTCAGCTCTGTGACTTGAATGCAGATATCACAAAGCAGTTTCTGACAGTGCTTCTGTGAAGATTTTAGATGAAGATATTTCCCTTTCCAACAAAATCATTAGAGCTATCCAAATATCCACTTACAGATACTACAAAAAGAGAGTTTCCAAACTGCTCTATTTAAAGAAAGGTTGAACTCTGTTAGTTGAGGACGCACCCCACAAAGAAGTTTCTGAGAATGCTTTTGTCTAGATTTTATATGAAGATATTCCCGTTTCCAACGAAATCTTTAGAGGTATCAAAATATCCACTTACAGATTCTACAAAAAGAGAGTATCCAAACTGCTGTATCAAAAGAATGGTTGAACTTTGTTAGTTGAGGACACTCATCACAAGCTTCTGAGAATGCTTCTGTCTAGATTTTATATGAAGATATTCCCGTTTCCAACGAAATCTTCACAGTTATCCAAATATCCACTTGCAGATTCTACCAAAAGGGGGTTTTCAAACTTCTGTATCAAAAGAAAGGTTGAACTCTGTTAGTTGAGGACACACATCACAAAGAAGTTTCGGAGAATGCTTCTGTCTAGATTTCATATGAAGATATTCCCGTTTCCAATGAAATTGTTAGAGGTATCCAAATATCCACTTACAGATTCTACAAAAAGAGTGTTTCCAAACTGCTCTATCAAAAGAAAGATGGAACTCGGTTAGTTGAAGACACACATCAAAAAGATGTTTGTGAGAATGCTTCTGTCTAGATTTTATTTGAAGATATTCCCATTTCCAAAGAAATCTTCACAGTTATCGAAATATCCACTTGCAGATTCTACAAAAAGAGTGTTTCCAAACTACAGTGTCAAAAGAAAGTTTGAACTCTGTTAGTGGAGGACACACATCACAATGAAGTTTCTGAGAATGCTTCTGTTTAGATTTTATATGAAGATATTCCCGTTTCCAACGAAATCTTCACTGTTATCCAAATATCCACTTGCAGATTCTTCTAAAAGAGGGTTTCCAAACTGCTGTATGAAAAGAAAGGTTGAACTCCTTTAGTTGAGGAAACTCATGTCAAAGAAGTTTCTGAGAATGCTTCCGTCTAGATTTTATATGAAGATATTCCCGTTTCCAACGAAATTTTCACAGTTATCCAAATATCCACTTCCAGATTCTACCAAAAGTGTGTTTCCAAACTGCTGTATCAAAAGAATGGTTGAGCTCCGTTAGTTGAGGACACTCATCACAAACAAGCTTCTGAGAATGCTTCTGTCTAGATTTTATATGAAGATATTCCCGTTTCCAACGAACTCTTCACAGTTATCCAAATATCCACTTGCCGATTCTACAAAAAGAGTGTTTCCAAACTGCTGTATCAAAAGAAAGGTTGAACTCTGTAAGTAGAGAAAACACATCACAAAGAAGTTTCTGTGAATGCTTTTGTCTAGATTTTATATTAAGATATTCCCATTTCCAATGAAATCTTTAGAGGTATCCAAATATCCACTTACAGATTCTACAAAAAGAGAGTATCCAAACCGCTGTATCAAAAGAATGGATGAACTCTGTTAGTTGAGGACACTCAACACAAGCTTCTGAGAATGCTTCTGTCTAGATTTTATATGAAGATATTCCCGTTTCCAACGAAATCTTCACAGTTATCCAAATATCCACTTGCAGATTCTACCAAAAGGGGGTTTTCAAACTTCTGTATCAAAAGAAAGGTTGAACTCTGTTAGTTGAGGACACACATCACAAAGAAGTTTCGGAGAATGCTTCTGTCTAGATTTTATTTGAGGATATTCCCATTTCCAACGAAATTTTCACAGTTATCCAAATATCCACTTGCAGATTCTACCAAAAGAGTGTTTCCAAACTGCTGTATCAAAAGAATGGTTGAGCTCCGTTAGTTGAGGACACTCACCACAAACAAGCTTTTGAGAATGCTTCCGTCTAGATTTTATAGGAAGATATTCCCGTTTCCAACGAACTCTTCACAGTTATCCAAATATCCACTTGCCGATTCTACAAAAAGAGTGTTTCCAAACTGCTGTATCAAAAGAAAGGTTGAACTCTGTAAGTAGAGAAAACACATCACAAAGAAGTTTCGGAGAATGCTTCTGTCTAGATTTTATATGAAGATATTCCCGTTTCCAACGAAATCTTCAAAGTTATCCAAATATCCACTTGCAGATTCTACAAAAAGAGTGTTTCCAAACTACAGTATCAACAGAAAGGTTCAACTCCGGTAACTGAGTACACACATCCCGATTAAGTTTCTGAGAATCTTTCTGTCTCTTTTTTATGGGAAGATATTTCTGTTTTCACCGTAGGCCTGAATTCACTCAAAATGTCCACTTCCAGATACTACAGAAAGAGTGTTTCAAACCTGGGATATGAAAGGGAATGTTCAGCTCTGTGACTTGAATGCAGATATCACAAAGCATTTTCTGACAGTGCTTCTGTGTAGATTTTAGATGAAGATATTCCCGTTTCCAACGAAATCGTTAGAGCTATCCAAATATCCACTTACAGATTCTACAAAAAGAGAGTTTCCAAACTGCTCTATTTAAAGAAAGGTTGAACTCTGTTAGTTGAGGACGCACACCACAAGGAAGTTTCTGAGAATGCTTTTGTCTATATTTTATATGAAGATATTCCCGTTTCCAACAAAATCTTTAGAGGTATCCAAATATCAACTTACAGATTCTACAAAAAGAGAGTATCCAAACTGCTGTATCAAAAGAATGGTTGAACTCTGTTAGTTGAGGACACTCATCACAAGCTTCTGAGAATGCTTCTGTCTAGATTTTATATGAAGATGTCCCCGTTTCCAACGAAATCTTCACAGTTATCCAAATATCCACTTGCAGATTCTACCAAAAGGAGGTTTTCAAACTTCTGTATCAATAGAAAGGTTGAACTCTGTTAGTTGAGGACACACATCACAAAGAAGTTTCGGAGAATGCTTCTGTCTAGATTTTATACGAAGATATTCCCGTTTCCAATGAAATTGTTAGAGGTATCCAAATATCCACTTACAGATTCTACAAAAAGACTGTTTCCAAACTGCTCTATCAAAAGAAAGGTGGAACTCTGTTAGTTGAAGACACACATCAAAAAGATGTTTCTGAGAATGCTTCTGTCTAGATTTTATTTGAAGATATCCCCATTTCCAACGAAATCTTCACAGTTATCCAAATATCCACTTGCAGATTCTACAAAAAGAGTGTTTCCAAACTACAGTGTCAAAAGAAAGTTTGAACTCTGTTAGTGGAGGACACACATCACAATGAAGTTTCTGAGAATGCTTCTGTTTAGATTTTATATGAAGATATTCCCGTTTCCAACGAAATCTTCACTGTTATCCAAATATCCACTTGCAGATTCTTCTAAAAGAGGGTTTCCAAACTGCTGTATGAAAAGAAAGGTTGAACTCCTTTAGTTGAGGAAACTCATGTCAAAGAAGTTTCTGAGAATGCTTCCGTCTATATTTTATATGAAGATATTCCCGTTTCCAACGAAATCTTTAGAGGTATCCAAATATCCACTTACAGATTCTACCAAAAGAGAGTATCCAAACTGCTGTATCAAAAGAATCGTTGAACTCTGTTAGCTGAGGACACTCATCACAAAGAAGCTTCTGAGAATGCTTCTGTCTAGATTTTATATGAAGATATTCCCGTTTCCAACGAACTCTTCACAGTTATTCAAATATCCACTTGCCGATTTTACAAAAAGAGTGTTTCCAAACTGCTGTATCAAAAGAAAGGTTGAACTCTGTTAGTTGAGGACACACATCACAAAGAAGCTTCTGAGAATACTTCTGTCTAGATTTTATATGAAGATATTCCCGTTTCCAACGAACTCTTCACAGTTATCCAAATATCCACTTGCCGATTTTACAAAAAGAGTGTTTCCAAACTGCTGTATCAAAAGAAAGGATGAACTCTGTTAGTTGAGGACACACATCAAAAAGATGTTTCTGAGAATGCTTCTGTCTAGATTTTATATGAAGATATTCCCGTTTCCAATGAAATCTTTAGAGGTATCCAAATATCCACTTACAGATTCTACAAAAAGAGAGTATCCAAACTGCTGTATCAAAAGAATGGTTGAACTCTGTTAGTTGAGGACACTCATCACAAAGAAGCTTCTGAGAATGCTTCTGTCTAGATTTTATATGAAGATATTCCCGTTTCCAACGAAATCTTCAAAGTTATCCAAATATCCACTTGCAGATTCTACAAAAAGTGTGTTTCCAAACTACTGTATCAACAGAAAGGTTCAACCCTGGTAACTGAGTACACACATCCCAATTAAGTTTCTGAGAATCTTTCTGTCTCTTTTTTATTGGAAGATATTTGTGTTTTCACCGTAGGCCTGAATTCGCTCAAAATGTCCACTTCCAGATACTACAGAAAGAGTGTTTCAAACCTGGGCTATGAAAGGGAATGTTCAGCTCTGTGACTTGAATGCAGATATCACAAAGCAGTTTCTGACAGTGCTTCTGTGAAGATTTTAGATGAAGATATTTCCCTTTCCAACAAAATCATTAGAGCTATCCAAATATCCACTTACAGATACTACAAAAATAGAGTTTCCAAACTGCTCTATTTAAAGAAAGGTTGAACTCTGTTAGTTGAGGACGCACCCCACAAAGAAGTTTCTGAGAATGCTTTTGTCTAGATTTTATATGAAGATATTCCCGTTTCCAACGAAATCTTTAGAGGTATCAAAATATCCACTTACAGATTCTACAAAAAGAGAGTATCCAAACTGCTGTATCAAAAGAATGGTTGAACTTTGTTAGTTGAGGACACTCATCACAAGCTTCTGAGAATGCTTCTGTCTAGATTTTATATGAAGATATTCCCGTTTCCAACGAAATCTTCACAGTTATCCAAATATCCACTTGCAGATTCTACCAAAAGGGGGTTTTCAAACTTCTGTATCAAAAGAAAGGTTGAACTCTGTTAGTTGAGGACACACATCACAAAGAAGTTTCGGAGAATGCTTCTGTCTAGATTTCATATGAAGATATTCCCGTTTCCAATGAAATTGTTAGAGGTATCCAAATATCCACTTACAGATTCTACAAAAAGAGTGTTTCCAAACTGCTCTATCAAAAGAAAGATGGAACTCGGTTAGTTGAAGACACACATCAAAAAGATGTTTGTGAGAATGCTTCTGTCTAGATTTTATTTGAAGATATTCCCATTTCCAAAGAAATCTTCACAGTTATCGAAATATCCACTTGCAGATTCTACAAAAAGAGTGTTTCCAAACTACAGTGTCAAAAGAAAGTTTGAACTCTGTTAGTGGAGGACACACATCACAATGAAGTTTCTGAGAATGCTTCTGTTTAGATTTTATATGAAGATATTCCCGTTTCCAACGAAATCTTCACTGTTATCCAAATATCCACTTGCAGATTCTTCTAAAAGAGGGTTTCCAAACTGCTGTATGAAAAGAAAGGTTGAACTCCTTTAGTTGAGGAAACTCATGTCAAAGAAGTTTCTGAGAATGCTTCCGTCTAGATTTTATATGAAGATATTCCCGTTTCCAACGAAATTTTCACAGTTATCCAAATATCCACTTCCAGATTCTACCAAAAGTGTGTTTCCAAACTGCTGTATCAAAAGAATGGTTGAGCTCCGTTAGTTGAGGACACTCATCACAAACAAGCTTCTGAGAATGCTTCTGTCTAGATTTTATATGAAGATATTCCCGTTTCCAACGAACTCTTCACAGTTATCCAAATATCCACTTGCCGATTCTACAAAAAGAGTGTTTCCAAACTGCTGTATCAAAAGAAAGGTTGAACTCTGTAAGTAGAGAAAACACATCACAAAGAAGTTTCTGTGAATGCTTTTGTCTAGATTTTATATTAAGATATTCCCATTTCCAATGAAATCTTTAGAGGTATCCAAATATCCACTTACAGATTCTACAAAAAGAGAGTATCCAAACCGCTGTATCAAAAGAATGGATGAACTCTGTTAGTTGAGGACACTCAACACAAGCTTCTGAGAATGCTTCTGTCTAGATTTTATATGAAGATATTCCCGTTTCCAACGAAATCTTCACAGTTATCCAAATATCCACTTGCAGATTCTACCAAAAGGGGGTTTTCAAACTTCTGTATCAAAAGAAAGGTTGAACTCTGTTAGTTGAGGACACACATCACAAAGAAGTTTCGGAGAATGCTTCTGTCTAGATTTTATTTGAGGATATTCCCATTTCCAACGAAATTTTCACAGTTATCCAAATATCCACTTGCAGATTCTACCAAAAGAGTGTTTCCAAACTGCTGTATCAAAAGAATGGTTGAGCTCCGTTAGTTGAGGACACTCACCACAAACAAGCTTTTGAGAATGCTTCCGTCTAGATTTTATAGGAAGATATTCCCGTTTCCAACGAACTCTTCACAGTTATCCAAATATCCACTTGCCGATTCTACAAAAAGAGTGTTTCCAAACTGCTGTATCAAAAGAAAGGTTGAACTCTGTAAGTAGAGAAAACACATCACAAAGAAGTTTCGGAGAATGCTTCTGTCTAGATTTTATATGAAGATATTCCCGTTTCCAACGAAATCTTCAAAGTTATCCAAATATCCACTTGCAGATTCTACAAAAAGAGTGTTTCCAAACTACAGTATCAACAGAAAGGTTCAACTCCGGTAACTGAGTACACACATCCCGATTAAGTTTCTGAGAATCTTTCTGTCTCTTTTTTATGGGAAGATATTTCTGTTTTCACCGTAGGCCTGAATTCACTCAAAATGTCCACTTCCAGATACTACAGAAAGAGTGTTTCAAACCTGGGATATGAAAGGGAATGTTCAGCTCTGTGACTTGAATGCAGATATCACAAAGCATTTTCTGACAGTGCTTCTGTGTAGATTTTAGATGAAGATATTCCCGTTTCCAACGAAATCGTTAGAGCTATCCAAATATCCACTTACAGATTCTACAAAAAGAGAGTTTCCAAACTGCTCTATTTAAAGAAAGGTTGAACTCTGTTAGTTGAGGACGCACACCACAAGGAAGTTTCTGAGAATGCTTTTGTCTATATTTTATATGAAGATATTCCCGTTTCCAACAAAATCTTTAGAGGTATCCAAATATCAACTTACAGATTCTACAAAAAGAGAGTATCCAAACTGCTGTATCAAAAGAATGGTTGAACTCTGTTAGTTGAGGACACTCATCACAAGCTTCTGAGAATGCTTCTGTCTAGATTTTATATGAAGATGTCCCCGTTTCCAACGAAATCTTCACAGTTATCCAAATATCCACTTGCAGATTCTACCAAAAGGAGGTTTTCAAACTTCTGTATCAATAGAAAGGTTGAACTCTGTTAGTTGAGGACACACATCACAAAGAAGTTTCGGAGAATGCTTCTGTCTAGATTTTATACGAAGATATTCCCGTTTCCAATGAAATTGTTAGAGGTATCCAAATATCCACTTACAGATTCTACAAAAAGACTGTTTCCAAACTGCTCTATCAAAAGAAAGGTGGAACTCTGTTAGTTGAAGACACACATCAAAAAGATGTTTCTGAGAATGCTTCTGTCTAGATTTTATTTGAAGATATCCCCATTTCCAACGAAATCTTCACAGTTATCCAAATATCCACTTGCAGATTCTACAAAAAGAGTGTTTCCAAACTACAGTGTCAAAAGAAAGTTTGAACTCTGTTAGTGGAGGACACACATCACAATGAAGTTTCTGAGAATGCTTCTGTTTAGATTTTATATGAAGATATTCCCGTTTCCAACGAAATCTTCACTGTTATCCAAATATCCACTTGCAGATTCTTCTAAAAGAGGGTTTCCAAACTGCTGTATGAAAAGAAAGGTTGAACTCCTTTAGTTGAGGAAACTCATGTCAAAGAAGTTTCTGAGAATGCTTCCGTCTATATTTTATATGAAGATATTCCCGTTTCCAACGAAATCTTTAGAGGTATCCAAATATCCACTTACAGATTCTACCAAAAGAGAGTATCCAAACTGCTGTATCAAAAGAATCGTTGAACTCTGTTAGCTGAGGACACTCATCACAAAGAAGCTTCTGAGAATGCTTCTGTCTAGATTTTATATGAAGATATTCCCGTTTCCAACGAACTCTTCACAGTTATTCAAATATCCACTTGCCGATTTTACAAAAAGAGTGTTTCCAAACTGCTGTATCAAAAGAAAGGTTGAACTCTGTTAGTTGAGGACACACATCACAAAGAAGCTTCTGAGAATACTTCTGTCTAGATTTTATATGAAGATATTCCCGTTTCCAACGAACTCTTCACAGTTATCCAAATATCCACTTGCCGATTTTACAAAAAGAGTGTTTCCAAACTGCTGTATCAAAAGAAAGGATGAACTCTGTTAGTTGAGGACACACATCAAAAAGATGTTTCTGAGAATGCTTCTGTCTAGATTTTATATGAAGATATTCCCGTTTCCAATGAAATCTTTAGAGGTATCCAAATATCCACTTACAGATTCTACAAAAAGAGAGTATCCAAACTGCTGTATCAAAAGAATGGTTGAACTCTGTTAGTTGAGGACACTCATCACAAAGAAGCTTCTGAGAATGCTTCTGTCTAGATTTTATATGAAGATATTCCCGTTTCCAACGAAATCTTCAAAGTTATCCAAATATCCACTTGCAGATTCTACAAAAAGTGTGTTTCCAAACTACTGTATCAACAGAAAGGTTCAACCCTGGTAACTGAGTACACACATCCCAATTAAGTTTCTGAGAATCTTTCTGTCTCTTTTTTATTGGAAGATATTTGTGTTTTCACCGTAGGCCTGAATTCGCTCAAAATGTCCACTTCCAGATACTACAGAAAGAGTGTTTCAAACCTGGGCTATGAAAGGGAATGTTCAGCTCTGTGACTTGAATGCAGATATCACAAAGCAGTTTCTGACAGTGTTTCTGTGTAGATTTTAGATGAAGATATTCGCGTTTCCAACGAAATCGTTAGAGCTATCCAAATATCCACTTACAGATTCTACAAAAAGAGAGTTTCCAAACTGCTCTATTTAAAGAAAGGTTGAACTCTGTTAGTTGAGGACGCACACCACAAGGAAGTTTCTGAGAATGCTTTTGTCTAGATTTTATATGAAGATATTCCCGTTTCCAACGAAATCTTTAGAGGTATCCAAATATCCACTTACAGATTCTAAAAAAAGAGAGTATCCAAACTGCTGTTTCAAAAGAATGGATGAACTCTGTTAGTTGAGGACACTCATCACAAGCTTCTGAGAATGCTTCTGTCTAGATTTTATATGAAGATATTCCCGTTTCCAACGAAATCTTCACAGTTATCCAAATATCCACTTGCAGATTCTACCAAAAGGTGGTTTTCAAACTTCTGTATCAAAAGAAAGGTTGAACTCTGTTAGTTGAGGACACACATCACAAAGAAGTTTCGGAGAATGCTTCTGTCTAGATTTTATTTGAAGATATTCCCATTTCCAACGAAATCTTCACAGTTATCTAAATATCCTCTTGCAGATTCTACAAAAAGAGTGTTTCCAAACTATAGTGTCAAAAGAAAGTTTGAACTCTGTTAGTGGAGGACACACATCACAATGAAGTTTCTGAGAATGCTTCTGTTTAGATTTTATATGAAGATATTCCCGTTTCCAAAGAAATCTTCACTGTTATCCAAATATCCACATGCAGATTCTTCTAAAAGAGGGTTTCCAAACTGCTGTATGCAAAGAAAGGTTGAACTCCTTTAGTTGAGGAAACTCATGTCAAAGAAGTTTCTGAGAATGCTTCCGTCTAGATTTTATATGAAGATATTTCTGTTTCCAACGAAATTTTCACAGTTATCCAAATATCCACTTGCAGATTCTACCAAAAGAGTGTTTCCAAACTGCTGTATCAAAAGAATGGTTGAGATCCGTTAGTTGAGGACACTCATCACAAACAAGCTTTTGAGAATGCTTCTGTCGAGATTTTATATGAAGATATTCCCGTTTCCAATGAAATCTTTAGAGGTATCCAAATATCCACTTACAGATTCTACAAAAAGAGAGTATCCAAACTGCTGTATCAAAAGAATGGTTGAACTCTGTTAGTTGAGGACACTCATCACAAAGAAGCTTCTGAGAATGCTTCTGTCTAGATTTTATATGAAGATATTCCCGTTTCCAACGAAATCTTCAAAGTTATCCAAATATCCACTTGCAGATTCTACAAAAAGAGTGTTTCCAAACTACTGTATCAACAGAAAGGTTCAACCCTGGTAACTGAGTACACACATCCCAATTAAGTTTCTGAGAATCTTTCTGTCTCTTTTTTATTGGAAGATATTTGTGTTTTCACCGTAGGCCTGAATTCGCTCAAAATGTCCACTTCCAGATACTACAGAAAGAGTGTTTCAAACCTGGGCTATGAAAGGGAATGTTCAGCTCTGTGACTTGAATGCAGATATCACAAAGCAGTTTCTGACAGTGCTTCTGTGTAGATTTTAGATGAAGATATTCCCGTTTCCAACGAAATCGTTAGAGCTATCCAAATATCCACTTACAGATTCTACAAAAAGAGAGTTTCCAAACTGCTCTATTTAAAGAAAGGTTGAACTCTGTTAGTTGAGGACGCACACCACAAGGAAGTTTCTGAGAATGCTTTTGTCTAGATTTTATATGAAGATATTCCCGTTTCCAACGAAATCTTTAGAGGTATCCAAATATCCACTTACAGATTCTACAAAAAGAGAGTATCCAAACTGCTGTATCAAAAGAATGGATGAACTCTGTTAGTTGAGGACACTCATCACAAGCTTCTGAGAATGCTTCTGTCTAGATTTTATATGAAGATATTCCCGTTTCCAACGAAATCTTCACAGTTATCCAAATATCCACTTGCAGATTCTACCAAAAGGGGGTTTTCAAACTTCTGTATCAAAAGGAAGGTTGAACTCTGTTAGTTGAGGACACACATCACAAAGAAGTTTCGGAGAATTCTTCTGTCTAGATTTTATTTGAAAATATTCCCATTTCCAACGAAATCTTCACAGTTATCTAAATATCCTCTTGCAGATTCTACAAAAAGAGTGTTTCCAAACTACAGTGTCAAAAGAAAGTTTGAACTCTGTTAGTGGAGGACACACATCACAATGAAGTTTCTGAGAATGCTTCTGTTTAGATTTTATATGAAGATATTCCCGTTTCCAACGAAATCTTCACTGTTATCCAAATATCCACATGCAGATTCTTCTAAAAGAGGGTTTCCAAACTGCTGTATGAAAAGAAAGGTTGAACTCCTTTAGTTGAGGAAACTCATGTCAAAGAAGTTTCTGAGAATGCTTCCGTCTAGATTTTATATGAAGATATTTCTGTTTCCAACGAAATTTTCACAGTTATCCAAATATCCACTTGCAGATTCTACCAAAAGAGTTTTTCCAAACTGCTGTATCAAAAGAATGGTTGAGCTCCGTTAGTTGAGGACACTCATCACAAACAAGCTTTTGAGAATGCTTCTGTCTAGATTTTATATGAAGATATTCCCGTTTCCAACGAACTCTTCACAGTTATCCAAATATCCACTTGCCGATTCTACAAAAAGAGTGTTTCCAAACTGCTGTATCAAAAGAAAGGTTGAACTCTGTAAGTAGAGAAAACACATCACAAAGAAGTTTCTGAGAATGCTTCTGTCTAGATTTTATATGAAGATATTCCCGTTTCCAACGAAATCTTCAAAGTTATCCAAATATCCACTTGCAGATTCTACAAAAAGAGTGTTTCCAAACTACTGTATCAACAGAAAGGTTCAACCCTGGTAACTGAGTACACACATCTGGATTAAGTTTCTGAGAATCTTTCTGTCTCTTTTTTATGGGAAATATTTCTGTTTTCACCGTAGGCCTGAATTCGCTCAAAATGTCCACTTCCAGATACTACAGAAAGAGTGTTTCAAACCTGGGCTATGAAAGGGAATGTTCAGCTCTGTGACTTGAATGCAGATATCACAAAGCAGTTTCTGACAGTGCTTCTGTGTAGATTTTAGATGAAGATATTCCCGTTTCCAACGAAATCCTTAGAGCTATCCAAATATCCACTTACAGATTCTACAAAAAGAGAGTTTCCAAACTGCTCTATATAAAGAAAGGTTGAACTCTGTTAGTTGAGGACGCACACCACAAGGAAGTTTCTGAGAATGCTTTTGTCTAGATTTTATATGAAGATATTCCCGTTTCCAATGAAATCTTTAGAGGTATCCAAATATCCACTTACAGATTCTACAAAAAGAGAGTATCCAAACTGCTGTATCAAAAGAATGGATGAACTCTGTTAGATGAGGACACTCATCACAAGCTTCTGAGAATGCTTCTGTCCAGATTTTATATGAAGATATTCCCGTTTCCAACGAAATCTTCACAGTTATCCAAATATCCACTTGCAGATTCTACCAAAAGGGGGTTTTCAAACTTCTGTATCAAAAGAAAGGTTGAACTCTGTTAGTTGAGGACACACATCACAAAGAAGTTTCGGAGAATGCTTCTGTCTAGATTTTATTTGAAGATATTCCCATTTCCAACGAAATCTTCACAGTTATCGAAATATCCTCTTGCAGATTCTACAAAAAGAGTGTTTCCAAACTACAGTGTCAAAAGAAAGTTTGAACTCTGTTAGTGGAGGACACACATCACAATGAAGTTTCTGAGAATGCTTCTGTTAAGATTTTATATGAATATATTCCCGTTTCCAACGAAATCTTCACTGTTATCCAAATATCCACATGCAGATTCTTCTAAAAGAGGGTTTCCAAACTGCTGTATGACAAGAAAGGTTGAACTCCTTTAGTTGAGGAAACTCATGTCAATGAAGTTTCTGAGAATGCTTCCGTCTAGATTTTATATGAAGATATTCCTGTTTCCAACGAAATCTTTAGAGGTATCCAAATATCCACTTACAGATTCTACAAAAAGAGAGTATCCAAACTGCTGTATCAAGAGAATGGTTGAACCCTGTTAGTTGAGGACACTCATCAGAAGCTTCTGAGAATGCTTCTGTCTAGATTTTATATGAAGATATTCCCGTTTCCAACGAACTCTTCACAGTTATCCAAATATCCACGTGCCGATTCTACAAAAAGAGTGTTTCCAAACTGCTGTATCAAAAGAAAGGTTGAACTCTGTAAGTAGAGAAAACACATCACAAAGAAGTTTCTGAGAATGCTTCTGTCTAGATTTTATATGAAGATATTCCTGTTTCCAACGAAATCTTCAAAGTTATCCAAATATCCACTTGCAGATTTTACAAAAAGAGTGTTTCCAAACTACTGTATCAACAGAAAGGTTCAACCCTGGTAACTGAGTACACACATCCTGATAAAGTTTCTGAGAATCTTTCTGTCTCTTTTTTATGGGGAAATATTTCTGTTTTCACCGTAGGCCTGAATTCGCTCAAAATGTCCACTTCCAGATACTACAGAAAGAGTGTTTCAAACCTGGGCTATGAAAGGGAATGTTCAGCTCTGTGACTTGAATGCAGATATCACAAAGCAGTTTCTGACAGTGCTTCTGTGTAGATTTTAGATGAAGATATTCCCGTTTCCAACGAAATCGTTAGAGCTATCCAAATATCCACTTACAGATTCTACAAAAAGAGAGTTTCCAAACTGCTCTATTTATAGAAAGGTTGAACTCTGTTAGTTGAGGACGCACACCACAAGGAAGTTTCTGAGAATGCTTTTGGCTAGATTTTATATGAAGATATTCCCGTTTCCAACGAAATCTTTAGAGGTATCCAAATATCCACTTACAGATTCTACAAAAAGAGAGTATCCAAACTGCTGTATCAAAAGAATGGATGAACTCTGTTAGTTGAGGACACTCATCACAAGCTTCTGAGAATGCTTCTGTCTAGATTTTATATGAAGATATTCCCGTTTCCAACGAAATCTTCACAGTTACCAAATATCCACTTGCAGATTCTACCAAAAGGGGGTTTTCAAACTTCTGTATCAAAAGAAAGGTTGAACTCTGTTAGTTGAGGACACACATCACAAAGAAGTTTCGGAGAATGCTTCTGTCTAGATTTTATTTGAAGATATTCCCATTTCCAACGAAATCTTCACAGTTATCAAAATATCCTCTTGCAGATTCTACAAAAAGAGTGTTTCCAAACTACAGTGTCAAAAGAAAGTTTGAACTCTGTTAGTGGAGGACACACATCACAATGAAGTTTCTGAGAATGCTTCTGTTTAGATTTTATATGAAGATATTCCCGTTTCCAACGAAATCTTCACTGTTATCCAAATATCCACATGCAGATTCTTCTAAAAGAGGGTTTCCAAACTGCTGTATGAAAAGAAAGGTTGAACTCCTTTAGTTGAGGAAACTCATGTCAAAGAAGTTTCTGAGAATGCTTCCGTCTAGATTTTATATGAAGATATTTCTGTTTCCAACGAAATTTTCACAGTTATCCAAATATCCACTTGCAGATTCTACCAAAAGAGTGTTTCCAAACTGCTGTATCAAAAGAATGGTTGAGCTCCGTTAGTTGAGGACACTCATCACAAACAAGCTTTTGAGAATGCTTCTGTCTAGATTTTATATGAAGATATTCCCGTTTCCAACGAACTCTTCACAGTTATCCAAATATCCACTTGCCGATTCTACAAAAAGAGTGTTTCCAAACTGCTGTATCAAAAGAAAGGTTGAACTCTGTAAGTAGAGAAAACACATCACAAAGAAGTTTCTGAGAATGCTTCTGTCTAGATTTTATATGAAGATATTCCCGTTTCCAACGAAATCTTCAAAGTTATCCAAATATCCACTTGCAGATTCTACAAAAAGAGTGTTTCCAAACTACTGTATCAACAGAAAGGTTCAACCCTGGTAACTGAGTACACACATCTGGATTAAGTTTCTGAGAATCTTTCTGTCTCTTTTTTATGGGAAATATTTCTGTTTTCACCGTAGGCCTGAATTCGCTCAAAATGTCCACTTCCAGATACTACAGAAAGAGTGTTTCAAACCTGGGCTATGAAAGGGAATGTTCAGCTCTGTGACTTGAATGCAGATATCACAAAGCAGTTTCTGACAGTGCTTCTGTGTAGATTTTAGATGAAGATATTCCCGTTTCCAACGAAATCGTTAGAGCTATCCAAATATCCACTTACAGATTCTACAAAAAGAGAGTTTCCAAACTGCTCTATATAAAGAAAGGTTGAACTCTGTTAGTTGAGGACGCACACCACAAGGAAGTTTCTGAGAATGCTTTTGTCTAGATTTTATATGAAGATATTCCCGTTTCCAACGAAATCTTTAGAGGTATCCAAATATCCACTTACAGATTCTACAAAAAGAGAGTATCCAAACTGCTGTATCAAAAGAATGGATGAACTCTGTTAGTTGAGGACACTCATCACAAGCTTCTGAGAATGCTTCTGTCTAGATTTTATATGAAGATATACCCGTTTCCAACGAAATCTTCACAGTTATCCAAATATCCACTTGCAGATTCTACCAAAAGGGGGTTTTCAAACTTCTGTATCAAAAGAAAGGTTGAACTCTGTTAGTTGAGGACACACATCACAAAGAAGTTTCGGAGAATTCTTCTGTCTAGATTTTACTTGAAGATATTCCCATTTCCAACGAAATCTTCACAGTTATCGAAATATCCTCTTGCAGATTCTACAAAAAGAGTGTTTCCAAACTACAGTGTCAAAAGAAAGTTTGAACTCTGTTAGTGGAGGACACACATCACAATGAAGTTTCTGAGAATGCTTCTGTTAAGATTTTATATGAATATATTCCCGTTTCCAACGAAATCTTCACTGTTATCCAAATATCCACATGCAGATTCTTCTAAAAGAGGGTTTCCAAACTGCTGTATGACAAGAAAGGTTGAACTCCTTTAGTTGAGGAAACTCATGTCAATGAAGTTTCTGAGAATGCTTCCGTCTAGATTTTATATGAAGATATTCCTGTTTCCAACGAAATCTTTAGAGGTATCCAAATATCCACTTACAGATTCTACAAAAAGAGAGTATCCAAACTGCTGTATCAAAAGAATGGTTGAACCCTGTTAGTTGAGGACACTCATCAGAAGATTCTGAGAATGCTTCTGTCTAGATTTTATATGAAGATATTCCCGTTTCCAACGAAATCTTCACAGTTATCCAAATATCCACTTGCCGATTCTACCAAAAGGGGGTTTTCAAACTTCTGTATCAAAAGAAAGTTTGAACTCTGTTAGTTGAGGACACACATCACAAAGAAGTTTCGGAGAATGCTTCTGTCTAGATTTTATTTGAAGATATTCCCATTTCCAACGAAATCTTCACAGTTATCTAAATATCCTCTTGCAGATTCTACAAAAAGAGTGTTTCCAAACTATAGTGTCAAAAGAAAGTTTGAACTCTGTTAGTGGAGGACACACATCACAATGAAGTTTCTGAGAATGCTTCTGTTTAGATTTTATATGAAGATATTCCCGTTTCCAAAGAAATCTTCACTTTTATCCAAATATCCACATGCAGATTCTTCTAAAAGAGGGTTTTCAAACTGCTGTATGCAAAGAAAGGTTGAACTCCTTTAGTTGAGGAAACTCATGTCAAAGAAGTTTCTGAGAATGCTTCCGTCTAGATTTTATATGAAGATATTTCTGTTTCCAACGAAATTTTCACAGTTATCCAAATATCCACTTGCAGATTCTACCAAAAGGGTGTTTCCAAACTGCTGTATCAAAAGAATGGTTGAGATCCGTTAGTTGAGGACACTCATCACAAACAAGCTTTTGAGAATGCTTCTGTCGAGATTTTATATGAAGATATTCCCGTTTCCAACGAACTCTTCACAGTTATCCAAATATCCACTTGCCGATTCTACAAAAAGTGTGTTTCCAAACTGCTGTATCAAAAGAAAGGTTGAACTCTGTAAGTAGAGAAAACACATCACAAAGAAGTTTCTGAGAATGCTTCTGTCTAGATTTTATATGAAGATATTCCTGTTTCCAACGAAATCTTCAAAGTTATCCAAATATGCACTTGCAGATTCTACAAAAAGAGTGTTTCCAAACTACTGTATCAACAGAAAGGTTCAACCCTGGTAACTGAGTACACACATCCTGATTAAGTTTCTGAGAATCTTTCTGTCTCTTTTTTATGGGGAGATATTTCTGTTTTCACCGTAGGCCTGAATTCGCTCAAAATGTCCACTTCCAGATACTACAGAAAGAGTGTTTCAAACCTGGGCTATGAAAGGGAATGTTCAGCTCTGTGACTTGAATGCAGATATCACAAAGCAGTTTCTGACAGTGCTTCTGTGTAGATTTTAGATGAAGATATTCCCGTTTCCAACGAAATCGTTAGAGCTATCCAAATATCCACTTACAGATTCTACAAAAAGAGAGTTTCCAAACTGCTCTGTTTAAAGAAAGGTTGAACTCTGTTAGTTGAGGACGCACACCAGATGGAAGTTTCTGAGAATGCTTTTGTCTAGATTTTATATGAAGATATTCCCGTTTCCAACGAAATCTTTAGAGGTATCCAAATATCCACTTACAGATTCTACAAAAAGAGAGTATCCAAACTGCTGTATCAAAAGAATGGATGAACTCTGTTAGTTGAGGACACTCATCACAAGCTTCTGAGAATGCTTCTGTCTAGATTTTATATGAAGATATCCCCGTTTCCAACGAAATCTTCACAGTTATCCAAATATCCACTTGCAGATTCTACCAAAAGGGGGTTTTCAAACTTCTGTATCAAAAGAAAGGTTGAACTCTGTTAGTTGAGGACACACATCACAAAGAAGTTTCGGAGAATGCTTCTGTCTAGATTTTATTTGAAGATATTCCCATTTCCAACGAAATCTTCACAGTTATCTAAATATCCTCTTGCAGATTCTACAAAAAGAGTGTTTCCAAACTACAGTGTCAAAAGAAAGTTTGAACTCTGTTAGTGGAGGACACACATCACAATGAAGTTTCTGAGAATGCTTCTGTTTAGATTTTATATGAAGATATACCGGTTTCCAACGAAATCTTCACTGTTATCCAAATATCCACTTGCAGATTCTTCTAAAAGAGCGTTTCCAAACTGCTGTATGAAAAGAGAGGTTGAACTCCTTTAGTTGAGGAAACTCATGTCAAAGAAGTTTCTGAGAATGCTTCCGTCTAGATTTTATATGAAGATATTCCCGTTTCCAACGAAATTCTCACAGTTATCCAAATATCCACTTGGAGATTCTACCAAAAGGGGGTTTTCAAACTTCTGTATCAAAAGAAAGGTTGAACTCTGTTAGTTGAGGACACACATCACAAAGAAGTTTCGGAGAATGCTTCTGTCTAGATTTTATTTGAAGATATTCCCATTTCCAACGAAATCTTCACAGTTATCTAAATATCCTCTTGCAGATTCTACAAAAAGAGTGTTTCCAAACTACAGTGTCAAAAGAAAGTTTGAACTCTGTTAGTGGAGGACACACATCACAATGAAGTTTCTGAGAATGCTTCTGTTTAGATTTTATATGAAGATATTCCCGTTTCCAACGAAATCTTCACTTTTATCCAAATATCCACATGCAGATTCTTCTAAAAGAGGGTTTCCAAACTGCTGTATGCAAAGAAAGGTTGAACTCCTTTAGTTGAGGAAACTCATGTCAAAGAAGTTTCTGAGAATGCTTCCGTCTAGATTTTATATGAAGATATTTCTGTTTCCAACGAAATTTTCACAGTTATCCAAATATCCACTTGCAGATTCTACCAAAAGAGTGTTTCCAAACTGCTGTATCAAAAGAATGGTTGAGATCCGTTAGTTGAGGACACTCATCACAAACAAGCTTTTGAGAATGCTTCTGTCGAGATTTTATATGAAGATATTCCCGTTTCCAACGAACTCTTCACAGTTATCCAAATATCCACTTGCCGATTCTACAAAAAGAGTGTTTCCAAACTGCTGTATCAAAAGAAAGGTTGAACTCTGTAAGTAGAGAAAACACATCACAAAGAAGTTTCTGAGAATGCTTCTGTCTAGATTTTATATGAAGATATTCCTGTTTCCAACGAAATCTTCAAAGTTATCCAAATATGCACTTGCAGATTCTACAAAAAGAGTGTTTCCAAACTACTGTATCAACAGAAAGGTTCAGCCCTGGTAACTGAGTACACACATCCTGATTAAGTTTCTGAGAATCTTTCTGTCTCTTTTTTATGGGGAGATATTTCTGTTTTCACCGTAGGCCTGAATTCGCTCAAAATGTCCACTTCCAGATACTACAGAAAGAGTGTTTCAAACCTGGGCTATGAAAGGGAATGTTCAGCTCTGTGACTTGAATGCAGATATCACAAAGCAGTTTCTGACAGTGCTTCTGTGTAGATTTTAGATGAAGATATTCCCGTTTCCAACGAAATCGTTAGAGCTATCCAAATATCCACTTACAGATTCTACAAAAAGAGAGTTTCCAAACTGCTCTATTTAAAGAAAGGTTGAACTCTGTTAGTTGAGGACGCACACCACAAGGAAGTTTCTGAGAATGCTTTTGTCTAGATTTTATATGAAGATATTCCCGTTTCCAACGAAATCTTTAGAGGTATCCAAATATCCACTTACAGATTCTACAAAAAGAGAGTATCCAAACTGCTGTATCAAAAGAATGGATGAACTCTGTTAGATGAAGACACTCATCACAAGCTTCTGAGAATGCTTCTGTCTAGATTTTATATGAAGATATTCCCGTTTCCAACGAAATCTTCACAGTTATCCAAATATCCACTTGCAGATTCTACCAAAAGGGGGTATTCAAACTTCTGTATCAAAAGGAAGGTTGAACTCTGTTAGTTGAGGACACACATTACAAAGAAGTTTCGGAGAATGCTTCTGTCTAGATTTTATTTGAAGATATTCCCATTTCCAACGAAATCTTCACAGTTATCTAAATATCCTCTGCAGATTCTACAAAAAGAGTGTTTCCAAACTAAGGTGTCAAAAGAAAGTTTGAACTCTGTTAGTGGAGGATACACATCACAATGAAGTTTCTGAGAATGCTTCTGTTTAGATTTTATATGAAGATATTCCCGTTTCCAACGAAATCTTCACTGTTATCCAAATATCCACTTGCAGATTCTTCTAAAAGATCGTTTCCAAACTGCTGTATGAAAAGAGAGGTTGAACTCCTTTAGTTGAGGAATCTCATGTCAAAGAAGTTTCTGAGAATGCTTCCGTCTAGATTTTATATGAAGATATTCCCGTTTCCAACGAAATTTTCACAGTTATCCAAATATCCACTTGCAGATCCTACCAAAAGAGTGTTTCCAAACTGCTGTATCAAAAGAATGGTTGAGCTCCGTTAGTTGAGGACACTCATCACAAACAAGCTTTTGAGAATGCTTCTGTCTAGATTTTATATGAAGATATTCCCGTTTCCAACGAACACTTCACAGTTATCCAAATATCCACGTGCCGATTCTACAAAAAGAGTGTTTCCAAACTGCTGTATCAAAAGAAAGGTTGAACTCTGTAAGTAGAGAAAACACATCACAAAGAAGTTTCTGAGAATGCTTCTGTCTAGATTTTATATGAAGATATTCCAGTTTCCAACGAAATCTTCAAAGTTATCCAAATATCCACTTGCAGATTCTACAAAAAGAGTGTTTCCAAACTACTGTATCAACAGAAAGGTTCAACCCTGGTAACTGAGTACACACATCCTGATCAAGTTTCTGAGAATCTTTCTGTCTCTTTTTTATGGGGAGATATTTCTGTTTTCACCGTATGCCTGAATTCGCTCAAAATGTCCACTTCCAGATACTACAGAAAGAGTGTTTCAAACCTGGGCTATGAAAGGGAATGTTCAGCTCTGTGACTTGAATGCAGATATCACAAAGCAGTTTCTGACAGTGCTTCTGTGTAGATTTTAGATGAAGATATTCCCGTTTCCAACGAAATCGTTAGAGCTATCCAAATATCCACTTACAGATTCTACAAAAAGAGAGTTTCCAAACTGCTCTATTTAAAGAAAGGTTGAACTCTGTTAGTTGAGGACGCACACCACAAGGAAGTTTCTGAGAATGCTTTTGTCTAGATTTTATATGAAGATATTCCCGTTTCCAACGAAATCTTTAGAGGTATCCAAATATCCACTTACAGATTCTACAAAAAGAGAGTATCCAAACTGCTGTATCAAAAGAATGGATGAACTCTGTTAGTTGAGGACACTCATCACAAGCTTCTGAGAATGCTTCTGTCTAGATTTTATATGAAGATATTCCCGTTTCCAACGAAATCTTCACAGTTACCAAATATCCACTTGCAGATTCTACCAAAAGGGGGTTTTCAAACTTCTGTATCAAAAGAAAGGTTGAACTCTGTTAGTTGAGGACACACATCACAAAGAAGTTTCGGAGAATGCTTCTGTCTAGATTTTATTTGAAGATATTCCCATTTCCAACGAAATCTTCACAGTTATCAAAATATCCTCTTGCAGATTCTACAAAAAGAGTGTTTCCAAACTACAGTGTCAAAAGAAAGTTTGAACTCTGTTAGTGGAGGACACACATCACAATGAAGTTTCTGAGAATGCTTCTGTTTAGATTTTATATGAAGATATTCCCGTTTCCAACGAAATCTTCACTGTTATCCAAATATCCACTTGCAGATTCTTCTAAAAGAGGGTTTCCAAACTGCTGTATGAAAAGAAAGGTTGAACTCCTTTAGTTGAGGAAACTCATGTCAAAGAAGTTTCTGAGAATGATTCCGTCTAGATTTTATATGAAGATATTTCTGTTTCCAACGAAATTTTCACAGTTATCCAAATATCCACTTGCAGATTCTACCAAAAGAGTGTTTCCAAACTGCTGTATCAAAAGAATGGTTGAGCTCCGTTAGTTGAGGACACTCATCACAAACAAGCTTTTGAGAATGCTTCTGTCTAGATTTTATATGAAGATATTCCCGTTTCCAACGAACTCTTCACAGTTATCCAAATATCCACTTGCCGATTCTGCAAAAAGAGTGTTTCCAAACTGCTGTATCAAAAGAAAGGTTGAACTCTGTAAGTAGAGAAAACACATCACAAAGAAGTTTCTGAGAATGCTTCTGTCTAGATTTTATATGAAGATATTCCCGTTTCCAACGAAATCTTCAAAGTTATCCAAATATCCACTTGCAGATTCTACAAAAAGAGTGTTTCCAAACTACTGTATCAACAGAAAGGTTCAACCCTGGTAACTGAGTACACACATCTGGATTAAGTTTCTGAGAATCTTTCTGTCTCTTTTTTATGGGAAATATTTCTGTTTTCACCGTAGGCCTGAATTCGCTCAAAATGTCCACTTCCAGATACTACAGAAAGAGTGTTTCAAACCTGGGCTATGAAAGGGAATGTTCAGCACTGTGACTTGAATGCAGATATCACAAAGCAGTTTCTGACAGTGCTTCTGTGTAGATTTAGATGAAGATATTCCCGTTTCCAACGAAATCGTTAGAGCTATCCAAATATCCACTTACAGATTCTACAAAAAGAGAGTTTCCAAACTGCTCTATATAAAGAAAGGTTGAACTCTGTTAGTTGAGGACGCACACCACAAGGAAGTTTCTGAGAATGCTTTTGTCTAGATTTTATATGAAGATATTCCCGTTTCCAATGAAATCTTTAGAGGTATCCAAATATCCACTTACAGATTCTACAAAAAGAGAGTATCCAAACTGCTGTATCAAAAGAATGGATGAAGTCTGTTAGATGAGGACACTCATCACAAGCTTCTGAGAATGCTTCTGTCTAGATTTTATATGAAGATATTCCCGTTTCCAACGAAATCTTCACAGTTACCAAATATCCACTTGCAGATTCTACCAAAAGGGGGTTTTCAAACTTCTGTATCAAAAGAAAGGTTGAACTCTGTTAGTTGAGGACACACATCACAAAGAAGTTTCGGACAAAGCTTCTGTCTAGATTTTATTTGAAGATATTCCCATTTCCAACGAAATCTTCACAGTTATCAAAATATCCTCTTGCAGATTCTACAAAAAGAGTGTTTCCAAACTACAGTGTCAAAAGAAAGTTTGAACTCTGTTAGTGGAGGACACACATCACAATGAAGTTTCTGAGAATGCTTCTGTTTAGATTTTATATGAAGATATTCCCGTTTCCAACGAAATCTTCACTGTTATCCAAATATCCACATGCAGATTCTTCTAAAAGAGGGTTTCCAAACTGCTGTATGAAAAGAAAGGTTGAACTCCTTTAGTTGAGGAAACTCATGTCAAAGAAGTCTCTGAAAATGCTTCCGTCTGGATTTTATATGAAGATATTTCTGTTTCCAACGAAATTTTCACAGTTATCCAAATATCCACTTGCAGATTCTACCAAAAGAGTGTTTCCAAACTGCTGTATCAAAAGAATGGTTGAGCTCCGTTAGTTGAGGACACTCATCACAAACAAGCTTTTGAGAATGCTTCTGTCTAGATTTTATATGAAGATATTCCCGTTTCCAACGAACTCTTCACAGTTATCCAAATATCCACTTGCCGATTCTACAAAAAGAGTGTTTCCAAACTGCTGTATCAAAAGAAAGGTTGAACTCTGTAAGTAGAGAAAACACATCACAAAGAAGTTTCTGAGAATGCTTCTGTCTAGATTTTATATGAAGATATTCCCGTTTCCAACGAAATCTTCAAAGTTATCCAAATATCCACTTGCAGATTCTACAAAAAGAGTGTTTCCAAACTACTGTATCAACAGAAAGGTTCAACCCTGGTAACTGAGTACACACATCTGGATTAAGTTTCTGAGAATCTTTCTGTCTCTTTTTTATGGGAAATATTTCTGTTTTCACCGTAGGCCTGAATTCGCTCAAAATGTCCACTTCCAGATACTACAGAAAGAGTGTTTCAAACCTGGGCTATGAAAGGGAATGTTCAGCTCTGTGACTTGAATGCAGATATCACAAAGCAGATTCTGACAGTGCTTCTGTGTAGATTTTAGATGAAGATATTCCCGTTTCCAACGAAATCGTTAGAGCTATCCAAATATCCACTTACAGATTCTGCAAAAAGAGAGTTTCCAAACTGCTCTATTTAAAGAAAGGTTGAACTCTGTTAGTTGAGGACGCACACCACAAGGAAGTTTCTGAGAATGCTTTTGTCTAGATTTTATAAGAAGATATTCCCGTTTCCAACGAACTCTTCACAGTTATCCAAATATCCACTTGCCGATTCTACAAAAAGAGTGTTTCCAAACTGCTGTATCAAAAGAAAGGTTGAACTCTGTAAGTAGAGAAAACACATCACAAAGAAGTTTCTGAGAATGCTTCTGTCTAGATTTTATATGAAGATATTCCCGTTTCCAACGAAATCTTCAAAGTTATCCAAATATCCACTTGCAGATTCTACAAAAAGAGTGTTTCCAAACTACTGTATCAACAGAAAGGTTCAACCATGGTAACTGAGTACACACATCTGGATTAAGTTTCTGAGAATCTTTCTGTCTCTTTTTTATGGGAAATATTTCTGTTTTCACCGTAGGCCTGAATTCGCTCAAAATGTCCACTTCCAGATACTACAGAAAGAGTGTTTCAAACCTGGGCTATGAAAGGGAATGTTCAGCTCTGTGACTTGAATGCAGATATCACAAAGCAGTTTCTGACAGTGCTTCTGTGTAGATTTTAGATGAAGATATTCCCGTTTCCAACGAAATCGTTAGAGCTATCCAAATATCCACTTACAGATTCTACAAAAAGAGAGTTTCCAAACTGCTCTATATAAAGAAAGGTTGAACTCTGTTAGTTGAGGACGCACACCACAAGGAAGTTTCTGAGAATGCTTTTGTCTAGATTTTATATGAAGATATTCCCGTTTCCAACGAAATCTTTAGAGGTATCCAAATATCCACTTACAGATTCTACAAAAAGAGAGTATCCAAACTGCTGTATCAAAAGAATGGATGAACTCTGTTAGTTGAGGACACTCATCACAAAGAAGTTTCGGAGAATGCTTCTGTCTAGATTTTATTTGAAGATATTCCCATTTCCAACGAAATCTTCACAGTTATCGAAATATCCTCTTGCAGATTCTACAAAAAGAGTGTTTCCAAACTACAGTGTCAAAAGAAAGTTTGAACTCTGTTAGTGGAGGACACACATCACAATGAAGTTTCTGAGAATGCTTCTGTTAAGATTTTATATGAATATATTCCCGTTTCCAACGAAATCTTCACTGTTATCCAAATATCCACATGCAGATTCTTCTAAAAGAGGGTTTCCAAACTGCTGTATGACAAGAAAGGTTGAACTCCTTTAGTTGAGGAAACTCATGTCAATGAAGTTTCTGAGAATGCTTCCGTCTAGATTTTATATGAAGATATTCCTGTTTCCAACGAAATCTTTAGAGGTATCCAAATATCCACTTACAGATTCTACAAAAAGAGAGTATCCAAACTGCTGTATCAAAAGAATGGTTGAACCCTGTTAGTTGAGGACACTCATCAGAAGATTCTGAGAATGCTTCTGTCTAGATTTTATATGAAGATATTCCCGTTTCCAACGAAATCTTCACAGTTATCCAAATATCCACTTGCAGATTCTACCAAAAGGGGGTTTTCAAACTTCTGTATCAAAAGAAAGTTTGAACTCTGTTAGTTGAGGACACACATCACAAAGAAGTTTCGGAGAATGCTTCTGTCTAGATTTCATACGAAGATATTCCCGTTTCCAATGAAATTGTTAGAGGTATCCAAATATCCACTTACAGATCCTACAAAAAGACTGTTTCCAAACTGCTCTATCAAAAGAAAGGTGGAACTCGGTTAGTTGAAGACACACATCAAAAAGATGTTTCTGAGAATGCTTCTGTCTAGATTTTATTTGAAGATATTCCCATTTCCAACGAAATCTTCACAGTTATCGAAATATCCACTTGCAGATTCTACAAAAAGAGTGTTTCCAAACTACAGTGTCAAAAGAAAGTTTGAACTCTGTTAGTGGAGGACACACATCACAATGAAGTTTCTGAGAATGCTTCTGTTTAGATTTTATATGAAGATATTCCCGTTTCCAACGAAATCTTCAGTGTTATCCAAATATCCACTTGCAGATCCTTCTAAAAGAGGGTTTCCAAACTGCTGTATGAAAAGAAAGGTTGAACTCCTTTAGTTGAGGAAACTCATGTCAAAGAAGTTTCTGAGAATGCTTCCGTCTAGATTTTATATGAAGATATTCCCGTTTCCAACGAAATTTTCACAGTTATCCAAATATCCACTTACAGATTCTACAAAAAGAGAGTATCCAAACTGCTGTATCAAAGGTATGGTTGAACTCTGTTAGTTAAGGACACTCATCACAAGCTTCTGAGAATGCTTCTGTCTAGATTTTATATGAAGATATCACCGTTTCCAAAGAAATCTTCACAGTTATCCAAATATCCACTTGCAGATTCTACCAAAAGGGGGTTTTCAAACTTCAGTATCAAAAGAAAGGTTGAACTCTGTTAGTTGAGGACACACATCATGAAGAAGTTTCGGAGAATGCTTCTGTCTAGATTTTATACGAAGATATTCCCGTTTCCAATGAAATTGTTAGAGGTATCCAAATATCCACTTACAGATTCTACAAAAAGAGTGTTTCCAAACTGCTCTATCAAAAGAAAGGTGGAACTCGGTTAGTTGAAGACACACATCAAAAAGATGTTTCTGAGAATGCTTCTGTCTAGATTTTATTTGAAGATATTCCCATTTCCAACGAAATCTTCACAGTTATCCAAATATCCACTTGCAGATTCTACAAAAAGAGTGTTTCCAAACTACAGTGTCAAAAGAAAGTTTGAACTCTGTTAGTGGAGGACACACATCACAATGAAGTTTCTGAGAATGCTTCTGTTTAGATTTTATATGAAGATATTCCCGTTTCCAACGAAATCTTCACTGTTATCCAAATATCCACTTGCAGATTCTTCTAAAAGAGGGTTTCCAAACTGATGTATGAAAAGAAAGGTTGAACTCCTTTAGTTGAGGAAACTCATGTCAAAGAAGTTTCTGAGAATGCTTCCGTCTAGATTTTATATGAAGATACTCCCGTATCCAACGAAATCTTTAGAGGTATCCAAATATCCACTTACAGATTCTACCAAAAGAGAGTATCCAAACTGCTGTATCAAAAGAATGGATGAACTCTGTTAGTTGAGGACACTCATCACAAAGAAGCTTCTGAGAATGCTTCTGTCTACATTTTATATGAAGATATTCCCGTTTCCAACGAACTCTTCACAGTTATCCAAATATCCACTTGCCGATTCTACAAAAAGAGTGTTTCCAAACTGCTGTATCAAAAGAAAGGTTGAACTCTGTAAGTAGAGAAAACACATCACAAAGAAGTTTCGGAGAATGCTTCTGTCTAGATTTTATATGAAGATATTCCCGTTTCCAACGAAATCTTCAAAGTTATCCAAATATCCACTTGCAGATTCTACAAAAAGAGTGTTTCCAAACTACTGTATCAACAGAAAGGTTCAACCCTGGTAACTGAGTACACACATCCCGATTTAGTTTCTGAGAATCTTTCTGTCTCTTTTTTATTGGAAGATATTTCTGTTTTCACCGTAGGCCTGAATTCGCTCAAAATGTCCACTTCCAGATACTACAGAAAGAGTGTTTCAAACCTGGGCTATGAAAGGGAATGTTCAGCTCTGTGACTTGAATGCAGATATCACAAAGCAGTTTCTGACAGTGCTTCTGTGTAGATTTTAGATGAAGATATTCCCGTTTCCAACGAAATCGTTAGAGCTATCCAAATATCCACTTACAGATTCTACAAAAAGAGTGTTTCCAAACTGCTCTATCAAAAGAAAGGTGGAACTCGGTTAGTTGAAGACACACATCAAAAAGATGTTTCTGAGAATGCTTCTGTCTAGATTTTATTTGAAGATATTCCCATTTCCAACGAAATCTTCACAGTTATCGAAATATCCACTTGCAGATTCTACAAAAAGAGTGTTTCCAAACTACAGTGTCAAAAGAAAGTTTGAACTCTGTTAGTGGAGGACACACATCACAATGAAGTTTCTGAGAATGCTTCTGTTTAGATTTTATATGAAGATATTCCCGTTTCCAACGAAATCTTCACTGTTATCCAAATATCCACTTGCAGATTCTTCTAAAAGAGGGTTTCCAAACTGCTGTATGAAAAGAAAGGTTGAACTCCTTTAGTTGAGGAAACTCATGTCAAAGAAGTTTCTGAGAATGCTTCCGTCTAGATTTTATATGAAGATATTCCCGTTTCCAACGAAATTTTCACAGTTATCCAAATATCCACTTGCAGATTCTACCAAAAGAGTGTTTCCAAACTGCTGTATCAAAAGAATGGTTGAGCTCCGTTAGTTGAGGACACTCATCACAAACAAGCTTTTGAGAATGCTTCTGTCTAGATTTTATATGAAGATATTCCCGTTTCCAACGAACTCTTCACAGTTATCCAAATATCCACTTGCCGATTCTACAAAAAGAGTGTTTCCAAACTGCTGTATCAAAAGAAAGGTTGAACTCTGTAAGTAGAGAAAACACATCACAAAGAAGTTTCTGAGAATGCTTCTGTCTAGATTTTATATGAAGATATTCCTGTTTCCAACGAAATCATCAAAGTTATCCAAATATCCACTTGCAGATTCTACAAAAAGAGTGTTTCCAAACTACTGTATCAACAGAAAGGTTCAACCCTGGTAACTGAGTACACACATCCTGATCAAGTTTCTGAGAATATTTCTGTCTCTTTTTTATGGGGAGATATTTCTGTTTTCACCGTAGGCCTGAATTCGCTCAAAATGTCCACTTCCAGATACTACAGAAAGAGTGTTTCAAACCTGGGCTATGGAAAGGAATGTTCAGCTCTGTGACTTGAATGCAGATATCACAAAGCAGTTTCAGACAGTGCTTCTGTGCAGATTTTAGATGAAGATATTCCCGTTTCCAACGAAATCATTAGAGCTATCCAAATATCCACTTACAGATTCTACAAAAAGAGAGTTTCCAAACTGCTCTATATAAAGAAAGGTTGAACTCTGTTAGTTGAGGACGCACACCACAAGGAAGTTTCTGAGAATGCTTTTGTCTAGATTTTATATGAAGATATTCCCGTTTCCAATGAAATCTTTAGAGGTATCCAAATATCCACTTACAGATTCTACAAAAAGAGAGTATCCAAACTGCTGTATCAAAAGAATGGATGAACTCTGTTAGTTGAGGACACTCATCACAAGCTTCTGAGAATGCTTCTGTCTAGATTTTATATGAATATATTCCCGTTTCCAACGAAATCTTCACAGTTATCCAAATATCCACTTGCAGATCCTACCAAAAGGGGGTTTTCAAACTTCTGTATCAAAAGAAATTTTGAACTCCTTTAGTTGAGGAAACTCATGTCAAAGAAGTTTCTGAGAATGCTTCCGTCTAGATTTTATATGAAGATATTCCCGTTTCCAACGAAATTTTCACAGTTATCCAAATATCCACTTGCAGATTCTACCAAAAGAGTGTTTCCAAACTGCTGTATCAAAAGAATGGTTGAGCTCCGTTAGTTGAGGACACTCAGTACAAACAAGCTTTTGAGAATGCTTCTGTCTAGATTTTATAGGAAGATATTCCCGTTTCCAACGAACTCTTCACAGTTATCCAAATATCCACTTGCCGATTCTACAAAGAGTGTTTCCAAACTGCTGTATCAAAAGAAAGGTTGAACTCTGTAAGTAGAGAAAACACATCACAAAGAAGTTTCTGAGAATGCTTCTGTCTAGATTTTATATGAAGATATTCCCGTTTCCAACGAAATTTTCACAGTTATCCAAATATCCACTTGCAGATTCTACCAAAAGAGTGTTTCCAAACTGCTGTATCAAAAGAATGGTTGAGATCCGTTAGTTGAGGACACTCATCACAAACAAGCTTTTGAGAATGCTTCTGTCTAGATTTTATATGAAGATATTCCCGTTTCCAACGAACTCTTCACAGTTATCCAAATATCCACTTGCCGATTCTACAAAAAGAGTGTTTCCAAACTGCTGTTTCAAAAGAAAGGTTGAACTCTGTAAGTAGAGAAAACACATCACAAAGAAGTTTCTGAGAATGCTTCTGTCTAGAATTTATATGAAGATATTCCGGTTTCCAACGAAATCTTCAAAGTTATCCAAATATCCACTTGCAGATTCTACAAAAAGAGTGTTTCCAAACTACTGTATCAACAGAAAGGTTCAACCCTGGTAACTGAGTACACACATCCTGATTAAGTTTCTGAGAATATTTCTGTCTCTTTTTTATGGGGAGATATTTCTGTTTTCACCGTAGGCCTGAATTCGCTCAAAATGTCCACTTCCAGATACTACAGAAAGAGTGTTTCAAACCTGGGCTATGGAAAGGAATGTTCAGCACTGTGACTTGAATGCAGATATCACAAAGCAGTTTCAGACAGTGCTTCTGTGCAGATTTTAGATGAAGATATTCCCGTTTCCAACGAAATCGTTAGAGCTATCCAAATATCCACTTACAGATTCTACAAAAAGAGAGTTTCCAAACTGCTCTATATAAAGAAAGGTTGAACTCTGTTAGTTGAGGACGCACACCACAAGGAAGTTTCTGAGAATGCTTTTGTCTAGATTTTATATGAAGATATTCCCGTTTCCAATGAAATCTTTAGAGGTATCCAAATATCCACTTACAGATTCTACAAAAAGAGAGTATCCAAACTGCTGTATCAAAAGAATGGATGAACTCTGTTAGTTGAGGACACTCATCACAAGCTTCTGAGAATGCTTCTGTCTAGATTTTATATGAATATATTCCCGTTTCCAACGAAATCTTCACAGTTATCCAAATATCCACTTGCAGATTCTACCAAAAGGGGGTTTTCAAACTTCTGTATCAAAAGAAATTTTGAACTCCTTTAGTTGAGGAAACTCATGTCAAAGAAGTTTCTGAGAATGATTCCGTCTAGATTTTATATGAAGATATTCCCGTTTCCAACGAAATTTTCACAGTTATCCAAATATCCACTTGCAGATTCTACCAAAAGAGTGTTTCCAAACTGCTGTATCAAAAGAATGGTTGAGCTCCGTTAGTTGAGGACACTCATTACAAACAAGCTTTTGAGAATGCTTCTGTCTAGATTTTACAGGAAGATATTCCCGTTTCCAACGAACTCTTCACAGTTATCCAAATATCCACTTGCCGATTCTACAAAGAGTGTTTCCAAACTGCTGTATCAAAAGAAAGGTTGAACTCTGTAAGTAGAGAAAACACATCACAAAGAAGTTTCTGAGAATGCTTCTGTCTAGATTTTATATGAAGATATTCCCGTTTCCAACGAAATTTTCACAGTTATCCAAATATCCACTTGCAGATTCTACCAAAAGAGTGTTTCCAAACTGCTGTATCAAAAGAATGGTTGAGATCCGTTAGTTGAGGACACTCATCACAAACAAGCTTTTGAGAATGCTTCTGTCTAGATTTTATATGAAGATATTCCCGTTTCCAACGAACTCTTCACAGTTATCCAAATATCCACTTGCCGATTCTACAAAAAGAGTGTTTCCAAACTGCTGTTTCAAAAGAAAGGTTGAACTCTGTAAGTAGAGAAAACACATCACAAAGAAGTTTCTGAGAATGCTTCTGTCTAGAATTTATATGAAGATATTCCGGTTTCCAACGAAATCTTCAAAGTTATCCAAATATCCACTTGCAGATTCTACAAAAAGAGTGTTTCCAAACTACTGTATCAACAGAAAGGTTCAACCCTGGTAACTGAGTACACACATCCTGATTAAGTTTCTGAGAATATTTCTGTCTCTTTTTTATGGGGAGATATTTCTGTTTTCACCGTAGGCCTGAATTCGCTCAAAATGTCCACTTCCAGATACTACAGAAAGAGTGTTTCAAACCTGGGCTATGGAAAGGAATGTTCAGCACTGTGACTTGAATGCAGATATCACAAAGCAGTTTCAGACAGTGCTTCTGTGCAGATTTTAGATGAAGATATTCCCGTTTCCAACGAAATCGTTAGAGCTATCCAAATATCCACTTACAGATTCTACAAAAAGAGAGTTTCCAAACTGCTCTATATAAAGAAAGGTTGAACTCTGTTAGTTGAGGACGCACACCACAAGGAAGTTTCTGAGAATGCTTTTGTCTAGATTTTATATGAAGATATTCCCGTTTCCAATGAAATCTTTAGAGGTATCCAAATATCCACTTACAGATTCTACAAAAAGAGAGTATCCAAACTGCTGTATCAAAAGAATGGATGAACTCTGTTAGTTGAGGACACTCATCACAAGCTTCTGAGAATGCTTCTGTCTAGATTTTATATGAATATATTCCCGTTTCCAACGAAATCTTCACAGTTATCCAAATATCCACTTGCAGATTCTACCAAAAGGGGGTTTTCAAACTTCTGTATCAAAAGAAATTTTGAACTCCTTTAGTTGAGGAAACTCATGTCAAAGAAGTTTCTGAGAATGATTCCGTCTAGATTTTATATGAAGATATTCCCGTTTCCAACGAAATTTTCACAGTTATCCAAATATCCACTTGCAGATTCTACCAAAAGAGTGTTTCCAAACTGCTGTATCAAAAGAATGGTTGAGCTCCGTTAGTTGAGGACACTCATTACAAACAAGCTTTTGAGAATGCTTCTGTCTAGATTTTACAGGAAGATATTCCCGTTTCCAACGAACTCTTCACAGTTATCCAAATATCCACTTGCCGATTCTACAAAGAGTGTTTCCAAACTGCTGTATCAAAAGAAAGGTTGAACTCTGTAAGTAGAGAAAACACATCACAAAGAAGTTTCTGAGAATGCTTCTGTCTAGATTTTATATGAAGATATTCCCGTTTCCAACGAAATTTTCACAGTTATCCAAATATCCACTTGCAGATTCTACCAAAAGAGTGTTTCCAAACTGCTGTATCAAAAGAATGGTTGAGATCCGTTAGTTGAGGACACTCATCACAAACAAGCTTTTGAGAATGCTTCTGTCTAGATTTTATATGAAGATATTCCCGTTTCCAACGAACTCTTCACAGTTATCCAAATATCCACTTGCCGATTCTACAAAAAGAGTGTTTCCAAACTGCTGTTTCAAAAGAAAGGTTGAACTCTGTAAGTAGAGAAAACACATCACAAAGAAGTTTCTGAGAATGCTTCTGTCTAGAATTTATATGAAGATATTCCGGTTTCCAACGAAATCTTCAAAGTTATCCAAATATCCACTTGCAGATTCTACAAAAAGAGTGTTTCCAAACTACTGTATCAACAGAAAGGTTCAACCCTGGTAACTGAGTACACACATCCTGATTAAGTTTCTGAGAATATTTCTGTCTCTTTTTTATGGGGAGATATTTCTGTTTTCACCGTAGGCCTGAATTCGCTCAAAATGTCCACTTCCAGATACTACAGAAAGAGTGTTTCAAACCTGGGCTATGAAAGGGAATGTTCAGCTCTGTGACTTGAATGCAGATATCACAAAGCAGTTTCTGACAGTGCTTCTGTGTAGATTTTAGATGAAGATATTCCCGTTTCCAACGAAATCGTTAGAGCTATCCAAATATCCACTTACAGATTCTACAAAAAGAGAGTTTCCAAACTGCTCTATTTAAAGAAAGGTTGAACTCTGTTAGTTGAGGACGCACACCACAAAGAAGTTTCTGAGAATGCTTTTGTCTAGATTTTATATGAAGATATTCCCGTTTCCAACGAAATCTTTAGAGGTATCCAAATATCCACTTACAGATTCTACAAAAAGAGAGTATCCAAACTGCTGTATCAAAAGAATGGATGAACTCTGTTAGTTGAGGACACTCATCACAAGCTTCTGAGAATGCTTCTGTCTAGATTTTATATGAAGATATTCCCGTTTCCAACGAAATCTTCACAGTTATCCAAATATCCACTTGCAGATTCTACCAAAAGGGGGTTTTCACACTTCTGTATCAAAAGAAAGGTTGAACTCTGTTAGTTGAGGACACACATCACAAAGAAGTTTCGGAGAATGCTTCTGTCTAGATTTTATATGAAGATATTCCCGTTTCCAATGAAATTGTTAGAGGTATCCAAAGATCCACTTACAGATTCTACAAAAAGAGTGTTTCCAAACTGCTCTATCAAAAGAAAGGTGGAACTCGGTTAGTTGAAGACACACATCAAAAAGATGTTTCTGAGAATGCTTCTGTCTAGATTTTATTTGAAGATATTCCCATTTCCAACGAAATCTTCACAGTTATCGAAATATCCACTTGCAGATTCTACAAAAAGAGTGTTTCCAAACTACAGTTTCAAAAGAATGTTTGAACTCTGTTAGTGGAGGACACACATCACAATGAAGTTTCTGAGAATGTTTCTGTTTAGATTTTATATGAAGATATTCCCGTTTCCAACGAAATCTTCACTGTTATCCAAATATCCACTTGCAGATCCTTCTAAAAGAGGGTTTCCAAACTGCTGTATGAAAAGAAAGGTTGAACTCCTTTAGTTGAGGAAACTCATGTCAAAGAAGTTTCTGAGAATGCTTCCGTCTAGATTTTATATGAAGATATTCCCGTTTCCAACGAAATTTTCACAGTTATCCAAATATCCACTTGCAGATTCTACCAAAAGAGTGTTTCCAAACTGCTGTATCAAAAGAATGGTTGAGCTCCGTTAGTTGAGGACACTCACCACAAACAAGCTTTTGAGAGTGATTCTGTCTAGATTTTATATGAAGATATTCCCGTTTCCAACGAACTCTTCACAGTTATCCAAATATCCACCTGCCGATTCTACAAAAAGAGTGTTTCCAAACTGCTGTATCAAAAGAAAGGTTCAACTCTGTAAGGAGAGAAAACACATCACAAAGAAGTTTCTGAGAATGCTTCTGTCTAGATTTTATATGAAGATATTCCCGTTTCCAACGAAATCTTCAAAGTTATCCAAATATCCACTTGCAGATTCTACAAAAAGAGTGTTTCCAAACTACAGTATCAACAGAAAGGTTCAACTCTGGTAACTGAGTACACACATCCCGATTAAGTTTCTGAGAATCTTTCTGTCTCTTTTTTATGGGAAGATACTTCTGTTTTCACCGTAGGCCTGAATTCGCTCAAAATGTCCACTTCCAGATACTACAGAAAGAGTGTTTCAAACCTGGGCTATGAAAGGGAATGTTCAGCTCTGTGATTTGAATGCAGATATCACAAAGCAGTTTCTGACAGTGCTTTTGTGTAGATTTTAGATGAAGATATTCCCGTTTCCAACGAAATCGTTAGAGCTATCCAAATATCCACTTACAGATTCTACAAAAAGAGAGTTTCCAAACTGCTCTATTTAAAGAAAGGTTGAACTCTGTTAGTTGAGGACGCACACCACAAAGAAGTTTCTGAGAATGCTTTTGTCTAGATTTTATATGAAGATATTCCCGTTTCCAACGAAATCTTTAGAGGTATCCAAATATCCACTTACAGATTCTACAAAAAGAGAGTATCCAAACTGCTGTATCAAAAGAATGGTTGAACTCTGTTAGTTGAGGACACTCATCACAAGCTTCTGAGAATGCTTCTGTCTAGATTTTATATGAAGATATCCCCGTTTCCAACGAAATCTTCACAGTTATCCAAATATCCACTTGCAGATTCTACCAAAAGGGGGTTTTCAAACTTCTGTATCAAAAGAAAGGTTGAACTCTGTTAGTTGAGGACACACATCACAAAGAAGTTTCGGAGAATGCTTCTGTCTAGATTTCATACGAAGATATTCCCGTTTCCAATGAAATTGTTAGAGGTATCCAAATATCCACTTACAGATCCTACAAAAAGAGTGTTTCCAAACTGCTCTATCAAAAGAAAGATGGAACTCGTTTAGTTGAAGACACACATCAAAAAGATGTTTCTGAGAATGCTTCTGTCTAGATTTTATTTGAAGATATTCCCATTTCCAACGAAATCTTCACAGTTATCGAAATATCCACTTGCAGATTCTACAAAAAGAGTGTTTCCAAACTACAGTGTCAAAAGGAAGTTTGAACTCTGTTAGTGGAGGGCACACATCACAATGAAGTTTCTGAGAATGTTTCTGTTTAGATTTTATATGAAGATATTCCCGTTTCCAACGAAATCTTCACTGTTATCCAAATATCCACTTGCAGATCCTTCTAAAAGAGGGTTTCCAAACTGCTGTATGAAAAGAAAGGTTGAACTCCTTTAGTTGAGGAAACTCATGTCAAAGAAGTTTCTGAGAATGCTTCCGTCTAGATTTTATATGAAGATATTCCCGTTTCCAACGAAATTTTCACAGTTATCCAAATATCCACTTGCAGATTCTTCCAAAAGAGTGTTTCCAAACTGCTGTATCAAAAGAATGGTTGAGCTCCGTTAGTTGAGGACACTCACCACAAACAAGCTTTTGAGAATTCTTCTGTCTAGATTTTATATGAAGATATTCCCGTTTCCAACGAAATCTTTAGAGGTATCCAAATATCCACTTACAGATTCTACAGAAAGAGAGTATCCAAACTGCTGTATCAAAAGAATGGTTGAACTCTGTTAGTTGAGGACACTCATCACAAGCTTCTGAGAATGCTTCTGTCTAGATTTTATATGAAGATATCCCCGTTTCCAACGAAATCTTCACAGTTATCCAAATATCCACTTGCAGATTCTACCAAAAGGGGGTTTTCAAACTTCTGTATCAAAAGAAAGGTTGAACTCTGTTAGTTGAGGACACACATCACAAAGAAGTTTCGGAGAATGCTTCTGTCTAGATTTTATACGAAGATATTCCCGCTCCAATGAAATTGTTAGAGGTATCCAAATATCCACTTACAGATTCTACAAAAAGAGTGTTTCCAAACTGCTCTATCAAAAGAAAGGTGGAACTCGGTTAGTTGAAGACACACATCAAAAAGATGTTTCTGAGAATGCTTCTGTCTAGATTTTATTTGAAGATATTCCCATTTCCAACGAAATCTTCACAGTTATCCAAATATCCACTTGCAGATTCTACAAAAAGAGTGTTTCCAAACTACAGTGTCAAAAGAAAGTTTGAACTCTGTTAGTGGAGGACACACATCACAATGAAGTTTCTGAGAATGCTTCTGTTTAGATTTTATATGAAGATTTTCCCTTTTCCAATGAAATCTTCACTGTTATCCAAATATCCACTTGCAGATTCTTCTAAAAGAGGGTTTCCAAACTGCTGTATGAAAAGAAAGGTTGAACTCCTTTAGTTGAGGAAACTCATGTCAAAGAAGTTTCTGAGAATGCTTCCGTCTAGATTTTATATGAAGAAATTCCCGTTTCCAACGAAATCTTTAGAGGTATCCAAATATCCACTTACAGATTCTACCAAAAGAGAGTATCCAAACTGCTGTATCAAAAGAATGGTTGAACTCTGTTAGTTGAGGACACTCATCACAAAGGAGCTTCTGAGAATGCTTCTGTCTAGATTTTATATTAAGATATTCCCGTTTCCAACGAACTCTTCACAGTTATCCAAATATCCACTTGCCGATTCTACAAAAAGAGTGTTTCCAAACTGCTGTATCAAAAGAAAGGTTGAACTCTGTAAGTAGAGAAAACACATCACAAAGAAGTTTCGGAGAATGCTTCTGTCTAGATTTTATATGAAGATATTCCCGTTTCCAATGAAATCTTCAAAGTTATCCAAATATCCACTTGCAGATTCTACAAAAAGAGTGTTTCCAAACTACTGTATAAACAGAAAGGTTCAACCCTGGTAACTGAGTACAGACATCCCGATTAAGTTTCTGAGAATCTTTCTGTCTCTTTTTTATGGGAAGATATTTCTGTTTTCACCGTAGGCCTGAATTCGCTCAAAATGTCCACTTCCAGATACTACAGAAAGAGTGTTTCAAACCTGGGCTATGAAAGGGAATGTTCAGCTCTGTGACTTGAATGCAGATATCACAAAGCAGTTTCTGACAGTGCTTCTGTGTAGATTTTAGATGAAGATATTCCCGTTTCCAACGAAATCGTTAGAGCTATCCAAATATCCACTTACAGATTCTACAAAAAGAGTGTTTCCAAACTGCTCTATCAAAAGAAAGGTGGAACTCGGTTAGTTGAAGACACACATCAAGAAGATGTTTCTGAGAATGCTTCTGTCTAGATTTTATTTGAAGATATTCCCATTTCCAACGAAATCTTCACAGTTATCCAAATATCCACTTGCAGATTCTACAAAAAGAGTGTTTCCAAACTACAGTGTCAAAAGAAAGTTTGAACTCTGTTAGTGGAGGACACACATCACAATGAAGTTTCTGAGAATGCTTCTGTTTAGATTTTATATGAAGATATTCCCGTTTCCAATGAAATCTTCACTGTTATCCAAATATCCACTTGCAGATTCTTCTAAAAGTGGGTTTCCAAACTGCTGTATGAAAAGAAAGGTTGAACTCCTTTAGTTGAGGAAACTCATGTCAAAGAAGTTTCTGAGAATGCTTCCGTCTAGATTTTATATGAAGATATTCCCGTTTCCAACGAAATTTTCAGAGTTATCCAAATATCCACTTGCAGATTCTACCAAAAGAGTGTTTCCAAACTGCTGTATCAAAAGAATGGTTGAGATCCGTTAGTTGAGGACACTCATCACAAACAAGCTTTTGAGAATGCTTCTGTCTAGATTTTATATGAAGATATTCCCGTTTCCAACGAACTCTTTAGAGGTATCCAAATATCCACTTACAGATTCTACAAAAAGAGAGTATCCAAACTGCTGTATCAAAAGAATGGATGAACTCTGTTAGTTGAGGACACTCATCACAAGCTTCTGAGAATGCTTCTGTCTAGATTTTATATGAAGATATTCCCGTTTCCAACGAAATCTTCACAGTTATCCAAATATCCACTTGCAGATTCTACCAAAAGGGGGTTTTCACACTTCTGTATCAAAAGAAAGGTTGAACTCTGTTAGTTGAGGACACACATCACAAAGAAGTTTCGGAGAATGCTTCTGTCTAGATTTTATATGAAGATATTCCCGTTTCCAATGAAATTGCTAGAGGTATCCAAATATCCACTTACAGATTCTACAAAAAGAGTGTTTCCAAACTGCTCTATCAAAAGAAAGGTGGAACTCGGTTAGTTGAAGACACACATCAAAAAGATGTTTCTGAGAATGCTTCTGTCTAGATTTTATTTGAAGATATTCCCATTTCCAACGAAATCTTCACAGTTATCGAAATATCCACTTGCAGATTCTACAAAAAGAGTGTTTCCAAACTACAGTGTCAAAAGAAAGTTTGAACTCTGTTAGTGGAGGACACACATCACAATGAAGTTTCTGAGAATGTTTCTGTTTAGATTTTATATGAAGATATTCCCGTTTCCAACGAAATCTTCACTGTTATCCAAATATCCACTTGCAGATCCTTCTAAAAGAGGGTTTCCAAACTGCTGTATGAAAAGAAAGGTTGAACTCCTTTAGTTGAGGAAACTCATGTCAAAGAAGTTTCTGAGAATGCTTCCGTCTAGATTTTATATGAAGATATTCCCGTTTACAACGAAATTTTCACAGTTATCCAAATATCCACTTGCAGATTCTACCAAAAGAGTGTTTCCAAACTGCTGTATCAAAAGAATGGTTGAGCTCCGTTAGTTGAGGACACTCACCACAAACAAGCTTTTGAGAGTGCTTCTCTCTAGATTTCATATGAAGATATTCCCGTTTCCAACGAACTCTTCACAGTTATCCAAATATCCACATGCCGATTCTACAAAAAGAGTGTTTCCAAACTGCTGTATCAAAAGAAAGGTTCAACTCTGTAAGGAGAGAAAACACATCACAAAAAAGTTTCTGAGAATGCTTCTGTCTAGATTTTATATGAAGATATTCCCGTTTCCAACGAAATCTTCAAAGTTATCCAAATATCCACTTGCAGATTCTACAAAAAGAGTGTTTCCAAACTACAGTATCAACAGAAAGGTTCAACTCTGGTAACTGAGTACACACATCCCGATTAAGTTTCTGAGAATCTTTCTGTCTCTTTTTTATGGGAAGATACTTCTGTTTTCACCGTAGGCCTGAATTCGCTCAAAATGTCCACTTCCAGATACTACAGAAAGAGTGTTTCAAACCTGGGCTATGAAAGGGAATGTTCAGCTCTGTGACTTGAATGCAGATATCACAAAGCAGTTTCTGACAGTGCTTCTGTGTAGATTTTAGATGAAGATATTCCCGTTTCCAACGAAATCGTTAGAGCTATCCAAATATCCACTTACAGATTCTACAAAAAGAGAGTTTCCAAATTGCTCTATTTAAAGAAAGGTTGATCTCTGTTAGTTGATGACGCACACCACAAAGAAGTTTCTGAGAATGCTTTTGTCTAGATTTTATATGAAGATATTCCCGTTTCCAACGAAATCTTTAGAGGTATCCAAATATCCACTTACAGATTCTACAAAAAGAGAGTATCCAAACTGCTGTATCAAAAGAATGGTTGAACTCTGTTAGTTGAGGACACTCATCACAAGCTTCTGAGAATGCTTCTGTCTAGATTTTATATGAAGATATCCCCGTTTCCAACGAAATCTTCACAGTTATCCAAATATCCACTTGCAGATTCTACCAAAAGGGGGTTTTCAAACTTCTGTATCAAAAGAAAGGTTGAACTCTGTTAGTTGAGGACACACATCACAAAGAAGTTTCGGAGAATGCTTCTGTCTAGATTTCATACGAAGATATTCCCGTTTCCAATGAAATTGTTAGAGGTATCCAAATATCCACTTACAGATTCTACAAAAAGAGTGTTTCCAAACTGCTCTATCAAAAGAAAGGTGGAACTCGGTTAGTTGAAGACACACATCAAAAAGATGTTTCTGAGAATGCTTCTGTCTAGATTTTATTTGAAGATATTCCCATTTCCAACGAAATCTTCACAGTTATCCAAATATCCACTTGCAGATTCTACAAAAAGAGTGTTTCCAAACTACAGTGTCAAAGGAAAGTTTGAACTCTGTTAGTGGAGGACACACATCACAATGAAGTTTCTGAGAATGTTTCTGTTTAGATTTTATATGAAGATATTCCCGTTTCCAACGAAATCTTCACTGTTATCCAAATATCCACTTGCAGATCCTTCTAAAAGAGGGTTTCCAAACTGCTGTATGAAAAGAAAGGTTGAACTCCTTTAGTTGAGGAAACTCATGTCAAAGAAGTTTCTGAGAATGCTTCCGTCTAGATTTTATATGAAGATATTCCAGTTTCCAACGAAATTTTCACAGTTATCCAAATATCCACTTGCAGATTCTACCAAAAGAGTGTTTCCACACTGCTGTATCAAAAGAATGGTTGAGCTCCGTTAGTTGAGGACACTCACCACAAACAAGCTTTTGAGAATGCTTCTGTCTAGATTTTATATGAAGATATTCCCGTTTCCAACGAACTCTTCACAGTTATCCAAATATCCACTTGCCGATTCTACAAAAAGAGTGTTTCCAAACTGCTGTATCAAAAGAAAGGTTGAACTCTGTAAGGAGAGAAAACACATCACAAAGAAGTTTCTCAGAATGCTTCTCTCTAGATTTTATATGAAGATATTCCAGTTTCCAACGAAATCTTCAAAGTTATCCAAATATCCACTTGCAGATTCTACAAAAAGAGTGTTTCCAAACTACTGTATCAACAGAAAGGTTCAACTCTGGTAACTGAGTACACACATCCCGATTAAGTTTCTGAGAATATTTCTGTCTCTTTTTTATGGGGAGATATTTCTGTTTTCACCGTTGGCCTGAATTCGCTGAAAATGTCCACTTCCAGATACTACAGAAAGAGTGTTTCAAACCTGGGCTATGAAAGGGAATGTTCAGCTCTGTGACTTGAATGCAGATATCACAAAGCAGTTTCTGACAGTGCTTCTGTGTAGATTTTAGATGAAGATATTCCCGTTTCCAACGAAATCGTTAGAGCTATCCAAATATCCACTTACAGATTCTACAAAAAGAGAGTTTCCAAACTGCTCTATTTAAAGAAAGGTTGAACTCTGTTAGTTGAGGACGCACACCACAAGGAAGTTTCTGAGAATGCTTTTGTCTAGATTTTATATGAAGATATTCCCGTTTCCAACGAAATCTTTAGAGGTATCCAAATATCCACTTACAGATTCTACAAAAAGAGAGTATCCAAACTGCTGTATCAAAAGAATGGTTGAACTCTGTTAGTTGAGGACACTCATCACAAGCTTCTGAGAATGCTTCTGTCTAGATTTTATATGAAGATATCCCCGTTTCCAACGAAATCTTCACAGTTATCCAAATATCCACTTGCAGATTCTACCAAAAGGGGGTTTTCAAACTTCTGTATCAAAAGAAAGGTTGAACTCTGTTAGTTGAGGACACACATCACAAAGAAGTTTCGGAGAATGCTTCTGTCTAGATTTCATACGAAGATATTCCCGTTTCCAATGAAATTGTTAGAGGTATCCAAATATCCACTTACAGATTCTACAAAAAGAGTGTTTCCAAACTGCTCTATCAAAAGAAAGGTGGAACTCGGTTAGTTGAAGACACACATCAAAAAGATGTTTCTGAGAATGCTTCTGTCTAGATTTTATTTGAAGATATTCCCATTTCCAACGAAATCTTCACAGTTATCGAAATATCCACTTGCAGATTCTACAAAAAGAGTGTTTCCAAACTACAGTGTCAAAAGAAAGTTTGAACTCTGTTAGTGGAGGACACACATCACAATGAAGTTTCTGAGAATGTTTCTGTTTAGATTTTATATGAAGATATTCCCGTTTCCAACGAAATCTTCACTGTTATCCAAATATCCACTTGCAGATCCTTCTAAAAGAGGGTTTCCAAACTGCTGTATGAAAAGAAAGGTTGAACTCCTTTAGTTGAGGAAACTCATGTCAAAGAAGTTTCTGAGAATGCTTCCGTCTGGATTTTATATGAAGATATTCCCGTTTCCAACGAAATTTTCACAGTTATCCAAATATCCACTTGCAGATTCTACAAAAAGAGTGTTTCCAAACTACTGTATCAACAGAAAGGTTCAACTCTGGTAACTGAGTACCCACATCCCGATTAAGTTTCTGAGAATATTTCTGTCTCTTTTTTATGGGGAGATATTTCTGTTTTCACCGTAGGCCTGAATTCGCTCAAAATGTCCACTTCCAGATACTACAGAAAGAGTGTTTCAAACCTGGGCTATGAAAGGGAATGTTCAGCTCTGTGACTTGAATGCAGATATCACAAAGCAGTTTCTGACAGTGCTTCTGTGTAGATTTTAGATGAAGATATTCCCGTTTCCAAAGAAATCGTTAGAGCTATCCAAATATCCACTTACAGATTCTACAAAAAGAGAGTTTCCAAACTGCTCTATCAAAAGAAAAGTGGAACCCGGTTAGTGGAAGACACACATCAAGAAGATGTTTCTGAGAATGCTTCTGTCTAGATTTTATTTGAAGATATTCCCATTTCCAACGAAATCTTCACAGTTATCCAAATATCCACTTGCAGATTCTACAAAAAGAGCGTTTCCAAACTACAGTGTCAAAAGAAAGTTTGAACTCTGTTAGTGGAGGACACACATCACAATGAAGTTTCTGAGAATGCTTCTGTTTAGATTTTATATGAAGATATTCCCGTTTCCAACGAAATCTTCACTGTTATCCAAATATCCACTTGCAGATTCTTCTAAAAGAGGGTTTCCAAACTGCTGTATGAAAAGAAAGGTTGAACTCCTTTAGTTGAGGAAACTCATGTCAAAGAAGTTTCTGAGAATGCTTCCGTCTAGATTTTATATGAAGATATTCCCGTTTCCAACGAAATTTTCACAGTTATCCAAATATCCACTTGCAGATTCTACCAAAAGAGTGTTTCCAAACTGCTGTATCAAAAGAATGGTTGAGCTCCGTTAGTTGAGGACACTCATCACAAACAAGCTTTTGAGAATGCTTCTGTCTAGATTTTATAGGAAGATATTCCCGTTTCCAACGAACTCTTCACAGTTATCCAAATATCCACTTGCCGATTCTACAGAAAGAGTGTTTCCAAACTGCTGTTTCAAAAGAAAGGTTGAACTCTGTAAGTAGAGAAAACACATCACAAAGAAGTTTCTGAGAATGCTTCTGTCTAGATTTTATATGAAGATATTCCTGTTTTCAACGAAATCTTCAAAGTTATCTAAATATCCACTTGCAGATTCTACAAAAAGACTGTTTCCAAACTACTGTATCAACAGAAAGGTTCAACCCTGGTAACTGAGTACACACATCCCGATTAAGTTTCTGAGAATATTTCTGTCTCTTTTTTATGGGGAGATATTTCTGTTTTCACCGTAGGCCTGAATTCGCTCAAAATGTCCACTTCCAGATACTACAGAAAGAGTGTTTCAAACCTGGGCTATGAAAGGGAATGTTCAGCTCTGTGACTTGAATGCAGATATCACAAAGCAGTTTCTGACAGTGCTTCAGTGTAGATTTTAGATGAAGATATTCCCGTTTCCAACGAAATCGTTAGAGCTATCCAAATATCCACTTACAGATTCTACAAAAAGAGAGTTTCCAAACTGCTCTATTTAAAGAAAGGTTGAACTCTGTTAGTTGAGGACGCACACCACAAGGAAGTTTCTGAGAATGCTTTTGTCTAGATTTTATATGAAGATATTCCCGTTTCCAACGAAATCTTTAGAGGTATCCAAATATCCACTTACAGATTCTACAAAAACAGAGTTTCCAAACTGCTGTATCAAAAGAATGGTTGAACTCTGTTAGTTGAGGACACTCATCACAAGCTTCTGAGAATGCTTCTGTCTAGATTTTATATGAAGATATCCCCGTTTCCAACGAAATCTTCACAGTTATCCAAATATCCACTTGCAGATTCTACCAAAAGGGGGTTTTCAAACTTCTGTATCAAAAGAAAGGTTGAACTCTGTTAGTTGAGGACACACATCACAAAGAAGTTTTGGAGAATGCTTCTGTCTAGATTTTATATGAAGATATTCCCGTTTCCAATGAAATTGTTAGAGGTATCCAAATATCCACTTACAGATTCTACAAAAAGAGTGTTTCCAAACTGCTCTATCAAAAGAAAGGTGGAACTCGGTTAGTTGAAGACACACATCAAAAAGATGTTTCTGAGAATGCTTCTGTCTAGATTTTATTTGAAGATATTCCCATTTCCAACGAAATCTTCACAGTTATCGAAATATCCACTTGCAGATTCTACAAAAAGAGTGTTTCCAAACTACAGTGTCAAAAGAAAGTTTGAACTCTGTTAGTGGAGGACACACATCACAATGAAGTTTCTGAGAATGCTTCTGTTTAGATTTTATATGAAGATATTCCCGTTTCCAATGAAATCTTCACTGTTATCCAAATATCCACTTGCAGATTCTCCTAAAGGAGGGTTTCCAAACTGCTGTATGAAAAGAAAGGTTGAACTCCTTTAGTTGAGGAAACTCATGTCAAAGAAGTTTCTGAGAATGCTTCCGTCTAGATTTTATATGAAGAAATTCCCGTTTCCAACGAAATCTTTAGAGGTATCCAAATATCCACTTACAGATTCTACCAAAAGAGAGTATCCAAACTGCTGTATCAAAAGAATGGTTGAACTCTGTTAGTTGAGGACACTCATCACAAAGAAGCTTCTGAGAATGCTTCTGTCTAGATTTTATATGAAGATATTCCCGTTTCCAACGAACTCTTCACAGTTATCCAAATGTCCACTTGCCGATTCTACAAAAAGAGTGTTTCCAAACTGCTGTATCAAAAGAAAGGTTGAACTCTGTAAGTAGAGAAAACACATCACAAAGAAGTTTCGGAGAATGCTTCTGTCTAGATTTTATATGAAGATATTCCCGTTTCCAACGAAATCTTCAAAGTTATCCAAATATCCACTTGCAGATTCTACAAAAAGAGTGTTTCCAAACTACTGTATCAACAGAAAGTTTCAACCCTGGTAACTGAGTACTCACATCCCGATTAAGTTTCTGAGAATCTTTCTGTCTCTTTTTATGGGAAGATATTTCTGTTTTCACCGTAGTCCTGAATTCGCTCAAAATATCCACTTCCAGATACTACAGAAAGAGTGTTTCAAACCTGGGCTATGAAAGGGAATGTTCAGCTCTGTGACTTGAATGCATATATCACAAAGCAGTTTCTGACAGTGCTTCTGTGTAGATTTTAGATGAAGATATTCCCGTTTCCAACGAAATCGTTACAGGTATCCAAATATCCACTTACAGATTCTACAAAAAGAGTGTTTCCAAACTGCTCTATCAAAAGAAAGGTGGAACTCGGTTAGTTGAAGACACACATCAAGAAGATGTTTCTGAGAATGCTTCTGTCTAGATTTTATTTGAAGATATTCCCGTTTCCAACGAAATCTTCACAGTTATCCAAATATCCACTTGCAGATTCTACAAAAAGAGCGTTTCCAAACTACAGTGTCAAAAGAAAGTTTGAACTCTGTTAGTGGAGGACACACATCACAATGAAGTTTCTGAGAATGCTTCTGTTTAGATTTTATATGAAGATATTCCCGTTTCCAACGAAATCTTCACTGTTATCCAAATATCCACTTGCAGATTCTTCTAAAAGAGGGTTTCCAAACTGCTGTATGAAAAGAAAGGTTGAACTCCTTTAGTTGAGGAAACTCATGTCAAAGAAGTTTCTGAGAATGCTTCCGTCTAGATTTTATATGAAGATATTCCCGTTTCCAGCGAAATTTTCACAGTTATCCAAATATCCACTTGCAGATTCTACCAAAAGAGTGTTTCCAAACTGCTGTATCAAAAGAATGGTTGAGCTCGGTTTGTTGAGGACACTCATCACAAACAAGCTTTTGAGAATGCTTCTGTCTAGATTTTATATGAAGATATTCCCGTTTCCAATGAACTCTTCACAGTTATCCAAATATCCACTTGCCGATTCTACAAAAAGAGTGTTTCCAAACTGCTGTATCAAAAGAAAGGTTGAACTCTGTAAGTAGAGAAAACACATCACAAAGAAGTTTCTGAGAATGCTTCTGTCTAGATTTTATGTGAAGATATTCCCGTTTCCAACGAAATCTTCAAAGTTATCCAAATATCCACTTGCAGATTCTACAAAAAGTGTGTTTCCAAACTACTGTATCAACAGAAAGGTTCAACTCTGGTAACTGAGTACACACATCCCGATTAAGTTTCTGAGAATCTTTCTGTCTCTTTTTTATGGGAAGATATTTCTGTTTTCACCGTAGGCCTGAATTCGCTCAAAATGTCCACTTCCAGATACTACAGAAAGAGTGTTTCAAACCTGGGCTAAGAAAGGGAATGTTCAGCTCTGTGACTTGAATGCAGATATCACAAAGCAGTTTCTGACAGTGCTTCTGTGTAGATTTTAGATGAAGATATTCCCGTTTCCAACGAAATCGTTAGAGCTATCCAAATATCCACTTACAGATTCTACAAAAAGAGAGTTTCCAAACTGCTCTATTTAAAGAAAGGTTGAACTCTGCTAGTTGAGGACGCACACCACAAGGAAGTTTCTGAGAATGCTTTTGTCTAGATTTTATATGAAGATATTCCCGTTTCCAACGAAATCTTTAGAGGTATCCAAATATCCACTTACAGATTCTACAAAAAGAGAGTATCCAAACTGCTGTATCAAAAGGATGGTTGAACTCTGTTAGTTGAGGACACTCATCACAAAGAAGCTTCTGAGAATGCTTCTGTCTAGATTTTATATGAAGATATTCCCGTTTCCAATGAAATCTTCACAGTTATCCAAATATCCACTTGCAGATTCTACCAAAAGGGGGTTTTCAAACTTCTGTATCAAAAGAAAGGTTGAACTCTGTTAGTTGAGGACACACTTCACAAAGAAGTTTCGAAGAATGCTTCTGTCTAGATTTTATATGAAGATATTCCCGTTTCCAATGAAATTGTTAGAGGTATCCAAATATCCACTTACAGATTCTACAAAAAGACTGTTTCCAAACTGCTCTATCAAAAGAAAGGTGGAACTCGGTTAGTTGAAGACACACATCAAAAAGATGTTTCTGAGAATGCTTCTGTCTAGATTTTATTTGAAGATATTCCCATTTCCAACGAAATCTTCACAGTTATCGAAATATCCACTTGCAGATTCTACAAAAAGAGTGTTTCCAAACTACAGTGTCAAAAGAAAGTTTGAACTCTGTTAGTGGAGGACACACATCACAATGAAGATTCTGAGAATGCTTCTGTTTAGATTTTATATGAAGATATTCCCGTTTCCAACGAAATCTTCACTGTTATCCAAATATCCACTTGCAGATTCTTCTAAAAGAGGGTTTCCAAACTGCTGTATGAAAAGAAAGGTTGAACTCCTTTAGTTGAGGAAACTCATGTCAAAGAAGTTTCTGAGAATGCTTCCGTCTAGATTTTATATGAAGATATTCCCGTTTTCAACGAAATTCTCACAGTTATCCAAATATCCACTTGCAGATTCTACCAAAAGAATGTTTCCAAACTGCTGTATCAAAAGAATGGTTGAGCTCCGTTAGTTGAGGACACTCATCACAAACAAGCTTTTGAGAATGCTTCTGTCTAGATTTTATATGAAGATATTCCCGTTTCCAACGAACTCTTCACAGTTACCCTAATATCCACTTGCCGATTCTACAAAAAGAGTGTTTCCAAACTGCTGTATCAAAAGAAAGGTTGAACTCTGTAAGTAGAGAAAACACATCACAAAGAAGTTTCTGAGAATGCTTCTGTCTAGATTTTATGTGAAGATATTCCCGTTTCCAACGAAATCTTCAAAGTTATCCAAATATCCACTTGCAGATTCTACAAACAGTGTGCTTCCAAACTACTGTATCAACAGAAAGGTTCAACTCTGGTAACTGAGTACACACATCCCGATTAAGTTTCTGAGAATCTTTCTGTCTCTTTTTTATGGGAAGATATTTCTCTTTTCACCGTAGGCCTGAATTCGCTCAAAATGTCCACTTCCAGATACTACAGAAAGAGTGTTTCAAACCTGGGCTATGAAAGGGAATGTTCAGCTCTGTGACTTGAATGCAGATATCACAAAGCAGTTTCTGACAGTGCTTCTGTGTAGATTTTAGATGTAGATATTCCCGTTTCCAACGAAATCGTTAGAGCTATCCAAATATCCACTTACAGATTCTACAAAAAGAGAGTTTCCAAACTGCTCTATTTAAAGAAAGGTTGAACTCTGCTAGTTGAGGAAGCACACCACAAGGAAGTTTCTGAGAATGCTTTTGTCTAGATTTTATATGAAGATATTCCCGTTTCCAACGAAATCTTTAGAGGTATCCAAATATCCACTTACAGATTCTACAAAAAGAGAGTATCCACACTGCTGTATCAAAAGAATGGTTGAACTCTGTTAGTTGAGGACACTCATCACAAAGAAGCTTCTGAGAATGCTTCTGTCTAGATTTTATATGAAGATATTCCCGTTTCCAACGAAATCTTCACAGTTATCCAAATATCCACTTGCAGATTCTACCAAAAGGGGGTTTTCAAACTTCTGTATCAAAAGAAAGGTTGAACTCTGTTAGTTGAGGACACACATCACAAAGAAGTTTCGAAGAATGCTTCTGTCTAGATTTTATATGAAGATATTCCCGTTTCCAATGAAATTGTTAGAGGTATCCAAATATCCACTTACAGATTCTACAAAAAGACTGTTTCCAAACTGCTCTATCAAAAGAAAGGTGGAACTCGGTTAGTTGAAGACACACATCAAAAAGATGTTTCTGAGAATGCTTCTGTCTAGATTTTATTTGAAGATATTCCCATTTCCAATGAAATCTTCACAGTTATCGAAATATCCACTTGCAGATTCTACAAAAAGAGTGTTTCCAAACTACAGTGTCAAAAGAAAGTTTGAACTCTGTTAGTGGAGGACACACATCACAATGAAGTTTCTGAGAATGCTTCTGTTTAGATTTTATATGAAGATATTCCCGTTTCCAACGAAATCTTCACTGTTATCCAAATATCCACTTGCAGATTCTTCTAAAAGAGGGTTTCCAAACTGCTGTATGAAAAGAAAGGTTGAACTCCTTTAGTTGAGGAAACTCATGTCAAAGAAGTTTCTGAGAATGCTTCCGTCTAGATTTTATATGAAGATATTCCCGTTTTCAACGAAATTCTCACAGTTATCCAAATATCCACTTGCAGATTCTACCAAAAGAATGTTTCCAAACTGCTGTATCAAAAGAATGGTTGAGCTCCGTTAGTTGAGGACACTCATCACAAACAAGCTTTTGAGAATGCTTCTGTCTAGATTTTATATGAAGATATTCCCGTTTCCAACGAACTCTTCACAGTTACCCAAATATCCACTTGCCGATTCTACAAAAAGAGTGTTTCCAAACTGCTGTATCAAAAGAAAGGTTGAACTCTGTAAGTAGAGAAAACACATCACAAAGAAGTTTCTGAGAATGCTTCTGTCTAGATTTTATGTGAAGATATTCCCGTTTCCAACGAAATCTTCAAAGTTATCCAAATATCCACTTGCAGATTCTACAAACAGTGTGCTTCCAAACTACTGTATCAACAGAAAGGTTCAACTCTGGTAACTGAGTACACACATCCCGATTAAGTTTCTGAGAATCTTTCTGTCTCTTTTTTATGGGAAGATATTTCTCTTTTCACCGTAGGCCTGAATTCGCTCAAAATGTCCACTTCCAGATACTACAGAAAGAGTGTTTCAAACCTGGGCTATGAAAGGGAATGTTCAGCTCTGTGACTTGAATGCAGATATCACAAAGCAGTTTCTGACAGTGCTTCTGTGTAGATTTTAGATGAAGATATTCCCGTTTCCAACGAAATCGTTAGAGCTATCCAAATATCCACTTACAGATTCTACAAAAAGAGAGTTTCCAAACTGCTCTATTTAAAGAAAGGTTGAACTCTGCTAGTTGAGGATGCACACCACAAGGAAGTTTCTGAGAATGCTTTTGTCTAGATTTTATATGAAGATATTCCCGTTTCCAACGAAATCTTTAGAGGTATCCAAATATCCACTTACAGATTCTACAAAAAGAGAGTATCCAAACTGCTGTATCAAAAGAATGGTTGAACTCTGTTAGTTGAGGACACTCATCACAAAGAAGCTTCTGAGAATGCTTCTGTCTAGATTTTATATGAAGATATTCCCGTTTCCAACGAAATCTTCACAGTTATCCAAATATCCACTTGCAGATTCTACCAAAAGGGGGTTTTCAAACTTCTGTATCAAAAGAAAGGTTGAACTCTGTTAGTTGAGGACACACATCACAAAGAAGTTTTGGAGAATGCTTCTGTCTAGATTTTATATGAAGATATTCCCGTTTCCAATGAAATTGTTAGAGGTATCCAAATATCCACTTACAGATTCTACAAAAAGAGTGTTTCCAAACTGCTCTATCAAAAGAAAGGTGGAACTCGGTTAGTTGAAGACACACATCAAAAAGATGTTTCTGAGAATGCTTCTGTCTAGATTTTATTTGAAGATATTCCCATTTCCAACGAAATCTTCACAGTTATCGAAATATCCACTTGCAGATTCTACAAAAAGAGTGTTTCCAAACTACAGTGTCAAAAGAAAGTTTGAACTCTGTTAGTGGAGGACACACATCACAATGAAGTTTCTGAGAATGCTTCTGTTTAGATTTTATATGAAGATATTCCCGTTTCCAATGAAATCTTCACTGTTATCCAAATATCCACTTGCAGATTCTCCTAAAGGAGGGTTTCCAAACTGCTGTATGAAAAGAAAGGTTGAACTCCTTTAGTTGAGGAAACTCATGTCAAAGAAGTTTCTGAGAATGCTTCCGTCTAGATTTTATATGAAGAAATTCCCGTTTCCAACGAAATCTTTAGAGGTATCCAAATATCCACTTACAGATTCTACCAAAAGAGAGTATCCAAACTGCTGTATCAAAAGAATGGTTGAACTCTGTTAGTTGAGGACACTCATCACAAAGAAGCTTCTGAGAATGCTTCTGTCTAGATTTTATATGAAGATATTCCCGTTTCCAACGAAATCTTCACAGTTATCCAAATATCCACTTGCAGATTCTACCAAAAGGGGGTTTTCAAACTTCTGTATCAAAAGAAAGGTTGAACTCTGTTAGTTGAGGACACACATCACAAAGAAGTTTCGAAGAATGCTTCTGTCTAGATTTTATATGAAGATATTCCCGTTTCCAATGAAATTGTTAGAGGTATCCAAATATCCACTTACAGATTCTACAAAAAGACTGTTTCCAAACTGCTCTATCAAAAGAAAGGTGGAACTCGGTTAGTTGAAGACACACATCAAAAAGATGTTTCTGAGAATGCTTCTGTCTAGATTTTATTTGAAGATATTCCCATTTCCAACGAAATCTTCACAGTTATCGAAATATCCACTTGCAGATTCTACAAAAAGAGTGTTTCCAAACTACAGTGTCAAAAGAAAGTTTGAACTCTGTTAGTGGAGGACACACATCACAATGAAGTTTCTGAGAATGCTTCTGTTTAGATTTTATATGAAGATATTCCCGTTTCCAACGAAATCTTCACTGTTATCCAAATATCCACTTGCAGATTCTTCTAAAAGAGGGTTTCCAAACTGCTGTATGAAAAGAAAGGTTGAACTCCTTTAGTTGAGGAAACTCATGTCAAAGAAGTTTCTGAGAATGCTTCCGTCTAGATTTTATATGAAGATATTCCCGTTTTCAACGAAATTCTCACAGTTATCCAAATATCCACTTGCAGATTCTACCAAAAGAATGTTTCCAAACTGCTGTATCAAAAGAATGGTTGAGCTCCGTTAGTTGAGGACACTCATCACAAACAAGCTTTTGAGAATGCTTCTGTCTAGATTTTATATGAAGATATTCCCGTTTCCAACGAACTCTTCACAGTTACCCAAATATCCACTTGCCGATTCTACAAAAAGAGTGTTTCCAAACTGCTGTATCAAAAGAAAGGTTGAACTCTGTAAGTAGAGAAAACACATCACAAAGAAGTTTCTGAGAATGCTTCTGTCTAGATTTTATGTGAAGATATTCCCGTTTCCAACGAAATCTTCAAAGTTATCCAAATATCCACTTGCAGATTCTACAAACAGTGTGCTTCCAAACTACTGTATCAACAGAAAGGTTCAACTCTGGTAACTGAGTACACACATCCCGATTAAGTTTCTGAGAATCTTTCTGTCTCTTTTTTATGGGAAGATATTTCTCTTTTCACCGTAGGCCTGAATTCGCTCAAAATGTCCACTTCCAGATACTACAGAAAGAGTGTTTCAAACCTGGGCTATGAAAGGGAATGTTCAGCTCTGTGACTTGAATGCAGATATCACAAAGCAGTTTCTGACAGTGCTTCTGTGTAGATTTTAGATGAAGATATTCCCGTTTCCAACGAAATCGTTAGAGCTATCCAAATATCCACTTACAGATTCTACAAAAAGAGAGTTTCCAAACTGCTCTATTTAAAGAAAGGTTGAACTCTGCTAGTTGAGGATGCACACCACAAGGAAGTTTCTGAGAATGCTTTTGTCTAGATTTTATATGAAGATATTCCCGTTTCCAACGAAATCTTTAGAGGTATCCAAATATCCACTTACAGATTCTACAAAAAGAGAGTATCCAAACTGCTGTATCAAAAGAATGGTTGAACTCTGTTAGTTGAGGACACTCATCACAAAGAAGCTTCTGAGAATGCTTCTGTCTAGATTTTATATGAAGATATTCCCGTTTCCAACGAAATCTTCACAGTTATCCAAATATCCACTTGCAGATTCTACCAAAAGGTTGTTTTAAAACTTCTGTATCAAAAGAAACGTTGAACTCTGTTAGTTGAGGACACACATCACAAAGAAGTTTCGAAGAATGCTTCTGTCTAGATTTTATATGAAGATATTCCCGTTTCCAATGAAATTGTTAGAGGTATCCAAATATCCACTTACAGATTCTACAAAAAGACTGTTTCCAAACTGCTCTATCAAAAGAAAGGTGGAACTCGGTTAGTTGAAGACACACATCAAAAAGATGTTTCTGAGAATGCTTCTGTCTAGATTTTATTTGAAGATATTCCCATTTCCAACGAAATCTTCACAGTTATCGAAATATCCACTTGCAGATTCTACAAAAAGAGTGTTTCCAAACTACAGTGTCAAAAGAAAGTTTGAACTCTGTTAGTGGAGGACACACATCACAATGAAGTTTCTGAGAATGCTTCTGTTTAGATTTTATATGAAGATATTCCCGTTTCCAACGAAATCTTCACTGTTATCCAAATATCCACTTGCAGATTCTTCTAAAAGAGGGTTTCCAAACTGCTGTATGAAAAGAAAGGTTGAACTCCTTTAGTTGAGGAAACTCATGTCAAAGAAGTTTCTGAGAATGCTTCCGTCTAGATTTTATATGAAGATATTCCCGTTTTCAACGAAATTCTCACAGTTATCCAAATATCCACTTGCAGATTCTACCAAAAGAATGTTTCCAAACTGCTGTATCAAAAGAATGGTTGAGCTCCGTTAGTTGAGGACACTCATCACAAACAAGCTTTTGAGAATGCTTCTGTCTAGATTTTATATGAAGATATTCCCGTTTCCAACGAACTCTTCACAGTTACCCAAATATCCACTTGCCGATTCTACAAAAAGAGTGTTTCCAAACTGCTGTATCAAAAGAAAGGTTGAACTCTGTTAGTAGAGAAAACACATCACAAAGAAGTTTCTGAGAATGCTTCTGTCTAGATTTTATGTGAAGATATTCCCGTTTCCAACGAAATCTTCAAAGTTATCCAAATATCCACTTGCAGATTCTACAAACAGTGTGCTTCCAAACTACTGTATCAACAGAAAGGTTCAACTCTGGTAACTGAGTACACACATCCCGATTAAGTTTCTGAGAATCTTTCTGTCTCTTTTTTATGGGAACATATTTCTCTTTTCACCGTAGGCCTGAATTCGCTCAAAATGTCCACTTCCAGATACTACAGAAAGAGTGTTTCAAACCTGGGCTATGAAAGGGAATGTTCAGCTCTGTGACTTGAATGCAGATATCACAAAGCAGTTTCTGACAGTGCTTCTGTGTAGATTTTAGATGAAGATATTCCCGTTTCCAACGAAATGGTTAGAGCTATCCAAATATCCACTTACAGATTCTACAAAAAGAGAGTTTCCAAACTGCTCTATTTAAAGAAAGGTTGAACTCTGCTAGTTGAGGACGCACACCACAAGGAAGTTTCTGAGAATGCTTTTGTCTAGATTTTATATGAAGATATTCCCGTTTCCAACGAAATCTTTAGAGGTATCCAAATATCCACTTACAGATTCTACAAAAAGAGAGTATCCAAACTGCTGTATCAAAAGAATGGTTGAACTCTGTTAGTTGAGGACACTCATCACAAGCTTCTGAGAATGCTTCTGTCTAGATTTTATATGAAGATATCCCCGTTTCCAACGAAATCTTCACAGTTATCCAAATATCCACTTGCAGATTCTACCAAAAGGGGGTTTTCAAACTTCTGTATCAAAAGAAAGGTTGAACTCTGTTAGTTGAGGACACACATCACAAAGAAGTTTTGGAGAATGCTTCTGTCTAGATTTTATATGAAGATATTCCCGTTTCCAATGAAATTGTTAGAGGTATCCAAATATCCACTTACAGATTCTACAAAAAGAGTGTTTCCAAACTGCTCTATCAAAAGAAAGGTGGAACTCGGTTAGTTGAAGACACACATCAAAAAGATGTTTCTGAGAATGCTTCTGTCTAGATTTTATTTGAAGATATTCCCATTTCCAACGAAATCTTCACAGTTATCGAAATATCCACTTGCAGATTCTACAAAAAGAGTGTTTCCAAACTACAGTGTCAAAAGAAAGTTTGAACTCTGTTAGTGGAGGACACACATCACAATGAAGTTTCTGAGAATGCTTCTGTTTAGATTTTATATGAAGATATTCCCGTTTCCAATGAAATCTTCACTGTTATCCAAATATCCACTTGCAGATTCTCCTAAAGGAGGGTTTCCAAACTGCTGTATGAAAAGAAAGGTTGAACTCCTTTAGTTGAGGAAACTCATGTCAAAGAAGTTTCTGAGAATGCTTCCGTCTAGATTTTATATGAAGAAATTCCCGTTTCCAACGAAATCTTTAGAGGTATCCAAATATCCACTTACAGATTCTACCAAAAGAGAGTATCCAAACTGCTGTATCAAAAGAATGGTTGAACTCTGTTAGTTGAGGACACTCATCACAAAGAAGCTTCTGAGAATGCTTCTGTCTAGATTTTATATGAAGATATTCCCGTTTCCAACGAACTCTTCACAGTTATCCAAATGTCCACTTGCCGATTCTACAAAAAGAGTGTTTCCAAACTGCTGTATCAAAAGAAAGGTTGAACTCTGTAAGTAGAGAAAACACATCACAAAGAAGTTTCGGAGAATGCTTCTGTCTAGATTTTATATGAAGATATTCCCGTTTCCAACGAAATCTTCAAAGTTATCCAAATATCCACTTGCAGATTCTACAAAAAGAGTGTTTCCAAACTACTGTATCAACAGAAAGTTTCAACCCTGGTAACTGAGTACTCACATCCCGATTAAGTTTCTGAGAATCTTTCTGTCTCTTTTTATGGGAAGATATTTCTGTTTTCACCGTAGTCCTGAATTCGCTCAAAATATCCACTTCCAGATACTACAGAAAGAGTGTTTCAAACCTGGGCTATGAAAGGGAATGTTCAGCTCTGTGACTTGAATGCATATATCACAAAGCAGTTTCTGACAGTGCTTCTGTGTAGATTTTAGATGAAGATATTCCCGTTTCCAACGAAATCGTTACAGGTATCCAAATATCCACTTACAGATTCTACAAAAAGAGTGTTTCCAAACTGCTCTATCAAAAGAAAGGTGGAACTCGGTTAGCTGAAGACACACATCAAGAAGATGTTTCTGAGAATGCTTCTGTCTAGATTTTATTTGAAGATATTCCCATTTCCAACGAAATCTTCACAGTTATCCAAATATCCACTTGCAGATTCTACAAAAAGAGCGTTTCCAAACTACAGTGTCAAAAGAAAGTTTGAACTCTGTTAGTGGAGGACACACATCACAATGAAGTTTCTGAGAATGCTTCTGTTTAGATTTTATATGAAGATATTCCCGTTTCCAACGAAATCTTCACTGTTATCCAAATATCCACTTGCAGATTCTTCTAAAAGAGGGTTTCCAAACTGCTGTATGAAAAGAAAGGTTGAACTCCTTTAGTTGAGGAAACTCATGTCAAAGAAGTTTCTGAGAATGCTTCCGTCTAGATTTTATATGAAGATATTCCCGTTTCCAGCGAAATTTTCACAGTTATCCAAATATCCACATGCAGATTCTACCAAAAGAGTGTTTCCAAACTGCTGTATCAAAAGAATGGTTGAGCTCGGTTTGTTGAGGACACTCATCACAAACAAGCTTTTGAGAATGCTTCTGTCTAGATTTTATATGAAGATATTCCCGTTTCCAATGAACTCTTCACAGTTATCCAAATATCCACTTGCCGATTCTACAAAAAGAGTGTTTCCAAACTGCTGTATCAAAAGAAAGGTTGAACTCTGTAAGTAGAGAAAACACATCACAAAGAAGTTTCTGAGAATGCTTCTGTCTAGATTTTATGTGAAGATATTCCCGTTTCCAACGAAATCTTCAAAGTTATCCAAATATCCACTTGCAGATTCTACAAAAAGTGTGTTTCCAAACTACTGTATCAACAGAAAGGTTCAACTCTGGTAACTGAGTACACACATCCCGATTAAGTTTCTGAGAATCTTTCTGTCTCTTTTTTATGGGAAGATATTTCTGTTTTCACCGTAGGCCTGAATTCGCTCAAAATGTCCACTTCCAGATACTACAGAAAGAGTGTTTCAAACCTGGGCTAAGAAAGGGAATGTTCAGCTCTGTGACTTGAATGCAGATATCACAAAGCAGTTTCTGACAGTGCTTCTGTGTAGATTTTAGATGAAGATATTCCCGTTTCCAACGAAATCGTTAGAGCTATCCAAATATCCACTTACAGATTCTACAAAAAGAGAGTTTCCAAACTGCTCTATTTAAAGAAAGGTTGAACTCTGCTAGTTGAGGACGCACACCACAAGGAAGTTTCTGAGAATGCTTTTGTCTAGATTTTATATGAAGATATTCCCGTTTCCAACGAAATCTTTAGAGGTATCCAAATATCCACTTACAGATTCTACAAAAAGAGAGTATCCAAACTGCTGTATCAAAAGGATGGTTGAACTCTGTTAGTTGAGGACACTCATCACAAAGAAGCTTCTGAGAATGCTTCTGTCTAGATTTTATATGAAGATATTCCCGTTTCCAATGAAATCTTCACAGTTATCCAAATATCCACTTGCAGATTCTACCAAAAGGGGGTTTTCAAACTTCTGTATCAAAAGAAAGGTTGAACTCTGTTAGTTGAGGACACACATCACAAAGAAGTTTCGAAGAATGCTTCTGTCTAGATTTTATATGAAGATATTCCTGTTTCCAATGAAATTGTTAGAGGTATCCAAATATCCACTTACAGATTCTACAAAAAGACTGTTTCCAAACTGCTCTATCAAAAGAAAGGTGGAACTCGGTTAGTTGAAGACACACATCAAAAAGATGTTTCTGAGAATGCTTCTGTCTAGATTTTATTTGAAGATATTCCCATTTCCAACGAAATCTTCACAGTTATCGAAATATCCACTTGCAGATTCTACAAAAAGAGTGTTTCCAAACTACAGTGTCAAAAGAAAGTTTGAACTCTGTTAGTGGAGGACACACATCACAATGAAGATTCTGAGAATGCTTCTGTTTAGATTTTATATGAAGATATTCCCGTTTCCAACGAAATCTTCACTGTTATCCAAATATCCACTTGCAGATTCTTCTAAAAGAGGGTTTCCAAACTGCTGTATGAAAAGAAAGGTTGAACTCCTTTAGTTGAGGAAACTCATGTCAAAGAAGTTTCTGAGAATGCTTCCGTCTAGATTTTATATGAAGATATTCCCGTTTTCAACGAAATTCTCACAGTTATCCAAATATCCACTTGCAGATTCTACCAAAAGAATGTTTCCAAACTGCTGTATCAAAAGAATGGTTGAGCTCCGTTAGTTGAGGACACTCATCACAAACAAGCTTTTGAGAATGCTTCTGTCTAGATTTTATATGAAGATATTCCCGTTTCCAACGAACTCTTCACAGTTACCCTAATATCCACTTGCCGATTCTACAAAAAGAGTGTTTCCAAACTGCTGTATCAAAAGAAAGGTTGAACTCTGTAAGTAGAGAAAACACATCACAAAGAAGTTTCTGAGAATGCTTCTGTCTAGATTTTATGTGAAGATATTCCAGTTTCCAACGAAATCTTCAAAGTTATCCAAATATCCACTTGCAGATTCTACAAACAGTGTGCTTCCAAACTACTGTATCAACAGAAAGGTTCAACTCAGGTAACTGAGTACACACATCCCGATTAAGTTTCTGAGAATCTTTCTGTCTCTTTTTTATGGGAAGATATTTCTCTTTTCACCGTAGGCCTGAATTCGCTCAAAATGTCCACTTCCAGATACTACAGAAAGAGTGTTTCAAACCTGGGCTATGAAAGGGAATGTTCAGCTCTGTGACTTGAATGCAGATATCACAAAGCAGTTTCTGACAGTGCTTCTGTGTAGATTTTAGATGTAGATATTCCCGTTTCCAACGAAATCGTTAGAGCTATCCAAATATCCACTTACAGATTCTACAAAAAGAGAGTTTCCAAACTGCTCTATTTAAAGAAAGGTTGAACTCTGCTAGTTGAGGACGCACACCACAAGGAAGTTTCTGAGAATGCTTTTGTCTAGATTTTATATGAAGATATTCCCGTTTCCAACGAAATCTTTAGAGGTATCCAAATATCCACTTACAGATTCTACAAAAAGAGAGTATCCAAACTGCTGTATCAAAAGAATGGTTGAACTCTGTTAGTTGAGGACACTCATCACAAAGAAGCTTCTGAGAATGCTTCTGTCTAGATTTTATATGAAGATATTCCCGTTTCCAACGAAATCTTCACAGTTATCCAAATATCCACTTGCAGATTCTACCAAAAGGGGGTTTTCAAACTTCTGTATCAAAAGAAAGGTTGAACTCTGTTAGTTGAGGACACACATCACAAAGAAGTTTCGAAGAATGCTTCTGTCTAGATTTTATATGAAGATATTCCCGTTTCCAATGAAATTGTTAGAGGTATCCAAATATCCACTTACAGATTCTACAAAAAGACTGTTTCCAAACTGCTCTATCAAAAGAAAGGTGGAACTCGGTTAGTTGAAGACACACATCAAAAAGATGTTTCTGAGAATGCTTCTGTCTAGATTTTATTTGAAGATATTCCCATTTCCAACGAAATCTTCACAGTTATCGAAATATCCACTTGCAGATTCTACAAAAAGAGTGTTTCCAAACTACAGTGTCCAAAGAAAGTTTGAACTCTGTTAGTGGAGGACACACATCACAATGAAGTTTCTGAGAATGCTTCTGTTTAGATTTTATATGAAGATATTCCCGTTTCCAACGAAATCTTCACTGTTATCCAAATATCCACTTGCAGATTCTTCTAAAAGAGGGTTTCCAAACTGCTGTATGAAAAGAAAGGTTGAACTCCTTTAGTTGAGGAAACTCATGTCAAAGAAGTTTCTGAGAATGCTTCCGTCTAGATTTTATATGAAGATATTCCCGTTTTCAACGAAATTCTCACAGTTATCCAAATATCCACTTGCAGATTCTACAAAAAGAATGTTTCCAAACTGCTGTATCAAAAGAATGGTTGAGCTCCGTTAGTTGAGGACACTCATCACAAACAAGCTTTTGAGAATGCTTCTGTCTAGATTTTATATGAAGATATTCCCGTTTCCAACGAACTCTTCACAGTTACCCAAATATCCACTTGCCGATTCTACAAAAAGAGTGTTTCCAAACTGCTGTATCAAAAGAAAGGTTGAACTCTGTAAGTAGAGAAAACACATCACAAAGAAGTTTCTGAGAATGCTTCTGTCTAGATTTTATGTGAAGATATTCCCGTTTCCAACGAAATCTTCAAAGTTATCCAAATATCCACTTGCAGATTCTACAAACAGTGTGCTTCCAAACTACTGTATCAACAGAAAGGTTCAACTCTGGTAACTGAGTACACACATCCCGATTAAGTTTCTGAGAATCTTTCTGTCTCTTTTTTATGGGAACATATTTCTCTTTTCACCGTAGGCCTGAATTCGCTCAAAATGTCCACTTCCAGATACTACAGAAAGAGTGTTTCAAACCTGGGCTATGAAAGGGAATGTTCAGCTCTGTGACTTGAATGCAGATATCACAAAGCAGTTTCTGACAGTGCTTCTGTGTAGATTTTAGATGAAGATATTCCCGTTTCCAACGAAATCGTTAGAGCTATCCAAATATCCACTTACAGATTCTACAAAAAGAGAGTTTCCAAACTGCTCTATTTAAAGAAAGGTTGAACTCTGCTAGTTGAGGACGCACACCACAAGGAAGTTTCTGAGAATGCTTTTGTCTAGATTTTATATGAAGATATTCCCGTTTCCAACGAAATCTTTAGAGGTATCCAAATATCCACTTACAGATTCTACAAAAAGAGAGTATCCAAACTGCTGTATCAAAAGAATGGTTGAACTCTGTTAGTTGAGGACACTCATCACAAAGAAGCTTCTGAGAATGCTTCTGTCTAGATTTTATATGAAGATATTCCCGTTTCCAACGAAATCTTCACAGTTATCCAAATATCCACTTGCAGATTCTACCAAAAGGGGGTTTTCAAACTTCTGTATCAAAAGAAACGTTGAACTCTGTTAGTTGAGGGCACACATCACAAAGAAGTTTCGAAGAATGCTTCTGTCTAGATTTTATATGAAGATATTCCCGTTTCCAATGAAATTGTTAGAGGTATCCAAATATCCACTTACAGATTCTACAAAAAGACTGTTTCCAAACTGCTCTATCAAAAGAAAGGTGGAACTCGGTTAGTTGAAGACACACATCAAAAAGATGTTTCTGAGAATGCTTCTGTCAAGATTTTATTTGAAGATATTCCCATTTCCAACGAAATCTTCACAGTTATCGAAATATCCACTTGCAGATTCTACAAAAAGAGTGTTTCCAAACTACAGTGTCAAAAGAAAGTTTGAACTCTGTTAGTGGAGGACACACATCACAATGAAGTTTCTGAGAATGCTTCTGTTTAGATTTTATATGAAGATATTCCCGTTTCCAACGAAATCTTCACTGTTATCCAAATATCCACTTGCAGATTCTTCTAAAAGAGGGTTTCCAAACTGCTGTATGAAAAGAAAGGTTGAACTCCTTTAGTTGAGGAAACTCATGTCAAAGAAGTTTCTGAGAATGCTTCCGTCTAGATTTTATATGAAGATATTCCCGTTTCCAACGAAATTCTCACAGTTATCCAAATATCCACTTGCAGATTCTACCAAAAGAATGTTTCCAAACTGCTGTATCAAAAGAATGGTTGAGCTCCGTTAGTTGAGGACACTCATCACAAAGAGGCTTCTGAGAATGCTTCTGTCTAGATTTTATATGAAGATATTCCCGTTTCCAACGAACTCTTCACAGTTACCCTAATATCCACTTGCCGATTCTAGAAAAAGAGTGTTTCCAAACTGCTGTATCAAAAGAAAGGTTGAACTCTGTAAGTAGAGAAAACACATCACAAAGAAGTTTCTGAGAATGCTTCTGTCTAGATTTTATGTGAAGATATTCCCGTTTCCAACGAAATCTTCAAAGTTATCCAAATATCCACTTGCAGATTCTACAAAAAGTGTGTTTCCAAACTACTGTATCAACAGAAAGGTTCAACTCTGGTAACTGAGTACACACATCCCGATTAAGTTTCTGAGAATCTTTCTGTCTCTTTTTTATGGGAAGATATTTCTGTTTTCACCGTAGGCCTGAATTCGCTCAAAATGTCCACTTCCAGATACTACAGAAAGAGTGTTTCAAACCTGGGCTAAGAAAGGGAATGTTCAGCTCTGTGACTTGAATGCAGATATCACAAAGCAGTTTCTGACAGTGCTTCTGTGTAGATTTTAGATGAAGATATTCCCGTTTCCAACGAAATCGTTAGAGCTATCCAAATATCCACTTACAGATTCTACAAAAAGAGAGTTTCCAAACTGCTCTATTTAAAGAAAGGTTGAACTCTGCTAGTTGAGGACGCACACCACAAGGAAGTTTCTGAGAATGCTTTTGTCTAGATTTTATATGAAGATATTCCCGTTTCCAACGAAATCTTTAGAGGTATCCAAATATCCACTTACAGATTCTACAAAAAGAGAGTATCCAAACTGCTGTATCAAAAGGATGGTTGAACTCTGTTAGTTGAGGACACTCATCACAAAGAAGCTTCTGAGAATGCTTCTGTCTAGATTTTATATGAAGATATTCCCGTTTCCAATGAAATCTTCACAGTTATCCAAATATCCACTTGCAGATTCTACCAAAAGGGGGTTTTCAAACTTCTGTATCAAAAGAAAGGTTGAACTCTGTTAGTTGAGGACACACATCACAAAGAAGTTTCGAAGAATGCTTCTGTCTAGATTTTATATGAAGATATTCCCGTTTCCAATGAAATTGTTAGAGCTATCCAAATATCCACTTACAGATTCTACAAAAAGACTGTTTCCAAACTGCTCTATCAAAAGAAAGGTGGAACTCGGTTAGTTGAAGACACACATCAAAAAGATGTTTCTGAGAATGCTTCTGTCTAGATTTTATTTGAAGATATTCCCATTTCCAACGAAATCTTCACAGTTATCGAAATATCCACTTGCAGATTCTACAAAAAGAGTGTTTCCAAACTACAGTGTCAAAAGAAAGTTTGAACTCTGTTAGTGGAGGACACACATCACAATGAAGATTCTGAGAATGCTTCTGTTTAGATTTTATATGAAGATATTCCCGTTTCCAACGAAATCTTCACTGTTATCCAAATATCCACTTGCAGATTCTTCTAAAAGAGGGTTTCCAAACTGCTGTATGAAAAGAAAGGTTGAACTCCTTTAGTTGAGGAAACTCATGTCAAAGAAGTTTCTGAGAATGCTTCCGTCTAGATTTTATATGAAGATATTCCCGTTTTCAACGAAATTCTCACAGTTATCCAAATATCCACTTGCAGATTCTACCAAAAGAATGTTTCCAAACTGCTGTATCAAAAGAATGGTTGAGCTCCGTTAGTTGAGGACACTCATCACAAACAAGCTTTTGAGAATGCTTCTGTCTAGATTTTATATGAAGATATTCCCGTTTCCAACGAACTCTTCACAGTTACCCTAATATCCACTTGCCGATTCTACAAAAAGAGTGTTTCCAAACTGCTGTATCAAAAGAAAGGTTGAACTCTGTAAGTAGAGAAAACACATCACAAAGAAGTTTCTGAGAATGCTTCTGTCTAGATTTTATGTGAAGATATTCCCGTTTCCAACGAAATCTTCAAAGTTATCCAAATATCCACTTGCAGATTCTACAAACAGTGTGCTTCCAAACTACTGTATCAACAGAAAGGTTCAACTCTGGTAACTGAGTACACACATCCCGATTAAGTTTCTGAGAATCTTTCTGTCTCTTTTTTATGGGAAGATATTTCTCTTTTCACCGTAGGCCTGAATTCGCTCAAAATGTCCACTTCCAGATACTACAGAAAGAGTGTTTCAAACCTGGGCTATGAAAGGGAATGTTCAGCTCTGTGACTTGAATGCAGATATCACAAAGCAGTTTCTGACAGTGCTTCTGTGTAGATTTTAGATGTAGATATTCCCGTTTCCAACGAAATCGTTAGAGCTATCCAAATATCCACTTACAGATTCTACAAAAAGAGAGTTTCCAAACTGCTCTATTTAAAGAAAGGTTGAACTCTGCTAGTTGAGGACGCACACCACAAGGAAGTTTCTGAGAATGCTTTTGTCTAGATTTTATATGAAGATATTCCCGTTTCCAACGAAATCTTTAGAGGTATCCAAATATCCACTTACAGATTCTACAAAAAGAGAGTATCCAAACTGCTGTATCAAAAGAATGGTTGAACTCTGTTAGTTGAGGACACTCATCACAAAGAAGCTTCTGAGAATGCTTCTGTCTAGATTTTATATGAAGATATTCCCGTTTCCAACGAAATCTTCACAGTTATCCAAATATCCACTTGCAGATTCTACCAAAAGGGGGTTTTCAAACTTCTGTATCAAAAGAAAGGTTGAACTCTGTTAGTTGAGGACACACATCACAAAGAAGTTTCGAAGAATGCTTCTTTCTAGATTTTATATGAAGATATTCCCGTTTCCAATGAAATTGTTAGAGGTATCCAAATATCCACTTACAGATTCTACAAAAAGAGTGTTTCCAAACTGCTCTATCAAAAGAAAGGTGGAACTCGGTTAGTTGAAGAAACACATCAAAAAGATGTTTCTGAGAATGCTTCTGTCTAGATTTTATTTGAAGATATTCCCATTTCCAACGAAATCTTCACAGTTATCGAAATATCCACTTGCAGATTCTACAAAAAGAGTGTTTCCAAACTACAGTGTCAAAAGAAAGTTTGAACTCTGTTAGTGGAGGACACACATCACAATGAAGTTTCTGAGAATGCTTCTGTTTAGATTTTATATGAAGATATTCCCGTTTCCAACGAAATCTTCACTGTTATCCAAATATCCACTTGCAGATTCTTCTAAAAGAGGGTTTCCAAACTGCTGTATGAAAAGAAAGGTTGAACTCCTTTAGTTGAGGAAACTCATGTCAAAGAAGTTTCTGAGAATGCTTCCGTCTAGATTTTATATGAAGATATTCCCGTTTTCAACGAAATTCTCACAGTTATCCAAATATCCACTTGCAGATTCTACCAAAAGAATGTTTCCAAACTGCTGTATCAAAAGAATGGTTGAGCTCCGTTAGTTGAGGACACTCATCACAAACAAGCTTTTGAGAATGCTTCTGTCTAGATTTTATATGAAGATATTCCCGTTTCCAACGAACTCTTCACAGTTACCCAAATATCCACTTGCCGATTCTACAAAAAGAGTGTTTCCAAACTGCTGTATCAAAAGAAAGGTTGAACTCTGTAAGTAGAGAAAACACATCACAAAGAAGTTTCTGAGAATGCTTCTGTCTAGATTTTATGTGAAGATATTCCCGTTTCCAACGAAATCTTCAAAGTTATCCAAATATCCACTTGCAGATTCTACAAACAGTGTGCTTCCAAACTACTGTATCAACAGAAAGGTTCAACTCTGGTAACTGAGTACACACATCCCGATTAAGTTTCTGAGAATCTTTCTGTCTCTTTTTTATGGGAAGATATTTCTCTTTTCACCGTAGGCCTGATTCGCTCAAAATGTCCACTTCCAGATACTACAGAAAGAGTGTTTCAAACCTGGGCTATGAAAGGGAATGTTCAGCTCTGTGACTTGAATGCAGATATCACAAAGCAGTTTCTGACAGTGCTTCTGTGTAGATTTTAGTTGAAGATATTCCCGTTTCCAACGAAATCGTTAGAGATATCCAAATATCCACTTACAGATTCTACAAAAAGAGAGTTTCCAAACTGCTCTATTTAAAGAAAGGTTGAACTCTGCTAGTTGAGGACGCACACCACAAGGAAGTTTCTGAGAATGCTTTTGTCTAGATTTTATATGAAGATATTCCCGTTTCCAACGAAATCTTTAGAGGTATCCAAATATCCACTTACAGATTCTACAAAAAGAGAGTATCCAAACTGCTGTATCAAAAGAATGGTTGAACTCTGTTAGTTGAGGACACTCATCACAAAGAAGCTTCTGAGAATGCTTCTGTCTTGATTTTATATGAAGATATTCCCGTTTCCAACGAAATCTTCAAAGTTATCCAAATATCCACTTGCAGATTCTACAAAAAGTGTGTTTCCAAACTACTGTATCAACAGAAAGGTTCAACTCTGGTAACTGAGTACACACATCCCGATTAAGTTTCTGAGAATCTTTCTGTCTCTTTTTTATGGGAAGATATTTCTGTTTTCACCGTAGGCCTGAATTTGCTCAAAATGTCCACTTCCAGATACTACAGGAAGAGTGTTTCAAACCTGGGCTATGAAAGGGAATGTTCAGCTCTGTGACTTGAATGCAGATATCACAAAGCAGTTTCTGACAGTGCTTCTGTGTAGATTTTAGATGAAGATATTCCCGTTTCCAACGAAATCGTTAGAGCTATCCAAATATCCACTTACAGATTCTACAAAAAGAGAGTTTCCAAACTGCTCTATTTAAAGAAAGGTTGAACTCTGCTAGTTGAGGACGCACACCACAAGGAAGTTTCTGAGAATGCTTTTGTCTAGATTTTATATGAAGATATTCCCGTTTCCAACGAAATTTTTAGAGGTATCCAAATATCCACTTACAGATTCTACAAAAAGAGAGTATCCAAACTGCTGTATCAAAAGAATGGTTGAACTCTGTTAGTTGAGGACACTCATCACAAAGAAGCTTCTGAGAATGCTTCTGTCTAGATTTTATATGAAGATATTCCCGTTTCCAACGAAATCTTCACAGTTATCCAAATATCCACTTGCAGATTCTACCAAAAGGGGGTTTTCAAACTTCTGTATCAAAAGAAAGGTTGAACTCTGTTAGTTGAGGACACACATCACAAAGAAGTTTCGGAGAATGCTTCTGTCTAGATTTTATATGAAGATATACCCGTTTCCAATGAAATTGTTAGAGGTATCCAAATATCCACTTACAGATTCTACAAAAAGAGTGTTTCCAAACTGCTCTATCAAAAGAAAGGTGGAACTCGGTTAGTTGAAGACACACATCAAAAAGCTGTTTCTGAGAATGCTTCTGTCTAGATTTTATTTGAAGATATTCCCATTTCCAACGAAATCTTCAGAGTTATCGAAATATCCACTTGCAGATTCTACAAAAAGAGTGTTTCCAAACTACAGTGTCAAAAGAAAGTTTGAACTCTGTTAGTGGAGGACACACATCACAATGAAGTTTCTGAGAATGCTTCTGTTTAGATTTTATATGAAGATATTCCCGTTTCCAACGAAATCTTCACTGTTATCCAAATATCCACTTGCAGATTCTTCTAAAAGAGGGTTTCCAAACTGCTGTATGAAAAGAAAGGTTGAACTCCTTTAGTTGAGGAAACTCATGTCAAAGAAGTTTCTGAGAATGCTTCCGTCTAGATTTTATATGAAGATATTCCCGTTTCCAACGAAATTCTCACAGTTATCCAAATATCCACTTGCAGATTCTACCAAAAGAATGTTTCCAAACTGCTGTATCAAAAGAATGGTTGAGCTCCGTTAGTTGAGGACACTCATCACAAACAAGCTTTTGAGAATGCTTCTGTCTAGATTTTATATGAAGATATTCCCGTTTCCAACGAACTCTTCACAGTTACCCTACTATCCACTTGCCGATTCTACAAAAAGCGTGTTTACAAACTGCTGTATCAAAAGAAAGGTTGAACTCTGTAAGTAGAGAAAACACATCACAAAGAAGTTTCTGAGAATGCTTATGTCTAGATTTTATGTGAAGATATTCCCGTTTCCAACGAAATCTTCAAAGTTATCCAAATATCCACTTGCAGATTCTACAAAAAGAGTGTTTCCAAACTACTGTATCAACAGAAAGGTTCAACTCTGGTAACTGAGTACACACATCCTGATTAAGTTTCTGAGAATCTTTCTGTCTCTTTTTTATGGGAAGATATTTCTCTTTTCACTGTAGGCCTGAATGCGCTCAAAATGTCCACTTCCAGATACTACAGAAAGAGTGTTTCAAACCTGGGCTATGAAAGGGAATGTTCAGCTCTGTGACTTGAAAGCAGATATCACAAAGCAGTTTCTGACAGTTCTTCTGTGTAGATTTTAGATGAAGATATTCCCGTTTCCAACGAAATCGTTAGAGCTATCCAAATATCCACTTACAGATTCTACAAAAATTGAGTTTCCAAACTGCTCTATTTAAAGAAAGGTTGAACTCTGCTAGTTGAGGACGCACACCACAAGGAAGTTTCTGAGAATGCTTTTGTCTAGATTTTATATGAAGATATTCCCGTTTCCAACGAAATCTTTAGAGGTATCCAAATATCCACTTACAGATTCTACAAAAAGAGAGTATCCAAACTGCTGTATCAAAAGAATGGTTGAACTCTGTTAGTTGAGGACACTCATCACAAAGAAGCTTCTGAGAATGCTTCTGTCTAGATTTTATATGAAGATATTCCCGTTTCCAACGAAATCTTCACAGTTATCCAAATATCCACTTGCAGATTCTACCAAAAGGGGGTTTCAAACTTCTGTATCAAAAGAAAGGTTGAACTCTGTTAGTTGAGGACACACATCACAAAGAAGTTTCGAAGAATGCTTCTGTCTAGATTTTATATGAAGTTATTCCCGTTTCCAATGAAATTTTTAGAGGTATCCAAATATCCACTTACAGATACTACAAAAAGAGTGTTTCCAAACTGCTCTATCAAAGGAAGGTGGAACTCGGTTAGTTGAAGACACACATCAAAAAGATGTTTCTGAGAATGCTTCTGTCTAGATTTTATTTGAAGATATTCCCATTTCCAACGAAAACTTCAGAGTTATCCAAATATCCACTTGCAGATTCTACAAAAAGAGTGTTTCCAAACTACAGTGTCAAAAGAAAGTTTGAACTCTGTTAGTGGAGGACACACATCACAATGAAGTTTCTGATAATGCTTCTGTTTAGATTTTATATGAAGATATTCCTGTTTCCAACGAAATCTTCACTGTTATCCAAATATCCACTTGCAGATTATTCTAAAAGAGGGTTTCCAAACTGCTGTATGAAAAGAAAGGTTAAACTCCTTTAGTTGAGGAAACTCATGTCAAAGAAGTTTCTGAGAATGCTTCCGTCTAGATTTTATATGAAGATATTCCCGTTTCCAACGAAATTCTCACAGTTATCCAAATATCCAATTGCAGATTCTACCAAAAGAATGTTTCCAAACTGCTGTATCAAAAGAATGGTTGAGCTCCGTTAGTTGAGGACACTCATCACAAACAAGCTTTTGAGAATGCTTCTGTCTAGATTTTATATGAAGATATTCCCGTTTCCAACGAACTCTTCACAGTTACCCTAATATCCACTTGCCGATTCTACAAAAAGAGTGTTAACAAACTGCTGTATCAAAAGAAAGGTTGAACTCTGTAAGTAGAGAAAACACATCACAAAGAAGTTTCTGAGAATGCTTCTGTCTAGATTTTATGTGAAGATATTCCCGTTTCCAACGAAATCTTCAAAGTTATCCAAATATCCACTTGCAGATTCTACAAAAAGTGTGTTTCCAAACTACTGTATCAACAGAAAGGTTCAACTCTGGTAACTGAGTACACACATCCCGATTAAGTTTCTGAGAATCTTTCTGTCTCTTTTTTATGGGAAGATATTTCTCTTTTCACCGTAGGCCTGAATTCGCTCAAAATGTCCACTTCCAGATACTACAGAAAGAGTGTTTCAAACCTGGGCTATGAAAGGGAATGTTCAGCTCTGTGACTTGAATACAGATATCACAAAGCAGTTTCTGACAGTGCTTCTGTGTAGATTTTAGATGAAGATATTCCCGTTTCCAACGTAATCTTTAGAGCTATCCAAATATCCACTTACAGATTCTACAAAAAGAGAGTTTCCAAACTGCTCTATTTAAAGAAAGGTTGAACTCTGCTAGTTGAGGACGCACACCACAAGGAAGTTTCTGAGAATGCTTTTGTCTAGATTTTATATGAAGATATTCCCGTTTCCAACGAAATCTTTAGAGGTATCCAAATATCCACTTACAGATTCTACAAAAAGAGAGTATCCAAACTGCTGTATCAAAAGAATGGTTGAACTCTGTTAGTTGAGGACACTCATCACAAAGAAGCTTCTGAGAATGCTTCTGTCTAGATTTTATATGAAGATATTCCCGTTTCCAACGAAATCTTCACAGTTATCCAAATATCCACTTGCAGATTCTACCAAAAGGGGGTTTTCAAACTTCTGTATCAAAAGAAAGGTTGAACTCTGTTAGTTGAGGACACACATCACAAAGAAGTTTCGAAGAATGCTTCTGTCTAGATTTAATATGAAGTTATTCCCGTTTCCAATGAAATTGTTAGAGGTATCCAAATATCCACTTACAGATACTACAAAAAGAGTGTTTCCAAACTGCTCTATCAAAAGAAAGGTGGAACTCGGTTAGTTGAAGACACACATCAAAAAGATGTTTCTGAGAATGCTTCTGTCTAGATTTTATTTGAAGATATTCCCATTTCCAACGAAATCTTCACAGTTATCGAAATATCCACTTGCAGATTCTACAAAAAGAGTGTTTCCAAACTACAGTGTCAAAAGAAAGTTTGAACTCTGTTAGTGGAGGACACACATCACAATGAAGTTTCTGAGAATGCTTCTGTTTAGATTTTATATGAAGATATTCCCGTTTCCAACGAAATCTTCACTGTTATCCAAATATCCACTTGCAGATTCTTCTAAAAGAGGGTTTCCAAACTGCTGTATGAAAAGAAAGGTTGAACTCCTTTAGTTGAGGAAACTCATGTCAAAGAAGTTTCTGAGAATGCTTCCGTCTAGATTTTATATGAAGATATTCCCGTTTCCAACGAAATTCTCACAGTTATCCAAATATCCACTTGCAGATTCTACCAAAAGAATGTTTCCAAACTGCTGTATCAAAAGAATGGTTGAGCTCCGTTAGTTGAGGACGCTCATCACAAACAAGCTTTTGAGAATGCTTCCGTCTAGATTTTATATGAAGATATTCCCGTTTCCAACGAACTCTTCACAATTACCCAAATATCCACTTGCCGATTCTACAAAAAGAGTGTTTACAAACTGCTGTATCAAAAGAAAGGTTGAACTCTGTAAGTAGAGAAAACACATCACAAAGAAGTTTCTGAGAATGCTTCTGTCTAGATTTTATGTGAAGATATTCCCGTTTCCAACGAAATCTTCAAAGTTATCCAAATATCCACTTGCAGATTCTACAAAAAGTGTGTTTCCAAACTGCTCTATCAAAAGAAAGGTGGAACTCGGTTAGTTGAAGACACACATCAAAAAGATGTTTCTGAGAATGCTTCTGTCTAGATTTTATTTGAAGATATTCCCATTTCCAACGAAATCTTCACAGTTATCGAAATATCCACTTGTAGATTCTACAAAAAGAGTGTTTCCAAACTACAGTGTCAAAAGAAAGTTTGAACTCCGTTAGTGGAGGACACACATCACAATGAAGTTTCTGAGAATGCTTCTGTTTAGATTTTATATGAAGATATTCCCGTTTCCAACGAAATCTTCACTGTTATCCAAATATCCACTTGCAGATTCTTCTAAAAGAGGGTTTCCAAACTGCTGTATGAAAAGAAAGGTTGAACTCCTTTAGTTGAGGAAACTCATGTCAAAGAAGTTTCTGATAATGCTTCCGTCTAGATTTTATATGAAGATATTCCCGTTTCCAACGAAATTCTCACAGTTATCCAAATATCCACTTGCAGATTCTACCAAAAGAGTGTTTCCAAACTGCTGTATCAAAAGAATGGTTGAGCTCCGTTAGTTGAGGACACTCATCACAAACAAGCTTTTGAGAATGCTTCTGTCTAGATTTTATATGAAGATATTCCCGTTTCCAACGAACTCTTCACAGTTACCCAAATATCCACTTGCCGATTCTACAAAAAGAGTGTTTCCAAACTGCTGTATCAAAAGAAAGGTTGAACTCTGTAAGTAGAGAAAACACATCACAAAGAAGTTTCTGAGAATGCTTCTGTCTAGATTTTATGTGAAGATATTCCCGTTTCCAACGAAATCTTCAAATTTATCCAAATATCCACTTGCAGATTTTACAAAAAGTGTGTTTCCAAACTACTGTATCAACAGAAAGGTTCAACTCTGGTAACTGAGTTCACACATCCCGATTAAGTTTCTGAGAATCTTTCTGTCTCCTTTTTATGGGAAGATATTTCTGTTTTCACCGTAGGCCTGAATTCGCTCAAAATGTCCACTTCCAGATACTACAGAAAGAGTGTTTCAAACCTGGGCTATGAAAGGGAATGTTCAGCTCTGTGACTTGAATGCAGATATCACAAAGCAGTTTCTGACAGTGCTTCTGTGTAGATTTTAGATGAAGATATTCCCGTTTCCAACGAAATCGTTAGAGCTATCCAAATATCCACTTACAGATTCTACAAAAAGAGAGTTTCCAAACTGCTCTATTTAAAGAAAGGTTGAACTCTGCTAGTTGAGGACGCACACCACAAGGAAGTTTCTGAGAATGCTTTTGTCTAGATTTTATATGAAGATATTCCCGTTTCCAACGAAATCTTTAGAGGTATCCAAATATCCACTTACAGATTCTACAAAAAGAGAGTATCCAAACTGCTGTATCAAAAGAATGGTTGAACTCTGTTAGTTGAGGACACTCATCACAAAGAAGCTTCTGAGAATGCTTCTGTCTAGATTTTATATGAAGATATTCCCGTTTCCAACGAAATCTTCACAGTTATCCAAATATCCACTTGCAGATTCTACCAAAAGGGGGTTTTCAAACTTCTGTATCAAAAGAAAGGTTGAACTCTGTTAGTTGAGGACACACATCACAAAGAAGTTTCGGAGAATGCTTCTGTCTAGATTTTATATGAAGATATTCCCGTTTCCAATGAAATTGTTAGAGGTATCCAAATATCCACTTACAGATTCTACAAAAAGAGTGTTTCCAAACTGCTCTATCAAAAGAAAGGTGGAACTCGGTTCGTTGAAGACACACATCAAAAAGATGTTTCTGAGAATGCTTCTGTCTAGATTTTATTTGAAGATATTCCCATTTCCAACGAAATCTTCACAGTTATCGAAATATCCACTTGTAGATTCTACAAAAAGAGTGTTTCCAAACTACAGTGTCAAAAGAAAGTTTGAACTCTGTTAGTGGAGGACACACATCACAATGAAGTTTCTGAGAATGCTTCTGTTTAGATTTTATATGAAGATATTCCCGTTTCCAACGAAATCTTCACTGTTATCCAAATATCCACTTGCAGATTCTTCTAAAAGAGGGTTTCCAAGCTGCTGTATGAAAAGAAAGGTTGAACTCCTTTAGTTGAGGAAACTCATGTCAAAGAAGTTTCTGAGAATGCTTCCGTCTAGATTTTATATGAAGATATTCCCGTTTCCAACGAAATTCTCACAGTTATCCAAATATCCACTTGCAGATTCTACCAAAAGAATGTTTCCAAACTGCTGTATCAAAAGAATGGTTGAGCTCCGTTAGTTGAGGACACTCATCACAAACAAGCTTTTGAGAATGCTTCTGTCTAGATTTTATATGAAGATATTCCCGTTTCCAATGAACTCTTCACAGTTACCCAAATATCCACTTGCCGATTCTACAAAAAGAGTGTTTCCAAACTGCTGTATCAAAAGAAAGGTTGAACTCTGTAAGTAGAGAAAACACCTCACAAAGAAGTTTCTGAGAATGCTTCTGTCTAGATTTAATGTGAAGATATTCCCGTTTCCAACGAAATCTTCAAATTTATCCAAATATCCACTTGCAGATTTTACAAAAAGTGTGTTTCCAAACTACTGTATCAACAGAAAGGTTCAACTCTGGTAACTGAGTTCACACATCCCGATTAAGTTTCTGAGAATCTTTCTGTCTCTTTTTTATGGGAAGATATTTCTGTTTTCACCGTAGGCCTGAATTCGCTCAAAATGTCCACTTCCAGATACTACAGAAAGAGTGTTTCAAACCTGGGCTATGAAAGGGAATGTTCAGCTCTGTGACTTGAATGCAGATATCACAAAGCAGTTTCTGACAGTGCTTCTGTGTAGATTTTAGATGAAGATATTCCCGTTTCCAACGAAATCGTTAGAGCTATCCAAATATCCACTTACAGATTCTACAAAAAGAGAGTTTCCAAACTGCTCTATTTAAAGAAAGGTTGAACTCTGCTAGTTGAGGACGCACACCACAAGGAAGTTTCTGAGAATGCTTTTGTCTAGATTTTATATGAAGATATTCCCGTTTCCAACGAAATCTTTAGAGGTATCCAAATATCCACTTACAGATTCTACAAAAAGAGAGTATCCAAACTGCTGTATCAAAAGAATGGTTGAACTCTGTTAGTTGAGGACACTCATCACAAAGAAGCTTCTGAGAATGCTTCTGTCTAGATTTTATATGAAGATATTCCCGTTTCCAACGAAATCTTCACAGTTATCCAAATATCCACTTGCAGATTCTACCAAAAGGGGGTTTTCAAACTTCTGTATCAAAAGAAAGGTTGAACTCTGTTAGTTGAGGACACACATCACAAAGAAGTTTCGGAGAATGCTTCTGTCTAGATTTTATATGAAGATATTCCCGTTTCCAATGAAATTGTCAGAGGTATCCAAATATCCACTTACAGATTCTACAAAAAGAGTGTTTCCAAACTGCTCTATCAAAAGAAAGGTGGAACTCGGTTCGTTGAAGACACACATCAAAAAGATGTTTCTGAGAATGCTTCTGTCTAGATTTTATTTGAAGATATTCCCATTTCCAACGAAATCTTCACAGTTATCGAAATATCCACTTGTAGATTCTACAAAAAGAGTGTTTCCAAACTACAGTGTCAAAAGAAAGTTTGAACTCTGTTAGTGGAGGACACACATCACAATGAAGTTTCTGATAATGCTTCTGTTTAGATTTTATATGAAGATATTCCTGTTTCCAACGAAATCTTCACTGTTATCCAAATATCCACTTGCAGATTATTCTAAAAGAGGGTTTCCAAACTGCTGTATGAAAAGAAAGGTTAAACTCCTTTAGTTGAGGAAACTCATGTCAAAGAAGTTTCTGAGAATGCTTCCGTCTAGATTTTATATGAAGATATTCCCGTTTCCAACGAAATTCTCACAGTTATCCAAATATCCAATTGCAGATTCTACCAAAAGAATGTTTCCAAACTGCTGTATCAAAAGAATGGTTGAGCTCCGTTAGTTGAGGACACTCATCACAAACAAGCTTTTGAGAATGCTTCTGTCTAGATTTTATATGAAGATATTCCCGTTTCCAACGAACTCTTCACAGTTACCCTAATATCCACTTGCCGATTCTACAAAAAGAGTGTTAACAAACTGCTGTATCAAAAGAAAGGTTGAACTCTGTAAGTAGAGAAAACACATCACAAAGAAGTTTCTGAGAATGCTTCTGTCTAGATTTTATGTGAAGATATTCCCGTTTCCAACGAAATCTTCAAAGTTATCCAAATATCCACTTGCAGATTCTACAAAAAGTGTGTTTCCAAACTACTGTATCAACAGAAAGGTTCAACTCTGGTAACTGAGTACACACATCCCGATTAAGTTTCTGAGAATCTTTCTGTCTCTTTTTTATGGGAAGATATTTCTCTTTTCACCGTAGGCCTGAATTCGCTCAAAATGTCCACTTCCAGATACTACAGAAAGAGTGTTTCAAACCTGGGCTATGAAAGGGAATGTTCAGCTCTGTGACTTGAATACAGATATCACAAAGCAGTTTCTGACAGTGCTTCTGTGTAGATTTTAGATGAAGATATTCCCGTTTCCAACGTAATCTTTAGAGCTATCCAAATATCCACTTACAGATTCTACAAAAAGAGAGTTTCCAAACTGCTCTATTTAAAGAAAGGTTGAACTCTGCTAGTTGAGGACGCACACCACAAGGAAGTTTCTGAGAATGCTTTTGTCTAGATTTTATATGAAGATATTCCCGTTTCCAACGAAATCTTTAGAGGTATCCAAATATCCACTTACAGATTCTACAAAAAGAGAGTATCCAAACTGCTGTATCAAAAGAATGGTTGAACTCTGTTAGTTGAGGACACTCATCACAAAGAAGCTTCTGAGAATGCTTCTGTCTAGATTTTATATGAAGATATTCCCGTTTCCAACGAAATCTTCACAGTTATCCAAATATCCACTTGCAGATTCTACCAAAAGGGGGTTTTCAAACTTCTGTATCAAAAGAAAGGTTGAACTCTGTTAGTTGAGGACACACATCACAAAGAAGTTTCGAAGAATGCTTCTGTCTAGATTTAATATGAAGTTATTCCCGTTTCCAATGAAATTGTTAGAGGTATCCAAATATCCACTTACAGATACTACAAAAAGAGTGTTTCCAAACTGCTCTATCAAAAGAAAGGTGGAACTCGGTTAGTTGAAGACACACATCAAAAAGATGTTTCTGAGAATGCTTCTGTCTAGATTTTATTTGAAGATATTCCCATTTCCAACGAAATCTTCACAGTTATCGAAATATCCACTTGCAGATTCTACAAAAAGAGTGTTTCCAAACTACAGTGTCAAAAGAAAGTTTGAACTCTGTTAGTGGAGGACACACATCACAATGAAGTTTCTGAGAATGCTTCTGTTTAGATTTTATATGAAGATATTCCCGTTTCCAACGAAATCTTCACTGTTATCCAAATATCCACTTGCAGATTCTTCTAAAAGAGGGTTTCCAAACTGCTGTATGAAAAGAAAGGTTGAACTCCTTTAGTTGAGGAAACTCATGTCAAAGAAGTTTCTGAGAATGCTTCCGTCTAGATTTTATATGAAGATATTCCCGTTTCCAACGAAATTCTCACAGTTATCCAAATATCCACTTGCAGATTCTACCAAAAGAATGTTTCCAAACTGCTGTATCAAAAGAATGGTTGAGCTCCGTTAGTTGAGGACGCTCATCACAAACAAGCTTTTGAGAATGCTTCCGTCTAGATTTTATATGAAGATATTCCCGTTTCCAACGAACTCTTCACAATTACCCAAATATCCACTTGCCGATTCTACAAAAAGAGTGTTTACAAACTGCTGTATCAAAAGAAAGGTTGAACTCTGTAAGTAGAGAAAACACATCACAAAGAAGTTTCTGAGAATGCTTCTGTCTAGATTTTATGTGAAGATATTCCCGTTTCCAACGAAATCTTCAAAGTTATCCAAATATCCACTTGCAGATTCTACAAAAAGTGTGTTTCCAAACTGCTCTATCAAAAGAAAGGTGGAACTCGGTTAGTTGAAGACACACATCAAAAAGATGTTTCTGAGAATGCTTCTGTCTAGATTTTATTTGAAGATATTCCCATTTCCAACGAAATCTTCACAGTTATCGAAATATCCACTTGTAGATTCTACAAAAAGAGTGTTTCCAAACTACAGTGTCAAAAGAAAGTTTGAACTCCGTTAGTGGAGGACACACATCACAATGAAGTTTCTGAGAATGCTTCTGTTTAGATTTTATATGAAGATATTCCCGTTTCCAACGAAATCTTCACTGTTATCCAAATATCCACTTGCAGATTCTTCTAAAAGAGGGTTTCCAAACTGCTGTATGAAAAGAAAGGTTGAACTCCTTTAGTTGAGGAAACTCATGTCAAAGAAGTTTCTGAGAATGCTTCCGTCTAGATTTTATATGAAGATATTCCCGTTTCCAACGAAATTCTCACAGTTATCCAAATATCCACTTGCAGATTCTACCAAAAGAGTGTTTCCAAACTGCTGTATCAAAAGAATGGTTGAGCTCCGTTAGTTGAGGACACTCATCACAAACAAGCTTTTGAGAATGCTTCTGTCTAGATTTTATATGAAGATATTCCCGTTTCCAACGAACTCTTCACAGTTACCCAAATATCCACTTGCCGATTCTACAAAAAGAGTGTTTCCAAACTGCTGTATCAAAAGAAAGGTTGAACTCTGTAAGTAGAGAAAACACATCACAAAGAAGTTTCTGAGAATGCTTCTGTCTAGATTTTATGTGAAGATATTCCCGTTTCCAACGAAATCTTCAAATTTATCCAAATATCCACTTGCAGATTTTACAAAAAGTGTGTTTCCAAACTACTGTATCAACAGAAAGGTTCAACTCTGGTAACTGAGTTCACACATCCCGATTAAGTTTCTGAGAATCTTTCTGTCTCCTTTTTATGGGAAGATATTTCTGTTTTCACCGTAGGCCTGAATTCGCTCAAAATGTCCACTTCCAGATACTACAGAAAGAGTGTTTCAAACCTGGGCTATGAAAGGGAATGTTCAGCTCTGTGACTTGAATGCAGATATCACAAAGCAGTTTCTGACAGTGCTTCTGTGTAGATTTTAGATGAAGATATTCCCGTTTCCAACGAAATCGTTAGAGCTATCCAAATATCCACTTACAGATTCTACAAAAAGAGAGTTTCCAAACTGCTCTATTTAAAGAAAGGTTGAACTCTGCTAGTTGAGGACGCACACCACAAGGAAGTTTCTGAGAATGCTTTTGTCTAGATTTTATATGAAGATATTCCCGTTTCCAACGAAATCTTTAGAGGTATCCAAATATCCACTTACAGATTCTACAAAAAGAGAGTATCCAAACTGCTGTATCAAAAGAATGGTTGAACTCTGTTAGTTGAGGACACTCATCACAAAGAAGCTTCTGAGAATGCTTCTGTCTAGATTTTATATGAAGATATTCCCGTTTCCAACGAAATCTTCACAGTTATCCAAATATCCACTTGCAGATTCTACCAAAAGGGGGTTTTCAAACTTCTGTATCAAAAGAAAGGTTGAACTCTGTTAGTTGAGGACACACATCACAAAGAAGTTTCGGAGAATGCTTCTGTCTAGATTTTATATGAAGATATTCCCGTTTCCAATGAAATTGTTAGAGGTATCCAAATATCCACTTACAGATTCTACAAAAAGAGTGTTTCCAAACTGCTCTATCAAAAGAAAGGTGGAACTCGGTTCGTTGAAGACACACATCAAAAAGATGTTTCTGAGAATGCTTCTGTCTAGATTTTATTTGAAGATATTCCCATTTCCAACGAAATCTTCACAGTTATCGAAATATCCACTTGTAGATTCTACAAAAAGAGTGTTTCCAAACTACAGTGTCAAAAGAAAGTTTGAACTCTGTTAGTGGAGGACACACATCACAATGAAGTTTCTGAGAATGCTTCTGTTTAGATTTTATATGAAGATATTCCCGTTTCCAACGAAATCTTCACTGTTATCCAAATATCCACTTGCAGATTCTTCTAAAAGAGGGTTTCCAAGCTGCTGTATGAAAAGAAAGGTTGAACTCCTTTAGTTGAGGAAACTCATGTCAAAGAAGTTTCTGAGAATGCTTCCGTCTAGATTTTATATGAAGATATTCCCGTTTCCAACGAAATTCTCACAGTTATCCAAATATCCACTTGCAGATTCTACCAAAAGAATGTTTCCAAACTGCTGTATCAAAAGAATGGTTGAGCTCCGTTAGTTGAGGACACTCATCACAAACAAGCTTTTGAGAATGCTTCTGTCTAGATTTTATATGAAGATATTCCCGTTTCCAATGAACTCTTCACAGTTACCCAAATATCCACTTGCCGATTCTACAAAAAGAGTGTTTCCAAACTGCTGTATCAAAAGAAAGGTTGAACTCTGTAAGTAGAGAAAACACATCACAAAGAAGTTTCTGAGAATGCTTCTGTCTAGATTTAATGTGAAGATATTCCCGTTTCCAACGAAATCTTCAAATTTATCCAAATATCCACTTGCAGATTTTACAAAAAGTGTGTTTCCAAACTACTGTATCAACAGAAAGGTTCAACTCTGGTAACTGAGTTCACACATCCCGATTAAGTTTCTGAGAATCTTTCTGTCTCTTTTTTATGGGAAGATATTTCTGTTTTCACCGTAGGCCTGAATTCGCTCAAAATGTCCACTTCCAGATACTACAGAAAGAGTGTTTCAAACCTGGGCTATGAAAGGGAATGTTCAGCTCTGTGACTTGAATGCAGATATCACAAAGCAGTTTCTGACAGTGCTTCTGTGTAGATTTTAGATGAAGATATTCCCGTTTCCAACGAAATCGTTAGAGCTATCCAAATATCCACTTACAGATTCTACAAAAAGAGAGTTTCCAAACTGCTCTATTTAAAGAAAGGTTGAACTCTGCTAGTTGAGGACGCACACCACAAGGAAGTTTCTGAGAATGCTTTTGTCTAGATTTTATATGAAGATATTCCCGTTTCCAACGAAATCTTTAGAGGTATCCAAATATCCACTTACAGATTCTACAAAAAGAGAGTATCCAAACTGCTGTATCAAAAGAATGGTTGAACTCTGTTAGTTGAGGACACTCATCACAAAGAAGCTTCTGAGAATGCTTCTGTCTAGATTTTATATGAAGATATTCCCGTTTCCAACGAAATCTTCACAGTTATCCAAATATCCACTTGCAGATTCTACCAAAAGGGGGTTTTCAAACTTCTGTATCAAAAGAAAGGTTGAACTCTGTTAGTTGAGGACACACATCACAAAGAAGTTTCGGAGAATGCTTCTGTCTAGATTTTATATGAAGATATTCCCGTTTCCAATGAAATTGTCAGAGGTATCCAAATATCCACTTACAGATTCTACAAAAAGAGTGTTTCCAAACTGCTCTATCAAAAGAAAGGTGGAACTCGGTTCGTTGAAGACACACATCAAAAAGATGTTTCTGAGAATGCTTCTGTCTAGATTTTATTTGAAGATATTCCCATTTCCAACGAAATCTTCACAGTTATCGAAATATCCACTTGTAGATTCTACAAAAAGAGTGTTTCCAAACTACAGTGTCAAAAGAAAGTTTGAACTCTGTTAGTGGAGGACACACATCACAATGAAGTTTCTGAGAATGCTTCTGTTTAGATTTTATATGAAGATATTCCCGTTTCCAACGAAATCTTCACTGTTATCCAAATATCCACTTGCAGATTCTTCTAAAAGAGGGTTTCCAAGCTGCTGTATGAAAAGAAAGGTTTAACTCCTTTAGTTGAGGAGACTCATGTCAAAGAAGTTTCTGAGAATGCTTCCGTCTAGATTTTATATGAAGATATTCCCGTTTCCAACGAAATTCTCACAGTTATCCAAATATCCACTTGCAGATTCTACCAAAAGAATGTTTCCAAACTGCTGTATCAAAAGAATGGTTGAGCTCCGTTAGTTGAGGACACTCATCACAAACAAGCTTTTGAGAATGCTTCTGTCTAGATTTTATATGAAGATATTCCCGTTTACAACGAACTCTTCACAGTTACCCAAATATCCACTTGCTGATTCTACAAAAAGAGTGTTTCCAAACTGCTGTATCAAAAGAAAGGTTGAACTCTGTAAGTAGAGAAAACACATCACAAAGAAGTTTCTGAGAATGCTTCTGTCTAGATTTAATGTGAAGATATTCCCGTTTCCAACGAAATCTTCAAATTTATCCAAATATCCACTTGCAGATTTTACAAAAAGTGTGTTTCCAAACTACTGTATCAACAGAAAGGTTCAACTCTGGTAACTGAGTTCACACATCCCGATTAAGTTTCTGAGAATCTTTCTGTCTCTTTTTTATGGGAAGATATTTCTGTTTTCACCGTAGGCCTGAATTCGCTCAAAATGTCCACTTCCAGATACTACAGAAAGAGTGTTTCAAACCTGGGCTATGAAAGGGAATGTTCAGCTCTGTGACTTGAATGCAGATATCACAAAGCAGTTTCTGACAGTGCTTCTGTGTAGATTTTAGATGAAGATATTCCCGTTTCCAACGAAATCGTTAGAGCTATCCAAATATCCACTTACAGATTCTACAAAAAGAGAGTTTCCAAACTGCTCTATTTAAAGAAAGGTTGATCTCTGCTAGTTGAGGACGCACACCACAAGGAAGTTTCTGAGAATGCTTTTGTCTAGATTTTATATGAAGATATTCCCGTTTCCAACGAAATCTTTAGAGGTATCCAAATATCCACTTACAGATTCTACAAAAAGAGAGTATCCAAACTGCTGTATCAAAAGAATGGTTGAACTCTGTTAGTTGAGGACACTCATCACAAAGAAGCTTCTGAGAATGCTTCTGTCTAGATTTTATATGAAGATATTCCCGTTTCCAACGAAATCTTCACAGTTATCCAAATATCCACTTGCAGATTCTACCAAAAGGGGGTTTTCAAACTTCTGTATCAAAAGAAAGGTTGAACTCTGTTAGTTGAGGACACACATCACAAAGAAGTTTCGAAGAATGCTTCTGTCTAGATTTTATATGAAGTTATTCCCGTTTCCAATGAAATTGTTAGAGGTATCCAAATATCCACTTACAGATACTACTAAAAGAGTGTTTCCAAACTGCTCTATCAAAAGAAAGGTGGAACTCGGTTAGTTGAAGACACACATCAAAAAGATGTTTCTGAGAATGCTTCTGTCTAGATTTTATTTGAAGATATTCCCATTTCCAACGAAATCTTCACAGTTATCCAAATATCCACTTGCAGATTCTACAAAAAGAGTGTTTCCAAACTACAGTGTCAAAAGAAAGTTTGAACTCTGTTAGTGGAGGACACACATCACAATGAAGTTTCTGAGAATGCTTCTGTTTAGATTTTATATGAAGATATTCCCGTTTCCAATGAAATCATCACTGTTATCCAAATATCCACTTGCAGATTCTTCTAAAAGAGGGTTTCCAAACTGCTGTATGAAAAGAAAGGTTGAACTCCTTTAGTTGAGGAAACTCATGTCAAAGAAGTTTCTGAGAATGCTTCCGTCTAGATTTTATATGAAGATATTCCCGTTTCCAACGAAATTCTCACAGTTATCCAAATATCCACTTGCAGATTCTACCAAAAGAATGTTTCCAAACTGCTGTATCAAAAGAATGGTTGAGCTCCGTTAGTTGAGGACACTCATCACAAACAAGCTTTTGAGAATGCTTCTGTCTAGATTTTATATGAAGATATTCCCGTTTCCAACGAACTCTTCACAGTTATCCAAATATCCACTTGCCGATTCTACAAAAAGAGTGTTTCCAAACTGCTGTATCAAAAGAAAGGTTGAACTCTGAAAGTAGATAAAACACATCCCAAAGAAGTTTCTGAGAATGCTTCTGTCTAGATTTTATATGAAGATATTCCCGTTTCCAACGAAATCTTCAAAATTATCCAAATATCCACTTGCAGATTCTACAAAAAGTGTGTTTCCAAACTACTGTATCAACAGAAAGGTTCAACTGTGGTAACTGAGTACACACATCCTGATTAAGTTTCTGAGAATCTTTCTGTCTCTTTTTTATGGGAAGATATTTCTGTTTTAACCGTAGGCCTGAATTCGCTCAAAATGTCCACTTCCAGATACTACAGAAAGAGTGTTTCAAACCTGGGCTATGAAAGGGAATGTTCAGCTCTGTGACTTGAATGCAGATATCACAAAGCAGTTTCTGACAGTGCTTCTGTGTAGATTTTAGATGAAGATATTCCCGTTTCCAACGAAATCGTTAGAGCTATCCAAATATCCACTTACAGATTCTACAAAAAGAGAGTTTCCAAATTGCTCTATTTAAAGAAAGGTTGAACTCTGTTAGTTGATGACGCACACCACAAAGAAGTTTCTGAGAATGCTTTTGTCTAGATTTTATATGAAGATATTCCGTTTCCAACGAAATCTTTAGAGGTATCCAAATATCCACTTACAGATTCTACAAAAAGAGAGTATCCAAACTGCTGTATCAAAAGAATGGTTGAACTCTGTTAGTTGAGGACACTCATCACAAAGAAGCTTCTGAGAATGCTTCTGTCTAGATTTTATATGAAGATATTCCCGTTTCCAACGAAATCTTCACAGTTATCCAAATATCCACTTGCAGATTCTACCAAAAGGGGGTTTTCAAACTTCTGTATCAAAAGAAAGGTTGAACTCTGTTAGTTGAGGACACACATCACAAAGAAGTTTCGGAGAATGCTTCTGTCTAGATTTTATATGAAGATATTCCCGTTTCCAATGAAATTGTTAGAGGTATCCAAATATCCACTTACAGATTCTACAAAAAGAGTGTTTCCAAACTGCTCTATCAAAAGAAAGGTGGAACTCGGTTAGTTGAAGACACACATCAAAAAGATGTTTCTGAGAATGCTTCTGTCTAGATTTTATTTGAAGATATTCCCATTTCCAACGAAATCTTCACAGTTATCGAAATATCCACTTGCAGATTCTACAAAAAGAGTGTTTCCAAACTACAGTGTCAAAAGAAAGTTTGAACTCTGTTAGTGGAGGACACACATCACAATGAAGTTTCTGAGAATGCTTCTGTTTAGATTTTATATGAAGATATTCCCGTTTCCAACGAAATCTTCACTGTTATCCAAATATCCACTTGCAGATTCTTCTAAAAGAGGGTTTCCAAACTGCTGTATGAAAAGAAAGGTTGAACTCCTTTAGTTGAGGAATCTCATGTCAAAGAAGTTTCTGAGAATGCTTCTGTCTAGATTTTATATGAAGATATTCCCGTTTCCAACGAAATTTTCACAGTTATCCAAATATCCACTTGCAGATTCTACCAAAAGAATGTTTCCAAACTGCTGTATCAAAAGAATGGTTGAGCTCCGTTAGTTGAGGACATCCATCACAAACAAGCTTTTGAGAATGCTTCTGTCTAGATTTCATATGAAGATATTCCCGTTTACAACGAACTCTTCACAGTTATCCAAATATCCACTTGCCGATTCTACAAAAAGAGTGTTTCCAAACTGCTGTATCAAAAGAAAGGTTGAACTCTGTAAGTAGAGAAAACACATCACAAAGAAGTTTCTGAGAATGCTTCTGTCTAGATTTTATATGAAGATATTCCCGTTTCCAACGAAATCTTCAAAGTTATCCAAATATCCACTTGCAGATTCTACAAAAAGAGTGTTTCCCAACTACTGTATCAACAGAAAGGTTCAACTCTGGTAACTGAGTACACACATCCCGATTAAGTTTCTGAGAATATTTCTGTCTCTTTTTTATGGGAAGATATTTCTGTTTTCACCGTAGGCATGAATTCGCTCAAAATGTCCACTTCCAGATACTACAGAAAGAGTGTTTCAAACCTGGGCTATGAAAGGGAATGTTCAGCTCTGTGACTTGAATGCAGATATCACAAAGCAGTTTCTGACAGTGCTTCTGTGTAGATTTTAGATGAAGATATTCCCGTTTCCAACGAAATCGTTAGAGCTATCCAAATATCCACTTACAGATTCTACAAAAAGAGAGTTTCCAAACTGCTCTATTTAAAGAAAGGTTGAACTCTGTTAGTTGAGGACGCACACCACAAAGAAGTTTTTGAGAATGCTTTTGTCCAGATTTTATATGAAGATATTCCCGTTTCCAACGAAATCTTTAGAGGTATCCAAATATCCACTTACAGATTCTACAAAAAGAGAGTATCCAAACTGCTGTATCAAAAGAATGGTTGAACTCTGTTAGTTGAGGACACTCATCACAAAGAAGCTTCTGAGAATGCTTCTGTCTAGATTTTATATGAAGATATTCCCGTTTCCAACGAAATCTTCACAGTTATCCAAATATCCACTTGCAGATTCTACCAAAAGGGGGTTTCAAACTTCTGTATCAAAAGAAAGGTTGAACTCTGTTAGTTGAGGACACACATCACAAAGAAGTTTCGGAGAATGCTTCTGTCTAGATTTTATATGAAGATATTACCGTTTCCAATGAAATTGTTAGAGGTATCCAAATATCCACTTACAGTTTCTACAAAAAGAGTGTTTCCAAACTGCTCTATCAAAAGAAAGGTGGAACTCGGTTCGTTGAAGACACACATCAAAAAATGTTTCTGAGAATGCTTCTGTCTAGATTTTATTTGAAGATATTCCCATTTCCAACGAAATCTTCACACTTATTGAAATATCCACTTGCAGATTCTACAAAAAGAGTGTTTCCAAACTACAGTGTCAAAAGAAAGTTTGAACTCTGTTAGTGGAGGACACACATCACAATGAAGTTTCTGATAATGCTTCTGTTTAGATTTTATATGAAGATATTCCCGTTTCCAACGAAATCTTCTCAGTTATCCAAATATCCACTTGCAGATTCTTCTAAAAGAGGGTTTCCAAACTGCTGTATGAAAAGAAAGGTTGAATTCGTTTAGTTGAGGAAACTCATGTCAAAGAAGTTTCTGAGAATGCTTCTGTCTAGATTTTATATGAAGATATTCCCGTTTCCAACGAAATTTTCACAGTTATCCAAATATCCACTTGCAGATTCTACCAAAAGAGTGTTTCCAAACTGCTGTATCAAAAGAATGGTTGAACTCCGTTAGTTGAGGACACTCATCACAAACAAGCTTTAGAGAATGCTTCTGTCCAGATTTTATATGAAGATATTCCAGTTTCCAACGAACTCTTCACAGTTATCCAAATATCCACTTGCCGATTCTACAAAAAGAGTGTTTCCAAACTGCTGTATCAAAAGAAAGGTTGAACTCTGTAAGTAGAGAAAACACTTCACAAAGAAGTTTCTGAGAATGCTTCTGTCTAGGTTTTATATGAAGATATTCCCGTTGCCAACGAAATCTTCAAAGTTATCCAAATATCCACTTGCAGATTCTACAAAAAGAGTGTTTCCAAACTACTGTATAAACAGAAAGGTTCAACTCTGGTAACTGAATACACACATCCCAATTAAGTTTCTGAGAATCTTTCTGTCTCTTTTTTATGGGAAGATATTTCTGTTTTCACCGTAGGCCTTAATTCGCTCAAAATGTCCACTTCCAGATACTACAGAAAGAGTGTTTCAAACCTGGGCTATGAAAGGGAATGTTCAGCTCTGTGACTTGAATGCAGATATCACAAAGCAGTTTGTGACAGTGCTTCTGTGTAGATTTTAGATGAAGATATTCCCGTTTCCAAGGAAATCCTTAGAGCTATCCAAATATCCACTTACAGATTCTACAAAAAGACAGTTTCCAAACTGCTCTATTTAAAGAAAGGTTGAACTCTGTTAGTTGAGGACTCACACCACAAAGAAGTTTCTGAGAATGCTTTTGTCTAGATTTTATATGAAGATATTCCCGTTTCCAACGAAATCTTTAGAGGTATCCAAATATCCACTTACAGATTCTACAAAAAGAGAGTATCCAAACTGCTGTATCAAAAGAATGGTTGAACTCTGTTAGTTGAGGACACTCATCACAAAGAAGCTTCTGAGAATGCTTCTGTCTAGATTTTATATGAAGATATTCCCGTTTCCAACGAAATCTTCACAGTTATCCAAATATCCACTTGCAGATTCTACCAAAAGGGGGTTTTCAAACTTCTGTATCAAAAAAAAGGTTGAACTCTGTTAGTTGAGGACACACATCACAAAGAAGTTTCGGAGAATGCTTCTGTCTAGATTTTATATGAAGATATTCCCGTTTCCAATGAAATTGTTAGAGGTATCCAAATATCCACTTACAGATTCTACAAAAAGAGTGTTTCCAAACTGCTCTATCAAAAGAAAGGTGGAACTCGGTTCGTTGAAGACACACATCGAAAAGATGTTTCTGAGAATGCTTCTGTCTAGATTTTATTTGAAGATATTCCCATTTCCAACGAAATCTTCACAGTTATCGAAATATCCACTTGCAGATTCTACAAAAAGATTGTTTCCAAACTACAGTGTCAAAAGAAAGTTTGAACTCTGTTAGTGGAGGACACACATCACAATGAAGTTTCTGAGAATGCTTCTGTTTAGATTTTATATGAAGATATTCCCGTTTCCAACGAAATCTTCACTGTTATCCAAATATCCACCTGCAGATTCTTCTAAAAGTGGGTTTCCAAACTGCTGTATGAAAAGAAAGGTTGAACTCCTTTAGTTGAGGAAACTCATGTCAAAGAAGTTTCTGAGAATGCTTCCGTCTAGATTTTATATGAAGATATTCCCGTTTCTAACGAAATTTTCACAGTTATCCAAATATCCACTTGCAGATTCTACCAAAAGAGTGTTTCCAAACTGCTGTATCAAAAGAATGGTTGAGCTCCGTTAGTTGAGGACACTCATCACAAACAAGCTTTTGAGAATGCTTCTGTCTAGATTTTATGTGAAGATATTCCCGTTTCCAACGAACTCTTCACAGTTATCCAAATATCCACTTGCCGATTCTACAAAAAGAGTGTTTCCAAACTGCTGTATCAAAAGAAAGGTTGAACTCTGTAAGTAGAGAAAACGCATCACAAAGAAGTTTCTGAGAATGCTTCTGTCTAGATTTTATATGAAGATATTCCCGTTTGCAACGAAATCTTCAAAGTTATCCAAATATCCACTTGCAGATTCTACAAAAAGAGTGTTTCCAAACTACTGTATCAACAGAAAGGTTCAACTCGGGTAACTGAGTACACACATCCCGATTAAGTTTCTGAGAATCTTTCTGTCTCTTTTTTATGGGAAGATATTTATGTTTTCACCGTAGGCCTGAATTCGCTCAGAATGTCCACTTCCAGATACTACAGAAAGAGTATTTCAAACCTGGGCTATGAAAGGGAATGTTCAGCTCTGTGACTTGAATGCAGATATCACAAAGCAGTTTCTGACAGTGCTTCTGTGTAGATTTTAGATGAAGATATTCCCGTTTCCAACGACATCCTTAGAGCTATCCAAATATCCACTTACAGATTCTACAAAAAGAGAGTTTCCAAACTGCTCTATTTAAAGAAAGGTTGAACCCTGCTAGTTGAGGACGCACACCACAAGGAAGTTTCTGAGAATGCTTTTGTCTAGATTTTATATGAAGATATTCCCGTTTCCAACGAAATCTTTAGAGGTATCCAAATATCCACTTACAGATTCTACAAAAAGAGAGTATCCAAACTGCTGTATCAAAAGAATGGTTGAACTCTGTTAGTTGAGGACACTCATCACAAAGAAGCTTCTGAGAATGCTTCTGTCTAGATTTTATTTGAAGATATTCCCGTTTCCAACGAAATCTTCACAGTTATCCAAATATCCACTTGCAGATTCTACCAAAAGGGGGTTTTCAAACTTCTGTATCAAAAGAAAAGTTGAACTCTGTTAGTTGAGGACACACATCACAAAGAAGTTTCGAAGAATGCTTCTGTCTAGATTTTATATGAAGATATTCCCGTTTCCAATGAAATTGTTAGAGGTATCCAAATATCCACTTACAGATTCTACAAAAAGAGTGTTTCCAAACTGCTCTATCAAAAGAAAGGTGGAACTCGGTTAGTTGAAGACACACATCGAAAAGATGTTTCTGAGAATGCTTCTGTCTAGATTTTATTTGAAGATATTCCCATTTCCAACGAAATCTTCACAGTTATCCAAATATCCACTTGCAGATTCTACAAAAAGAGTGTTTCCAAACTACAGTGTCAAAAGAAAGTTTGAACTCTGTAAGTTGAGGACACACATCACAAAGAAGTTTCGGAGAATGCTTCTGTCTAGATTTTATATGAAGATATTCCCGTTTCCAACGAAATTTTCACAGTTATCCAAATATCCACTTGCAGATTCTACCAAAAGAGTGTTTCCAAACTGCTGTATCAAAAGAATGGTTGAGCTCCGTTAGTTGAGGACACTCATCACAAACAAGCTTTTGAGAATGCTTCTGTCTAGATTTTATAGGAAGATATTCCCGTTTCCAATGAACTCTTCACAGTTATCCAAATATCCACTTGCCGATTCTACAAAAAGAGTGTTTCCAAACTGCTGTATCAAAAGAAAGGTTCAACTCTGGTAACTGAGTACACACATCCCGATTAAGTTTCTGAGAATCTTTCTGTCTCTTTTTTATGGGAAGATATTTCTGTTTTCACCGTAGGCCTGAATTCGCTCAAAATGTCCACTTCCAGGTACTACAGAAAGAGTGTTTCAAACCTGGGCTATGAAAGGGAATGTTCAGCTCTGTGACTTGAATGCAGATATCACAAAGCAGTTTCTGACAGTGCTTCTGTGTAGATTTTAGATGAAGATATTCCCGTTTCCAACGAAATCCTTAGAGCTATCCAAATATCCACTTACAGATTCTACAAAAAGAGAGTTTCCAAACTGCTCTATTTAAAGAAAGGTTGAACTCTGTTAGTTGAGGACGCACACCACAAAGAAGTTACTGAGAATGCTTTTGTCCAGATTTTATATGAAGATATTCCCGTTTCCAACGAAATCTTTAGAGGTATCCAAATATCCACTTACAGATTCTACAAAAAGAGAGTATCCAAACTGCTGTATCAAAACAATGGTTGAACTCTGTTAGTTGAGGACACTCATCACAAAGAAGCTTCTGAGAATGCTTCTGTCTAGATTTTATATGAAGATATTCCCGTTTCCAACGAAATCTTCACAGTTATCCAAATATCCACTTGCAGATTCTACCAAAAGGGGGTTTTCAAACTTCTGTATCAAAAGAAAGGTTGAACTCTGTTAGTTGAGGACACACATCACAAAGAAGTTTCGGAGAATGCTTCTGTCTAGATTTTATATGAAGATATTCCCGTTTCCAATGAAATTGTTAGAGGTATCCAAATATCCACTTACAGATTCTACAAAAAGAGTGTTTCCAAACTGCTCTATCAAAAGAAAGGTGGAACTCGGTTAGTTGAAGACACACATCAAAAAGATGTTTCTGAGAATGCTTCTGTCTAGATTTTATTTGAAGATATTCCCATTTCCAACGAAATCTTCACAGTTATCCAAATATCCACTTGCAGATACTACAAAAAGAGTGTTTCCAAACTACAGTCTCAAAAGAAAGTTTGAACTCTGTTAGTGGAGGACACACATCACAATGAAGTTTCTGAGAATGCTTCTGTTTAAATTTTATATGAAGATATTCCCGTTTCCAACGAAATCTTCACTGTTATCCAAATATCCACTTGCAGATTCTTCTAAAAGAGGGTTTCCAAACTGCTGTATGAAAAGAAAGGTTGAAATCCTTTAGTTGAGGAAACTCATGTCAAAGAAGTTTCTGAGAATGCTTCCGTCTAGATTTTATATGAAGATATTCCCGTTTCCAACGAAATTTTCACAGTTATCCAAATATCCACTTGCAGATTCTACCAAAAGAGTGTTTCCAAACTGCTGTATCAAAAAAATGGTTGAGCTCCGTTAGTTGAGGACACTCATCACAAACAAGCTTTTCAGAATCCTTCTGTCTAGATTTTATAGGAAGATATTCCCGTTTCCAACGAACTCTTCACAGTTATCCAAATATCCACTTGCCGATTCTACAAAAAGAGTGTTTCCAAACTGCTGTATCAAAAGAAAGGTTGAACTCTGTAAGTAGAGAAAACACATCACAAAGAAGTTTCTGAGAATGCTTCTGTCTAGATTTTATATGAAGATATTCCCGTTTCCAATGAAATCTTCAAAGTTATCCAAATATCCACTTGCAGATTCTACAAAAAGTGTGTTTCCAAACTACTGTATCAACAGAAAGGTTCAACTCTGGTAACTGAGTACACACATCCCGATTAAGTTTCTGAGAATCTTTCTGTCTCTTTTTTATGGGAAGATATTTCTGTTTTCACCGTAGGCCTGAATTCGCTCAAAATGTCCATTTCCAGATACTACAGAAAGAGTGTTTCAAACCTGGGCTATGAATGGGAATGTTCAGCTCTGTGACTTGAATGCAGATATCACAAAGCAGTTTCTGACAGTGCTTCTGTGTAGATTTTAGATGAAGATATTCCCGTTTCCAACGAAATCGTTAGAGCTATCCAAATATCCACTTACAGATTCTACAAAAAGAGAGTTTCCAAACTGCTCTATTTAAAGAAAGGTTGAACTCTGCTAGTTGAGGACGCTCACCACAAGGAAGTTTCTGAGAATGCTTTTGTCCAGATTTTATATGAAGATATTCCCGTTTCCAACGAAATCTTTAGAGGTATCCAAATATCCACTTACAGATTCTACAAAAAGAGAGTATCCAAACTGCTGTATCAAAAGAATGGTTGAACTCTGTTAGTTGAGGACACTCATCACAAAGAATCTTCTGAGAATGCTTCTGTCTAGATTTTATATGAAGATATTCCCGTTTCCAACGAAATCTTCACAGTTATCCAAATATCCACTTGCAGATTCTACCAAAAGGGGGTTTTCAAACTTCTGTATAAAAAGAAAGGTTGAACTCTGTTAGTTGAGGACACACATCACAAAGAAGTTTCGGAGAATGCTTCTGTCTAGATTTTATATGAAGATATTCCCGTTTCCAACGAAATTTTCACAGTTATCCAAATATCCACTTGCAGAATCTACCAAAAGAGTGTTTCCAAACTACTGTATCAACAGAAAGGTTCAACTCTGGTAACTGAGTACACACATCCCAATTAAGTTTCTGAGAATCTTTCTGTCTCTTTTTTATGGGAAGATATTTCTGTTTTCACCGTAGGCCTGAATTCGCTCAAAATGTCCACTTCCAGATACCACAGAAAGAGTGTTTCAAACCTGGGCTATGAAAGGGAATGTTCAGCTCTGTGACTTGAATGCAGATATCACAAAGCAGTTTCTGACAGTGCTTCTGTGTAGATTTTAGATGAAGATATTCCTGTTTCCAACGAAATCCTTAGAGCTATCCAAATATCCACTTACAGATTCTACAAAAAGAGAGTTTCCAAACTGCTCTATTAAAAGAAAGGTTGAACTCTGTTAGTTGAGGACGCACACCACAAAGAAGTTACTGAGAATGCTTTTGTCCAGATTTTATATGAAGATATTCCCGTTTCCAACGAAATCTTTAGAGGTATCCAAATATCCACTTACAGATTCTACAAAAAGAGAGTATCCAAACTGCTGTATCAAAACAATGGTTGAACTCTGTTAGTTGAGGACACTCATCACAAAGAAGCTTCTGAGAATGCTTCTGTCTAGATTTTATATGAAGATATTCCCGTTTCCAACGAAATCTTCACTGTTATCCAAATATCCACTTGCAGATTCTACCAAAAGGGGGTTTTCAAACTTCTGTATAAAAAGAAAGGTTGAACTCTGTTAGTTGAGGACACACATCACAAAGAAGTTTCGGAGAATACTTCTGTCTAGATTTTATATGAAGATATTCCCGTTTCCAACGAAATTTTCACAGTTATCCAAATATCCACTTGCAGATTCTACCAAAAGAGTGTTTCCAAACTGCTGTATCAAAAGAATGGTTGAGCTCCGTTAGTTGAGGACACTCATCACAAACAAGCTTTTGAGAATGCTTCTGTCTAGATTTTATAGGAAGATATTCCCGTTTCCAACGAACTCTTCACAGTTATCGAAATATCCACTTGCCGATTCTACAAAAAGAGTGTTTCCAAACTGCTGTATCAAAAGAAAGGTTGAGCTCTGTAAGTAGAGAAAACACATCACAAAGAAGTTTCTTAGAATGCTTCTGTCTAGATTTTATATGAAGATATTCCCGTTTCCAACGAAATCTTCAAAGTTATCCAAATATCCACTTGCAGAGTCTACAAAAAGAGTGTTTCCCAACTACTGTATCAACAGAAAGGTTCAACTCTGGAAACTGAGTACACACATCCCGATTAAGTTTCTGAGAATCTTTCTGTCTCTTTTTTATTGGAAGATATTTCTGTTTTCACCGTAGGCCTGAATTCGCTCAAAATGTCCACTTCCAGGTACTACAGAAAGTGTGTTTCAAACCTGGGCTATGAAAGGGAATGTTCAGCTCTGTGACTTGAATGCAGATATCACAAAGCAGTTTCTGACAGTGCTTCTGTGTAGATTTTAGATGAAGATATTCCCGTTTCCAACGAAATCCTTAGAGCTATCCAAATATCCACTTACAGATTCTACAAAAAGAGAGTTTCCAAACTGCTCTATTTAAAGAAAGGTTGAACTCTGTTATTTGAGGACGCACACCACAAAGAAGTTTCTGAGAATGCTTTTGTCCAGATTTTATATGAAGATATTCCCGTTTCCAACGAAATCTTTAGAGGTATCCAAATATCCACTTACAGATTCTACAAAAAGAGAGTATCCAAACTGCTGTATCAAAAGAATGGTTGAACTCTGTTAGTTGAGGACACTCATCACAAAGAAGCTTCTGAGAATGCTTCTGTCTAGATTTTATATGAAGATATTCCCGTTTCCAATGAAATCTTCACAGTTATCCAAATATCCACTTGCAGATTCTACCAAAAGGGGGTTTTCAAACTTCTGTATAAAAAGAAAGGTTGAACTCTGTTAGTTGAGGACACACATCACAAAGAAGTTTCGGAGAATACTTCTGTCTAGATTTTATATGAAGATATTCCCGTTTCCAACGAAATTTTCACAGTTATCCAAATATCCACTTGCAGATTCTACCAAAAGAGTGTTTCCAAACTGCTGTATCAAAAGAATGGTTGAGCTCCGTTAGTTGAGGACACTCATCACAAACAAGCTTTTGAGAATGCTTCTGTCTAGGTTTTATAGGAAGATATTCCCGTTTCCAACGAACTCTTCAAAGTTATCGAAATATCCACTTGCCGATTCTACAAAAAGAGTGTTTCCAAACTGCTGTATCAAAAGAAAGGTTGAGCTCTGTAAGTAGAGAAAACACATCACAAAGAAGTTTCTTAGAATGCTTCTGTCTAGATTTTATATGAAGATATTCCCGTTTCCAACGAAATCTTCAAAGTTATCCAAATATCCACTTGCAGATTCTACAAAAAGAGTGTTTCCCAACTACTGTATCAACAGAAAGGTTCAACTCTGGTAACTGAGTACACACATCCCGATTAAGTTTCTGAGAATCTTTCTGTCTCTTTTTTATTGGAAGATATTTCTGTTTTCACCGTAGGCCTGAATTCGCTCAAAATGTCCACTTCCAGGTACTACAGAAAGTGTGTTTCAAACCTGGGCTATGAAAGGGAATGTTCAGCTCTGTGACTTGAATGCAGATATCACAAAGCAGTTTCTGACAGTGCTTCTGTGTAGATTTTAGATGAAGATATTCCCGTTTCCAACGAAATCCTTAGAGCTATCCAAATATCCACTTACAGATTCTACAAAAAGAGAGTTTCCAAACTGCTCTATTTAAAGAAAGGTTGAACTCTGTTAGTTGAGGACGCACACCACAAAGAAGTTTCTGAGAATGCTTTTGTCCAGATTTTATATGAAGATATTCCCGTTTCCAACGAAATCTTTAGAGGTATCCAAATATCCACTTACAGATTCTACAAAAAGAGAGTATCCAAACTGCTGTATCAAAAGAATGGTTGAACTCTGTTAGTTGAGGACACTCATCACAAAGAAGCTTCTGAGAATGCTTCTGTCTAGATTTTATATGAAGATATTCCCGTTTCCAACGAAATCTTCACAGTTATCCAAATATCCACTTGCAGATTCTACCAAAAGGGGGTTTTCAAACTTCTGTATCAAAAGAAAGGTTGAACTCTGTTAGTTGAGGACACACATCACAAAGAAGTTTCGGAGAATGCTTCTGTCTAGATTTTATAGGAAGATATTACCGTTTCCAATGAAATTGTTAGAGGTATCCAAATATCCACTTACAGATTCTACAAAAAGACTGCTTCCAAACTGCTCTATCAAAAGAAAGGTGGAACTCGGTTCGTTGAAGACACACATCAAAAAGATGTTTCTGAGAATGCTTCTGTCTAGATTTTATTTGAAGATATTCCCATTTCCAACGAAATCTTCACAGTTATCCAAATATCCACTTGCAGATTCTACAAAAAGAGTGTTTCCAAACTACAGTGTCAAAAGAAAGTTTGAACTCTGTTAGTGGAGGACACACATCACAATGAAGTTTCTGAGAATGCTTCTGTTTAGATTTTATATAAAGATATTCCCGTTTCCAACGAAATCTTCACTGTTATCCAAATATCCACTTGCAGATTCTTCTAAAAGAGGGTTTCCAAACTGCTGTATGAAAAGAAAGGTTGAACTCCTTTAGTTGAGGAAACTCATGTCAAAGAAGTTTCTGAGAATGCTTCCGTCTAGATTTTATATGAAGATATTCCCATTTCCAATGAAATCTTCACAGTTATCCAAACATCCACATGCAGATTCTACCAAAAGAGTGTTTCCAAACTGCTGTATCAAAAGAATGGTTGAGCTCCGTTAGTTGAGGACACTCATCACAAACAAGCTTCTGAGAATGCTTCTGTCTAGATTTTATATGAAGATATTCCCGTTTCCAACGAACTCTTCACAGTTATCCAAATATCCACTTGCCGATTCTACAAAAAGAGTGTTTCCAAACTGCTGTATCAAAGGAAAGGTTGAACTCTGTAAGTAGAGAAAACACATCACAAAGAAGTTTCTGAGAATGCTTCTGTCTAGATTTTATATGAAGATATTCCCGTTTCCAACGAAATCTTCAAAGTTATCCAAATATCCACTTGCAGATTCTACCAAAAGAGTGTTTCCAAACTACTGTATCAACAGAAAGGTTCAACTCTGGTAACTGAGTACACACATCCCGATTAAGTTTCTGAGAATCTTTCTGTCTCTTTTTTATGGGAAGATATTTCTGTTTTCACCGTAGGCCTGAATTCGCTCAAAATGTCCACTTCCAGATACTACAGAAAGAGTGTTTCAAACCTCGGCTATGAAAGGGAATGTTCACCTCTGTGACTTGAATGCAGATATCACAAAGCAGTTTCTGACAGTGCTTCTGGGTAGATTTTAGATGAAGATATTCCCGCTTCCAATGAAATCGTTAGAGCTATCCAAATATCCACTTACAGATTCTACAAAAAGAGAGTTTCCAAACTGCTCTATTTAAAGAAAGGTTGAACTCTGTTAGTTGAGGAAACACACCACAAAGAAGATTCTGAGAATGCCTTTGTCTAGATTTTATATGAAGATATTCCCGTTTCCAACGAAATCTTTAGAGGTATCCAAATATCCACTTACAGATTCTACAAAAAGAGAGTATCCAAACTGCTGTATCAAAACAATGGTTGAACTCTGTTAGTTGAGGACACTCATCACAAAGAAGCTTCTGAGAATGCTTCTGTCTAGATTTTATATGAAGATATTCCCGTTTCCAATGAAATCTTCACAGTTATCCAAATATCCACTTGCAGATTCTACCAAAAGGGGGTTTTCAAACTTCTGTATCAAAAGAAAGGTTGAACTCTGTTAGTTGAGGACACACATCACAAAGAAGTTTCGAAGAATGCTTCTGTCTAGATTTTATATGAAGATATTCCCGTTTCCAATGAAATTGTTAGAGGTATCCAAATATCCACTTACAGATTCTACAAAAAGAGTGTTTCCAAACTGCTCTATCAAAAGAAAGGTGGAACTCGGTTAATTGAAGACACACATCAAAAAGATGTTTCTGAGAATGCTTCTGTCTAGATTTTATTTGAAGATATTCCCATTTCCAACGAAATCTTCACAGTTATCCAAATATCCACTTGCAGATTCTACAAAAAGAGTGTTTCCAAACTACAGTGTGAAAAGAAAGTTTGAACTCTGTTAGTGGAGGACACACATCACAATGAAGTTTCTGAGAATGCTTCTGTTTAGATTTTATATGAAGATATTCCCGTTTCCAACGAAATCTTCACTGTTATCCAAATATCCACCTGCAGATTCTTCTAAAAGTGGGTTTCCAAACTGCTGTATGAAAAGAAAGGTTGAACTCCTTTAGTTGAGGAAACTCATGTCAAAGAAGTTTCTGAGAATGCTTCCGTCTAGATTTTATATGAAGATATTCCCGTTTCTAACGAAATTTTCACAGTTATCCAAATATCCACTTGCAGATTCTACCAAAAGAGTGTTTCCAAACTGCTGTATCAAAAGAATGGTTGAGCTCCGTTAGTTGAGGACACTCATCACAAACAAGCTTTTGAGAATGCTTCTGTCTAGATTTTATGTGAAGATATTCCCGTTTCCAACGAACTCTTCACAGTTATCCAAATATCCACTTGCCGATTCTACAAAAAGAGTGTTTCCAAACTGCTGTATCAAAAGAAAGGTTGAACTCTGTAAGTAGAGAAAACGCATCACAAAGAAGTTTCTGAGAATGCTTCTGTCTAGATTTTATATGAAGATATTCCCGTTTGCAACGAAATCTTCAAAGTTATCCAAATATCCACTTGCAGATTCTACAAAAAGAGTGTTTCCAAACTACTGTATCAACAGAAAGGTTCAACTCGGGTAACTGAGTACACACATCCCGATTAAGTTTCTGAGAATCTTTCTGTCTCTTTTTTATGGGAAGATATTTATGTTTTCACCGTAGGCCTGAATTCGCTCAGAATGTCCACTTCCAGATACTACAGAAAGAGTATTTCAAACCTGGGCTATGAAAGGGAATGTTCAGCTCTGTGACTTGAATGCAGATATCACAAAGCAGTTTCTGACAGTGCTTCTGTGTAGATTTTAGATGAAGATATTCCCGTTTCCAACGACATCCTTAGAGCTATCCAAATATCCACTTACAGATTCTACAAAAAGAGAGTTTCCAAACTGCTCTATTTAAAGAAAGGTTGAACCCTGCTAGTTGAGGACGCACACCACAAGGAAGTTTCTGAGAATGCTTTTGTCTAGATTTTATATGAAGATATTCCCGTTTCCAACGAAATCTTTAGAGGTATCCAAATATCCACTTACAGATTCTACAAAAAGAGAGTATCCAAACTGCTGTATCAAAAGAATGGTTGAACTCTGTTAGTTGAGGACACTCATCACAAAGAAGCTTCTGAGAATGCTTCTGTCTAGATTTTATTTGAAGATATTCCCGTTTCCAACGAAATCTTCACAGTTATCCAAATATCCACTTGCAGATTCTACCAAAAGGGGGTTTTCAAACTTCTGTATCAAAAGAAAAGTTGAACTCTGTTAGTTGAGGACACACATCACAAAGAAGTTTCGAAGAATGCTTCTGTCTAGATTTTATATGAAGATATTCCCGTTTCCAATGAAATTGTTAGAGGTATCCAAATATCCACTTACAGATTCTACAAAAAGAGTGTTTCCAAACTGCTCTATCAAAAGAAAGGTGGAACTCGGTTAGTTGAAGACACACATCGAAAAGATGTTTCTGAGAATGCTTCTGTCTAGATTTTATTTGAAGATATTCCCATTTCCAACGAAATCTTCACAGTTATCCAAATATCCACTTGCAGATTCTACAAAAAGAGTGTTTCCAAACTACAGTGTCAAAAGAAAGTTTGAACTCTGTAAGTTGAGGACACACATCACAAAGAAGTTTCGGAGAATGCTTCTGTCTAGATTTTATATGAAGATATTCCCGTTTCCAACGAAATTTTCACAGTTATCCAAATATCCACTTGCAGATTCTACCAAAAGAGTGTTTCCAAACTGCTGTATCAAAAGAATGGTTGAGCTCCGTTAGTTGAGGACACTCATCACAAACAAGCTTTTGAGAATGCTTCTGTCTAGATTTTATAGGAAGATATTCCCGTTTCCAATGAACTCTTCACAGTTATCCAAATATCCACTTGCCGATTCTACAAAAAGAGTGTTTCCAAACTGCTGTATCAAAAGAAAGGTTCAACTCTGGTAACTGAGTACACACATCCCGATTAAGTTTCTGAGAATCTTTCTGTCTCTTTTTTATGGGAAGATATTTCTGTTTTCACCGTAGGCCTGAATTCGCTCAAAATGTCCACTTCCAGGTACTACAGAAAGAGTGTTTCAAACCTGGGCTATGAAAGGGAATGTTCAGCTCTGTGACTTGAATGCAGATATCACAAAGCAGTTTCTGACAGTGCTTCTGTGTAGATTTTAGATGAAGATATTCCCGTTTCCAACGAAATCCTTAGAGCTATCCAAATATCCACTTACAGATTCTACAAAAAGAGAGTTTCCAAACTGCTCTATTTAAAGAAAGGTTGAACTCTGTTAGTTGAGGACGCACACCACAAAGAAGTTACTGAGAATGCTTTTGTCCAGATTTTATATGAAGATATTCCCGTTTCCAACGAAATCTTTAGAGGTATCCAAATATCCACTTACAGATTCTACAAAAAGAGAGTATCCAAACTGCTGTATCAAAACAATGGTTGAACTCTGTTAGTTGAGGACACTCATCACAAAGAAGCTTCTGAGAATGCTTCTGTCTAGATTTTATATGAAGATATTCCCGTTTCCAATGAAATCTTCACAGTTATCCAAATATCCACTTGCAGATTCTACCAAAAGGGGGTTTTCAAACTTCTGTATCAAAAGAAAGGTTGAACTCTGTTAGTTGAGGACACACATCACAAAGAAGTTTCGGAGAATGCTTCTGTCTAGATTTTATATGAAGATATTCCCGTTTCCAATGAAATTGTTAGAGGTATCCAAATATCCACTTACAGATTCTACAAAAAGAGTGTTTCCAAACTGCTCTATCAAAAGAAAGGTGGAACTCGGTTAGTTGAAGACACACATCAAAAAGATGTTTCTGAGAATGCTTCTGTCTAGATTTTATTTGAAGATATTCCCATTTCCAACGAAATCTTCACAGTTATCCAAATATCCACTTGCAGATACTACAAAAAGAGTGTTTCCAAACTACAGTGTCAAAAGAAAGTTTGAACTCTGTTAGTGGAGGACACACATCACAATGAAGTTTCTGAGAATGCTTCTGTTTAAATTTTATATGAAGATATTCCCGTTTCCAACGAAATCTTCACTGTTATCCAAATATCCACTTGCAGATTCTTCTAAAAGAGGGTTTCCAAACTGCTGTATGAAAAGAAAGGTTGAAATCCTTTAGTTGAGGAAACTCATGTCAAAGAAGTTTCTGAGAATGCTTCCGTCTAGATTTTATATGAAGATATTTCCGTTTCCAACGAAATTTTCACAGTTATCCAAATATCCACTTGCAGATTCTACCAAAAGAGTGTTTCCAAACTGCTGTATCAAAAAAATGGTTGAGCTCCGTTAGTTGAGGACACTCATCACAAACAAGCTTTTCAGAATCCTTCTGTCTAGATTTTATAGGAAGATATTCCCGTTTCCAACGAACTCTTCACAGTTATCCAAATATCCACTTGCCGATTCTACAAAAAGAGTGTTTCCAAACTGCTGTATCAAAAGAAAGGTTGAACTCTGTAAGTAGAGAAAACACATCACAAAGAAGTTTCTGAGAATGCTTCTGTCTAGATTTTATATGAAGATATTCCCGTTTCCAATGAAATCTTCAAAGTTATCCAAATATCCACTTGCAGATTCTACAAAAAGTGTGTTTCCAAACTACTGTATCAACAGAAAGGTTCAACTCTGGTAACTGAGTACACACATCCCGATTAAGTTTCTGAGAATCTTTCTGTCTCTTTTTTATGGGAAGATATTTCTGTTTTCACCGTAGGCCTGAATTCGCTCAAAATGTCCATTTCCAGATACTACAGAAAGAGTGTTTCAAACCTGGGCTATGAATGGGAATGTTCAGCTCTGTGACTTGAATGCAGATATCACAAAGCAGTTTCTGACAGTGCTTCTGTGTAGATTTTAGATGAAGATATTCCCGTTTCCAACGAAATCGTTAGAGCTATCCAAATATCCACTTACAGATTCTACAAAAAGAGAGTTTCCAAACTGCTCTATTTAAAGAAAGGTTGAACTCTGCTAGTTGAGGACGCTCACCACAAGGAAGTTTCTGAGAATGCTTTTGTCCAGATTTTATATGAAGATATTCCCGTTTCCAACGAAATCTTTAGAGGTATCCAAATATCCACTTACAGATTCTACAAAAAGAGAGTATCCAAACTGCTGTATCAAAAGAATGGTTGAACTCTGTTAGTTGAGGACACTCATCACAAAGAATCTTCTGAGAATGCTTCTGTCTAGATTTTATATGAAGATATTCCCGTTTCCAACGAAATCTTCACAGTTATCCAAATATCCACTTGCAGATTCTACCAAAAGGGGGTTTTCAAACTTCTGTATAAAAAGAAAGGTTGAACTCTGTTAGTTGAGGACACACATCACAAAGAAGTTTCGGAGAATGCTTCTGTCTAGATTTTATATGAAGATATTCCCGTTTCCAACGAAATTTTCACAGTTATCCAAATATCCACTTGCAGAATCTACCAAAAGAGTGTTTCCAAACTACTGTATCAAAAGAATGGTTGAGCTCCGTTAGTTGAGGACACTCATCACAAACAAGCTTTTGAGAATGCTTCTGTCTAGATTTTATAGGAAGATATTCCCGTTTCCAATGAACTCTTCACAGTTATCCAAATATCCACTTGCCGATTCTACAAAAAGAGTGTTTCCAAACTGCTGTATCAAAAGAAAGGTTCAACTCTGGTAACTGAGTACACACATCCCGATTAAGTTTCTGAGAATCTTTCTGTCTCTTTTTTATGGGAAGATATTTCTGTTTTCACCGTAGGCCTGAATTCGCTCAAAATGTCCACTTCCAGGTACTACAGAAAGAGTGTTTCAAACCTGGGCTATGAAAGGGAATGTTCAGCTCTGTGACTTGAATGCAGATATCACAAAGCAGTTTCTGACAGTGCTTCTGTGTAGATTTTAGATGAAGATATTCCCGTTTCCAACGAAATCCTTAGAGCTATCCAAATATCCACTTACAGATTCTACAAAAAGAGAGTTTCCAAACTGCTCTATTTAAAGAAAGGTTGAACTCTGTTAGTTGAGGACGCACACCACAAAGAAGTTACTGAGAATGCTTTTGTCCAGATTTTATATGAAGATATTCCCGTTTCCAACGAAATCTTTAGAGGTATCCAAATATCCACTTACAGATTCTACAAAAAGAGAGTATCCAAACTGCTGTATCAAAACAATGGTTGAACTCTGTTAGTTGAGGACACTCATCACAAAGAAGCTTCTGAGAATGCTTCTGTCTAGATTTTATATGAAGATATTCCCGTTTCCAACGAAATCTTCACAGTTATCCAAATATCCACTTGCAGATTCTACCAAAAGGGGGTTTTCAAACTTCTGTATCAAAAGAAAGGTTGAACTCTGTTAGTTGAGGACACACATCACAAAGAAGTTTCGGAGAATGCTTCTGTCTAGATTTTATATGAAGATATTCCCGTTTCCAATGAAATTGTTAGAGGTATCCAAATATCCACTTACAGATTCTACAAAAAGAGTGTTTCCAAACTGCTCTATCAAAAGAAAGGTGGAACTCGGTTAGTTGAAGACACACATCAAAAAGATGTTTCTGAGAATGCTTCTGTCTAGATTTTATTTGAAGATATTCCCATTTCCAACGAAATCTTCACAGTTATCCAAATATCCACTTGCAGATACTACAAAAAGAGTGTTTCCAAACTACAGTGTCAAAAGAAAGTTTGAACTCTGTTAGTGGAGGACACACATCACAATGAAGTTTCTGAGAATGCTTCTGTTTAAATTTTATATGAAGATATTCCCGTTTCCAACGAAATCTTCACTGTTATCCAAATATCCACTTGCAGATTCTTCTAAAAGAGGGTTTCCAAACTGCTGTATGAAAAGAAAGGTTGAAATCCTTTAGTTGAGGAAACTCATGTCAAAGAAGTTTCTGAGAATGCTTCCGTCTAGATTTTATATGAATATATTTCCGTTTCCAACGAAATTTTCACAGTTATCCAAATATCCACTTGCAGATTCTACCAAAAGAGTGTTTCCAAACTGCTGTATCAAAAAAATGGTTGAGCTCCGTTAGTTGAGGACACTCATCACAAACAAGCTTTTCAGAATCCTTCTGTCTAGATTTTATAGGAAGATATTCCCGTTTCCAACGAACTCTTCACAGTTATCCAAATATCCACTTGCCGATTCTACAAAAAGAGTGTTTCCAAACTGCTGTATCAAAAGAAAGGTTGAACTCTGTAAGTAGAGAAAACACATCACAAAGAAGTTTCTGAGAATGCTTCTGTCTAGATTTTATATGAAGATATTCCCGTTTCCAATGAAATCTTCAAAGTTATCCAAATATCCACTTGCAGATTCTACAAAAAGTGTGTTTCCAAACTACTGTATCAACAGAAAGGTTCAACTCTGGTAACTGAGTACACACATCCCGATTAAGTTTCTGAGAATCTTTCTGTCTCTTTTTTATGGGAAGATATTTCTGTTTTCACCGTAGGCCTGAATTCGCTCAAAATGTCCATTTCCAGATACTACAGAAAGAGTGTTTCAAACCTGGGCTATGAATGGGAATGTTCAGCTCTGTGACTTGAATGCAGATATCACAAAGCAGTTTCTGACAGTGCTTCTGTGTAGATTTTAGATGAAGATATTCCCGTTTCCAACGAAATCGTTAGAGCTATCCAAATATCCACTTACAGATTCTACAAAAAGAGAGTTTCCAAACTGCTCTATTTAAAGAAAGGTTGAACTCTGCTAGTTGAGGACGCTCACCACAAGGAAGTTTCTGAGAATGCTTTTGTCCAGATTTTATATGAAGATATTCCCGTTTCCAACGAAATCTTTAGAGGTATCCAAATATCCACTTACAGATTCTACAAAAAGAGAGTATCCAAACTGCTGTATCAAAAGAATGGTTGAACTCTGTTAGTTGAGGACACTCATCACAAAGAATCTTCTGAGAATGCTTCTGTCTAGATTTTATATGAAGATATTCCCGTTTCCAACGAAATCTTCACAGTTATCCAAATATCCACTTGCAGATTCTACCAAAAGGGGGTTTTCAAACTTCTGTATAAAAAGAAAGGTTGAACTCTGTTAGTTGAGGACACACATCACAAAGAAGTTTCGGAGAATGCTTCTGTCTAGATTTTATATGAAGATATTCCCGTTTCCAACGAAATTTTCACAGTTATCCAAATATCCACTTGCAGAATCTACCAAAAGAGTGTTTCCAAACTACTGTATCAACAGAAAGGTTCAACTCTGGTAACTGAGTACACACATCCCAATTAAGTTTCTGAGAATCTTTCTGTCTCTTTTTTATGGGAAGATATTTCTGTTTTCACCGTAGGCCTGAATTCGCTCAAAATGTCCACTTCCAGATACCACAGAAAGAGTGTTTCAAACCTGGGCTATGAAAGGGAATGTTCAGCTCTGTGACTTGAATGCAGATATCACAAAGCAGTTTCTGACAGTGCTTCTGTGTAGATTTTAGATGAAGATATTCCTGTTTCCAACGAAATCCTTAGAGCTATCCAAATATCCACTTACAGATTCTACAAAAAGAGAGTTTCCAAACTGCTCTATTAAAAGAAAGGTTGAACTCTGTTAGTTGAGGACGCACACCACAAAGAAGTTACTGAGAATGCTTTTGTCCAGATTTTATATGAAGATATTCCCGTTTCCAACGAAATCTTTAGAGGTATCCAAATATCCACTTACAGATTCTACAAAAAGAGAGTATCCAAACTGCTGTATCAAAACAATGGTTGAACTCTGTTAGTTGAGGACACTCATCACAAAGAAGCTTCTGAGAATGCTTCTGTCTAGATTTTATATGAAGATATTCCCGTTTCCAACGAAATCTTCACTGTTATCCAAATATCCACTTGCAGATTCTACCAAAAGGGGGTTTTCAAACTTCTGTATAAAAAGAAAGGTTGAACTCTGTTAGTTGAGGACACACATCACAAAGAAGTTTCGGAGAATACTTCTGTCTAGATTTTATATGAAGATATTCCCGTTTCCAACGAAATTTTCACAGTTATCCAAATATCCACTTGCAGATTCTACCAAAAGAGTGTTTCCAAACTGCTGTATCAAAAGAATGGTTGAGCTCCGTTAGTTGAGGACACTCATCACAAACAAGCTTTTGAGAATGCTTCTGTCTAGATTTTATAGGAAGATATTCCCGTTTCCAACGAACTCTTCACAGTTATCGAAATATCCACTTGCCGATTCTACAAAAAGAGTGTTTCCAAACTGCTGTATCAAAAGAAAGGTTGAGCTCTGTAAGTAGAGAAAACACATCACAAAGAAGTTTCTTAGAATGCTTCTGTCTAGATTTTATATGAAGATATTCCCGTTTCCAACGAAATCTTCAAAGTTATCCAAATATCCACTTGCAGAGTCTACAAAAAGAGTGTTTCCCAACTACTGTATCAACAGAAAGGTTCAACTCTGGAAACTGAGTACACACATCCCGATTAAGTTTCTGAGAATCTTTCTGTCTCTTTTTTATTGGAAGATATTTCTGTTTTCACCGTAGGCCTGAATTCGCTCAAAATGTCCACTTCCAGGTACTACAGAAAGTGTGTTTCAAACCTGGGCTATGAAAGGGAATGTTCAGCTCTGTGACTTGAATGCAGATATCACAAAGCAGTTTCTGACAGTGCTTCTGTGTAGATTTTAGATGAAGATATTCCCGTTTCCAACGAAATCCTTAGAGCTATCCAAATATCCACTTACAGATTCTACAAAAAGAGAGTTTCCAAACTGCTCTATTTAAAGAAAGGTTGAACTCTGTTAGTTGAGGACGCACACCACAAAGAAGTTTCTGAGAATGCTTTTGTCCAGATTTTATATGAAGATATTCCCGTTTCCAACGAAATCTTTAGAGGTATCCAAATATCCACTTACAGATTCTACAAAAAGAGAGTATCCAAACTGCTGTATCAAAAGAATGGTTGAACTCTGTTAGTTGAGGACACTCATCACAAAGAAGCTTCTGAGAATGCTTCTGTCTAGATTTTATATGAAGATATTCCCGTTTCCAACGAAATCTTCACAGTTATCCAAATATCCACTTGCAGATTCTACCAAAAGGGGGTTTTCAAACTTCTGTATCAAAAGAAAGGTTGAACTCTGTTAGTTGAGGACACACATCACAAAGAAGTTTCGGAGAATGCTTCTGTCTAGATTTTATATGAAGATATTCCCGTTTCCAATGAAATTGTTAGAGGTATCCAAATATCCACTTACAGATTCTACAAAAAGACTGCTTCCAAACTGCTCTATCAAAAGAAAGGTGGAACTCGGTTCGTTGAAGACACACATCAAAAAGATGTTTCTGAGAATGCTTCTGTCTAGATTTTATTTGAAGATATTCCCATTTCCAACGAAATCTTCACAGTTATCCAAATATCCACTTGCAGATTCTACAAAAAGAGTGTTTCCAAACTACAGTGTCAAAAGAAAGTTTGAACTCTGTTAGTGGAGGACACACATCACAATGAAGTTTCTGAGAATGCTTCTGTTTAGATTTTATATGAAGATATTCCCGTTTCCAACGAAATCTTCACTGTTATCCAAATATCCACTTGCAGATTCTTCTAAAAGAGGGTTTCCAAACTGCTGTATGAAAAGAAAGGTTGAACTCCTTTAGTTGAGGAAACTCATGTCAAAGAAGTTTCTGAGAATGCTTCCGTCTAGATTTTATATGAAGATATTCCCATTTCCAATGAAATCTTCACAGTTATCCAAACATCCACATGCAGATTCTACCAAAAGAGTGTTTCCAAACTGCTGTATCAAAAGAATGGTTGAGCTCCGTTAGTTGAGGACACTCATCACAAACAAGCTTCTGAGAATGCTTCTGTCTAGATTTTATATGAAGATATTCCCGTTTCCAACGAACTCTTCACAGTTATCCAAATATCCACTTGCCGATTCTACAAAAAGAGTGTTTCCAAACTGCTGTATCAAAAGAAAGGTTGAGCTCTGTAAGTAGAGAAAACACATCACAAAGAAGTTTCTGAGAATGCTTCTGTCTAGATTTTATATGAAGATATTCCCGTTTCCAACGAAATCTTCAAAGTTATCCAAATATCCACTTGCAGATTCTACAAAAAGAGTGTTTCCAAACTACTGTATCAACAGAAAGGTTCAACTCTGGTAACTGAGTACACACATCCCGATTAAGTTTCTGAGAATCTTTCTGTCTCTTTTTTATTGGAAGATATTTCTGTTTTCACCGTAGGCCTGAATTCGCTCAAAATGTCCACTTCCAGGTACTACAGAAAGTGTGTTTCAAACCTGGGCTACGAAAGGGAATGTTCAGCTCTGTGACTTGAATGCAGATATCACAAAGCAGTTTCTGACAGTGCTTCTGTGTAGATTTTAGATGAAGATATTCCCGTTTCCAACGACATCCTTAGAGCTATCCAAATATCCACTTACAGATTCTACAAAAAGAGAGTTTCCAAACTGCTCTATTTAAAGAAAGGTTGAACTCTGTTAGTTGAGGACGCACACCACAAAGAAGTTTCTGAGAATGCTATTGTCCAGATTTTATATGAAGATATTCCCGTTTCCAACGAAATCTTTAGAGGTATCCAAATATCCACTTACAGATTCTACAAAAAGAGAGTATCCAAACTGCTGTATCAAAAGAATGGTTGAACTCTGTTAGTTGAGGACACTCATCACAAAGAAGCTTCTGAGAATGCTTCTGTCTAGATTTTATATGAAGATATTCCCGTTTCCAACGAAATCTTCACAGTTATCCAAATATCCACTTGCAGATTCTACCAAAAGGGGGTTTTCAAACTTCTGTATAAAAAGAAAGGTTGAACTCTGTTAGTTGAGGACACACATCACAAAGAAGTTTCGGAGAATGCTTCTGTCTAGATTTTATATGAAGATATTCCCGTTTCCAATGAAATTGTTAGAGGTATCCAAATATCCACTTACAGATTCTACAAAAAGACTGCTTCCAAACTGCTCTATCAAAAGAAAGGTGGAACTCGGTTCGTTGAAGACACACATCAAAAAGATGTTTCTGAGAATGCTTCTGTCTAGATTTTATTTGAAGATATTCCCATTTCCAACGAAATCTTCACAGTTATCCAAATATCCACTTGCAGATTCTACAAAAAGAGTGTTTCCAAACTACAGTGTCAAAAGAAAGTTTGAACTCTGTTAGTGGAGGACACACATCACAATGAAGTTTCTGAGAATGCTTCTGTTTAGATTTTATATGAAGATATTCCCGTTTCCAACGAAATCTTCACTGTTATCCAAATATCCACTTGCAGATTCTTCTAAAAGAGGGTTTCCAAACTGCTGTATGAAAAGAAAGGTTGAAATCCTTTAGTTGAGGAAACTCATGTCAAAGAAGTTTCTGAGAATGCTTCCGTCTAGATTTTATATGAAGATATTCCCGTTTCCAACGAAATTTTCACAGTTATCCAAATATCCACTTGCAGATTCTACCAAAAGAGTGTTTCCAAACTGCTGTATCAAAAAAATGGTTGAGCTCCGTTAGTTGAGGACACTCATCACAAACAAGCTTTTCAGAATCCTTCTGTCTAGATTTTATAGGAAGATATTCCCGTTTCCAACGAACTCTTCACAGTTATCCAAATATCCACTTGCCGATTCTACAAAAAGAGTGTTTCCAAACTGCTGTATCAAAAGAAAGGTTGAACTCTGTAAGTAGAGAAAACACATCACAAAGAAGTTTCTGAGAATGCTTCTGTCTAGATTTTATATGAAGATATTCCCGTTTCCAATGAAATCTTCAAAGTTATCCAAATATCCACTTGCAGATTCTACAAAAAGTGTGTTTCCAAACTACTGTATCAACAGAAAGGTTCAACTCTGGTAACTGAGTACACACATCCCGATTAAGTTTCTGAGAATCTTTCTGTCTCTTTTTTATGGGAAGATATTTCTGTTTTCACCGTAGGCCTGAATTCGCTCAAAATGTCCATTTCCAGATACTACAGAAAGAGTGATTCAAACCTGGGCTATGAATGGGAATGTTCAGCTCTGTGACTTGAATGCAGATATCACAAAGCAGTTTCTGACAGTGCTTCTGTGTAGATTTTAGATGAAGATATTCCCGTTTCCAACGAAATCGTTAGAGCTATCCAAATATCCACTTACAGATTCTACAAAAAGAGAGTTTCCAAACTGCTCTATTTAAAGAAAGGTTGAACTCTGCTAGTTGAGGACGCTCACCACAAGGAAGTTTCTGAGAATGCTTTTGTCCAGATTTTATATGAAGATATTCCCGTTTCCAACGAAATCTTTAGAGGTATCCAAATATCCACTTACAGATTCTACAAAAAGAGAGTATCCAAACTGCTGTATCAAAAGAATGGTTGAACTCTGTTAGTTGAGGACACTCATCACAAAGAATCTTCTGAGAATGCTTCTGTCTAGATTTTATATGAAGATATTCCCGTTTCCAACGAAATCTTCACAGTTATCCAAATATCCACTTGCAGATTCTACCAAAAGGGGGTTTTCAAACTTCTGTATAAAAAGAAAGGTTGAACTCTGTTAGTTGAGGACACACATCACAAAGAAGTTTCGGAGAATGCTTCTGTCTAGATTTTATATGAAGATATTCCCGTTTCCAACGAAATTTTCACAGTTATCCAAATATCCACTTGCAGAATCTACCAAAAGAGTGTTTCCAAACTACTGTATCAACAGAAAGGTTCAACTCTGGTAACTGAGTACACACATCCCAATTAAGTTTCTGAGAATCTTTCTGTCTCTTTTTTATGGGAAGATATTTCTGTTTTCACCGTAGGCCTGAATTCGCTCAGAATGTCCACTTCCAGATACCACAGAAAGAGTGTTTCAAACCTGGGCTATGAAAGGGAATGTTCAGCTCTGTGACTTGAATGCAGATATCACAAAGCAGTTTCTGACAGTGCTTCTGTGTAGATTTTAGATGAAGATATTCCTGTTTCCAACGAAATCCTTAGAGCTATCCAAATATCCACTTACAGATTCTACAAAAAGAGAGTTTCCAAACTGCTCTATTAAAAGAAAGGTTGAACTCTGTTAGTTGAGGACGCACACCACAAAGAAGTTACTGAGAATGCTTTTGTCCAGATTTTATATGAAGATATTCCCGTTTCCAACGAAATCTTTAGAGGTATCCAAATATCCACTTACAGATTCTACAAAAAGAGAGTATCCAAACTGCTGTATCAAAACAATGGTTGAACTCTGTTAGTTGAGGACACTCATCACAAAGAAGCTTCTGAGAATGCTTCTGTCTAGATTTTATATGAAGATATTCCCGTTTCCAACGAAATCTTCACTGTTATCCAAATATCCACTTGCAGATTCTACCAAAAGGGGGTTTTCAAACTTCTGTATAAAAAGAAAGGTTGAACTCTGTTAGTTGAGGACACACATCACAAAGAAGTTTCGGAGAATACTTCTGTCTAGATTTTATATGAAGATATTCCCGTTTCCAACGAAATTTTCACAGTTATCCAAATATCCACTTGCAGATTCTACCAAAAGAGTGTTTCCAAACTGCTGTATTAAAAGAATGGTTGAGCTCCGTTAGTTGAGGACACTCATCACAAACAAGCTTTTGAGAATGCTTCTGTCTAGATTTTATAGGAAGATATTCCCGTTTCCAACGAACTCTTCACAGTTATCGAAATATCCACTTGCCGATTCTACAAAAAGAGTGTTTCCAAACTGCTGTATCAAAAGAAAGGTTGAGCTCTGTAAGTAGAGAAAACACATCACAAAGAAGTTTCTTAGAATGCTTCTGTCTAGATTTTATATGAAGATATTCCCGTTTCCAACGAAATCTTCAAAGTTATCCAAATATCGACTTGCAGAGTCTACAAAAAGAGTGTTTCCCAACTACTGTATCAACAGAAAGGTTCAACTCTGGAAACTGAGTACACACATCCCGATTAAGTTTCTGAGAATCTTTCTGTCTCTTTTTTATTGGAAGCTATTTCTGTTTTCACCGTAGGCCTGAATTCGCTCAAAATGTCCACTTCCAGGTACTACAGAAAGTGTGTTTCAAACCTGGGCTATGAAAGGGAATGTTCAGCTCTGTGACTTGAATGCAGATATCACAAAGCAGTTTCTGACAGTGCTTCTGTGTAGATTTTAGATGAAGATATTCCCGTTTCCAACGAAATCCTTAGAGCTATCCAAATATCCACTTACAGATTCTACAAAAAGAGAGTTTCCAAACTGCTCTATTTAAAGAAAGGTTGAACTCTGTTAGTTGAGGACGCACACCACAAAGAAGTTTCTGAGAATGCTTTTGTCCAGATTTTATATGAAGATATTCCCGTTTCCAACGAAATCTTTAGAGGTATCCAAATATCCACTTACAGATTCTACAAAAAGAGAGTATCCAAACTGCTGTATCAAAAGAATGGTTGAACTCTGTTAGTTGAGGACACTCATCACAAAGAAGCTTCTGAGAATGCTTCTGTCTAGATTTTATATGAAGATATTCCCGTTTCCAATGAAATCTTCACAGTTATCCAAATATCCACTTGCAGATTCTACCAAAAGGGGGTTTTCAAACTTCTGTATAAAAAGAAAGGTTGAACTCTGTTAGTTGAGGACACACATCACAAAGAAGTTTCGGAGAATACTTCTGTCTAGATTTTATATGAAGATATTCCCGTTTCCAACGAAATCTTCACTGTTATCCAAATATCCACTTGCAGATTCTTCTAAAAGAGGGTTTCCAAACTGCTGTATGAAAAGAAAGGTTGAACTCCTTTAGTTGAGGAAACTCATGTCAAAGAAGTTTCTGAGAATGCTTCCGTCTAGATTTTATATGAAGATATTCCCATTTCCAATGAAATCTTCACAGTTATCCAAACATCCACATGCAGATTCTACCAAAAGAGTGTTTCCAAACTGCTGTATCAAAAGAATGGTTGAGCTCCGTTAGTTGAGGACACTCATCACAAACAAGCTTCTGAGAATGCTTCTGTCTAGATTTTATATGAAGATATTCCCGTTTCCAACGAACTCTTCACAGTTATCCAAATATCCACTTGCCGATTCTACAAAAAGAGTGTTTCCAAACTGCTGTATCAAAAGAAAGGTTGAGCTCTGTAAGTAGAGAAAACACATCACAAAGAAGTTTCTGAGAATGCTTCTGTCTAGATTTTATATGAAGATATTCCCGTTTCCAACGAAATCTTCAAAGTTATCCAAATATCCACTTGCAGATTCTACAAAAAGAGTGTTTCCAAACTACTGTATCAACAGAAAGGTTCAACTCTGGTAACTGAGTACACACATCCTGATTAAGTTTCTGAGAATCTTTCTGTCTCTTTTTTATTGGAAGATATTTCTGTTTTCACCGTAGGCCTGAATTCGCTCAAAATGTCCACTTCCAGGTACTACAGAAAGTGTGTTTCAAACCTGGGCTACGAAAGGGAATGTTCAGCTCTGTGACTTGAATGCAGATATCACAAAGCAGTTTCTGACAGTGCTTCTGTGTAGATTTTAGATGAAGATATTCCCGTTTCCAACGACATCCTTAGAGCTATCCAAATATCCACTTACAGATTCTACAAAAAGAGAGTTTCCAAACTGCTCTATTTAAAGAAAGGTTGAACTCTGTTAGTTGAGGACGCACACCACAAAGAAGTTTCTGAGAATGCTATTGTCCAGATTTTATATGAAGATATTCCCGTTTCCAACGAAATCTTTAGAGGTATCCAAATATCCACTTACAGATTCTACAAAAAGAGAGTATCCAAACTGCTGTATCAAAAGAATGGTTGAACTCTGTTAGTTGAGGACACTCATCACAAAGAAGCTTCTGAGAATGCTTCTGTCTAGATTTTATATGAAGATATTCCCGTTTCCAACGAAATCTTCACAGTTATCCAAATATCCACTTGCAGATTCTACCAAAAGGGGGTTTTCAAACTTCTGTATCAAAAGAAAGGTTGAACTCTGTTAGTTGAGGACACACATCACAAAGAAGTTTCGGAGAATGCTTCTGTCTAGATTTTATATGAAGATATTCCCGTTTCCAATGAAATTGTTAGAGGTATCCAAATATCCACTTACAGATTCTACAAAAAGACTGCTTCCAAACTGCTCTATCAAAAGAAAGGTGGAACTCGGTTCGTTGAAGACACACATCAAAAAGATGTTTCTGAGAATGCTTCTGTCTAGATTTTATTTGAAGATATTCCCATTTCCAACGAAATCTTCACAGTTATCCAAATATCCACTTGCAGATTCTACAAAAAGAGTGTTTCCAAACTACAGTGTCAAAAGAAAGTTTGAACTCTGTTAGTGGAGGACACACATCACAATGAAGTTTCTGAGAATGCTTCTGTTTAGATTTTATATGAAGATATTCCCGTTTCCAACGAAATCTTCACTGTTATCCAAATATCCACTTGCAGATTCTTCTAAAAGAGGGTTTCCAAACTGCTGTATGAAAAGAAAGGTTGAACTCCTTTAGTTGAGGAAACTCATGTCAAAGAAGTTTCTGAGAATGCTTCCGTCTAGATTTTATATGAAGATATTCCCTTTTCCAATGAAATCTTCACAGTTATCCAAACATCCACATGCAGATTCTACCAAAAGTGTGTTTCCAAACTGCTGTATCAAAAGAATGGTTGAGCTCCGTTAGTTGAGGACACTCATCACAAACAAGCTTTTGAGAATGCTTCTGTCTAGATTTTATATGAAGATGTTCCCGTTTCCAACGAAATCTTCACAGTTATCCAAATATCCACATGCCGATTCTACAAAAAGAGTGTTTCCAAACTGCTGTATCAAAAGAAAGGTTGAACTCTGTAAGTAGAGAAAACACATCACAAAGAAGTTTCTGAGAATGCTTCTGTCTAGATTTTATATGAAGATATTCCCGTTTCCAACGAAATCTTCACAGTTATCCAAATATCCACTTGCAGATTCTACCAAAAGGGGGTTTTCAAACTTCTGTATCAAAAGAAAGGTTGAACTCTGGTATCTGAGTACACACATCCCGATTAAGTTTCTGAGACTCTTTCTGTCTCTTTTTTATGGGAAGATATTTCTGTTTTCACCGTAGGCCTGAATTCGCTCAAAATGTCCACTTCAAGATACTACAGAAAGAGTGTTTCAAACCTGGGCTATGAAAGGGAATGTTCAGCTCTGTGACTTGAATGCAGATATCACAAAGCAGTTTCTGACAGTGCTTCTGTGTAGATTTTAGATGAAGATATTCCCGTTTCCAACGAAATCCTTAGAGCTATCCAAATATCCACTTACAGATTCTACAAAAAGAGAGTTTCCAAACTGCTCTATTTAAAGAAAGGTTGATCTCTGTTAGTTGATGACGCACACAACAAAGAAGTTTCTGAGAATGCTTTTGTCTAGATTTTATATGAAGATATTCCCGTTTCCAACGAAATCTTTAGAGGTATCCAAATATCCACTTACAGATTCTACAAAAAGAGAGTATCCAAACTGCTGTATCAAAAGAATGGTTGAACTCTGTTAGTTGAGGACACTCATCACAAAGAAGCTTCTGAGAATGCTTCTGTCTAGATTTTATATGAAGATATTCCCGTTTCCAACGAAATCTTCACAGTTATCCAAATATCCACTTGCAGATTCTACCAAAAGGGGGTTTTCAAACTTCTGTATCAAAAGAAAGGTTGAACTCTGTTAGTTGAGGACACACATCACAAAGAAGTTTCGGAGAATGCTTCTGTCTAGATTTTATATGAAGATATTCCCGTTTCCAATGAAATTGTTAGAGGTATCCAAACATCCACTTACAGATTCTACAAAAAGAGTCTTTCCAAACTGCTCTATCAAAAGAAAGGTGGAACTCGGTTAGTTGAAGACACACATCAAAAAGATGTTTCTGAGAATGCTTCTGTCTAGATTTTATTCGAAGATATTCCCATTTCCAACGAAATCTTCACACTTATTGAAATATCCACTTGCAGATTCTACAAAAAGAGTGCTTCCAAATTACAGTGTCAAAAGAAAGTTTGAACTCTGTTAGTGGAGGACACACATCACAATGAAGTTTCTGAGAATGCTTCTGTTTAGATTTTATATGAAGATATTCCCGTTTCCAACGAAATCTTCACAGTTATCCAAATATCCACCTGCAGATTCTTCTAAAAGAGGGTTTCCAAACTGCTGTATGAAAAGAAAGGTTGAACTCCTTTAGTTGAGGAAACTCATGTCAAAGAAGTTTCTTAGAATGCTTCCGTCTAGATTTTATATGAAGATATTCCCGTTTCCAACGAAATTTTCACAGTTATCCAAATATCCACTTGCAGATTCTACCAAAAGAGTGTTTCCAAACTGCTGTATCAAAAGAATGGTTGAGCTCCGTTAGTTGAGGACACTCATCACAAACAAGCTTTTGAGAATGCTTCTGTCTAGATTTTATATGAAGATATTCCCGTTTCCAACGAACTCTTCACAGTTATCCAAATATCCACTTGCCGATCCTACAAAAAGAGAGTTTCCAAACTGCTGTATCAAAAGAAAGGTTGAACTCTGTAAGTAGAGAAAACACATCACAAAGAAGTTTCTGAGAATGCTTCTGTCTAGATTTTATATGAAGATATTCCCGTTTCCAACGAAATCTTCAAAGTTATCCAAATATCCACTTGCAGATTCTACAAAAAGTGTGTTTCCAAACTACTGTATCAACAGAAAGGTTCAACTCTGGTAACTGAGTACACACATCCCGATTAAGTTTCTGAGAATCTTTCTGTCTCTTTTTTATGGGAAGATATTTCTGTTTTCACCGTAGGCCTGAATTCGCTCAAAATGTCCACTTCCAGATACTACAGAAAGAGTGTTTCAAACCTGGGCTATGAAAGGGAATGTTCAGCTCTGTGACTTGAATGCAGATATCACAAAGCAGTTTCTGACAGTGCTTCTGTGTAGATTTTAGATGAAGATATTCCCGTTTCCAACGAAATCCTTAGAGCTATCCAAATATCCACTTACAGATTCTACAAAAAGAGATTTTCCAAACTGCTCTATTTAAAGAAAGGTTGATCTCTGTTAGTTGATGACGCACACCACAAGGAAGTTTCTGAGAATGCTTTTGTCTAGATTTTATATGAAGATATTCCCGTTTCCAACGAAATCTTTAGAGGTATCCAAATATCCACTTACAGATTCTACAAAAAGAGAGTATCCAAACTGCTGTATCAAAAGAATGGTTGAACTCTGTTAGTTGAGGACACTCATCACAAAGAAGCTTCTGAGAATGCTTCTGTCTAGATTTTATATGAAGATATTCCCTTTTCCAACGAAATCTTCACAGTTATCTAAATATCCAATTGCAGATTCTACCAAAAGGTGGTTTTCAAACTTCTGTATCAAAAGAAAGGTTGAACTCTGTTAGTTGAGGACACACATCACAAAGAAGTTTCGGAGAATGCTTCTGTCTAGATTTTATATGAAGATATTCCCGTTTCCAATGAAATTGTTAGAGGTATCCAAATATCCACTTACAGATTCTAGAAAAAGAGTGTTTCCAAACTGCTCTATCAAAAGAAAGGTGGAACTCGGTTAGTTGAAGACACACATCAAAAAGACGTTTCTGAGAATGCTTCTGTCTAGATTTTATTCGAAGATATTCCCATTTCCAATGAAATCTTCACAGTTATCCAAATATCCACTTGCAGATTCTACAAAAAGAGTGTTTCCAAACTACAGTGTCAAAAGAAAGTTTGAACTCTGTTAGTGGAGGACACACATCACAATGAAGTTTCTGAGAATGCTTCTGTTTAGATTTTATATGAAGATATTCCCGTTTCCAACGAAATCTTCACAGTTATCCAAATATCCACCTGCAGATTCTTCTAAAAGAGGGTTTCCAAACTGCTGTATGAAAAGAAAGGTTGAGCTCCTTTAGTTGAGGAAACTCATGTCAAAGAAGTTTCTTAGAATGCTTCCATCTAGATTTTATATGAAGATATTCCCGTTTCCAACGAAATTTTCACAGTTATCCAAATATCCACTTGCAGATTCTACCAAAAGAGTGTTTCCAAACTGCTGTATCAAAAGAATGGTTGAGCTCCGTTAGTTGAGGACACTCATCACAAACAAGCTTTTGAGAATGCTTCTGTCTAGATTTTATATGAAGATATTCCCGTTTCCAACGAACTCTTCACAGTTATCCAAATATCCACTTGCCGATTCTACAAAAAGAGAGTTTCTAAACTGCTGTATCAAAAGAAAGGTTGAACTCTGTAAGTAGAGAAAACACATCACAAAGAAGTTTCTGAGAATGCTTCTGTCTAGATTTTATATGAAGATATTCCCGTTTCCAACGAAATCTTCAAAGTTATCCAAATATCCACTTGCAGATTCTACAAAAAGAGTGTTTCCAAACTACTGTATAAACAGAAAGGTTTAACTCTGGTAACTGAGTACACACATCCCGATTAAGTTTCTGAGAATCTTTCTGTCTCTTTTTTATGGGAAGATATTTCTGTTTTCACCGTAGGCCTGAATTCGCTCAAAATGTCCACTTCCAGATACTACAGAAAGAGTGTTTCAAACCTGGGCTATGAAAGGGAATGTTCAGCTCTGTGACTTGAATGCAGATATCACAAAGCAGTTTCTGACAGTGCTTCTGTGTAGATTTTAGATGAAGATATTCCCGTTTCCAACGAAATCCTTAGAGCTATCCAAATATCCACTTACAGATTCTACAAAAAGAGAGTTTCCAAACTGCTCTATTTAAAGAAAGGTTGATCTTTGTTAGTTGATGACGCACACCACAGGGAAGTTTCTGAGAATGCTTTTGTCTAGATTTTATATGAAGATATTCCCGTTTCCAACGAAATCTTCACAGTTATCCAAATATCCACTTGCAGATTCTACCAAAAGGGGGTTTTCAAACTTCTGTATCAAAAGAAAGGTTGAACTCTGTTAGTTGAGGACACACATCACAAAGAAGTTTCGGAGAATGCTTCTGTCTAGATTTTATATGAAGATATTCCCGTTTCCAATGAAATTGTTAGAGGTATCCAAATATCCACTTACAGATTCTACAAAAAGACTGCTTCCAAACTGCTCTATCAAAAGAAAGGTGGAACTCAGTTAGTTGAAGACACACATCCAAAAGATGTTTCTGAGAATGCTTCTGTCTAGATTTTATTTGAAGATATTCCCATTTCCAACGAAATCTTCACAGTTATCCAAATATCCGCTTGCAGATTCTACAAAAAGAGTGTTTCCAAACTACAGTGTCAAAAGAAAGTTTGAACTCTGTTAGTGGAGGACACACATCACAATGAAGTTTCTGAGAATGCTTCGGTTTAGATTTTATATGAAGATATTCCCGTTTCCAACGAAATCTTCACAGTTATCCAAATACCCACTTGCAGATTCTTCTAAAAGAGGGTTTCCAAACTGCTGTATGAAAAGAAAGGTTGAACTCCTTTAGTTGAGGAAACTCATGTCAAAGAAGTTTCTTAGAATGCTTCCGTCTAGATTTTATATGAAGATATTCCCGTTTCCAACGAAATTTTCACAGTTATCCAAATATCCACTTCCAGATTCTACCAAAAGTGTGTTTCCAAACTGCTGTATCAAAAGAATGGTTGAGCTCCGTTAGTTGAGGACACTCATCACAAACAAGCTTTTGAGAATGCTTCTGTCTAGATTTTATATGAAGATATTCCCGTTTCCAACGAACTCTTCACAGTTATCCAAATATCCACTTGCCGATTCTACAAAAAGAGAGTTTCTAAACTGTTGTATCAAAAGAAAGGTTGAACTCTGTAAGTAGAGAAAACACATCACAAAGAAGTTTCTGAGAATGCTTCTGTCTAGATTTTATATGAAGATATTCCCGTTTCCAACGAAATCTTCAAAGTTATCCAAATATCCACTTGCAGATTCTACAAAAAGAGTGTTTCCAAACTACTGTATAAACAGAAAGGTTTAACTCTGGTAACTGAGTACACACATCCCGATTAAGTTTCTGAGAATCTTTCTGTCTCTTTTTTATGGGAAGATATTTCTGTTTTCACCGTAGGCCTGAATTCGCTCAAAATGTCCACTTCCAGATACTACAGAAAGAGTGTTTCAAACCTGGGCTATGAAAGGGAATGTTCAGCTCTGTGACTTGAATGCAGATATCACAAAGCAGTTTCTGACAGTGCTTCTGTGTAGATTTTAGATGAAGATATTCCCGTTTCCAACGAAATCCTTAGAGCTATCCAAATATCCACTTACAGATTCTACAAAAAGAGAGTTTCCAAACTGCTCTATTTAAAGAAAGGTTGATCTTTGTTAGTTGATGACGCACACCACAGGGAAGTTTCTGAGAATGCTTTTGTCTAGATTTTATATGAAGATATTCCCGTTTCCAACGAAATCTTCACAGTTATCCAAATATCCACTTGCAGATTCTACCAAAAGGGGGTTTTCAAACTTCTGTATCAAAAGAAAGGTTGAACTCTGTTAGTTGAGGACACACATCACAAAGAAGTTTCGGAGAATGCTTCTGTCTAGATTTTATATGAAGATATTCCCGTTTCCAATGAAATTGTTAGAGGTATCCAAATATCCACTTACAGATTCTACAAAAAGACTGCTTCCAAACTGCTCTATCAAAAGAAAGGTGGAACTCAGTTAGTTGAAGACACACATCCAAAAGATGTTTCTGAGAATGCTTCTGTCTAGATTTTATTTGAAGATATTCCCATTTCCAACGAAATCTTCACAGTTATCCAAATATCCGCTTGCAGATTCTACAAAAAGAGTGTTTCCAAACTACAGTGTCAAAAGAAAGTTTGAACTCTGTTAGTGGAGGACACACATCACAATGAAGTTTCTGAGAATGCTTCGGTTTAGATTTTATATGAAGATATTCCCGTTTCCAACGAAATCTTCACAGTTATCCAAATACCCACTTGCAGATTCTTCTAAAAGAGGGTTTCCAAACTGCTGTATGAAAAGAAAGGTTGAACTCCTTTAGTTGAGGAAACTCATGTCAAAGAAGTTTCTTAGAATGCTTCCGTCTAGATTTTATATGAAGATATTCCCGTTTCCAACGAAATTTTCACAGTTATCCAAATATCCACTTCCAGATTCTACCAAAAGTGTGTTTCCAAACTGCTGTATCAAAAGAATGGTTGAGCTCCGTTAGTTGAGGACACTCATCACAAACAAGCTTTTGAGAATGCTTCTGTCTAGATTTTATAGGAAGATATTCCCGTTTCCAACGAACTCTTCACAGTTATCCAAATATCCACTTGCCGATTCTACACAAAGAGTGTTTCCAAACTGCTGTATCAAAAGAAAGGTTGAACTCTGTAAGTAGAGAAAACACATCACAAAGAAGTTTCTGAGAATGCTTCTGTCTAGATTTTATGTGAAGATATTCCCGTTTCCAACGAAATCTTCAAAGTTATCCAAATATCCACTTGCAGATTCTACAAAAAGTGTGTTTCCAAACTACTGTATCAACAGAAAGGTTCAACTCTGGTAACTGAGTACACACATCCCGATTAAGTTTCTGAGAATCTTTCTGTCTCTTTTTTATGGGAAGATATTTCTGTTTTCACCGTTGGCCTGAATTCGCTCAAAATGTCCACTTCCAGATACTACAGAAAGAGTGTTTCAAACCTGGGCTATGAAAGGGAATGTTCAGCTCTGTGACTTGAATGCAGATATCACAAAGCAGTTTCTGACAGTGCTTCTGTGTAGATTTTAGATGAAGATATACCCGTTTCCAACGAAATCGTTAGAGCTATCCAAATATCCACTTACAGATTCTACAAAAAGAGAGTTTCCAAACTGCTCTATTTAAAGAAAGGTTGAACTCTGTTAGTTGAGGACACACATCACAAAGAAGTTTCGGAGAATGCTTCTGTCTAGATTTTATATGAAGATATTCCCGTTTCCAACGAAATTTTCACAGTTATCCAAATATCCACTTGCAGATCCTACCAAAAGAGTGTTTCCAAACTGCTGTATCAAAAGAATGGTTGAGCTCCGTTAGTTGAGGACACTCATCACAAACAAGCTTTTGAGAATGCTTCTGTCTAGATTTTATAGGAAGATATTCCCGTTTCCAACGAACTCTTCACAGTTATCCAAATATCCACTTGCCGATTCTACAAAAAGAGTGTTTCCAAACTGCTGTATCAAAAGAAAGGTTGAACTCTGTAAGTAGAGAAAACACATCACAAAGAAGTTTCTGAGAATGCTTCTGTCTAGATTTTATATTAAGATATTCCCGTTTCCAACGAAATCTTCAAAGTTATCCAAATATCCACTTGCAGATTCTACAAAAAGAGTGTTTCCCTACTACTATATCAACAGAAAGTTTCAACTCTGGTAACTGAGTACACACATCCCGATTAAGTTTCTGAGAATCTTTCTGTCTCTTTTTTATGGGAAGATATTTCTGTTTTCACCGTAGGCCTGAATTCGCTCAAAATGTCCACTTCCAGGTACTACAGAAAGAGTGTTTCAAACCTGGGCTATGAAAGGGAATGTTCAGCTCTGTGACTTGAATGCAGATATCACAAAGCAGTTTCTGACAGTGCTTCTGTGTAGATTTTAGATGAAGATATTCCCGTTTCCAACGAAATCGTTAGAGCTATCCAAATATCCACTTACAGATTCTACAAAAAGAGAGTTTCCAAACTGCTCTATTTAAAGAAAGGTTGATCTCTGTTAGTTGATGACGCACACCACAAAGAAGTTTCTGAGAATGCTTTTGTCTAGATTTTATATGAAGATATTCCCGTTTCCAACGAAATCTTTAGAGGTATCCAAATATCCACTTACAGATTCTACAAAAAGAGAGTATCCAAACTGCTGTATCAAAAGAATGGTTGAACTCTGTTAGTTGAGGACACTCATCACAAAGAAGCTTCTGAGAATGCTTCTGTCTAGATTTTATATGAAGATATTCCCGTTTCCAACGAAATCTTCACAGTTATCCAAATATCCACTTGCAGATTCTACCAAAAGGGGGTTTTCAAACTTCTGTATCAAAAGAAAGGTTGAACTCTGTTAGTTGAGGACACACATCACAAAGAAGTTTCGAAGAATGCTTCTGTCTAGATTTTATATGAAGATATTCCCGTTTCCAATGAAATTGTTAGAGGTATCCAAATATCCACTTACAGATTCTACAAAAAGAGTGTTTCCAAACTGCTCTATCAAAAGAAAGGTAGAACTCGGTTAGTTGAAGACACACATCAAAAAGATGTTTCTGAGAATGCTTCTGTCTAGATTTTATTTGAAGATATTCCCATTTCCAACGAAATCTTCACAGTTATCCAAATATCCACTTGCAGATTCTACAAAAAGAGTGTTTCCAAACTACAGTGTCAAAAGAAAGTTTGAACTCTGTTAGTGGAGGACACACATCACAATGAAGTTTCTGAGAATGCTTCTGTTTAGATTTTATATGAAGATATTCCCGTTTCCAACGAAATCTTCACTGTTATCCAAATATCCACTTGCAGATTCTTCTAAAAGAGGGTTTCCAAACTGCTGTATGAAAAGAAATGTTGAACTCCTTTAGTTGAGGAAACTCATGTCAAAGAAGTTTCTGAGAATGCTTCCGTCTAGATTTTATATGAAGATATTCCCGTTTCCATCGAAATTTTCACAGTTATCCAAACATCCACTTGCAGATTCTACCAAAAGAGTGTTTCCAAACTGCTGTATCAAAAGAATGGTTGAGCTCCGTTAGTTGAGGACACTCATCACAAACAAGCTTTTGAGAATGCTTCTGTCTAGATTTTATATGAAGATATTCCCGTTTCCAACGAACTCTTCACAGTTATCCAAATATCCACTTGCCGATTCTACAAAAAGAGTGTTTCCAAACTGCTGTATTCAAAGAAAGGTTGAACACTGTAAGTAGAGAAAACACGTCACAAAGAAGTTTCTGAGAATGCTTCTGTCTAGATTTTATATGAAGATATTCCCGTTTCCAAAGAAATCTTCAAAGTTATCCAAATATCCACTTGCAGATTCTACAAAAAGAGTGTTTCCAAACTACTGTATCAACAGAAAGGTTCAACCCTGGTAACTGAGTACACACATCCTGATTAAGTTTCTGAGAATCTTTCTGTCTCTTTTTTATGGGAAGATATTTCTGTTTTCACCGTAGGCCTGAATTCGCTCAAAATGTCCACTTCCAGATACTACAGAAAGAGTGTTTCAAACCTGGGCTATGAAAGGGAATGTTCAGCTCTGTGACTTGAATGCAGATATCACAAAGCAGTTTCTGTCAGTGCTTCTGTGTAGATTTTAGATGAAGATATTCCCGTTTCCAACGAAATCATTAGAGCTATCCAAATATCCACTTACCGATTTTACAAAAAGAGAGTTTCCAAACTGCTCTATTTAAAGAAAGGTTGAACTCTGCTAGTTGAGGATGCACACCACAAGGAAGTTTCTGAGAATGCTTTTGTCTAGATTTTATATGAAGATATTCCCGTTTCCAACGAAATCTTTAGAGGTATCCAAATATCCACTTACAGATTCTACAAAAAGAGAGTATCCAAACGGCTGTATCAAAAGAATGGTTGAACTCTGTTAGTTGAGGACACTCATCACAAAGAAGCTTCTGAGAATGCTTCTGTCTAGATTTTATATGAAGATATTCCCGTTTCCAACGAAATCTTCACAGTTATCCAAATATCCACTTGCAGATTCTACCAAAAGGGGGTTTTCAAACTTCTGCATCAAAAGAAAGGTTGAACTCTGTTAGTTGAGGACACACATCACAAAGAAGTTTCGGAGAATGCTTCTGTCTAGATTTTATATGAAGATATTCCCGTTTCCAACGAAATTTTCACAGTTATCCAAATATCCACTTGCAGATTCTACCAAAAGAGTGTTTCCAAACTGCTGTATCAAAAGAATGGTTGAGCTCCGTTAGTTGAGGACACTCATCACAAACAAGCTTTTGAGAATGCTTCTGTCTAGATTTTATAGGAAGATATTCCCGTTTCCAACGAACTCTTCACTGTTATCCAAATATCCACTTGCCGATTCTACAAAAAGAGTGTTTCCAAACTGCTGTATCAAAAGAAAGGTTCAACTCTGGTAACTGAGTACACACATCCCGATTAAGTTTCTGAGAATCTTTCTGTCTCTTTTTTATGGGAAGATATTTCTGTTTTCACCGTAGGCCTGAATTCGCTCAAAATGTCCACTTCCAGGTACTACAGAAAGAGTGTTTCAAACCTGGGCTATGAAAGGGAATGTTCAGCTCTGTGACTTGAATGCAGATATCACAAAGCAGTTTCTGACAGTGCTTCTGTGTAGATTTTAGATGAAGATATTCCCGTTTCCAACGAAATCCTTAGAGCTATCCAAATATCCACTTACAGATTCTACAAAAAGAGAGTTTCCAAACTGCTCTATTTAAAGAAAGGTTGAACTCTGTTAGTTGAGGACGCACACCACAAAGAAGTTTCTGAGAATGCTTTTGTCCAGATTTTATATGAAGATATTCCCGTTTCCAACGAAATCTTTAGAGGTATCCAAATATCCACTTACAGATTCTACAAAAAGAGAGTATCCAAACTGCTGTATCAAAACAATGGTTGAACTCTGTTAGTTGAGGACACTCATCACAAAGAAGCTTCTGAGAATGCTTCTGTCTAGATTTTATATGAAGATATTCCCGTTTCCAACGAAATCTTCACAGTTATCCAAATATCCACTTGCAGATTCTACCAAAAGGGGGTTTTCAAACTTCTGTATCAAAAGAAAGGTTGAACTCTGTTAGTTGAGGACACACATCACAAAGAAGTTTCTGAGAATGCTTCTGTCTAGATTTTATATGAAGATATTCCCGTTTCCAATGAAATTGTTAGAGGCATCCAAATATCCACTTACAGATTCTACAAAAAGAGTGTTTCCAAACTGCTCTATCAAAAGAAAGGTGGAACTCGGTTCGTTGAAGACACACATCAAAAAGATGTTTCTCAGAATGCTTCTGTCTAGATTTTATTTGAAGATATTCCAATTTCCAACGAAATCTTCACAGTTATCCAAATATCCACTTGCTGATTCTACAAAAAGAGTGTTTCCAAACTACAGTGTCAAAAGAAAGTTTGAACTCTGTTAGTGGAGGACACACATCACAATGAAGTTTCTGAGAATGCTTCTGTTTAGATTTTATATGAAGATATTCCCGTTTCCAACGAAATCTTCACTGTTATCCAAATATCCACTTGCAGATTCTTCTAAAAGAGGGTTTCCAAACTGCTGTATGAAAAGAAAGGTTGAACTCCTTTAGTTGAGGAAACTCATGTCAAAGAAGTTTCTGAGAATGCTTCCGTCTAGATTTTATATGAAGATATTCCCTTTCCAACGAAATTTTCACAGTTATCCAAACATCCACATACAGATTCTACCAAAAGAGTGTTTCCAAACTGCTGTATCAAAAGAATGGTTGAGCTCCGTTAGTTGAGGACACTCATCACAAACAAGCTTCTGAGAATGCTTCTGTCTAGATTTTATATGAAGATATTCCCGTTTCCAACGAACTCTTCACAGTTATCCAAATATCCACTTGCCGATTCTACAAAAAGAGTGTTTCCAAACTGCTGTATCCAAAGAAAGGTTGAACACTGTAAGTAGAGAAAACACGTCACAAAGAAGTTTCTGAGAATGCTTCTGTCTAGATTTTATATGAAGATATTCCCGTTTCCAACGAAATATTCAAAGTTATCCAAATATCCACTTGCAGATTCTACAAAAAGAGTGTTTCCAAACTACTGTATCAACAGAAAGGTTCAACTCTGGTAACTGAGTACACACATCCCAATTAAGTTTCTGAGAATCTTTCTGTCTCTTTTTTATGGGAAGATATTTCTGTTTTCACCGTAGGCCTGAATTCGCTCAAAATGTCCACTTACAGATACCACAGAAAGAGTGTTTCAAACCTGGGCTATGAAAGGGAATGTTCAGCTCTGTGACTTGAATGCAGATATCACAAAGCAGTTTCTGACAGTGCTTCTGTGTAGATTTTAGATGAAGATATTCCCGTTTCCAACGAAATCGTTAGAGCTATCCAAATATCCACTTACAGATTCTACAAAAAGAGAGTTTCCAAACTGCTCTATTTAAAGAAAGGTTGAACTCTGTTAGTTGAGGACGCACACCACAAAGAAGTTTCTGAGAATGCTTTTGTCTAGATTTTATATGAAGATATTCCCGTTTCCAACGAAATCTTTAGAGGTATCCAAATATCCACTTACAGATTCTACAAAAAGAGAGTATCCAAACTGCTGTATCAAAAGAATGGTTGAACTCTGTTAGTTGAGGACACTCATCACAAAGAAACTTCTGAGAATGCTTCTGTCTAGATTTTATATGAAGATATTCCCGTTTCCAACGAAATCTTCACAGTTATCCAAATATCCACTTGCAGATTCTACCAAAAGGGGGTTTTCAAACTTCTGTATCAAAAGAAAGGTTGAACTCCTTTAGTTGAGGAAACTCATGTCAAAGAAGTTTCTGAGAATGCTTCCGTCTAGATTTTATATGAAGATATTCCCGTTTCCAACGAAATTTTCACAGTTATCCAAATATCCACTTGCAGATTCTACCAAAAGAGTGTTTCCAAACTGCTGTATCAAAAGAATGGTTGAGCTCCGTTAGTTGAGGACACTCATCACAAACAAGCTTTTGAGAATGCTTCTGTCTAGATTTTATATGAAGATATTCCCATTTCCAACGAACTCTTCACAGTTATCCAAATATCCACTTGCCGATTCTACAAAAAGAGTGTTTCCAAACTGCTGTGTCAAAAGAAAGGTTGAACTCTGTAAGTAGAGAAAACACATCACAAAGAAGTTTCTGAGAATGCTTCTGTCTAGATTTTATATGAAGATATTCCCGTTTCCAACGAAATCTTCAAAGTTATCCAAATATCCACTTGCAGATTCTACAAAAAGAGTGTTTCCCAACTACTGTATCAACAGAAAGGTTCAACTCTGGTAACTGAGTACACCCATCCCAATTAAGTTTCTGAGAATCTTTCTGTCTCTTTTTTATGGGAAGATATTTCTGTTTTCACCGTAGGCCTGAATTCGCTCAAAATGTCCACTTCCAGGTACTACAGAAAGAGTGTTTCAAACCTGGGCTATGAAAGGGAATGTTCAGCTCTGTGACTTGAATGCAGATATCACAAAGCAGTTTCTGACAGTGCTTCTGTGTAGATTTTAGATGAAGATATTCCCGTTTCCAACGAAATCGTTATAGCTATCCAAATATCCACTTACAGATTCTACAAAAAGAGAGTTTCCAAACTGCTCTATTTAAAGAAAGGTTGAACTCTGTTAGTTGAGGACGCACACCACAAAGAAGTTTCTGAGAATGCTTTTGTCCAGATTTTATATGAAGATATTCCCGTTTCCAACGAAATCTTTAGAGGTATCCAAATATCCACTTACAGATTCTACAAAAAGAGAGTATCCAAACTGCTGTATCAAAAGAATGGTTGAACTCTGTTAGTTGAGGACACTCATCACAAAGAAGCTTCTGAAAATGCTTCTGTCTAGATTTTATATGAAGATATTCCCGTTTCCAACGAAATCTTCACAGTTATGCCAATATCCACTTGCAGATTCTACCAAAAGGGGGTTTTCAAACTTCTGTATCAAAAGAAAGGTTGAACTCTGTTAGTTGAGGACACACATCACAAAGAAGTTTCGGAGAATGCTTCTGTCTAGATTTTATATGAAGATATTCCCGTTTCCAATGAAATTGTTAGAGGTATCCAAATATCCACTTACAGATTCTAGAAAAAGAGTGTTTCCAAACTGCTCTATCAAAAGAAAGGTGGAACTCGGTTAGTTGAAGACACACATCAAAAAGATGTTTCAGAGAATGCTTCTGTCTAGATTTTATTTGAAGATATTCCCATTTCCAACGAAATCTTCACAGTTATCCAAATATTCACTTCCAGATTCTACAAAAAGAGTGTTTCCAATCTACAGTGTCAAAAGAAAGTTTGAACTCTGTTAGTGGAGGACACACATCACAATGAAGTTTCTGAGAATGCTTCTGTTTAGATTTTATATGAAGATATTCCCGTTTCCAACGAAATCTTCACTGTTATCCAAATATCCACTTGCAGATTCTTCTAAAAGAGGGTTTCCAAACTGCTGTATGAAAAGAAAGGTTGAACTCCTTTAGTTGAGGAAACTCATGTCAAAGAAGTTTCTGAGAATGCTTCCGTCTAGATTTTATATGAAGATATTCCCGTTTCCAACGAAATTTTCACAGTTATCCAAATATCCACTTGCAGATTCTACAAAAAGAGTGTTTCCCAACTACTGTATCAACAGAAAGGTTCAACTCTGGTAACTGAGTACACACATCCCAATTAAGTTTCTGAGAATCTTTCTGTCTCTTTTTTATGGGAAGATATTTCTGTTTTCACCGTAGGCCTGAATTCGCTCAAAATGTCCACTTCCAGATACTACAGAAAGAGTGTTTCAAACCTGGGCTATGAAAGGGAATGTTCAGCTCTGTGACTTGAATGCAGATATCACAAAGCAGTTTCTGACAGTGCTTCTGTGTAGATTTTAGATGAAGATATTCCCGTTTCCAACAAAATCCTTAGAGCTATCCAAATATCCACTTGCAGATTCTACAAAAAGAGAGTTTCCAAACTGCTCTATTTAAAGAAAGGTTGAACTCTGTTAGTTGAGGACGCACACCACAAAGAAGTTTCTGAGAATGCTTTTGTCTAGATTTTATATGAAGATATTCCCGTTTCCAACGAAATCTTTAGAGGTATCCAAATATCCACTTACAGATTCTACAAAAAGAGAGTATCCAAACTGCTGTATCAAAAGAATGGTTGAACTCTGTTAGTTGAGGACACTCATCACAAAGAAGCTTCTGAGAATGCTTCTGTCTAGATTTTATATGAAGATATTCCCGTTTCCAATGAAATCTTCACAGTTATCCAAATATCCACTTGCAGATTCTACCAAAAGGGGGTTTTCAAACTTCTGTATCAAAAGAAAGGTTGAACCCTGTTAGTTGAGGACACACATCACAAAGAAGTTTCGGAGAATGCTTCTGTCTAGATTTTATATGAAGATATTCCCGTTTCCAACGAAATTTTCACAGTTATCCAAATATCCACTTGCAGATTCTACCAAAAGAGCGTTTCCAAACTGCTGTATCAAAAGAATGGTTGAGCTCCATTAGTTGAGGACACTCATCACAAACAAGCTTTTGAGAATGCTTCTGTCTAGATTTTATAGGAAGATATTCCCGTTTCCAACGAACTCTTCACAGTTATCCAAATATCCACTTGACGATTCTACAAAAAGAGTGTTTCCAAACTGCTGTATCAAAAGAAAGGTTGAACTCTGTAAGTAGAGAAAACACATCACAAAGAAGTTTCTGAGAATGTTTCTGTCTAGATTTTATATGAAGATATTCCCGTTTCCAAAGAAATCTTCAAAGTTATCCAAATATCCACTTGCAGATTCTACAAAAAGAGTGTTTCCCAACTACTATATCAACAGAAAGGTTCAACTCTGGTAACTGAGTACACACATCCCGATTAAGTTTCTGAGAATCTTTCTGTCTCTTTTTTATGGGAAGATATTTCTGTTTTCACCGTAGGCCTGAATTCGCTCAAAATGTCCACTTCCAGATACTACAGAAAGAGTGTTTCAAACCTGGGCTATGAAAGGGAATGTTCAGCTCTGTGACTTGAATGCAGATATCACAAAGCAGTTTCTGACAGTGCTTCTGTGTAGATTTTAGATGAAGATATTCCCGTTTCCAACGAAATCCTTAGAGCTATCCAAATATCCACTTACAGATTCTACAAAAAGAGTTTCCAAACTGCTCTATTTAAAGAAAGGTTGAACTCTGTTAGTTGAGGACGCACACCACAAAGAAGTTTCTGAGAATGCTTTTGTCCAGATTTTATATGAAGATATTCCCGTTTCCAACGAAATCTTTAGAGGTATCCAAATATCCACTTACAGATTCTACAAAAAGAGAGTATCCAAACTGCTGTATCAAAAGAATGGTTGAACTCTGTTAGTTGATGACACTCATCACAAAGAAGCTTCTGAGAATGCTTCTGTCTAGATTTTATATGAAGATATTCCCGTTTCCAACGAAATCTTCACAGTTATCCAAATATCCACTTGCAGATTCTACCAAAAGGGGGTTTTCAAACTTCTGTATCAAAAGAAAGGTTGAACTCTGTTAGTTGAGGACACACATCACAAAGAAGTTTCGGAGAATGCTTCTGTCTAGATTTTATATGAAGATATTCCCGTTTCCAATGAAATTGTTAGAGGTATCCAAATATCCACTTACAGATTCTACAAAAAGAGTGTTTCCAAACTGCTCTATCAAAAGAAAGGTGGAACTCGGTTCGTTGAAGACACACATCAAAAAGATGTTTCTGAGAATGCTTCTGTCTAGATTTTATTTGAAGATATTCCCATTTCCAACGAAATCTTCACAGTTATCCAAATATTCACTTCCAGATTCTACAAAAAGAGTGTTTCCAATCTACAGTGTCAAAAGAAAGTTTGAACTCTGTTAGTGGAGGACACACATCACAATGAAGTTTCTGAGAATGCTTCTGTTTAGATTTTATATGAAGATATTCCCGTTTCCAACGAAATCTTCACTGTTATCCAAATATCCACTTGCAGATTCTTCTAAAAGAGGGTTTCCAAACTGCTGTATGAAAAGAAAGGTTGAACTCCTTTAGTTGAGGAAACTCATGTCAAAGAAGTTTCTGAGAATGCTTCCGTCTAGATTTTATATGAAGATATTCCCGTTTCCAACGAAATTTTCACAGTTATCCAAATATCCACTTGCAGATTCTACAAAAAGAGTGTTTCCCAACTACTGTATCAACAGAAAGGTTCAACTCTGGTAACTGAGTACACACATCCCAATTAAGTTTCTGAGAATCTTTCTGTCTCTTTTTTATGGGAAGATATTTCTGTTTTCACCGTAGGCCTGAATTCGCTCAAAATGTCCACTTCCAGATACTACAGAAAGAGTGTTTCAAACCTGGGCTATGAAAGGGAATGTTCAGCTCTGTGACTTGAATGCAGATATCACAAAGCAGTTTCTGACAGTGCTTCTGTGTAGATTTTAGATGAAGATATTCCCGTTTCCAACAAAATCCTTAGAGCTATCCAAATATCCACTTGCAGATTCTACAAAAAGAGAGTTTCCAAACTGCTCTATTTAAAGAAAGGTTGAACTCTGTTAGTTGAGGACGCACACCACAAAGAAGTTTCTGAGAATGCTTTTGTCTAGATTTTATATGAAGATATTCCCGTTTCCAACGAAATCTTTAGAGGTATCCAAATATCCACTTACAGATTCTACAAAAAGAGAGTATCCAAACTGCTGTATCAAAAGAATGGTTGAACTCTGTTAGTTGAGGACACTCATCACAAAGAAGCTTCTGAGAATGCTTCTGTCTAGATTTTATATGAAGATATTCCCGTTTCCAATGAAATCTTCACAGTTATCCAAATATCCACTTGCAGATTCTACCAAAAGGGGGTTTTCAAACTTCTGTATCAAAAGAAAGGTTGAACCCTGTTAGTTGAGGACACACATCACAAAGAAGTTTCGGAGAATGCTTCTGTCTAGATTTTATATGAAGATATTCCCGTTTCCAACGAAATTTTCACAGTTATCCAAATATCCACTTGCAGATTCTACCAAAAGAGCGTTTCCAAACTGCTGTATCAAAAGAATGGTTGAGCTCCATTAGTTGAGGACACTCATCACAAACAAGCTTTTGAGAATGCTTCTGTCTAGATTTTATAGGAAGATATTCCCGTTTCCAACGAACTCTTCACAGTTATCCAAATATCCACTTGACGATTCTACAAAAAGAGTGTTTCCAAACTGCTGTATCAAAAGAAAGGTTGAACTCTGTAAGTAGAGAAAACACATCACAAAGAAGTTTCTGAGAATGTTTCTGTCTAGATTTTATATGAAGATATTCCCGTTTCCAAAGAAATCTTCAAAGTTATCCAAATATCCACTTGCAGATTCTACAAAAAGAGTGTTTCCCAACTACTATATCAACAGAAAGGTTCAACTCTGGTAACTGAGTACACACATCCCGATTAAGTTTCTGAGAATCTTTCTGTCTCTTTTTTATGGGAAGATATTTCTGTTTTCACCGTAGGCCTGAATTCGCTCAAAATGTCCACTTCCAGATACTACAGAAAGAGTGTTTCAAACCTGGGCTATGAAAGGGAATGTTCAGCTCTGTGACTTGAATGCAGATATCACAAAGCAGTTTCTGACAGTGCTTCTGTGTAGATTTTAGATGAAGATATTCCCGTTTCCAACGAAATCCTTAGAGCTATCCAAATATCCACTTACAGATTCTACAAAAAGAGTTTCCAAACTGCTCTATTTAAAGAAAGGTTGAACTCTGTTAGTTGAGGACGCACACCACAAAGAAGTTTCTGAGAATGCTTTTGTCCAGATTTTATATGAAGATATTCCCGTTTCCAACGAAATCTTTAGAGGTATCCAAATATCCACTTACAGATTCTACAAAAAGAGAGTATCCAAACTGCTGTATCAAAAGAATGGTTGAACTCTGTTAGTTGATGACACTCATCACAAAGAAGCTTCTGAGAATGCTTCTGTCTAGATTTTATATGAAGATATTCCCGTTTCCAACGAAATCTTCACAGTTATCCAAATATCCACTTGCAGATTCTACCAAAAGGGGGTTTTCAAACTTCTGTATCAAAAGAAAGGTTGAACTCTGTTAGTTGAGGACACACATCACAAAGAAGTTTCGGAGAATGCTTCTGTCTAGATTTTATATGAAGATATTCCCGTTTCCAATGAAATTGTTAGAGGTATCCAAATATCCACTTACAGATTCTACAAAAAGAGTGTTTCCAAACTGCTCTATCAAAAGAAAGGTGGAACTCGGTTCGTTGAAGACACACATCAAAAAGATGTTTCTGAGAATGCTTCTGTCTAGATTTTATTTGAAGATATTCCCATTTCCAACGAAATCTTCACAGTTATCCAAATATCCACTTGCAGATTCTACAAAAAGATTGTTTCCAAACTACAGTGTCAAAAGAAAGTTTGAACTCTGTTAGTGGAGGACACACATCACAATGAAGTTTCTGAGAATGCTTCTGTTTAGATTTTATATGAAGATATTCCCGTTTCCAACGAAATCTTCACAGTTATTCAAATATCCACTTGCAGATTCTACCAAAAGGGGGTTTTCAAACTTCTGTATCAAAAGAAAGGTTGAACTCTGTTAGTTGAGGACACACATCACAAAGAAGTTTCGGAGAATGCTTCTGTCTAGATTTTATATGAAGATATTCCCGTTTCCAATGAAATTGTTAGAGGTATCCAAATATCCACTTACAGATTCTACAAAAAGAGTGTTTCCAAACTGCTCTATCAAAAGAAAGGTGGAACTCGGTTCGTTGAAGACACACATCAAAAAGATGTTTCTGAGAATGCTTCTGTCTAGATTTTATTTGAAGATATTCCCATTTCCAACTAAATCTTCACAGTTATCCAAATATCCACTTGGAGATTCTACAAAAAGATTGTTTCCAAACTACAGTGTCAAAAGAAAGTTTGAACTCTGTTAGTGGAGGACACACATCACAATGAAGTTTCTGAGAATGCTTCTGTTTAGATTTTATATGAAGATATTCCCGTTTCCAACGAAATCTTCACTGTTATCCAAATATCCACTTGCAGATTCTTCTAAAAGAGGGTTTCCAAACTGCTGTATGAAAAGAAAGGTTGAACTCCTTTAGTTGAGGAAACTCATGTCAAAGAAGTTTCTGAGAATGCTTCCGTCTAGATTTTATATGAAGATATTCCCGTTTCCAACGAAATTTTCACAGTTATCCAAACATCCACTTGCAGATTCTACCAAAAGAGTGTTTCCAAACTGCTGTATCAAAAGAATGGTTGAGCTCCCTTAGTTGAGGACACTCATCACAAACAAGCTTTTGAGAATGCTTCTGTCTAGATTTTATATGAAGATATTCCCGTTTCCAACGAACTCTTCACAGTTATCCAAATATCCACTTGCCGATTCTACAAAAAGAGTGTTTCCAAACTGCTGTATTCAAAGAAAGGTTGAACACTGTAAGTAGAGAAAACACGTCACAAAGAAGTTTCTGAGAATGCTTCTGTCTAGATTTTATATGAAGATATTCCCGTTTCCAAAGAAATCTTCAAATTTATCCAAATATCCACTTGCAGATTCTACAAAAAGAGTGTTTCCAAACTACTGTATCAACAGAAAGGTTCAACTCTGGTAACTGAGTACTCACATCCTGATTAAGTTTCTGAGAATCTTTCTGTCTCTTTTTTATGGGAAGATATTTCTGTTTTCACCGTAGTCCTGAATTCGCTCAAAATGTCCACTTCCAGATACTACAGAAAGAGTGTTTCAAACCTGGGCTATGAAAGGGAATGTTCAGCTCTGTGACTTGAATGCAGATATCACAAAGCAGTTTCTGTCAGTGCTTCTGTGTAGATTTTAGATGAAGATATTCCCGTTTCTTACGAAATCGTTAGAGATATCCAAATATCCACTTACAGATTCTACAAAAAGTGAGTTTCCAAACTGCTCTATTTAAAGAAAGGTTGAACTCTGTTAGTTGAGGACGCACACCACAAAGAAGTTTCTGAGAATGCTTTTGTCCAGATTTTATATGAAGATATTCCCGTTTCCAACGAAATCTTTAGAGGTATCCAAATATCCACTTACAGATTCTACAAAAAGAGAGTATCCAAACTGCTGTATCAAAACAATGGTTGAACTCTGTTAGTTGAGGACACTCATCACAAAGTAGCTTCTGAGAATGCTTCTGTCTAGATTTTATATGAAGATATTCCCGTTTCCAACGAAATCTTCACAGTTATCCAAATATCCACTTGCAGATTCTACCAAAAGGGGGTTTTCAAACTTCTGTATCAAAAGAAAGGTTGAACTCTGTTAGTTGAGGACACACATCACAAAGAACTTTCGGAGAACGCTTCTGTCTAGATTTCATATGAAGATATTCCCGTTTCCAATGAAATTGTTAGAGGTATCCAAATATCCACTTACAGATTCTACAAAAAGAGTGTTTCCAAACTGCTCTATCAAAAGAAAGGTGGAACTCGGTTAGTTGAAGACACACATCAAAAAGATGTTTCTGAGAATGCTTCTGTCTAGATTTTATTTGAAGATATTCCCATTTCCAACGAACTCTTCACCGTTATCCAAATATCCACTTGCAGATTCTACAAAAAGAGTGTTTCCAAACTACAGTGTCAAAAGAAAGTTTGAACTCTGTTAGTGGAGGACACACATCACAATGAAGTTTCTGAGAATGCTTCTGTTTAGATTTTATATGAAGATATTCCCGTTTCCAATGAAATCTTCACTTTTATCCAAATATCCACTTGCAGATTCTTCTAAAAGAGGGTTTCCAAACTGCTGTATGAAAAGAAAGGTTGAACTCATTTAGTTGAGGAAACTCATGTCAAAGAAGTTTCTGAGAATGCTTCCGTCTAGATTTTATATGAAGATATTCCCGTTTCCAACGAAATTTTCACAGTTATCCAAATATCCACTTGCAGATTCTACCAAAAGAGTGTTTCCAAACTGCTGTATCAAAAGAATGGTTGAGCTCCGTTAGTTGAGGACACTCATCACAAACAAGCTTTTGAGAATGCTTCTGTCTATATTTTATATGAAGATATTCCCGTTTCCAACAAACTCTTCACAGTTATCCAAATATCCACTTGCCGATTCTAAAAAAAGAGTGTTTCCAAACTGCTGTATCAAAAGAAAGGTTGAACTCTGTAAGTAGAGAAAACACATCACAAAGAAGTTTCTGAGAATGCTTCTGTCTAGATTTTATATGAAGATATTCCCGTTTCCAATGAAATTGTTAGAGGTATCCAAATATCCACTTACAGATTCTACAAAAAGACTGTTTCCAAACTGCTCTATCAAAAGAAAGGTGAACTCGGTTAATTGAAGACACACATCAAAAAGATGTTTCTGAGAATGCTTCTGTCTAGATTTTATTTGAATATATTCCGATTTCCAACGAAATCTTCACAGTTATCGAAATATCCACTTGCAGATGCTACAACAAGAGTGTTTCCAAACTACAGTGTCAAAAGAAAGTTTGAACTCTGTTAGTGGAGGACACACATCACAATGAAGTTTCTGAGAATGCTTCTGTCAAGATTTTATATGAAGATATTCCCGTTTCCAACTAAATCTTCAAAGTTATCCAAATATCCACTTGCAGATTCTACAAAAAGAGTGTTTCCAAACTACTGTATCAACAGAAAGGTTCAACTCTGGTAACTGAGTACACACATCCCGATTAAGTTTCTGAGAATCTTTCTGTCTCTTTTTTATGGGAAGATATTTCTGTTTTCACCGTAGGCCTGAATTCGCTCAAAATGTCCACTTCCAGGTACTACAGAAAGAGTGTTTCAAACCTGGGCTATGAAAGGGAATGTTCAGCTCTGTGACTTGAATGCAGATATCACAAAGCAGTTTCTGACAGTGCTTCTGTGTAGATTTTAGATGAAGATATTCCCGTTTCCAACGAAATCGTTAGAGCTATCCAAATATCCACTTACAGATTCTACAAAAAGAGAGTTTCCAAACTGCTCTATTTAAAGAAAGGTTGAACTCTGTTAGTTGAGGCCGCACACCACAAAGAAGTTTCTGAGAATGCTTTTGTCTAGATTTTATATGAAGATATTCCCGTTTAAAACGAAATCTTTAGAGGTATCCAAATATCCATTTACAGATTCTACAAAAAGAGAGTATCCAAACTGCTGTATCAAAAGAATGGTTGAACTCTGTTAGTTGAGGACACTCATCACAAAGAAGCTTCTGAGAATGCTTCTTTCTAGATTTTATATGAAGATATTCCCGTTTCCAACGAAATCTTCACAGTTATCCAAATATCCACTTGCAGATTCTACCAAAAGGGGGTTTTCAAACTTCTGTATCAAAAGAAAGGTTGAACTCTGTTAGTTGAGGACACACATCACAAAGAAGTTTCGGAGAATGCTTCTGTCTAGATTTTATATGAAGATATTCCCGTTTCCAATGAAATTGTTAGAGGTATCTAAATATCCACTTACAGATTCTACAAAAAGAGTGTTTCCAAACTGCTCTATCAAAAGAAAGGTGGAACTCGGTTAGTTGAAGACACACATCAAAAAGATGTTTCTGAGAATGCTTCTGTCCAGATTTTATTTGAAGATATTCCCATTTTCAACGAAATCTTCACAGTTATCGAAATATCCTCTTGCAGATTCTACAAAAAGAGCTTTTCCAAACTACAGTGTCAAAAGAAAGTTTGAACTCTGTTAGTGGAAGACACACATCACAATGAAGTTTCTGAGAATGCTTCTGTTTAGATTTTATATGAAGATATTAACGTTTCCAACGAAATCTTCACTGTTATCCAAATATCCACTTGCAGATTCTTCTAAAAGAGGGTTTCCAAACTGCTGTACGAAAAGAAAGGTTGAACTCCTTTAGTTGAGGAAACTCATGTCCAAGAAGTTTCTGAGAATGCTTCCGTCAAGATTTTATATGAAGATATTCCCGTTTCCAACGAAATTTTCACAGTTACCCAAATATCCATTTGCAGATTCTACCAAAAGAGTGTTTCCAAACTGCTGTATCAAAAGAATGGTTGAGCTCCGTTAGTTGAGGACACTCATCACAAACAAGCTTTTGAGAATGCTTCTGTCTAGATTTTATATGAAGATATTCCCGTTTCCAACGAACTCTTCACAGTTATCCAAATATCCACTTGCCGATTCTACAAAAAGAGTGTTTCCAAACTGCTGTATCAAAAGAAAGGTTGAACTCTGTAAGTAGAGAAAACACATCACAAAGAAGTTTCTGAGAATGCTTCTGTCTAGATTTTATATGAAGATATTCCCGTTTCCAACGAAATCTTCAAAGTTATCCAAATATCCACTTGCAGATTCTACCAAAAGAGTGTTTCCAAACTACTGTATCAACAGAAAGGTTCAACTCTGGTAACTGAGTACACACATCCCGATTAAGTTTCTGAGAATCTTTCTGTCTCTTTTTTATGGGAAGATATTTGTGTTTTCACCGTAGGCCTGAATTCGCTCAAAATGTCCAATTCCAGATACTACAGAAAGAGTGTTTCAAACCTGGGCTATGAAAGGGAATGTTCAGCTCTGTGACTTGAATGCAGATATCACAAAGCAGTTTCTGACAGTGCTTCTGTGTAGATTTTAGATGAAGATATTCCCGTTTCTAACGAAATCGTTAGAGCTATCCAAATATCCACTTACAGATTCTACAAAAAGAGAGTTTCCAAACTGCTCTATTTAAAGAAAGGTTGAACTCTGTTAGTTGAGGAAGCACACCACAAAGAAGATTCTGAGAATGCTTTTGTCTAGATTTTATATGAAGATATTCCCGTTTCCAACGAAATCTTTAGAGGTATCCAAATATCCACTTACAGATTCTACAAAAAGAGAGTATCCAAACTGCTGTATCAAAAGAATGGTTGAACTCTGTTAGTTGAGGACACTCATCACAAAGAAGCTTCTGAGAATGCTTCTGTCTAGATTTTATATGAAGATATTCCCGTTTCCAACGAAATCTTCACAGTTATCCAAATATCCACTTGCAGATTCTACCAAAAGGGGGTTTTCAAACTTCTGTATCAAAAGAAAGGTTGAACTCTGTTAGTTGAGGACACACATCACAAAGAAGTTTCGAAGAATGCTTCTGTCTAGATTTTATATGAAGATATTCCCGTTTCCAATGAAATTGTTAGAGGTATCCAACTATCCACTTACAGATTCTACAAAAAGACTGTTGCCAAACTGCTCTATCAAAAGGAAGGTGGAACTCGGTTAGTTGAAGACACACATCAAAAAGATGTTTCTGAGAATGCTTCTGTCTAGATTTTATTTGAAGATATTCCCATTTCCAACGAAATCTTCACAGTTATCGAAATATCCACTTGCAGATTCTACAAAAAGAGTGTTTCCAAACTACAGTGTCAAAAGAAAGTTTGAACTCTGTTAGTGGAGGACACACATCACAATGAAGTTTCTGAGAATGCTTCTGTTTAGATTTTATATGAAGATATTCCCGTTTCCAACGAAATCTTCACTGTTATCCAAATATCCACCTGCAGATTCTTCTAAAAGTGGATTTCCAAACTGCTGTATGAAAAGAAAGGTTGAACTCCTTTAGTTGAGGAAACTCATGTCAAAGAAGTTTCTGAGAATGCTTCCGTCTAGATTTTATATGAAGATATTCCCGTTTCCAACGAAATTTTCACAGTTATCCAAATATCCACTTGCAGATTCTACCAAAAGAGTGTTTCCAAACTGCTGTATCAAAAGTATGGTTGAGCTCCGTTAGTTGAGGACACTCATCACAAACAAGCTTTTGAGAATGCTTCTGTCTAGATTTTATAGGAAGATATTCCCGTTTCCAACGAACTCTTCACAGTTATCCAAATATCCACTTGCCGATTCTACAAAAAGAGTGTTTCCAAACTGCTGTATCAAAAGAAAGGTTGAACTCTGTAAGTAGAGAAAACACATCACAAAGAAGTTTCTGAGAATGCTTCTGTCTAGATTTTATATGAAGATATTCCCGTTTCCAACGAAATCTTCAAAGTTATCCAAATATCCACTTGCAGATTCTACAAAAAGAGTGTTTCCAAACTACTGTATCACCAGAAAGGTTCAACTCGGGTAACTGAGTACACACATCCTGATTAAGTTTCTGAGAATCTTTCTGTCTCTATTTTATGGGAAGATATTTCTGTTTTCACCGTAGGCCTGAATTCGCTCAGAATGTCCACTTCCAGATACTACAGAAAGAGTGTTTCAAACCTGGGCTATGAAAGGGAATGTTCAGCTCTGTGACTTGAATGCAGATATCACAAAGCAGTTTCTGACAGTGCTTCTGTGTAGATTTTAGATGAAGATATTCCCGTTTCCAACGAAATCGTTAGAGCTATCCAAATATCCACTTACAGATTCTACAAAAAGAGAGTTTCCAAACTGCTCTATTTAAAGAAAGGTTGAACTCTGCTAGTTGAGGACGCACACCACAAGGAAGTTTCTGAGAATGCTTTTGTCTAGATTTTATATGAAGATATTCCCGTTTCCAACGAAATCTTTAGAGGTATCCAAATATCCACTTACAGATTCTACAAAAAGAGAGTATCCAAACTGCTGTATCAAAAGAATGGTTGAACTCTGTTAGTTGAGGACACTCATCACAAAGAAGCTTCTGAGAATGCTTCTGTCTAGATTTTATATGAAGATATTCCCGTTTCCAACGAAATCTTCACAGTTATCCAAATATCCACTTGCAGATTCTACCAAAAGGGGGTTTTCAAACATCTGTATCAAAAGAAAGGTTGAACTCTGTTAGTTGAGGACACACATCACAAAGCAGTTTCGAAGAATGCTTCTGTCTAGATTTTATATGAAGATATTCCCGTTTCCAATGAAATTGTTAGAGGTATCCAAATATCCACTTACAGATTCTACAAAAAGACTGTTTCCAAACTGCTCTATCAAAAGAAAGGTGGAACTCGGTTCGTTGAAGACACACATCAAAAAGATGTTTCTGAGAATGCTTCTGTCTAGATTTTATTTGAAGATATTCCCATTTCCAACGAAATCTTCACAGTTATCCAAATATCCACTTGCAGATTCTACAAAAAGAGTGTTTCCAAACTACAGTGTCAAAAGAAAGTTTGAACTCTGTTAGTGGAGGACACACATCACAATGAAGTTTCTGAGAATGCTTCTGTTTAGATTTTATATGAAGATATTCCCGTTTCCAACGAAATCTTCACTGTTATCCAAATATCCACTTGCAGATTCTTCTAAAAGAGGGTTTCCAAACTGCTGTATGAAAAGAAAGGTTGAACTCCTTTAGTTGAGGAAACTCATGTCAAAGAAGTTTCTGAGAATGCTTCCGTCTAGATTTTATATGAAGATATTCCCGTTTCCAACGAAATTCTCACAGTTATCCAAATATCCACTTGCAGATTCTACCAAAAGAATGTTTCCAAACTGCTGTATCAAAAGAATGGTTGAGCTCCGTTAGTTGAGGACACTCAGCACAAACAAGCTTTTGAGAATGCTTCTGTCTAGATTTTATATGAAGATATTCCCGTTTCCAACGAACTCTTCACAGTTACCCAAATATCCACTTGCCGATTCTACAAAAAGAGTGTTTACAAACTGCTGTATCAAAAGAAAGGTTGAACTCTGTAAGTAGAGAAAACACATCACAAAGAAGTTTCTGAGAATGCTTCTGTCTAGATTTTATGTGAAGATATTCCCGTTTCCAACGAAATCTTCAAAGTTATCCAAATATCCACTTGCAGATTCTACAAAAAGTGTGTTTCCAAACTACTGTATCAACAGAAAGGTTCAACTCTGGTAACTGAGTACACACATCCCGATTAAGTTTCTGAGAATCTTTCTGTCTCTTTTTTATGGGAAGATATTTCTGTTTTCACCGTAGGCCTGAATTCGCTCAAAATGTCCACTTCCAGATACTACAGAAAGAGTGTTTCAAACCTGGGCTATGAAAGGGAATGTTCAGCTCTGTGACTTGAATGCAGATATCACAAAGCAGTTTCTGACAGTGCTTCTGTGTAGATTTTAGATGAAGATATTCCCGTTTCCAACGAAATCGTTAGAGCTATCCAAATATCCACTTACAGATTTTACAAAAAGAGATTTTCCAAATTGCTCTATTTAAAGAAAGGTTGAACTCTGCTAGTTGAGGATGCACACCACAAGGAAGTTTCTGAGAATGCTTTTGTCTTGATTTTATATGAAGATATTCCCGTTTCCAACGAAATCTTTGGAGGTATCCAAATATCCACTTACAGATTCTACAAAAAGAGAGTATCCAAACTGCTGTATCAAAAGAATGGTTGAACTCTGTTAGTTGAGGACACTCATCACAAAGAAGCTTCTGAGAATGCTTCTGTCTAGATTTTATATGAAGATATTCCCGTTTCCAACGAAATCTTCACAGTTATCCAAATATCCACTTGCAGATTCTACCAAAAGGGGGTTTTCAAACTTCTGTATCAAAAGAAAGGTTGAACTCTGTTAGATGAGGACACACATCACAAAGAAGTTTCGGAGAATGCTTCTGTCTAGATTTTATATGAAGATATTACCGTTTCCAACGAAATTTTCACAGTTATCCAAATATCCACTTGCAGATTCAACCAAAAGAGTGTTTCCAAAGTGCTGTATCAAAAGAATGGTTGAGCTCCGTTAGTTGAGGACACTCATCACAAACAAGCTTTTGAGAATGCTTCTGTCTAGATTTTATAGGAAGATATTCCCGTTTCCAACGAACTCTTCACAGTTATCCAAATATCCACTTGCCGATTCTACAAAAAGAGTGTTTCCAAACTGCTGTATCAAAAGAAAGGTTCAACTCTGGTAACTGAGTACACACATCCCGATTAAGTTTCTGAGAATCTTTCTGTCTCTTTTTTATGGGAAGATATTTCTGTTTTCACCGTAGGCCTGAATTCGCTCAAAATGTCCACTTCCAGGTACTACAGAAAGAGTGTTTCAAACCTGGGCTATGAAAGGGAATGTTCAGCTCTGTGACTTCAATGCAGATATCACAAAGCAGTTTCTGACAGTGCTTCTGTGTAGATTTTAGATGAAGATATTCCCGTTTCCAACGAAATCCTTAGAGCTATCCAAATATCCACTTACAGATTCTACAAAAAGAGAGTTTCCAAACTGCTCTATTTAAAGAAAGGTTGAACTCTGTTAGTTGAGGACGCACACCAAAAAGAAGTTACTGAGAATGCTTTTGTCCAGATTTTATATGAAGATATTCCCGTTTCCAACGAAATCTTTAGAGGTATCCAAATATCCACTTACAGATTCTACAAAAAGAGAGTATCCAAACTGCTGTATCAAAACAATGGTTGAACTCTGTTAGTTGAGGACACTCATCACAAAGAAGCTTCTGAGAATGCTTCTGTCTAGATTTTATATGAAGATATTCCCGTTTCCAACGAAATCTTCACAGTTATCCAAATATCCACTTGCAGATTCTACCAAAAGGGGGTTTTCAAACTTCTGTATCAAAAGAAAGGTTGAACTCTGTTAGTTGAGGACACACATCACAAAGAAGTTTCGGAGAATGCTTCTGTCTAGATTTTATATGAAGATATTCCCGTTTCCAATGAAATTGTTAGAGGTATCCAAATATCCACTTACAGATTCTACAAAAAGACTGCTTCCAAACTGCTCTATCAAAAGAAAGGTGGAACTCGGTTAGTTGAAGACACACATCAAAAAGATGTTTCTGAGAATGCTTCTGTCTAGATTTTATTTGAAGATATTCCCATTTCCAACGAAATCTTCACAGTTATCCAAATATCCACTTGCAGATTCTACAAAAAGAGTGTTTCCAAACTACAGTGTCAAAAGAAAGTTTGAACTCTGTTAGTGGAGGACACACATCACAATGAAGTTTCTGAGAATGCTTCTGTTTAGATTTTATATGAAGATATTCCCGTTTCCAACGAAATCTTCACTGTTATCCAAATATCCACTTGCAGAATCTTCTAAAAGAGGGTTTCCAAACTGCTGTATGAAAAGAAAGGTTGAACTCCTTTAGTTGAGGAAACTCATGTCAAAGAAGTTTCTGAGAATGCTTCCGTCTAGATTTTATATGAAGATATTCCCGTTTCCAACGAAATTTTCACAGTTATCCAAATATCCACTTGCAGATTCTACCAAAAGAGTGTTTCCAAACTGCTGTATCAAAAGAGTGGTTGAGCTCCGTTAGTTGAGGACACTCATCACAAACAAGCTTTTGAGAATGCTTCTGTCTAGATTTTATAGGAAGATATTCCCGTTTCCAACGAACTCTTCACAGTTACCCAAATATCCACTTGCCGATTCTACAAAAAGAGTGTTTACAAACTGCTGTATCAAAAGAAAGGTTGAACTCTGTAAGTAGAGAAAACACATCACAAAGAAGTTTCTGAGAATGCTTCTGTCTAGATTTTATGTGAAGATATTCCCGTTTCCAACGAAATCTTCAAAGCTATCAAAATATCCACTTGCAGATTCTACAAAAAGTGTGTTTCCAAACTACTGTATCACCAGAAAGGTTCAACTCGGGTAACTGAGTACACACATCCCGATTAAGTTTCTGAGAATCTTTCTGTCTCTATTTTATGGGAAGATATTTCTGTTTTCACCGTAGGCCTGAATTCGCTCAGAATGTCCACTTCCAGATACTACAGAAAGAGTGTTTCAAACCTGGGCTATGAAAGGGAATGTTCAGCTCTGTGACTTGAATGCAGATATCACAAAGCAGTTTCTGACAGTGCTTCTGTGTAGATTTTAGATGAAGATATTCCCGTTTCCAACGAAATCGTTAGAGCTATCCAAATATCCACTTACAGATGTTACAAAAAGAGAGTTTCCAAACTGCTCTATTTAAAGAAAGGTTGAACTCTGCTAGTTGAGGATGCACACCACAAAGAAGTTTCTGAGAATGCTTTTGTCTAGATTTTATATGAAGATATTCCCGTTTCCAACGAAATCTTTGGAGGTATCCGAATATCGACTTACAGATTCTACAAAAAGAGAGTATCCAAACTGCTGTATCAAAAGAATGGTTGAACTCTGTTAGTTGAGGACACTCATCACAAAGAAGCTTCTGAGAATGCTTCTGTCTAGATTTTATATGAAGATATTCCCGTTTCCAACGAAATCTTCACAGTTATCCAAATATCCACTTGCAGATTCTACCAAAAGGGGGTTTTCAAACTTCTGTATCAAAAGAAAGGTTGAACTCTGTTAGTTGAGGACACACATCACAAAGAAGTTTCGGAGAATGCTTCTGTCTAGATTTTATATGAAGATATTCCCGTTTCCAACGAAATTTTCACAGTTATCCAAATATCCACTTGCAGATTCAACCAAAAGAGTGTTTCCAAACTGCTGTATCAAAAGAATGGTTGAGCTCCGTTAGTTGAGGACACTCATCACAAAAAAGATTTTGAGAATGCTTCTGTCTAGATTTTATAGGAAGATATTCCCGTTTCCAACGAACTCTTCACAGTTATCCAAATATCCACTTGCCGATTCTACAAAAAGAGTGTTTCCAAACTGCTGTATCAAAAGAAAGGTTCAACTCTGGTAACTGAGTACACACATCCCGATTAAGTTTCTGAGAATCTTTCTGTCTCTTTTTTATGGGAAGATATTTCTGTTTTCACCGTAGGCCTGAATTCGCTCAAAATGTCCACTTCCAGGTACTACAGAAAGAGTGTTTCAAACCTGGGCTATGAAAGGGAATGTTCAGCTCTGTGACTTCAATGCAGATATCACAAAGCAGTTTCTGACAGTGCTTCTGTGTAGATTTTAGATGAAGATATTCCCGTTTCCAACGAAATCCTTAGAGCTATCCAAATATCCACTTACAGATTCTACAAAAAGAGAGTTTCCAAACTGCTCTATTTAAAGAAAGGTTGAACTCTGTTAGTTGAGGACGCACACCACAAAGAAGTTACTGAGAATGCTTTTGTCCAGATTTTATATGAAGATATTCCCGTTTCCAACGAAATCTTTAGAGGTATCCAAATATCCACTTACAGATTCTACAAAAAGAGAGTATCCAAACTGCTGTATCAAAACAATGGTTGAACTCTGTTAGTTGAGGACACTCATCACAAAGAAGCTTCTGAGAATGCTTCTGTCTAGATTTTATATGAAGATATTCCCGTTTCCAACGAAATCTTCACAGTTATCCAAATATCCACTTGCAGATTCTACCAAAAGGGGGTTTTCAAACTTCTGTATCAAAAGAAAGGTTGAACTCTGTTAGTTGAGGACACACATCACAAAGAAGTTTCGGAGAATGCTTCTGTCTAGATTTTATATGAAGATATTCCCGTTTCCAATGAAATTGTTAGAGGTATCCAAATATCCACTTACAGATTCTACAAAAAGACTGTTTCCAAACTGCTCTATCAAAAGAAAGGTGGAACTCGGTTCGTTGAAGACACACATCAAAAAGATGTTTCTGAGAATGCTTCTGTCTAGATTTTATTTGAAGATATTCCCATTTCCAACGAAATCTTCACAGTTATCCAAATATCCACTTGCAGATTCTACAAAAAGAGTGTTTCCAAACTACAGTGTCAAAAGAAAGTTTGAACTCTGTTAGTGGAGGACACACATCACAATGAAGTTTCTGAGAATGCTTCTGTTTAGATTTTATATGAAGATATTCCCGTTTCCAACGAAATCTTCACTGTTATCCAAATATCCACTTGCAGAATCTTCTAAAAGAGGGTTTCCAAACTGCTGTATGAAAAGAAAGGTTGAACTCCTTTAGTTGAGGAAACTCATGTCAAAGAAGTTTCTGAGAATGCTTCCGTCTAGATTTTATATGAAGATATTCCCGTTTCCAACGAAATTTTCACAGTTATCCAAATATCCACTTGCAGATTCTACCAAAAGAGTGTTTCCAAACTGCTGTATCAAAAGAGTGGTTGAGCTCCGTTAGTTGAGGACACTCATCACAAACAAGCTTTTGAGAATGCTTCTGTCTAGATTTTATAGGAAGATATTCCCGTTTCCAACGAACTCTTCACAGTTACCCAAATATCCACTTGCCGATTCTACAAAAAGAGTGTTTACAAACTGCTGTATCAAAAGAAAGGTTGAACTCTGTAAGTAGAGAAAACACATCACAAAGAAGTTTCTGAGAATGCTTCTGTCTAGATTTTATGTGAAGATATTCCCGTTTCCAACGAAATCTTCAAAGCTATCAAAATATCCACTTGCAGATTCTACAAAAAGTGTGTTTCCAAACTACTGTATCACCAGAAAGGTTCAACTCGGGTAACTGAGTACACACATCCCGATTAAGTTTCTGAGAATCTTTCTGTCTCTATTTTATGGGAAGATATTTCTGTTTTCACCGTAGGCCTGAATTCGCTCAGAATGTCCACTTCCAGATACTACAGAAAGAGTGTTTCAAACCTGGGCTATGAAAGGGAATGTTCAGCTCTGTGACTTGAATGCAGATATCACAAAGCAGTTTCTGACAGTGCTTCTGTGTAGATTTTAGATGAAGATATTCCCGTTTCCAACGAAATCGTTAGAGCTATCCAAATATCCACTTACAGATGTTACAAAAAGAGAGTTTCCAAACTGCTCTATTTAAAGAAAGGTTGAACTCTGCTAGTTGAGGATGCACACCACAAAGAAGTTTCTGAGAATGCTTTTGTCTAGATTTTATATGAAGATATTCCCGTTTCCAACGAAATCTTTGGAGGTATCCGAATATCGACTTACAGATTCTACAAAAAGAGAGTATCCAAACTGCTGTATCAAAAGAATGGTTGAACTCTGTTAGTTGAGGACACTCATCACAAAGAAGCTTCTGAGAATGCTTCTGTCTAGATTTTATATGAAGATATTCCCGTTTCCAACGAAATCTTCACAGTTATCCAAATATCCACTTGCAGATTCTACCAAAAGGGGGTTTTCAAACTTCTGTATCAAAAGAAAGGTTGAACTCTGTTAGTTGAGGACACACATCACAAAGAAGTTTCGGAGAATGCTTCTGTCTAGATTTTATATGAAGATATTCCCGTTTCCAACGAAATTTTCACAGTTATCCAAATATCCACTTGCAGATTCAACCAAAAGAGTGTTTCCAAACTGCTGTATCAAAAGAATGGTTGAGCTCCGTTAGTTGAGGACACTCATCACAAAAAAGATTTTGAGAATGCTTCTGTCTAGATTTTATAGGAAGATATTCCCGTTTCCAACGAACTCTTCACAGTTATCCAAATATCCACTTGCCGATTCTACAAAAAGAGTGTTTCCAAACTGCTGTATCAAAAGAAAGGTTCAACTCTGGTAACTGAGTACACACATCCCGATTAAGTTTCTGAGAATCTTTCTGTCTCTTTTTTATGGGAAGATATTTCTGTTTTCACCGTAGGCCTGAATTCGCTCAAAATGTCCACTTCCAGGTACTACAGAAAGAGTGTTTCAAACCTGGGCTATGAAAGGGAATGTTCAGCTCTGTGACTTCAATGCAGATATCACAAAGCAGTTTCTGACAGTGCTTCTGTGTAGATTTTAGATGAAGATATTCCCGTTTCCAACGAAATCCTTAGAGCTATCCAAATATCCACTTACAGATTCTACAAAAAGAGAGTTTCCAAACTGCTCTATTTAAAGAAAGGTTGAACTCTGTTAGTTGAGGACGCACACCACAAAGAAGTTACTGAGAATGCTTTTGTCCAGATTTTATATGAAGATATTCCCGTTTCCAACGAAATCTTTAGAGGTATCCAAATATCCACTTACAGATTCTACAAAAAGAGAGTATCCAAACTGCTGTATCAAAACAATGGTTGAACTCTGTTAGTTGAGGACACTCATCACAAAGAAGCTTCTGAGAATGCTTCTGTCTAGATTTTATATGAAGATATTCCCGTTTCCAACGAAATCTTCACAGTTATCCAAATATCCACTTGCAGATTCTACCAAAAGGGGGTTTTCAAACTTCTGTATCAAAAGAAAGGTTGAACTCTGTTAGTTGAGGACACACATCACAAAGAAGTTTCGGAGAATGCTTCTGTCTAGATTTTATATGAAGATATTCCCGTTTCCAATGAAATTGTTAGAGGTATCCAAATATCCACTTACAGATTCTACAAAAAGACTGTTTCCAAACTGCTCTATCAAAAGAAAGGTGGAACTCGGTTCGTTGAAGACACACATCAAAAAGATGTTTCTGAGAATGCTTCTGTCTAGATTTTATTTGAAGATATTCCCATTTCCAACGAAATCTTCACAGTTATCCAAATATCCACTTGCAGATTCTACAAAAAGAGTGTTTCCAAACTACAGTGTCAAAAGAAAGTTTGAACTCTGTTAGTGGAGGACACACATCACAATGAAGTTTCTGAGAATGCTTCTGTTTAGATTTTATATGAAGATATTCCCGTTTCCAACGAAATCTTCACTGTTATCCAAATATCCACTTGCAGATTCTTCTAAAAGAGGGTTTCCAAACTGCTGTATGAAAAGAAAGGTTGAACTCCTTTAGTTGAGGAAACTAATGTCAAAGAAGTTTCTGAGAATGCTTCCGTCTAGATTTTATATGAAGATATTCCCGTTTCCAACGAAATTTTCACAGTTATCCAAATATCCACTTGCAGATTCTACCAAAAGAGTGTTTCAAAACTGCTGTATCAAAAGAATGGTTGAGCTCCGTTAGTTGAGGACACTCATCACAAACAAGCTTTTGAGAATGCTTCTGTCTAGATTTTATAGGAAGATATTCCCGTTTCCAACGAACTCTTCACAGTTATCCAAATATCCACTTGCCGATTCTACAAAAAGAGTGTTTCCAAACTGCTGTATCAAAAGAAAGGTTGAACTCTGTAAGTAGAGAAAACACATCACAAAGTAGTTTCTGAGAATGCTTCTGTCTAGATTTTATATGAAGATATTCCCGTTTCCAACGAAATCTTCAAAGTTATCCAAATATCCACTTGCAGATTCTACAAAAAGAGTGTTTCCCAACTACTGTATCAACAGAAAGGTTCAACTCTGGTAACTGAGTACACACATCCCAATTAAGTTTCTGAGAATCTTTCTGTCTCTTTTTTATGGGAAGATATTTCTGTTTTCACCGTAGGCCTGAATTCGCTCAAAATGTCCACTTCCAGATACTACAGAAAGAGTGTTTCAAACCTGGGCTATGAAAGGGAATGTTCAGCTCTGTGACTTGAATGCAGATATCACAAAGCAGTTTCTGACAGTGCTTCTGTGTAGATTTTAGATGAATATATTCCCGTTTCCAACGAAATCGTTAGAGCTATCCAAATATCCACTTACAGATTCTACAAAAAGAGAGTTTCCAAACTGCTCTATTTAAAGAAAGGTTGAACTCTGCTAGTTGAGGACGCACACCACAAGGAAGTTTCTGAGAATGCTTTTGTCTATATTTTATATGAAGATATTCCCGTTTCCAACGAAATCTTTAGAGGTATCCAAATATCCACTTACAGATTCTACAAAAAGAGAGTATCCAAACTGCTGTATCAAAAGAATGGTTGAACTCTGTTAGTTGAGGACACTCATCACAAAGAAGCTTCTGAGAATGCTTCTGTCTAGATTTTATATGAAGATATTCCCGTTTCCAACGAAATCTTCACAGTTATCCAAATATCCTCTTGCAGATTCTACCAAAAGGGGGTTTTCAAACTTCTGTATCAAAAGAAAGGTTGAACTCTGTTAGTTGAGGACACACATCACAAAGAAGTTTCGGAGAATGCTTCTGTCTAGATTTTATATGAAGATATTCCCGTTTCCAATGAAATTGTTAGAGGTATCCAAATATCCACTTACAGATTCTACAAAAAGACTGTTTCCAAACTGCTCTATCAAAAGAAAGGTGGAACTCGGTTCGTTGAAGACACACATCAAAAAGATGTTTCTGAGAATGCTTCTGTCTAGATTTTATTTGAAGATATTCCCATTTCCAACGAAATCTTCACAGTTATCCAAATATCCACTTGCAGATTCTACAAAAAGAGTGTTTCCAAACTACAGTGTCAAAAGAAAGTTTGAACTCTGTTAGTGGAGGACACACATCACAATGAAGTTTCTGAGAATGCTTCTGTTTAGATTTTATATGAAGATATTCCCGTTTCCAACGAAATCTTCACTGTTATCCAAATATCCACTTGCAGATTCTTCTAAAAGAGGGTTTCCAAACTGCTGTATGAAAAGAAAGGTTGAACTCCTTTAGTTGAGGAAACTAATGTCAAAGAAGTTTCTGAGAATGCTTCCGTCTAGATTTTATATGAAGATATTCCCGTTTCCAACGAAATTTTCACAGTTATCCAAATATCCACTTGCAGATTCTACCAAAAGAGTGTTTCAAAACTGCTGTATCAAAAGAATGGTTGAGCTCCGTTAGTTGAGGACACTCATCACAAACAAGCTTTTGAGAATGCTTCTGTCTAGATTTTATAGGAAGATATTCCCGTTTCCAACGAACTCTTCACAGTTATCCAAATATCCACTTGCCGATTCTACAAAAAGAGTGTTTCCAAACTGCTGTATCAAAAGAAAGGTTGAACTCTGTAAGTAGAGAAAACACATCACAAAGTAGTTTCTGAGAATGCTTCTGTCTAGATTTTATATGAAGATATTCCCGTTTCCAACGAAATCTTCAAAGTTATCCAAATATCCACTTGCAGATTCTACAAAAAGAGTGTTTCCCAACTACTGTATCAACAGAAAGGTTCAACTCTGGTAACTGAGTACACACATCCCAATTAAGTTTCTGAGAATCTTTCTGTCTCTTTTTTATGGGAAGATATTTCTGTTTTCACCGTAGGCCTGAATTCGCTCAAAATGTCCACTTCCAGATACTACAGAAAGAGTGTTTCAAACCTGGGCTATGAAAGGGAATGTTCAGCTCTGTGACTTGAATGCAGATATCACAAAGCAGTTTCTGACAGTGCTTCTGTGTAGATTTTAGATGAATATATTCCCGTTTCCAACGAAATCGTTAGAGCTATCCAAATATCCACTTACAGATTCTACAAAAAGAGAGTTTCCAAACTGCTCTATTTAAAGAAAGGTTGAACTCTGCTAGTTGAGGACGCACACCACAAGGAAGTTTCTGAGAATGCTTTTGTCTATATTTTATATGAAGATATTCCCGTTTCCAACGAAATCTTTAGAGGTATCCAAATATCCACTTACAGATTCTACAAAAAGAGAGTATCCAAACTGCTGTATCAAAAGAATGGTTGAACTCTGTTAGTTGAGGACACTCATCACAAAGAAGCTTCTGAGAATGCTTCTGTCTAGATTTTATATGAAGATATTCCCGTTTCCAACGAAATCTTCACAGTTATCCAAATATCCTCTTGCAGATTCTACCAAAAGGGGGTTTTCAAACTTCTGTATCAAAAGAAAGGTTGAACTCTGTTAGTTGAGGACACACATCACAAAGAAGTTTCGGAGAATGCTTCTGTCTAGATTTTATATGAAGATATTCCCGTTTCCAACGAAATTTTCACAGTTATCCAAATATCCACTTGCAGATTCTAACAAAAGAGTGTTTCCAAACTGCTGTATCAAAAGAATGGTTGAGCTCCGTTAGTTGAGGACACTCATCACAAACAAGCTTTTGAGAATGCTTCTGTCTAGATTTTATAGGAAGATATTCCCGTTTCCAACGAACTCTTCACAGTTATCCAAATATCCACTTGCCGATTCTACAAAAAGAGTGTTTCCAAACTGCTGTATCAAAAGAAAGGTTCAACTCTGTAAGTAGAGAAAACACATCACAAAGAAGTTTCTGAGAATGCTTCTGTCTAGATTTTATATGAAGATATTCCCGTTTCCAACGAAATCTTCAAAGTTATCCAAATATCCACTTGCAGATTCTACAAAAAGAGTGTTTCCCAACTACTATATCAACAGAAAGGTTCAACTCTGGTAACTGAGTACACACATCCCGATTAAGTTTCTGAGAATCTTTCTGTCTCTTTTTTATGGGAAGATATTTCTGTTTTCACCGTAGGCCTGAATTCGCTCAAAATGTCCACTTCCAGGTACTACAGAAAGAGTGTTTCAAACCTGGGCTATGAAAGGGAATGTTCAGCTCTGTGACTTGAATGCAGATATCACAAAGCAGTTTCTGACAGTGCTTCTGTGTAGATTTTAGATGAAGATATTCCCGTTTCCAACGAAATCCTTAGAGCTATCCAAATATCCACTTACAGATTCTACAAAAAGAGAGTTTCCAAACTGCTCTATTTAAAGAAAGGTTGATCTCTGTTAGTTGATGACGCGCACCACAAAGAAGTTTCTGAGAATGCTTTTGTCTAGATTTTATATGAAGATATTCCCGTTTCCAACGAAATCTTTAGAGGTATCCAAATATCCACTTACAGATTCTACAAAAAGGGAGTATCCAAACTGCTGTATCAAAAGAATGGTTGAACTCTGTTAGTTGAGGACACTCATCACAAAGAAGCTTCTGAGAATGCTTCTGTCTAGATTTTATATGAAGATATTCCCGTTTCCAACGAACTCTTCACAGTTATCCAAATATCCACTTGCCGATTCTACAAAAAGAGTGTTTCCAAACTGCTGTATCAAAAGAAAGGTTGAACTCTGTTAGTTGAGGACACACATCACAAAGAAGTTTCGAAGAATGCTTCTGTCTAGATTTTATATGAAGATATTCCCGTTTCCAATGAAATTGTTAGAGGTATCCAAATATCCACTTACAGATTCTACAAAAAGAGTGTTTCCAAACTGCTCTATCAAAAGAAAGGTGGAACTCGGTTAGTTGAAGACACACATCAAAAAGATGTTTCTGAGAATGCTTCTGTCTAGATTTTATTTGAAGATATTCCCATTTCCAACGAAATCTTCACAGTTATCCAAATATCCACTTGCAGATTCTACAAAAAGAGTGTTTCCAAACTACAGTGTCAAAAGAAAGTTTGAACTCTGTTAGTGGAGGACACACATCACAATGAAGTTTCTGAGAATGCTTCTGTTTAGATTTTATATGAAGATATTCCCGTTTCCAACGAAATCTTCACTGTTATCCAAATATCCACTTGCAGATTCTTCTAAAAGAGGGTTTCCAAACTGCTGTATGAAAAGAAAGGTTGAACTCCTTTAGTTGAGGAAACTCATGTCAAAGAAGTTTCTGAGAATGCTTCCGTCTAGATTTTATATGAAGATATTCCCGTTTCCAACGAAATTTTCACAGTTATCCAAATATCCACTTGCAGATTCTACCAAAAGAGTGTTTCCAAACTGCTGTATCAAAAGAGTGGTTGAGCTCCGTTAGTTGAGGACACTCATCACAAACAAGCTTTTGAGAATGCTTCTGTCTAGATTTTATAGGAAGATATTCCCGTTTCCAACGAACTCTTCACAGTTACCCAAATATCCACTTGCCGATTCTACAAAAAGAGTGTTTACAAACTGCTGTATCAAAAGAAAGGTTGAACTCTGTAAGTAGAGAAAACACATCACAAAGAAGTTTCTGAGAATGCTTCTGTCTAGATTTTATGTGAAGATATTCCCGTTTCCAACGAAATCTTCAAAGCTATCAAAATATCCACTTGCAGATTCTACAAAAAGTGTGTTTCCAAACTACTGTATCACCAGAAAGGTTCAACTCGGGTAACTGAGTACACACATCCCGATTAAGTTTCTGAGAATCTTTCTGTCTCTATTTTATGGGAAGATATTTCTGTTTTCACCGTAGGCCTGAATTCGCTCAGAATGTCCACTTCCAGATACTACAGAAAGAGTGTTTCAAACCTGGGCTATGAAAGGGAATGTTCAGCTCTGTGACTTGAATGCAGATATCACAAAGCAGTTTCTGACAGTGCTTCTGTGTAGATTTTAGATGAAGATATTCCCGTTTCCAACGAAATCGTTAGAGCTATCCAAATATCCACTTACAGATGTTACAAAAAGAGAGTTTCCAAACTGCTCTATTTAAAGAAAGGTTGAACTCTGCTAGTTGAGGATGCACACCACAAAGAAGTTTCTGAGAATGCTTTTGTCTAGATTTTATATGAAGATATTCCCGTTTCCAACGAAATCTTTGGAGGTATCCGAATATCGACTTACAGATTCTACAAAAAGAGAGTATCCAAACTGCTGTATCAAAAGAATGGTTGAACTCTGTTAGTTGAGGACACTCATCACAAAGAAGCTTCTGAGAATGCTTCTGTCTAGATTTTATATGAAGATATTCCCGTTTCCAACGAAATCTTCACAGTTATCCAAATATCCACTTGCAGATTCTACCAAAAGGGGGTTTTCAAACTTCTGTATCAAAAGAAAGGTTGAACTCTGTTAGTTGAGGACACACATCACAAAGAAGTTTCGGAGAATGCTTCTGTCTAGATTTTATATGAAGATATTCCCGTTTCCAACGAAATTTTCACAGTTATCCAAATATCCACTTGCAGATTCAACCAAAAGAGTGTTTCCAAACTGCTGTATCAAAAGAATGGTTGAGCTCCGTTAGTTGAGGACACTCATCACAAAAAAGATTTTGAGAATGCTTCTGTCTAGATTTTATAGGAAGATATTCCCGTTTCCAACGAACTCTTCACAGTTATCCAAATATCCACTTGCCGATTCTACAAAAAGAGTGTTTCCAAACTGCTGTATCAAAAGAAAGGTTCAACTCTGGTAACTGAGTACACACATCCCGATTAAGTTTCTGAGAATCTTTCTGTCTCTTTTTTATGGGAAGATATTTCTGTTTTCACCGTAGGCCTGAATTCGCTCAAAATGTCCACTTCCAGGTACTACAGAAAGAGTGTTTCAAACCTGGGCTATGAAAGGGAATGTTCAGCTCTGTGACTTCAATGCAGATATCACAAAGCAGTTTCTGACAGTGCTTCTGTGTAGATTTTAGATGAAGATATTCCCGTTTCCAACGAAATCCTTAGAGCTATCCAAATATCCACTTACAGATTCTACAAAAAGAGAGTTTCCAAACTGCTCTATTTAAAGAAAGGTTGAACTCTGTTAGTTGAGGACGCACACCACAAAGAAGTTACTGAGAATGCTTTTGTCCAGATTTTATATGAAGATATTCCCGTTTCCAACGAAATCTTTAGAGGTATCCAAATATCCACTTACAGATTCTACAAAAAGAGAGTATCCAAACTGCTGTATCAAAACAATGGTTGAACTCTGTTAGTTGAGGACACTCATCACAAAGAAGCTTCTGAGAATGCTTCTGTCTAGATTTTATATGAAGATATTCCCGTTTCCAACGAAATCTTCACAGTTATCCAAATATCCACTTGCAGATTCTACCAAAAGGGGGTTTTCAAACTTCTGTATCAAAAGAAAGGTTGAACTCTGTTAGTTGAGGACACACATCACAAAGAAGTTTCGGAGAATGCTTCTGTCTAGATTTTATATGAAGATATTCCCGTTTCCAATGAAATTGTTAGAGGTATCCAAATATCCACTTACAGATTCTACAAAAAGACTGTTTCCAAACTGCTCTATCAAAAGAAAGGTGGAACGCGGTTCGTTGAAGACACACATCAAAAAGATGTTTCTGAGAATGCTTCTGTCTAGATTTTATTTGAAGATATTCCCATTTCCAACGAAATCTTCACAGTTATCCAAATATCCACTTGCAGATTCTACAAAAAGAGTGTTTCCAAACTACAGTGTCAAAAGAAAGTTTGAACTCTGTTAGTGGAGGACACACATCACAATGAAGTTTCTGAGAATGCTTCTGTTTAGATTTTATATGAAGATATTCCCGTTTCCAACGAAATCTTCACTGTTATCCAAATATCCACTTGCAGATTCTTCTAAAAGAGGGTTTCCAAACTGCTGTATGAAAAGAAAGGTTGAACTCCTTTAGTTGAGGAAACTAATGTCAAAGAAGTTTCTGAGAATGCTTCCGTCTAGATTTTATATGAAGATATTCCCGTTTCCAACGAAATTTTCACAGTTATCCAAATATCCACTTGCAGATTCTACCAAAAGAGTGTTTCAAAACTGCTGTATCAAAAGAATGGTTGAGCTCCGTTAGTTGAGGACACTCATCACAAACAAGCTTTTGAGAATGCTTCTGTCTAGATTTTATAGGAAGATATTCCCGTTTCCAACGAACTCTTCACAGTTATCCAAATATCCACTTGCCGATTCTACAAAAAGAGTGTTTCCAAACTGCTGTATCAAAAGAAAGGTTGAACTCTGTAAGTAGAGAAAACACATCACAAAGTAGTTTCTGAGAATGCTTCTGTCTAGATTTTATATGAAGATATTCCCGTTTCCAACGAAATCTTCAAAGTTATCCAAATATCCACTTGCAGATTCTACAAAAAGAGTGTTTCCCAACTACTGTATCAACAGAAAGGTTCAACTCTGGTAACTGAGTACACACATCCCAATTAAGTTTCTGAGAATCTTTCTGTCTCTTTTTTATGGGAAGATATTTCTGTTTTCACCGTAGGCCTGAATTCGCTCAAAATGTCCACTTCCAGATACTACAGAAAGAGTGTTTCAAACCTGGGCTATGAAAGGGAATGTTCAGCTCTGTGACTTGAATGCAGATATCACAAAGCAGTTTCTGACAGTGCTTCTGTGTAGATTTTAGATGAATATATTCCCGTTTCCAACGAAATCGTTAGAGCTATCCAAATATCCACTTACAGATTCTACAAAAAGAGAGTTTCCAAACTGCTCTATTTAAAGAAAGGTTGAACTCTGCTAGTTGAGGACGCACACCACAAGGAAGTTTCTGAGAATGCTTTTGTCTATATTTTATATGAAGATATTCCCGTTTCCAACGAAATCTTTAGAGGTATCCAAATATCCACTTACAGATTCTACAAAAAGAGAGTATCCAAACTGCTGTATCAAAAGAATGGTTGAACTCTGTTAGTTGAGGACACTCATCACAAAGAAGCTTCTGAGAATGCTTCTGTCTAGATTTTATATGAAGATATTCCCGTTTCCAACGAAATCTTCACAGTTATCCAAATATCCTCTTGCAGATTCTACCAAAAGGGGGTTTTCAAACTTCTGTATCAAAAGAAAGGTTGAACTCTGTTAGTTGAGGACACACATCACAAAGAAGTTTCGGAGAATGCTTCTGTCTAGATTTTATATGAAGATATTCCCGTTTCCAACGAAATTTTCACAGTTATCCAAATATCCACTTGCAGATTCTAACAAAAGAGTGTTTCCAAACTGCTGTATCAAAAGAATGGTTGAGCTCCGTTAGTTGAGGACACTCATCACAAACAAGCTTTTGAGAATGCTTCTGTCTAGATTTTATAGGAAGATATTCCCGTTTCCAACGAACTCTTCACAGTTATCCAAATATCCACTTGCCGATTCTACAAAAAGAGTGTTTCCAAACTGCTGTATCAAAAGAAAGGTTCAACTCTGTAAGTAGAGAAAACACATCACAAAGAAGTTTCTGAGAATGCTTCTGTCTAGATTTTATATGAAGATATTCCCGTTTCCAACGAAATCTTCAAAGTTATCCAAATATCCACTTGCAGATTCTACAAAAAGAGTGTTTCCCAACTACTATATCAACAGAAAGGTTCAACTCTGGTAACTGAGTACACACATCCCGATTAAGTTTCTGAGAATCTTTCTGTCTCTTTTTTATGGGAAGATATTTCTGTTTTCACCGTAGGCCTGAATTCGCTCAAAATGTCCACTTCCAGGTACTACAGAAAGAGTGTTTCAAACCTGGGCTATGAAAGGGAATGTTCAGCTCTGTGACTTGAATGCAGATATCACAAAGCAGTTTCTGACAGTGCTTCTGTGTAGATTTTAGATGAAGATATTCCCGTTTCCAACGAAATCCTTAGAGCTATCCAAATATCCACTTACAGATTCTACAAAAAGAGAGTTTCCAAACTGCTCTATTTAAAGAAAGGTTGATCTCTGTTAGTTGATGACGCGCACCACAAAGAAGTTTCTGAGAATGCTTTTGTCTAGATTTTATATGAAGATATTCCCGTTTCCAACGAAATCTTTAGAGGTATCCAAATATCCACTTACAGATTCTACAAAAAGGGAGTATCCAAACTGCTGTATCAAAAGAATGGTTGAACTCTGTTAGTTGAGGACACTCATCACAAAGAAGCTTCTGAGAATGCTTCTGTCTAGATTTTATATGAAGATATTCCCGTTTCCAACGAACTCTTCACAGTTATCCAAATATCCACTTGCCGATTCTACAAAAAGAGTGTTTCCAAACTGCTGTATCAAAAGAAAGGTTGAACTCTGTTAGTTGAGGACACACATCACAAAGAAGTTTCGAAGAATGCTTCTGTCTAGATTTTATATGAAGATATTCCCGTTTCCAATGAAATTGTTAGAGGTATCCAAATATCCACTTACAGATTCTACAAAAAGAGTGTTTCCAAACTGCTCTATCAAAAGAAAGGTGGAACTCGGTTAGTTGAAGACACACATCAAAAAGATGTTTCTGAGAATGCTTCTGTCTAGATTTTATTTGAAGATATTCCCATTTCCAACGAAATCTTCACAGTTATCCAAATATCCACTTGCAGATTCTACAAAAAGAGTGTTTCCAAACTACAGTGTCAAAAGAAAGTTTGAACTCTGTTAGTGGAGGACACACATCACAATGAAGTTTCTGAGAATGCTTCTGTTTAGATTTTATATGAAGATATTCCCGTTTCCAACGAAATCTTCACTGTTATCCAAATATCCACTTGCAGATTCTTCTAAAAGAGGGTTTCCAAACTGCTGTATGAAAAGAAAGGTTGAACTCCTTTAGTTGAGGAAACTCATGTCAAAGAAGTTTATGAGAATGCTTCCGTCTAGATTTTATATGAAGATATTCCCGTTTCCAACGAAATTTTCACAGTTATCCAAATATCCACTTGCAGATTCTACCAAAAGAGTGTTTCCAAACTGCTGTATCAAAAGAATGGTTGAGCTCCGTTAGTTGAGGACACTCATCACAAACAAGCTTTTGAGAATGCTTCTGTCTAGATTTTATATGAAGATATTCCCGTTTCCAACGAACTCTTCACAGTTATCCAAATATCCACTTGCCGATTCTACAAAAAGAGTGTTTCCAAACTGCTGTATCAAAAGAAAGGTTGAACTCTGTAAGTAGAGAAAACACATCACAAAGTAGTTTCTGAGAATGCTTCTGTCTAGATTTTATATGAAGATATTCCCGTTTCCAATGAAATCTTCAAAGTTATCCAAATATCCACTTGCAGATTCTACAAAAAGAGTGTTTCCCAACTGCTATATCAACAGAAAGGTTCAACTATGGTAACTGAGTACACACATCCCGATTAAGTTTCTGAGAATCTTTCTGTCTCTTTTTTATGGGAAGATATTTCTGTTTTCACCGTAGGCCTGAATTCGCTCAAAATGTCCACTTCCAGGTACTACAGAAAGAGTGTTTCAAACCTGGGCTATGAAAGGGAATGTTCAGCTCTGTGACTTGAATGCAGATATCACAAAGCAGTTTCTGACAGTGCTTCTGTGTAGATTTTAGATGAAGATATTCCCGTTTCCAACGAAATCCTTAGAGCTATCCAAATATCCACTTACAGATTCTACAAAAAGAGAGTTTCCGAACTGCTCTATTTAAAGAAAGGTTGATCTCTGTTAGTTGATGACGCACACCACAAAGAAGTTTCTGAGAATGCTTTTGTCTAGATTTTATATGAAGATATTCCCGTTTCCAACGAAATCTTTAGAGGTATCCAAATATCCACTTACAGATTCTACAAAAAGAGAGTATCCAAACTGCTGTATCAAAAGAATGGTTGAACTCTGTTAGTTGACGACACTCATCACAAAGAAGCTTCTGAGAATGCTTCTGTCTAGATTTTATATGAAGATATTCCCGTTTCCAACGAAATCTTCACAGTTATCCAAATATCCACTTGCAGGTTCTACCAAAAGGGGGTTTTCAAACTTCTGTATCAAAAGAAAGGTTGAACTCTGTTAGTTGAGGACACACATCACAAAGAAGTTTCGAAGAATGCTTCTGTCTAGATTTTATATGAAGATATTCCCGTTTCCAATGAAATTGTTAGAGGTATCCAAATATCCACTTACAGATTCTACAAAAAGAGTGTTTCCAAACTGCTCTATCAAAAGAAAGGTGGAACTCGGTTAGTTGAAGACACACATCAAAAAGATGTTTCTGAGAATGCTTCTGTCTAGATTTTATTTGAAGATATTCCCATTTCCAACGAAATCTTCACAGTTATCGAAATATCCACTTGCAGATTCTACAAAAAGAGTGTTTCCAAACTACAGTGTCAAAAGAAAGTTTGAACTCTGTTAGTGGAGGACACACATCACAATGAAGTTTCTGAGAATGCTTCTGTTTAGATTTTATATGAAGATATTCCCGTTTCCAACGAAATCTTCACTGTTATCCAAATATCCACTTGCAGATTCTTCTAAAAGAGGGTTTCCAAACTGCTGTATGAAAAGAAAGGTTGAACTCCTTTAGTTGAGGAAACTCATGTCAAAGAAGTTTCTGAGAATGCTTCCGTCTAGATTTTATACGAAGATATTCCCGTTTCCAACGAAATTCTCACAGTTATCCAAATATCCACTTGCAGATTCTACCAAAAGAATGTTTCCAAACTGCTGTATCAAAAGAATGGTTGAGCTCCGTTAGTTGAGGACACTCATCACAAACAAGCTTTTGAGAATGCTTCTGTCTAGATTTTATATGAAGATATTCCCGTTTCCAACGAACTCTTCACAGTTACCCAAATATCCACTTGCCGATTCTACACAAAGAGTGTTTCCAAACTGCTGTATCAAAAGAAAGGTTGAACTCTGTAAGTAGACAAAACACATCACAAAGAAGTTTCTGAGAATGCTTCTGTCTAGATTTTATGTGAAGATATTCCCGTTTCCAACGAAATCTTCAAAGTTATCCAAATATCCACTTGCAGATTCTACAAAAAGTGTGTTTCCAAACTACTGTATCAACAGAAAGGTTCAACTCTGGTCACTGAGTACACACATCCCGATTAAGTTTCTGAGAATCTTTCTGTCTCTTTTTTATGGGAAGATATTTCTGTTTTCACCGTAGGCCTGAATTCGCTCAGAATGTCCACTTCCAGATACTACAGAAAGAGTGTTTCAAACCTGGGCTATGAAAGGGAATGTTCAGCTCTGTGACTTGAATGCAGATATCACAAAGCAGTTTCTGACAGTGCTTCTGTGTAGATTTTAGATGAAGATATTCCCGTTTCCAACGAAATCGTTAGAGCTATCCAAATATCCACTTACAGATTCTACAAAAAGAGAGTTTCCAAACTGCTCTATTTAAAGAAAGGTTGAACTCTGCTAGTTGAGGACGCACACCACAAGGAAGTTTCTGAGAATGCTTTTGTCCAGATTTTATATGAAGATATTCCCGTTTCCAACGAAATCTTTGAGGTATCCAAATATCCACTTACAGATTCTACAAAAAGAGAGTATCCAAACTGCTGTATCAAAAGAATGGTTGAACTCTGTTAGTTGAGGACACTCATCACAAAGAAGCTTCTGAGAATGCTTCTGTCTAGATTTTATATGAAGATATTCCCGTTTCCAACGAAATCTTCACAGTTATCCAAATATCCACTTGCAGATTCTACCAAAAGGGGGTTTTCAAACTTCTGTATCAAAAGAAAGGTTGAACTCTGTTAGTTGAGGACACACATCAAAAAGATGTTTCTGAGAATGCTTCTGTCTAGATTTTATTTGAAGATATTCCCATTTCCAACGAAATCTTCACAGTTATCCAAATATCCACTTGCAGATTCTACAAAAAGATTGTTTCCAAACTACAGTGTCAAAAGAAAGTTTGAACTCTGTTAGTGGAGGACACACATCACAATGAAGTTTCTGAGAATGCTTCTGTTTAGATTTTATATGAAGATATTCCCGTTTCCAACGAACTCTTCACAGTTATCCAAATATCCACTTGCCGATTCTACAAAAAGAGTGTTTCCAAACTGCTGTATTCAAGGAAAGGTTGAACACTGTAAGTAGAGAAAACACGACACAAAGAAGTTTCTGAGAAAGCTTCTGTCTAGATTTTATATGAAGATATTCCCGTTTCCAAAGAAATCTTCAAAGTTATCCAAATATCCACTTGCAGATTCTACAAAAAGAGTGTTTCCAAACTACTGTATCAACAGAAAGGTTCAACTCTGGTAACTGAGTACACACATCCTGTTTAAGTTGCTGAGAATCTTTCTGTCTCTTTTTTATGGGAAGATATTTCTGTTTTCACCGTAGGCCTGAATTCGCTCAAAATGTCAACTTCCAGATACTACAGAAACAGTGTTTCAAACCGGGGCTATGAAAGGGAATGTTCAGCTCTGTGACTTGAATGCAGATATCACAAAGCAGTTTCTGACAGTGCTTCTGTGTAGATTTTACATGAAGATATTCCCGTTTCCAACGAAATCGTTAGAGCTATCCAAATATCCACTTACAGATTCTACAAAAAGAGAGTTTCCAAACTGCTCTATTTAAAGAAAGGTTCAACTCTGTTAGTTGAGGACGCACACCACAAAGAAGTTTCTGAGACTGCTTTTGTCTAGATTTTATATGAAGATATTCCCGTTTCCAACGAAATCTTTAGAGGTATCCAAATATCCACTTACAGATTCTACAAAAAGAGAGTATCCAAACTGCTGTATCAAAAGAATGGTTGAACTCTGTTAGTTGAGGACACACATCACAAAGAAGTTTCGGAGAATGCTTCTGTCTAGATTTTATATGAAGATATTCCCGTTTCCAATGAAATTGTTAGAGGTATCCAAAGATCCACTTACAGATTCTACAAAAAGAGTGTTTCCAAACTGCTCTATCAAAAGAAAGGTGGAACTCGGTTCGTTGAAGACACACATCAAAAAGATGTTTCTGAGAATGCTTCTGTCTAGATTTTATTTGAAGATATTCCCATTTCCAACGAAATCTTCACAGTTATCGAAATATCCACTTGCAGATTCTACAAAAAGAGTGTTTCCAAACTACAGTGTCAAAAGAAAGTTTGAACTCTGTTAGTGGAGGACAAACATCACAATGAAGTTTCTGAGAATGCTTCTGTTTAGATTTTATATGAAGATATTCCCGTTTCCAACGAAATCTTCACTGTTATCCAAATATCCACTTGCAGATTCTTCTAAAAGAGGGTTTCCAAACTGCTGTATGAAAAGAAAGGTTGAACTCCTTTAGTTGAGGAAACTCATGTAAAAGAAGTTTCTGAGAATGCTTCCGTCTAGATTTTATATGAAGTTATTCCCGTTTCCAACGAAATTTTCACAGTTATCCAAATATCCACTTCCAGATTCTACCAAAAGTGTGTTTCCAAACTGCTGTATCAAAAGAATGGTTGAGCTCCGTTAGTTGAGGACACTCATCACAAACAAGCTTTTGAGAATGCTTCTGTCTAGATTTTATATGAAGATATTCCCGTTTCCAACGAACTCTTCACAGTTATCCAAATATCCACTTGCCGATTCTACACAAAGAGTGTTTCCAAACTGCTGTATCAAAAGAAAGGTTGAACTCTGTAAGTAGAGAAAACACATCACAAAGAAGTTTCTGAGAATGCTTCTGTCTAGATTTTATATGAAGATATTCCCGTTTCCAACGAAATCTTCAAAGTTATCCAAATATCCACTTGCAGATTCTACAAAAAGAGTGTTTCCCAACTGCTGTATCAACAGAAAGGTTCAACTCTGGTAACTGAGTACACACATCCCGATTAAGTTTCTGAGAATCTTTCTGTCTCTTTTTTATGGGAAGATATTTCTGTTTTCACCGTAGGCCTGAATTCGCTCAAAATGTCCACTTCCAGATACTACAGAAAGAGTGTTTCAAACCTGGGCTATGAAAGGGAATGTTCAGCTCTGTGACTTGAATGCAGATATCACAAAGCAGTTTCTGACAGTGCTTCTGTGTAGATTTTAGATGAAGATATTCCCGTTTCCAACGAAATCGTTAGAGCTATCCAAATATCCACTTACAGATTCTACAAAAAGAGAGTTTCCAAACTGCTCTATTTAACGAAAGGTTGAACTCTGTTAGTTGAGGACGCACACCACAAAGAAGTTTCTGAGAATGCTTTTGTCTAGATTTTATATGAAGATATTCCCGTTTCCAACGAAATCTTTAGAGGTATCCAAATATCCACTTACAGATTCTACAAAAAGAGAGTATCCAAACTGCTGTATCAAAAGAATGGTTGAACTCTGTTAGTTGAGGACACTCTTCACAAAGAAGCTTCTGAGAATGCTTCTGTCTAGATTTTATATGAAGATATTCCCGTTTCCAACGAAATCTTCACAGTTATCCAAATATCCACTTGCAGATTCTACCAAAAGGGGGTTTTCAAACTTCTGTATCAAAAGAAAGTTTGAACTCTGTTAGTTGAGGACACACATCACAAAGAAGTTTCGGAGAATGCTTCTGTCTATATTTTATATGAAGATATTCCCGTTTCCAATGAAATTGTTAGAGGTATCCAAATATCCACTTACAGATTCTACAAAAAGACTGTTTCCAAACTGCTCTATCAAAAGAAAGGTGAACTCGGTTAATTGAAGACACACATCAAAAAGATGTTTCTGAGAATGCTTCTGTCTAGATTTTATTTGAAGATATTCCGATTTCCAACGAAATCTTCACAGTTATCGAAATATCCACTTGCAGATTCTACAAAAAGAGTGTTTCCAAACTACAGTGTCAAAAGAAAGTTTGAACTCTGTTAGTGGAGGACACACATCACAATGAAGTTTCTGAGAATGCTTCTGTTTAGATTTTATATGAAGATATTCCCGTTTCCAACGAAATCTTCACTGTTATCCAAATATCCACTTGCAGATTCTTCTAAAAGAGGGTTTCCAAACTGCTGTATGAAAAGAAAGGTTGAACTCCTTTAGTTGAGGAAACTCATGTCAAAGAAGTTTCTGAGAATGCTTCCGTCTAGATTTTATATGAAGATATTCCCGTTTCCAACGAAATTTTCACAGTTATCCAAATATCCACTTCCAGATTCTACCAAAAGTGTGTTTCCAAACTGCTGTATCAAAAGAATGGTTGAGCTCCGTTAGTTGAGGACACTCATCACAAACAAGCTTTTGAGAATGCTTCTGTCTAGATTTTATATGAAGATATTCCCGTTTCCAACGAACTCTTCACAGTTATCCAAATATCCACTTGCCGATTCTACACAAAGAGTGTTTCCAAACTGCTGTATCAAAAGAAAGGTTGAACTCTGTAAGTAGAGAAAACACATCACAAAGAAGTTTCTGAGAATGCTTCTGTCTAGATTTTATATGAAGATATTCCCGTTTCCAACGAAATCTTCAAAGTTATCCAAATATCCACTTGCAGATTCTACAAAAAGAGTGTTTCCAAACTACTGTATCAACAGAAAGGTTCAACTCTGGTAACTGAGTACACACATCCCGATTAAGTTTCTGAGAATCTTTCTGTCTCTTTTTTATGGGAAGATATTTCTGTTTTCACCGTAGGCCTGAATTCGCTCAAAATGTCCACTTCCAGATACTACAGAAAGAGTGTTTCAAACCTGGGCTATGAAAGGGAATGTTCAGCTCTGTGACTTGAATGCAGATATCACAAAGCAGTTTCTGACAGTGCTTCTGTGTAGATTTTAGATGAAGATATTCCCGTTTCCAACGAAATCGTTAGAGCTATCCAAATATCCACTTACAGATTCTACAAAAAGAGAGTTTCCAAACTGCTCTATTTAACGAAAGGTTGAACTCTGTTAGTTGAGGACGCACACCACAAAGAAGTTTCTGAGAATGCTTTTGTCTAGATTTTATATGAAGATATTCCCGTTTCCAACGAAATCTTTAGAGGTATCCAAATATCCACTTACAGATTCTACAAAAAGAGAGTATCCAAACTGCTGTATCAAAAGAATGGTTGAACTCTGTTAGTTGAGGACACTCTTCACAAAGAAGCTTCTGAGAATGCTTCTGTCTAGATTTTATATGAAGATATTCCCGTTTCCAACGAAATCTTCACAGTTATCCAAATATCCACTTGCAGATTCTACCAAAAGGGGGTTTTCAAACTTCTGTATCAAAAGAAAGTTTGAACTCTGTTAGTTGAGGACACACATCACAAAGAAGTTTCGGAGAATGCTTCTGTCTATATTTTATATGAAGATATTCCCGTTTCCAATGAAATTGTTAGAGGTATCCAAATATCCACTTACAGATTCTACAAAAAGACTGTTTCCAAACTGCTCTATCAAAAGAAAGGTGAACTCGGTTAATTGAAGACACACATCAGAAAGATGTTTCTGAGAATGCTTCTGTCTAGATTTTATTTGAAGATATTCCGATTTCCAACGAAATCTTCACAGTTATCGAAATATCCACTTGCAGATTCTACAAAAAGAGTGTTTCCAAACTACAGTGTCAAAAGAAAGTTTGAACTCTGTTAGTGGAGGACACACATCACAATGAAGTTTCTGAGAATGCTTCTGTTTAGATTTTATATGAAGATATTCCCGTTTCCAATGAAATCTTCACTGTTATCCAAATATCCACTTGCAGATTCTTCTAAAAGAGGGTTTCCAAACTGCTGTATGAAAAGAAAGGTTGAACTCCTTTCGTTGAGGAAACTCATGTCAAAGAAGTTTCTGAGAATGCTTCCGTCTAGATTTTATATGAAGATATTCCCGTTTCCAACGAAATTCTCACAGTTATCCAAATATCCACTTGCAGATTCTACGAAAAGAGTGTTTCCAAACTACAGTGTCAAAAGAAAGTTTGAACTCTGTTAGTGGAGGACACACATCACAATGAAGTTTCTGAGAATGCTTCTGTTTAGATTTTATATGAAGATATTCCCGTTTCCAACGAAATCTTCACTGTTATCCAAATATCCACTTGCAGATACTTCTAAAAGAGTGTTTCCAAACTGCTGTATCAAAAGAATGGTTGAGCTCCGTTAGTGGAGGACACTCATCACAAACAAGCTTCTGAGAATGCTTCTGTCTAGATTTTATATGAAGATATTCCCGTTTCCAATGAACTCTTCACAGTTATCCAAATATCCACTTGCCGATTCTACAAAAAGAGTGTTTCCAAACTGCTGTATCAAAAGAAAGGTTGAACACCGTAAGTAGAGAAAACACATCACAAAGAAGTTTCTGAGAATGCTTCTGTCTAGATTTTATATGAAGATATTCCCGTTTCCAACGAAATCTTCAAAGTTATCCAAATATCCACTTGCAGATTCTACAAAAAGTGTGTTTCCAAACTACTGTATCAACAGAAAGGTTCAACTCTGGTAACTGAGTACACACATCCTGATTAAGTTTCTGAGAATCTTTCTGTCTCTTTTTTATGGGAAGATATTTCTGTTTTCACCGTAGGCCTGAATTCGCTCAAAATGTCCACTTCCAGATACCAGAGAAAGAGTGTTTCAAACCTGGGCTATGAAAGGGAATGTTCAGCTCTGTGACTTGAATGCAGATATCACAAAGCAGTTTCTGACAGTGCTTCTGTGTAGATTTTAGATGAAGATATTCCTGTTTCCAACGAAATCGTTAGAGCTATCCAAATATCCACTTACAGATTCTACAGAAAGAGAGTTTCCAAACTGCTCTATTTAAAGAAAGGTTGAACTCTGTTAGTTGAGGACGCACACCACAAATAAGTTTCTGAGAATGCTTTTGTCCAGATTTTATATGAAGATATTCCCGTTTCCAACGAAATCTTTAGAGGTATCCAAATATCCACTTACAGATTCTACAAAAAGAGAGTATCCAAACTGCTGTATCAAAAGAATGGTTGAACTCTGTTAGTTGAGGACACTCATCACAAAGAAGCTTCTGAGAATGCTTCTGTCTAGATTTTATATGAAGATATTCCCGTTTCCAACGAAATCTTCACAGTTATCCAAATATCCACTTGCAGATTCTACCAAAAGGGGGTTTTCAAACTTCTGTATCAAAAGAAAGGTTGAACTCTGTTAGTTGAGGACACACATCACAAAGAAGTTTCGGAGAATGCTTCCTTCTGGATTTTATATGAAGATATTCCCGTTTCCAATGAAATTGTTAGAGGTATCCAAATATCCACTGATAGATTCTACAAAAAGACTGTTTCCAAACTGCTCTATCAAAAGAAAGGTGGAACTCGGTTCGTTGAAGACACACATCAAAAAGATGTTTCTGAGAATGCTTCTGTCTAGATTATATTTGAAGATATTCCCATTTCCAACGAAATCTTCACAGTTATCCAAATATCCACTTGCAGATTCTACAAAAAGAGTGTTTCCAAACTACAGTGTCAAAAGAAAGTTTGAACTCTGTTAGTGGAGGACACACATCACAATGAAGTTTCTGAGAATGCTTCTGTTTAGATTTTATATGAAGATATTCACGTTTCCAACGAAATCTTCACTGTTATCCAAATATCCACTTGCAGATTCTTCTAAAAGAGGGTTTCCAAACTGCTGTATGAAAAGAAAGGTTGAACTCCTTTAGTTGAGGAAACTCATGTCAAAGAAGTTTCTGAGAATGCTTCCGTCTAGATTTTATATGAAGATATTCCCGTTTCCAACGAAATTTTCACAGTTATCCAAACATCCACATGCAGATTCTACCAAAAGAGTGTTTCCAAACTGCTGTATCAAAAGAATGGTTGAGCTCCGTTAGTTGAGGACACTCATCACAAACAAGCTTCTGAGAATGCTTCTGTCTAGATTTTATATGAAGATATTCCCGTTTCCAACGAACTCTTCACAGTTATCCAAATATCCACTTGCCGATTCTACAAAAAGAGTGTTTCCAAACTGCTGTATCAAAAGAAAGGTTGAACACTGTAAGTAGAGGAAACACATCACAAAGAAGTTTCTGAGAATGCTTCTGTCTAGATTTTATATGAAGATATTCCCGTTTCCAACGAAATCTTCAAAGTTATCCAAATATCCACTTGCAGATTCTACAAAAAGAGTGTTTCCAAACTACTGTATCAACAGAAAGGTTCAACTCTGGTAACTGAGTACACACATCCTGATTAAGTTTCTGAGAATCTTTCTGTCTCTTTTTTATGGGAAGATATTTCTGTTTTCACCGTAGGCCTGAATTCGCTCAAAATGTCCACTTCCAGATACCAGAGAAAGAGTGTTTCAAACCTGGGCTATGAAAGGGAATGTTCAGCTCTGTGACTTGAATGCAGATATCACAAAGCAGTTTCTGACAGTGCTTCTGTGTAGATTTTAGATGAAGATATTCCCGTTTCCAACGAAATCTTTAGAGGTATCCAAATATCCACTTACAGATTCTACAAAAAGAGAGTATCCAAACTGCTGTATCAAAACAATGGTTGAACTCTGTTAGTTGAGGACACTCATCACAAAGAAGCTTCTGAGAATGCTTCTGTCTAGATTTTATATGAAGATATTCCCGTTTCCAACGAAATCTTCACAGTTATCCAAATATCCACTTGCAGATTCTACCAAAAGGGGGTTTTCAAACTTCTGTATCAAAAGAAAGGTTGAACTCTGTTAGTTGAGGACACACATCACAAAGAAGTTTCGGAGAATGCTTCTGTCTAGATTTTATATGAAGATATTCCCGTTTCCAATGAAATTGTTAGAGGTATCCAAATATCCACTTACAGATTCTACAAAAAGAGTGTTTCCAAACTGCTCTATCAAAAGAAAGGTGGATCTCGGTTCGTTGAAGACACACATCCAAAAGATGTTTCTGAGAATGCTTCTGTCTAGATTTTATTTGAAGATATTCCCATTTCCACCGAAATCTTCACAGTTATCCAAATATCCACTTGCAGATTCTACAAAAAGAGTGTTTCCAAACTACAGTGTCAAAAGAAAGTTTGAACTCTGTTAGTGGAGGACACACATCACAATGAAGTTTCTGAGAATGCTTCTGTTTAAATTTTATATGAAGATATTCCCGTTTCCAACGAAATCTTCACTGTTATCAAAATATCCACTTGCAGATTCTTCTAAAAGAGGGTTTCCAAACTGCTGTATGAAAAGAAAGGTTCAACTCCTTTAGTTGAGGAAACTCATGTCAAAGAAGTTTCTGAGAATGCTTCCGTCTAGATTTTATATGAAGATATTCCAGTTTCCAACGAAATTTTCACAGTTATCCAAATATCCACTTGCAGATTCTACCAAAAGAGTGTTTCCAAACTGCTGTATCAAAAGAATGGTTGAGCTCCGTTAGTTGAGGACACTCATCACAAACAAGCTTTTGAGAATGCTTCTGTCTAGATTTTATAGGAAGATATTCCCCTTTCCAACGAACTCTTCACAGTTATCCAAATATCCACTTGCCGATTCTACAAAAAGAGTGTTTCCAAACTGCTGTATCAAAAGAAAGGTTGAATTCTGTAAGTAGAGAAAACACATCACAAAGAAGTTTCTGAGAATGCTTCTGTCTAGATTTTATATGAAGATATTCCCGTTTCCAACGAAATCTTCAAAGTTATCCAAATATCCACTTGCAGATTCTACAAAAAGAGTGTTTCCCAACTACTGTATCAACAGAAAGGTTCAACTCTGGTAACTGAGTACACACATCCCAATTAAGTTTCTGAGAATCTTTCTGTCTCTTTTTTATGGGAAGATATTTCTGTTTTCACCGTAGGCCTGAATTCGCTCAAAATGTCCACTTCCAGATACCACAGAAAGAGTGTTTCAAACCTGGGCTATGAAAGGGAATGTTCAGCTCTGTGACTTGAATGCAGATATCACAAAGCAGTTTCTGACAGTGCTTCTGTGTAGATTTTAGATGAAGATATTCCCGTTTCCAACGAAATCGTTAGAGCTATCCAAATATCCACTTACAGATTCTACAAAAAGAGATTTTCCAAACTGCTCTATTTAAAGAAAGGTTGAACTCTGTTAGTTGAGGACGCACACCACAAAGAAGTTTCTGAGAATGCTTTTGTCTAGATTTTATATGAAGATATTCCCGTTTCCAGTGAAATCTTCAAAGTTATCCAAATATCCACTTGCAGATTCTACAAAAAGTGTGTTTCCAAACTACTGTATCAACAGAAAGGTTCAACTCTGGTAACTGAGTACACACATCCCGATTAAGTTTCTGAGAATCTTTCTGTCTCTTTTTTATGGGAAGATATTTGTGTTTTCACCGTAGGCCTGAATTCGCTCAAAATGTCCACTTCCAGATACTACAGAAAGAGTGTTTCAAACCTGGGCTATGAAAGAGAATGTTCAGCTCTGTGACTTGAATGCAGATATCACAAAGCAGTTTCTGACAGTGCTTCTGTGTAGATTTTAGATGAAGATATTCCCGTTTCCAACGAAATCGTTAGAGCTATCCAAATATCCACTTACAGATTCTACAAAAAGAGAGTTTCCAAACTGCTCTATTTAAAGAAAGGTTGAGCTCTGCTAGTTGAGGACGCACACCACAAGGAAGTTTCTGAGAATGCTTTTGTCTAGATTTTATATGAAGATATTCCCGTTTCCAACGAAATCTTTAGAGGTATCCAAGTATCCACTTACAGATTCTACAAAAAGAGAGTATCCAAATTGCTGTATCAAAAGAATGGTTGAACTCTGTTAGTTGAGGACACTCATCACAAAGAAGCTTCTGAGAATGCTTCTGTCTAGATTTTATATGAAGATATTCCCGTTTCCAACGAAATCTTCACAGTTATCGAAATATCCACTTGCAGATTCTACCAAAAGGGGGTTTTCAAACTTCTGTATCAAAAGAAAGGTTGAACTCTGTTAGTTGAGGACACACATCACAAAGAAGTTTCGGAGAATGCTTCTGTCTAGATTTTATATGAAGATATTCCCGTTTCCAATGAAATTGTTAGAGGTATCCAAATATCCACTTACAGATTCTACAAAAAGACTGTTTCCAAACTGCTCTATCAAAAGAAAGGTGGAACTCGGTTCGTTGAAGACACACATCAAAAAGATGTTTCTGAGAATGCTTCTGTCTAGATTTTATTTGAAGATATTCCCATTTCCAACGAAATCTTCACAGTTATCCAAATATCCACTTGCAGATTCTACAAAAAGAGTGTTTCCAAACTACAGTGTCAAAAGAAAGTTTGAACTCTGTTAGTGGAGGACACACATCACAATGAAGTTTCTGAGAATGCTTCTGTTTAGATTTTATATGAAGATATTCCCGTTTCCAACGAAATCTTCACTGTTATCCAAATATCCACTTGCAGATTCTTCTAAAAGAGGGTTTCCAAACTGCTGTATGAAAAGAAAGGTTGAACTCCTTTAGTTGAGGAAACTCATGTCTAAGAAGTTTCTGAGAATGCTTCCGTCTAGATTTTATATGAGGATATTCCGGTTTCCAACGAAATTTTCACAGTTATCCAAACATCCACATGCAGATTCTACCAAAAGAGTGTTTCCAAACTGCTGTATCAAAAGAATGGTTGAGCTCCGTTAGTTGAGGACACTCATCACAAACAAGCTTCTGAGAATGCTTCTGTCTAGATTTTATATGAAGATATTCCCGTTTCCAACGAACTCTTCACAGTTATCCAAATATTCGCTTGCCTATTCTACAAAAAGAGTGTTTCCAAACTGCTGTATCAAAAGAAAGGTTGAACACTCTAAGTAGAGAAAACACGTCACAAAGAAGTTTCTGAGAATGCTTCTGTCTAGATTTTATATGAAGATATTCCCGATTCCAACGAAATCTTCAAAGTTATCCAAATATCCGCTTGCAGATTCTACAAAAAGAGTGTTTCCAAACTACTGTATCAACAGAAAGGTTCAACTCTGGTAACTGAGTACACACATCCTGATTAAGTTTCTGTGAATCTTTCTGTCTCTTTTTTATGGGAAGATATTTCTGTTTTCACCGTAGGCCTGAATTCGCTCAAAATGTCCACTTCCAGATACCAGAGAAAGAGTGTTTCAAACCTGGGCTATGAAAGGGAATGTTCAGCTCTGTGACTTGAATGCAGATATCACAAAGCAGTTTCTGACAGTGCTTCTGTGTAGATTTTAGATGAAGATATTCCTGTTTCCAACGAAATCCTTAGAGCTATCCAAATATCCACTTACAGATTCTACAAAAAGAGAGTTTCCAAACTGCTCTATTTAAAGAAAGGTTGAACTCTGTTAGTTTAGGACGCACACCACAAAGAAGTTTCTGAGAATGCTTTTGTCCAGATTTTATATGAAGATATTCCCGTTTCCAACGAAATCTTTAGAGGTATCCAAATATCCACTTACAGATTCTACAAAAAGAGAGTATCCAAACTGCTGTATCAAAAGAATGGTTGAACTCTGTTAGTTGGGGACACTCATCACAAAGAAGCTTCTGAGAATGCTTCTGTCTAGATTTTATATGAAGATATTCCCGTTTCCAACGAAATCTTCACAGTTATCCAAATATCCACTTGCAGATTCTACCAAAAGGGGGTTTTCAAACTTCTGTATCAAAAGAAAGGTTGAACTCTGTTAGTTGAGGACACACATCACAAAGAAGTTTCGGAGAATGCTTCTGTCTAGATTTTATATGAAGATATTCCCGTTTCCAATGAAATTGTTAGAGGTATCCAAATATCCACTTACAGATTCTACAAAAAGACTGTTTCCAAACTGCTCTATCAAAAGAAAGGTGGAACTCGGTTCGTTGAAGACACACATCCAAAAGATGTTTCTGAGAATGCTTCTGTCTAGATTTTATTTGAAGATATTCCCATTTCCACCGAAATCTTCACAGTTATCCAAATATCCACTTGCAGATTCTACAAAAAGAGTGTTTCCAAACTACAGTGTCAAAAGAAAGTTTGAACTCTGTTAGTGGAGGACACACATCACAATGTAGTTTCTGAGAATGCTTCTGTTTAAATTTTATATGAAGATATTCCCGTTTCCAACGAAATCTTCACTGTTATCCAAATATCCACTTGCAGATTCTTCTAAAAGAGGGTTTCCAAACTGCTGTATGAAAAGAAAGGTTGAACTCCTTTAGTTGAGGAAACTCATGTCACAGAAGTTTCTGAGAATGCTTCCGTCTAGATTTTATATGAAGATATTCCCGTTTCCAACGAAATTTTCACAGTTATCCAAATATCCACTTGCAGATTCTACCAAAAGAGTGTTTCCAAACTGCTGTATCAAAAGAATGGTTGAGCTCCGTTAGTTGAGGACACTCATCACAAACAAGCTTTTGAGAATGCTTCTGTCTAGATTTTATAGGAAGATATTCCCCTTTCCAACGAACTCTTCACAGTTATCCAAATATCCACTTGCCGATTCTACAAAAAGAGTGTTTCCAAACTGCTGTATCAAAAGAAAGGTTGAATTCTGTAAGTAGAGAAAACACATCACAAAGAAGTTTCTGAGAATGCTTCTGTCTAGATTTTATATGAAGATATTCCCGTTTCCAACGAAATCTTCAAAGTTATCCAAATATCCACTTGCAGATTCTACAAAAAGAGTGTTTCCCAACTACTGTATCAACAGAAAGGTTCAACTCTGGTAACTGAGTACACACATCCCAATTAAGTTTCTGAGAATCTTTCTGTCTCTTTTTTATGGGAAGATATTTCTGTTTTCACCGTAGGCCTGAATTCGCTCAAAATGTCCACTTCCAGATACCACAGAAAGAGTGTTTCAAACCTGGGCTATGAAAGGGAATGTTCAGCTCTGTGACTTGAATGCAGATATCACAAAGCAGTTTCTGACAGTGCTTCTGTGTAGATTTTAGATGAAGATATTCCCGTTTCCAACGAAATCGTTAGAGCTATCCAAATATCCACTTACAGATTCTACAAAAAGAGAGTTTCCAAACTGCTCTATTTAAAGAAAGGTTGAACTCTGTTAGTTGAGGACGCACACCACAAAGAAGTTTCTGAGAATGCTTTTGTCTAGATTTAATATGAAGATATTCCCGTTTCCAGTGAAATCTTCAAAGTTATCCAAATATCCACTTGCAGATTCTACAAAAAGTGTGTTTCCAAACTACTGTATCAACAGAAAGGTTCAACTCTGGTAACTGAGTACACACATCCCGATTAAGTTTCTGAGAATCTTTCTGTCTCTTTTTTATTGGAAGATATTTGTGTTTTCACCGTAGGCCTGAATTCGCTCAAAATGTCCACTTCCAGATACTACAGAAAGAGTGTTTCAAACCTGGGCTATGAAAGAGAATGTTCAGCTCTGTGACTTGAATGCAGATATCACAAAGCAGTTTCTGACAGTGCTTCTGTGTAGATTTTAGATGAAGATATTCCCGTTTCCAACGAAATCGTTAGAGCTATCCAAATATCCACTTACAGATTCTACAAAAAGAGAGTTTCCAAACTGCTCTATTTAAAGAAAGGTTGAACTCTGCTAGTTGAGGACGCACACCACAAGGAAGTTTCTGAGAATGCTTTTGTCTAGATTTTATATGAAGATATTGCCGTTTCCAACGAAATCTTTAGAAGTATCCAAGTATCCACTTACAGATTCTACAAAAAGAGAGTATCCAAATTGCTGTATCAAAAGAATGGTTGAACTCTGTTAGTTGAGGACACTCATCACAAAGAAGCTTCTGAGAATGCTTCTGTCTAGATTTTATATGAAGATATTCCCGTTTCCAACGAAATCTTCACAGTTATCGAAATATCCACTTGCAGATTCTACCAAAAGGGGGTTTTCAAACTTCTGTATCAAAAGAAAGGTTGAACTCTGTTAGTTGAGGACACACATCACAAAGAAGTTTCGGAGAATGCTTCTGTCTAGATTTTATATGAAGATATTCCCGTTTCCAATGAAATTGTTAGAGGTATCCAAATATCCACTTACAGATTCTACAAAAAGACTGTTTCCAAACTGCTCTATCAAAAGAAAGGTGGAACTCGGTTCGTTGAAGACACACATCAAAAAGATGTTTCTGAGAATGCTTCTGTCTAGATTTTATTTGAAGATATTCCCATTTCCAACGAAATCTTCACAGTTATCCAAATATCCACTTGCAGATTCTACAAAAAGAGTGTTTCCAAACTACAGTGTCAAAAGAAAGTTTGAACTCTGTTAGTGGAGGACACACATCACAATGAAGTTTCTGAGAATGCTTCTGTTTAGATTTTATATGAAGATATTCCCGTTTCCAACGAAATCTTCACTGTTATCCAAATATCCACTTGCAGATTCTTCTAAAAGAGGGTTTCCAAACTGCTGTATGAAAAGAAAGGTTGAACTCCTTTAGTTGAGGAAACTCATGTCTAAGAAGTTTCTGAGAATGCTTCCGTCTAGATTTTATATGAGGATATTCCGGTTTCCAACGAAATTTTCACAGTTATCCAAACATCCACATGCAGATTCTACCAAAAGAGTGTTTCCAAACTGCTGTATCAAAAGAATGGTTGAGCTCCGTTAGTTGAGGACACTCATCACAAACAAGCTTCTGAGAATGCTTCTGTCTAGATTTTATATGAAGATATTCCCGTTTCCAACGAACTCTTCACAGTTATCCAAATATTCGCTTGCCTATTCTACAAAAAGAGTGTTTCCAAACTGCTGTATCAAAAGAAAGGTTGAACACTCTAAGTAGAGAAAACACGTCACAAAGAAGTTTCTGAGAATGCTTCTGTCTAGATTTTATATGAAGATATTCCCGTTTCCAACGAAATCTTCAAAGTTATCCAAATATCCACTTGCAGATTCTACAAAAAGAGTGTTTCCAAACTACTGTATCAACAGAAAGGTTCAACTCTGGTAACTGAGTACACACATCCTGATTAAGTTTCTGTGAATCTTTCTGTCTCTTTTTTATGGGAAGATATTTCTGTTTTCACCGTAGGCCTGAATTCGCTCAAAATGTCCACTTCCAGATACCAGAGAAAGAGTGTTTCAAACCTGGGCTATGAAAGGGAATGTTCAGCTCTGTGACTTGAATGCAGATATCACAAAGCAGTTTCTGACAGTGCTTCTGTGTAGATTTTAGATGAAGATATTCCTGTTTCCAACGAAATCCTTAGAGCTATCCAAATATCCACTTACAGATTCTACAAAAAGAGAGTTTCCAAACTGCTCTATTTAAAGAAAGGTTGAACTCTGTTAGTTTAGGACGCACACCACAAAGAAGTTTCTGAGAATGCTTTTGTCCAGATTTTATATGAAGATATTCCCGTTTCCAATGAAATCTTTAGAGGTATCCAAATATCCACTTACAGATTCTACAAAAAGAGAGTATCCAAACTGCTGTATCAAAAGAATGGTTGAACTCTGTTAGTTGGGGACACTCATCACAAAGAAGCTTCTGAGAATGCTTCTGTCTAGATTTTATATGAAGATATTCCCGTTTCCAACGAAATCTTCACAGTTATCCAAATATCCACTTGCAGATTCTACCAAAAGGGGGTTTTCAAACTTCTGTATCAAAAGAAAGGTTGAACTCTGTTAGTTGAGGACACACATCACAAAGAAGTTTCGGAGAATGCTTCTGTCTAGATTTTATATGAAGATATTCCCGTTTCCAATGAAATTGTTAGAGGTATCCAAATATCCACTTACAGATTCTACAAAAAGACTGTTTCCAAACTGCTCTATCAAAAGAAAGGTGGAACTCGGTTCGTTGAAGACACACATCCAAAAGATGTTTCTGAGAATGCTTCTGTCTAGATTTTATTTGAAGATATTCCCATTTCCACCGAAATCTTCACAGTTATCCAAATATCCACTTGCAGATTCTACAAAAAGAGTGTTTCCAAACTACAGTGTCAAAAGAAAGTTTGAACTCTGTTAGTGGAGGACACACATCACAATGTAGTTTCTGAGAATGCTTCTGTTTAAATTTTATATGAAGATATTCCCGTTTCCAACGAAATCTTCACTGTTATCCAAATATCCACTTGCAGATTCTTCTAAAAGAGGGTTTCCAAACTGCTGTATGAAAAGAAAGGTTGAACTCCTTTAGTTGAGGAAACTCATGTCAAAGAAGTTTCTGAGAATGCTTCCGTCTAGATTTTATATGAAGATATTCCCGTTTCCAACGAAATTTTCACAGTTATCCAAATATCCACTTGCAGATTCTACCAAAAGAGTGTTTCCAAACTGCTGTATCAAAAGAATGGTTGAGCTCCGTTAGTTGAGGACACTCATCACAAACAAGCTTTTGAGAATGCTTCTGTCTAGATTTTATAGGAAGATATTCCCCTTTCCAACGAACTCTTCACAGTTATCCAAATATCCACTTGCCGATTCTACAAAAAGAGTGTTTCCAAACTGCTGTATCAAAAGAAAGGTTGAATTCTGTAAGTAGAGAAAACACATCACAAAGAAGTTTCTGAGAATGCTTCTGTCTAGATTTTATATGAAGATATTCCCGTTTCCAACGAAATCTTCAAAGTTATCCAAATATCCACTTGCAGATTCTACAAAAAGAGTGTTTCCCAACTACTGTATCAACAGAAAGGTTCAACTCTGGTAACTGAGTACACACATCCCAATTAAGTTTCTGAGAATCTTTCTGTCTCTTTTTTATGGGAAGATATTTCTGTTTTCACCGTAGGCCTGAATTCGCTCAAAATGTCCACTTCCAGATACCACAGAAAGAGTGTTTCAAACCTGGGCTATGAAAGGGAATGTTCAGCTCTGTGACTTGAATGCAGATATCACAAAGCAGTTTCTGACAGTGCTTCTGTGTAGATTTTAGATGAAGATATTCCCGTTTCCAACGAAATCGTTAGAGCTATCCAAATATCCACTTACAGATTCTACAAAAAGAGAGTTTCCAAACTGCTCTATTTAAAGAAAGGTTGAACTCTGTTAGTTGAGGACGCACACCACAAAGAAGTTTCTGAGAATGCTTTTGTCCAGATTTTATATGAAGATATTCCCGTTTCCAACGAAATCTTTAGAGGTATCCAAATATCCACTTACAGATTCTACAAAAAGAGAGTTTCCAAACTGCTCTATTTAAAGAAAGGTTGAACTCTGTTAGTTGAGGACGCACACCACAAAGAAGTTTCTGAGAATGCTTTTCTCCAGATTTTATATGAAGATATTCCCGTTTCCAACGAAATCTTTAGAGGTATCCAAATATCCACTTACAGATTCTACAAAAAGAGAGTATCCAAACTGCTGTATCAAAACAATGGTTGAACTCTGTTAGTTGAGGACACTCATCACAAAGAAGCTTCTGAGAATGCTTCTGTCTAGATTTTATATGAAGATATTCCCGTTTCCAACGAAATCTTCACAGTTATCCAAATATCCACTTGCAGATTCTACCAAAAGGGGGTTTTCAAACTTCTGTATCAAAAGAAAGGTTGAACTCTGTTAGTTGAGGACACACATCACAAAGAACTTTCGGAGAACGCTTCTGTCTAGATTTTATATGAAGATATTCCCGTTTCCAATGAAATTGTTAGAGGTATCCAAATATTCACTTACAGATACTACAAAAAGAGTGTTTCCAAACTGCTCTATCAAAAGAAAGGTGGAACTCGGTTAGTTGAAGACACACATCAAAAAGATGTTTCTGAGAATGCTTCTGTCTAGATTTTATTTGAAGATATTCCCATTTCCAACGAAATCTTCACAGTTATCGAAATATCCACTTGCAGATTCCACAAAAAGACTGTTTCCAAACTACAGTGTCAAAAGAAAGTTTGAACTCTGTTAGTGGAGGACACACATCACAATGAAGTTTCTGAGAATGCTTCTGTTTAGATTTTATATGAAGATATTCCCGTTTCCAACGAAATCTTCACTGTTATCCAAATATCCACTTGCAGATTCTTCTAAAAGAGGGTTTCCAAACTGCTGTATGAAAAGAAAGGTTGAACTCCTTTAGTTGAGGAAACTCATGTCAAAGAAGTTTCTGAGAATGCTTCCGTCTAGATTTTATATGAAGATATTCCCATTTCCAACGAAATTTTCACAGTTATCCAAATATCCACTTGCAGATTCTACCAAAAGAGTGTTTCCAAACTGCTGTATCAAAAGAATGGTTGAGCTCCGTTAGTTGAGGACACTCATCACAAACAAGCTTTTGAGAATGCTTCTGTCTAGATTTTATAGGAAGATATTCCCGTTTGCAACGAACTCTTCACAGTTATCCAAATATCCACTTGCCGATTCTACAAAAAGAGTGTTTCCAAACTGCTGTGTCAAAAGAAAGGTTGAACTCTGTAAGTAGAGAAAACACATCACAAAGAAGTTTCTGAGAATGCTTCTGTCTAGATTTTATATGAAGATATTCCCGTTTCCAACGAAATCTTCAAAGTTATCCAAATATCCACTTGCAGATTCTACAAAAAGAGTGTTTCCCAACTACTGTATCAACAGAAAGGTTCAACTCTGGTAACTGAGTACACACATCCCAATTAAGTTTCTGAGAATCTTTCTGTCTCTTTTTTATGGGAAGATATTTCTGTTTTCACCGTAGGCCTGAATTCGCTCAAAATGTCCACTTCCAGATACTACAGAAAGAGTGTTTCAAACCTGGGCTGTGAAAGAGAATGTTCAGCTCTGTGACTTGAATGCAGATATCACAAAGCAGTTTCTGACAGTTCTTCTGTGTAGATTTTAGATGAAGATATTCCCGTTTCCAACGAAATCGTTAGAGCTATCCAAATATCCACTTACAGATTCTACAAAAAGAGAGTTTCCAAACTGCTCTATTTAAAGAAAGGTTGAACTCTGTTAGTTGAGGACGCACACCACAAAGAAGTTTGTGAGAATGCTTTTGTCTAGATTTTATATGAAGATATTCCCGTTTCCAACGAAATCTTTAGAGGTATCCAAATATCCACTTACAGATTCTACAAAAAGAGAGTATCCAAACTGCTGTATCAAAAGAATGGTTGAACTCTGTTAGTTGAGGACACTCATCACAAAGAAGCTTCTGAGAATGCTTCTGTCTAGATTTTATATGAAGATATTCCCGTTTCCAACGAAATCTTCACAGTTATCCAAATATCCACTTGCAGATTCTACCAAAAGGGGGTTTTCAAACTTCTGTATCAAAAGAAAGGTTGAACTCTGTTAGTTGAGGACACACATCACAAAGAAGTTTCGGAGAATGCTTCTGTCTAGATTTTATATGAAGATATTCCCGTTTCCAACGAAATTTTCACAGTTATCCAAATATCCACTTGCAGATTCTACCAGAAGAGTGTTTCCAAACTGCTGTATCAATAGAATGGTTGAGCTCCCTTAGTTGAGGACACTCATCACAAACAAGCTTTTGAGAATGCTTCTGTCTAGATTTTATAGGAAGATATTGCCGTTTCCAACGAACTCTTCACAGTTATCCAAATATCCACTTGCCGATTCTACAAAAAGAGTGTTTCCAAACTGCTGTATCAAAAGAAATGTTGAACTCTGTAAGTAGAGAAAACACATCACAAAGAAGTTTCTGAGAATGCTTCTGTCTAGATTTTATATGAAGATATTCCCGTTTCCAACGAAATTTTCAAAGTTATCCAAATATCCACTTGCAGATTCTACAAAAAGTGTGTTTCCCAACTACTATATCAACAGAAAGGTTCAACTCTGGTAACTGAGTACACACATCCCGATTAAGTTTCTGAGAATCTTTCTGTCTCTTTTTTATGGGAAGATATTTCTGTTTTCACCGTAGGCCTGAATTCGCTCAAAATGTCCACTTCCAGATACTACAGAAAGAGTGTTTCAAACCTGGGCTATGAAAGGGAATGTTCAGCTCTGTGACTTGAATGCAGATATCACAAAGCAGTTTCTGACAGTGCTTCTGTGTAGATTTTAGATGAAGATATTCCCGTTTCCAACGAAATCGTTAGAGCTATCCAAATATCCACTTACAGATTCTACAAAAAGAGAGTTTCCAAACTGCTCTATTTAACGAAAAGTTGAACTCTGTTAGTTGAGGACGCACACCACAAAGAAGTTTCTGAGAATGCTTTTGTCTAGATTTTATATGAAGATATTCCCGTTTCCAACGAAATCTTTAGAGGTATCCAAATATCCACTTACAGATTCTACAAAAAGAGAGTATCCAAACTGCTGTATCAAAAGAATGGTTGAACTCTGTTAGTTGAGGACACTCATCACAAAGAAGCTTCTGAGAATGCTTCTGTCTAGATTTTATATGAAGATATTCCCGTTTCCAACGAAATCTTCACAGTTATCCAAATATCCACTTGCAGTTTCTACCAAAAGAGGGTTTTCAAACTTCTGTATCAAAAGAAAGGTTGAACTCTGTTAGTTGAGGACACACATCACAAAGAAGTTTCGGAGAATGCTTCTGTCTAGATTTTATATGAAGATATTCCCGTTTCCAATGAAATTGTTAGAGGTATCCAAATATCCACTTACAGATTCTACAAAAAGACTGTTTCCAAACTGCTCTATCAAAAGAAAGGTGAACTCGGTTAATTGAAGACACACATCAAAAAGATGTTTCTGAGAATGCTTCTGTCTAGATTTTATTTGAAGATATTCCGATTTCCAACGAAATCTTCACAGTTATCGAAATATCCACTTGCAGATTCTACAAAAAGAGTGTTTCCAAACTACAGTGTCAAAAGAAAGTTTGAACTCTGTTAGTGGAGGACACACATCACAATGAAGTTTCTGAGAATGCTTCTGTTTAGATTTTATATGAAGATATTCCCGTTTCCAACGAAATCTTCACTGTTATCCAAATATCCACTTGCAGATTCTTCTAAAAGAGGGTTTCCAAACTGCTGTATGAAAAGAAAGGTTGAACTCCTTTAGTTGAGGAAACTCATGTCAAAGAAGTTTCTGAGAATGCTTCCGTCTAGATTTTATATGAAGATATTCCCGTTTCCAACGAAATTTTCACAGTTATCCAAATATCCACTTGCAGATTCTACCAAAAGAGTGTTTCCAAACTGCTGTATCAAAAGAATGGTTGAGCTCCGTTAGTTGAGGACACTCATAACAAACAAGCTTTTGAGAATGCTTCTGTCTAGATTTTATATGAAGATATTCCCGTTTCCAACGAACTCTTCACAGTTATCCAAATATCCACTTGCCGATTCTACAAAAAGAGTGTTTCCAAACTGCTGTATGAAAGGAAAGGTTGAACTCTGTAAGTAGAGAAAACACATCACAAAGAAGTTTCTGAGAATGCTTCTGTCTAGATTTTATATGAAGATATTCCCGTTTCCAACGAAATCTTCAAAGTTATCCAAATATCCACTTGCAGATTCTACAAAAAGAGTGTTTCCAAACTACTGTATCAACAGAAAGGTTCAACTCTGGTAACTGAGTACACACATCCCGATTAAGTTTCTGAGAATCTTTCTGTCTCTTTTTTATGGGAAGATATTTCTGTTTTCACCGTAGGCCTGAATTCGCTCAAAATGTCCACTTCCAGATACTACAGAAAGAGTGTTTCAAACCTGGGCTATGAAAGGGAATGTTCAGCTCTGTGACTTGAATGCAGATATCACAAAGCAGTTTCTCACAGTGCTTCTGTGTAGATTTTAGATGAAGATATTCCCATTTCCAACGAAATCGTTAGAGCTATCCAAATATCCACTTACAGATTCTACAAAAAGAGAGTTTCCAAACTGCTCTATTTAAAGAAAGGTTGAACTCTGTTAGTTGAGGACGCACACCACAAAGAAGTTTCTGAGAATGCTTTTGTCTAGATTTTATATGAAGATATTCCCGTTTAAAACGAAATCTTTAGAGGTATCCAAATATCCATTTACAGATTCTACAAAAAGAGAGTATCCAAACTGCTGTATCAAAAGAATGGTTGAACTCTGTTAGTTGAGGACACTCATCACAAAAAAGCTTCTGAGAATGCTTCTGTCTAGATTTTATATGATGATATTCCCGTTTCCAACGAAATCTTCAAAGTTATCCAAATATCCACTTGCAGATTCTACCAAAAGAGTGTTTCCAAACTACTGTATCAACAGAAAGGATCAACTCTGGTAACTGAGTACACACATCCCGATTAAGTTTCTGAGAATCTTTCTGTCTCTTTTTTATGGGAAGATATTTCTGTTTTCACCGTAGGCCTGAATTCGCTCAAAATGTCCACTTCCAGATACTACAGAAAGAGTGTTTCAAACCTAGGCTATGAAAGGGAATGTTCAGCTCTGTGACTTGAATGCAGATATCACAAAGCAGTTTCTGACAGTGCTTCTGTGTAGATTTTAGATGAAGATATTCCCGTTTCCAACGAAATCGTTAGAGCTATCCAAATATCCACTTACAGATTCTACAAAAAGAGAGTTTCCAAACTGCTCTATTTAAAGAAAAGTTGAACTCTGTTAGTTGAGGAAGCACACCACAAAGAAGATTCTGAGAATGCTTTTGTCTAGATTTTATATGAAGATATTCCCGTTTCCAGCGAAATCTTCAAAGTTATCCAAATATCCACTTGCAGATTCTACAAAAAGTGTGTTTCCAAACTACTGTATCAACAGAAAGGTTCAACTCTGGTAACTGAGTACACACATCCCGATTAAGTTTCTGAGAATCTTTCTGTCTCTTTTTTATGGGAAGATATTTCTGTTTTCACCGTAGGCCTGAATTCGCTCAAAATGTCCACTTCCAGATACTACAGAAAGAGTGTTTCAAACCTGGGCTATGAAAGGGAATGTTCAACTCTGTGACTTGAATGCAGATATCACAAAGCAGTTTCTGACAGTGCTTCTGTGTAGATTTTAGATGAAGATATTCCCGTTTCCAACGAAATCGTTAGAGCTATCCAAATATCCACTTACAGATTTTACAAAAAGAGAGTTTCCAAACTGCTCTATTTAAAGAAAGGTTGAACTCTGTTAGTTGAGGCCACACACCACAAAGAAGTTTCTGAGAATGCTTTTGTCTAGATTTTATATGAAGATATTCCCGTTTAAAACGAAATCTTTAGAGGTATCCAAATATCCATTTACAGATTCTACAAAAAGAGAGTATCCAAACTGCTGTATCAAAAGAATGGTTGAACTCTGTTAGTTGAGGACACTCATCACAAAGAAGCTTCTGAGAATGCTTCTTTCTAGATTTTATATGAAGATATTCCCGTTTACAACGAACTCTTCACAGTTATCCAAATATCCACTTGCAGATTCTACCAAAAGGGGTTTTCAAACTTCTGTATCAAAAGAAAGGTTGAACTCTGTTAGTTGAGGACACACATCACAAAGAAGTTTCGGAGAATGCTTCTGTCTAGATTTTCTATGAAGATATTCCCGTTTCCAATGAAATTGTTAGAGGTATCCAAATATCCACTTACAGATTCTACAAAAAGAGTGTTTCCAAACTGCTCTATCAAAGGAAAGGTGGAACTCGGTTAGTTGAAGACACACATCAAAAAGATGTTTCTGAGAATGCTTCCGTCTAGATTTTATTTGAAGATATTCCCATTTTCAACGAAATCTTCACAGTTATCGAAATATCCTCTTGCAGATTCTACAAAAAGAGCTTTTCCATACTACAGTGTCAAAAGAAAGTTTGAACTCTGTTAGTGGAGGACACACATCACAATGAAGTTTCTGAGAATGCTTCTGTTTAGATTTTATATGAAGATATTAACGTTTCCAACGAAATCTTCACTGTTATCCAAATATCCACTTGCAGATTCTTCTAAAAGAGGGTTTCCAAACTGCTGTACGAAAAGAAAGGTTGAACTCCTTTAGTTGAGGAAACTCATGTCCAAGAAGTTTCTGAGAATGCTTCCGTCTAGATTTTATATGAAGATATTCCCGTTTCCAACGAAATTTTCACAGTTACCCAAATATCCACTTGCAGATTCTACCAAAAGAGTGTTTTCAAACTGCTGTATCAAAAGAATGGTTGAGCTCCGTTAGTTGAGGACACTCATCACCAACAAGCTTTTGAGAATGCTTCTGTCTAGATTTTATATGAAGATATTCCCGTTTCCAACGAACTCTTCACAGTTATCCAAATATCCACTTGCCGATTCTACAAAAAGAGTGTTTCCAAACTGCTGTATCAAAAGAAAGGTTGAACTCTGTAAGTAGAGAAAACACATCACAAAGAAGTTTCTGAGAATGCTTCTGTCTAGATTTTATATGAAGATATTCCCGTTTCCAACGAAATCTTCAAAGTTATCCAAATATCCACTTGCAGATTCTACAAAAAGAGTGTTTCCAAACTACTGTATCAACAGAAAGGTTCAACTCTGGTAACTGAGTACACACATCCCGATTAAGTTTCTGAGAATCTTTCTGTCTCTTTTTTATGGGAAGATATTTCTGTTTTCACCATAGGCCTGAATTCGCTCAAAATGTCCACTTCCAGATACTACAGAAAGAGTGTTTCAAACCTGGGCTATGAAAGGGAATGTTCAGCTCTGTGACTTGAATGCAGATATCACAAAGCAGTTTCTGACAGTGCTTCTGTGTAGATTTTAGATGAAGATATTCCCGTTTCCAACGAAATCGTTAGAGCTATCCAAATATCCACTTACAGATTCTACAAAAAGAGAGTTTCCAAACTGCTCTATTTAAAGAAAGGTTCAACTCTGTTAGTTGAGGAAGCACACCACAAAGAAGATTCTAAGAATGCTTTTGTCTAGATTTTATATGAAGATATTCCCGTTTCCAACGAAATCTTTAGAGGTATCCAAATATCCACTTACAGATTCTACAAAAAGAGAGTATCCAAACTGCTGTATCAAAAGAATGGTTGAACTCTGTTAGTTGAGGACACTCATCACAAAGAAGCTTCTGAGAATGCTTCTGTCTAGATTTTATATGAAGATATTCCCGTTTCCAACGAAATCTTCACAGTTATCCAAATATCCACTTGCAGATTCTACCAAAAGGGGGTTTTCAAACTTCTGTATCAAAAGAAAGGTTGAACTCTGTTAGTTGAGGACACACATCACAAAGAACTTTCGGAGAACGCTTCTGTCTAGATTTTATATGAAGATATTCCCGTTTCCAATGAAATTGTTAGAGGTATCCAAATATTCACTTACAGATACTACAAAAAGACTGTTTCCAAACTGCTCTATCAAAAGAAAGGTGGAACTCGGTTCGTTGAAGACACACATCAAAAAGATGTTTCTGAGAATGCTTCTGTCTAGATTTTATTTGAAGATATTCCCATTTCCAACGAAATCTTCACAGTTATCGAAATATCCACTTGCAGATTCCACAAAAAGACTGTTTCCAAACTACAGTGTCAAAAGAAAGTTTGAACTCTGTTAGTGGAGGACACACATCACAATGAAGTTTCTGAGAATGCTTCTGTTTAGATTTTATATGAAGATATTCCCGTTTCCAACGAAATCTTCACTGTTATCCAAATATCCACTTGCAGATTCTTCTAAAAGAGGGTTTCCAAACTGCTGTATGAAAAGAAAGGTTGAACTCCTTTAGTTGAGGAAACTCATGTCAAAGAAGTTTCTGAGAATGCTTCCGTCTAGATTTTATATGAAGATATTCCCATTTCCAACGAAATTTTCACAGTTATCCAAATATCCACTTGCAGATTCTACCAAAAGAGTGTTTCCAAACTGCTGTATCAAAAGAATGGTTGAGCTCCGTTAGTTGAGGACACTCATCACAAACAAGCTTTTGAGAATGCTTCTGTCTAGATTTTATAGGAAGATATTCCCGTTTCCAACGAACTCTTCACAGTTATCCAAATATCCACTTGCCGATTCTACAAAAAGAGTGTTTCCAAACTGCTGTGTCAAAAGAAAGGTTGAACTCTGTAAGTAGAGAAAACACATCACAAAGAAGTTTCTGAGAATGCTTCTGTCTAGATTTTATATGAAGATATTCCCGTTTCCAACGAAATCTTCAAAGTTATCCAAATATCCACTTGCAGATTCTACAAAAAGAGTGTTTCCCAACTACTGTATCAACAGAAAGGTTCAACTCTGGTAACTGAGTACACACATCCCAATTAAGTTTCTGAGAATCTTTCTGTCTCTTTTTTATGGGAAGATATTTCTGTTTTCACCGTAGGCCTGAATTCGCTCAAAATGTCCACTTCCAGATACTACAGAAAGAGTGTTTCAAACCTGGGCTGTGAAAGAGAATGTTCAGCTCTGTGACTTGAATGCAGATATCACAAAGCAGTTTCTGACAGTGCTTCTGTGTAGATTTTAGATGAAGATATTCCCGTTTCCAACGAAATCGTTAGAGCTATCCAAATATCCACTTACAGATTCTACAAAAAGAGAGTTTCCAAACTGCTCTATTTAAAGAAAGGTTGAACTCTGTTAGTTGAGGACGCACACCACAAAGAAGTTTCTGAGAATGCTTTTGTCTAGATTTTATATGAAGATATTCCCGTTTCCAACGAAATCTTTAGAGGTATCCAAATATCCACTTACAGATTCTACAAAAAGAGAGTATCCAAACTGCTGTATCAAAAGAATGGTTGAACTCTGTTAGTTGAGGACACTCATCACAAAGAAGCTTCTGAGAATTCTTCTGTCTAGATTTTATATGAAGATATTCCCGTTTCCAACGAAATTTTCACAGTTATCCAAATATCCACTTGCAGATTCTACCAAAAGGGGGTTTTCAAACTTCTGTATCAAAAGAAAGGTTGAACTCTGTTAGTTGAGGACACACATCACAAAGAAGTTTCGGAGAATGCTTCTGTCTAGATTTTATATGAAGATATTCCCGTTTCCAACGAAATTTTCACAGTTATCCAAATATCCACTTGCAGATTCTACCAAAAGAGTGTTTCCAAACTGCTGTATCAATAGAATGGTTGAGCTCCCTTAGTTGAGGACACTCATCACAAACAAGCTTTTGAGAATGCTTCTGTCTAGATTTTATAGGAAGATATTGCCGTTTCCAACGAACTCTTCACAGTTATCCAAATATCCACTTGCCGATTCTACAAAAAGAGTGTTTCCAAACTGCTGTATCAAAAGAAAGGTTGAACTCTGTAAGTAGAGAAAACACATCACAAAGAAGTTTCTGAGAATGCTTCTGTCTAGATTTTATATGAAGATATTCCCGTTTCCAACGAAATCTTCAAAGTTATCCAAATATCCACTTGCAGATTCTACAAAAAGAGTGTTTCCCAACTACTATATCAACAGAAAGGTTCAACTCTGGTAACTGAGTACACACATCCCGATTAAGTTTCTGAGAATCTTTCTGTCTCTTTTTTATGGGAAGATATTTCTGTTTTCACCGTAGGCCTGAATTCGCTCAAAATGTCCACTTCCAGATACTACAGAAAGAGTGTTTCAAACCTGGGCTATGAAAGGGAATGTTCAACTCTGTGACTTGAATGCAGATATCACAAAGCAGTTTCTGACAGTGCTTCTGTGTAGATTTTAGATGAAGATATTCCCGTTTCCAACGAAATCGTTAGAGCTATCCAAATATCCACTTACAGATTCTACAAAAAGAGAGTTTCCAAACTGCTCTATTTAACGAAAAGTTGAACTCTGTTAGTTGAGGACGCACACCACAAAGAAGTTTCTGAGAATGCTTTTGTCTAGATTTTATATGAAGATATTCCCGTTTCCAACGAAATCTTTAGAGGTATCCAAATATCCACTTACAGATTCTACAAAAAGAGAGTATCCAAACTGCTGTATCAAAAGAATGGTTGAACTCTGTTAGTTGAGGACACTCATCACAAAGAAGCTTCTGAGAATGCTTCTGTCTAGATTTTATATGAAGATATTCCCGTTTCCAACGAAATCTTCACAGTTATCCAAATATCCACTTGCAGATTCTACCAAAAGGGGGTTTTCAAACTTCTGTATCAAAAGAAAGGTTGAACTCTGTTAGTTGAGGACACACATCACAAAGAAGTTTCGGAGAATGCTTCTGTCTAGATTTTATATGAAGATATTCCCGTTTCCAATGAAATTGTTAGAGGTATCCAAATATCCACTTACAGATTCTACAAAAAGACTGTTTCCAAACTGCTCTATCAAAAGAAAGGTGAACTCGGTTAATTGAAGACACACATCAAAAAGATGTTTCTGAGAATGCTTCTGTCTAGATTTTATTTGAAGATATTCCCGTTTCCAACGAAATCTTCACTGTTATCCAAATATCCACTTGCAGATTCTTCTAAAAGAGGGTTTTCAAACTGCTGTATGAAAAGAAAGGTTGAACTCCTTTAGTTGAGGAAACTCATGTCAAAGAAGTTTCTGAGAATGCTTCCGTCTAGATTTTATATGAAGATATTCCCGTTTCCAACGAAATTTTCACAGTTATCCAAATATCCACTTGCAGATTCTACCAAAAGAGTGTTTCCAAACTGCTGTATCAAAAGAATGGTTGAGCTCCGTTAGTTGAGGACACTCATAACAAACAAGCTTTTGAGAATGCTTCTGTCTAGATTTTATATGAAGATATTCCCGTTTCCAACGAACTCTTCACAGTTATCCAAATATCCACTTGCCGATTCTACAAAAAGAGTGTTTCCAAACTGCTGTATGAAAGGAAAGGTTGAACTCTGTAAGTAGAGAAAACACATCACAAAGAAGTTTCTGAGAATGCTTCTGTCTAGATTTTATATGAAGATATTCCCGTTTCCAACGAAATCTTCAAAGTTATCCAAATATCCACTTGCAGATTCTACAAAAAGAGTGTTTCCAAACTACTGTATCAACAGAAATGTTCAACTCTGGTAACTGAGTACACACATCCCGATTAAGTTTCTGAGAATCTTTCTGTCTCTTTTTTATGGGAAGATATTTCTGTTTTCACCGTAGGCCTGAATTCGCTCAAAATGTCCACTTCCAGATACTACAGAAAGAGTGTTTCAAACCTGGGCTATGAAAGGGAATGTTCAGCTCTGTGACTTGAATGCAGATATCACAAAGCAGTTTCTGACAGTGCTTCTGTGTAGATTTTAGATGAAGATATTCCCGTTTCCAACGAAATCGTTAGAGCTATCCAAATATCCACTTACAGATTCTACAAAAAGAGAGTTTCCAAACTGCTCTATTTAAAGAAAGGTTGAACTCTGTTAGTTGAGGACGCACACCACAAAGAAGTTTCTGAGAATGCTTTTGTCTAGATTTTATATGAAGATATTCCCGTTTAAAACGAAATCTTTAGAGGTATCCAAATATCCATTTACAGATTCTACAAAAAGAGAGTATCCAAACTGCTGTATCAAAAGAATGGTTGAACTCTGTTAGTTGAGGACACTCATCACAAAAAAGCTTCTGAGAATGCTTCTGTCTAGATTTTATATGAAGATATTCCCGTTTCCAACGAAATCTTCAAAGTTATCCAAATATCCACTTGCAGATTCTACCAAAAGAGTGTTTCCAAACTACTGTATCAACAGAAAGGTTCAACTCTGGTAACTGAGTACACACATCCCGATTAAGTTTCTGAGAATCTTTCTGTCTCTTTTTTATGGGAAGATATTTCTGTTTTCACCGTAGGCCTGAATTCGCTCAAAATGTCCACTTCCAGATACTACAGAAAGAGTGTTTCAAACCTAGGCTATGAAAGGGAATGTTCAGCTCTGTGACTTGAATGCAGATATCACAAAGCAGTTTCTGACAGTGCTTCTGTGTAGATTTTAGATGAAGATATTCCCGTTTCCAACGAAATCGTTAGAGCTATCCAAATATCCACTTACAGATTCTACAAAAAGAGAGTTTCCAAACTGCTCTATTTAAAGAAAAGTTGAACTCTGTTAGTTGAGGAAGCACACCACAAAGAAGATTCTGAGAATGCTTTTGTCTAGATTTTATATGAAGATATTCCCGTTTCCAGCGAAATCTTCAAAGTTATCCAAATATCCACTTGCAGATTCTACAAAAAGTGTGTTTCCAAACTACTGTATCAACAGAAAGGTTCAACTCTGGTAACTGAGTACACACATCCCGATTAAGTTTCTGAGAATCTTTCTGTCTCTTTTTTATGGGAAGATATTTCTGTTTTCACCGTAGGCCTGAATTCGCTCAAAATGTCCACTTCCAGATACTACAGAAAGAGTGTTTCAAACCTGGGCTATGAAAGGGAATGTTCAACTCTGTGACTTGAATGCAGATATCACAAAGCAGTTTCTGACAGTGCTTCTGTGTAGATTTTAGATGAAGATATTCCCGTTTCCAACGAAATCGTTAGAGCTATCCAAATATCCACTTACAGATTCTGCAAAAAGAGAGTTTCCAAACTGCTCTATTTAAAGAAAGGTTGAACTCTGTTAGTTGAGGCCACACACCACAAAGAAGTTTCTGAGAATGCTTTTGTCTAGATTTTATATGAAGATATTCCCGTTTAAAACGAAATCTTTAGAGGTATCCAAATATCCATTTACAGATTCTACAAAAAGAGAGTATCCAAACTGCTGTATCAAAAGAATGGTTGAACTCTGTTAGTTGAGGACACTCATCACAAAGAAGCTTCTGAGAATGCTTCTTTCTAGATTTTATATGAAGATATTCCCGTTTACAACGAACTCTTCACAGTTATCCAAATATCCACTTGCAGATTCTACCAAAAGGGGTTTTCAAACTTCTGTATCAAAAGAAAGGTTGAACTCTGTTAGTTGAGGACACACATCACAAAGAAGTTTCGGAGAATGCTTCTGTCTAGATTTTCTATGAAGATATTCCCGTTTCCAATGAAATTGTTAGAGGTATCCAAATATCCACTTACAGATTCTACAAAAAGAGTGTTTCCAAACTGCTCTATCAAAGGAAATGTGGAACTCGGTTAGTTGAAGACACACATCAAAAAGATGTTTCTGAGAATGCTTCTGTCTAGATTTTATTTGAAGATATTCCCATTTCCAACGAAATCTTCACAGTTATCCAAATATCCACTTGCAGATTCTACAAAAAGAGTGTTTCCAAACTACAGTGTCAAAAGAAAGTTTGAACTCTGTTAGTGGAGGACACACATCACAATGAAGTTTCTGAGAATGCTTCTGTTTAGATTTTATATGAAGATATTCCCGTTTCCAACGAAATCTTCACTGTTATCCAAATATCCACCTGCAGATTCTTCTAAAAGTGGGTTTCCAAACTGCTGTATGAAAAGAAAGGTTGAACTCCTTTAGTTGAGGAAACTCATGTCAAAGAAGTTTCTGAGAATGCTTCCGTCTAGATTTTATATGAAGATATTCCCGTTTCCAACGAAATTTTCACAGTTATCCAAATATCCACTTGCAGATTCTACCAAAAGAGTGTTTCCAAACTGTTGTATCAAAAGAATGGTTGAGCTCCGTTAGTTGAGGACACTCATCACAAACAAGCTTTTGAGAATGCTTCTGTCTAGATTTTATATGAAGATATTCCCGTTTCCAACGAACTCTTCACAGTTATCCAAATATCCACTTGCCGATTCTACAAAAAGAGTGTTTCCAAACTGCTGTATCAAAAGAAAGGTTGAACTCTGTAAGTAGAGAAAACACATCACAAAGAAGTTTCTGAGAATGCTTCTGTCTAGATTTTATATGAAGATATTCCCGTTTCCAACGAAATCTTCAAAGTTATCCAAATATCCACTTGCAGATTCTACAAAAAGAGTGTTTCCAAACTACTGTATCAATAGAAAGGTTCAACTCGGGTAACTGAGTACACACATCCCGATTAAGTTTCTGAGAATCTTTCTGTCTCTTTTTTATGGGAAGATATTTCTGTTTTCACCGTAGGCCTGAATTCTCTCAGAATGTCCACTTCCAGATACTACAGAAAGAGTGTTTCAAACCTGGGCTATGAAAGGGAATGTTCAGCTCTGTGACTTGAATGCAGATATCACAAAGCAGTTTCTGACAGTGCTTCTGTGTAGATTTTAGATGAAGATATTCCCGTTTCCAACAAAATCGTTAGAGCTATCCAAATATCCACTTACAGATTCTACAAAAAGAGAGTTTCCAAACTGCTCTATTTAAAGAAAGGTTGAACTCTGCTAGTTGAGGACGCACACCACAAGGAAGTTACTGAGAATGCTTTTGTCTAGATTTTATATGAAGATATTCCCGTTTCCAACGAAATCTTCACAGTTATCCAAATATCCACTTGCAGATTCTACCAAAAGGGGGTTTTCAAACTTCTGTATCAAAAGAAAGGTTGAACTCTGTTAGTTGAGGACACACATCACAAAGAAGTTTCGGAGAATGCTTCTGTCTAGATTTTATATGAAGATATTCCCGTTTCCAACGAAATTTTCACAGTTATCCAAATATCCAATTGCAGTTTCTACCAAAAGAGTGTTTCCAAACTGCTGTATCAAAAGAATGGTTGAGCTCCGTTAGTTAAGGACACTCATCACAAACAAGCTTTTGAGAATGCTTCTGTCTAGATTTTATAGGAAGATATTCCCGTTTCCAACGAACTCTTCACAGTTATCCAAATATCCACTTGCCGATTCTACAAAAAGAGTGTTTCCAAACTGCTGTATCAAAAGAAAGGTTCAACTCTGGTAACTGAGTACACACATCCCGATTAAGTTTCTGAGAATCTTTCTGTCTCTTTTTTATGGGAATATATTTCTGTTTTCACCGTAGGCCTGAATTCGCTCAAAATGTCCACTTCCAGGTACTACAGAAAGAGTGTTTCAAACCTGGGCTATGAAAGGGAACGTTCAGCTCTGTGACTTGAATGCAGATATCACAAAGCAGTTTCTGACAGTGCTTCTGTGTAGATTTTAGATGAAGATATTCCCGTTTCCAACGAAATCGTTAGAGCTATCCAAATATCCACTTACAGATTCTACAAAAAGAGAGTTTCCAAACTGCTCTATTTAAAGAAAGGTTGAACTCTGTTAGTTGAGGACGCACACCACAAAGAAGTTTCTGAGAATGCTTTTGTCTAGATTTTATATGAAGATATTCCCGTTTAAAACGAAATCTTTAGAGGTATCCAAATATCCATTTACAGATTCTACAAAAAGAGAGTATCCAAACTGCTGTATCAAAAGAATGGTTGAACTCTGTTAGTTGAGGACACTCATCACAAAAAAGCTTCTGAGAATGCTTCTGTCTAGATTTTATATGAAGATATTCCCGTTTCCAACGAAATCTTCAAAGTTATCCAAATATCCACTTGCAGATTCTACCAAAAGAGTGTTTCCAAACTACTGTATCAACAGAAAGGTTCAACTCTGGTAACTGAGTACACACATCCCGATTAAGTTTCTGAGAATCTTTCTGTCTCTTTTTTATGGGAAGATATTTCTGTTTTCACCGTAGGCCTGAATTCGCTCAAAATGTCCACTTCCAGATACTACAGAAAGAGTGTTTCAAACCTAGGCTATGAAAGGGAATGTTCAGCTCTGTGACTTGAATGCAGATATCACAAAGCAGTTTCTGACAGTGCTTCTGTGTAGATTTTAGATGAAGATATTCCCGTTTCCAACGAAATCGTTAGAGCTATCCAAATATCCACTTACAGATTCTACAAAAAGAGAGTTTCCAAACTGCTCTATTTAAAGAAAAGTTGAACTCTGTTAGTTGAGGAAGCACACCACAAAGAAGATTCTGAGAATGCTTTTGTCTAGATTTTATATGAAGATATTCCCGTTTCCAGCGAAATCTTCAAAGTTATCCAAATATCCACTTGCAGATTCTACAAAAAGTGTGTTTCCAAACTACTGTATCAACAGAAAGGTTCAACTCTGGTAACTGAGTACACACATCCCGATTAAGTTTCTGAGAATCTTTCTGTCTCTTTTTTATGGGAAGATATTTCTGTTTTCACCGTAGGCCTGAATTCGCTCAAAATGTCCACTTCCAGATACTACAGAAAGAGTGTTTCAAACCTGGGCTATGAAAGGGAATGTTCAACTCTGTGACTTGAATGCAGATATCACAAAGCAGTTTCTGACAGTGCTTCTGTGTAGATTTTAGATGAAGATATTCCCGTTTCCAACGAAATCGTTAGAGCTATCCAAATATCCACTTACAGATTCTGCAAAAAGAGAGTTTCCAAACTGCTCTATTTAAAGAAAGGTTGAACTCTGTTAGTTGAGGCCACACACCACAAAGAAGTTTCTGAGAATGCTTTTGTCTAGATTTTATATGAAGATATTCCCGTTTAAAACGAAATCTTTAGAGGTATCCAAATATCCATTTACAGATTCTACAAAAAGAGAGTATCCAAACTGCTGTATCAAAAGAATGGTTGAACTCTGTTAGTTGAGGACACTCATCACAAAGAAGCTTCTGAGAATGCTTCTTTCTAGATTTTATATGAAGATATTCCCGTTTACAACGAACTCTTCACAGTTATCCAAATATCCACTTGCAGATTCTACCAAAAGGGGTTTTCAAACTTCTGTATCAAAAGAAAGGTTGAACTCTGTTAGTTGAGGACACACATCACAAAGAAGTTTCGGAGAATGCTTCTGTCTAGATTTTCTATGAAGATATTCCCGTTTCCAATGAAATTGTTAGAGGTATCCAAATATCCACTTACAGATTCTACAAAAAGAGTGTTTCCAAACTGCTCTATCAAAGGAAATGTGGAACTCGGTTAGTTGAAGACACACATCAAAAAGATGTTTCTGAGAATGCTTCTGTCTAGATTTTATTTGAAGATATTCCCATTTCCAACGAAATCTTCACAGTTATCCAAATATCCACTTGCAGATTCTACAAAAAGAGTGTTTCCAAACTACAGTGTCAAAAGAAAGTTTGAACTCTGTTAGTGGAGGACACACATCACAATGAAGTTTCTGAGAATGCTTCTGTTTAGATTTTATATGAAGATATTCCCGTTTCCAACGAAATCTTCACTGTTATCCAAATATCCACCTGCAGATTCTTCTAAAAGTGGGTTTCCAAACTGCTGTATGAAAAGAAAGGTTGAACTCCTTTAGTTGAGGAAACTCATGTCAAAGAAGTTTCTGAGAATGCTTCCGTCTAGATTTTATATGAAGATATTCCCGTTTCCAACGAAATTTTCACAGTTATCCAAATATCCACTTGCAGATTCTACCAAAAGAGTGTTTCCAAACTGTTGTATCAAAAGAATGGTTGAGCTCCGTTAGTTGAGGACACTCATCACAAACAAGCTTTTGAGAATGCTTCTGTCTAGATTTTATATGAAGATATTCCCGTTTCCAACGAACTCTTCACAGTTATCCAAATATCCACTTGCCGATTCTACAAAAAGAGTGTTTCCAAACTGCTGTATCAAAAGAAAGGTTGAACTCTGTAAGTAGAGAAAACACATCACAAAGAAGTTTCTGAGAATGCTTCTGTCTAGATTTTATATGAAGATATTCCCGTTTCCAACGAAATCTTCAAAGTTATCCAAATATCCACTTGCAGATTCTACAAAAAGAGTGTTTCCAAACTACTGTATCAATAGAAAGGTTCAACTCGGGTAACTGAGTACACACATCCCGATTAAGTTTCTGAGAATCTTTCTGTCTCTTTTTTATGGGAAGATATTTCTGTTTTCACCGTAGGCCTGAATTCTCTCAGAATGTCCACTTCCAGATACTACAGAAAGAGTGTTTCAAACCTGGGCTATGAAAGGGAATGTTCAGCTCTGTGACTTGAATGCAGATATCACAAAGCAGTTTCTGACAGTGCTTCTGTGTAGATTTTAGATGAAGATATTCCCGTTTCCAACAAAATCGTTAGAGCTATCCAAATATCCACTTACAGATTGTACAAAAAGAGAGTTTCCAAACTGCTCTATTTAAAGAAAGGTTGAACTCTGCTAGTTGAGGACGCACACCACAAGGAAGTTACTGAGAATGCTTTTGTCTAGATTTTATATGAAGATATTCCCGTTTCCAACGAAATCTTCACAGTTATCCAAATATCCACTTGCAGATTCTACCAAAAGGGGGTTTTCAAACTTCTGTATCAAAAGAAAGGTTGAACTCTGTTAGTTGAGGACACACATCACAAAGAAGTTTCGGAGAATGCTTCTGTCTAGATTTTATATGAAGATATTCCCGTTTCCAACGAAATTTTCACAGTTATCCAAATATCCAATTGCAGTTTCTACCAAAAGAGTGTTTCCAAACTGCTGTATCAAAAGAATGGTTGAGCTCCGTTAGTTAAGGACACTCATCACAAACAAGCTTTTGAGAATGCTTCTGTCTAGATTTTATAGGAAGATATTCCCGTTTCCAACGAACTCTTCACAGTTATCCAAATATCCACTTGCCGATTCTACAAAAAGAGTGTTTCCAAACTGCTGTATCAAAAGAAAGGTTCAACTCTGGTAACTGAGTACACACATCCCGATTAAGTTTCTGAGAATCTTTCTGTCTCTTTTTTATGGGAATATATTTCTGTTTTCACCGTAGGCCTGAATTCGCTCAAAATGTCCACTTCCAGGTACTACAGAAAGAGTGTTTCAAACCTGGGCTATGAAAGGGAACGTTCAGCTCTGTGACTTGAATGCAGATATCACAAAGCAGTTTCTGACAGTGCTTCTGTGTAGATTTTAGATGAAGATATTCCAGTTTCCAACGAAATCCTTAGAGCTATCCAAATATCCACTTACAGATTCTACAAAAAGAGAGTTTCCAAACTGCTCTATTTAAAGAAAGGTTGAACTCTGTTAGTTGAGGACGCACACCACAAAGAAGTTACTGAGAATGCTTTTGTCCAGATTTTATATGAAGATATTCCCGTTTCCAACGAAATCTTTAGAGGTATCCAAATATCCACTTACAGATTCTACAAAAAGAGAGTATCCAAACTGCTGTATCAAAAGAATGGTTGAACTCTGTTAGTTGAGGACACTCATCACAAAGAAGCTTCTTAGAATGCTTCTGTCTAGATTTTATATGAAGATATTCCCGTTTCCAACGAAATCTTCACAGTTATCCAAATATCCACTTGCAGATTCTACCAAAAGGGGGTTTTCAAACTTCTGTATCAAAAGAAAGGTTGAACTCTGTTAGTTGAGGACACACATCACAAAGAAGTTTCGGAGAATGCTTCTGTCTAGATTTTATATGAAGATATTCCCGTTTCCAATGAAATTGTTAGAGGTATCCAAATATCCACTTACAGATTCTACAAAAAGAGTGTTTCCAAACTGCTCTATCAAAAGAAAGGTGGAACTCGGTTCGTTGAAGACACACATCAAAAAGATGTTTCTGAGAATGCTTCTGTCTAGATTTTATTTGAAGATATTCCCATTTCCAACGAAATCTTCACAGTTATCCAAATATCCACTTGCAGATTCTACAAAAAGAGTGTTTCCAAACTACAGTGTCAAAAGAAAGTTTGAACTCTGCTAGTGGAGGACACACATCACAATGAAGTTTCTGAGAATGCTTCTGTTTAGATTTTATATGAAGATATTCCCGTTTCCAACGAAATCTTAACTGTTATCCAAATATCCACCTGCAGATTCTTCTAAAAGTGGGTTTCCAAACTGCTGTATGAAAAGAAAGGTTGAACTCCTTTAGTTGAGGAAACTCATGTCAAAGAAGTTTCTGAGAATGCTTCCGTCTAGATTTTATATGAAGATATTCCCGTTTCCAACGAAATTTTCACAGTTATCCAAATATCCACTTGCAGATTCTACCAAAAGAGTGTTTCCAAACTGCTGTATCAAAAGAATGGTTGAGCTCCGTTAGTTGAGGACACTCATCACAAACAAGCTTTTGAGAATGCTTCTGTCTAGATTTTATAGGAAGATATTCCCGTTTCCAACGAACTCTTCACAGTTATCCAAATATCCACTTGCCGATTCTACAAAAAGAGTGTTTCCAAATTGCTGTATCAAAAGAAAGGTTGAACTCTGTAAGTAGAGAAAACACATCACAAAGAAGTTTCTGAGAATGCTTCTGTCTAGATTTTATATGAAGATATTCCCGTTTCCAACGAAATCTTCAAAGTTATCCAAATATCCACTTGCAGATTCTACAAAGAGAGTGTTTCCCAACTACTATATCAACAGAAAGGTTCAACTCTGGTAACTGAGTACACACATCCCAATTAAGTTTCTGAGAATCTTTCTGTCTCTTTTTTATGGGAAGATATTTCTGTTTTCACCGTAGGCCTGAATTCGCTCAAAATGTCCACTTCCAGATACTACAGAAAGAGTGTTTCAAACCTGGGCTATGAAAGGGAATGTTCAGCTCTGTGACTTGAATGCAGATATCACAAAGCAGTTTCTGACAGTGCTTCTGTGTAGATTTTAGATGAAGATATTCCCGTTTCCAATGAAATCGTTAGAGCTATCCAAATATCCACTTACAGATTCTACAAAAAGAGAGTTTCCAAACTGCTCTATTTAAAGAAAGGTTGAACTCTGCTAGTTGAGGACGCACACCACAAGGAACTTTCTGAGAATGCTTTTGTCTAGATTTTATATGAAGATATTCCCGTTTCCAACGAAATCTTTAGAGGTATCCAAATATCCACTTACAGATACTACAAAAAGAGAGTATCCAAACTGCTGTATCAAAAGAATGGTTGAACTCTGTTAGTTGAGGACACTCATCACAAAGAAGCTTCTGAGAATGCTTCTGTCTAGATTTTATATGAAGATATTCCCGTTTCCAACGAAATTTTCACAGTTATCCAAATATCCACTTGCAGATTCTACCAAAAGAGTGTTTCCAAACTGCTGCATCAAAAGAATGGTTGAGCTCCGTTAGTTGAGGACACTCATCACAAACAAGCTTTTGAGAATGCTTCTGTCTAGATTTTATAGGAAGATATTCCCGTTTCCAACGAACTCTTCACAGTTATCGAAATATCCACTTGCCGATTCTACAAAAAGAGTGTTTCCATACTGCTGTATCAAAAGAAAGGTTGAACTCTGTAAGGAGAGAAAACACATCACAAAGAAGTTTCTGAGAATGCTTCTGTCTAGATTTTATATGAAGATATTCCCGTTTCCAATGAAATCTTCAAAGTTATCCAAATATCCACTTGCAGATTCTACAAAAAGAGTGTTTCCCAACTACTGTATCAACAGAAAGGTTCAACTCTGGTAACTGAGTACACACATCCCGATTAAGTTTCTGAGAATCTTTCTGTCTCTTTTTTATGGGAAGATATTTCTGTTTTCACCGTAGGCCTGAATTCGCTCAAAATGTCCACTTCCAGATACTACAGAAAGAGTGTTTCAAACCTGGGCTATGAAAGGGAATGTTCAGCTCTGTGACTTGAATGCAGATATCACAAAGCAGTTTCTGACAGTGCTTCTGTGTAGATTTTAGATGAAGATATTCCCGTTTCCAACGAAATCCTTAGAGCTATCCAAATATCCACTTACAGATTCTACAAAAAGAGAGTTTCCAAACTGATCTATTTAAAGAAATGTTGAACTCTGTTATTTGAGGACGCACACCACAAAGAAGTTTCTGAGAATGCTTTTGTCCAGATTTTATATGAAGATATTCCCGTTTCCAACGAAATCTTTAGAGGTATCCAAATATCCACTTACAGATTCTACAAAAAGAGAGTATCCAAACTGCTGTATCAAAAGAATGGTTGAACTCTGTTAGTTGAGGACACTCATCACAAAGAAGCTTCTGAGAATGCTTCTGTCTAGATTTTATATGAAGATATTCCCGTTTCCAACGAAATCTTCACAGTTATCCAAATATCCACTTGCAGATTCTACCAAAAGGGGGTTTCAAACTTCTGTATCAAAAGAAAGGTTGAACTCTGTTAGTTGAGGACACACATCACAAAGAAGTTTCGGAGAATGCTTCTGTCTAGATTTTATATGAAGATATTCCCGTTTCCAATGAAATTGTTAGAGGTATCCAAATATCCACTTACAGATTCTACAAAAAGACTGTTTCCAAACTGCTCTATCAAAAGAAAGGTGGAACTCGGTTCGTTGAAGACACACATCCAAAAGATGTTTCTGAGAATGCTTCTGTCTAGATTTTATTTGAAGATATTCCCATTTCCAACGAAATCTTCACAGTTATCGAAATATCCACTTGCAGATTATACAAAAAGAGTGTTTCCAAACTACAGTGTCAAAAGAAAGTTTGAACTCTGTTAGTGGAGGACACACATCACAATGAAGTTTCTGAGAATGCTTCTGTTTAGATTTTATATGAAGATATTCCCGTTTCCAACGAAATCTTCACTGTTATCGAAATATCCACTTGCAGATTCTTCTAAAAGAGGGTTTCCAAACTGCTGTATGAAAAGAAAGGTTGAACTCCTTTAGTTGAGGAAACTCATGTCAAAGAAGTTTCTGAGAATGCTTCCGTCTAGATTTTATATGAAGATATTCCCGTTTCCAACGAAATTTTCACAGTTATCCAAACATCCACATGCAGATTCTACCAAAAGAGTGTTTCCAAACTGCTGTATCAAAAGAATGGTTGAGCTCCGTTAGTTGAGGACACTCATCACAAACAAGCTTCTGAGAATGCTTCTGTCTAGATTTTATATGAAGATATTCCCGTTTCCAATGAACTCTTCACAGTTATCCAAATATCTACCTGCCGAATCTACAAAAAGAGTGTTTCCAAACTGCTGTATCAAAAGAAAGGTTGAGCACTGTAAGTAGAGAAAACACGTCACAAAGAAGTTTCTGAGAATGCTTCTGTCTAGATTTTATATGAAGATATTCCCGTTTCCAACGAAATCTTCAAAGTTATCCAAATATCCACTTGCAGATTCTACAAAAAGAGTGTTTCCAAACTACTGTATCAACAGAAAGGTTCAACTCTGGTAACTGAGTACACACATCCTGATTAAGTTTCTGAGAATCTTTCTGTCTCTTTTTTATGGGAAGATATTTCTGTTTTCACCGTAGGCCTGAATTCGCTCAAAATGTCCACTTCCAGATACCACAGAAAGAGTGTTTCAAACCTGGGCTATGAAAGGGAATGTTCAGCTCTGTGACTTGAATGCAGATATCACAAAGCAGTTTCTGACAGTGCTTCTGTGTAGATTTTAGATGAAGATATTCCTGTTTCCAACGAAATCGTTAGAGCTATCCAAATATCCACTTACAGATTCTACAAAAAGAGAGTTTCCAAACTGCTCTATTTAAAGAAAGGTTGAACTCTGTTAGTTGAGGACGCACACCACAAAGAAGTTACTGAGAATGCTTTTGTCCAGATTTTATATGAAGATATTCCCGTTTCCAACGAAATCTTTAGAGGTATCCAAATATCCGCTTACAGATTCTACAAAAAGAGAGTATCCAAACTGCTGTATCAAAAGAATGGTTGAACTCTGTTAGTTGAGGACACTCATCACAAAGAAGCTTCTGAGAATGCTTCTGTCTAGATTTTATAGGAAGATATTCCCGTTTCCAACGAACTCTTCACAGTTATCCAAATATCCACTTGCCGATTCTACAAAAAGAGTGTTTCCAAACTGCTGTATCAAAAGAAAGGTTGAACTCTGTAAGTAGAGAAAACACATCACAAAGAAGTTTCTGAGAATGCTTCTGTCTAGATTTTATATGAAGATATTCCCGTTTCCAACGAAATCTTCAAAGTTATCCAAATATCCACTTGCAGATTCTACAAAAAGAGTGTTTCCCAACTACTGTATCAACAGAAAGGTTCAACTCTGGTAACTGAGTACACACATCCCAATTAAGTTTCTGAGAATCTTTCTGTCTCTTTTTTATGGGAAGATATTTCTGTTTTCACCGTAGGCCTGAATTCGCTCAAAATGTCCACTTCCAGATACCACAGAAAGAGTGTTTCAAACCTGGGCTATGAAAGGGAATGTTCAGCTCTGTGACTTGAATGCAGATATCACAAAGCAGTTTCTGACAGTGCTTCTGTGTAGATTTTAGATGAAGATATTCCCGTTTCCAACGAAATCGTTAGAGCTATCCAAATATCCACTTACAGATTCTACAAAAAGAGAGTTTCCAAACTGCTCTATTTAAAGAAAGGTTGAACTCTGTTAGTTGAGGACGCACACCACAAAGAAGTTTCTGAGAATGCTTTTGTCTAGAATTTATATGACGATATTCCCGTTTCCAGCGAAATCTTCAAAGTTATCCAAATATCCACTTGCAGATTCTACAAAAAGTGTGTTTCCAAACTACTGTATCAACAGAAAGGTTCAACTCTGGTAACTGAGTACACACATCCCGATTAAGTTTCTGAGAATCTTTCTGTCTCTTTTTTATGGGAAGATATTTGTGTTTTCACCGTAGGCCTGAATTCGCTCAAAATGTCCACTTCCAGATACCACAGAAAGAGTGTTTCAAACCTGGGCTATGAAAGGGAATGTTCAGCTCTGTGACTTGAATGCAGATATCACAAAGCAGTTTCTGACAGTGCTTCTGTGTAGATTTTAGATGAAGATATTCCCGTTTCCAACGAAATCGTTAGAGCTATCCAAATATCCACTTACAGATTCTACAAAAAGAGAGTATCCAAACTGCTGTATCAAAAGAATGGTTGAACTCTGTTAGTTGAGGACACTCATCACAAAGAAGCTTCTGAGAATGCTTCTGTCTAGATTTTATATGAAGATATTCCCGTTTCCAACGAAATCTTCACAGTTATCCAAATATCCAATTGCAGATTCTACCAAAAGGGGGTTTTCAAACTTCTGTATCAAAAGAAAGGTTGAACTCTGTTAGTTGAGGACACACATCACAAAGAAGTTTCGGAGAATGCTTCTGTCTAGATTTTATATGAAGATATTCCCGTTTCCAACGAAATTTTCACAGTTATCCAAATATCCACTTGCAGATTCTACCAAAAGAGTGTTTCCAAACTGCTGTATCAAAAGAATGGTTGAGCTCCGTTAGTTGAGGACACTCATCACAAACAAGCTTTTGAGAATGCTTCTGTCTAGATTTTATAGGAAGATATTCCCGTTTCCAACGAACTCTTCACAGTTATCCAAATATCCACTTGCCGATTCTACAAAAAGAGTGTTTCCAAACTGCTGTGTCAAAAGAAAGGTTGAACTCTGTAAGTAGAGAAAACACATCACAAAGAAGTTTCTGAGAATGCTTCTGTCTAGATTTTATATGAAGATATTCCCGTTTCCAACGAAATCTTCAAAGTTATCCAAATATCCACTTGCAGATTCTACAAAAAGAGTGTTTCCCAACTACTGTATCAACAGAAAGGTTCAACTCTGGTAACTGAGTACACACATCCCAATTAAGTTTCTGAGAATCTTTCTGTCTCTTTTTTATGGGAAGATATTTCTGTTTTCACCGTAGGCCTGAATTCGCTCAAAATGTCCACTTCCAGATACCACAGAAAGAGTGTTTCAAACCTGGGCTATGAAAGGGAATGTTCAGCTCTGTGACTTGAATGCAGATATCACAAAGCAGTTTCTGACAGTGCTTCTGTGTAGATTTTAGATGAAGATATTCCCGTTTCCAACGAAATCGTTAGAGCTATCCAAATATCCACTTACAGATTCTACAAAAAGAGAGTTTCCAAACTGCTCTATTTAAAGAAAGGTTGAACTCTGTTAGTTGAGGACGCACACCACAAAGAAGTTTCTGAGAATGCTTTTGTCCAGATTTTATATGAAGATATTCCCGTTTCCAACGAAATCTTTAGAGGTATCCAAATATCCACTTACAGATTCTACAAAAAGAGAGTATCCAAACTGCTGTATCAAAAGAATGGTTGAACTTTGTTAGTTGAGGACACTCATCACAAAGAAGCTTCTGAGAATGCTTCTGTCTAGATTTTATATGAAGATATTCCCGTTTCCAACGAAATCTTCACAGTTATCCAAATATCCACTTGCAGATTCTACCAAAAGGGGGTTTTCAAACTTCTGTATCAAAAGAAAGGTTGAACTCTGTTAGTTGAGGACACACATCACAAAGAAGTTTCGGAGAATGCTTCTGTCTAGATTTTATATGAAGATATTCCCGTTTCCAATGAAATTGTTAGAGGTATCCAAATATCCACTTACAGATTCTACAAAAAGACTGTTGCCAAACTGCTCTATCAAAAGAAAGGTGGAACTCGGTTCGTTGAAGACACACATCAAAAAGATGTTTCTGAGAATGCTTCTGTCTAGATTTTATTTGAAGATATTCCCATTTCCAACGAAATCTTCACAGTTATCGAAATATCCACTTGCAGATTCTACAAAAAGAGTGTTTCCAAACTACAGTGTCAAAAGAAAGTTTGAACTCTGTTAGTGGAGGACACACATCACAATGAAGTTTCTGAGAATGCTTCTGTTTAGATTTTATATGAAGATATTCCCGTTTCCAACGAAATCTTCACAGTTATCCAAATATCCACTTGCAGATTCTACCAAAAGGGGGTTTTCAAACTTCTGTATCAAAAGAAAGGTTGAACTCTGTTAGTTGAGGACACACATCACAAAGAAGTTTCGAAGAATGCTTCTGTCTAGATTTTATATGAAGTTATTCCCGTTTCCAATGAAATTGTTAGAGGTATCCAAATATCCACTTACAGATTCTACAAAAAGAGTGTTTCCAAACTGCTCTATCAAAAGAAAGGTGGAACTCGGTTAGTTGAAGACACACATCAAAAAGATGTTTCTGAGAATGCTTCTGTCTAGATTTTATTTGAAGATAATCCCATTTCCAACGAAATCTTCACAGGTATCCAAATATACACTTGCAGATTCTACAAAAAGATTGTTTCCAAACTACAGTGTCAAAAGAAAGTTTGAACTCTGTTAGTGGAGGACACACATCACAATGAAGTTTCTGAGAATGCTTCTGTTTAGATTTTATATGAAGATATTCCCGTTTCCAACGAAATCTTCACTGTTATCCAAATATCCACTTGCAGATTCTTCTAAAAGAGGGTTTCCAAACTGCTGTATGAAAAGAAAGGTTGAACTCCTTTAGTTGAGGAAACTCATGTCAAAGAAGTTTCTGAGAATGCTTCCGTCTAGATTTTATATGAAGATATTCCCGTTTCCAACGAAATTTTCACAGTTATCCAAATATCCACTTGCAGATTCTACCAAAAGAGTGTTTCCAAACTGCTGTATCAAAAGAATGGTTGAGCTCCGTTAGTTGAGGACACTCATCACAAACAAGCTTTTGAGAATGCTTCTGTCTAGATTTTATATGAAGATATTCCCGTTTCCAACGAACTCTTCACAGTTATCCAAATATCCACTTGCCGATTCTACAAAAAGAGTGTTTCCAAACTGCTGTGTCAAAAGAAAGGTTGAACTCTGTAAGTAGAGAAAACACATCACAAAGAAGTTTCTGAGAATGCTTCTGTCTAGATTTTATATGAAGATATTCCCGTTTCCAACGAAATCTTCAAAGTTATCCAAATATCCACTTGCAGATTCTACAAAAAGAGTGTTTCCCAACTACTGTATCAACAGAAAGGTTCAACTCTGGTAACTGAGTACACACATCCCAATTAAGTTTCTGAGAATCTTTCTGTCTCTTTTTTATGGGAAGATATTTCTGTTTTCACCGTAGGCCTGAATTCGCTCAAAATGTCCACTTCCAGATACTACAGAAAGAGTGTTTCAAACCTGGGCTATGAAAGGGAATGTTCAGCTCTGTGACTTGAATGCAGATATCACAAAGCAGTTTCTGACAGTGCTTCTGTGTAGATTTTAGATGAAGATATTCCCGATTCCATCGAAATCGTTAGAGCTATCCAAATATCCACTTACAGATTCTACAAAAAGAGAGTTTCCAAACTGCTCTATTTAAAGAAAGGTTGAACTCTGTTAGTTGAGGACGCACACCACAAAGAAGTTTCTGAGAATGCTTTTGTCTAGATTTTATATGAAGATATTCCCGTTTCCAACGAAATCTTTAGAGGTATCCAAATATCCACTTACAGATTCTACAAAAAGAGAGTATCCAAACTGCTGTATCAAAAGAATGGTTGAACTCTGTTAGTTGAGGACACTCATCACAAAGAAGCTTCTGAGAATGCTTCTGTCTAGATTTTATATGAAGATATTCCCGTTTCCAACGAAATCTTCACAGTTATCCAAATATCCACTTGCAGATTCTACCAAAAGGGGGTTTTCAAACTTCTGTATCAAAAGAAAGGTTGAACTCTGTTAGTTGAGGACACACATCACAAAGAAGTTTCGGAGAATGCTTCTGTCTAGATTTTATATGAAGATATTCCCGTTTCCAATGAAATTGTTATAGGTATCCAAATATCCACTTACAGATTCTACAAAAAGAGTGTTTCCAAACTGCTCTATCAAAAGAAAGGTGGAACTCGGTTCGTTGAAGACACACATCAAAAAGATGTTTCTGAGAATGCTTCTGTCTAGATTTTATTTGAAGATATTCCCATTTCCAACGAAATCTTCACAGTTATCGAAATATCCACTTGCAGATTCTACAAAAAGAGTGTTTCCAAACTACAGTGTCAAAAGAAAGTTTGAACTCTGTTAGTGGAGGACACACATCACAATGAAGTTTCTGAGAATGCTTCTGTTTAGATTTTATATGAAGATATTCCCGTTTCCAACGAAATCTTCACAGTTATCCAAATATCCACTTGCAGATTCTACCAAAAGGGGGTTTTCAAACTTCTGTATCAAAAGAAAGGTTGAACTCTGTTAGTTGAGGACACACATCACAAAGAAGTTTCGAAGAATGCTTCTGTCTAGATTTTATATGAAGTTATTCCCGTTTCCAATGAAATTGTTAGAGGTATCCAAATATCCACTTACAGATTCTACAAAAAGAGTGTTTCCAAACTGCTCTATCAAAAGAAAGGTGGAACTCGGTTAGTTGAAGACACACATCAAAAAGATGTTTCTGAGAATGCTTCTGTCTAGATTTTATTTGAAGATAATCCCATTTCCAACGAAATCTTCACAGGTATCCAAATATACACTTGCAGATTCTACAAAAAGAGTGTTTCCAAACTACAGTGTCAAAAGAAAGTTTGAACTCTGTTAGTGGAGGACACACATCACAATGAAGTTTCTGAGAATGCTTCTGTTTAGATTTTATATGAAGATATTCCCGTTTCCAACGAAATCTTCACTGTTATCCAAATATCCACTTGCAGATTCTTCTAAAAGAGGGTTTCCAAACTGCTGTATGAAAAGAAAGGTTGAACTCCTTTAGTTGAGGAAACTCATGTCAAAGAAGTTTCTGAGAATGCTTCCGTCTAGATTTTATATGAAGATATTCCCGTTTCCAACGAAATTTTCACAGTTATCCAAATATCCACTTGCAGATTCTACCAAAAGAGTGTTTCCAAACTGCTGTATCAAAAGAATGGTTGAGCTCCGTTAGTTGAGGACACTCATCACAAACAAGCTTTTGAGAATGCTTCTGTCTAGATTTTATATGAAGATATTCCCGTTTCCAACGAACTCTTCACAGTTATCCAAATATCCACTTGCCGATTCTACAAAAAGAGTGTTTCCAAACTGCTGTGTCAAAAGAAAGGTTGAACTCTGTAAGTAGAGAAAACACATCACAAAGAAGTTTCTGAGAATGCTTCTGTCTAGATTTTATATGAAGATATTCCCGTTTCCAACGAAATCTTCAAAGTTATCCAAATATCCACTTGCAGATTCTACAAAAAGAGTGTTTCCCAACTACTGTATCAACAGAAAGGTTCAACTCTGGTAACTGAGTACACACATCCCAATTAAGTTTCTGAGAATCTTTCTGTCTCTTTTTTATGGGAAGATATTTCTGTTTTCACCGTAGGCCTGAATTCGCTCAAAATGTCCACTTCCAGATACTACAGAAAGAGTGTTTCAAACCTGGGCTATGAAAGGGAATGTTCAGCTCTGTGACTTGAATGCAGATATCACAAAGCAGTTTCTGACAGTGCTTCTGTGTAGATTTTAGATGAAGATATTCCCGTTTCCAACGAAATCGTTAGAGCTATCCAAATATCCACTTACAGATTCTACAAAAAGAGAGTTTCCAAACTGCTCTATTTAAAGAAAGGTTGAACTCTGTTAGTTGAGGACGCACACCACAAAGAAGTTTCTGAGAATGCTTTTGTCTAGATTTTATATGAAGATATTCCCGTTTCCAACGAAATCTTTAGAGGTATCCAAATATCCACTTACAGATTCTACAAAAAGAGAGTATCCAAACTGCTGTATCAAAAGAATGGTTGAACTCTGTTAGTTGAGGACACTCATCACAAAGAAGCTTCTGAGAATGCTTCTGTCTAGATTTTATATGAAGATATTCCCGTTTCCAACGAAATCTTCACAGTTATCCAAATATCCACTTGCAGATTCTACCAAAAGGGGGTTTTCAAACTTCTGTATCAAAAGAAAGGTTGAACTCTGTTAGTTGAGGACACACATCACAAAGAAGTTTCGGAGAATGCTTCTGTCTAGATTTTATATGAAGATATTCCCGTTTCCAATGAAATTGTTATAGGTATCCAAATATCCACTTACAGATTCTACAAAAAGAGTGTTTCCAAACTGCTCTATCAAAAGAAAGGTGGAACTCGGTTCGTTGAAGACACACATCAAAAAGATGTTTCTGAGAATGCTTCTGTCTAGATTTTATTTGAAGATATTCCCATTTCCAACGAAATCTTCACAGTTATCCAAATATCCACTTGCAGATTCTACAAAAAGAGTGTTTCCAAACTACAGTGTCAAAAGAAAGTTTGAACTCTGTTAGTGGAGGACACACATCACAATGAAGTTTCTGAGAATGCTTCTGTTTAGATTTTATATGAAGATATTCCCGTTTCCAACGAAATCTTCACTGTTATCCAAATATCCACTTGCAGATTCTTCTAAAAGAGGGTTTCCAAACTGCTGTATGAAAAGAAAGGTTGAACTCCTTTAGTTGAGGAAACTCATGTCAAAGAAGTTTCTGAGAATGCTTCCGTCTAGATTTTATATGAAGATATTCACGTTTCCAACGAAATTTTCACAGTTATCCAAATATCCACTTCCAGATTCTACCAAAAGTGTGTTTCCAAACTGTTGTATCAAAAGAATGGTTGAGCTCCGTTAGTTGAGGACACTCATCACAAACAAGCTTTTGAGAATGCTTCTGTCTAGATTTTATATGAAGATATTCCCGTTTCCAACGAACTCTTCACAGTTATCCAAATATCCACTAGCCGATTCTACACAAAGAGTGTTTCCAAACTGCTGTATCAAAAGAAAGGTTGAACTCTGTAAGTAGAGAAAACACATCACAAAGAAGTTTCTGAGAATGCTTCTGTCTAGATTTTATATGAAGATATTCCCGTTTCCAACGAAATCTTCAAAGTTATCCAAATATCCACTTGCAGATTCTACAAAAAGAGTGTTTCCAAACTACTGTATCAACAGAAAGGTTCAACTCTGGTAACTGAGTACACACATCCCGATTAAGTTTCTGAGAATCTTTCTGTCTCTTTTTTATGGGAAGATATTTCTGTTTTCACCGTAGGCCTGATTTCGCTCAAAATGTCCACTTCCAGATACTACAGAAAGAGTGTTTCAAACCTGGGCTATGAAAGGGAATGTTCAGCTCTGTGACTTGAATGCAGATATCACAAAGCAGTTTCTCACAGTGCTTCTGTGTAGATTTTAGATGAAGATATTCCCGTTTCCAACGAAATCGTTAGAGCTATCCAAATATCCACTTACAGATTCTACAAAAAGAGAGTTTCCAAACTGCTCTATTTAAAGAAAGGTTGAACTCTGTTAGTTGAGGACGCACACCACAAAGAAGTTTCTGAGAATGCTTTTGTCTAGATTTTATATGAAGATATTCCCGTTTCCAACGAAATCTTTAGAGGTATCCAAATATCCACTTACAGATTCTACAAAAAGAGAGTATCCAAACTGCTGTATCAAAAGAATGGTTGAACTCTGTTAGTTGAGGACACACATCACAAAGAAGCTTCTGAGAATGCTTCTGTCTAGATTTTATATGAAGATATTCCCGTTTCCAACGAAATCTTCACAGTTATCCAAATATCCACTTGCAGATTCTACCAAAAGGGGGTTTTCAAACTTCTGTATCAAAAGAAAGGTTGAACTCTGTTAGTTGAGGACACACATCACAAAGAAGTTTCGGAGAATGCTTCTGTCTAGATTTTATATGAAGATATACCCGTTTCCAATGAAATTGTTAGAGGTATCCAAATATCCACTTACAGATTCTACAAAAAGACTGTTTCCAAACTGCTCTAAGAAAAGAAAGGAGAACTCGGTTAATTGAAGACACACATCAAAAAGATGTTTCTGAGAATGCTTCTGTCTAAATTTTATTTGAAGATATTCCCGTTTCCAACGAAATCTTCACAGTTATCCAAATATCCACTTGCAGATTCTACAAAAAGAGTGTTTCCAAACTACAGTGTCAAAAGAAAGTTTGAACTTTGTTAGTGGAGGACACACACCACAATGAAGTTTCTGAGAATGCTTCCGTCTAGATTTTATATGAAGATATTCCCGTTTCCAACGAAATCTTCACAGTTATCCAAATATCCACTTGCAGATTCTACCAAAAGAGTGTTTCCAAACTGCTGTATCAAAAGAATGGTTGAGCTCCGTTAGTCGAGGACACTCATCACAAACAAGCTTTTGAGAATGCTTCTGTCTAGATTTTATATGAAGATATTCCCGTTTCCAACGATCTCTTCACAGTTATCCAAATATCCACTTGCCGATTCTACAAAAAGAGTGTTTCCAAACTGCTGTATCAAAAGAAAGGTTGAACACTGTAAGTAGAGAAAACACATCACAAAGAAGTTTCTGAGAATGCTTCTGTCTAGATTTTATATGAAGATCTTTCCGTTTCCAACGAAATCTTCAAAGTTATCCAAATATCCACTTGCAGATTCTACAAAAAGAGTGTTTCCAAACTACTGTATCAACAGAAAGGTTCTACTCTGGTAACTGAGTACACACATCCCGATTAAGTTTCTGAGAATCTTTCTGTCTCTTTTTTTATGGGAAGATATTTCTGTTTTCACCGTAGGCCTGAATTCGCTCAAAATGTCCACTTCCAGATACTACAGAAAGAGTGTTTCAAACCTGGGCTATGAAAGGGAATGTTCAGCTCTGTGACTTGAATGCAGATATCACAAAGCAGTTTCTGACAGTGCTTCTGTGTAGATTTTAGATGAAGATACTCCCGTTTCCAACGAAATCGTTAGAGCTATCCAAATATCCACTTACAGATTCTACAAAAAGAGAGTATCCAAACTGCTGTATCAAAAGAATGGTTGAACTCTGTTAGTTGAGGACACTCATCACAAAGAAGCTTCTGAGAATGCTTCTGTCTAGATTTTATATGAAGATATTCCCGTTTCCAACGAAATCTTCACAGTTATCCAAATATCCACTTGCAGATTCTACCAAAAGGGGGTTTTCAAACTTCTGTATCAAAAGAAAGGTTGAACTCTGTTAGTTGAGGGCACACATCACAAAGAAGTTTCGGAGAATGCTTCTGTCTAGATTTTATATGAAGATATTCCCGTTTCCAATGAAATTGTTATAGGTATCCAAATATCCACTTACAGATTCTACAAAAAGAGTGTTTCCAAACTGCTCTATCAAAAGAAAGGTGGAACTCGGTTCGTTGAAGACACACATCAAAAAGATGTTTCTGAGAATGCTTCTGTCTAGATTTTATTTGAAGATATTCCCATTTCCAACGAAATCTTCACAGTTATCCAAATATCCACTTGCAGATTCTACAAAAAGAGTGTTTCCAAACTACAGTGTCAAAAGAAAGTTTGAACTCTGTTAGTGGAGGACACACATCACAATGAAGTTTCTGAGAATGCTTCTGTTTAGATTTTATATGAAGATATTCCCGTTTCCAACGAAATCTTCACTGTTATCCAAATATCCACTTGCAGATTCTTCTAAAAGAGGGTTTCCAAACTGCTGTATGAAAAGAAAGGTTGAACTCCTTTAGTTGAGGAAACTCATGTCAAAGAAGTTTCTGAGAATGCTTCCGTCTAGATTTTATACGAAGATATTCCCGTTTCCAACGAAATTTTCACAGTTATCCAAATATCCACTTCCAGATTCTACCAAAAGTGTGTTTCCAAACTGTTGTATCAAAAGAATGGTTGAGCTCCGTTAGTTGAGGACACTCATCACAAACAAGCTTTTGAGAATGCTTCTGTCTAGATTTTATATGAAGATATTCCCGTTTCCAACGAACTCTTCACAGTTATCCAAATATCCACTAGCCGATTCTACACAAAGAGTGTTTCCAAACTGCTGTATCAAAAGAAAGGTTGAACTCTGTAAGTAGAGAAAACACATCACAAAGAAGTTTCTGAGAATGCTTCTGTCTAGATTTTATATGAAGATATTCCCGTTTCCAACGAAATCTTCAAAGTTATCCAAATATCCACTTGCAGATTCTACAAAAAGAGTGTTTCCAAACTACTGTATCAACAGAAAGGTTCAACTCTGGTAACTGAGTACACACATCCTGATTAAGTTTCTGAGAATCTTTCTGTCTCTTTTTTATGAGAAGATATTTCTGTTTTCACCGTAGGCCTGATTTCGCTCAAAATGTCCACTTCCAGATACTACAGAAAGAGTGTTTCAAACCTGGGCTATGAAAGGGAATGTTCAGCTCTGTGACTTGAATGCAGATATCACAAAGCAGTTTCTGACAGTGCTTCTGTGTAGATTTTAGATGAAGATATTCCCGTTTCCAACGAAATTGTTAGAGCTATCCAAATATCCACTTACAGATTCTACAAAAAGAGAGTTTCCAAACTGCTCTATTTAAAGAAAGGTTGAACTCTGTTAGTTGAGGACGCACACCACAAAGAAGGTTCTGAGAATGCTTTTGTCTAGATTTTATATGAAGATATTCCCGTTTCCAACGAAATCTTTAGAGGTATCCAAATATCCACTTACAGATTCTACAAAAAGAGAGTATCCAAACTGCTGTATCAAAAGAATGGTTGAACTCTGTTAGTTGAGGACACTCATCACAAAGAAGCTTCTGAGAATGCTTCTGTCTAGATTTTATATGAAGATATTCCCGTTTCCAACGAAATCTTCACAGTTATCCAAATATCCACTTGCAGATTCTACCAAAAGGGGGTTTTCAAACTTCTGTATCAAAAGAAAGGTTGAACTCTGTTAGTTGAGGACACACATCACAAAGAAGTTTCGGAGAATGCTTCTGTCTAGATTTTATATGAAGATATTCCCGTTTCCAATGAAATTGTTAGAGGTATCCAAATATCCACTTACAGATTCTACAAAAAGACTGTTTCCAAACTGCTCTAAGAAAAGAAAGGAGAACTCGGTTAATTGAAGACACACATCAAAAAGATGTTTCTGAGAATGCTTCTGTCTAGATTTTATTTGAAGATATTCCCGTTTCCAACGAAATCTTCACAGTTATCGAAATATCCACTTGCAGATTCTACAAAAAGAGTGTTTCCAAACTACAGTGTCAAAAGAAAGTTTGAACTCTGTTAGTGGAGGACACACACCACAATGAAGTTTCTGAGAATGCTTCCGTCTAGATTTTATATGAAGATATTCCCGTTTCCAACGAAATCTTCACAGTTATCCAAATATCCACTTGCAGATTCTACCAAAAGAGTGTTTCCAAACTGCTGTATCAAAAGAATGGTTGAGCTCCGTTAGTCGAGGACACTCATCACAAACAAGCTTTTGAGAATGCTTCTGTCTAGATTTTATATGAAGATATTCCCGTTTCCAACGATCTCTTCACAGTTATCCAAATATCCACTTGCCGATTCTAGAAAAAGAGTGTTTCCAAACTGCTGTATCAAAAGAAAGGTTGAACTCTGTAAGTAGAGAAAATACATCACAAAGAAGTTTCTGAGAATGCTTCTGTCTAGATTTTATATGAAGATCTTCCCGTTTCCAACGAAATCTTCAAAGTTATCCAAATATCCACTTGCAGATTCTACAAAAAGAGTGTTTCCAAACTACTGTATCAACAGAAAGGTTCAACTCTGGTAACTGAGTACACACATCCCGTTTAAGTTTCTGAGAATCTTTCTGTCTCTTTTTTATGGGAAGATATTTCTGTTTTCACCGTAGGCCTGAATTCGCTCAAAATGTCCACTTCCAGATACTACAGAAAGAGTGTTTCAAACCTGGGCTATGAAAGGGAATGTTCAGCTCTGTGACTTGAATGCAGATATCACAAAGCAGTTTCTGACAGTGCTTCTGTGTAGATTTTAGATGAAGATACTCCCGTTTCCAACGAAATCGTTAGAGCTATCCAAATATCCACTTACAGATTCTACAAAAAGAGAGTTTCCAAACTGCTCTATTTAAATAAAGGTTGAACTCTGTTAGTTGAGGACGCACACCAAAAAGAAGTTTCTGAGAATGCTTTTGTCTAGATTTTATATGAAGATATTCCCGTTTAAAACGAAATCTTTAGAGGTATCCAAATATCCACTTACAGATTCTACAAAAAGAGAGTATCCAAACTGCTGTATCAAAAGAATGGTTGAACTCTGTTAGTTGAGGACACTCATCACAAAGAAGCTTCTGAGAATGCTTCTGTCTAGATTTTATATGAAGATATTCCCGTTTCCAACGAAATCTTCACAGTTATCCAAATATCCACTTGCAGATTCTACCAAAAGGGGGTTTTCAAACTTCTGTATCAAAAGAAAGGTTGAACTCTGTTAGTTGAGGACACACATCACAAAGAAGTTTCGGAGAATGCTTCTGTCTAGATTTTATATGAAGATATACCCGTTTCCAATGAAATTGTTAGAGGTATCCAAATATCCACTTACAGATTCTACAAAAAGACTGTTTCCAAACTGCTCTAAGAAAAGAAAGGAGAACTCGGTTAATTGAAGACACACATCAAAAAGATGTTTCTGAGAATGCTTCTGTCTAGATTTTATTTGAAGATATTCCCGTTTCCAACGAAATCTTCACAGTTATCGAAATATCCACTTGCAGATTCTACAAAAAGAGTGTTTCCAAACTACAGTGTCAAAAGAAAGTTTGAACTCTGTTAGTGGAGGACACACACCACAATGAAGCTTCTGAGAATGCTTCCGTCTAGATTTTATATGAAGATATTCCCGTTTCCAACGAAATCTTCACAGTTATCCAAATATCCACTTGCAGATTCTACCAAAAGAGTGTTTCCAAACTGCTGTATCAAAAGAATGGTTGAGCTCCGTTAGTTGAGGACACTCATCACAAACAAGCTTTTGAGAATGCTTCTGTCTAGATTTTATATGAAGATATTCCCGTTTCCAACGATCTCTTCACAGTTATCCAAATATCCACTTGCCGATTCTACAAAAAGAGTGTTTCCAAACTGCTGTATCAAAAGAAAGGTTGAACTCTGTAAGTAGAGAAAACACATCACAAAGAAGTTTCTGAGAATGCTTCTGTCTAGATTTTATATGAAGATCTTCCCGTTTCCAACGAAATCTTCAAAGTTATCCAAATATCCACTTGCAGATTCTACAAAAAGAGTGTTTCCAAACTACTGTATCAACAGAAAGGTTCTACTCTGGTAACTGAGTACACACATCCCGATTAAGTTTCTGAGAATCTTTCTGTCTCTTTTTTATGGGAAGATATTTCTGTTTTCACCGTAGGCCTGAATTCGCTCAAAATGTCCACTTCCAGATACTACAGAAAGAGTGTTTCAAACCTGGGCTATGAAAGGGAATGTTCAGCTCTGTGACTTGAATGCAGATATCACAAAGCAGTTTCTGACAGTGCTTCTGTGTAGATTTTAGATGAAGATATTCCCGTTTCCAACGAAATCGTTAGAGCTATCCAAATATCCACTTACAGATTCTACAAAAAGAGAGTTTCCAAACTGCTCTATTTAAAGAAAGGTTGAACTCTGTTAGTTGAGGACGCACACCACAAAGAAGTTTCTGAGAATGCTTTTGTCCAGATTTTATATGAAGATATTCCCGTTTCCAACGAAATCTTTAGAGGTATCCAAATATCCACTTACAGATTCTACAAAAAGAGAGTATCCAAACTGCTGTATCAAAAGAATGGTTGAACTCTGTTAGTTGAGGACACTCATCACAAAGAAGCTTCTGAGAATGCTTCTGTCTAGATTTTATATGAAGATATTCCCGTTTCCAACGAAATCTTCACAGTTATCCAAATATCCACTTGCAGATTCTACCAAAAGGGGGTTTTCAAACTTCTGTATCAAAAGAAAGGTTGAACTCTGTTAGTTGAGGACACACATCACAAAGAACTTTCGGAGAACGCTTCTGTCTAGATTTTATATGAAGATATTCCCGTTTCCAATGAAATTGTTAGAGGTATCCAAATATCCACTTACAGATACTACAAAAAGAGTGTTTCCAAACTGCTCTATCAAAAGAAAGGTTGAACTCGGTTAGTTGAAGACACACATCAAAAAGATGTTTCTGAGAATGCTTCTGTCTAGATTTTATTTGATGATATTCCCTTTTCCAACGAAATCTTCACAGTTATCCAAATATCCACTTGCAGATTCTACAAAAAGAGTGTTTCCAAACTACAGTGTCAAAAGAAAGTTTGAACTCTGTTAGTGGAGGACACACATCACAATGAAGTTTCTGAGAATGCTTCTGTTTAGATTTTATATGAAGATATTCCCGTTTCCAACGAAATCTTCACTGTTATCCAAATATCCACTTGCAGATTCTTCTAAAAGAGGGTTTCCAAACTGCTGTATGAAAAGAAAGGTTGAACTCCTTTAGTTGAGGAAACTCATGTCAAAGAAGTTTCTGAGAATGCTTCCGTCTAGATTTTATATGAAGATATTCCCGTTTCCAACGAAATTTTCACAGTTATCCAAATATCCACTTGCAGATTCTACCAAAAGAGTGTTTCCAAACTGCTGTATCAAAAGAATGGTTGAGCTCCGTTAGTTGAGGACACTCATCACAAACAAGCTTTTGAGAATGCTTCTGTCTAGATTTTATATGAAGATATTCCCGTTTCCTACGAACTCTTCACAGTTATCCAAATATCCACTTGCCGATTCTACAAAAAGAGTGTTTCCAAACTGCTGTATCAAAAGAAAGGTTGAACTCTGTAAGTAGAGAAAACACATCACAAAGAAGTTTCTGAGAATGCTTCTGTCTAGATTTTATATGAAGATATTCCCGTTTCCAACGAAATCTTCAAAGTTATCCAAATATCCACTTGCAGATTCTACAAAAAGAGTGTTTCCAAACTACTGTATCAACAGAAAGGTTCAACTCTGGTAACTGAGTACACACATCCCAATTAAGTTTCTGAGAATCTTTCTGTCTCTTTTTTATGGGAAGATATTTCTGTTTTCACCGTAGGCCTGAATTCGCTCAAAATGTCCACTTCCAGATACTACAGAAAGAGTGTTTCAAACCTGGGCTATGAAAGGGAATGTTCAGCTCTGTGACTTGAATGCAGATATCACAAAGCAGTTTCTGACAGTGCTTCTGTGTAGATTTTAGATGAAGATATTCCCGTTTCCAACGAAATCGTTAGAGCTATCCAAATATCCACTTACAGATTCTACAAAAAGAGAGTTTCCAAACTGCTCTATTTAAAGAAAGGTTGAACTCTGTTAGTTGAGGACGCACACCACAAAGAAGTTTCTGAGAATGCTTTTGTCCAGATTTTATATGAAGATATTCCCGTTTCCAACGAAATCTTTAGAGGTATCCAAATATCCACTTACAGATTCTACAAAAAGAGAGTATCCAAACTGCTGTATCAAAACAATGGTTGAACTCTGTTAGTTGAGGACACTCATCACAAAGAAGCTTCTGAGAATGCTTCTGTCTAGATTTTATATGAAGATATTCCCGTTTCCAACGAAATCTTCACAGTTATCCAAATATCCACTTGCAGATTCTACCAAAAGGGGGTTTTCAAACTTCTGTATCAAAAGAAAGGTTGAACTCTGTTAGTTGAGGACACACATCACAAAGAACTTTCGGAGAACACTTCTGTCTAGATTTTATATGAAGATATTCCCGTTTCCAATGAAATTGTTAGAGGTATCCAAATATCCACTTACAGATTCTACAAAAAGAGTGTTTAGAAAACTGCTCTATCAAAAGAAAGGTGGAACTCGGTTCGTTGAAGACACACATCAAAAAGATGTTTCTGAGAATGCTTCTGTCTAGATTTTATTTGAAGATATTCCCGTTTCCAACGAAATCTTCACAGTTATCCAAATATCAACTTGCAGATTCTACAAAAAGAGTGTTTCCAAACTACAGTGTCAAAAGAAAGTTTGAACTCTGTTAGTGGAGGACACACATCACAATGAAGTTTCTGAGAATGCTTCTGTTTAGATTTTATATGAAGATATTCCCGTTTCCAACGAAATCTTCACTGTTATGCAAATATCCACTTGCAGATTCTTCTAAAAGAGGGTTTCCAAACTGCTGTATGAAAAGAAAGGTTGAACTCCTTTAGTTGAGGAAACTCATGTCAAAGAAGTTTCTGAGAATGCTTCCGTCTAGATTTTATATGAAGATATTCCCGTTTCCAACGAAATTTTCACAGTTATCCAAATATCCACTTGCAGATTCTACAAAAAGAGTGTTTCCAAACTGCTGTATCAAAAGAATGGTTGAGCTCCGTTAGTTGAGGACACTCATCACAAACAAGCTTTTGAGAATGCTTCTGTCTAGATTTTATATGAAGATATTCCCGTTTCCAACGATCTCTTCACAGTTATCCAAATATCCACTTGCCGATTCTACAAAAAGAGTGTTTCCAAACTGCTGTATCAAAAGTAAGGTTGAAGTCTGTAAGTAGAGAAAACACATCACAAAGAAGTTTCTGAGAATGCTTCTGTCTAGATTTTATATGAAGATATTCCCGTTTCTAACGAAATCTTCAAAGTTATCCAAATATCCACTTGCAGATTCTACAAAAAGAGTGTTTCCAAACTACTGTATCAACAGAAAGGTTCAACTCTGTTAACTGAGTACACACATCCGGATTAAGATTCTGAGAATCTTTCTGTCTCTTTTTTATGGGAAGATATTTCTGTATTCACCGTAGGCCTGAATTCGCTCAAAATGTCCACTTCCAGATACTACAGAAAGAGTGTTTCAAACCTGGGCTATGAAAGGGAATGTTCAGCTCTGTGACTTGAATGCAGATATCACAAAGCAGTTTCTGACAGTGCTTCTGTGTAGATTTTAGATGAAGATATTCCCGTTTCCAACGAAATTGTTAGAGCTATCCAAATATCCACTTACAGATTCTACAAAAAGAGAGTTTCCAAACTGCTCTATTTAAAGAAAGGTTGAACTCTGTTAGTTGAGGACGCACACCACAAAGAAGTTTCTGAGAATGCTTTTGTCTAGATTTTATATGAAGTTATTCCCGTTTAAAACGAAATCTTTAGAGGTATCCAAATATCCACTTACAGATTCTACAAAAAGAGAGTATCCAAACTGCTGTATCAAAAGAATGGTTGAACTCTGTTAGTTGAGGACACTCATCACAAAGAAGCTTCTGAGAATGCTTCTTTCAAGACTTTATATGATGATATTCCCGTTTCCAACGAAATCTTCACAGTTATCCAAATATCCACTTGCAGATTCTACCAAAAGGGGGTTTTCAAACTTCTGTATCAAAAGAAAGGTTGAAATCTGTTAGTTGAGGACACACATCACAAAGAAGTTTCGGAGAATGCTTCTGTCTAGATTTTATATGAAGATATTCCCGTTTCCAATGAAATTGTTAGAGGTATCCAAATATCCACTTACATATTCTACAAAAAGACTGTTTCCAAACTGCTCTATCAAAAGAAAGTTGAACTCGGTTAATTGAAGACACACATCAAAAAGATGTTTCTGAGAATGCTTCTGTCTAGATTTTATTTGAAGATATTCCCATTTCCAACGAAATCTTCACAGTTATCGAAATATCCACTTGCAGATTCTACAAAAAGAGTGTTTCCAAACTACAGTGTCAAAAGAAAGTTTGAACTCTGTTAGTGGAGGACACACACCACAATGAAGTTTCTGAGAATGCTTCTGTTTAGATTTTATATGAAGATATTCCCGTTTCCAACGAAATCTTCACTGTTATCCAAATATCCACTTGCAGATTCTTCTAAAAGAGGGTTTTTAAACTGCTGTATGAAAAGAAAGGTTGAACTCCTTTAGTTGAGGAAACTCATGTCAAAGAAGTTTCTGAGAATGCTTCCGTCTAGATTTTATATGAAGATATTCCCGTTTCCAACGAAATTTTCACAGTTATCCAAATATCCACTTGCAGATTCTACAAAAAGAGTGTTTCCAAACTGCTGTATCAAAAGAATGGTTGAGCTCCGTTAGTTGAGGACACTCATCACAAACAAGCTTTTGAGAATGCTTCTGTCTAGTTTTTATAGGAAGATATTCCCGTTTCCAACGAACTCTTCACAGTTATCCAAATATCCACTTGCCGATTCTACAAAAAGAGTGTTTCCAAACTGCTGTATCAAAAGAAAGGTTGAACTCTGTAAGTAGAGAAAACACATCACAAAGAAGTTTCTGAGAATGCTTCTGTCTAGATTTTATATGAAGATATTCCCGTTTCCAACGAAATCTTCAAAGTTATCCAAATATCCACTTGCAGATTCTACAAAAAGAGTGTTTCCAAACTACTGTATCAACAGACAGGTTCAACTCTGGTAACTGAGTACACACATCCCGATTAAGTTTCTGAGAATCTTTCTGTCTCTTTTTTATGGGAAGATATTTCTGTTTTCACCGTAGGCCTGAATTCGCTCAAAATGTCCACTTCCAGATACTACAGAAAGAGTGTTTCAAACCTGGGCTATGAAATGGAATGTTCAGCTCTGTGACTTGAATGCAGATATCACAAAGCAGTTTCTGACAGTGCTTCTGTGTAGATTTTAGATGAAGATATTCCCGTTTCCAACGAAATCGTTAGAGCTATCCAAATATCCACTTACAGATTCTACAAAAAGAGAGTTTCCAAACTGCTCTATTTAAAGAAAGGTTGAACTCTGTTAGTTGAGGACGCACACCACAAAGAAGTTTCTGAGAATGCTTTTGTCCAGATTTTATATGAAGATATTCCCGTTTCCAACGAAATCTTTAGAGGTATCCAAATATCCACTTACAGATTCTACAAAAAGAGAGTATCCAAACTGCTGTATCAAAACAATGGTTGAACTCTGTTAGTTGAGGACACTCATCACAAAGAAGCTTCTGAGAATGCTTCTGTCTAGATTTTATATGAAGATATTCCCGTTTCCAACGAAATCTTCACAGTTATCCAAATATCCACTTGCAGATTCTACCAAAAGGGGGTTTTCAAACTTCTGTATCAAAAGAAAGGTTGAACTCTGTTAGTTGAGGACACACATCACAAAGAACTTTCGGAGAACGCTTCTGTCTAGATTTTATATGAAGATATTCCCGTTTCCAATGAAATTGTTAGAGGTATCCAAATATCCACTTACAGATTCTACAAAAAGAGTGTTTAGAAAACTGCTCTATCAAAAGAAAGGTGGAACTCGGTTCGTTGAAGACACACATCAAAAAGATGTTTCTGAGAATGCTTCTGTCTAGATTTTATTTGAAGATATTCCCGTTTCCAACGAAATCTTCACAGTTATCCAAATATCCACTTGCAGATTCTACAAAAAGAGTGTTTCCAAACTACAGTGTCAAAAGAAAGTTTGAACTCTGTTAGTGGAGGACACACATCACAATGAAGTTTCTGAGAATGCTTCTGTTTAGATTTTATATGAAGATATTCCCGTTTCCAACGAAATCTTCACTGTTATGCAAATATCCACTTGCAGATTCTTCTAAAAGAGGGTTTCCAAACTGCTGTATGAAAAGAAAGGTTGAACTCCTTTAGTTGAGGAAACTCATGTCAAAGAAGTTTCTGAGAATGCTTCCGTCTAGATTTTATATGAAGATATTCCCGTTTCCAACGAAATTTTCACAGTTATCCAAATATCCACTTGCAGATTCTACCAAAAGAGTGTTTCCAAACTGCTGTATCAAAAGAATGGTTGAGCTCCGTTAGTTGAGGACACTCATCACAAACAAGCTTTTGAGAATGCTTCTGTCTAGATTTTATATGAAGATATTCCCGTTTCCAACGATCTCTTCACAGTTATCCAAATATCCACTTGCCGATTCTACAAAAAGAGTGTTTCCAAACTGCTGTATCAAAAGTAAGGTTGAACTCTGTAAGTAGAGAAAACACATCACAAAGAAGTTTCTGAGAATGCTTCTGTCTAGATTTTATATGAAGATATTCCCGTTTCTAACGAAATCTTCAAAGTTATCCAAATATCCACTTGCAGATTCTACAAAAAGAGTGTTTCCAAACTACTGTATCAACAGAAAGGTTCAACTCTGTTAACTGAGTACACACATCCGGATTAAGATTCTGAGAATCTTTCTGTCTCTTTTTTATGGGAAGATATTTCTGTTTTCACCGTAGGCCTGAATTCGCTCAAAATGTCCACTTCCAGATACTACAGAAAGAGTGTTTCAAACCTGGGCTATGAAAGGGAATGTTCAGCTCTGTGACTTGAATGCAGATATCACAAAGCAGTTTCTGACAGTGCTTCTGTGTAGATTTTAGATGAAGATATTCCCGTTTCCAACGAAATTGTTAGAGCTATCCAAATATCCACTTACAGATTCTACAAAAAGAGAGTTTCCAAACTGCTCTATTTAAAGAAAGGTTGAACTCTGTTAGTTGAGGACGCACACCACAAAGAAGTTTCTGAGAATGCTTTTGTCTAGATTTTATATGAAGATATTCCCGTTTAAAACGAAATCTTTAGAGGTATCCAAATATCCACTTACAGATTCTACAAAAAGAGAGTATCCAAACTGCTGTATCAAAAGAATGGTTGAACTCTGTTAGTTGAGGACACTCATCACAAAGAAGCTTCTGAGAATGCTTCTTTCAAGACTTTATATGATGATATTCCCGTTTCCAACGAAATCTTCACAGTTATCCAAATATCCACTTGCAGATTCTACCAAAAGGGGGTTTTCAAACTTCTGTATCAAAAGAAAGGTTGAAATCTGTTAGTTGAGGACACACATCACAAAGAAGTTTCGGAGAATGCTTCTGTCTAGATTTTATATGAAGATATTCCCGTTTCCAATGAAATTGTTAGAGGTATCCAAATATCCACTTACATATTCTACAAAAAGACTGTTTCCAAACTGCTCTATCAAAAGAAAGTTGAACTCGGTTAATTGAAGACACACATCAAAAAGATGTTTCTGAGAATGCTTCTGTCTAGATTTTATTTGAAGATATTCCCATTTCCAACGAAATCTTCACAGTTATCGAAATATCCACTTGCAGATTCTACAAAAAGAGTGTTTCCAAACTACAGTGTCAAAAGAAAGTTTGAACTCTGTTAGTGGAGGACACACACCACAATGAAGTTTCTGAGAATGCTTCTGTTTAGATTTTATATGAAGATATTCCCGTTTCCAACGAAATCTTCACTGTTATCCAAATATCCACTTGCAGATTCTTCTAAAAGAGGGTTTTTAAACTGCTGTATGAAAAGAAAGGTTGAACTCCTTTAGTTGAGGAAACTCATGTCAAAGAAGTTTCTGAGAATGCTTCCGTCTAGATTTTATATGAAGATATTCCCGTTTCCAACGAAATTTTCACAGTTATCCAAATATCCACTTGCAGATTCTACAAAAAGAGTGTTTCCAAACTGCTGTATCAAAAGAATGGTTGAGCTCCGTTAGTTGAGGACACTCATCACAAACAAGCTTTTGAGAATGCTTCTGTCTAGTTTTTATAGGAAGATATTCCCGTTTCCAACGAACTCTTCACAGTTATCCAAATATCCACTTGCCGATTCTACAAAAAGAGTGTTTCCAAACTGCTGTATCAAAAGAAAGGTTGAACTCTGTAAGTAGAGAAAACACATCACAAAGAAGTTTCTGAGAATGCTTCTGTCTAGATTTTATATGAAGATATTCCCGTTTCCAACGAAATCTTCAAAGTTATCCAAATATCCACTTGCAGATTCTACAAAAAGAGTGTTTCCAAACTACTGTATCAACAGACAGGTTCAACTCTGGTAACTGAGTACACACATCCCGATTAAGTTTCTGAGAATCTTTCTGTCTCTTTTTTATGGGAAGATATTTCTGTTTTCACCGTAGGCCTGAATTCGCTCAAAATGTCCACTTCCAGATACTACAGAAAGAGTGTTTCAAACCTGGGCTATGAAATGGAATGTTCAGCTCTGTGACTTGAATGCAGATATCACAAAGCAGTTTCTGACAGTGCTTCTGTGTAGATTTTAGATGAAGATATTCCCGTTTCCAACGAAATCGTTAGAGCTATCCAAATATCCACTTACAGATTCTACAAAAAGAGAGTTTCCAAACTGCTCTATTTAAAGAAAGGTTGAACTCTGTTAGTTGAGGACGCACACCACAAAGAAGTTTCTGAGAATGCTTTTGTCCAGATTTTATATGAAGATATTCCCGTTTCCAACGAAATCTTTAGAGGTATCCAAATATCCACTTACAGATTCTACAAAAAGAGAGTATCCAAACTGCTGTATCAAAACAATGGTTGAACTCTGTTAGTTGAGGACACTCATCACAAAGAAGCTTCTGAGAATGCTTCTGTCTAGATTTTATATGAAGATATTCCCGTTTCCAACGAAATCTTCACAGTTATCCAAATATCCACTTGCAGATTCTACCAAAAGGGGGTTTTCAAACTTCTGTATCAAAAGAAAGGTTGAACTCTGTTAGTTGAGGACACACATCACAAAGAACTTTCGGAGAACGCTTCTGTCTAGATTTTATATGAAGATATTCCCGTTTCCAATGAAATTGTTAGAGGTATCCAAATATCCACTTACAGATTCTACAAAAAGAGTGTTTAGAAAACTGCTCTATCAAAAGAAAGGTGGAACTCGGTTCGTTGAAGACACACATCAAAAAGATGTTTCTGAGAATGCTTCTGTCTAGATTTTATTTGAAGATATTCCCGTTTCCAACGAAATCTTCACAGTTATCCAAATATCCACTTGCAGATTCTACAAAAAGAGTGTTTCCAAACTACAGTGTCAAAAGAAAGTTTGAACTCTGTTAGTGGAGGACACACATCACAATGAAGTTTCTGAGAATGCTTCTGTTTAGATTTTATATGAAGATATTCCCGTTTCCAACGAAATCTTCACTGTTATGCAAATATCCACTTGCAGATTCTTCTAAAAGAGGGTTTCCAAACTGCTGTATGAAAAGAAAGGTTGAACTCCTTTAGTTGAGGAAACTCATGTCAAAGAAGTTTCTGAGAATGCTTCCGTCTAGATTTTATATGAAGATATTCCCGTTTCCAACGAAATTTTCACAGTTATCCAAATATCCACTTGCAGATTCTACCAAAAGAGTGTTTCCAAACTGCTGTATCAAAAGAATGGTTGAGCTCCGTTAGTTGAGGACACTCATCACAAACAAGCTTTTGAGAATGCTTCTGTCTAGATTTTATATGAAGATATTCCCGTTTCCAACGATCTCTTCACAGTTATCCAAATATCCACTTGCCGATTCTACAAAAAGAGTGTTTCCAAACTGCTGTATCAAAAGTAAGGTTGAACTCTGTAAGTAGAGAAAACACATCACAAAGAAGTTTCTGAGAATGCTTCTGTCTAGATTTTATATGAAGATATTCCCGTTTCTAACGAAATCTTCAAAGTTATCCAAATATCCACTTGCAGATTCTACAAAAAGAGTGTTTCCAAACTACTGTATCAACAGAAAGGTTCAACTCTGTTAACTGAGTACACACATCCGGATTAAGATTCTGAGAATCTTTCTGTCTCTTTTTTATGGGAAGATATTTCTGTTTTCACCGTAGGCCTGAATTCGCTCAAAATGTCCACTTCCAGATACTACAGAAAGAGTGTTTCAAACCTGGGCTATGAAAGGGAATGTTCAGCTCTGTGACTTGAATGCAGATATCACAAAGCAGTTTCTGACAGTGCTTCTGTGTAGATTTTAGATGAAGATATTCCCGTTTCCAACGAAATTGTTAGAGCTATCCAAATATCCACTTACAGATTCTACAAAAAGAGAGTTTCCAAACTGCTCTATTTAAAGAAAGGTTGAACTCTGTTAGTTGAGGACGCACACCACAAAGAAGTTTCTGAGAATGCTTTTGTCTAGATTTTATATGAAGATATTCCCGTTTAAAACGAAATCTTTAGAGGTATCCAAATATCCACTTACAGATTCTACAAAAAGAGAGTATCCAAACTGCTGTATCAAAAGAATGGTTGAACTCTGTTAGTTGAGGACACTCATCACAAAGAAGCTTCTGAGAATGCTTCTTTCAAGACTTTATATGATGATATTCCCGTTTCCAACGAAATCTTCACAGTTATCCAAATATCCACTTGCAGATTCTACCAAAAGGGGGTTTTCAAACTTCTGTATCAAAAGAAAGGTTGAAATCTGTTAGTTGAGGACACACATCACAAAGAAGTTTCGGAGAATGCTTCTGTCTAGATTTTATATGAAGATATTCCCGTTTCCAATGAAATTGTTAGAGGTATCCAAATATCCACTTACATATTCTACAAAAAGACTGTTTCCAAACTGCTCTATCAAAAGAAAGTTGAACTCGGTTAATTGAAGACACACATCAAAAAGATGTTTCTGAGAATGCTTCTGTCTAGATTTTATTTGAAGATATTCCCATTTCCAACGAAATCTTCACAGTTATCGAAATATCCACTTGCAGATTCTACAAAAAGAGTGTTTCCAAACTACAGTGTCAAAAGAAAGTTTGAACTCTGTTAGTGGAGGACACACACCACAATGAAGTTTCTGAGAATGCTTCTGTTTAGATTTTATATGAAGATATTCCCGTTTCCATCGAAATCTTCACTGTTATCCAAATATCCACTTGCAGATTCTTCTAAAAGAGGGTTTTTAAACTGCTGTATGAAAAGAAAGGTTGAACTCCTTTAGTTGAGGAAACTCATGTCAAAGAAGTTTCTGAGAATGCTTCCGTCTAGATTTTATATGAAGATATTCCCGTTTCCAACGAAATTTTCACAGTTATCCAAATATCCACTTGCAGATTCTACAAAAAGAGTGTTTCCAAACTGCTGTATCAAAAGAATGGTTGAGCTCCGTTAGTTGAGGACACTCATCACAAACAAGCTTTTGAGAATGCTTCTGTCTAGTTTTTATAGGAAGATATTCCCGTTTCCAACGAACTCTTCACAGTTATCCAAATATCCACTTGCCGATTCTACAAAAAGAGTGTTTCCAAACTGCTGTATCAAAAGAAAGGTTGAACTCTGTAAGTAGAGAAAACACATCACAAAGAAGTTTCTGAGAATGCTTCTGTCTAGATTTTATATGAAGATATTCCCGTTTCCAACGAAATCTTCAAAGTTATCCAAATATCCACTTGCAGATTCTACAAAAAGAGTGTTTCCAAACTACTGTATCAACAGACAGGTTCAACTCTGGTAACTGAGTACACACATCCCGATTAAGTTTCTGAGAATCTTTCTGTCTCTTTTTTATGGGAAGATATTTCTGTTTTCACCGTAGGCCTGAATTCGCTCAAAATGTCCACTTCCAGATACTACAGAAAGAGTGTTTCAAACCTGGGCTATGAAATGGAATGTTCAGCTCTGTGACTTGAATGCAGATATCACAAAGCAGTTTCTGACAGTGCTTCTGTGTAGATTTTAGATGAAGATATTCCCGTTTCCAACGAAATCGTTAGAGCTATCCAAATATCCACTTACAGATTCTACAAAAAGAGAGTTTCCAAACTGCTCTATTTAAAGAAAGGTTGAACTCTGTTAGTTGAGGACGCACACCACAAAGAAGTTTCTGAGAATGCTTCTGTCTAGATTTTATATGAAGATATTCCCGTTTCCAACGAAAACTTTAGAGGTATCCAAATATCCACTTACAGATTCTACAAAAAGAGAGTATCCAAACTGCTGTATCAAAAGAATGGTTGAACTCTGTTAGTTGAGGACACTCATCACAAAGAAGCTTCTGAGAATGCTTCTGTCTAGATTTCATATGAAGATATTCCCGTTTCCAACGAAATCTTCACAGTTATCCAAATATACACTTGCAGATTCTACCAAAAGGGGGTTTTCAAACTTCTGTATCAAAAGAAAGGTTGAACTCTGTTAGTTGAGGACACACATCACAAAGAAGTTTCGGAGAATGCTTCTGTCTAGATTTTATATGAAGATATTCCCGTTTCCAATGAAATTGTTAGAGGTATCCAAATATCCACTTACAGATTCTACTAAAAGAGTGTTTCCAAACTGCTCTATCAAAAGAAAGGTGGAACTCTGTTAGTTTAAGACACACATAAAAAGATGTTTCTGAGAATGCTTCTGTCTAGATTTTATTTGAAGATATTCCCATTTCCAACGAAATCTTCACAGTTATCCAAATATCCACTTGCAGATTCTACAAAAAGAGTGTTTCCAAACTACAGTGTCAAAAGAAAGTTTGAACTCTGTTAGTGGACGACACACATCACAATGAAGTTTCTGAGAATGCTTCTGTTTAGATTTTATATGAAGATATTCCCGTTTCCAATGAAATCTTCACTGTTATCCAAATATCCACTTGCAGATTCTTCTAAAAGAGGGTTTCCAAACTGCTGCATGAAAAGAAAGGTTGAACTCCTTTAGTTGAGGAAACTCATGTCAAAGAAGTTTCTGAGAATGCTTCCGTCTAGATTTTATATGAAGATATTCCCGTTTCCAACGAAATTTTCACAGTTATCCAAATATCCACTTGCAGATTCTACAAAAAGAGTGTTTCCAAACTGCTGTATCAAAAGAATGGTTGAGCTCCGTTAGTTGAGGACACTCATCACAAACAAGCTTTTGAGAATGCTTTTGTCTAGTTTTTATAGGAAGATATTCCCGTTTCCAACGAACTCTTCACAGTTATCCAAATATCCACTTGCCGATTCTACAAAAAGAGTGTTTCCAAACTGCTGTATCAAAAGAAAGGTTGAACTCTGTAAGTAGAGAAAACACATCACAAAGAAGTTTCTGAGAATGCTTCTGTCTAGATTTTATATGAAGATATTCCCGTTTCCAACGAAATCTTCAAAGTTATCCAAATATCCACTTGCAGATTCTACAAAAAGAGTGTTTCCAAACTACTGTATCAACAGACAGGTTCAACTCTGGTAACTGAGTACACACATCCCGATTAAGTTTCTGAGAATCTTTCTGTCTCTTTTTTATGGGAAGATATTTCTGTTTTCACCGTAGGCCTGAATTCGCTCAAAATGTCCACTTCCAGATACTACAGAAAGAGTGTTTCAGACCTGGGCTATGAAATGGAATGTTCAGCTCTGTGACTTGAATGCAGATATCACAAAGCAGTTTCTGACAGTGCTTCTGTGTAGATTTTAGATGAAGATATTCCCGTTTCCAACGAAATCGTTAGAGCTATCCAAATATCCACTTACAGATTCTACAAAAAGAGAGTTTCCAAACTGCTCTATTTAAAGAAAGGTTGAACTCTGTTAGTTGAGGTCGCACACCACAAAGAAGTTTCTGAGAATGCTTTTGTCTAGATTTTATATGAAGATATTCCCGTTTAAAACGAAATCTTTAGAGGTTTCCAAATATCCACTTACAGATTCTACAAAAAGAGAGTATCCAAACTGCTGTATCAAAAGAATGGTTGAACTCTGTTAGTTGAGGACACTCATCACAAAGAAGCTTCTGAGAATGCTTCTTTCTAGACTTTATATGAAGATATTCCCGTTTCCAACGAAATCTTCACAGTTATCCAAATATCCACTTGCAGATTCTACCAAAAGGGGGTTTTCAAACTTCTGTATCAAAAGAAAGGTTGAACTCTGTTAGTTGAGGACACACATCACAAAGAAGTTTCGGAGAATGCTTCTGTCTAGATTTTCTATGAAGATATTCCCGTTTCCAATGAAATTGTTAGAGGTATCCAAATATCCACTTACAGATTCTACAAAAAGACTGTTTCCAAACTGCTCTATCAAAAGAAAGGTGAACTCGGTTAATTGAAGACACACATCAAAAAGATGTTTCTGAGAATGCTTCTGTCTAGATTTTATTTGAAGATATTCCCATTTCCAACGAAATCTTCACAGTTATCGAAATATCCACTTGCGGATTCTACAAAAAGAGTGTTTCCAAACTACAGTGTCAAAAGAAAGTTTGAACTCGGTTAGTGGAGGACACACAACACAATGAAGTTTCTGAGAATGCTTCTGTTTAGATTTTATATGAAGATACTCCCGTTTCCAATGAAATCTTCACTGTTATCCAAATATCCACTTGCAGATTCTTCTAAAAGAGGGTTTCCAAACTGCTGTATGAAAAGAAAGGTTGAACTCCTTTAGTTGAGGAAACTCATGTCAAAGAAGTTTCTGAGAATGCTTCCGTCTAGATTTTATATGAAGATATTCCCGTTTCCAACGAAATCTTCACAGTTATCCAAATATCCACTTGCAGATTCTACAAAAAGAGTGTTTCCAAACTGCTGTATCAAAAGAATGGTTGAGCTCCGTTAGTTGAGGACACTCATCACAAACAAGCTTTTGAGAATGCTTCTGTCTAGATTTTATAGGAAGATATTCCCTTTTCCAGCGAATTCTTCACAGTTATCCTAATATCCACTTGCCGATTCTACAAAAAGAGTGTTTCCAAACTGCTGTATCAAAAGAAAGGTTGAACTCTGTAAGTAGAGAAAACACATCACAAAGAAGTTTCTGAGAATGCTTCTGTCTAGATTTTATATGTAGATATTCCCGTTTCCAACGAAATCTTCAAAGTTATCCAAATATCCACTTGCAGATTCTACAAAAAGAGTGTTTCCAAACTACTGTATCAACAGAAAGGTTCAACTCTGGTAACTGAGTACACACATCCCGATTAAGTTTCTGAGAATCTTTCTGTCTCTTTTTTATGGGAAGATATTTCTGTTTTCACCGTAGGCCTGAATTCGCTCAAAATGTCCACTTCCAGATACTACAGAAAGAGTGTTTCAAACCTGGGCTATGAAAGGGAATGTTCAGCTCTGTGACTTGAATGCAGATATCACAAAGCAGTTTCTGACAGTGCTTCTGTGTAGATTTTAGATGAAGATATTCCCGTTTCCAACGAAATCGTTAGAGCTATCCAAATATCCACTTACAGATTCTACAAAAAGAGAGTTTCCAATCTGCTCTATTTAAAGAAAGGTTGAACTCTGTTAGTTGAGGACGCACACCACAAAGAAGTTTCTGAGAATGCTTCTTTCTAGATTTTATATGAAGATATTCCCGTTTCCAACGAAAACTTTAGAGGTATCCAAATATCCACTTACAGATTCTACAAAAAGAGAGTATCCAAACTGCTGTATCAAAAGAATGGTTGAACTCTGTTAGTTGAGGACACTCATCACAAAGAAGCTTCTGAGAATGCTTCTGTCTAGATTTCATATGAAGATATTCCCGTTTCCAACGAAATCTTCACAGTTATCCAAATATACACTTGCAGATTCTACCAAAAGGGGGTTTTCAAACTTCTGTATCAAAAGAAAGGTTGAACTCTGTTAGTTGAGGACACACATCACAAAGAAGTTTCGGAGAATGCTTCTGTCTAGATTTTATATGAAGATATTCCCGTTTCCAATGAAATTGTTAGAGGTATCCAAATATCCACTTACAGATTCTACTAAAAGAGTGTTTCCAAACTGCTCTATCAAAAGAAAGGTGGAACTCTGTTAGTTTAAGACACACATAAAAAGATGTTTCTGAGAATGCTTCTGTCTAGATTTTATTTGAAGATATTCCCATTTCCAACGAAATCTTCACAGTTATCGAAATATCCACTTGCAGATTCTACAAAAAGAGTGTTTCCAAACTACAGTGTCAAAAGAAAGTTTGAACTCTGTTAGTGGACGACACACATCACAATGAAGTTTCTGAGAATGCTTCTGTTTAGATTTTATATGAAGATATTCCCGTTTCCAATGAAATCTTCACTGTTATCCAAATATCGACTTGCAGATTCTTCTAAAAGAGGGTTTCCAAACTGCTGCATGAAAAGAAAGGTTGAACTCCTTTAGTTGAGGAAACTCATGTCAAAGAAGTTTCTGAGAATGCTTCCGTCTAGATTTTATATGAAGATATTCCCGTTTCCAACGAAATTTTCACAGTTATCCAAATATCCACTTGCAGATTCTACAAAAAGAGTGTTTCCAAACTGCTGTATCAAAAGAATGGTTGAGCTCCGTTAGTTGAGGACACTCATCACAAACAAGCTTTTGAGAATGCTTCTGTCTAGTTTTTATAGGAAGATATTCCCGTTTCCAACGAACTCTTCACAGTTATCCAAATATCCACTTGCCGATTCTACAAAAAGAGTGTTTCCAAACTGCTGTATCAAAAGAAAGGTTGAACTCTGTAAGTAGAGAAAACACATCACAAAGAAGTTTCTGAGAATGCTTCTGTCTAGATTTTATATGAAGATATTCCCGTTTCCAACGAAATCTTCAAAGTTATCCAAATATCCACTTGCAGATTCTACAAAAAGAGTGTTTCCCAACTGCTGTATCAACAGAAAGGTTCAACTCTGGTAACTGAGTACACACATCCCGATTAAGTTTCTGAGAATCTTTCTGTCTCTTTTTTATGGGAAGATATTTCTGTTTTCACCGTAGGCCTGAATTCTCTCAAAATGTCCACTTCCAGATACTACAGAAAGAGTGTTTCAAACCTGGGCTATGAAAGGGAATGTTCAGCTCTGTGACTTGAATGCAGATATCACAAAGCAGTTTCTGACAGTGCTTCTGTGTAGATTTTAGATGAAGATATTAACGTTTCCAACGAAATCGTTAGAGCTATCCAAATATCCACTTACAGATTCTACAAAAAGAGAGTTTCCAATCTGCTCTATTTAAAGAAAGGTTGAACTCTGTTAGTTGAGGACGCACACCACAAAGAAGTTTCTGAGAATGCTTTTGTCTAGATTTTATATGAAGATATTCCCGTTTCCAACGAAATCTTTAGAGGTATCCAAATATCCACTTACAGATTCTACAAAAAGAGAGTATCCAAACTGCTGTATCAAAAGAATGGTTGAACTCTGTTAGTTGAGGACACTCATCACAAAGAAGCTTCTGAGAATGCTTCCGTCTAGATTTTATATGAAGATATTCCCGTTTCCAACGAAATCTTCACAGTTATCCAAATATACACTTGCAGATTCTACCAAAAGGGGGTTTTCAAACTTCTGTATCAAAAGAAAGGTTGAACTCTGTTAGTTGAGGACACACATCACAAAGAAGTTTCGGAGAATGCTTCTGTCTAGATTTTATATGAAGATATTCCCGTTTCCAATGAAATTGTTAGAGGTATCCAAATATCCACTTACAGATTCTACTAAAAGAGTGTTTCCAAACTGCTCTATCAAAAGAAAGGTGGAACTCTGTTAGTTTAAGACACACATAAAAAGATGTTTCTGAGAATGCTTCTGTCTAGATTTTATTTGAAGATATTCCCATTTCCAACGAAATCTTCACAGTTATCCAAATATCCACTTGCAGATTCTACAAAAAGAGTGTTTCCAAACTACAGTGTCAAAAGAAAGTTTGAACTCTGTTAGTGCAGGACACACATCACAATGAAGTTTCTGAGAATGCTTCTGTTTAGATTTTATATGAAGATATTCCCGTTTCCAATGAAATCTTCACTGTTATCAAAATATCCACTTGCAGATTCTTCTAAAAGAGGGTTTCCAAACTGCTGCATGAAAAGAAAGGTTGAACTGCTTTAGTTGAGGAAACTCATGTCAAAAAAGTTTCTGAGAATGCTTCCGTCTAGATTTTATATGAAGATATTTCCGTTTCCAACGAAATTTTCACAGTTATCCAAATATCCACTTGCAGATTCTACAAAAAGAGTGTTTCCAAACTGCTGTATCAAAAGAAAGGTTGAGCTCCGTTAGTTGAGGACACTCATCACAAACAAGCTTTTGAGAATGCTTCTGTCTAGTTTTTATAGGAAGATATTCCCGTTTCCAACGAACTCTTCACAGTTATCCAAATATCCACTTGCCGATTCTACAAAAAGAGTGTTTCCAAACTGCTGTATCAAAAGAAAGGTTGAACTCTGTAAGTAGAGAAAACACATCACAAAGAAGTTTCTGAGAATGCTTCTGTCTAGATTTTATATGAAGATATTCCCGTTTCCAACGAAATCTTCAAAGTTATCCAAATATCCACTTGCAGATTCTACAAAAAGAGTGTTTCCCAACTGCTGTATCAACAGAAAGGTTCAACTCTGGTAACTGAGTACACACATCCCGATTAAGTTTCTGAGAATCTTTCTGTCTCTTTTTTATGGGAAGATATTTCTGTTTTCACCGTAGGCCTGAATTCGCTCAAAATGTCCACTTCCAGATACTACAGAAAGAGTGTTTCAAACCTGGGCTATGAAAGGGAATGTTCAGCTCTGTGACTTGAATGCAGATATCACAAAGCAGTTTCTGACAGTGCTTCTGTGTAGATTTTAGATGAAGATATTCCCGTTTCCAACGAAATCGTTAGAGCTATCCAAATATCCACTTACAGATTCTACAAAAAGAGAGTTTCCAATCTGCTCTATTTAAAGAAAGGTTGAACTCTGTTAGTTGAGGACGCACACCACAAAGAAGTTTCTGAGAATGCTTTTGTCTAGATTTTATATGAAGATATTCCCGTTTCCAACGAAATCTTTAGAGGTATCCAAATATCCACTTACAGATTCTACAAAAAGAGAGTATCCAAACTGCTGTATCAAAAGAATGGTTGAACTCTGTTAGTTGAGGACACTCATCACAAAGAAGCTTCTGAGAATGCTTCTGTCTAGATTTTATATGAAGATATTCCCGTTTCCAACGAAATCTTCACAGTTATCCAAACATACACTTGCAGATTCTACCAAAAGGGGGTTTTCAAACTTCTGTATCAAAAGAAAGGTTGAACTCTGTTAGTTGAGGACACACATCACAAACAAGTTTCGGAGAATGCTTCTGTCTAGATTTTATATGAAGATATTCCCGTTTCCAATGAAATTGTTAGAGGTATCCAAATATCCACTTACTGATTCTACTAAAAGAGTGTTTCCAAACTGCTCTATCAAAAGAAAGGTGGAACTCTGTTAGTTTAAGACACACATAAAAAGATGTTTCTGAGAATGCTTCTGTCTAGATTTTATTTGAAGATATTCCCATTTCCAACGAAATCTTCACAGTTATCCAAATATCCACTTGCAGATTCTACAAAAAGAGTGTTTCCAAACTACAGTGTCAAAAGAAAGTTTGAACTCTGTTAGTGGAGGACACACATCACAATGAAGTTTCTGAGAATGCTTCTGTTTAGATTTTATATGAAGATATTCCCGTTTCCAATGAAATCTTCACTGTTATCCAAATATCCACTTGCAGATTCTTCTAAAAGAGGGTTTCCAAACTGCTGCATGAAAAGAAAGGTTGAACTCCTTTAGTTGAGGAAACTCATGTCAAAAAAGTTTCTGAGAATGCTTCCGTCTAGATTTTATATGAAGATATTCCCGTTTCCAACGAAATTTTCACAGTTATCCAAATATCCACTTGCAGATTCTACAAAAAGAGTGTTTCCAAACTGCTGTATCAAAAGAATGGTTGAGCTCCGTTAGTTGAGGACACTCATCACAAACAAGCTTTTGAGAATGCTTCTGTCTAGTTTTTATAGGAAGATATTCCCGTTTCCAACGAACTCTTCACAGTTATCCAAATATCCACTTGCCGATTCTACAAAAAGAGTGTTTCCAAACTGCTGTATCAAAAGAAAGGTTGAACTCTGTAAGTAGAGAAAACACATCACGAAGAAGTTTCTGAGAATGCTTCTGTCTAGATTTTATATGAAGATATTCCCGTTTCCAACGAAATCTTCACAGTTATCCAAATATCCACTTGCAGATTCTACAAAAAGAGTGTTTCCCAACTGCTGTATCAACAGAAAGGTTCAACTCTGGTAACTGAGTACACACATCCCGATTAAGTTTCTGAGAATCTTTCTGTCTCTTTTTTATGGGAAGATATTTCTGTTTTCACCGTAGGCCTGAATTCGCTCAAAATGTCCACTTCCAGATACTACAGAAAGAGTGTTTCAAACCTGGGCTATGAAAGGGAATGTTCAGCTCTGTGACTTGAATGCAGATATCACAAAGCAGTTTCTGACAGTGCTTCTGTGTAGATTTTAGATGAAGATATTCCCGTTTCCAACGAAATCGTTAGAGCTATCCAAATATCCACTTACAGATTCTAAAAAAAGAGAGTTTCCAAACTGCTCTATTTAAAGAAAGGTTGAACTCTGTTAGTTGAGGACGCACACCACAAAGAAGTTTCTGAGAATGCTTTTGTCTAGATTTTATATGAAGATATTCCCGTTTAAAACGAAATCTTTAGAGGTTTCCAAATATCCACTTACAGATTCTACAAAAAGAGAGTATCCAAACTGCTGTATCAAAAGAATGGTTGAACTCTGTTAGTTGAGGACACTCATCACAAAGAAGCTTCTGAGAATGCTTCTTTCTAGACTTTATATGAAGATATTCCCGTTTCCAACGAAATCTTCACAGTTATCCAAATATCCACTTGCAGATTCTACCAAAAGGGGGTTTTCAAACTTCTGTATCAAAAGAAAGGTTGAACTCTGTTAGTAGAGGACACACATCACAAAGAAGTTTCGGAGAATGCTTCTGTCTAGATTTTCTATGAAGATATTCCCGTTTCCAATGAAATTGTTAGAGGTATCCAAATATCCACTTACAGATTCTACAAAAAGATTGTTTCCAAACTGCTCTATCAAAAGAAAGGTGAACTCGCTTAATTGAAGACACACATCAAAAAGATGTTTCTGAGAATGCTTCTGTCTAGATTTCATTTGAAGATATTCCCATTTCCAACGAAATCTTCACAGTTATCGAAATATCCACTTGCAGATTCTACAAAAAGAGTGTTTCCAAACTACAGTGTCAAAAGAAAGTTTGAACTCTGTTAGTGGAGGACACACACCACAATGAAGTTTCTGAGAATGCTTCTGTTTAGATTTTATATGAAGATATTCCCGTTTCCAACGAAATCTTCACTGTTATCCAAATATCCACTTGCAGATCCTTCTAAAAGAGGGTTTCCAAACTGCTGCATGAAAAGAAAGGTTGAACTCCTTTAGTTGAGGAAACTCATGTCAAAGAAGTGTCTGAGAATGCTTCCGTCTAGATTTTATATGAAGATATTCCCGTTTCCAACGAAATTTTCACAGTTATCCAAATATCCCCTTGCAGATTCTACAAAAAGAGTGTTTCCAAACTGCTGTATCAAAAGAATGGTTGAGCTCCGTTAGTTGAGGACACTCATCACAAACAAGCTTTTGAGAATGCTTCTGTCTAGTTTTTATAGGAAGATATTCCCATTTCCAACGAACTCTTCGCAGTTATCCAAATATCCACTTGCCGATTCTACAAAAAGAGTGTTTCCAAACTGCTGTATCAAAAGAAAGGTTGAACTCTGTAAGTAGAGAAAACACATCACAAAGAAGTTTCTGAGAATGCTTCTGTCTAGATTTTATATGAAGATATTCCCGTTTCCAACGAAATCTTCAAAGTTATCCAAATATCCACTTGCAGATTCTACAAAAAGAGTGTTTCCAAACTACTGTATCAACAGAAAGGTTCAGCTCTGGTAACTGAGTACACACATCCCGATTAAGTTTCTGAGAATCTTTCTGTCTCTTTTTTATGGGAAGATATTTCTGTTTTCACCGTAGGCCTGAATTCGCTCAAAATGTCCACTTCCAGATACTACAGAAAGAGTGTTTCAAACCTGGGCTATGAAAGGGAATGTTCAGCTCTGTGACTTGAATGCAGATATCACAAAGCAGTTTCTGACAGTGCTTCTGTGTAGATTTTAGGTGAAGATATTCCCGTTTCCAACGAAATCGTTAGAGCTATCCAAATATCCACTTACAGATTCTACAAAAAGAGAGTTTCCAAACTGCTCTATTTAAAGAAAGGTTGAACTCTGTTAGTTGAGGACGCACACCACAAGGAAGTTTCTGAGAATGCTTTTGTCTAGATTTTATATGAAGATATTCCCGTTTCCAACGAAATCTTTAGAGGTATCCAAATATCCACTTACAGATTCTACAAAAAGAGAGTATCCAAACTACTGTATCAAAAGAATGGTTGAACTCTGTTAGTTGAGGACACTCATCACAAAGAAGCTTCTGAGAATGCTTCTGTCTAGATTTTATATGAAGATATTCCCGTTTCCAACGAAATCTTCACAGTTATCCAAATATCCACTTGCAGATTCTACCAAAAGGGGGTTTTCAAACTTCTGTATCAAAAGAAAGGTTGAAATCTGTTAGTTGAGGACACACATCACAAAGAAGTTTCGGAGAATGCTTCTGTCTAGATTTTCTATGAAGATATTCCCATTTCCAATGAAATTTTTAGAGGTATCCAAATATCCACTTACAGATTCTACAAAAAGAGTGTTTCCAAACTGCTCTATCAAAAGAAAGGTGGAACTCTGTTAGTTTAAGACACACATAAAAAGATGTTTCTGAGAATGCTTCTGTCTAGATTTTATTTGAAGATATTCCCATTTCCAACGAAATCTTCACAGTTATCGAAATATCCACTTGCAGATTCTACAAAAAGAGTGTTTCCAAACTACAGTGTCAAAAGAAAGTTTGAACTCTGTTAGTGGAGGACACACATCACAATGAAGTTTCTGAGAATGCTTCTGTTTAGATTTTATATGAAGATATTCCCGTTTCCAATGAAATCTTCACTGTTATCCAAATATCCACTTGCAGATTCTTCTAAAAGAGGGTTTCCAAACTGCTGCATGAAAAGAAAGGTTGAACTCCTTTAGTTGAGGAAACTCATGTCAAAGAAGTTTCTGAGAATGCTTCCGTCTAGATTTTATATGAAGATATTCCCGTTTCCAACGAAATTTTCACAGTTATCCAAATATCCACTTGCAGATTCTACAAAAAGAGTGTTTCCAAACTGCTGTATCAAAAGAATGGTTGAGCTCCGTTAGTTGAGGACACTCATCACAAACAAGCTTTTGAGAATGCTTCTGTCTAGTTTTTATAGGAAGATATTCCCGTTTCCAACGAACTCTTCACAGTTATCCAAATATCCACTTGCCGATTCTACAAAAAGAGTGTTTCCAAACTGCTGTATCAAAAGAAAGGTTGAACTCTGTAAGTAGAGAAAACACATCACAAAGAAGTTTCTGAGAATGCTTCTGTCTAGATTTTATATGAAGATATTCCCGTTTCCAACGAAATCTTCAAAGTTATCCAAATATCCACTTGCAGATTCTACAAAAAGATTGTTTCCCAACTGCTGTACCAACAGAAAGGTTCAACTCTGGTAACTGAGTACACACATCCCGATTAAGTTTCTGAGAATATTTCTGTCTCTTTTTTATGGGAAGATATTTCTGTTTTCACCGTAGGCCTGAATTCGCTCAAAATGTCCACTTCCAGATACTACAGAAAGAGTGTTTCAAACCTGGGCTATGAAAGAGAATGTTCAGCTCTGTGACTTGAATGCAGATATCACAAAGCAGTTTCTGACAGTGCTTCTGTGTAGATTTTAGATGAAGATATTCCCGTTTCCAACGAAATCGTTAGGGCTATCCAAATATCCACTTACAGATTCTACAAAAAGAGAGTTTCCAAACTGCTCTATTTAAAGAAAGGTTGAACTCTGTTACTTGAGGACACACACCACAAAGAAGTTTCTGAGAATGCTTTTGTCTAGATTTTATATGAAGATATTCCCGTTTAAAACGAAATCTTTAGAAGTTTCCAAATATCCACTTACAGATTCTACAAAAAGAGAGTATCCAAACTGCTGTATCAAAAGAATGGTTGAACTCTGTTAGTTGAGGACACTCATCACAAAGAAGCTTCTGAGAATGCTTCTTTCAAGACTTTATATGAAGATATTCCCGTTTCCAACGAAATCTTCACAGTTATCCAAATATCCACTTGCAGATTCTACCAAAAGGGGGTTTTCAAACTTCTGTATCAAAAGAAAGGTTGAACTCTGTTAGTTGAGGACACACATCACAAAGAAGTTTCGGAGAATGCTTCTGTCTAGATTTTCTATGAAGATATTCCCGTTTCCAATGAAATTGTTAGAGGTATCCAAATATCCACTTACAGATTCTACAAAAAGAGTGTTTCCAAACTGCTCTATCAAAAGAAAGGTGAACTCGCTTAATTGAAGACACACATCAAAAAGATGTTTCTGAGAATGCTTCTGTCTAGATTTTATTTGAAGATATTCCCATTTCCAACGAAATCTTCACAGTTATCGAAATATCCACTTGCAGATTCTACAAAAAGAGTGTTTCCAAACTACAGTGTCAAAAGAAAGTTTGAACTCTGTTAGTGGAGGACACACATCACAATGAAGTTTCTGAGAATGCTTCTGTTTAGATTTTATATGAAGATATTCCCGTTTCCAACGAAATCTTCACTGTTATCCAAATATCCACTTGCAGATCCTTCTAAAAGAGGGTTTCCAAACTGCTGTATGAAAAGAAAGGTTGAACTCCTTTAGTTGAGGAAACTCATGTCAAAGAAGTTTCTGAGAATGCTTCCGTCTAGATTTTATATGAAGATATTCCCGTTTCCAACGAAATTTTCTCAGTTATCCAAATATCCACTTGCAGATTCTACAAAAAGAGTGTTTCCAAACTGCTGTATCAAAAGAATGGTTGAGCTCCGTTAGTTGAGGACACTCATCACAAACAAGCTTTTGAGAATGCTTCTGTCTAGATTTTATATGAAGATATTCCCGTTTCCAACGAAATCTTCAAAGTTATCCAAATATCCACTTGCAGATTCTACAAAAAGAGTGTTTCCAAACTACTGTATCAACAGAAAGGTTCAGCTCTGGTAACTGAGTACACACATCCCGATTAAGTTTCTGAGAATCTTTCTGTCTCTTTTTTATGGGAAGATATTTCTGTTTTCACCGTAGGCCTGAATTCGCTCAAAATGTCCACTTCCAGATACTACAGAAAGAGTGTTTCAAACCTGGGCTATGAAAGGGAATGTTCAGCTCTGTGACTTGAATGCAGATATCACAAAGCAGTTTCTGACAGTGCTTCTGTGTAGATTTTAGATGAAGATATTCCCGTTTCCAACGAAATCGTTAGAGCTATCCAAATATCCACTTACAGATTCTACAAAAAGAGAGTTTCCAAACTGCTCTATTTAAAGAAAGGTTGAACTCTGTTAGTTGAGGACGCACACCACAAAGAAGTTTCTGAGAATGCTTTTGTCTAGATTTTATATGAAGATATTCCCGTTTCCAACGAAATCTTTAGAGGTATCCAAATATCCACTTACAGATTCTACAAAAAGAGAGTATCCAAACTGCTGTATCAAAAGAATGGTTGAACTCTGTTAGTTGAGGACACTCATCACAAAGAAGCTTCTGAGAATGCTTCTGTCTAGATTTTATATGAAGATATTCCCGTTTCCAACGAAATCTTCACAGTTATCCAAATATCCACTTGCAGATTCTACCAAAAGGGGGTTTTCAAACTTCTGTATCAAAAGAAAGGTTGAAATCTGTTAGTTGAGGACACACATCACAAAGAAGTTTCGGAGAATGCTTCTGTCTAGATTTTCTATGAAGATATTCCCGTTTCCAAAGAAATTTTTAGAGGTATCCAAATATCCACTTACAGATTCTACAAAAAGACTGTTTCCAAACTGCTCTATCAAAAGAAAGGTGAACTCGGTTAATTGAAGACACACATCAAAAAGATGTTTCTGAGAATGCTTCTGTCTAGATTTTATTTGAAGATATTCCCATTTCCAACGAAATCTTGACAGTTATCAAAATATCCACTTGCAGATTCTACAAAAAGAGTGTTTCCAAACTACAGTGTCAAAAGAAAGTTTGAACTCTGTTAGTGGAGGACACACAACACAATGAAGTTTCTGAGAATGCTTCTGTTTAGATTTTATATGAAGATATTCCCGTTTCCAATGAAATCTTCACTGTTATCCAAATATCCACTTGCAGATTCAACAAAAAGAGGGTTTCCAAACTGCTGTATCAAAAGAATGGTTGAGCTCCGTTAGTTGAGGACACTCATCACAAACAAGCTTTTGAGAATGCTTCTGTCTAGATTTTATAGGAAGATATTCCCGTTTCCAGCGAATTCTTCACAGTTATCCTAATATCCACTTGCCGATTCTACAAAAAGAGTGTTTCCAAACTGCTGTATCAAAAGAAAGGTTGAACTCTGTAAGTAGAGAAAACACATCACAAAGAAGTTTCTGAGAATGCTTCTGTCTAGATTTTATATGAAGATATTCCCGTTTCCAACGAAATCTTCAAAGTTATCCAAATATCCACTTGCAGATTCTACAAAAAGAGTGTTTCCAAACTACTGTATCAACAGAAAGGTTCAACTCTGGTAACTGAGTACACACATCCCGATTAAGTTTCTGAGAATCTTTCTGTCTCTTTTTTATGGGAAGATATTTCTGTTTTCACCGTAGGCCTGAATTCGCTCAAAATGTCCACTTCCAGATACTACAGAAAGAGTGTTTCAAACCTGGGCTATGAAAGGGAATGTTCAGCTCTGTGACTTGAATGCAGATATCACAAAGCAGTTTCTGACAGTGCTTCTGTGTAGATTTTAGATGAAGATATTCCCGTTTCCAACGAAATCGTTAGAGCTATCCAAATATCCACTTACAGATTCTACAAAAAGAGAGTTTCCAATCTGCTCTATTTAAAGAAAGGTTGAACTCTGCTAGTTGAGGACGCACACCACAAAGAAGTTTCTGAGAATGCTTTTGTCTGGATTTTATATGAAGATATTCCCGTTTCCAACGAAATCTTTAGAGGTATCCAAATATCCACTTACAGATTCTACAAAAAGAGAGTATCCAAACTGCTGTATCAAAAGAATGGTTGAACTCTGTTAGTTGAGGACACTCATCACAAAGAAGCTTCTGAGAATGCTTCTGTCTAGATTTTATATGAAGATATTCCCGTTTCCAACGAAATCATCACAGTTATCCAAATATACACTTGCAGATTCTACCAAAAGGGGGTTTTCAAACTTCTGTATCAAAAGAAAGGTTGAACTCTGTTAGTTGAGGACACACATCACAAAGAAGTTTCGGAGAATGCTTCTGTCTAGATTTTATATGAAGATATTCCCGTTTCCAATGAAATTGTTAGAGGTATCCAAATATCCACTTACAGATTCTACTAAAAGAGTGTTTCCAAACTGCTCTATCAAAAGAAAGGTGGAACTCTGTTAGTTTAAGACACACATAAAAAGATGTTTCTGAGAATGCTTCTGTCTAGATTTTATTTGAAGATATTCCCATTTCCAACGAAATCTTCACAGTTCTCCAAATATCCACTTGCAGATTCTACAAAAAGAGTGTTTCCAAACTACAGTGTCAAAAGAAAGTTTGAACTCTGTTAGTGGAGGACACACATCACAATGAAGTTTCTGAGAATGCTTCTGTTTAGATTTTATATGAAGATATTCCCGTTTCCAATGAAATCTTCACTGTTATCCAAATATCCACTTGCAGATTCTTCTAAAAGACGGTTTACAAACTGCTGCATGAAAAGAAAGGTTGAACTCCTTTAGTTGAGGAAACTCATGTCAAAGAAGTTTCTGAGAATGCTTCCGTCTAGATTTTATATGAAGATATTCTCGTTTCCAACGAAATTTTCACAGTTATCCAAATATCCACTTGCAGATTCTACCAAAAGAGTGTTTCCAAACTGCTGTATCAAAAGAATGGTTGAGCACCGTTAGTTGAGGACACTCATCACAAACAAGCTTTTGAGAATGCTTCTGTCTAGATTTTATATGAAGATATTCCCGTTTCCAACGAACTCTTCACAGTTATCCAAATATCCACTTGCCGATTCTACAAAAAGAGTGTTTCCAAACTGCTGTATCAAAAGAAAGGTTGAACTCTGTAAGTAGAGAAAACACATCACAAAGAAGTTTCTGAGAATGCTTCTGTCTAGATTTTATATGAAGATATTCCCGTTTCCAACAAAATCTTCAAAGTTATCCAAATATCCACTTGCAGATTCTACAAAAAGAGTGTTTCCAAACTACTGTATCAACAGAAAGGTTCAACTCTGGTAACTGAGTACACACATCCCGATTAAGTTTCTGAGAATCTTTCTGTCTCTTTTTTATGGGAAGATATTTCTGTTTTCACCGTAGGCCTGAATTCGCTCAAAATGTCCACTTCCAGATACTACAGAAAGAGTGTTTCAAACCTGGGCTATGAAAGGGAATTTTCAGCTCTGTGACTTGAATGCAGATATCACAAAGCAGTTTCTGACAGTGCTTCTGTGTAGATTTTAGATGAAGATATTCCCGTTTCCAACGAAATCGTTAGAGCTATCCAAATATCCACTTACAGATTCTACAAAAAGAGATTTTCCAAACTGCTCTATTTAAAGAAAGGTTGAACTCTGTTAGTTGAGGACGCACACCACAAGGAAGTTTCTGAGAATGCTTTTGTCTAGATTTTATATGAAGATATTCCCGTTTCCAACGAAATCTTTAGAGGTATCCAAATATCCACTTACAGATTCTACAAAAAGAGAGTATCCAAACTACTGTATCAAAAGAATGGTTGAACTCTGTTAGTTGAGGACACTCATCACAAGCTTCTGAGAATGCTTCTGTCTAGATTTTATATGAAGATATTCCCGTTTCCAACGAAATCTTCACAGTTATCCAAATATCCACTTGCAGATTCTACCAAAAAGGGGTTTTCAAACTTCTGTATCAAAGAAAGGTTGAACTCTGTTAGTTGAGGACACACATCACAAAGAAGTTTCGAAGAATGCTTCTGTCTAGATTTTATATGAAGATATTCCCGTTTCCAATGAAATTGTTAGAGGTATCCAAATATCCACTTACAGATTCTACAAAAAGAGTGTTTCCAAACTGCTCTATCAAAAGAAAGGTGGAACTCGGTTAGTTGAAGACACACATCAAAAAGATGTTTCTGAGAATGCTTCTGTCTAGATTTTATTTGAAGATATTCCCATTTCCAACGAAATCTTCACAGTTATCGAAATATCCACTTGCAGATTCTACAAAAAGAGTGTTTCCAAACTACAGTGTCAAAAGAAAGTTTGAACTCTGTTAGTGGAGGACACACATCACAATGAAGTTTCTGAGAATGCTTCTGTTTAGATTTTATATGAAGATATTCCCGTTTCCAATGAAATCTTCACTGTTATCCAAATATCCACTTGCAGATTCTTCTAAAAGAGGGTTTCCAAACTGCTGTATGAGAAGAAAGGTTGAACTCCTTTAGTTGAGGAAACTCATGTCAAAGAAGTTTCTGAGAATGCTTCCGTCTAGATTTTATATGAAGATATTCCCGTTTCCAACGAAATTCTCACAGTTATACAAATATCCACTTGCAGATTCTACCAAAGGAATGTTTCCAAACTGCTGTATCAAAAGAATGGTTGAGCTCCGTTAGTTGAGGACACTCATCACAAACAAGCTTTTGAGAATGCTTCTGTCTAGATTTTATATGAAGATATTCCCGTTTCCAACGAACTCTTCACAGTTATCCAAATATCCACTTGCCGATTCTACAAAAAGAGTGTTTCCAAACTGCTGTATCAAAAGAAAGGTTGAACTCTGTAAGTAGAGAAAACACATCACAAAGAAGTTTCTGAGAATGCTTCTGTCTAGATTTTATATGAAGATATTCCCGTTTCCAACGAAATCTTCAAAGTTATCCAAATATCCACTTGCAGATTCTACAAAAAGTGTGTTTCCAAACTACTGTATCAACAGAAAGGTTCAACTCTGGTAACTGAGTACACACATCCCGATTAAGTTTCTGAGAATCTTTCTGTCTCTTTTTTATGGGAAGATATTTCTGTTTTCACCGTAGGCCTGAATTCGCTCAAAATGTCCACTTCCAGATACTACAGAAAGAGTGTTTCAAACCTGGGCTATGAAAGGGAATGTTCAGCTCTGTGACTTGAATGCAGATATCACAAAGCAGTTTCTGACAGTGCTTCTGTGTAGATTTTAGATGAAGATATTCCCGTTTCCAACGAAATCGTTAGAGCTATCCAAATATCCACTTACAGATTCTACAAAAAGACAATTTCCAAACTGCTCTATTTAAAGGAAGGTTGAACTCTGCTAGTTGAGGACGCACATCACAAAGAAGTTTCTGAGAATGCTTCTGTCTAGATTTTATATGAAGATATTCCCGTTTCCAACAAAATCTTTAGAGGTATCCAAATATCCACTTACAGATTCTACAAAAAGAGAGTATCCAAACTGCTGTATCAAACGAATGGTTGAACTCTGTTAGTTGAGGACACTCATCACAAAGAAGCTTCTGAGAATGCTTCTGTCTAGATTTTATATGAAGATATTCCCGTTTCCAACGAAATCTTCACAGTTATCCAAATATACACTTGCAGATTCTACCAAAAGGGGGTTTTCAAACTTCTGTATCAAAAGAAAGGTTGAACTCTGTTAGTTGAGGACACACATCACAAAGAAGTTTCGGAGAATGCTTCTGTCTAGATTTTATATGAAGATATTCCCCTTTCCAATGAAATTGTTAGAGGTATCCAAATATCCACTTACAGATTCCACTAAAAGAGTGTTTCCAAACTGCTCTATCAAAAGAAAGGTGGAACTCTGTTAGTTTAAGACACACATAAAAAGATGTTTCTGAGAATGCTTCTGTCTAGATTTTATTTGAAGATATTCCCATTTCCAACGAAATCTTCACAGTTATCCAAATATCCACTTGCAGATTCTACAAAAAGAGTGTTTCCAAACTACAGTGTCAAAAGAAAGTTTGAACTCTGTTAGTGGAGGACACATATCACAATGAAGTTTCTGAGAATGCTTCTGTTTAGATTTTATATGAAGATATTCCCGTTTCCAATGAAATCTTCACTGTTATCCAAATATCCACTTGCAGATTCTTCTAAAAGAGGGTTTCCAAACTGCTGCATGAAAAGAAAGGTTGAACTCCTTTAGTTGAGGAAACTCATGTCAAAGAAGTTTCTGAGAATGCTTCCGTCTAGATTTTACATGAAGATATTCCCGTTTCCAACGAAATTTTCACAGTTATCCAAATATCCACTTGCAGATTCTACCAAAAGAGTGTTTCCAAACTGCTGTATCAAAAGAATGGTTGAGCTCCGTTAGTTGAGGACACTCATCACAAACAAGCTTTTGAGAACGCTTCTGTCTAGATTTTATATGAAGATATTCCCGTTTCCAACGAACTCTTCACAGTTATCCAAATATCCACTTGCCGATTCTACAAAAAGAGTGTTTCCAAACTGCTGTATCAAAAGAAAGGTTGAACTCTGTAAGTAGAGAAAACACATCACAAAGAAGTTTCTGAGAATGCTTCTGTCTAGATTTTATATGAAGATATTCCCGTTTCCAACGAAATCTTCAAAGTTATCCAAATATCCACTTGCAGATTCTACAAAAAGTGTGTTTCCAAACTACTGTATCAACAGAAAGGTTCAACTCTGGTAACTGAGTACACACATCCCGATTAAGTTTCTGAGAATCTTTCTGTCTCTTTTTTATGGGAAGATATTTCTGTTTTCACCGTAGGCCTGAATTCGCTCAAAATGTCCACTTCCAGATACTACAGAAAGAGTGTTTCAAACCTGGGCTATGAAAGGGAATGTTCAGCTCCGTGACTTGAATGCAGATATCACAAAGCAGTTTCTGACAGTGCTTCTGTGTAGATTTTAGATGAAGATATTCCCGTTTCCAACGAAATCGTTAGAGCTATCCAAATATCCACTTACAGATTCTACAAAAAGACAATTTCCAAACTGCTCTATTTAAAGGAAGGTTGAACTCTGCTAGTTGAGGACGCACACCACAAGGAAGTTTCTGAGAATGCTTCTGTTTAGATTTTATATGAAGATATTCCCGTTTCCAACGAAATCTTCACTGTTATCCAAATATCCACTTGCAGATACTTCTAAAAGAGGGTTTCCAAACTGCTGTATGAAAAGAAAGGTTGAACTCCTTTAGTTGAGGAAACTCATGTCAAAGAAGTTTCTGAGAATGCTTCCGTCTAGATTTTATATGAAGATATTCCCGTTTCCAACGAAATTTTCACAGTTATCCAAATATCCACTTGCAGATTCTACCAAAAGAGTGTTTCCAAACTGCTGTATCAAAAGAATGGTTGAGCTCCGTTAGTTGAGGACACTCATCACAAACAAGCTTTTGAGAATGCTTCTGTCTAGATTTTATAGGAAGATATTCCCGTTTCCAACGAACTCTTCACAGTTATCCAAATATCCACTTGCCGATTCTACAAAAGGAGTGTTTCCAAACTGCTGTATCAAAAGAAATGTTGAACTCTGTAAGTAGAGAAAACACATCACAAAGAAGTTTCTGAGAATGCTTCTGTCTAGATTTTATATGAAGATATTCCCGTTTCCAACGAAATCTTCAAAGTTATCCAAATATCCACTTGCAGATTCTACAAAAAGAGTGTTTCCAAACTACGGTATCAACAGAAAGGTTCAACTCTGGTAACTGAGTACACACATCCCGATTAAGTTTCTGAGAATCTTTCTGTCTCTTTTTTATGGGAAGATATTTCTGTTTTCACCGTAGGCCGGAATTCGCTCAAAATGTCCACTTCCAGATACTACAGAAAGAGTGTTTCAAACCTGGGCTATGAAAGGGAATGTTCAGCTCTGTGACTTGAATGCAGATATCACAAAGCAGTTTCTGACAGTGCTTCTGTGTAGATTTTAGATGAAGATATTCCCGTTTCCAACGAAATCGTTAGAGCTATCCAAATATCCACTTACAGATTCTACAAAAAGAGAGTTTCCAATCTGAACTATTTAAAGAAAGGTTGAACTCTGTTAGTTGAGGACGCACACCACAAAGAAGTTTCTGAGAATGCTTTTGTCTAGATTTTATATGAAGATATTCCCGTTTCCAACGAAATCTTCACAGTTATCCAAATATACACTTGCAGATTCTACCAAAAGGGGGTTTTCAAACTTCTTTATCAAAAGAAAGGTTGAACTCTGTTAGTTGAGGACACACATCACAAAGAAGTTTCGGAGAATGCTTCTGTCTAGATTTTATATGAAGATATTCCCGTTTCCAATGAAATTGTTAGAGGTATCCAAATATCCACTTACAGATTCTACTAAAAGAGTGTTTCCAAACTGCTCTATCAAAAGAAAGGTGGAACTCTGTTAGTTTAAGGCACACATAAAAAGATGTTTCTGAGAATGCTTCTGTCTAGATTTTATTTGAAGATATTCCCATTTCCAATGAAATCTTCACAGTTATCCAAATATCCACTTGCAGATTCTACAAAAAGAGTGTTTCCAAACTACAGTGTCAAAAGAAAGTTTGAACTCTGTTAGTGGAGGACACACATCACAATGAAGTTTCTGAGAATACTTCTGTTTAGATTTTATATGAAGATATTCCCGTTTCCAATGAAATCTTCACTGTTATCCAAATATCCACTTGCAGATTCTTCTAAAAGAGGGTTTCCAAACTGCTGCATGAAAAGAAAGGTTGAACTCCTTTAGTTGAGGAAACTCATGTCAAAGAAGTTTCTGAGAATGCTTCCGTCTAGATTTTACATGAAGATATTCCCGTTTCCAACGAAATTTTCACAGTTATCCAAATATCCACTTGCAGATTCTACCAAAAGAAATTTCTCCAAACTGCTGTATCAAAAGAATGGTTGAGCTCCGTTAGTTGAGGACACTCATCACAAACAGGCTTTTGAGAATGCTTCTGTCTAGATTTTATATGAAGATATTCCCGTTTCCAACGAACTCTTCACAGTTATCCAAATATCCACTTGCCGATTCTACAAAAAGAGTGTTTCCAAACTGCTGTATCAAAAGAAAGGTTGAACTCTGTAAGTAGAGAAAACACATCACAAAGAAGTTTCTGAGAATGCTTCTGTCTAGATTTTATATGAAGATATTCCCGTTTCCAACGAAATCTTCAAAGTTATCCAAATATCCACTTGCAGATTCTACAAAAAGTGTGTTTCCAAACTACTGTATCAACAGAAAGGTTCAACTCTGGTAACTGAGTACACACATCCCGATTAAGTTTCTGAGAATCTTTCTGTCTCTTTTTTATGGGAAGATATTTCTGTTTTCACCGTAGGCCTGAATTCGCTCAAAATGTCCACTTCCAGATACTACAGAAAGAGTGTTTCAAACCTGGGCTATGAAAGGGAATGTTCAGCTCTGTGACTTGAATGCAGATATCACAAAGCAGTTTCTGACAGTGCTTCTGTGTAGATTTTAGATGAAGATATTCCCGTTTCCAACGAAATCGTTAGAGCTATCCAAATATCCACTTACAGATTCTACAAAAAGACAATTTCCAAACTGCTCTATTTAAAGGAAGGTTGAACTCTGCTAGTTGAGGACGAACACCACAAGGAAGTTTCTGAGAATGCTTCTGTTTAGATTTTATATGAAGATATTCCCGTTTCCAACGAAATCTTCACTATTATCCAAATATCCACTTGCAGATTCTTCTAAAAGAGGGTTTCCAAACTGCTGTATGAAAAGAAAGGTTGAACTCCTTTAATTGAGGAAACTCATGTCAAAGAAGTTTCTGAGAATGCTTCCGTCTAGATTTTATATGAAGATATTCCCGTTTCCAACGAAATTTTCACAGTTATCCAAATATCCACTTGCAGATTCTACCAAAAGAGTGTTTCCAAACTGCTGTATCAAAAGAATGGTTGAGCTCCGTTAGTTGAGGACACTCATCACAAACAAGCTTTTGAGAATGCTTCTGTCTAGATTTTATAGGAAGATATTCCCGTTTCCAACGAACTCTTCACAGTTATCCAAATATCCACTTGCCGATTCTACAAAAGGAGTGTTTCCAAACTGCTGTATCAAAAGAAATGTTGAACTCTGTAAGTAGAGAAAACACATCACAAAGAAGTTTCTGAGAATGCTTCTGTCTAGATTTTATATGAAGATATTCCCGTTTCCAACGAAATCTTCATAGTTATCCAAATATCCACTTGCAGATTCTACAAAAAGAGTGTTTCCAAACTACTGTATCAACAGAAAGGTTCAACTCTGGTAACTGAGTGCACACATCCCGATTAAGTTTCTGAGAATCTTTCTGTCTCTTTTTTATGGGAAGATATTTCTGTTTTCACCGTAGGCCTGAATTCGCTCAAAATGTCCACTTCCAGATACTACAGAAAGAGTGTTTCAAACCTGGGCTATGAAAGGGAATGTTCAGCTCTGTGACTTGAATGCAGATATCACAAAGCAGTTTCTGACAGTGCTTCTGTGTAGATTTTAGATGAAGATATTCCCGTTTCCAACGAAATCGTTAGAGCTATCCAAATATCCACTTACAGATTCTACAAAAAGAGAGTTTCCAATCTGCTCTATTTAAAGAAAGGTTGAACTCTGTTAGTTGAGGACGCACACCACAAAGAAGTTTCTGAGAATGCTTTTGTCTAGATTTTATATGAAGATATTCCCGTTTCCAACGAAATCTTTAGAGGTATCCAAATATCCACTTACAGATTCTACAAAAAGAGAGTATCCAAACTGCTGTATCAAAAGAATGGTTGAACTCTGTTAGTTGAGGACACTCATCACAAAGAAGCTTCTGAGAATGCTTCTGTCTAGATTTTATATGAAGATATTCCCGTTTCCAACGAAATCTTCACAGTTATCCAAATATACACTTGCAGATTCTACCAAAAGGGGGTTTTCAAACTTCTGTATCAAAAGAAAGGTTGAACTCTGTTAGTTGAGGACACACATCACAAAGAAGTTTCGGAGAATGCTTCTGTCTAGATTTTATATGAAGATATTCCCGTTTCCAATGAAATTGTTAGAGGTATCCAAATATCCACTTACAGATTCTACTAAAAGAGTGTTTCCAAACTGCTCTATCAAAAGAAAGGTGGAACTCTGTTAGTTTAAGGCACACATAAAAAGATGTTTCTGAGAATGCTTCTGTCTAGATTTTATTTGAAGATATTCCCATTTCCAATGAAATCTTCACAGTTATCCAAATATCCACTTGCAGATTCTACAAAAAGAGTGTTTCCAAACTACAGTGTCAAAAGAAAGTTTGAACTCTGTTAGTGGAGGACACACATCACAATGAAGTTTCTGAGAATACTTCTGTTTAGATTTTATATGAAGATATTCCCGTTTCCAATGAAATCTTCACTGTTATCCAAATATCCACTTGCAGATTCTTCTAAAAGAGGGTTTCCAAACTGCTGCATGAAAAGAAAGGTTGAACTCCTTTAGTTGAGGAAACTCATGTCAAAGAAGTTTCTGAGAATGCTTCCGTCTAGATTTTACATGAAGATATTCCCGTTTCCAACGAAATTTTCACAGTTATCCAAATATCCACTTGCAGATTCTACCAAAAGAGTGTTTCCAAACTGCTGTATCAAAAGAATGGTTGAGCTCCGTTAGTTGAGGACACTCATCACAAACAGGCTTTTGAGAATGCTTCTGTCTAGATTTTATATGAAGATATTCCCGTTTCCAACGAACTCTTCACAGTTATCCAAATATCCACTTGCCGATTCTACAAAAAGAGTGTTTCCAAACTGCTGTATCAAAAGAAAGGTTGAACTCTGTAAGTAGAGAAAACACATCACAAAGAAGTTTCTGAGAATGCTTCTGTCTAGATTTTATATGAAGATATTCCCGTTTCCAACGAAATCTTCAAAGTTATCCAAATATCCACTTGCAGATTCTACAAAAAGTGTGTTTCCAAACTACTGTATCAACAGAAAGGTTCAACTCTGGTAACTGAGTACACACATCCCGATTAAGTTTCTGAGAATCTTTCTGTCTCTTTTTTATGGGAAGATATTTCTGTTTTCACCGTAGGCCTGAATTCGCTCAAAATGTCCACTTCCAGATACTACAGAAAGAGTGTTTCAAACCTGGGCTATGAAAGGGAATGTTCAGCTCTGTGACTTGAATGCAGATATCACAAAGCAGTTTCTGACAGTGCTTCTGTGTAGATTTTAGATGAAGATATTCCCGTTTCCAACGAAATCGTTAGAGCTATCCAAATATCCACTTACAGATTCTACAAAAAGACAATTTCCAAACTGCTCTATTTAAAGGAAGGTTGAACTCTGCTAGTTGAGGACGAACACCACAAGGAAGTTTCTGAGAATGCTTCTGTTTAGATTTTATATGAAGATATTCCCGTTTCCAACGAAATCTTCACTATTATCCAAATATCCACTTGCAGATTCTTCTAAAAGAGGGTTTCCAAACTGCTGTATGAAAAGAAAGGTTGAACTCCTTTAATTGAGGAAACTCATGTCAAAGAAGTTTCTGAGAATGCTTCCGTCTAGATTTTATATGAAGATATTCCCGTTTCCAACGAAATTTTCACAGTTATCCAAATATCCACTTGCAGATTCTACCAAAAGAGTGTTTCCAAACTGCTGTATCAAAAGAATGGTTGAGCTCCGTTAGTTGAGGACACTCATCACAAACAAGCTTTTGAGAATGCTTCTGTCTAGATTTTATAGGAAGATATTCCCGTTTCCAACGAACTCTTCACAGTTATCCAAATATCCACTTGCCGATTCTACAAAAGGAGTGTTTCCAAACTGCTGTATCAAAAGAAATGTTGAACTCTGTAAGTAGAGAAAACACATCACAAAGAAGTTTCTGAGAATGCTTCTGTCTAGATTTTATATGAAGATATTCCCGTTTCCAACGAAATCTTCAAAGTTATCCAAATATCCACTTGCAGATTCTACAAAAAGAGTGTTTCCAAACTACTGTATCAACAGAAAGGTTCAACTCTGGTAACTGAGTGCACACATCCCGATTAAGTTTCTGAGAATCTTTCTGTCTCTTTTTTATGGGAAGATATTTCTGTTTTCACCGTAGGCCTGAATTCGCTCAAAATGTCCACTTCCAGATACTACAGAAAGAGTGTTTCAAACCTGGGCTATGAAAGGGAATGTTCAGCTCTGTGACTTGAATGCAGATATCACAAAGCAGTTTCTGACAGTGCTTCTGTGTAGATTTTAGATGAAGATATTCCCGTTTCCAAAGAAATCGTTAGAGCTATCCAAATATCCACTTACAGATTCTACAAAAAGAGAGTTTCCAATCTGCTCTATTTAAAGAAAGGTTGAACTCTGTTAGTTGAGGACGCACACCACAAAGAAGTTTCTGAGAATGCTTTTGTCTAGATTTTATATGAAGATATTCCCGTTTCCAACGAAATCTTTAGAGGTATCCAAATATCCACTTACAGATTCTACAAAAAGAGAGTATCCAAACTGCTGTATCAAAAGAATGGTTGAACTCTGTTAGTTGAGGACACTCATCACAAAGAAGCTTCTGAGAATGCTTCTGTCTAGATTTTATATGAAGATATTCCCGTTTCCAACGAAATCTTCACAGTTATCCAAATATACACTTGCAGATTCTACCAAAAGGGGGTTTTCAAACTTCTGTATCAAAAGAAAGGTTGAACTCTGTTAGTTGAGGACACACATCACAAAGAAGTTTCGGAGAATGCTTCTGTCTAGATTTTATATGAAGATATTCCCGTTTCCAATGAAATTGTTAGAGGTATCCAAATATCCACTTACAGATTCTACTAAAAGAGTGTTTCCAAACTGCTCTATCAAAAGAAAGGTGGAACTCTGTTAGTTTAAGACACACATAAAAAGATGTTTCTGAGAATGCTTCTGTCTAGATTTTATTTGAAGATATTCCCATTTCCAACGAAATCTTCACAGTTATCCAAATATCCACTTGCAGATTCTACAAAAAGAGTGTTTCCAAACTACAGTGTCAAAAGAAAGTTTGAACTCTGTTAGTGGAGGACACACATCACAATGAAGTTTCTGAGAATGCTTCTGTTTAGATTTTATATGAAGATATTCCCGTTTCCAATGAAATCTTCACTGTTATCCAAATATCCACTTGCAGATTCTTCTAAAAGAGGGTTTCCAAACTGCTGCATGAAAAGAAAGGTTGAACTCCTTTAGTTGAGGAAACTCATGTCAAAGAAGTTTCTGAGAATGCTTCCGTCTAGATTTTATATGAAGATATTCCCGTTTCCAACGAAATTTTCACAGTTATCCAAATATCCACTTGCAGATTCTACCAAAAGAGTGTTTCCAAACTGCTGTATCAAAAGAATGGTTGAGCTCCGTTAGTTGAGGACACTCATCACAAACAAGCTTTTGAGAACGCTTCTGTCTAGATTTTATATGAAGATATTCCCGTTTCCAACGAACTCTTCACAGTTATCCAAATATCCACTTGCCGATTCTACAAAAAGAGTGTTTCCAAACTGCTGTATCAAAAGAAAGGTTGAACTCTGTAAGTAGAGAAAACACATCACAAAGAAGTTTCTGAGAATGCTTCTGTCTAGATTTTATATGAAGATATTCCCGTTTCCAACGAAATCTTCAAAGTTATCCAAATATCCACTTTCAGATTCTACAAAAAGTGTGTTTCCAAACTACTGTATCAACAGAAAGGTTCAACTCTGGTAACTGAGTACACACATCCCGATTAAGTTTCTGAGAATCTTTCTGTCTCTTTTTTATGGGAAGATATTTCTGTTTTCACCGTAGGCCTGAATTCGCTCAAAATGTCCACTTCCAGATACTACAGAAAGAGTGTTTCAAACCTGGGCTATGAAAGGGAATGTTCAGCTCTGTGACTTGAATGCAGATATCACAAAGCAGTTTCTGACAGTGCTTCTGTGTAGATTTTAGATGAAGATATTCCCGTTTCCAACGAAATCGTTAGAGCTATCCAAATATCCACTTACAGATTCTACAAAAAGACAATTTCCAAACTGCTCTATTTAAAGGAAGGTTGAACTCTGCTAGTTGAGGACGCACACCACAAGGAAGTTTCTGAGAATGCTTCTGTTTAGATTTTATATGAAGATATTCCCGTTTCCAACGAAATCTTCACTGTTATCCAAATATCCACTTGCAGATACTTCTAAAAGAGGGTTTCCAAACTGCTGTATGAAAAGAAAGGTTGAACTCCTTTAGTTGAGGAAACTCATGTCAAAGAAGTTTCTGAGAATGCTTCCGTCTAGATTTTATATGAACATATTCCCGTTTCCAACGAAATTTTCACAGTTATCCAAATATCCACTTGCAGATTCTACCAAAAGAGTGTTTCCAAACTGCTGTATCAAAAGAATGGTTGAGCTCCGTTAGTTGAGGACACTCATCACAAACAAGCTTTTGAGAATGCTTCTGTCTAGATTTTATAGGAAGATATTCCCGTTTCCAACGAACTCTTCACAGTTATCCAAATATCCACTTGCCGATTCTACAAAAGGAGTGTTTCCAAACTGCTGTATCAAAAGAAATGTTGAACTCTGTAAGTAGAGAAAACACATCACAAAGAAGTTTCTGAGAATGCTTCTGTCTAGATTTTATATGAAGATATTCCCGTTTCCAACGAAATCTTCAAAGTTATCCAAATATCCACTTGCAGATTCTACAAAAAGAGTGTTTCCAAACTACTGTATCAACAGAAAGGTTCAACTCTGGTAACTGAGTGCACACATCCCGATTAAGTTTCTGAGAATCTTTCTGTCTCTTTTTTATGGGAAGATATTTCTGTTTTCACCGTAGGCCGGAATTCGCTCAAAATGTCCACTTCCAGATACTACAGAAAGAGTGTTTCAAACCTGGGCTATGAAAGGGAATGTTCAGCTCTGTGACTTGAATGCAGATATCACAAAGCAGTTTCTGACAGTGCTTCTGTGTAGATTTTAGATGAAGATATTCCCGTTTCCAACGAAATCGTTAGAGCTATCCAAATATCCACTTACAGATTCTACAAAAAGAGAGTTTCCAATCTGCTCTATTTAAAGAAAGGTTGAACTCTGTTAGTTGAGGACGCACACCACAAAGAAGTTTCTGAGAATGATTTTGTCTAGATTTTATATGAAGATATTCCCGTTTCCAACGAAATCTTTAGAGGTATCCAAATATCCACTTACAGATTCTACAAAAAGAGAGTATCCAAACTGCTGTATCAAAAGAATGGTTGAACTCTGTTAGTTGAGGACACTCATCACAAAGAAGCTTCTGAGAATGCTTCTGTCTAGATTTTATATGAAGATATTCCCGTTTCCAACGAAATCTTCACAGTTATCCAAATATACACTTGCAGATTCTACCAAAAGGGGGTTTTCAAACTTCTGTATCAAAAGAAAGGTTGAACTCTGTTAGTTGAGGACACACATCACAAAGAAGTTTCGGAGAATGCTTCTGTCTAGATTTTATATGAAGATATTCCCGTTTCCAATGAAATTGTTAGAGGTATCCAAATATCCACTTACAGATTCTACTAAAAGAGTGTTTCCAAACTGCTCTATCAAAAGAAAGGTGGAACTCTGTTAGTTTAAGACACACATAAAAAGATGTTTCTGAGAATGCTTCTGTCTAGATTTTATTTGAAGATATTCCCATTTCCAACGAAATCTTCACAGTTATCCAAATATCCACTTGCAGATTCTACAAAAAGAGTGTTTCCAAACTACAGTGTCAAAAGAAAGTTTGAACTCTGTTAGTGGAGGACACACATCACAATGAAGTTTCTGAGAATGCTTCTGTTTAGATTTTATATGAAGATATTCCCGTTTCCAATGAAATCTTCACTGTTATCCAAATATCCACTTGCAGATTCTTCTAAAAGAGGGTTTCCAAACTGCTGCATGAAAAGAAAGGTTGAACTCCTTTAGTTGAGGAAACTCATGTCAAAGAAGTTTCTGAGAATGCTTCCGTCTAGATTTTACATGAAGATATTCCCGTTTCCAACGAAATTTTCACAGTTATCCAAATATACACTTGCAGATTCTACCAAAAGAGTGTTTCCAAACTGCTGTATCAAAAGAATGGTTGAGCTCCGTTAGTTGAGGACACTCATCACAAACAAGCTTTTGAGAACGCTTCTGTCTAGATTTTATATGAAGATATTCCCGTTTCCAACGAACTCTTCACAGTTATCCAAATATCCACTTGCCGATTGTACAAAAAGAGTGTTTCCAAACTGCTGTATCAAAAGAAAGGTTGAACTCTGTAAGTAGAGAAAACACATCACAAAGAAGTTTCTGAGAATGCTTCTGTCTAGATTTTATATGAAGATATTCCCGTTTCCAACGAAATCTTCAAAGTTATCCAAATATCCACTTGCAGATTCTACAAAAAGAGTGTTTCCCAACTGCTGTATCAAAAGAAAGGTTCAACTCTGGTAACTGAGTACACACATCCCGATTAAGTTTCTGAGAATCTTTCTGTCTCTTTTTTATGGGAAGATATTTCTGTTTTCAACGTAGGCCTGAATTCGCTCAAAATGTCCACTTCCAGATACTACAGAAAGAGTGTTTCAAACCTGGGCTATGAAAGGGAATGTTCAGCTCTGTGACTTGAATGCAGATATCACAAAGCAGTTTCTGACAGTGCTTCTGTGTAGATTTTAGATGAAGATATTCCCGTTTCCAACGAAATCGTTAGAGCTATCCAAATATCCACTTACAGATTCTACAAAAAGACAATTTCCAAACTGCTCTATTTAAAGGAAGGTTGAACTCTGCTAGTTGAGGACGCACACCACAAGGAAGTTTCTGAGAATGCTTCTGTTTAGATTTTATATGAAGATATTCCCGTTTCCAATGAAATCTTCACTGTTATCCAAATATCCACTTGCAGATTCTTCTAAAAGAGGGTTTCCAAACTGCTGTATGAAAAGAAAGGTTGAACTCCTTTAGTTGAGGAAACTCATGTCAAAGAAGTTTCTGAGAATGCTTCCGTCTAGATTTTATATGAAAATATTCCCGTTTCCAACGAAATTCTCACAGTTATACAAATATCCACTTGCAGACTCTACCAAAGGAATGTTTCCAAACTGCTGTATCAAAAGAATGGTTGAGCTCCGTTAGTTGAGGACACTCATCACAAACAAGCTTTTGAGAATGCTTCTGTCTAGATTTTATATGAAGATATTCCCGTTTCCAACGAACTCTTCACAGTTATCCAAATATCCACTTGCCGATTCTACAAAAAGAGTGTTTCCAAACTGCTGTATCAAAAGAAAGGTTGAACTCTGTAAGTAGAGAAAACACATCACAAAGAAGTTTCTGAGAATGCTTCTGTCTAGATTTTATATGAAGATATTCCCGTTTCCAACGAAATCTTCAAAGTTATCCAAATATCCACTTGCAGATTCTACAAAAAGTGTGTTTCCAAACTACTGTATCAACAGAAAGGTTCAACTCTGGTAACTGAGTACACACATCCCGATTAAGTTTCTGAGAATCTTTCTGTCTCTTTTTTATGGGAAGATATTTCTGTTTTCACCGTAGGCCTGAATTCGCTCAAAATGTCCACTTCCAGATACTACAGAAAGAGTGTTTCAAACCTGGGCTATGAAAGGGAATGTTCAGCTCTGTGACTTGAATGCAGATATCACAAAGCAGTTTCTGACAGTGCTTCTGTGTAGGTTTTAGATGAAGATATTCCCTTTTCCAACGAAATCGTTAGAGCTATCCAAATATCCACTTACAGATTCTACAAAAAGACAATTTCCAAACTGCTCTATTTAAAGGAAGGTTGAACTCTGCTAGTTGAGGACGCACACCACAAGGAAGTTTCTGAGAATGCTTCTGTTTAGATTTTATATGAAGATATTCCCGTTTCCAACGAAATCTTCACTGTTATCCAAATATCCACTTGCAGATACTTCTAAAAGAGGGTTTCCAAACTGCTGTATTAAAAGAAAGGTTGAACTCCTTTAGTTGAGGAAACTCATGTCAAAGAAGTTTCTGAGAATGCTTCCGTCTAGATTTTATATGAAGATATTCCCGTTTCCAACGAAATTTTCACAGTTATCCAAATATCCACTTGCAGATTCTACCAAAAGAGTGTTTCCAAACTGCTGTATCAAAAGAATGGTTGAGCTCCGTTAGTTGAGGACACTCATCACAAACAAGCTTTTGAGAATGCTTCTGTCTAGATTTTATATGAAGATATTCCCGTTTCCAACGAACTCTTCACAGTTATCCAAATATCCACTTGCCGATTCTACAAAAGGAGTGTTTCCAAACTGCTGTATCAAAAGAAATGTTGAACTCTGTAAGTAGAGAAAACACATCACAAAGAAGTTTCTGAGAATGCTTCTGTCTAGATTTTATATGAAGATATTCCCGTTTCCAACGAAATCTTCAAAGTTATCCAAATATCCACTTGCAGATTCTACAAAAAGAGTGTTTCCAAACTACGGTATCAACAGAAAGGTTCAACTCTGGTAACTGAGTACACACATCCCGATTAAGTTTCTGAGAATCTTTCTGTCTCTTTTTTATGGGAAGATATTTCTGTTTTCACCGTAGGCCGGAATTCGCTCAAAATGTCCACTTCCAGATACTACAGAAAGAGTGTTTCAAACCTGGGCTATGAAAGGGAATGTTCAGCTCTGTGACTTGAATGCAGATATCACAAAGCAGTTTCTGACAGTGCTTCTGTGTAGATTTTAGATGAAGATATTCCCGTTTCCAACGAAATCGTTAGAGCTATCCAAATATCCACTTACAGATTCTACAAAAAGAGAGTTTCCAATCTGCACTATTTAAAGAAAGGTTGAACTCTGTTAGTTGAGGACGCACACCACAAAGAAGTTTCTGAGAATGCTTTTGTCTAGATTTTATATGAAGATATTCCCGTTTCCAACGAAATCTTCACAGTTATCCAAATATACACTTGCAGATTCTACCAAAAGGGGGTTTTCAAACTTCTTTATCAAAAGAAAGGTTGAACTCTGTTAGTTGAGGACACACATCACAAAGAAGTTTCGGAGAATGCTTCTGTCTAGATTTTATATGAAGATATTCCCGTTTCCAATGAAATTGTTAGAGGTATCCAAATATCCACTTACAGATTCTACTAAAAGAGTGTTTCCAAACTGCTCTATCAAAAGAAAGGTGGAACTCTGTTAGTTTAAGGCACACATAAAAAGATGTTTCTGAGAATGCTTCTGTCTAGATTTTATTTGAAGATATTCCCATTTCCAATGAAATCTTCACAGTTATCCAAATATCCACTTGCAGATTCTACAAAAAGAGTGTTTCCAAACTACAGTGTCAAAAGAAAGTTTGAACTCTGTTAGTGGAGGACACACATCACAATGAAGTTTCTGAGAATGCTTCTGTTTAGATTTTATATGAAGATATTCCCGTTTCCAATGAAATCTTCACTGTTATCCAAATATCCACTTGCAGATTCTTCTAAAAGAGGGTTTCCAAACTGCTGCATGAAAAGAAAGGTTGAACTCCTTTAGTTGAGGAAACTCATGTCAAAGAAGTTTCTGAGAATGCTTCCGTCTAGATTTTACATGAAGATATTCCCGTTTCCAACGAAATTTTCACAGTTATCCAAATATCCACTTGCAGATTCTACCAAAAGAGTGTTTCCAAACTGCTGTATCAAAAGAATGGTTGAGCTCCGTTAGTTGAGGACACTCATCACAAACAGGCTTTTGAGAATGCTTCTGTCTAGATTTTATATGAAGATATTCCCGTTTCCAACGAACTCTTCACAGTTATCCAAATATCCACTTGCCGATTCTACAAAAAGAGTGTTTCCAAACTGCTGTATCAAAAGAAAGGTTGAACTCTGTAAGTAGAGAAAACACATCACAAAGAAGTTTCTGAGAATGCTTCTGTCTAGATTTTATATGAAGATATTCCCGTTTCCAATGAAATTGTTAGAGGTATCCAAATATCCACTTACAGATTCTACTAAAAGAGTGTTTCCAAACTGCTCTATCAAAAGAAAGGTGGAACTCTGTTAGTTTAAGACACACATAAAAAGATGTTTCTGAGAATGCTTCTGTCTAGATTTTATTTGAAGATATTCCCATTTCCAACGAAATCTTCACAGTTATCCAAATATCCACTTGCAGATTCTACAAAAAGAGTGTTTCCAAACTACAGTGTCAAAAGAAAGTTTGAACTCTGTTAGTGGAGGACACACATCACAATGAAGTTTCTGAGAATGCTTCTGTTTAGATTTTATATGAAGATATTCCCGTTTCCAATGAAATCTTCACTGTTATCCAAATATCCACTTGCAGATTCTTCTAAAAGAGGGTTTCCAAACTGCTGCATGAAAAGAAAGGTTGAACTCCTTTAGTTGAGGAAACTCATGTCAAAGAAGTTTCTGAGAATGCTTCCGTCTAGATTTTACATGAAGATATTCCCGTTTCCAACGAAATTTTCACAGTTATCCAAATATCCACTTGCAGATTCTACCAAAAGAGTGTTTCCAAACTGCTGTATCAAAAGAATGGTTGAGCTCCGTTAGTTGAGGACACTCATCACAAACAAGCTTTTGAGAACGCTTCTGTCTAGATTTTATATGAAGATATTCCCGTTTCCAACGAACTCTTCACAGTTATCCAAATATCCACTTGCCGATTGTACAAAAAGAGTGTTTCCAAACTGCTGTATCAAAAGAAAGGTTGAACTCTGTAAGTAGAGAAAACACATCACAAAGAAGTTTCTGAGAATGCTTCTGTCTAGATTTTATATGAAGATATTCCCGTTTCCAACGAAATCTTCAAAGTTATCCAAATATCCACTTGCAGATTCTACAAAAAGAGTGTTTCCCAACTGCTGTATCAACAGAAAGGTTCAACTCTGGTAACTGAGTACACACATCCCGATTAAGTTTCTGAGAATCTTTCTGTCTCTTTTTTATGGGAAGATATTTCTGTTTTCAACGTACGCCTGAATTCGCTCAAAATGTCCACTTCCAGATACTACAGAAAGAGTGTTTCAAACCTGGGCTATGAAAGGGAATGTTCAGCTCTGTGACTTGAATGCAGATATCACAAAGCAGTTTCTGACAGTGCTTCTGTGAAGATTTTAGATGAAGATATTCCCGTTTCCAACGAAATCGTTAGAGCTATCCAAATATCCACTTACAGATTCTACGAAAAGACAATTTCCAAACTGCTCTATTTAAAGGAAGGTTGAACTCTGCTAGTTGAGGACGCACACCACAAGGAAGTTTCTGAGAATGCTTCTGTTTAGATTTTATATGAAGATATTCCCGTTTCCAATGAAATCTTCACTGTTATCCAAATATCCACTTGCAGATTCTTCTAAAAGAGGGTTTCCAAACTGCTGTATGAAAAGAAAGGTTGAACTCCTTTAGTTGAGGAAACTCATGTCAAAGAAGTTTCTGAGAATGCTTCCGTCTAGATTTTATATGAAGATATTCCCGTTTCCAACGAAATTCTCACAGTTATACAAATATCCACTTGCAGATTCTACCAAAGGAATGTTTCCAAACTGCTGTATCAAAAGAATGGTTGAGCTCCGTTAGTTGAGGACACTCATCACAAACAAGCTTTTGAGAATGCTTCTGTCTAGATTTTATATGAAGATATTCCCGTTTCCAACGAACTCTTCACAGTTATCCAAATATCCACTTGCCGATTCTACAAAAAGAGTGTTTCCAAACTGCTGTATCAAAAGAAAGGTTGAACTCTGTAAGTAGAGAAAACACATCACAAAGAAGTTTCTGAGAATGCTTCTGTCTAGATTTTATATGAAGATATTCCCGTTTCCAACGAAATCTTCAAAGTTATCCAAATATCCACTTGCAGATTCTACAAAAAGTGTGTTTCCAAACTACTGTATCAACAGAAAGGTTCAACTCTGGTAACTGAGTACACACATCCCGATTAAGTTTCTGAGAATCTTTCTGTCTCTTTTTTATGGGAAGATATTTCTGTTTTCACCGTAGGCCTGAATTCGCTCAAAATGTCCACTTCCAGATACTACAGAAAGAGTGTTTCAAACATGGGCTATGAAAGGGAATGTTCAGCTCTGTGACTTGAATGCAGATATCACAAAGCAGTTTCTGACAGTGCTTCTGTGTAGATTTTAGATGAAGATATTCCCTTTTCCAACGAAATCGTTAGAGCTATCCAAATATCCACTTACAGATTCTACAAAAAGACAATTTCCAAACTGCTCTATTTAAAGGAAGGTTGAACTCTGCTAGTTGAGGACGCACACCACAAGGAAGTTTCTGAGAATGCTTCTGTTTAGATTTTATATGAAGATATTCCCGTTTCCAACGAAATCTTCACTGTTATCCAAATATCCACTTGCAGATACTTCTAAAAGAGGGTTTCCAAACTGCTGTATGAAAAGAAAGGTTGAACTCCTTTAGTTGAGGAAACTCATGTCAAAGAAGTTTCTGAGAATGCTTCCGTCTAGATTTTATATGAAGATATTCCCGTTTCCAACGAAATTTTCACAGTTATCCAAATATCCACTTGCAGATTCTACCAAAAGAGTGTTTCCAAACTGCTGTATCAAAAGAATGGTTGAGCTCCGTTAGTTGAGGACACTCATCACAAACAAGCTTTTGAGAATGCTTCTGTCTAGATTTTATAGGAAGATATTCCCGTTTCCAACGAACTCTTCACAGTTATCCAAATATCCACTTGCCGATTCTACAAAAGGAGTGTTTCCAAACTGCTGTATCAAAAGAAATGTTGAACTCTGTAAGTAGAGAAAACACATCACAAAGAAGTTTCTGAGAATGCTTCTGTCTAGATTTTATATGAAGATATTCCCGTTTCCAACGAAATCTTCAAAGTTATCCAAATATCCACTTGCAGATTCTACAAAAAGAGTGTTTCCAAACTACGGTATCAACAGAAAGGTTCAACTCTGGTAACTGAGTACACACATCCCGATTAAGTTTCTGAGAATCTTTCTGTCTCTTTTTTATGGGAAGATATTTCTGTTTTCACCGTAGGCCGGAATTCGCTCAAAATGTCCACTTCCAGATACTACAGAAAGAGTGTTTCAAACCTGGGCTATGAAAGGGAATGTTCAGCTCTGTGACTTGAATGCAGATATCACAAAGCAGTTTCTGACAGTGCTTCTGTGTAGATTTTAGATGAAGATATTCCCGTTTCCAACGAAATCGTTAGAGCTATCCAAATATCCACTTACAGATTCTACAAAAAGAGAGTTTCCAATCTGCACTATTTAAAGAAAGGTTGAACTCTGTTAGTTGAGGACGCACACCACAAAGAAGTTTCTGAGAATGCTTTTGTCTAGATTTTATATGAAGATATTCCCGTTTCCAACGAAATCTTCACAGTTATCCAAATATACACTTGCAGATTCTACCAAAAGGGGGTTTTCAAACTTCTTTATCAAAAGAAAGGTTGAACTCTGTTAGTTGAGGACACACATCACAAAGAAGTTTCGGAGAATGCTTCTGTCTAGATTTTATATGAAGATATTCCCGTTTCCAATGAAATTGTTAGAGGTATCCAAATATCCACTTACAGATTCTACTAAAAGAGTGTTTCCAAACTGCTCTATCAAAAGAAAGGTGGAACTCTGTTAGTTTAAGGCACACATAAAAAGATGTTTCTGAGAATGCTTCTGTCTAGATTTTATTTGAAGATATTCCCATTTCCAATGAAATCTTCACAGTTATCCAAATATCCACTTGCAGATTCTACAAAAAGAGTGTTTCCAAACTACAGTGTCAAAAGAAAGTTTGAACTCTGTTAGTGGAGGACACACATCACAATGAAGTTTCTGAGAATGCTTCTGTTTAGATTTTATATGAAGATATTCCCGTTTCCAATGAAATCTTCACTGTTATCCAAATATCCACTTGCAGATTCTTCTAAAAGAGGGTTTCCAAACTGCTGCATGAAAAGAAAGGTTGAACTCCTTTAGTTGAGGAAACTCATGTCAAAGAAGTTTCTGAGAATGCTTCCGTCTAGATTTTACATGAAGATATTCCCGTTTCCAACGAAATTTTCACAGTTATCCAAATATCCACTTGCAGATTCTACCAAAAGAGTGTTTCCAAACTGCTGTATCAAAAGAATGGTTGAGCTCCGTTAGTTGAGGACACTCATCACAAACAGGCTTTTGAGAATGCTTCTGTCTAGATTTTATATGAAGATATTCCCGTTTCCAACGAACTCTTCACAGTTATCCAAATATCCACTTGCCGATTCTACAAAAAGAGTGTTTCCAAACTGCTGTATCAAAAGAAAGGTTGAACTCTGTAAGTAGAGAAAACACATCACAAAGAAGTTTCTGAGAATGCTTCTGTCTAGATTTTATATGAAGATATTCCCGTTTCCAACGAAATCTTCAAAGTTATCCAAATATCCACTTGCAGATTCTACAAAAAGTGTGTTTCCAAACTACTGTATCAACAGAAAGGTTCAACTCTGGTAACTGAGTACACACATCCCGATTAAGTTTCTGAGAATCTTTCTGTCTCTTTTTTATGGGAAGATATTTCTGTTTTCACCGTAGGCCTGAATTCGCTCAAAATATCCACTTCCAGATACTACAGAAAGAGTGTTTCAAACCTGGGCTATGAAAGGGAATGTTCAGCTCTGTGACTTGAATGCAGATATCACAAAGCAGTTTCTGACAGTGCTTCTGTGTAGATTTTAGATGAAGATATTCCCGTTTCCAACGAAATCGTTAGAGCTATCCAAATATCCACTTACAGATTCTACAAAAAGACAATTTCCAAACTGCTCTATTTAAAGGAAGGTTGAACTCTGCTAGTTGAGGACGAACACCACAAGGAAGTTTCTGAGAATGCTTCTGTTTAGATTTTATATGAAGATATTCCCGTTTCCAACGAAATCTTCACTATTATCCAAATATCCACTTGCAGATTCTTCTAAAAGAGGGTTTCCAAACTGCTGTATGAAAAGAAAGGTTGATCTCCTTTAATTGAGGAAACTCATGTCAAAGAAGTTTCTGAGAATGCTTCCGTCTAGATTCTATATGAAGATATTCCCGTTTCCAACGAAATTTTCAGAGTTATCCAAATATCCACTTGCAGATTCTACCAAAAGAGTGTTTCCAAACTGCTGTATCAAAAGAATGGTTGAGCTCCGTTAGTTGAGGACACTCATCACAAACAAGCTTTTGAGAATGCTTCTGTCTAGATTTTATAGGAAGATATTCCCGTTTCCAACGAACTCTTCACAGTTATCCAAATATCCACTTGCCGATTCTACAAAAGGAGTGTTTCCAAACTGCTGTATCAAAAGAAATGTTGAACTCTGTAAGTAGAGAAAACACATCACAAAGAAGTTTCTGAGAATGCTTCTGTCTAGATTTTATATGAAGATATTCCCGTTTCCAACGAAATCTTCAAAGTTATCCAAATATCCACTTGCAGATTCTACAAAAAGAGTGTTTCCAAACTACTGTATCAACAGAAAGGTTCAACTCTGGTAACTGAGTGCACACATCCCGATTAAGTTTCTGAGAATCTTTCTGTCTCTTTTTTATGGGAAGATATTTCTGTTTTCACCGTAGGCCTGAATTCGCTCAAAATGTCCACTTCCAGATACTACAGAAAGAGTGTTTCAAACCTGGGCTATGAAAGGGAATGTTCAGCTCTGTGACTTGAATGCAGATATCACAAAGCAGTTTCTGACAGTGCTTCTGTGTAGATTTTAGATGAAGATATTCCCGTTTCCAACGAAATCGTTAGAGCTATCCAAATATCCACTTACAGATTCTACAAAAAGAGAGTTTCCAATCTGCTCTATTTAAAGAAAGGTTGAACTCTGTTAGTTGAGGACGCACACCACAAAGAAGTTTCTGAGAATGCTTTTGTCTAGATTTTATATGAAGATATTCCCGTTTCCAACGAAATCTTTAGAGGTATCCAAATATCCACTTACAGATTCTACAAAAAGAGAGTATCCAAACTGCTGTATCAAAAGAATGGTTGAACTCTGTTAGTTGAGGACACTCATCACAAAGAAGCTTCTGAGAATGCTTCTGTCTAGATTTTATATGAAGATATTTCCGTTTCCAACGAAATCTTCACAGTTATCCAAATATACACTTGCAGATTCTACCAAAAGGGGGTTTTCAAACTTCTGTATCAAAAGAAAGGTTGAACTCTGTTAGTTGAGGACACACATCACAAAGAAGTTTCGGAGAATGCTTCTGTCTAGATTTTATATGAAGATATTCCCGTTTCCAATGAAATTGTTAGAGGTATCCAAATATCCACTTACAGATTCTACTAAAAGAGTGTTTCCAAACTGCTCTATCAAAAGAAAGGTGGAACTCTGTTAGTTTAAGACACACATAAAAAGATGTTTCTGAGAATGCTTCTGTCTAGATTTTATTTGAAGATATTCCCATTTCCAACGAAATCTTCACAGTTATCCAAATATCCACTTGCAGATTCTACAAAAAGAGTGTTTCCAAACTACAGTGTCAAAAGAAAGTTTGAACTCTGTTAGTGGAGGACACACATCACAATGAAGTTTCTGAGAATGCTTCTGTTTAGATTTTATATGAAGATATTCCCGTTTCCAATGAAATCTTCACTGTTATCCAAATATCCACTTGCAGATTCTTCTAAAAGAGTTTTTCCAAACTGCTGCATGAAAAGAAAGGTTGAACTCCTTTAGTTGAGGAAACTCATGTCAAAGAAGTTTCTGAGAATGCTTCCGTCTAGATTTTACATGAAGATATTCCCGTTTCCAACGAAATTTTCACAGTTATCCAAATATCCACTTGCAGATTCTACCAAAAGAGTGTTTCCAAACTGCTGTATCAAAAGAATGGTTGAGCTCCGTTAGTTGAGGACACTCATCACAAACAAGCTTTTGAGAACGCTTCTGTCTAGATTTTATATGAAGATATTCCCGTTTCCAACGAACTCTTCACAGTTATCCAAATATCCACTTGCCGATTCTACAAAAAGAGTGTTTCCAAACTGCTGTATCAAAAGAAAGGTTGAACTCTGTAAGTAGAGAAAACACATCACAAAGAAGTTTCTGAGAATGCTTCTGTCTAGATTTTATATGAAGATATTCCCGTTTCCAACGAAATCTTCAAAGTTATCCAAATATCCACTTGCAGATTCTACAAAAAGTGTGTTTCCAAACTACTGTATCAACAGAAAGGTTCAACTCTGGTAACTGAGTACACACATCCCGATTAAGTTTCTGAGAATCTTTCTGTCTCTTTTTTATGGGAAGATATTTCTGTTTTCACCGTAGGCCTGAATTCGCTCAAAATGTCCACTTCCAGATACTACAGAAAGAGTGTTTCAAACCTGGGCTATGAAAGGGAATGTTCAGCTCTGTGACTTGAATGCAGATATCACAAAGCAGTTTCTGACAGTGCTTCTGTGTAGATTTTAGATGAAGATATTCCCGTTTCCAACGAAATCGTTAGAGCTATCCAAATATCCACTTACAGATTCTACAAAAAGACAATTTCCAAACTGCTCTATTTAAAGGAAGGTTGAACTCTGCTAGTTGAGGACGTACACCACAAGGAAGTTTCTGAGAATGCTTCTGTTTAGATTTTATATGAAGATATTCCCGTTTCCAACGAAATCTTCACTGTTATCCAAATATCCACTTGCAGATACTTCTAAAAGAGGGTTTCCAAACTGCTGTATGAAAAGAAAGGTTGAACTCCTTTAGTTGAGGAAACTCATGTCAAAGAAGTTTCTGAGAATGCTTCCGTCTAGATTTTATATGAAGATATTCCCGTTTCCAACGAAATTTTCACAGTTATCCAAATATCCACTTGCAGATTCTACCAAAAGAGTGTTTCCAAACTGCTGTATCAAAAGAATGGTTGAGTTCTGTTAGTTGAGGACACTCATCACAAACAAGCTTTTGAGAATGCTTCTGTCTAGATTTTATAGGAAGATATTCCCGTTTCCAACGAACTCTTCACAGTTATCCAAATATCCACTTGACGATTATACAAAAGGAGTGTTTCCAAACTGCTGTATCAAAAGAAATGTTGAACTCTGTAAGTAGAGAAAACACATCAGAAAGAAGTTTCTGAGAATGCTTCTGTCTAGATTTTATATGAAGATATTCCCGTTTCCAACGAAATCTTCAAAGTTATCCAAATATCCACTTGCAGATTCTACAAAAAGTGTGTTTCCAAACTACTGTATCAACAGAAAGGTTCAACTCTGGTAACTGAGTACACACATCCCGATTAAGTTTCTGAGAATCTTTCTGTCTCTTTTTTATGGGAAGATATTTCTGTTTTCACCGTAGGCCTGAATTCGCTCAAAATATCCACTTCCAGATACTACAGAAAGAGTGTTTCAAACCTGGGCTATGAAAGGGAATGTTCAGCTCTGTGACTTGAATGCAGATATCACAAAGCAGTTTCTGACAGTGCTTCTGTGTAGATTTTAGATGAAGATATTCCCGTTTCCAACGAAATCGTTAGAGCTATCCAAATATCCACTTACAGATTCTACAAAAAGACAATTTCCAAACTGCTCTATTTAAAGGAAGGTTGAACTCTGCTAGTTGAGGACGAACACCACAAGGAAGTTTCTGAGAATGCTTCTGTTTAGATTTTATATGAAGATATTCCCGTTTCCAACGAAATCTTCACTATTATCCAAATATCCACTTGCAGATTCTTCTAAAAGAGGGTTTCCAAACTGCTGTATGAAAAGAAAGGTTGATCTCCTTTAATTGAGGAAACTCATGTCAAAGAAGTTTCTGAGAATGCTTCCGTCTAGATTCTATATGAAGATATTCCCGTTTCCAACGAAATTTTCACAGTTATCCAAATATCCACTTGCAGATTCTACCAAAAGAGTGTTTCCAAACTGCTGTATCAAAAGAATGGTTGAGCTCCGTTAGTTGAGGACACTCATCACAAACAAGCTTTTGAGAATGCTTCTGTCTAGATTTTATATGAAGATATTCCCGTTTCCAACGAACTCTTCACAGTTATCCAAATATCCACTTGCCGATTCTACAAAAGGAGTGTTTCCAAACTGCTGTATCAAAAGAAATGTTGAACTCTGTAAGTAGAGAAAACACATCACAAAGAAGTTTCTGAGAATGCTTCTGTCTAGATTTTATATGAAGATATTCCCGTTTCCAACGAAATCTTCAAAGTTATCCAAATATCCACTTGCAGATTCTACAAAAAGAGTGTTTCCAAACTACTGTATCAACAGAAAGGTTCAACTCTGGTAACTGAGTGCACACATCCCGATTAAGTTTCTGAGAATCTTTCTGTCTCTTTTTTATGGGAAGATATTTCTGTTTTCACCGTAGGCCTGAATTCGCTCAAAATGTCCACTTCCAGATACTACAGAAAGAGTGTTTCAAACCTGGGCTATGAAAGGGAATGTTCAGCTCTGTGACTTGAATGCAGATATCACAAAGCAGTTTCTGACAGTGCTTCTGTGTAGATTTTAGATGAAGATATTCCCGTTTCCAACGAAATCGTTAGAGCTATCCAAATATCCACTTACAGATTCTACAAAAAGAGAGTTTCCAATCTGCTCTATTTAAAGAAAGGTTGAACTCTGTTAGTTGAGGACGCACACCACAAAGAAGTTTCTGAGAATGCTTTTGTCTAGATTTTATATGAAGATATTCCCGTTTCCAACGAAATCTTTAGAGGTATCCAAATATCCACTTACAGATTCTACAAAAAGAGAGTATCCAAACTGCTGTATCAAAAGAATGGTTGAACTCTGTTAGTTGAGGACACTCATCACAAAGAAGCTTCTGAGAATGCTTCTGTCTAGATTTTATATGAAGATATTTCCGTTTCCAACGAAATCTTCACAGTTATCCAAATATACACTTGCAGATTCTACCAAAAGGGGGTTTTCAAACTTCTGTATCAAAAGAAAGGTTGAACTCTGTTAGTTGAGGACACACATCACAAAGAAGTTTCGGAGAATGCTTCTGTCTAGATTTTATATGAAGATATTCCCGTTTCCAATGAAATTGTTAGAGGTATCCAAATATCCACTTACAGATTCTACTAAAAGAGTGTTTCCAAACTGCTCTATCAAAAGAAAGGTGGAACTCTGTTAGTTTAAGACACACATAAAAAGATGTTTCTGAGAATGCTTCTGTCTAGATTTTATTTGAAGATATTCCCATTTCCAACGAAATCTTCACAGTTATCCAAATATCCACTTGCAGATTCTACAAAAAGAGTGTTTCCAAACTACAGTGTCAAAAGAAAGTTTGAACTCTGTTAGTGGAGGACACACATCACAATGAAGTTTCTGAGAATGCTTCTGTTTAGATTTTATATGAAGATATTCCCGTTTCCAATGAAATCTTCACTGTTATCCAAATATCCACTTGCAGATTCTTCTAAAAGAGTTTTTCCAAACTGCTGCATGAAAAGAAAGGTTGAACTCCTTTAGTTGAGGAAACTCATGTCAAAGAAGTTTCTGAGAATGCTTCCGTCTAGATTTTACATGAAGATATTCCCGTTTCCAACGAAATTTTCACAGTTATCCAAATATCCACTTGCAGATTCTACCAAAAGAGTGTTTCCAAACTGCTGTATCAAAAGAATGGTTGAGCTCCGTTAGTTGAGGACACTCATCACAAACAAGCTTTTGAGAACGCTTCTGTCTAGATTTTATATGAAGATATTCCCGTTTCCAACGAACTCTTCATAGTTATCCAAATATCCACTTGCCGATTCTACAAAAAGAGTGTTTCCAAACTGCTGTATCAAAAGAAAGGTTGAACTCTGTAAGTAGAGAAAACACATCACAAAGAAGTTTCTGAGAATGCTTCTGTCTAGATTTTATATGAAGATATTCCCGTTTCCAACGAAATCTTCAAAGTTATCCAAATATCCACTTGCAGATTCTACAAAAAGTGTGTTTCCAAACTACTGTATCAACAGAAAGGTTCAACTCTGGTAACTGAGTACACACATCCCGATTAAGTTTCTGAGAATCTTTCTGTCTCTTTTTTATGGGAAGATATTTCTGTTTTCACCGTAGGCCTGAATTCGCTCAAAATGTCCACTTCCAGATACTACAGAAAGAGTGTTTCAAACCTGGGCTATGAAAGGGAATGTTCAGCTCTGTGACTTGAATGCAGATATCACAAAGCAGTTTCTGACAGTGCTTCTGTGTAGATTTTAGATGAAGATATTCCCGTTTCCAACGAAATCGTTAGAGCTATCCAAATATCCACTTACAGATTCTACAAAAAGACAATTTCCAAACTGCTCTATTTAAAGGAAGGTTGAACTCTGCTAGTTGAGGACGCACACCACAAGGAAGTTTCTGAGAATGCTTCTGTTTAGATTTTATATGAAGATATTCCCGTTTCCAACGAAATCTTCACTGTTATCCAAATATCCACTTGCAGATACTTCTAAAAGAGGGTTTCCAAACTGCTGTATGAAAAGAAAGGTTGAACTCCTTTAGTTGAGGAAACTCATGTCAAAGAAGTTTCTGAGAATGCTTCCGTCTAGATTTTATATGAAGATATTCCCGTTTCCAACGAAATTTTCACAGTTATCCAAATATCCACTTGCAGATTCTACCAAAAGAGTGTTTCCAAACTGCTGTATCAAAAGAATGGTTGAGTTCCGTTAGTTGAGGACACTCATCACAAACAAGCTTTTGAGAATGCTTCTGTCTAGATTTTATAGGAAGATATTCCCGTTTCCAACGAACTCTTCACAGTTATCCAAATATCCACTTGACGATTATACAAAAGGAGTGTTTCCAAACTGCTGTATCAAAAGAAATGTTGAACTCTGTAAGTAGAGAAAACACATCACAAAGAAGTTTCTGAGAATGCTTCTGTCTAGATTTTATATGAAGATATTCCCGTTTCCAACGAAATCTTCAAAGTTATCCAAATATCCACTTGCAGATTCTACAAAAAGAGTGTTTCCAAACTACTGTATCAACAGAAAGGTTCAACTCTGGTAACTGAGTGCACACATCCCGATTAAGTTTCTGAGAATCTTTCTGTCTCTTTTTTATGGGAAGATATTTCTGTTTTCACCGTAGGCCGGAATTCGCTCAAAATGTCCACTTCCAGATACTACAGAAAGAGTGTTTCAAACCTGGGCTATGAAAGGGAATGTTCAGCTCTGTGACTTGAATGCAGATATCACAAAGCAGTTTCTGACAGTGCTTCTGTGTAGATTTTAGATGAAGATATTCCCGTTTCCAACGAAATCGTTAGAGCTATCCAAATATCCACTTACAGATTCTACAAAAAGAGAGTTTCCAATCTGCTCTATTTAAAGAAAGGTTGAACTCTGTTAGTTGAGGACGCACACCACAAAGAAGTTTCTGAGAATGCTTTTGTCTAGATTTTATATGAAGATATTCCCGTTTCCAACGAAATCTTTAGAGGTATCCAAATATCCACTTACAGATTCTACAAAAAGAGAGTATCTAAACTGCTGTATCAAAAGAATGGTTGAACTCTGTTAGTTGAGGACACTCATCACAAAGAAGCTTCTGAGAATGCTTCTGTCTAGATTTTATATGAAGATATTCCCGTTTCCAACGAAATCTTCACAGTTATCCAAATATACACTTGCAGATTCTACCAAAAGGGGGTTTTCAAACTTCTGTATCAAAAGAAAGGTTGAACTCTGTTAGTTGAGGACACACATCACAAAGAAGTTTCGGAGAATGCTTCTGTCTAGATTTTATATGAAGATATTCCCGTTTCCAATGAAATTGTTAGAGGTATCCAAATATCCACTTACAGATTCTACTAAAAGAGTGTTTCCAAACTGCTCTATCAAAAGAAAGGTGGAACTCTGTTAGTTTAAGACACACATAAAAAGATGTTTCTGAGAATGCTTCTGTCTAGATTTTATTTGAAGATATTCCCATTTCCAACGAAATCTTCACAGTTATCCAAATATCCACTTGCAGATTCTACAAAAAGAGTGTTTCCAAACTACAGTGTCAAAAGAAAGTTTGAACTCTGTTAGTGGAGGACACACATCACAATGAAGTTTCTGAGAATGCTTCTGTTTAGATTTTATATGAAGATATTCCCGTTTCCAATGAAATCTTCACTGTTATCCAAATATCCACTTGCAGATTCTTCTAAAAGAGGGTTTCCAAACTGCTGCATGAAAAGAAAGGTTGAACTCCTTTAGTTGAGGAAACTCATGTCAAAGAAGTTTCTGAGAATGCTTCCGTCTAGATTTTACATGAAGATATTCCCGTTTCCAACGAAATTTTCACAGTTATCCAAATATCCACTTGCAGATTCTACCAAAAGAGTGTTTCCAAACTGCTGTATCAAAAGAATGGTTGAGCTCCGTTAGTTGAGGACACTCATCACAAACAAGCTTTTGAGAACGCTTCTGTCTAGATTTTATATGAAGATATTCCCGTTTCCAACGAACTCTTCACAGTTATCCAAATATCCACTTGCCGATTCTACAAAAAGAGTGTTTCCAAACTGCTGTATCAAAAGAAAGGTTGAACTCTGTAAGTAGAGAAAACACATCACAAAGAAGTTTCTGAGAATGCTTCTGTCTAGATTTTATATGAAGATATTCCCGTTTCCAACGAAATCTTCAAAGTTATCCAAATATCCACTTGCAGATTCTACAAAAAGTGTGTTTCCAAACTACTGTATCAACAGAAAGGTTCAACTCTGGTAACTGAGTACACACATCCCGATTAAGTTTCTGAGAATCTTTCTGTCTCTTTTTTATGGGAAGATATTTCTGTTTTCACCGTAGGCCTGAATTCGCTCAAAATGTCCACTTCCAGATACTACAGAAAGAGTGTTTCAAACCTGGGCTATGAAAGGGAATGTTCAGCTCTGTGACTTGAATGCAGATATCACAAAGCAGTTTCTGACAGTGCTTCTGTGTAGATTTTAGATGAAGATATTCCCGTTTCCAACGAAATCGTTAGAGCTATCCAAATATCCACTTACAGATTCTACAAAAAGACAATTTCCAAACTGCTCTATTTAAAGGAAGGTTGAACTCTGCTAGTTGAGGACGCACACCACAAGGAAGTTTCTGAGAATGCTTCTGTTTAGATTTTATATGAAGATATTCCCGTTTCCAACGAAATCTTCACTGTTATCCAAATATCCACTTGCAGATACTTCTAAAAGAGGGTTTCCAAACTGCTGTATGAAAAGAAAGGTTGAACTCCTTTAGTTGAGGAAACTCATGTCAAAGAAGTTTCTGAGAATGCTTCCGTCTAGATTTTATATGAAGATATTCCCGTTTCCAATGAAATTTTCACATTTATCCAAATATCCACTTGCAGATTCTACCAAAAGAGTGTTTCCAAACTGCTGTATCAAAAGAATGGTTGAGCTCCGTTAGTTGAGGACACTCATCACAAACAAGCTTTTGAGAATGCTTCTGTCTAGATTTTATAGGAAGATATTCCCGTTTCCAACGAACTCTTCACAGTTATCCAAATATCCACTTGCCGATTCTACAAAAGGAGTGTTTCCAAACTGCTGTATCAAAAGAAATGTTGAACTCTGTAAGTAGAGAAAACACATCACAAAGAAGTTTCTGAGAATGCTTCTGTCTAGATTTTATATGAAGATATTCCCGTTTCCAACGAAATCTTCAAAGTTATCCAAATATCCACTTGCAGATTCTACAAAAAGAGTGTTTCCAAACTACGGTATCAACAGAAAGGTTCAACTCTGGTAACTGAGTACACACATCCCGATTAAGTTTCTGAGAATCTTTCTGTCTCTTTTTTATGGGAAGATATTTCTGTTTTCACCGTAGTCCGGAATTCGCTCAAAATGTCCACTTCCAGATACTACAGAAAGAGTGTTTCAAACCTGGGCTATGAAAGGGAATGTTCAGCTCTGTGACTTGAATGCAGATATCACAAAGCAGTTTCTGACAGTGCTTCTGTGTAGATTTTAGATGAAGATATTCCCGTTTCCAACGAAATCGTTAGAGCTATCCAAATATCCACTTACAGATTCTACAAAAAGAGAGTTTCCAATCTGAACTATTTAAAGAAAGGTTGAACTCTGTTAGTTGAGGACGCACACCACAAAGAAGTTTCTGAGAATGCTTTTGTCTAGATTTTATATGAAGATATTCCCGTTTCCAACGAAATCTTTAGAGGTATCCAAATATCCACTTACAGATTCTACAAAAAGAGAGTATCCAAACTGCTGTATCAAAAGAATGGTTGAACTCTGTTAGTTGAGGACACTCATCACAAAGAAGCTTCTGAGAATGCTTCTGTCTAGATTTTATATGAAGATATTCCCGTTTCCAACGAAATCTTCACAGTTATCCAAATATACACTTGCAGATTCTACCAAAAGGGGGTTTTCAAACTTCTGTATCAAAAGAAAGGTTGAACTCTGTTAGTTGAGGACACACATCACAAAGAAGTTTCGGAGAATGCTTCTGTCTAGATTTTATATGAAGATATTCCCGTTTCCAATGAAATTGTTAGAGGTATCCAAATATCCACTTACAGATTCTACTAAAAGAGTGTTTCCAAACTGCTCTATCAAAAGAAAGGTGGAACTCTGTTAGTTTAAGACACACATAAAAAGATGTTTCTGAGAATGCTTCTGTCTAGATTTTATTTGAAGATATTCCCATTTCCAACGAAATCTTCACAGTTATCCAAATATCCACTTGCAGATTCTACAAAAAGAGTGTTTCCAAACTACAGTGTCAAAAGAAAGTTTGAACTCTGTTAGTGGAGGACACACATCACAAAGAAGTTTCTGAGAATGCTTCTGTTTAGATTTTATATGAAGATATTCCCGTTTCCAATGAAATCTTCACTGTTATCCAAATATCCACTTGCAGATTCTTCTAAAAGAGGGTTTCCAAACTGCTGCATGAAAAGAAAGGTTGAACTCCTTTAGTTGAGGAAACTCATGTCAAAGAAGTTTCTGAGAATGCTTCCGTCTAGATTTTACATGAAGATATTCCCGTTTCCAACGAAATTTTCACAGTTATCCAAATATCCACTTGCAGATTCTACCAAAAGAGTGTTTCCAAACTGCTGTATCAAAAGAATGGTTGAGCTCCGTTAGTTGAGGACACTCATCACAAACAAGCTTTTGAGAACGCTTCTGTCTAGATTTTATATGAAGATATTCCCGTTTCCAACGAACTCTTCACAGTTATCCAAATATCCACTTGCCGATTCTACAAAAAGAGTGTTTCCAAACTGCTGTATCAAAAGAAAGGTTGAACTCTGTAAGTAGAGAAAACACATCACAAAGAAGTTTCTGAGAATGCTTCTGTCTAGATTTTATATGAAGATATTCCCGTTTCCAACGAAATCTTCAAAGTTATCCAAATATCCACTTGCAGATTCTACAAAAAGTGTGTTTCCAAACTACTGTATCAACAGAAAGGTTCAACTCTGGTAACTGAGTACACACATCCCGATTAAGTTTCTGAGAATCTTTCTGTCTCTTTTTTATGGGAAGATATTTCTGTTTTCACCGTAGGCCTGAATTCGCTCAAAATGTCCACTTCCAGATACTACAGAAAGAGTGTTTCAAACCTGGGCTATGAAAGGGAATGTTCAGCTCTGTGACTTGAATGCAGATATCACAAAGCAGTTTCTGACAGTGCTTCTGTGTAGATTTTAGATGAAGATATTCCCGTTTCCAACGAAATCGTTAGAGCTATCCAAATATCCACTTACAGATTCTACAAAAAGACAATTTCCAAACTGCTCTATTTAAAGGAAGGTTGAACTCTGCTAGTTGAGGACGCACAACACAAGGAAGTTTCTGAGAATGCTTCTGTTTAGATTTTATATGAAGATATTCCCGTTTCCAACGAAATCTTCACTGTTATCCAAATATCCACTTGCAGATTCTTCTAAAAGAGGGTTTCCAAACTGCTGAATGAAAAGAAAGGTTGAACTCCTTTAGTTGAGGAAACTCATGTCAAAAAGTTTCTGAGAATGCTTCCGTCTAGATTTTATATGAAGATATTCCCGTTTCCAACGAAATTTTCACAGTTATCCAAATATCCACTTGCAGATTCTACCAAAAGAGTGTTTCCAAACTGCTGTATCAAAAGAATGGTTGAGCTCCGTTAGTTGAGGACACTCATCACAAACAAGCTTTTGAGAATGCTTCTGTCTAGATTTTATAGGAAGATATTCCCGTTTCCAACGAACTCTTCACAGTTATCCAAATATCCACTTGCCGATTCTACAAAAGGAGTGTTTCCAAACTGCTGTATCAAAAGAAATGTTGAACTCTGTAAGTAGAGAAAACACATCACAAAGAAGTTTCTGAGAATGCTTCTGTCTAGATTTTATATGAAGATATTCCCGTTTCCAACGAAATCTTCAAAGTTATCCAAATATCCACTTGCAGATTCTACAAAAAGAGTGTTTCCAAACTACGGTATCAACAGAAAGGTTCAACTCTGGTAACTGAGTACACACATCCCGATTAAGTTTCTGAGAATCTTTCTGTCTCTTTTTTATGGGAAGATATTTCTGTTTTCACCGTAGGCCGGAATTCGCTCAAAATGTCCACTTCCAGATACTACAGAAAGAGTGTTTCAAACCTGGGCTATGAAAGGGAATGTTCAGCTCTGTGACTTGAATGCAGATATCACAAAGCAGTTTCTGACAGTGCTTCTGTGTAGATTTTAGATGAAGATATTCCCGTTTCCAACGAAATCGTTAGAGCTATCCAAATATCCACTTACAGATTCTACAAAAAGAGAGTTTCCAATCTGCTCTATTTAAAGAAAGGTTGAACTCTGTTAGTTGAGGACGCACACCACAAAGAAGTTTCTGAGAATGCTTTTGTCTAGATTTTATATGAAGATATTCCCGTTTCCAACGAAATCTTCACAGTTATCCAAATATACACTTGCAGATTCTACCAAAAGGGGGTTTTCAAACTTCTTTATCAAAAGAAAGGTTGAACTCTGTTAGTTGAGGACACACATCACAAAGAAGTTTCGGAGAATGCTTCTGTCTAGATTTTATATGAAGATATTCCCGTTTCCAATGAAATTGTTAGAGGTATCCAAATATCCACTTACAGATTCTACTAAAAGAGTGTTTCCAAACTGCTCTATCAAAAGAAAGGTGGAACTCTGTTAGTTTAAGGCACACATAAAAAGATGTTTCTGAGAATGCTTCTGTCTAGATTTTATTTGAAGATATTCCCATTTCCAATGAAATCTTCACAGTTATCCAAATATCCACTTGCAGATTCTACAAAAAGAGTGTTTCCAAACTACAGTGTCAAAAGAAAGTTTGAACTCTGTTAGTGGAGGACACACATCACAATGAAGTTTCTGAGAATGCTTCTGTTTAGATTTTATATGAAGATATTCCCGTTTCCAATGAAATCTTCACTGTTATCCAAATATCCACTTGCAGATTCTTCTAAAAGAGGGTTTCCAAACTGCTGCATGAAAAGAAAGGTTGAACTCCTTTAGTTGAGGAAACTCATGTCAAAGAAGTTTCTGAGAATGCTTCCGTCTAGATTTTACATGAAGATATTCCCGTTTCCAACGAAATTTTCACAGTTATCCAAATATCCACTTGCAGATTCTACCAAAAGAGTGTTTCCAAACTGCTGTATCAAAAGAATGGTTGAGCTCCGTTAGTTGAGGACACTCATCACAAACAGGCTTTTGAGAATGCTTCTGTCTAGATTTTATATGAAGATATTCCCGTTTCCAACGAACTCTTCACAGTTATCCAAATATCCACTTGCCGATTCTACAAAAAGTGTGTTTCCAAACTGCTGTATCAAAAGAAAGGTTGAACTCTGTAAGTAGAGAAAACACATCACAAAGAAGTTTCTGAGAATGCTTCTGTCTAGATTTTATATGAAGATATTCCCGTTTCCAACGAAATCTTCAAAGTTATCCAAATATCCACTTGCAGATTCTACAAAAAGTGTGTTTCCAAACTACTGTATCAACAGAAAGGTTCAACTCTGGTAACTGAGTACACACATCCCGATTAAGTTTCTGAGAATCTTTCTGTCTCTTTTTTATGGGAAGATATTTCTGTTTTCACCGTAGGCCTGAATTCGCTCAAAATGTCCACTTCCAGATACTACAGAAAGAGTGTTTCAAACCTGGGCTATGAAAGGGAATGTTCAGCTCTGTGACTTGAATGCAGATATCACAAAGCAGTTTCTGACAGTGCTTCTGTGTAGATTTTAGATGAAGATATTCCCGTTTCCAAAGAAATCGTTAGAGCTATCCAAATATCCACTTACAGATTCTACAAAAAGACAATTTCCAAACTGCTCTATTTAAAGGAAGGTTGAACTCTGCTAGTTGAGGACGCACACCACAAGGAAGTTTCTGAGAATGCTTCTGTTTAGATTTTATATGAAGATATTCCCGTTTCCAACGAAATCTTCACTATTATCCAAATATCCACTTGCAGATTCTACCAAAAGAGTGTTTCCAAACTGCTGTATCAAAAGAATGGTTGAGCTCCGTTAGTTGAGGACACTCATCACAAACAAGCTTTTGAGAATGCTTCTGTCTAGATTTTATAGGAAGATATTCCCGTTTCCAACGAACTCTTCACAGTTATCCAAATATCCACTTGCCGATTCTACAAAAGGAGTGTTTCCAAACTGCTGTATCAAAAGAAATGTTGAACTCTGTAAGTAGAGAAAACACATCACAAAGAAGTTTCTGAGAATGCTTCTGTCTAGATTTTATATGAAGATATTCCCGTTTCCAACGAAATCTTCAAAGTTATCCAAATATCCACTTGCAGATTCTACAAAAAGAGTGTTTCCAAACTACTGTATCAACAGAAAGGTTCAACTCTGGTAACTGAGTACACACATCCCGATTAAGTTTCTGAGAATCTTTCTGTCTCTTTTTTATGGGAAGATATTTCTGTTTTCACCGTAGGCCTGAATTCGCTCAAAATGTCCAATTCCAGATACTACAGAAAGAGTGTTTCAAACCTGGGCTATGAAAGGGAATGTTCAGCTCTGTGACTTGAATGCAGATATCACAAAGCAGTTTCTGACAGTGCTTCTGTGTAGATTTTAGATGAAGATATTCCCGTTTCCAACGAAATCGTTAGAGCTATCCAAATATCCACTTACAGATTCTACAAAAAGAGAGTTTCCAATCTGCTCTATTTAAAGAAAGGTTGAACTCTGTTAGTTGAGGACGCACACCACAAAGAAGTTTCTGAGAATGCTTTTGTCTAGATTTTATATGAAGATATTCCCGTTTCCAACGAAATCTTCACAGTTATCCAAATATCCACTTGCAGATTCTACCAAAAATGGGTTTTCAAACTTCTGTATCAAAAGAAAGGTTGAACTCTGTTAGTTGAGGACACACATCACAAAGAAGTTTCGAAGAATGCTTCTGTCTAGATTTTATATGAAGATATTCCCGTTTCCAATGAAATTGTTAGAGGTATCCAAATATCCACTTACAGATTCTACAAAAAGAGTGTTTCAAAACTGCTCTATCAAAAGAAAGGTGGAACTCGGTTAGTTGAAGACACACATCAAAAAGCTGTTTCTGAGAATGCTTCTGTCTAGATTTTATTTGAAGATATTCCCATTTCCAACGAAATCTTCACAGTTATCCAAATATCCACTTGCAGATTCTACAAAAAGAGTGTTTCCAAACTACAGTGTCAAAAGAAAGTTTGAACTCTGTTAGTGGAGGACACACATCACAAACAAGGTTTTCAGAACGCTTCTGTCTAGATTTTATATGAAGATATTCCCGTTTCCAATGAAATCTTCACTGTTATCCAAATATCCACTTGCAGATTCTTCTAAAAGAGGGTTTCCAAACTGCTGCATGAAAAGAAAGGTTGAACTCCTTTAGTTGAGGAAACTCATGTCAAAGAAGTTTCTGAGAATGCTTCCGTCTAGATTTTACATGAAGATATTCCCGTTTCCAACGAAATTTTCACAGTTATCCAAATATCCACTTGCAGATTCTACCAAAAGAGTGTTTCCAAACTGCTGTATCAAAAGAATGGTTGAGCTCCGTTAGTTGAGGACACTCATCACAAACAAGCTTTTGAGAACGCTTCTGTCTAGATTTTATATGAAGATATTCCCGTTTCCAACGAACTCTTCACAGTTATCCAAATATCCACTTGCCGATTCTACAAAAAGAGTGTTTCCAAACTGCTGTATCAAAAGAAAGGTTGAACTCTGTAAGTAGAGAAAACACATCACAAAGAACTTTCTGAGAATGCTTCTGTCTAGATTTTATATGAAGATATTCCCGTTTCCAACGAAATCTTCAAAGTTATCCAAATATCCACTTGCAGATTCTACAAAAAGTGTGTTTCCAAACTACTGTATCAACAGAAAGGTTCAACTCTGGTAACTGAGTACACACATCCCGATTAAGTTTCTGAGAATCTTTCTGTCTCTTTTTTATGGGAAGATATTTCTGTTTTCACCGTAGGCCTGAATTCGCTCAAAATGTCCACTTCCAGATACTACAGAAAGAGTGTTTCAAACCTGGGCTATGAAAGGGAATGTTCAGCTCTGTGACTTGAATGCAGATATCACAAAGCAGTTTCTGACAGTGCTTCTGTGTAGATTTTAGATGAAGATATTCCCGTTTCCAACGAAATCGTTAGAGCTATCCAAATATCCACTTACAGATTCTACAAAAAGAGAGTTTCCAATCTGCTCTATTTAAAGAAAGGTTGAACTCTGTTAGTTGAGGACGCACACCACAAAGAAGTTTCTGAGAATGCTTTTGTCTAGATTTTATATGAAGATATTCCCGTTTCCAACGAAATCTTCACAGTTATCCAAATATACACTTGCAGATTCTACCAAAAGGGGGTTTTCAAACTTCTGTATCAAAAGAAAGGTTGAACTCTGTTAGTTGAGGACACACATCACAAAGAAGTTTCGGAGAATGCTTCTGTCTAGATTTTATATGAAGATATTCCCGTTTCCAATGAAATTGTTAGAGGTATCCAAATATCCACTTACAGATTCTACTAAAAGAGTGTTTCCAAACTGCTCTATCAAAAGAAAGGTGGAACTCTGTTAGTTTAAGAGACACATAAAAAGATGTTTCTGAGAATGCTTCTGTCTAGATTTTATTTGAAGATATTCCCATTTCCAACGAAATCTTCACAGTTATCCAAATATCCACTTGCAGATTCTACAAAAAGAGTGTTTCCAAACTACAGTGTCAAAAGAAAGTTTGAACTCTGTTAGTGGAGGACACACATCACAATGAAGTTTCTGAGAATGCTTCTGTTTAGATTTTATATGAAGATATTCCCGTTTCCAATGAAATCTTCACTGTTATCCAAATATCCACTTGCAGATTCTTCTAAAAGAGGGTTTACAAACTGCTGCATGAAAAGAAAGGTTGAACTCCTTTAGTTGAGGAAACTCATGTCAAAGAAGTTTCTGAGAATGCTTCCGTCTAGATTTTACATGAAGATATTCCCGTTTCCAACGAAATTTTCACAGTTATCCAAATATCCACTTGCAGATTCTACCAAAAGAGTGTTTCCAAACTGCTGTATCAAAAGAATGGTTGAGCACCGTTAGTTGAGGACACTCATCACAAACAAGCTTTTGAGAATGCTTCTGTCTAGATTTTATATGAAGATATTCCCGTTTCCAACGAACTCTTCACAGTTATCCAAATATCCACTTGCCGATTCTACAAAAAGAGTGTTTCCAAACTGCTGTATCAAAAAAAAGGTTGAACTCTGTAAGTAGAGAAAACACATCACAAAGAAGTTTCTGAGAATGCTTCTGTCTAGATTTTATATGAAGATATTCCCGTTTCCAACGAAATCTTCTAAGTTATCCAAATATCCACTTGCAGATTCTACAAAAAGAGTGTTTCCAAACTACTGTATCAACAGAAAGGTTCAACTCTGGTAACTGAGTACACACATCCCGATTAAGTTTCTGAGAATCTTTCTGTCTCTTTTTTATGGGAAGATATTTCTGTTTTCACCGTAGGGCTGAATTCGCTCAAAATGTCCACTTCCAGATACTACAGAAAGAGTGTTTCAAACCTGGGCTATGAAAGGGAATGTTCAGCTCTGTGACTTGAATGCAGATATCACAAAGCAGTTTCTGACAGTGCTTCTGTGTAGATTTTAGATGAAGATATTCCCGTTTCCAACGAAATCGTTAGAGCTATCCAAATATCCACTTACAGATTCTACAAAAAGAGAGTTTCCAAACTGCTCTATTTAAAGAAAGGTTGAACTCTATTAGTTGAGGACGCACACCTCAAGGAAGTTTCTGAGAATGCTTTTGTCTAGATTTTATATGAAGATATTCCCGTTTCCAACGAAATCTTTAGAGGTATCCAAATATCCACTTACAGATTCTACAAAAAGAGAGTATCCAAACTGCTGTATCAAAAGAATGGTTGAACTCTGTTAGTTGAGGACACTCATCACAAGCTTCTGAGAATGCTTCTGTCTAGATTTTATATGAAGATATTCCCGTTTCCAACGAAATCTTCACAGTTATCCAAATATCCACTTGCAGATTCTACCAAAAAGGGGTTTTCAAACTTCTGTATCAAAAGAAAGGTTGAACTCTGTTAGTTGAGGACACACATCACAAAGAAGTTTCGAAGAATGCTTCTGTCTAGATTTTATATGAAGATATTCCCGTTTCCAATGAAATTGTTAGAGGTATCCAAATATCCACTTACAGATTCTACAAAAAGAGTGTTTCCAAACTGCTCTATCAAAAGAAAGGTGGAACTCGGTTAGTTGAAGACACACATCAAAAAGATGTTTCTGAGAATGCTTCTGTCTAGATTTTATTTGAAGATATTCCCATTTCCAACGAAATCTTCACAGTTATCCAAATATCCACTTGCAGATTCTACAAAAAGTGTGTTTCCAAACTACAGTGTCAAAAGAAAGTTTGAACTCTGTTAGTGGAGGACACACATCACAATGAAGTTTCTGAGAATGCTTCTGTTTAGATTTTATATGAAGATATTCCCGTTTCCAACGAAATCTTCACTGTTATCCAAATATCCACTTGCAGATCCTTCTAAAAGAGGGTTTCCAAACTGCTGTATGAAAAGAAAGGTTGAACTCCTTTAGTTGAGGAAACTCATGTCAAAGAAGTTTCTGAGAATGCTTCCGTCTAGATTTTATATGAAGATATTCCCGTTTCCAACGAAATTTTCACAGTTATCCAAATATCCACTTGCAGATTCTACAAAAAGAGTGTTTCCAAACTGCTGTATCAAAAGAATGGTTGAGCTCCGTTAGTTGAGGACACTCATCACAAACAAGCTTTTGAGAATGCTTCTGTCTAGATTTTATAGGAAGATATTCCCGTTTCCAACGAACTCTTCACAGTTATCCAAATATCCACTTGCCGATTCTACAAAAAGAGTGTTTCCAAACTGCTGTATCAAAAGAAAGGTTGAACTCTGTAAGTAGAGAAAACACATCACAAAGAAGTTTCTGAGAATGCTTCTGTCTAGATTTTATATGAAGATATTCCCGTTTCCAACGAAATCTTCAAAGTTATCCAAATATCCACTTGCAGATTCTACAAAAAGAGTGTTTCCAAACTACTGTATCAACAGAAAGGTTCAGCTCTGGTAACTGAGTACACACATCCCGATTAAGTTTCTGAGAATCTTTCTGTCTCTTTTTTATGGGAAGATATTTCTGTTTTCACCGTAGGCCTGAATTCGCTCAAAATGTCCACTTCCAGATACTACAGAAAGAGTGTTTCAAACCTGGGCTATGAAAGGGAATGTTCAGCTCTGTGACTTGAATGCAGATATCACAAAGCAGTTTCTGACAGTGCTTCTGTGTAGATTTTAGATGAAGATATTCCCGTTTCCAACGAAATCGTTAGAGCTATCCAAATATCCACTTACAGATTCTACAAAAAGAGAGTTTCCAAACTCCTCTATTTAAAGAAAGGTTGAACTCTGTTAGTTGAGGATGCACACCACAAAGAAGTTTCTGAGAATGCTTTTGTCTAGATTTTATATGAAGATATTCCCGTTTCCAACGAAATCTTTAGAGGTATCCAAATATCCACTTACAGATTCTACAAAAAGAGAGTATCCAAACTGCTGTATCAAAAGAATGGTTGAACTCTGTTAGTTGAGGACACTCATCACAAAGAAGCTTCTGAGAATGCTTCTGTCTAGATTTTATATGAAGATATTCCCGTTTCCAACGAAATCTTCACAGTTATCCAAATATCCACTTGCAGATTCTACCAAAAGGTGGTTTTCAAACTTCTGTATCAAAAGAAAGGTTGAACTCTGTTAGTTGAGGACACACATCACAAAGAAGTTTCGGAGAATGCTTCTGTATAGATTTTCTTTGAAGATATTCACGTTTCCAATGAAATTTTTAGAGGTATCCAAATATCCACTTACAGATTCTACAAAAAGACTGTTTCCAAACTGCTCTATCAAAAGAAAGGTGAACTCGGTTAATTGAAGACACACATCAAAAAGATGTTTCTGAGAATGCTTCTGTCCAGATTTTATTTGAAGATATTCCCATTTCCAACGAAATCTTCACAGTTATCGAAAAATCCACTTGCAGATTCTACAAAAAGAGTGTTTCCAAACTACTGTGTCAAAAGAAAGTTTGAACTCTGTTAGTGGAGGACACACAACACAATGAAGTTTCTGAGAATGCTTCTGTTTAGATTTTATATGAAGATATTCCCGTTTCCAATGAAATCTTCACTGTTATCCAAATATCCACTTGCAGATTCTTCTAAAAGAGGGTTTCCAAACTGCTGTATGAAAAGAAAGGTTGAACTCCTTTAGTTGAGGAAACTCATGTCAAAGAAGTTTCTGAGAATGCTTCCGTCTAGATTTTATATGAAGATATTCCAGTTTCCAACGAAATTTTCACAGTTATCCAAATATCCACTTGCAGATTCTACAAAAAGAGTGTTTCCAAACTGCTGTATCAAAATAATGGTTGAGCTCCGTTAGTTGAGGACACTCATCACAAACAAGCTTTTGAGAATGCTTCTGTCTAGATTTTATAGGAAGATATTCCCGTTTCCAGCGAATTCTTCACAGTTATCCTAATATCCACTTGCCGATTCTACAAAAAGAGTGTTTCCAAACTGCTTTATCAAAAGAAAGGTTCAACTCTGGTAACTGAGTACACACATCCCGATTAAGTTTCTGAGAATCTTTCTGTCTCTTTTTTATGGGAAGATATTTCTGTTTTCACCGTAGGCCTGAATTCGCTCAAAATGTCCACTTCCAGATACTACAGAAAGAGTGTTTCAAACCTGGGCTATGAAAGGGAATGTTCAGCTCTGTGACTTGAATGCAGATATCACAAAGCAGTTTCTGACAGTGCTTCTGTGTAGATTTTAGATGAAGATATTCCCGTTTCCAACGAAATCGTTAGAGCTATCCAAATATCCACTTACAGATTCTACAAAAAGAGAGTTTCCAATCTGCTCTATTTAAAGAAAGGTTGAACTCTGTTAGTTGAGGACGCACACCACAAAGAAGTTTCTGAGAATGCTTTTGTCTGGATTTTATATGAAGATATTCCCGTTTCCAACGAAATCTTCAGAGGTATCCAAATATCCACTTACAGATTCTACAAAAAGAGAGTATCCAAACTGCTGTATCAAAAGAATGGTTGAACTCTGTTAGTTGAGGACACTCATCACAAAGAAGCTTCTGAGAATGCTTCTGTCTAGATTTTATATGAAGATATTCCCGTTTCCAACGAAATCTTCACAGTTATCCAAATATCCACTTGCAGATTCTACCAAAAAGGGGTTTTCAAACTTCTGTATCAAAAGAAAGGTTGAACTCTGTTAGTTGAGGACACACATCACAAAGAAGTTTCGAAGAATGCTTCTGTCTAGATTTTATATGAAGATATTCCCGTTTCCAATGAAATTGTTAGAGGTATCCAAATATCCACTTACAGATTCTACAAAAAGAGTGTTTCCAAACTGCTCTATCAAAAGAAAGGTGGAACTCGGTTAGTTGAAGACACACATCAAAAAGATGTTTCTGAGAATGCTTCTGTCTAGATTTTATTTGAAGATATTCCCATTTCCAACGAAATCTTCACAGTTATCCAAATATCCACTTGCAGATTCTACAAAAAGTGTGTTTCCAAACTACAGTGTCAAAAGAAAGTTTGAACTCTGTTAGTGGAGGACACACATCACAATGAAGTTTCTGAGAATGCTTCTGTTTAGATTTTATATGAAGATATTCCCGTTTCCAACGAAATCTTCACTGTTATCCAAATATCCACTTGCAGATCCTTCTAAAAGAGGGTTTCCAAACTGCTGTATGAAAAGAAAGGTTGAACTCCTTTAGTTGAGGAAACTCATGTCAAAGAAGTTTCTGAGAATGCTTCCGTCTAGATTTTATATGAAGATATTCCCGTTTCCAACGAAATTTTCACAGTTATCCAAATATCCACTTGCAGATTCTACAAAAAGAGTGTTTCCAAACTGCTGTATCAAAAGAATGGTTGAGCTCCGTTAGTTGAGGACACTCATCACAAACAAGCTTTTGAGAATGCTTCTGTCTAGATTTTATAGGAAGATATTCCCGTTTCCAACGAACTCTTCACAGTTATCCAAATATCCACTTGCCGATTCTACAAAAAGAGTGTTTCCAAACTGCTGTATCAAAAGAAAGGTTGAACTCTGTAAGTAGAGAAAACACATCACAAAGAAGTTTCTGAGAATGCTTCTGTCTAGATTTTATATGAAGATATTCCCGTTTCCAACGAAATCTTCAAAGTTATCCAAATATCCACTTGCAGATTCTACAAAAAGAGTGTTTCCAAACTACTGTATCAACAGAAAGGTTCAGCTCTGGTAACTGAGTACACACATCCCGATTAAGTTTCTGAGAATCTTTCTGTCTCTTTTTTATGGGAAGATATTTCTGTTTTCACCGTAGGCCTGAATTCGCTCAAAATGTCCACTTCCAGATACTACAGAAAGAGTGTTTCAAACCTGGGCTATGAAAGGGAATGTTCAGCTCTGTGACTTGAATGCAGATATCACAAAGCAGTTTCTGACAGTGCTTCTGTGTAGATTTTAGATGAAGATATTCCCGTTTCCAACGAAATCGTTAGAGCTATCCAAATATCCACTTACAGATTCTACAAAAAGAGAGTTTCCAATCTGCTCTATTTAAAGAAAGGTTGAACTCTGTTAGTTGAGGACGCACACCACAAAGAAGTTTCTGAGAATGCTTTTGTCTGGATTTTATATGAAGATATTCCCGTTTCCAACGAAATCTTCAGAGGTATCCAAATATCCACTTACAGATTCTACAAAAAGAGAGTATCCAAACTGCTGTATCAAAAGAATGGTTGAACTCTGTTAGTTGAGGACACTCATCACAAAGAAGCTTCTGAGAATGCTTCTGTCTAGATTTTATATGAAGATATTCCCGTTTCCAACGAAATCTTCACAGTTATCCAAATATCCACTTGCAGATTCTACCAAAAGGTGGTTTTCAAACTTCTGTATCAAAAGAAAGGTTGAACTCTGTTAGTTGAGGACACACATCACAAAGAAGTTTCGGAGAATGCTTCTGTATAGATTTTCTTTGAAGATATTCACGTTTCCAATGAAATTTTTAGAGGTATCCAAATATCCACTTACAGATTCTACAAAAAGACTGTTTCCAAACTGCTCTATCAAAAGAAAGGTGAACTCGGTTAATTGAAGACACACATCAAAAAGATGTTTCTGAGAATGCTTCTGTCCAGATTTTATTTGAAGATATTCCCATTTCCAACGAAATCTTCACAGTTATCGAAAAATCCACTTGCAGATTCTACAAAAAGAGTGTTTCCAAACTACTGTGTCAAAAGAAAGTTTGAACTCTGTTAGTGGAGGACACACAACACAATGAAGTTTCTGAGAATGCTTCTGTTTAGATTTTATATGAAGATATTCCCGTTTCCAATGAAATCTTCACTGTTATCCAAATATCCACTTGCAGATTCTTCTAAAAGAGGGTTTCCAAACTGCTGTATGAAAAGAAAGGTTGAACTCCTTTAGTTGAGGAAACTCATGTCAAAGAAGTTTCTGAGAATGCTTCCGTCTAGATTTTATATGAAGATATTCCAGTTTCCAACGAAATTTTCACAGTTATCCAAATATCCACTTGCAGATTCTACAAAAAGAGTGTTTCCAAACTGCTGTATCAAAATAATGGTTGAGCTCCGTTAGTTGAGGACACTCATCACAAACAAGCTTTTGAGAATGCTTCTGTCTAGATTTTATAGGAAGATATTCCCGTTTCCAGCGAATTCTTCACAGTTATCCTAATATCCACTTGCCGATTCTACAAAAAGAGTGTTTCCAAACTGCTTTATCAAAAGAAAGGTTCAACTCTGGTAACTGAGTACACACATCCCGATTAAGTTTCTGAGAATCTTTCTGTCTCTTTTTTATGGGAAGATATTTCTGTTTTCACCGTAGGCCTGAATTCGCTCAAAATGTCCACTTCCAGATACTACAGAAAGAGTGTTTCAAACCTGGGCTATGAAAGGGAATGTTCAGCTCTGTGACTTGAATGCAGATATCACAAAGCAGTTTCTGACAGTGCTTCTGTGTAGATTTTAGATGAAGATATTCCCGTTTCCAACGAAATCGTTAGAGCTATCCAAATATCCACTTACAGATTCTACAAAAAGAGAGTTTCCAATCTGCTCTATTTAAAGAAAGGTTGAACTCTGTTAGTTGAGGACGCACACCACAAAGAAGTTTCTGAGAATGCTTTTGTCTGGATTTTATATGAAGATATTCCCGTTTCCAACGAAATCTTCAGAGGTATCCAAATATCCACTTACAGATTCTACAAAAAGAGAGTATCCAAACTGCTGTATCAAAAGAATGGTTGAACTCTGTTAGTTGAGGACACTCATCACAAAGAAGCTTCTGAGAATGCTTCTGTCTAGATTTTATATGAAGATATTCCCGTTTCCAATGAAATCTTCACAGTTATCCAAATATCCACTTGCAGATTCTACCAAAAGGGGGTTTTCAAACTTCTGTATCAAAAGAAAGGTTGAACTCTGTTAGTTGAGGACACACATCACAAAGAAGTTTCGGAGAATGCTTCCGTCTAGATTTTATATGAAGATATTCCCGTTTCCAATGAAATTGTTAGAGGTATCCAAATATCCACTTACAGATTCTACTAAAAGAGTGTTTCCAAACTGCTCTATCAAAAGAAAGGTGGAACTCTGTTAGTTTAAGACACACATAAAAAGATGTTTCTGAGAATGCTTCTGTCTAGATTTTATTTGAAGATATTCCCATTTCCAACGAAATCTTCACAGTTCTCCAAATATCCACTTGCAGATTCTACAAAAAGAGTGTTTCCAAACTACAGTGTCAAAAGAAAGTTTGAACTCTGTTAGTGGAGGACACACATCACAATGAAGTTTCTGAGAATGCTTCTGTTTAGATTTTATATGAAGATATTCCCGTTTCCAATGAAATCTTCACTGTTATCCAAATATCCACTTTCAGATTCTTCTAAAAGAGGGTTTACAAACTGCTGCATGAAAAGAAAGGTTGAACTCCTTTAGTTGAGGAAACTCATGTCAAAGAAGTCTCTGAGAATGCTTCCGTCTAGATTTTATATGAAGATATTCCCGTTTCCAACGAAATTTTCACAGTTATCCAAATATCCACTTGCAGATTCTACCAAAAGAGTGTTTCCAAACTGCTGTATCAAAAGAATGGTTGAGCACCGTTAGTTGAGGACACTCATCACAAACAAGCTTTTGAGAATGCTTCTGTCTAGATTTTATATGAAGATATTCCCGTTTCCAACGAACTCTTCACAGTTATCCAAATATCCACTTGCCGATTCTACAAAAAGAGTGTTTCCAAACTGCTGTATCAAAAGAAAGGTTGAACTCTGTTAGTGGAGGACACACAACACAATGAAGTTTCTGAGAATGCTTCTGTTTAGATTTTATATGAAGATATTCCCGTTTCCAATGAAATCTTCACTGTTATCCAAATATCCACTTGCAGATTCTTCTAAAAGAGGGTTTCCAAACTGCTGTATGAAAAGAAAGGTTGAACTCCTTTAGTTGAGGAAACTCATGTCAAAGAAGTTTCTGAGAATGCTTCCGTCTAGATTTTATATGAAGATATTCCCGTTTCCAACGAAATTTTCACAGTTATCCAAATATCCACTTGCAGATTCTACAAAAAGAGTGTTTCCAAACTGCTGTATCAAAAGAATGGTTGAGCTCCGTTAGTTGAGGACACTCATCACAAACAAGCTTTTGAGAATGCTTCTGTCTATATTTTATAGGAAGATATTCCCGTTTCCAGCGAATTCTTCACAGTTATCCTAATATCCACTTGCCGATTCTACAAAAAGAGTGTTTCCAAACTGCTTTATCAAAAGAAAGGTTGAACTCTGTAAGAAGAGAAAACACATCACAAAGAAGTTTCTGAGAATGCTTCTGTCTAGATTTTATATGAAGATATTCCCGTTTCCAACGAAATCTTCAAAGTTATCCAAATATCCACTTGCAGATTCTACAAAAAGAGTGTTTCCAAACTACTGTATCAACAGAAAGGTTCAACTCTGGTAACTGAGTACACACATCCCGATTAAGTTTCTGAGAATCTTTCTGTCTCTTTTTTATGGGAAGATATTTCTGTTTTCACCCTAGGCCTGAATTCGCTCAAAATGTCCACTTCCAGATACTACAGAAAGAGTGTTTCAAACCTGGGCTATGAAAGGGAATGTTCAGCTCTGTGACTTGAATGCAGATATCACAAAGCAGTTTCTGACAGTGCTTCTGTGTAGATTTTAGATGAAGATATTCCCGTTTCCAACGAAATCGTTAGAGCTATCCAAATATCCACTTACAGATTCTACAAAAAGAGAGTTTCCAATCTGCTCTATTTAAAGAAAGGTTGAACTCTGTTAGTTGAGGATGCACACCACAAAGAAGTTTCTGAGAATACTTTTGTCTGGATTTTATATGAAGATATTCCCGTTTCCAACGAAATCTTTAGAGGTATCCAAATATCCACTTACAGATTCTGCAAAAAGAGAGTATCCAAACTGCTGTATCAAAAGAATGGTTGAACTCTGTTAGTTGAGGACACTCATCACAAAGAAGCTTCTGAGAATGCTTCTGTCTAGATTTTATATGAAGATATTCCCGTTTCCAACGAAATCTTCACAGTTATCCAAATATACACTTGCAGATTCTACCAAAAGGGGGTTTTCAAACTTCTGTATCAAAAGAAAGGTTGAACTCTGTTAGTTGAGGACACACATCACAAAGAAGTTTCGGAGAATGCTTCTGTCTAGATTTTATATGAAGATATTCCCGTTTCCAATGAAATTGTTAGAGGTATCCAAATATCCACTTACAGATTCTACAAAAAGAGTGTTTCCAAACTGCTCTATCAAAAGAAAGGTGGAACTCGGTTAGTTTAAGACACACATAAAAAGATGTTTCTGAGAATGCTTCTGTCTAGATTTTATTTGAAGATATTCCCATTTCCAACGAAATCTTCACAGTTGTCCAAATATCCACTTGCAGATTCTACAAAAAGAGAGTTTCCAAACTACAGTGTCAAAAGAAAGTTTGAACTCTGTTAGTGGAGGACACACATCACAATGAAGTTTCTGAGAATGCTTCTGTTTAGATTTTATATGAAGATATTCCCGTTTCCAATGAAATCTTCACTGTTATCCAAATATCCATTTGCAGATTCTTCTAAAAGAGGGTTTACAAACTGCTGCATGAAAAGAAAGGTTGAACTCCTTTAGTTGAGGAAACTCATGTCAAAGAAGTTTCTGAGAATGCTTCCGTCTAGATTTTATATGAAGATATTCCCGTTTCCAACGAAATTTTCACAGTTATCCAAATATCCACTTGCAGATTCTACCAAAAGAGTGTTTCCAAACTGCTGTATCAAAAGAATGGTTGAGCACCGTTAGTTGAGGACACTCATCACAAACAAGCTTTTGAGAATGCTTCTGTCTAGATTTTATATGAAGATATTCCCGTTTCCAACGAACTCTTCACAGTTATCCAAATATCCACTTGCCGATTCTACAAAAAGAGTGTTTCCAAACTGCTGTATCAAAAGAAAGGTTGAACTCTGTAAGTAGAGAAAACACATCACAAAGAAGTTTCTGAGAATGCTTCTGTCTAGATTTTATATGAAGATATTCCCGTTTCCAACGAAATCTTCAAAGTTATCCAAATATCCACTTGCAGATTCTACAAAAAGAGTGTTTCCAAACTACTGTATCAACAGAAAGGTTCAACTCTGGTAACTGAGTACACACATCCCGATTAAGTTTCTGAGAATCTTTCTGTCTCTTTTTTATGGGAAGATATTTCTGTTTTCACCGTAGGCCTGAATTCGCTCAAAATGTCCACTTCCAGATACTACAGAAAGAGTGTTTCAAACCTGTGTTATGAAAGGGAATGTTCAGCTCTGTGACTTGAATGCAGATATCACAAAGCAGTTTCTGACAGTGCTTCTGTGTAGATTTTAGATGAAGATATTCCCGTTTCCAATGAAATTGTTAGAGATATCCAAATATCCACTTACAGATTCTACAAAAAGAGAGTTTCCAAACTGCTCTATTTAAAGAAAGGTTGAACTCTGTTAGTTGAGGACGCACACCACAAGGAAGTTTCTGAGAATGCTTTTGTCTAGATTTTATATGAAGATATTCCCGTTTCCAACGAAATCTTTAGAGGTATCCAAATATCCACTTACAGATTCTACAAAAAGAGAGTATCCAAACTACTGTATCAAAAGAATGGTTGAACTCTGTTAGTTGAGGACACTCATCACAAGCTTCTGAGAATGCTTCTGTCTAGATTTTATATGAAGATATTCCCGTTTCCAACGAAATCTTCACAGTTATCCAAATATCCACTTGCAGATTCTTCCAAAAAGGGGTTTTCAAACTTCTGTATCAAAAGAAAGGTTGAACTCTGTTAGTTGAGGACACACATCACAAAGAATTTTCGAAGAATGCTTCTGTCTAGATTTTATATGAAGATATTCCCGTTTCCAATGAAATTGTTAGAGGTATCCAAATATCCACTTACAGATTCTACAAAAAGAGTGTTTCCAAACTGCTCTATCAAAAGAAAGGTGGAACTCGGTTAGTTGAAAACACACATCAAAAAGATGTTTCTGAGAATGCTTCTGTCTAGATTTTATTTGAAGATATTCCCATTTCCAACGAAATCTTCACAGTTATCGAAATATCCACTTGCAGATTCTACAAAAAGAGTGTTTCCAAACTACAGTGTCAAAAGAAAGCTTGAACTCTGTTAGTGGAGGACACACATCACAATGAAGTTTCTGAGAATGCTTCTGTTTAGATTTTATATGAAGATATTCCCTTTTCCAATGAAATCTTCACTGTTATCCAAATATCCACTTGCAGATTCTTCTAAAAGAGGGTTTCCAAACTGCTGTATGAAAAGAAAGGTTGAACTCCTTTAGTTGAGGAAACTCATGTCAAAGAAGTTTCTGAGAATGCTTCCGTCTAGATTTTATATGAAGATATTCCCGTTTCCAACGAAATTCTCACAGTTATACAAATATCCACTTGCAGATTCTACCAAAAGAATGTTTCCAAACTGCTGTATCAAAAGAATGGTTGAGCTCCGTTAGTTGAGGACACTCATCACAAACAAGCTTTTGAGAATGCTTCTGTCTAGATTTTATATGAAGATATTCCCGTTTCCAACGAACTCTTCACAGTTATCCAAATATCCACTTGCCGATTCAACAAAAAGAGTGTTTCCAAACTGCTGTATCAAAAGAAAGGTTGAACTCTGTAAGTAGAGAAAACACATCACAAAGAAGTTTCTGAGAATGCTTCTGTCTAGATTTTATATGAAGATATTCCCGTTTCCAACGAAATCTTCAAAGTTATCCAAATATCCACTTGCAGATTCTACAAAAATTGTGTTTCCAAACTACTGTATCAACAGAAAGGTTCAACTCTGGTAACTGAGTACACACATCCCGATTAAGTTTCTGAGAATCTTTCTGTCTCTTTTTTATGGGAAGATATTTCTGTTTTCACCGTAGGCCTGAATTCGCTCAAAATGTCCACTTCCAGATACTACAGAAAGAGTGTTTCAAACCTGGGCTATGAAAGGGAATATTCAGCTCTGTGACTTGAATGCAGATATCACAAAGCAGTTTCTGACAGTGCTTCTGTGTAGATTTTAGATGAAGATATTCCCGTTTCCAACGAAATCGTTAGAGCTATCCAAATATCCACTTACAGATTCTACAAAAAGACAATTTCCAAACTGCTCTATTTAAAGGAAGGTTGAACTCTGCTAGTTGAGGACGCACACCACAAGGAAGTTTCTGAGAATGCTTCTGTTTAGATTTTATATGAAGATATTCCCGTTTCCAACGAAATCTTCACTGTTATCCAAATATCCACTTGCAGATTCTTCTAAAAGAGGGTTTCCAAACTGCTGTATGAAAAGAAAGGTTGAACTCCTTTAGTTGAGGAAACTCATGTCAAAGAAGTTTCTGAGAATGCTTCCGTCTAGATTTTATATGAAGATATTCCCGTTTCCAACGAAATTTTCACAGTTATCCAAATATCCACTTGCAGATTCTACCAAAAGAGTGTTTCCAAACTGCTGTATCAAAAGAATGGTTGAGCTCCGTTAGTTGAGGACACTCATCACAAACAAGCTTTTGAGAATGCTTCTGTCTAGATTTTATAGGAAGATATTCCCGTTTCCAACGAACCCTTCACAGTTATCCAAATATCCACTTGCCGATTCTACAAAAGGAGTGTTTCCAAACTGCTGTATCAAAAGAAAGGTTGAACTCTGTAAGTAGAGAAAACACATCACAAAGAAGTTTCTGAGAATGCTTCTGTCTAGATTTTATATGAAGATATTCCCGTTTCCAACGAAATCTTCAAAGTTATCCAAATATCCACTTGCAGATTCTACAAAAAGAGTGTTTCCAAACTACTGTATCAACAGAAAGGTTCAACTCTGGTAACTGAGTACACACATCCCGATTAAGTTTCTGAGAATCTTTCTGTCTCTTTTTTATGGGAAGATATTTCTGTTTTCACCGTAGGCCTGAATTCGCTCAAAATGTCCACTTCCAGATACTACAGAAAGAGTGTTTCAAACCTGGGCTATGAAAGGGAATGTTCAGCTCTGTGACTTGAATGCAGATATCACAAAGCAGTTTCTGACAGTGCTTCTGTGTAGATTTTAGATGAAGATATTCCCGTTTCCAACGAAATCGTTAGAGCTATCCAAATATCCACTTACAGATTCTACAAAAAGAGAGTATCCAAACTGCTGTATCAAAAGAATGGTTGAACTCTGTTAGTTGAGGACACTCATCACAAAGAAGCTTCTGAGAATGCTTCTGTCTAGATTTTATATGACGATATTCCCGTTTCCAACGAAATCTTCACAGTTATCCAAATATCCACTTGCAGTTTCTACCAAAAGGGGGTTTTCAAACTTCTGTATCAAAAGAAAGGTTGAACTCTGTTAGTTGAGGACACACATCACAAAGAAGTTTCGAAGAATGCTTCTGTCTAGATTTTATATGAAGTTATTCCCGTTTCCAATGAAATTGTTAGAGGTATCCGAATATTCACTTACAGATACTACAAAAAGAGTGTTTCCAAACTGCTCTATCAAAAGAAAGGTGGAACTCAGTTAGTTGAAGACACACATCAAAAAGATGTTTCTGAGAATGCTTCTGTCTAGATTTTATTTGAAGATATTCCCATTTCCAACGAAATCTTCACAGTTATCCAAATATCCACTTGCAGATTCTACAAAAAGAGTGTTTCCAAACTACAGTGTCAAAAGAAAGTTTGAACTCTGTTAGTGGAGGACACACATCACAATGAAGTTTCTGAGAATGCTTCTGTTTAGATTTTATATGAAGATATTCCCGTTTCCAACGAAATCTTCACTGTTATCCAAATATCCACTTGCAGATTCTTCTAAAAGAGGGTTTCCAAACTGCTGTATGAAAAGAAAGGTTGAACTCCTTTAGTTGAGGAAACTCATGTCAAAGAAGTTTCTGAGAATGCTTCCGTCTAGATTTTATATGAAGATATTCCCGTTTCCAACGAAATTCTCACAGTTATCCAAATATCCACTTGCAGATTCAACCAAAACTATGTTTCCAAACTGCTGTATCAAAAGAATGGTTGAGCTCCGTTAGTTGAGGACACTCATCACAAACAAGCTTTTGAGAATGCTTCTGTCTTGATTTTATATGAAGATATTCCCGTTTCCAACGAACTCTTCACAGTTACCCAAATATCCACTTGCCGATTCTACAAAAAGAGTGTTTACAAACTGCTGTATCAAAAGAAAGGTTGAACTCTGTAAGTAGAGAAAACACATCACAAAGAAGTTTCTGAGAATGCTTCTGTCTAGATTTTATGTGAAGATATTCCCGTTTCCAACGAAATCTTCAAAGTTATCCAAATATCCACTTGCAGATTCTACAAAAAGTGTGTTTCCAAACTACTATATCAACAGAAATGTTCAACTCTGGTAACTGAGTACACACATCCCGATTAAGTTTCTGAGAATCTTTCTGTCTCTTTTTTATGGGAAGATATTTCTGTTTTCACCGTAGGCCTGAATTCGCTCAAAATGTCCACTTCCAGATACTACAGAAAGAGTGTTTCAAACCTGGGCTATGAAAGGGAATGTTCAGCTCTGTGACTTGAATGCAGATATCACAAAGCAGTTTCTGACAGTGCTTCTGTGTAGATTTTAGATGAAGATATTCCCGTTTCCAACGAAATCGTTAGAGCTATCCAAATATCCAATTACAGATTCTACAAAAAGAGAGTTTCCAAACTGCTCTATTTAAAGAAAGGTTGAACTCTGCTAGTTGAGGACGCACACCACAAGGAAGTTTCTGAGAATGCTTTTGTCTAGATTTTATATGAAGATATTCCCGTTTCCAATGAAATCTTTAGAGGTATCCAAATATCCACTTACAGATTCTACAAAAAGAGAGTATCCAAACTGCTGTATCAAAAGAATGGTTGAACTCTGTTAGTTGAGGACACTCATCACAAAGAAGCTTCTGAGAATGCTTCTGTCTAGATTTTATATGAAGATATTCCCGTTTCCAACGAAATCTTCACAGTTATCCAAATATCCACTTGCAGATTCTACCAAAAGGGGGTTTTCAAACTTCTGTATCAAAAGAAAGGTTGAACTCTGTTAGTTGAGGACACACATCACAAAGAAGTTTCGAAGAATGCTTCTGTCTAGATTTTATATGAAGTTATTCCCGTTTCCAATGAAATTGTTAGAGGTATCCAAATATCCACTTACAGATACTACAAAAAGAGTGTTTCCAAACTGCTCTATCAAAAGAAAGGTGGAACTCGGTTAGTTGAAGACACACATCAAAAAGATGTTTCTGAGAATGCTTCTGTCTAGATTTTATTTGAAGATATTCCCATTTCCAACGAAATCTTCACAGTTATCCAAATATCCACTTGCAGATTCTACAAAAAGAGCGTTTCCAAACTACAGTGTCAAAAGAAAGCTTGAACTCTGTTAGTGGAGGACACACATCACAATGAAGTTTCTGAGAATGCTTCTGTTTAGATTTTATATGAAGATATTCCCTTTTCCAATGAAATCTTCACTGTTATCCAAATATCCACTTGCAGATTCTTCTAAAAGAGGGTTTCCAAACTGCTGTATGAAAAGAAAGGTTGAACTCCTTTAGTTGAGGAAACTCATGTCAAAGAAGTTTCTGAGAATGCTTCCGTCTAGATTTTATATGAAGATATTCCCGTTTCCAACGAAATTCTCACAGTTATACAAATATCCACTTGCAGATTCTACCAAAAGAATGTTTCCAAACTGCTGTATCAAAAGAATGGTTGAGCTCCGTTGGTTGAGGACACTCATCACAAACAAGCTTTTGAGAATGCTTCTGTCTAGATTTTATATGAAGATATTCCCGTTTCCAACGAACTCTTCACAGTTATCCAAATATCCACTTGCCGATTCAACAAAAAGAGTGTTTCCAAACTGCTGTATCAAAAGAAAGGTTGAACTCTGTAAGTAGAGAAAACACATCACAAAGAAGTTTCTGAGAATGCTTCTGTCTAGATTTTATATGAAGATATTCCCGTTTCCAACGAAATCTTCAAAGTTATCCAAATATCCACTTGCAGATTCTACAAAAAGTGTGTTTCCAAACTACTGTATCAACAGAAAGGTTCAACTCTGGTAACTGAGTACACACATCCCGATTAAGTTTCTGAGAATCTTTCTGTCTCTTTTTTATGGGAAGATATTTCTGTTTTCACCGTAGGCCTGAATTCGCTCAAAATGTCCACTTCCAGATACTACAGAAAGAGTGTTTCAAACCTGGGCTATGAAAGGGAATATTCAGCTCTGTGACTTGAATGCAGATATCACAAAGCAGTTTCTGACAGTGCTTCTGTGTAGATTTTAGATGAAGATATTCCCGTTTCCAACGAAATCGTTAGAGCTATCCAAATATCCACTTACAGATTCTACAAAAAGACAATTTCCAAACTGCTCTATTTAAAGGAAGGTTGAACTCTGCTAGTTGAGGACGCACACCACAAGGAAGTTTCTGAGAATGCTTCTGTTTAGATTTTATATGAAGATATTCCCGTTTCCAACGAAATCTTCACTGTTATCCAAATATCCACTTGCAGATTCTTCTAAAAGAGGGTTTCCAAACTGCTGTATGAAAAGAAAGGTTGAACTCCTTTAGTTGAGGAAACTCATGTCAAAGAAGTTTCTGAGAATGCTTCCGTCTAGATTTTATATGAAGATATTCCCGTTTCCAACGAAATTTTCACAGTTATCCAAATATCCACTTGCAGATTCTACCAAAAGAGTGTTTCCAAACTGCTGTATCAAAAGAATGGTTGAGCTCCGTTAGTTGAGGACACTCATCACAAACAAGCTTTTGAGAATGCTTCTGTCTAGATTTTATAGGAAGATATTCCCGTTTCCAACGAACCCTTCACAGTTATCCAAATATCCACTTGCCGATTCTACAAAAGGAGTGTTTCCAAACTGCTGTATCAAAAGAAAGGTTGAACTCTGTAAGTAGAGAAAACACATCACAAAGAAGTTTCTGAGAATGCTTCTGTCTAGATTTTATATGAAGATATTCCCGTTTCCAACGAAATCTTCAAAGTTATCCAAATATCCACTTGCAGATTCTACAAAAAGAGTGTTTCCAAACTACTGTATCAACAGAAAGGTTCAACTCTGGTAACTGAGTACACACATCCCGATTAAGTTTCTGAGAATCTTTCTGTCTCTTTTTTATGGGAAGATATTTCTGTTTTCACCGTAGGCCTGAATTCGCTCAAAATGTCCACTTCCAGATACTACAGAAAGAGTGTTTCAAACCTGGGCTATGAAAGGGAATGTTCAGCTCTGTGACTTGAATGCAGATATCACAAAGCAGTTTCTGACAGTGCTTCTGTGTAGATTTTAGATGAAGATATTCCCGTTTCCAACGAAATCGTTAGAGCTATCCAAATATCCACTTACAGATTCTACAAAAAGAGAGTATCCAAACTGCTGTATCAAAAGAATGGTTGAACTCTGTTAGTTGAGGACACTCATCACAAAGAAGCTTCTGAGAATGCTTCTGTCTAGATTTTATATGACGATATTCCCGTTTCCAACGAAATCTTCACAGTTATCCAAATATCCACTTGCAGTTTCTACCAAAAGGGGGTTTTCAAACTTCTGTATCAAAAGAAAGGTTGAACTCTGTTAGTTGAGGACACACATCACAAAGAAGTTTCGAAGAATGCTTCTGTCTAGATTTTATATGAAGTTATTCCCGTTTCCAATGAAATTGTTAGAGGTATCCGAATATTCACTTACAGATACTACAAAAAGAGTGTTTCCAAACTGCTCTATCAAAAGAAAGGTGGAACTCAGTTAGTTGAAGACACACATCAAAAAGATGTTTCTGAGAATGCTTCTGTCTAGATTTTATTTGAAGATATTCCCATTTCCAACGAAATCTTCACAGTTATCCAAATATCCACTTGCAGATTCTACAAAAAGAGTGTTTCCAAACTACAGTGTCAAAAGAAAGTTTGAACTCTGTTAGTGGAGGACACACATCACAATGAAGTTTCTGAGAATGCTTCTGTTTAGATTTTATATGAAGATATTCCCGTTTCCAACGAAATCTTCACTGTTATCCAAATATCCACTTGCAGATTCTTCTAAAAGAGGGTTTCCAAACTGCTGTATGAAAAGAAAGGTTGAACTCCTTTAGTTGAGGAAACTCATGTCAAAGAAGTTTCTGAGAATGCTTCCGTCTAGATTTTATATGAAGATATTCCCGTTTCCAACGAAATTCTCACAGTTATCCAAATATCCACTTGCAGATTCAACCAAAACTATGTTTCCAAACTGCTGTATCAAAAGAATGGTTGAGCTCCGTTAGTTGAGGACACTCATCACAAACAAGCTTTTGAGAATGCTTCTGTCTTGATTTTATATGAAGATATTCCCGTTTCCAACGAACTCTTCACAGTTACCCAAATATCCACTTGCCGATTCTACAAAAAGAGTGTTTACAAACTGCTGTATCAAAAGAAAGGTTGAACTCTGTAAGTAGAGAAAACACATCACAAAGAAGTTTCTGAGAATGCTTCTGTCTAGATTTTATGTGAAGATATTCCCGTTTCCAACGAAATCTTCAAAGTTATCCAAATATCCACTTGCAGATTCTACAAAAAGTGTGTTTCCAAACTACTGTATCAACAGAAATGTTCAACTCTGGTAACTGAGTACACACATCCCGATTAAGTTTCTGAGAATCTTTCTGTCTCTTTTTTATGGGAAGATATTTCTGTTTTCACCGTAGGCCTGAATTCGCTCAAAATGTCCACTTCCAGATACTACAGAAAGAGTGTTTCAAACCTGGGCTATGAAAGGGAATGTTCAGCTCTGTGACTTGAATGCAGATATCACAAAGCAGTTTCTGACAGTGCTTCTGTGTAGATTTTAGATGAAGATATTCCCGTTTCCTACGAAATCGTTAGAGCTATCCAAATATCCAATTACAGATTCTACAAAAAGAGAGTTTCCAAACTGCTCTATTTAAAGAAAGGTTGAACTCTGCTAGTTGAGGACGCACACCACAAGGAAGTTTCTGAGAATGCTTTTGTCTAGATTTTATATGAAGATATTCCCGTTTCCAATGAAATCTTTAGAGGTATCCAAATATCCACTTACAGATTCTACAAAAAGAGAGTATCCAAACTGCTGTATCAAAAGAATGGTTGAACTCTGTTAGTTGAGGACACTCATCACAAAGAAGCTTCTGAGAATGCTTCTGTCTAGATTTTATATGAAGATATTCCCGTTTCCAACGAAATCTTCACAGTTATCCAAGTATCCACTTGCAGATTCTACCAAAAGGGGGTTTTCAAACTTCTGTATCAAAAGAAAGGTTGAACTCTGTTAGTTGAGGACACACATCACAAAGAAGTTTCGAAGAATGCTTCTGTCTAGATTTTATATGAAGTTATTCCCGTTTCCAATGAAATTGTTAGAGGTATACAAATATCCACTTACAGATACTACAAAAAGAGTGTTTCCAAACTGCTCTATCAAAAGAAAGGTGGAACTCGGTTAGTTGAAGACACACATCAAAAAGATGTTTCTGAGAATGCTTCTGTCTAGATTTTATATGAAGATATTCCCGTTTCCAACGAACTCTTCACAGTTATCCAAATATCCACTTGCCGATTCAACAAAAAGAGTGTTTCCAAACTGCTGTATCAAAAGAAAGGTTGAACTCTGTAAGTAGAGAAAACACATCACAAAGAAGTTTCTGAGAATGCTTCTGTCTAGATTTTATATGAAGATATTCCCGTTTCCAACGAAATCTTCAAAGTTATCCAAATATCCACTTGCAGATTCTACAAAAAGTGTGTTTCCAAACTACTGTATCAACAGAAAGGTTCAACTCTGGTAACTGAGTACACACATCCCGATTAAGTTTCTGAGAATCTTTCTGTCTCTTTTTTATGGGAAGATATTTCTGTTTTCACCGTAGGCCTGAATTCGCTCAAAATGTCCACTTCCAGATACTACAGAAAGAGTGTTTCAAACCTGGGCTATGAAAGGGAATATTCAGCTCTGTGACTTGAATGCAGATATCACAAAGCAGTTTCTGACAGTGCTTCTGTGTAGATTTTAGATGAAGATATTCCCGTTTCCAACGAAATCGTTAGAGCTATCCAAATATCCACTTACAGATTCTACAAAAAGACAATTTCCAAACTGCTCTATTTAAAGGAAGGTTGAACTCTGCTAGTTGAGGACGCACACCACAAGGAAGTTTCTGAGAATGCTTCTGTTTAGATTTTATATGAAGATATTCCCGTTTCCAACGAAATCTTCACTGTTATCCAAATATCCACTTGCAGATTCTTCTAAAAGAGGGTTTCCAAACTGCTGTATGAAAAGAAAGGTTGAACTCCTTTAGTTGAGGAAACTCATGTCAAAGAAGTTTCTGAGAATGCTTCCGTCTAGATTTTATATGAAGATATTCCCGTTTCCAACGAAATTTTCACAGTTATCCAAATATCCACTTGCAGATTCTACCAAAAGAGTGTTTCCAAACTGCTGTATCAAAAGAATGGTTGAGCTCCGTTAGTTGAGGACACTCATCACAAACAAGCTTTTGAGAATGCTTCTGTCTAGATTTTATAGGAAGATATTCCCGTTTCCAACGAACCCTTCACAGTTATCCAAATATCCACTTGCCGATTCTACAAAAGGAGTGTTTCCAAACTGCTGTATCAAAAGAAAGGTTGAACTCTGTAAGTAGAGAAAACACATCACAAAGAAGTTTCTGAGAATGCTTCTGTCTAGATTTTATATGAAGATATTCCCGTTTCCAACGAAATCTTCAAAGTTATCCAAATATCCACTTGCAGATTCTACAAAAAGAGTGTTTCCAAACTACTGTATCAACAGAAAGGTTCAACTCTGGTAACTGAGTACACACATCCCGATTAAGTTTCTGAGAATCTTTCTGTCTCTTTTTTATGGGAAGATATTTCTGTTTTCACCGTAGGCCTGAATTCGCTCAAAATGTCCACTTCCAGATACTACAGAAAGAGTGTTTCAAACCTGGGCTATGAAAGGGAATGTTCAGCTCTGTGACTTGAATGCAGATATCACAAAGCAGTTTCTGACAGTGCTTCTGTGTAGATTTTAGATGAAGATATTCCCGTTTCCAACGAAATCGTTAGAGCTATCCAAATATCCACTTACAGATTCTACAAAAAGAGAGTATCCAAACTGCTGTATCAAAAGAATGGTTGAACTCTGTTAGTTGAGGACACTCATCACAAAGAAGCTTCTGAGAATGCTTCTGTCTAGATTTTATATGACGATATTCCCGTTTCCAACGAAATCTTCACAGTTATCCAAATATCCACTTGCAGTTTCTACCAAAAGGGGGTTTTCAAACTTCTGTATCAAAAGAAAGGTTGAACTCTGTTAGTTGAGGACACACATCACAAAGAAGTTTCGAAGAATGCTTCTGTCTAGATTTTATATGAAGTTATTCCCGTTTCCAATGAAATTGTTAGAGGTATCCGAATATTCACTTACAGATACTACAAAAAGAGTGTTTCCAAACTGCTCTATCAAAAGAAAGGTGGAACTCAGTTAGTTGAAGACACACATCAAAAAGATGTTTCTGAGAATGCTTCTGTCTAGATTTTATTTGAAGATATTCCCATTTCCAACGAAATCTTCACAGTTATCCAAATATCCACTTGCAGATTCTACAAAAAGAGTGTTTCCAAACTACAGTGTCAAAAGAAAGTTTGAACTCTGTTAGTGGAGGACACACATCACAATGAAGTTTCTGAGAATGCTTCTGTTTAGATTTTATATGAAGATATTCCCGTTTCCAACGAAATCTTCACTGTTATCCAAATATCCACTTGCAGATTCTTCTAAAAGAGGGTTTCCAAACTGCTGTATGAAAAGAAAGGTTGAACTCCTTTAGTTGAGGAAACTCATGTCAAAGAAGTTTCTGAGAATGCTTCCGTCTAGATTTTATATGAAGATATTCCCGTTTCCAACGAAATTCTCACAGTTATCCAAATATCCACTTGCAGATTCAACCAAAACTATGTTTCCAAACTGCTGTATCAAAAGAATGGTTGAGCTCCGTTAGTTGAGGACACTCATCACAAACAAGCTTTTGAGAATGCTTCTGTCTTGATTTTATATGAAGATATTCCCGTTTCCAACGAACTCTTCACAGTTACCCAAATATCCACTTGCCGATTCTACAAAAAGAGTGTTTACAAACTGCTGTATCAAAAGAAAGGTTGAACTCTGTAAGTAGAGAAAACACATCACAAAGAAGTTTCTGAGAATGCTTCTGTCTAGATTTTATGTGAAGATATTCCCGTTTCCAACGAAATCTTCAAAGTTATCCAAATATCCACTTGCAGATTCTACAAAAAGTGTGTTTCCAAACTACTGTATCAACAGAAATGTTCAACTCTGGTAACTGAGTACACACATCCCGATTAAGTTTCTGAGAATCTTTCTGTCTCTTTTTTATGGGAAGATATTTCTGTTTTCACCGTAGGCCTGAATTCGCTCAAAATGTCCACTTCCAGATACTACAGAAAGAGTGTTTCAAACCTGGGCTATGAAAGGGAATGTTCAGCTCTGTGACTTGAATGCAGATATCACAAAGCAGTTTCTGACAGTGCTTCTGTGTAGATTTTAGATGAAGATATTCCCGTTTCCAACGAAATCGTTAGAGCTATCCAAATATCCAATTACAGATTCTACAAAAAGAGAGTTTCCAAACTGCTCTATTTAAAGAAAGGTTGAACTCTGCTAGTTGAGGACGCACACCACAAGGAAGTTTCTGAGAATGCTTTTGTCTAGATTTTATATGAAGATATTCCCGTTTCCAATGAAATCTTTAGAGGTATCCAAATATCCACTTACAGATTCTACAAAAAGAGAGTATCCAAACTGCTGTATCAAAAGAATGGTTGAACTCTGTTAGTTGAGGACACTCATCACAAAGAAGCTTCTGAGAATGCTTCTGTCTAGATTTTATATGAAGATATTCCCGTTTCCAACGAAATCTTCACAGTTATCCAAATATCCACTTGCAGATTCTACCAAAAGGGGGTTTTCAAACTTCTGTATCAAAAGAAAGGTTGAACTCTGTTAGTTGAGGACACACATCACAAAGAAGTTTCGAAGAATGCTTCTGTCTAGATTTTATATGAAGTTATTCCCGTTTCCAATGAAATTGTTAGAGGTATCCAAATATCCACTTACAGATACTACAAAAAGAGTGTTTCCAAACTGCTCTATCAAAAGAAAGGTGGAACTCGGTTAGTTGAAGACACACATCAAAAAGATGTTTCTGAGAATGCTTCTGTCTAGATTTTATTTGAAGATATTCCCATTTCCAACGAAATCTTCACAGTTATCCAAATATCCACTTGCAGATTCTACAAAAAGAGTGTTTCCAAACTACAGTGTCAAAAGAAAGCTTGAACTCTGTTAGTGGAGGACACACATCACAATGAAGTTTCTGAGAATGCTTCTGTTTAGATTTTATATGAAGATATTCCCTTTTCCAATGAAATCTTCACTGTTATCCAAATATCCACTTGCAGATTCTTCTAAAAGAGGGTTTCCAAACTGCTGTATGAAAAGAAAGGTTGAACTCCTTTAGTTGAGGAAACTCATGTCAAAGAAGTTTCTGAGAATGCTTCCGTCTAGATTTTATATGAAGATATTCCCGTTTCCAACGAAATTCTCACAGTTATACAAATATCCACTTGCAGATTCTACCAAAAGAATGTTTCCAAACTGCTGTATCAAAAGAATGGTTGAGCTCCGTTAGTTGAGGACACTCATCACAAACAAGCTTTTGAGAATGCTTCTGTCTAGATTTTATATGAAGATATTCCCGTTTCCAACGAACTCTTCACAGTTATCCAAATATCCACTTGCCGATTCAACAAAAAGAGTGTTTCCAAACTGCTGTATCAAAAGAAAGGTTGAACTCTGTAAGTAGAGAAAACACATCACAAAGAAGTTTCTGAGAATGCTTCTGTCTAGATTTTATATGAAGATATTCCCGTTTCCAACGAAATCTTCAAAGTTATCCAAATATCCACTTGCAGATTCTACAAAAAGTGTGTTTCCAAACTACTGTATCAACAGAAAGGTTCAACTCTGGTAACTGAGTACACACATCCCGATTAAGTTTCTGAGAATCTTTCTGTCTCTTTTTTATGGGAAGATATTTCTGTTTTCACCGTAGGCCTGAATTCGCTCAAAATGTCCACTTCCAGATACTACAGAAAGAGTGTTTCAAACCTGGGCTATGAAAGGGAATATTCAGCTCTGTGACTTGAATGCAGATATCACAAAGCAGTTTCTGACAGTGCTTCTGTGTAGATTTTAGATGAAGATATTCCCGTTTCCAACGAAATCGTTAGAGTTATCCAAATATCCACTTACAGATTCTACAAAAAGACAATTTCCAAACTGCTCTATTTAAAGGAAGGTTGAACTCTGCTAGTTGAGGACGCACACCAAAAGGAAGTTTCTGAGAATGCTTCTGTTTAGATTTTATATGAAGATATTCCCGTTTCCAACGAAATCTTCACTGTTATCCAAATATCCACTTGCAGATTCTTCTAAAAGAGGGTTTCCAAACTGCTGTATGAAAAGAAAGGTTGAACTCCTTTAGTTGAGGAAACTCATGTCAAAGAAGTTTCTGAGAATGCTTCCGTCTAGATTTTATATGAAGATATTCCCGTTTCCAACGAAATTTTCACAGTTATCCAAATATCCACTTGCAGATTCTACCAAAAGAGTGTTTCCAAACTGCTGTATCAAAAGAATGGTTGAGCTCCGTTAGTTGAGGACACTCATCACAAACAAGCTTTTGAGAATGCTTCTGTCTAGATTTTATAGGAAGATATTCCCGTTTCCAACGAACCCTTCACAGTTATCCAAATATCCACTTGCCGATTCTACAAAAGGAGTGTTTCCAAACTGCTGTATCAAAAGAAAGGTTGAACTCTGTAAGTAGAGAAAACACATCACAAAGAAGTTTCTGAGAATGCTTCTGTCTAGATTTTATATGAAGATATTCCCGTTTCCAACGAAATCTTCAAAGTTATCCAAATATCCACTTGCAGATTCTACAAAAAGAGTGTTTCCAAACTACTGTATCAACAGAAAGGTTCAACTCTGGTAACTGAGTACACACATCCCGATTAAGTTTCTGAGAATCTTTCTGTCTCTTTTTTATGGGAAGATATTTCTGTTTTCACCGTAGGCCTGAATTCGCTCAAAATGTCCACTTCCAGATACTACAGAAAGAGTGTTTCAAACCTGGGCTATGAAAGGGAATGTTCAGCTCTGTGACTTGAATGCAGATATCACAAAGCAGTTTCTGACAGTGCTTCTGTGTAGATTTTAGATGAAGATATTCCCGTTTCCAACGAAATCGTTAGAGCTATCCAAATATCCACTTACAGATTCTACAAAAAGAGAGTATCCAAACTGCTGTATCAAAAGAATGGTTGAACTCTGTTAGTTGAGGACACTCATCACAAAGAAGCTTCTGAGAATGCTTCTGTCTAGATTTTATATGACGATATTCCCGTTTCCAACGAAATCTTCACAGTTATCCAAATATCCACTTGCAGTTTCTACCAAAAGGGGGTTTTCAAACTTCTGTATCAAAAGAAAGGTTGAACTCTGTTAGTTGAGGACACACATCACAAAGAAGTTTCGAAGAATGCTTCTGTCTAGATTTTATATGAAGTTATTCCCGTTTCCAATGAAATTGTTAGAGGTATCCGAATATTCACTTACAGATACTACAAAAAGAGTGTTTCCAAACTGCTCTATCAAAAGAAAGGTGGAACTCAGTTAGTTGAAGACACACATCAAAAAGATGTTTCTGAGAATGCTTCTGTCTAGATTTTATTTGAAGATATTCCCATTTCCAACGAAATCTTCACAGTTATCCAAATATCCACTTGCAGATTCTACAAAAAGAGTGTTTCCAAACTACAGTGTCAAAAGAAAGTTTGAACTCTGTTAGTGGAGGACACACATCACAATGAAGTTTCTGAGAATGCTTCTGTTTAGATTTTATATGAAGATATTCCCGTTTCCAACGAAATCTTCACTGTTATCCAAATATCCACTTGCAGATTCTTCTAAAAGAGGGTTTCCAAACTGCTGTATGAAAAGAAAGGTTGAACTCCTTTAGTTGAGGAAACTCATGTCAAAGAAGTTTCTGAGAATGCTGCCGTCTAGATTTTATATGTAGATATTCCCGTTTCCAACGAAATTTTCACAGTTACCCAAATATCCTCTTGCAGCTTCTACCAAAAGAGTGTTTCCAAACTGCTGTATCAAAAGAATGGCTGAGCCCCGTTAGTTGAGGACACTCATCACAAACAAGCTTTTGAGAATGCTTCTGTCTAGATTTTATATGAAGATATTCCCGTTTCCAACGAACTCTTCACAGTTACCCAAATATCCACTTGCCGATTCTACAAAAAGAGTGTTTCCAAACTGCTGTATCAAAAGAAAGGTTGAACTCTGTAAGTAGAGAAAACACATCACAAAGAAGTCTCTGAGAATGCTTCTGTCTAGATTTTATATGAAGATATTCCCGTTTCCAACGAAATCTTCAAAGTTATCCAAATATCCACTTGCCGATTCTACAAAAAGAGTGTTTCCAAACTGCTGTATCAAAAGAAAGGTTGAACTCTGTAAGTAGAGAAAACACATCACAAAGAAGTTTCTGAGAATGCTTCTGTCTAGATTTTATATGAAGATATTCCCGTTTCCAACGAAATCTTCAAAGTTATCCAAATATCCACTTGCAGATTCTACAAAAAGTGTGTTTCCAAACTACTGTATCAACAGAAATGTTCAACTCTGGTAACTGAGTACACACATCCCGATTAAGTTTCTGAGAATCTTTCTGTCTCTTTTTTATGGGAAGATATTTCTGTTTTCACCGTAGGCCTGAATTCGCTCAAAATGTCCACTTCCAGATACTACAGAAAGAGTGTTTCAAACCTGGGCTATGAAAGGGAATGTTCAGCTCTGTGACTTGAATGCAGATATCACAAAGCAGTTTCTGACAGTGCTTCTGTGTAGATTTTAGATGAAGATATTCCCGTTTCCAACGAAATCGTTAGAGCTATCCAAATATCCAATTACAGATTCTACAAAAAGAGAGTTTCCAAACTGCTCTATTTAAAGAAAGGTTGAACTCTGCTAGTTGAGGACGCACACCACAAGGAAGTTTCTGAGAATGCTTTTGTCTAGATTTTATATGAAGATATTCCCGTTTCCAATGAAATCTTTAGAGGTATCCAAATATCCACTTACAGATTCTACAAAAAGAGAGTATCCAAACTGCTGTATCAAAAGAATGGTTGAACTCTGTTAGTTGAGGACACTCATCACAAAGAAGCTTCTGAGAATGCTTCTGTCTAGATTTTATATGAAGATATTCCCGTTTCCAACGAAATCTTCACAGTTATCCAAGTATCCACTTGCAGATTCTACCAAAAGGGGGTTTTCAAACTTCTGTATCAAAAGAAAGGTTGAACTCTGTTAGTTGAGGACACACATCACAAAGAAGTTTCGAAGAATGCTTCTGTCTAGATTTTATATGAAGTTATTCCCGTTTCCAATGAAATTGTTAGAGGTATCCAAATATCCACTTACAGATACTACAAAAAGAGTGTTTCCAAACTGCTCTATCAAAAGAAAGGTGGAACTCGGTTAGTTGAAGACACACATCAAAAAGATGTTTCTGAGAATGCTTCTGTCTAGATTTTATTTGAAGATATTCCCATTTCCAACGAAATCTTCACAGTTATCCAAATATCCACTTGCAGATTCTACAAAAAGAGTGTTTCCAAACTACAGTGTCAAAAGAAAGTTTGAACTCTGTTAGTGGAGGACACACATCACAATGAAGTTTCTGAGAATGCTTCTGTTTAGATTTTATATGAAGATATTCCCGTTTCCAACGAAATCTTCACTGTTATCCAAATATCCACTTGCAGATTCTTCTAAAATAGGGTTTCCAAACTGCTGTATGAAAAGAAAGGTTGAACTCCTTTAGTTGAGGAAACTCATGTCAAAGAAGTTTCAGAGAATGCTTCCGTCTAGATTTTACATGAAGATATTCCCGTTTCCAATGAAATTCTCACAGTTATCCAAATATCCACTTGCAGATTCTACCAAAAGTATGTTTCCAAACTGCTGTATCAAAAGAATGGTTGAGCTCCGTTAGTTGAGGACACTCATCACAAACAAGCTTTTGAGAATGCTTCTGTCTAGCTTTTATATGAAGATATTCCCGTTTCCAACGAACTCTTCACAGTTATCCAAATATCCACTTGCCGATTCTACAAAAAGAGTGTTTACAAACTGCTGTATCAAAAGAAAGGTTGAACTCTGTAAGTAGAGAAAACACATCACAAAGAAGTTTCTGAGAATGCTTCTGTCTAGATTTTATGTGAAGATATTCCCGTTTCCAACGAAATCTTCAACGTTATCCAAATATCCACTTGCAGATTCTACAAAAAGTGTGTTTCCCAACTACTGTATCAACAGAAAGGTTCAACTCTGGTAACTGAGTACACACATCCCAATTAAGTTTCTGAGAATCTTTCTGTCTCTTTTTTATGGGAAGATATTTCTGTTTTCACCGTAGGCCTGAATTCGCTCAAAATGTCCACTTCCAGATACTACAGAAAGAGTGTTTCAAACCTGGGCTATGAAAGGGAATGTTCAGCTCTGTGACTTGAATGCAGATATCACAAAGCAGTTTCTGACAGTGCTTCTGTGTAGATTTTAGATGAAGATATTCCCGTTTCCAACGAAATCGTTAGAGCTATCCATATATCCAATTACAGATTCTACAAAAAGAGAGTTTCCAAACTGCTCTATTTAAAGAAAGGTTGAACTCTGCTAGTTGAGGACGCACACCACAAGGAAGTTTCTGAGAATGCTTTTGTCTAGATTTTATATGAAGATATTCCCGTTTCCAACGAAATCTTTAGAGGTATCCAAATATCCACTTACAGATTCTACAAACAGAGAGTATCCAAACTGCTGTATCAAAAGAATGGTTGAACTCTGTTAGTTGAGGACACTCATCACAAAGAAGCTTCTGAGAATGCTTCTGTCTAGATTTTATATGAAGATATTCCCGTTTCCAACGAAATCTTCACAGTTATCCAAATATCCACTTGCAGATTCTACCAAAAGGGGGTTTTCAAACTTATGTATCAAAAGAAAGGTTGAACTCTGTTAGTTGAGGACACACATCACAAAGAAGTTTCAAAGAATGCTTCTGTCTAGATTTTATATGAAGATATTCCTGTTTCCAATGAAATTGTTAGAGGTATCCAACTATCCACTTACAGATTCTACAAAAAGGGTGTTTCCAAACTGCTCCATCAAAAGAAAGGTGGAACTCGGTTAGTTGAAGACACACATCAAAAAGATGTTTCTGAGAATGCTTCTGTCTAGATTTTATTTGAAGATATTCCCATTTCCAACGAAATCTTCACATTTATCGAAATATCCACTTGCAGATTCTACAAAAAGAATGTTTCCAAACTACAGTGTCAAAAGAAAGTTTGAACTCTGTTAGTGGAGGACACACATCACAATGAAGTTTCTGAGAATGCTTCTGTTTAGATTTTATATGAAGATATTCCCGTTTCCAACGAAATTTTCACTGTTATCCAAATATCCACTTGCAGATTCTTCTAAAAGAGGGTTTCCAAACTGCTGTATGAAAAGAAAGGTTGAACTCCTTTAGTTGAGGAAACTCATGTCAAAGAAGTTTCTGAGAATGCTTCCGTCTAGATTTTATATGAAGATATTCCCGTTTCCAACGAAATCTTCAAAGTTATCCAAATATCCACTTGCAGATTCTACAAAAAGAGTGTTTCCAAACTATTGTATCAACAGAAAGGTTCAACTCTGGTAACTGAGTACACACATCCCGATTAAGTTTCTGAGAATCTTTCTGTCTCTTTTTTATGGGAAGATATTTCTGTTTTCACCGTAGGCCTGAATTCGCTCAAAATGTCCACTTCCAGATACTACAGAAAGAGTGTTTCAAACCTGGGCTATGAAAGGGAATGTTCAGCTCTGTGACTTGAATGCAGATATCACAAAGCAGTTTCTGACAGTGCTTCTGTGTAGATTTTAGATGAAGATATTCCCGTTTCCAACGAAATCGTTAGAGCTATCCAAATATCCACTTACAGATTCTACAAAAAGAGAGTTTCCAAACTGCTCTATTTAAACAAAGGTTGAACTCTGTTAGTTGAGGACGCACACCACAAAGAAGTTTCTGAGAATGCTTTTGTCTAGATTTTATATGAAGATATTCCCGTTTCCAACGAAATCTTTAGAGGTATCCAAATATCCACTTACAGATTCTACAAAAAGAGAGTATCCAAACTGCTGTATCAAAAGAATGGTTGAACTCTGTTAGTTGAGGACACTCATCACAAAGAAGCTTCTGAGAATGCTTCTGTCTAGATTTTATTTGAAGATATTCCCGTTTCCAATGAAATCTTCACAGTTATCCAAATATCCACTTGCAGATTCGACCAAAAGGGGGTTTTCAAACTTCTGTATCAAAAGAAAGGTTGAACTCTGTTAGTTGAGGACACACATCACAAAGAATTTCCGGAGAATGCTTCTGTCTAGATTTTATATGAAGATATTCCCGTTTCCAATGAAATTGTTAGAGGTATCCAAATATCCACTTACAGATTCTACAAAAAGAGTGTTTCCAAACTGCTCTATCAAAAGAAAGGTGGAACTCGGTTAGTTGAAGACACACATCAAAAAGATGTTTCTGAGAATGCTTCTGTCTAGATTTTATTTGAAGATATTCCCATTTCCAACGAAATCTTCACAGTTATCGAAATATCCACTTGCAGATTCTACAAAAAGAGTGTTTCCAAACTACAATGTCAAAAGAAAGTTTGAACTCTGTTAGTGGAGGACACACATCACAATGAAGTTTCTGAGAATGCTTCTGTTTAGATTTTATATGAAGATATTCCCGTTTCCAACGAAATCTTCACTTTTATCCAAATATCCACTAGCAGATTCTTCTAAAAGAGGGTTTCCAAACTGCTGTATGAAAAGAAAGGTTGAACTCCTTTAGTTGAGGAAACTCATGTCAAAGAAGTTTCTGAGAATGCTGCCGTCTAGATTTTATATGTAGATATTCCCGTTTCCAACGAAATTTTCACAGTTACCCAAATATCCTCTTGCAGCTTCTACCAAAAGAGTGTTTCCAAACTGCTGTATCAAAAGAATGGCTGAGCCCCGTTAGTTGAGGACACTCATCACAAACAAGCTTTTGAGAATGCTTCTGTCTAGATTTTATATGAAGATATTCCCGTTTCCAACGAACTCTTCACAGTTACCCAAATATCCACTTGCCGATTCTACAAAAAGAGTGTTTCCAAACTGCTGTATCAAAAGAAAGGTTGAACTCTGTAAGTAGAGAAAACACATCACAAAGAAGTCTCTGAGAATGCTTCTGTCTAGATTTTATATGAAGATATTCCCGTTTCCAACGAAATCTTCAAAGTTATCCAAATATCCACTTGCCGATTCTACAAAAAGAGTGTTTCCAAACTGCTGTATCAAAAGAAAGGTTGAACTCTGTAAGTAGAGAAAACACATCACAAAGAAGTTTCTGAGAATGCTTCTGTCTAGATTTTATATGAAGATATTCCCGTTTCCAACGAAATCTTCAAAGTTATCCAAATATCCACTTGCAGATTCTACAAAAAGTGTGTTTCCAAACTACTGTATCAACAGAAAGGTTCAACTCTGGTAACTGAGTACACACATCCCGATTAAGTTTCTGAGAATCTTTCTGTCTCTTTTTTATGGGAAGATATTTCTGTTTTCACCGTAGGCCTGAATTCGCTCAAAATGTCCACTTCCAGATACTACAGAAAGAGTGTTTCAAACCTGGGCTATGAAAGGGAATGTTCAGCTCTGTGACTTGAATGCAGATATCACAAAGCAGTTTCTGACAGTGCTTCTGTGTAGATTTTAGATGAAGATATTCCCGTTTCCAACGAAATTGTTAGAGCTATCCAAATATCCACTTACAGATTCTACAAAAAGAGAGTTTCCAAACTGCTCTATTTAAAGAAAGGTTGAACTCTGTTAGTTGAGGACGCACACCACAAAGAAGTTTCTGAGAATGCTTTTGTCTAGATTTTATATGAAGATATTCCCGTTTCCAACGAAATCTTTAGAGGTATCCAAATATCCACTTACAGATTCTACAAAAAGAGAGTATCCAAACTGCTGTATCAAAAGAATGGTTGAACTCTGTTAGTTGAGGACACTCATCACAAAGAAGCTTCTGAGAATGCTTCTGTCTAGATTTTATATGAAGATATTCCCGTTTCCAACGAAATCTTCACAGTTATCCAAATATACACTTGCAGATTCTACCAAAAGGGGGTTTTCAAACTTCTGTATCAAAAGAAAGGTTGAACTCTGTTAGTTGAGGACACACATCACAAAGAAGTTTCGGAGAATGCTTCTGTCTAGATTTTATATGAAGATATTCCCGTTTCCAATGAAATTGTTAGAGGTATCCAAATATCCACTTACAGATTCTACAAAAAGAGTGTTTCCAAACTGCTCTATCAAAAGAAAGGTGGAACTCGGTTAGTTGAAGACACACATCAAAAAGATGTTTCTGAGAATGCTTCTGTCTAGATTTTATTTGAAGATATTCCCATTTCCAACGAAATCTTCACATTTATCGAAATATCCACTTGCAGATTCTACAAAAAGAGTGTTTCCAAACTACAGTGTCAAAAGAAAGTTTGAACTCTGTTAGTGGAGGACACACATCACAATGAAGTTTCTGAGAATGCTTCTGTTTAAATTTTATATGAAGATATTCCCGTTTCCAACGAAATCTTCACTGTTATCCAAATATCCACTTGCAGATTCTTCTAAAAGAGGGTTTCCAAACTGCTGTATGAAAAGAAAGGTTGAACTCCTTTAGTTGAGGAAACTCATGTCAAAGAAGTTTCTGAGAATGCTTCCGTCTAGATTTTATATGAAGATATTCCCGTTTCCAACGAAATTTTCACAGTTACCCAAATATCCTCTTGCAGCTTCTACCAAAAGAGTGTTTCCAAACTGCTGTATCAAAAGGATGGCTGAGCTCCGTTAGTTGAGGACACTCATCACAAACAAGCTTTTGAGAATGCTTCTGTCTAGATTTTATATGAAGATATTCCCGTTTCCAAAGAACTCTTCACTGTTATCCAAATATCCACTTGCCGATTCTACAAAAAGAGTGTTTCCAAACTGCTGTATTAAAAGAAAGGTTGAACTCTGTAAGTAGAGAAAACACATCACAAAGAAGTTTCTGAGAATGCTTCTGTCTAGATTTTATATGAAGATATTCCCGTTTCCAACGAAATCTTCAAAGTTATCCAAATATCCACTTGCAGATTCTACAAAAAGTGTGTTTCCAAACTACTGTAACAACAGAAAGGTTCAACTCTGGTAACTGAGTACACACATCCCGATTAAGTTTCTGAGAATCTTTCTGTCTCTTTTTTATGGGAAGATATTTCTGTTTTCACCGTAGGCCTGAATTCGCTCAAAATGTCCACTTCCAGATACTACAGAAAGAGTGTTTCAAACCTGGGCTATGAAAGGGAATGTTCAGCTCTGTGACTTGAATGCAGATATCACAAAGCAGTTTCTGACAGTGCTTCTGTGTAGATTTTAGATGAAGATATTCCCGTTTCCAACGAAATCGTTAGAGCTATCCAAATATCCACTTACAGATTCTACAAAAAGAGAGTTTCCAAACTGCTCTATTTAAAGAAAGGTTGAACTCTATTAGTTGAGGACGCACACCACAAAGAAGTTTCTGAGAACGCTTTTGTCTAGATTTTATATGAAGATATTCCCGTTTCCAACGAAATCTTTAGAGGTATCCAAATATCCACTTAAAGATTCTACAAATAGAGAGTATCCAAACTGCTGTATCAAAACAATGGTTGAACTCTGTTAGTTGAGGACACTCATCACAAGCTTCTGAGAATGGTTCTGTCTAGATTTTATATGAAGATATTCCCGTTTCCAACGAAATCTTCACAGTTATCCAAATATCCACATGCAGATTCTACCAAAAGGGGGTTTTCAAACTTCTGTATCAAAAGAAAGGTTGAACTCTGTTAGTTGAGGACACACGTCACAATGAAGTTTCTGAGAATGCTTCTGTCTAGATTTTATATGAAGATATTCCCGTTTCGAATGAAATTGTTAGAGGTATCCAAATATCCACTTACAGATTCTACAAAAAGAGTGTTTCCAAACTGCTCTACAAAAGAAAGGTGGAACTCGGTTAGTTGAAGACTCACATCAAAAAGATGTTTCTGAGAATGCTTCTGTCTAGATTTTATTTGAAGATATTTCCATTTCCAACGAAATCTTCACAGTTATCCAAATATCCACTTGCAGATTCTACAAAAAGAGTGTTTCCAAACTACAGTGTCAAAATAAAGTTTGAACTCTGTTAGTGGAGGACACACATCACAATGAAGTTTCTGAGAATGCTTCTGTTTAGATTTTATATGAAGATATTCCCGTTTCCAACGAAATCTTCACTGTTATCCAAATATCCACTTGCAGATTCTTCTAAAAGAGGGTTTCCAAACTGCTGTATGCAAAGAAAGGTTGAACTCTTTTAGTTGAGGAAACTCATGTCAAAGAAGTTTCTGAGAATGCTTCCTTCTAGATTTTATATGAAGATATTTCCGATTCCAACGAAATTTTCACAGTTATCCAAATATCCACTTGCAGATTCTACCAAAAGAGTGTTTCCAAACTGCTGTATCAAAAGAATGGTTGAGCTCCGTTAGTTGAGGACACTCATCACAAACAAGCTTTTGAGAATGCTTCTGTCTAGATTTTATATGAAGATATTCCCGTTTCCAACGAACTCTTCACAGTTATCCAAATATCCACTTGCAGATTCTACAAAAAGAGTGTTTCCAAACTACTGTGTCAACAGAAAGGTTCAACTCTGGTAACTGAGTACACACATCCCGATTAAGTTTCTGAGAATCTTTCTGTCTCTTTTTTATGGGAAGATATTTCTGTTTTCACCGTAGGCCTGAATTCGCTCAAAATGTCCACTTCCAGATACTACAGAAAGAGTGTTTCAAACCTGGGCTATGAAAGGGAATGTTCAGCTCTGTGACTTGAATGCAGATATCACAAAGCAGTTTCTGACAGTGCTTCTGTGTAGATTTTAGATGAAGATATTCCCGTTTCCAACGAAATCGTTAGAGCTATCCAAATATCCACTTACAGATTCTACAAAAAGAGAGTTTCCAAACTGCTCTATTTAAAGAAAGGTTGAACTCTGTTAGTTGAGGACGCACACCACAAAGAAGTTTCTGAGAATGCTTTTGTCTAGATTTTATATGAAGATATTCCCGTTTCCAACGAAATCTTTAGAGGTATCCAAATATCCACTTACAGATTCTACAAAAAGAGAGTATCCAAACTGCTGTATCAAAAGAATGGTTGAACTCTGTTAGTTGAGGACACTCATCACAAGCTTCTGAGAACGCTTCTGTCTAGATTTTATATGAAGATATTCCCGTTTCCAACGAAATCTTCACAGTTATCCAAATATCCACTTGCAGATTCTACCAAAAGGGGGTTTTCAAACTTCTGTATCAAAAGAAAGGTTGAACTCTGTTAGTTGAGGACACACATCACAAAGAAGTTTCGAAGAATGCTTCTGTCTAGATTTTATATGAAGATATTCCCGTTTCCAATGAAATTGTTAGAGGTATCCAAATATCCACTTACAGATTCTACAAAAAGAGTGTTTCCAAACTGCTCTATCAAAAGAAAGGTGGAACTCGGTTAGTTGAAGACACACATCAAAAAGATGTTTCTGAGAATGCTTCTGTCTAGATTTTATTTGAAGATATTCCCATTTCCAACGAAATCTTCACAGTTATCGAAATATCCACTTGCAGATTCTACAAAAAGAGTGTTTCCAAACTACAGTGTCAAAAGAAAGTTTGAACTCTGTTAGTGGAGGACACACATCACAATGAAGTTTCTGAGAATGCTTCTGTTTAGATTTTATATGAAGATATTCCCGTTTCCAACGAAATCTTCACTGTTATCCAAATATCCACTTGCAGATTCTTCTAAAAGAGGGTTTCCAAACTGCTGTATGAAAAGAAAGGTTGAACTCCTTTAGTTGAGGAAACTCATGTCAAAGAAGTTTCTGAGAATGCTTCCGTCTAGATTTTATATGAAGATATTCCCGTTTCCAACGAAATTTTCACAGTTACCCAAATATCCACTTGCAGATTCAACCAAAAGAGTGTTTCCAAACTGCTGTATCAAAAGAATGGTTGAGCTCCGTTAGTTGAGGACACTCATCACAAACAAGCTTTTGAGAATGCTTCTGTCTAGATTTTATATGAAGATATTCCCGTTTCCAACGAACTCTTCACAGTTATCCAAATATCCACTTGCCGATTCTACAAAAAGAGTGTTTACAAACTGCTGTATCAAAAGAAAGGTTGAACTCTGTAAGTAGAGAAAACACATCACAAAGAAGTTTCTGAGAATGCTTCTGTCTAGATTTTATGTGAAGATATTCCCGTTTCCAACGAAATCTTCAAAGTTATCCAAATATCCACTTGCAGATTCTACAAAAAGTGTGTTTCCAAACTACTGTATCAACAGAAAGGTTCAACTCTGGTAACTGAGTACACACATCCCGATTAAGTTTCTGAGAATCTTTCTGTCTCTTTTTTATGGGAAGATATTTCTGTTTTCACCGTAGGCCTGAATTCGCTCAAAATGTCCACTTCCAGATACTACAGAAAGAGTGTTTCAAACCTGGGCTATGAAAGGGAATGTTCAGCTCTGTGACTTGAATGCAGATATCACAAAGCAGTTTCTGACAGTGCTTCTGTGTAGATTTTAGATGAAGATATTCCCGTTTCCAACGAAATCTTCAAAGTTATCCAAATATCCACTTGCAGATTCTACAAAAAGTGTGTTTCCAAACTACTGTAACAACAGAAAGGTTCAACTCTGGTAACTGAGTACACACATCCCGATTAAGTTTCTGAGAATCTTTCTGTCTCTTTTTTATGGGAAGATATTTCTGTTTTCACCGTAGGCCTGAATTCGCTCAAAATGTCCACTTCCAGATACTACAGAAAGAGTGTTTCAAACCTGGGCTATGAAAGGGAATGTTCAGCTCTGTGACTTGAATGCAGATATCACAAAGCAGTTTCTGACAGTGCTTCTGTGTAGATTTTAGATGAAGATATTCCCGTTTCCAACGAAATCGTTAGAGCTATCCAAATATCCACTTACAGATTCTACAAAAAGAGAGTTTCCAAACTGCTCTATTTAAAGAAAGGTTGAACTCTATTAGTTGAGGACGCACACCACAAAGAAGTTTCTGAGAACGCTTTTGTCTAGATTTTATATGAAGATATTCCCGTTTCCAACGAAATCTTTAGAGGTATCCAAATATCCACTTAAAGATTCTACAAATAGAGAGTATCCAAACTGCTGTATCAAAACAATGGTTGAACTCTGTTAGTTGAGGACACTCATCACAAGCTTCTGAGAATGGTTCTGTCTAGATTTTATATGAAGATATTCCCGTTTCCAACGAAATCTTCACAGTTATCCAAATATCCACATGCAGATTCTACCAAAAGGGGGTTTTCAAACTTCTGTATCAAAAGAAAGGTTGAACTCTGTTAGTTGAGGACACACGTCACAATGAAGTTTCTGAGAATGCTTCTGTCTAGATTTTATATGAAGATATTCCCGTTTCCAATGAAATTGTTAGAGGTATCCAAATATCCACTTACAGATTCTACAAAAAGAGTGTTTCCAAACTGCTCTACAAAAGAAAGGTGGAACTCGGTTAGTTGAAGACACACATCAAAAAGATGTTTCTGAGAATGCTTCTGTCTAGATTTTATTTGAAGATATTCCCATTTCCAACGAAATCTTCACAGTTATCCAAATATCCACTTGCAGATTCTACAAAAAGAGTGTTTCCAAACTACAGTGTCAAAAGAAAGTTTGAACTCTGTTAGTGGAGGACACACATCACAATGAAGTTTCTGAGAATGCTTCTGTTTAGATTTTATATGAAGATATTCCCGTTTCCAACGAAATCTTCACTGTTATCCAAATATCCACTTGCAGATTCTTCTAAAAGAGGGTTTCCAAACTGCTGTATGCAAAGAAAGGTTGAACTCTTTTAGTTGAGGAAACTCATGTCAAAGAAGTTTCTGAGAATGCTTCCTTCTAGATTTTATATGAAGATATTTCCGATTCCAACGAAATTTTCACAGTTATCCAAATATCCACTTGCAGATTCTACCAAAAGAGTGTTTCCAAACTGCTGTATCAAAAGAATGGTTGAGCTCCGTTAGTTGAGGACACTCATCACAAACAAGCTTTTGAGAATGCTTCTGTCTAGATTTTATATGAAGATATTCCCGTTTCCAACGAACTCTTCACAGTTATCCAAATATCCACTTGCAGATTCTACAAAAAGAGTGTTTCCAAACTACTGTGTCAACAGAAAGGTTCAACTCTGGTAACTGAGTACACACATCCCGATTAAGTTTCTGAGAATCTTTCTGTCTCTTTTTTATGGGAAGATATTTCTGTTTTCACCGTAGGCCTGAATTCGCTCAAAATGTCCACTTCCAGATACTACAGAAAGAGTGTTTCAAACCTGGGCTATGAAAGGGAATGTTCAGCTCTGTGACTTGAATGCAGATATCACAAAGCAGTTTCTGACAGTGCTTCTGTGTAGATTTTAGATGAAGATATTCCCGTTTCCAACGAAATCGTTAGAGCTATCCAAATATCCACTTACAGATTCTACAAAAAGAGAGTTTCCAAACTGCTCTATTTAAAGAAAGGTTGAACTCTGTTAGTTGAGGACGCACACCACAAAGAAGTTTCTGAGAATGCTTTTGTCTAGATTTTATATGAAGATATTCCCGTTTCCAACGAAATCTTTAGAGGTATCCAAATATCCACTTACAGATTCTACAAAAAGAGAGTATCCAAACTGCTGTATCAAAAGAATGGTTGAACTCTGTTAGTTGAGGACACTCATCACAAGCTTCTGAGAACGCTTCTGTCTAGATTTTATATGAAGATATTCCCGTTTCCAACGAAATCTTCACAGTTATCCAAATATCCACTTGCAGATTCTACCAAAAGGGGGTTTTCAAACTTCTGTATCAAAAGAAAGGTTGAACTCTGTTAGTTGAGGACACACATCACAAAGAAGTTTCGAAGAATGCTTCTGTCTAGATTTTATATGAAGATATTCCCGTTTCCAATGAAATTGTTAGAGGTATCCAAATATCCACTTACAGATTCTACAAAAAGAGTGTTTCCAAACTGCTCTATCAAAAGAAAGGTGGAACTCGGTTAGTTGAAGACACACATCAAAAAGATGTTTCTGAGAATGCTTCTGTCTAGATTTTATTTGAAGATATTCCCATTTCCAACGAAATCTTCACAGTTATCGAAATATCCACTTGCAGATTCTACAAAAAGAGTGTTTCCAAACTACAGTGTCAAAAGAAAGTTTGAACTCTGTTAGTGGAGGACACACATCACAATGAAGTTTCTGAGAATGCTTCTGTTTAGATTTTATATGAAGATATTCCCGTTTCCAACGAAATCTTCACTGTTATCCAAATATCCACTTGCAGATTCTTCTAAAAGAGGGTTTCCAAACTGCTGTATGAAAAGAAAGGTTGAACTCCTTTAGTTGAGGAAACTCATGTCAAAGAAGTTTCTGAGAATGCTTCCGTCTAGATTTTATATGAAGATATTCCCGTTTCCAACGAAATTTTCACAGTTACCCAAATATCCACTTGCAGATTCAACCAAAAGAGTGTTTCCAAACTGCTGTATCAAAAGAATGGTTGAGCTCCGTTAGTTGAGGACACTCATCACAAACAAGCTTTTGAGAATGCTTCTGTCTAGATTTTATATGAAGATATTCCCGTTTCCAACGAACTCTTCACAGTTATCCAAATATCCACTTGCCGATTCTACAAAAAGAGTGTTTACAAACTGCTGTATCAAAAGAAAGGTTGAACTCTGTAAGTAGAGAAAACACATCACAAAGAAGTTTCTGAGAATGCTTCTGTCTAGATTTTATGTGAAGATATTCCCGTTTCCAACGAAATCTTCAAAGTTATCCAAATATCCACTTGCAGATTCTACAAAAAGTGTGTTTCCAAACTACTGTATCAACAGAAAGGTTCAACTCTGGTAACTGAGTACACACATCCCGATTAAGTTTCTGAGAATCTTTCTGTCTCTTTTTTATGGGAAGATATTTCTGTTTTCACCGTAGGCCTGAATTCGCTCAAAATGTCCACTTCCAGATACTACAGAAAGAGTGTTTCAAACCTGGGCTATGAAAGGGAATGTTCAGCTCTGTGACTTGAATGCAGATATCACAAAGCAGTTTCTGACAGTGCTTCTGTGTAGATTTTAGATGAAGATATTCCCGTTTCCAACGAAATCTTTAGAGCTATCCAAATATCCACTTACAGATTCTACAAAAAGAGAGTTTCCAAACTGCTCTATTTAAAGAAAGGTTGAACTCTGTTAGTTGAGGACGCACACCACAAAGAAGTTTCTGAGAATGCTTTTGTCTAGATTTTATATGAAGATATTCCCGTTTCCAACGAAATCTTTAGAGGTATCCAAATATCCACTTACAGATTCTACAAAAAGAGAGTATCCAAACTGCTGTATCAAAAGAATGGTTGAACTCTGTTAGTTGAGGACACTCATCACAAGCTTCTGAGAATGGTTCTGTCTAGATTTTATATGAAGATATTCCCGTTTCCAACGAAATCTTCACAGTTATCCAAATATCCAATTGCAGATTCTACCAAAAGGGGGTTTTCAAGCTTCTGTACCAAAAGAAAGGTTGAACTCTGTTAGATGAGGACACACATCACAAAGAAGTATCAAAGAATGCTTCTGTCTAGATTTTATATGAAGATATTCCCGTTTCCAATGAAATTGTTAGAGGTATCCAAATATCCACTTACAGATTCTACAAAAAGTGTGTTTCCAAACTGCTCTATCAAAAGAAAGGTGGAACTCGGTTAGTTGAAGACACACATCAAAAAGATGTTTCTGAGAATGCTTCTGTCTAGATTTTATTTGAAGATATTCCCTTTTCCAACGAAATCTTCACAGTTATCGAAATATCCACTTGCAGATTCTACAAAAAGAGTGTTTCCAAACTACAGTGTCAAAAGAAAGTTTGAACTCTGTTAGTGGAGGACACACATCACAATGAAGTTTCTGAGAATGCTTCTGTTTAGATTTTATATGAAGATATTCCCGTTTCCAACGAAATCTTCACTGTTATCCAAATATCCACTTGCAGATTCTTCTAAAAGAGGGTTTCCAAACTGCTGTATGAAAAGAAAGGTTGAACTCCTTTAGTTGAGGAAACTCATGTCAAAGAAGTTTCTGAGAATGCTTCCGTCTAGATTTTATATGAAGATATTCCCGTTTCCAACGAAATTCTCACAGTTATCCAAATATCCACTTGCAGATTCTACCAAAAGAATGTTTCCAAACTGCTGTATCAAAAGAATGGTTGAGCTCCGTTAGTTGAGGACACTCATCACAAACAAGCTTTTGAGAATGCTTCTGTCTAGATTTTATATGAAGATATTCCCGTTTCCAACGAACTCCTCACAGTTATCCAAATATCCACTTGCCGATTCTACAAAAAGAGTGATTCCAAACTGCTGTATCAAAAGAAAGGTTGAACTCTGTAAGTAGAGAAAACACATCACAAAGAAGTTTCTGAGAATGCTTCTGTCTAGATTTTATATGAAGATATTCCCGTTTCCAACGAAATCTTCCAAGTTATCCAAATATCCACTTGCAGATTGTACAAAAAGTGTGTTTCCAAACTACTGTATCAACAGAAAGGTTCAACTCTGGTAACTGAGTACACACATCCCGATTAAGTTTCTGAGAATCTTTCTGTCTCTTTTTTATGGGAAGATATTTCTGTTTTCACCGTAGGCCTGAATTCGCTCAAAATGTCCACTTCCAGATACTACAGAAAGAGTGTTTCAAACCTGGGCTATGAAAGGGAATGTTCAGCTCTGTGACTTGAATGCAGATATCACAAAGCAGTTTCTGACAGTGCTTCTGTGTAGATTTTAGATGAAGATATTCACGTTTCCAACGAAATCGTTAGAGCTATCCAAATATCCACTTACAGATTCTACAGAAAGAGAGTTTCCAAACTGCTCTATTTAAAGAAAGGTTGAACTCTATTAGTTGAGGACGCACACCACAAGGAAGTTTCTGAGAATGCTTTTGTCTAGATTTTATATGAAGATATTCCCGTTTCCAACGAAATCTTTAGAGGTATCCAAATATCCACTTACAGATTCTACAAAAACAGAGTATCCAAAGTGCTGTATCAAAAGAATGGTTGAACTCTGTTAGTTGAGGACACTCATCACAAGCTTCTGAGAATGGTTCTGTCTAGATTTTATATGAAGATATTCCCGTTTCCAACGAAATCTTCACAGTTATCCAAATATCCATTTGCAGATTCTACCAAAAGGGGGTTTTCAAACTTCTGTATCAAAAGAAAGGTTGAACTCTGTTAGTTGAGGACACACATCACAAAGAAGTTTCGAAGAATGCTTCTGTCTAGATTTTATATGAAGATATTCCCGTTTCCAATGAAATTGTTAGAGGTATCCAAATATCCACTTACAGATTCTACAAAAGGGTGTTTCCAAACTGCTCCATCAAAAGAAAGGTGGAACTCGGTTAGTTGAAGACACACATCAAAAAGATGTTTCTGAGAATGCTTCTGTCTAGATTTTATTTGAAGATATTCCCATTTCCAATGAAATCTTCACATTTATCGAAATATCCACTTGCAGATTCTACAAAAAGAGTGTTTCCAAACTACAGTGTCAAAAGAAAGTTTGAACTCTGTTAGTGGAGGACACACATCACAATGAAGTTTCTGAGAATGCTTCTGTTTAGATTTTATATGAAGATATTCCCGTTTCCAACGAAATCTTCACTGTTATCCAAATATCCACTTGCAGATTCTTCTAAAAGAGGGTTTCCAAACTGCTGTATGAAAAGAAAGGTTGAACTCCTTTAGTTGAGGAAACTCATGTCAAAGAAGTTTCTGAGAATGCTTCCGTCTAGATTTTATATGAAGATATTCCCGTTTCCAACGAAATCTTCAAAGTTATCCAAATATCCACTTGCAGATTCTACAAAAAGAGTGTTTCCAAACTATTGTATCAACAGAAAGGTTCAACTCTGGTAACTGAGTACACACATCCCGATTAAGTTTCTGAGAATCTTTCTGTCTCTTTTTTATGGGAAGATATTTCTGTTTTCACCGTAGGCCTGAATTCGCTCAAAATGTCCACTTCCAGATACTACAGAAAGAGTGTTTCAAACCTGGGCTATGAAAGGGAATGTTCAGCTCTGTGACTTGAATGCAGATATCACAAAGCAGTTTCTGACAGTGCTTCTGGGTAGATTTTAGATGAAGATATTCCCGTTTCCAACGAAATCGTTAGAGCTATCCAAATATCCACTTACAGATTCTACAAAAAGAGAGTTTCCAAACTGCTCTATTTAAAGAAAGGTTGAACTCTGTTAGTTGAGGACGCACACCACAAAGAAGTTTCTGAGAATGCTTTTGTCTAGATTTTATATGAAGATATTCCCGTTTCCAACGAAATCTTTAGAGGTATCCAAATATCCACTTACAGATTCTACAAAAAGAGAGTATCCAAACTGCTGTATCAAAAGAATGGTTGAACTCTGTTAGTTGAGGACACTCATCACAAAGAAGCTTCTGAGAATGCTTCTGTCTAGATTTTATATGAAGATATTCCCGTTTCCAATGAAATCTTCACAGTTATCCAAATATCCACTTGCAGATTCTACCAAAAGGGGGTTTTCAAACTTCTGTATCAAAAGAAAGGTTGAACTCTGTTAGTGGAGGACACACATCACAAAGAAGTTTCGAAGAATGCTTCTGTCTAGATTTTATATGAAGATATTCCCGTTTCCAATGAAATTGTTAGAGGTATCCAAATATCCACTTACGGATTCTACAAAAAGAGTGTTTCCAAACTGCTCTATCAAAAGAAAGGTGGAACTCGGTTAGTTGAAGACACACATCAAAAAGATGTTTCTGAGAATGCTTCTGTCTAGATTTTATTTGAAGATATTCCCATTTCCAATGAAATCTTCACAGTTATCGAAATATCCACTTGCAGATTCTACAAAAAGAGTGTTTCCAAACTACAGTGTCAAAAGAAAGTTTGAACTCTGTTAATGGAGGACACACATCACAATGAAGTTTCTGAGAATGCTTCTGTTTAGATTTTATATGAAGATATTCCCGTTTCCAACGAAATCTTCACTGTTATCCAAATATCCACTTGCAGATTCTTCTAAAAGAGGGTTTCCAAACTGCTGTATGAAAAGAAAGGTTGAACTCCTTTAGTTGAGGAAACTCATGTCAAAAAAGTTTCTGAGAATGCTTCCGTCTAGATTTTATATGAAGATATTCCCGTTTCCAATGAAATTCTAAGAGTTATCCAAATATCCACTTGCAGATTCTACCAAAAGAATGTTTCCAAACTGCTGTATCAAAAGAATGGTTGAGCTCCGTTAGTTGAGGACACTCATCACAAACAAGCTTTTGAGAATGCTTCTGTCTAGATTTTATATGAAGATATTCCCGTTTCCAACGAACTCTTCACAGTTACCCAAATATCCACTTGCCGATTCTACAAAAAGAGTGTTTACAAACTGCTGTATCAAAAGAAAGGTTGAACTCTGTAAGTAGAGAAAACACATCACAAAGAAGTTTCTGAGAATGCTTCTGTCTAGATTTTATATGAAGATATTCCCGTTTCCAACGAAATCTTCAAAGTTATCCAAATATCCACTTGCAGATTCTACAAAAAGTGTGTTTCCAAACTACTGTATCAACAGAAAGGTTCAACTCTGGTAACTGAGTACACACATCCCGATTAAGTTTCTGAGAATCTTTCTGTCTCTTTTTTATGGGAAGATATTTCTGTTTTCACCGTAGGCCTGAATTCGCTCAAAATGTCCACTTCCAGATACTACAGAAAGAGTGTTTCAAACCTGGGCTATGAAAGGGAATGTTCAGCTCTGTGACTTGAATGCAGATATCACAAAGCAGTTTCTGACAGTGCTTCTGTGTAGATTTTAGATGAAGATATTCCCGTTTCCAACGAAATCGCTAGAGCTATCCAAATATCCACTTACAGATTCTACAAAAAGAGAGTTTCCAAACTGCTCTATTTAAAGAAAGGTTGAACTCTATTAGTTGAGGACGCACACCACAAGGAAGTTTCTGAGAATGCTTTTGTCTAGATTTTATATGAAGATATTCCCGTTTCCAACGAAATCTTTAGAGGTATCCAAATATCCACTTACAGATTCTACAAAAAGAGAGTATCCAAACTGCTGTATCAAAAGAATGGTTGAACTCTGTTAGTTGAGGACACTCATCACAAGCTTCTGAGAACGTTCTGTCTAGATTTTATATGAAGATATTCCCGTTTCCAACGAAATCTTCACAGTTATCCAAATATCCACTTGCAGATTCTACCAAAAGGGGGTTTTCAAACTTCTGTATCAAAAGAAAGGTTGAACTCTGTTAGTTGAGGACACACATCACAAAGAAGTTTCGAAGAATGCTTCTGTCTAGATTTTATATGAAGATATTCCCGTTTTCAATGAAATTGTTAGAGGTATCCAAATATCCAGTTACAGATTCTACAAAAAGAGTGTTTCCAAACTGCTCTATCAAAAGAAAGGTGGAACTCGGTTAGTTGAAGACACACATCAAAAAGATGTTTCTGAGAATGCTTCTGTCTAGATTTTATTTGAAGATATTCCCATTTCCAACGAAATCTTCACAGTTATCCAAATATCCACTTGCAGATTCTACAAAAAGAGTGTTTCCAAACTACAGTGTCAAAAGAAAGTTTGAACTCTGTTAGTGGAGGACACACATCACAATGAAGTTTCTGAGAATGCTTCTGTTTAGATTTTATATGAAGATATTCCCGTTTCCAACGAAATCTTCACTGTTATCCAAATATCAACTTGCAGATTCTTCTAAAAGAGGGTTTCCAAACTGCTGTATGAAAAGAAAGGTTGAACTCCTTTAGTTGAGGAAACTCATGTCAAAGAAGTTTCTGAGAATGCTTCCGTCTAGATTTTATATGAAGATATTCCCGTTTCCAACGAAATTTTCACAGTTACCCAAATATCCACTTGCAGATTCTACCAAAAGAGTGTTTCCAAACTGCTGTATCAAAAGAATGGTTGAGCTCCGTTAGTTGAGGACACTCATCACAAACAAGCTTTTGAGAATGCTTCTGTCTAGATTTTATATGAAGATATTCCCGTTTCCAACGAACTCTTCACAGTTATCCAAATATCCACTTGCCGATTCTACAAAAAGAGTGTTTACAAACTGCTGTATCAAAAGAAAGGTTGAACTCTGTAAGTAGAGAAAACACATCACAAAGAAGTTTCTGAGAATGCTTCTGTCTAGATTTTATATGAAGATATTCCCGTTTCCAACAAAATCTTCAAAGTTATCCAAATATCCACTTGCAGATTCTACAAAAAGAGTGTTTCCAAACTATTGTATCAAAAGAAAGGTTCAACTCTGGTAACTGAGTACACACATCCCGATTAAGTTTCTGAGAATCTTTCTGTCTCTTTTTTATGGGAAGATATTTCTGTTTTCACCGTAGGCCTGAATTCGCTCAAAATGTCCACTTCCAGATACTACAGAAAGAGTGTTTCAAACCTGGGCTATGAAAGGGAATGTTCAGCTCTGTGACTTGAATGCAGATATCACAAAGCAGTTTCTGACAGTGCTTCTGTGTAGATTTTAGATGAAGATATTCCCGTTTCCAACGAAATCGTTAGAGCTATCCAAATATCCACTTACAGATTCTACAAAAAGAGAGTTTCCAAACTGCTCTATTTAAAGAAAGGTTGAACTCTGTTAGTTGAGGACGCACACCACAAAGAAGTTTCTGAGAATGCTTTTGTCTAGATTTTATATGAAGATATTCCCGTTTCCAACGAAACCTTTAGAGGTATCCAAATATCCACTTACAGATTCTACAAAAAGAGAGTATCCAAACTGCTGTATCAAAAGAATGGTTGAACTCTGTTAGTTGAGGACACTCATCACAAGCTTCTGAGAATGGTTCTGTCTAGATTTTATATGAAGATATTCCCGTTTCCAACGAAATCTTCACAGTTATCCAAATATCCACTTGCAGATTCTACCAAAAAGGGGTTTTCAAACTTCTGTATCAAAAGAAAGGTTGAACTCTGTTAGTTGAAGACACACATCACAAAGAAGTTTCGAAGAATGCTTCTGTCTAAATTTTATATGAAGATATTCCCGTTTCCAATGAAATTGTTAGAGGTATCCAAATATCCACTTACAGATTCTACAAAAAGAGTGTTTCCAAACTGCTCTATCAAAAGAAAGGTGGAAATCGGTTACTTGAAGACACACATCAAAAAGATGTTTCTGAGAATGCTTCTGTCTAGATTTTATTTGAAGATATTCCCATTTCCAACGAAATCTTCACAGTTAACCAAATATCCACTTGCAGATTCTACAAAAAGAGTGTTTCCAAACTACAGTGTCAAAAGAAAGTTTGAACTCTGTTAGTGGAGGACACACATCACAATGAAGTTTCTGAGAATGCTTCTGTTTAGATTTTATATGAAGATATTCCCGTTTCCAACGAAATCTTCACTGTTATCCAAATATCCACTTGCAGATTCTTCTAAAAGAGGGTTTCCAAACTGCTGTATGAAAAGAAAGGTTGAACTCCTTTAGTTGAGGAAACTCATGTCAAAGAAGTTTCTGAGAATGCTTCCGTCTAGATTTTATATGAGGATATTCCCGTTTCCAACGAAATTCTCACAGTTATCCAAATATCCACTTGCAGATTCTACCAAAAGAATGTTTCCAAACTGCTGTATCAAAAGATTGGTTGAGCTCCGTTAGTTGAGGACACTCATCACAAACAAGCTTTTGAGAATGCTTCTGTCTAGATTATATATGAAGATATTCCCGTTTCCAACGAACTCTTCACAGTTACCCAAATATCCACTTGCCGATTCTACAAAAAGAGTGTTTATAAACTGCTGTATCAAAAGAAAGGTTGAACTCTGTAAGTAGAGAAAACACATCACAAAGAAGTTTCTGAGAATGCTTCTGTCTAGATTTTATATGAAGATATTCCCGTTTCCAACAAAATCTTCAAAGTTATCCAAATATCCACTTGCAGATTCTACAAAAAGTGTGTTTCCAAACTACTGTATCAACAGAAAGGTTCAACTCTGGTAACTGAGTGCACACATCCCGATTAAGTTTCTGAGAATCTTTCTGTCTCTTTTTTATGGGAAGATATTTCTGTTTTCACCGTAGGCCTGAATTCGCTCAAAATGTCCACTTCCAGATACTACAGAAAGAGTGTTTCAAACCTGGGCTATGAAAGGGAATGTTCAGCTCTGTGACTTGAATGCAGATATCACAAAGCAGTTTCTGACAGTGCTTCTGTGTAGATTTTAGATGAAGATATTCCCGTTTCCAACGAAATCGCTAGAGCTATCCAAATATCTACTTACAGATTCTACAAAAAGAGAGTTTCCAAACTGCTCTATTTAAAGAAAGGTTGAACTCTGCTAGTTGAGGACGCACACCACAAGGAAGTTTCTGAGAATGCTTTTGACTAGATTTTATATGAAGATATTCCCGTTTCCAACGAAATCTTTAGAGGTATCCAAATATCCACTTACAGATTCTACAAAAAGAGAGTATCCAAACTGCTGTATCAAAAGAATGGTTGAACTCTGTTAGTTGAGGACACTCATCACAAAGAAGCTTCTGAGAATGCTTCTGTCTAGATTTTATATGAAGATATTCCCGTTTCCAACGAAATCTTCACAGTTATCCAAATATCCACTTGCAGATTCTACCAAAAGGGGGTTTTCAAACTTCTGTATCAAAAGAAAGGTTGAACTCTGTTAGTTGAGGACACACATCACAAAGAAGTTTCGAAGAATGCTTCTGTCTAGATTTTATATGAAGTTATTCCCGTTTCCAATGAAATTGTTAGAGGTATCCAAATATCCACTTACAGATACTACAAAAAGAGTGTTTCCAAACTGCTCTATCAAAAGAAAGGTGGAACTCGGTTAGTTGAAGACACACATCAAAAAGATGTTTCTGAGAATGCTTCTGTCTAGATTTTATTTGAAGATATTCCCATTTCCAACGAAATCTTCACAGTTATCGAAATATCCACTTGCAGATTCTACAAAAAGAGTGTTTCCAAACTACAGTGTCAAAAGAAAGTTTGAACTCTGTTAGTGGAGGACACACATCACAATGAAGTTTCTGAGAATGCTTCTGTTTAGATTTTATATGAAGATATTCCCGTTTCCAACGAAATCTTCACTGTTATCCAAATATCCACTTGCAGATTCTTCTAAAAGAGGGTTTCCAAACTGCTGTATGAAAAGAAAGGTTGAACTCCTTTAGTTGAGGAAACTCATGTCAAAGAAGTTTCTGAGAATGCTTCCGTCTAGATTTTATATGAAGTTATTCCCGTTTCCAATGAAATTCTCACAGTTATCCAAATATCCACTTGCAGATTCTACCAAAAGTATGTTTCCAAACTGCTGTATCAAAAGAATGGTTGAGCTCCGTTAGTTGAGGACACTCATCACAAACAAGCTTTTGAGAATGCTTCTGTCTAGATTTTATATGAAGATATTCCCGTTTCCAACGAAATCTTCACAGTTATCCAAATATCCACTTGCAGATTCTACCAAAAGGGGGTTTTCAAACTTCTGTATCAAAAGAAAGGTTGAACTCTGTTAGTTGAGGACACACATCACAAAGAAGTTTCGAAGAATGCTTCTGTCTAGATTTTATATGAAGATATTCCCGTTTCCAATGAAATTGTTAGAGGTATCCAAATATCCACTTACAGATTCTACAAAAAGAGTGTTTCCAAACTGCTCTATCAAAAGAAAGGTGGAACTCGGTTAGTTGAAGACACACATTAAAAAGATGTTTCTGAGAATGCTTCTGTCTAGATTTTATTTGAAGATATTCCCATTTCCAACGAAATCTTCACAGTTATCCAAATATCCACTTGCAGATTCTACAAAAAGAGTGTTTCCAAACTACAGTGTCAAAAGAAAGTTTGAACTCTGTTAGTGGAGGACACACATCACAATGAAGTTTCTGAGAATGCTTCTGTTTAGATTTTATATGAAGATATTCCCGTTTCCAACGAAATCTTCACTGTTATCCAAATATCCACTTGCAGATTCTTCTAAAAGAGGGTTTCCAAACTGCTGTATGAAAAGAAAGGTTGAACTCCTTTAGTTGAGGAAACTCATGTCAAAGAAGTTTCTGAGAATGCTTCCGTCTAGATTTTATATGAAGATATTCCCGTTTCCAACGAAATTCTCACAGTTATCCAAATATCCACTTGCAGATTCTACCAAAAGAATGTTTCCAAACTGCTGTATCAAAAGAATGGTTGAGCTCCGTTAGTTGAGGACACTCATCACAAACAAGCTTTTGAGAATGCTTCTGTCTAGATTTTATATGAAGATATTCCCGTTTCCAACGAACTCTTCACAGTTACCCAAATATCCACTTGCCGATTCTACAAAAAGAGTGTTTACAAACTGCTGTATCAAAAGAAAGGTTGAACTCTGTAAGTAGAGAAAACACATCACAAAGAAGTTTCTGAGAATGCTTCTGTCTAGATTTTATGTGAAGATATTCCCGTTTCCAACGAAATCTTCAAAGTTATACAAATATCCACTTGCAGATTCTACAAAAAGTGTGTTTCCAAACTACTGTATCAACAGAAAGGTTCAACTCTGGTAACTGAGTACACACATCCCAATTAAGTTTCTGAGAATCTTTCTGTCTCTTTTTTATGGGAAGATATTTCTGTTTTCACCGTAGGCCTGAATTCGCTCAAAATGTCCACTTCCAGATACTACAGAAAGAGTGTTTCAAACCTGGGCTATGAAAGGGAATGTTCAGCTCTGTGACTTGAATGCAGATATCACAAAGCAGTTTCTGACAGTGCTTCTGTGTAGATTTTAGATGAAGATATTCCCGTTTCCAACGAAATCGTTAGAGCTATCCAAATATCCACTTACAGATTCTACAAAAAGAGAGTTTCCAAACTGCTCTATTTAAAGAAAGGTTGAACTCTGCTAGTTGAGGACGCACACCACAAGGAAGTTTCTGAGAATGCTTTTGTCTAGATTTTATATGAAGATATTCCCGTTTCCAACGAAATCTTTAGAGTTATCCAAATATCCACTTACAGATTCTACAAAAAGAGAGTATCCAAACTGCTGTATCAAAAGAATGGTTGAACTCTGTTAGTTGAGGACACTCATCACAAAGAAGCTTCTGAGAATGCTTCTGTCTAGATTTTATATGAAGATATTCCCGTTTCCAACGAAATCTTCACAGTTATCCAAATATCCACTTGCAGATTCTACCAAAAGGGGGTTTTCAAACTTCTGTATAAAAAGAAAGGTTGAACTCTGTTAGTTGAGGACACACATCACAAAGAAGTTTCGAAGAATGCTTCTGTCTAGATTTTATATGAAGTTATTCCCGTTTCCAATGAAATTGTTAGAGGTATCCAAATATCCACTTACAGATACTACAAAAAGAGTGTTTCCAAACTGCTCTATCAAAAGAAAGGTGGAACTCGGTTAGTTGAAGACACACATCAAAAAGATGTTTCTGAGAATGCTTCTGTCTAGATTTTATTTGAAGATATTCCCTTTTCCAACGAAATCTTCACAGTTATCCAAATATCCACTTGCAGATTCTACAAAAAGAGTGTTTCCAAACTACAGTGTCAAAAGAAAGTTTGAACTCTGTTAGTGGAGGACACACATCACAATGAAGTTTCTGAGAATGCTTCTGTTTAGATTTTATATGAAGATATTCCCGTTTCCAACGAAATCTTCACTGTTATCCAAATATCAACTTGCAGATTCTTCTAAAAGAGGGTTTCCAAACTGCTGTATGAAAAGAAAGGTTGAACTCCTTTAGTTGAGGAAACTCATGTCAAAGAAGTTTCTGAGAATGCTTCCGTCTAGATTTTATATGAAGATATTCCCGTTTCCAACGAAATTTTCACAGTTACCCAAATATCCACTTGCAGATTCTACCAAAAGAGTGTTTCCAAACTGCTGTATCAAAAGAATGGTTGAGCTCCGTTAGTTGAGGACACTCATCACAAACAAGCTTTTGAGAATGCTTCTGTCTAGATTTTATATGAAGATATTCCCGTTTCCAACGAACTCTTCACAGTTATCCAAATATCCACTTGCCGATTCTACAAAAAGAGTGTTTACAAACTGCTGTATCAAAAGAAAGGTTGAACTCTGTAAGTAGAGAAAACACATCACAAAGAAGTTTCTGAGAATGCTTCTGTCTAGATTTTATATGAAGATATTCCCGTTTCCAACAAAATCTTCAAAGTTATCCAAATATCCACTTGCAGATTCTACAAAAAGAGTGTTTCCAAACTATTGTATCAAAAGAAAGGTTCAACTCTGGTAACTGAGTACACACATCCCGATTAAGTTTCTGAGAATCTTTCTGTCTCTTTTTTATGGGAAGATATTTCTGTTTTCACCGTAGGCCTGAATTCGCTCAAAATGTCCACTTCCAGATACTACAGAAAGAGTGTTTCAAACCTGGGCTATGAAAGGGAATGTTCAGCTCTGTGACTTGAATGCAGATATCACAAAGCAGTTTCTGACAGTGCTTCTGTGTAGATTTTAGATGAAGATATTCCCGTTTCCAACGAAATCGTTAGAGCTATCCAAATATCCACTTACAGATTCTACAAAAAGAGAGTTTCCAAACTGCTCTATTTAAAGAAAGGTTGAACTCTGTTAGTTGAGGACGCACACCACAAAGAAGTTTCTGAGAATGCTTTTGTCTAGATTTTATATGAAGATATTCCCGTTTCCAACGAAACCTTTAGAGGTATCCAAATATCCACTTACAGATTCTACAAAAAGAGAGTATCCAAACTGCTGTATCAAAAGAATGGTTGAACTCTGTTAGTTGAGGACACTCATCACAAGCTTCTGAGAATGGTTCTGTCTAGATTTTATATGAAGATATTCCCGTTTCCAACGAAATCTTCACAGTTATCCAAATATCCACTTGCAGATTCTACCAAAAAGGGGTTTTCAAACTTCTGTATCAAAAGAAAGGTTGAACTCTGTTAGTTGAAGACACACATCACAAAGAAGTTTCGAAGAATGCTTCTGTCTAAATTTTATATGAAGATATTCCCGTTTCCAATGAAATTGTTAGAGGTATCCAAATATCCACTTACAGATTCTACAAAAAGAGTGTTTCCAAACTGCTCTATCAAAAGAAAGGTGGAAATCGGTTACTTGAAGACACACATCAAAAAGATGTTTCTGAGAATGCTTCTGTCTAGATTTTATTTGAAGATATTCCCATTTCCAACGAAATCTTCACAGTTAACCAAATATCCACTTGCAGATTCTACAAAAAGAGTGTTTCCAAACTACAGTGTCAAAAGAAAGTTTGAACTCTGTTAGTGGAGGACACACATCACAATGAAGTTTCTGAGAATGCTTCTGTTTAGATTTTATATGAAGATATTCCCGTTTCCAACGAAATCTTCACTGTTATCCAAATATCCACTTGCAGATTCTTCTAAAAGAGGGTTTCCAAACTGCTGTATGAAAAGAAAGGTTGAACTCCTTTAGTTGAGGAAACTCATGTCAAAGAAGTTTCTGAGAATGCTTCCGTCTAGATTTTATATGAGGATATTCCCGTTTCCAACGAAATTCTCACAGTTATCCAAATATCCACTTGCAGATTCTACCAAAAGAATGTTTCCAAACTGCTGTATCAAAAGATTGGTTGAGCTCCGTTAGTTGAGGACACTCATCACAAACAAGCTTTTGAGAATGCTTCTGTCTAGATTATATATGAAGATATTCCCGTTTCCAACGAACTCTTCACAGTTACCCAAATATCCACTTGCCGATTCTACAAAAAGAGTGTTTATAAACTGCTGTATCAAAAGAAAGGTTGAACTCTGTAAGTAGAGAAAACACATCACAAAGAAGTTTCTGAGAATGCTTCTGTCTAGATTTTATATGAAGATATTCCCGTTTCCAACAAAATCTTCAAAGTTATCCAAATATCCACTTGCAGATTCTACAAAAAGTGTGTTTCCAAACTACTGTATCAACAGAAAGGTTCAACTCTGGTAACTGAGTGCACACATCCCGATTAAGTTTCTGAGAATCTTTCTGTCTCTTTTTTATGGGAAGATATTTCTGTTTTCACCGTAGGCCTGAATTCGCTCAAAATGTCCACTTCCAGATACTACAGAAAGAGTGTTTCAAACCTGGGCTATGAAAGGGAATGTTCAGCTCTGTGACTTGAATGCAGATATCACAAAGCAGTTTCTGACAGTGCTTCTGTGTAGATTTTAGATGAAGATATTCCCGTTTCCAACGAAATCGCTAGAGCTATCCAAATATCTACTTACAGATTCTACAAAAAGAGAGTTTCCAAACTGCTCTATTTAAAGAAAGGTTGAACTCTGCTAGTTGAGGACGCACACCACAAGGAAGTTTCTGAGAATGCTTTTGACTAGATTTTATATGAAGATATTCCCGTTTCCAACGAAATCTTTAGAGGTATCCAAATATCCACTTACAGATTCTACAAAAAGAGAGTATCCAAACTGCTGTATCAAAAGAATGGTTGAACTCTGTTAGTTGAGGACACTCATCACAAAGAAGCTTCTGAGAATGCTTCTGTCTAGATTTTATATGAAGATATTCCCGTTTCCAACGAAATCTTCACAGTTATCCAAATATCCACTTGCAGATTCTACCAAAAGGGGGTTTTCAAACTTCTGTATCAAAAGAAAGGTTGAACTCTGTTAGTTGAGGACACACATCACAAAGAAGTTTCGAAGAATGCTTCTGTCTAGATTTTATATGAAGTTATTCCCGTTTCCAATGAAATTGTTAGAGGTATCCAAATATCCACTTACAGATACTACAAAAAGAGTGTTTCCAAACTGCTCTATCAAAAGAAAGGTGGAACTCGGTTAGTTGAAGACACACATCAAAAAGATGTTTCTGAGAATGCTTCTGTCTAGATTTTATTTGAAGATATTCCCATTTCCAACGAAATCTTCACAGTTATCGAAATATCCACTTGCAGATTCTACAAAAAGAGTGTTTCCAAACTACAGTGTCAAAAGAAAGTTTGAACTCTGTTAGTGGAGGACACACATCACAATGAAGTTTCTGAGAATGCTTCTGTTTAGATTTTATATGAAGATATTCCCGTTTCCAACGAAATCTTCACTGTTATCCAAATATCCACTTGCAGATTCTTCTAAAAGAGGGTTTCCAAACTGCTGTATGAAAAGAAAGGTTGAACTCCTTTAGTTGAGGAAACTCATGTCAAAGAAGTTTCTGAGAATGCTTCCGTCTAGATTTTATATGAAGTTATTCCCGTTTCCAATGAAATTCTCACAGTTATCCAAATATCCACTTGCAGATTCTACCAAAAGTATGTTTCCAAACTGCTGTATCAAAAGAATGGTTGAGCTCCGTTAGTTGAGGACACTCATCACAAACAAGCTTTTGAGAATGCTTCTGTCTAGATTTTATATGAAGATATTCCCGTTTCCAACGAAATCTTCACAGTTATCCAAATATCCACTTGCAGATTCTACCAAAAGGGGGTTTTCAAACTTCTGTATCAAAAGAAAGGTTGAACTCTGTTAGTTGAGGACACACATCACAAAGAAGTTTCGAAGAATGCTTCTGTCTAGATTTTATATGAAGATATTCCCGTTTCCAATGAAATTGTTAGAGGTATCCAAATATCCACTTACAGATTCTACAAAAAGAGTGTTTCCAAACTGCTCTATCAAAAGAAAGGTGGAACTCGGTTAGTTGAAGACACACATTAAAAAGATGTTTCTGAGAATGCTTCTGTCTAGATTTTATTTGAAGATATTCCCATTTCCAACGAAATCTTCACAGTTATCCAAATATCCACTTGCAGATTCTACAAAAAGAGTGTTTCCAAACTACAGTGTCAAAAGAAAGTTTGAACTCTGTTAGTGGAGGACACACATCACAATGAAGTTTCTGAGAATGCTTCTGTTTAGATTTTATATGAAGATATTCCCGTTTCCAACGAAATCTTCACTGTTATCCAAATATCCACTTGCAGATTCTTCTAAAAGAGGGTTTCCAAACTGCTGTATGAAAAGAAAGGTTGAACTCCTTTAGTTGAGGAAACTCATGTCAAAGAAGTTTCTGAGAATGCTTCCGTCTAGATTTTATATGAAGATATTCCCGTTTCCAACGAAATTCTCACAGTTATCCAAATATCCACTTGCAGATTCTACCAAAAGAATGTTTCCAAACTGCTGTATCAAAAGAATGGTTGAGCTCCGTTAGTTGAGGACACTCATCACAAACAAGCTTTTGAGAATGCTTCTGTCTAGATTTTATATGAAGATATTCCCGTTTCCAACGAACTCTTCACAGTTACCCAAATATCCACTTGCCGATTCTACAAAAAGAGTGTTTACAAACTGCTGTATCAAAAGAAAGGTTGAACTCTGTAAGTAGAGAAAACACATCACAAAGAAGTTTCTGAGAATGCTTCTGTCTAGATTTTATGTGAAGATATTCCCGTTTCCAACGAAATCTTCAAAGTTATACAAATATCCACTTGCAGATTCTACAAAAAGTGTGTTTCCAAACTACTGTATCAACAGAAAGGTTCAACTCTGGTAACTGAGTACACACATCCCAATTAAGTTTCTGAGAATCTTTCTGTCTCTTTTTTATGGGAAGATATTTCTGTTTTCACCGTAGGCCTGAATTCGCTCAAAATGTCCACTTCCAGATACTACAGAAAGAGTGTTTCAAACCTGGGCTATGAAAGGGAATGTTCAGCTCTGTGACTTGAATGCAGATATCACAAAGCAGTTTCTGACAGTGCTTCTGTGTAGATTTTAGATGAAGATATTCCCGTTTCCAACGAAATCGTTAGAGCTATCCAAATATCCACTTACAGATTCTACAAAAAGAGAGTTTCCAAACTGCTCTATTTAAAGAAAGGTTGAACTCTGCTAGTTGAGGACGCACACCACAAGGAAGTTTCTGAGAATGCTTTTGTCTAGATTTTATATGAAGATATTCCCGTTTCCAACGAAATCTTTAGAGTTATCCAAATATCCACTTACAGATTCTACAAAAAGAGAGTATCCAAACTGCTGTATCAAAAGAATGGTTGAACTCTGTTAGTTGAGGACACTCATCACAAAGAAGCTTCTGAGAATGCTTCTGTCTAGATTTTATATGAAGATATTCCCGTTTCCAACGAAATCTTCACAGTTATCCAAATATCCACTTGCAGATTCTACCAAAAGGGGGTTTTCAAACTTCTGTATAAAAAGAAAGGTTGAACTCTGTTAGTTGAGGACACACATCACAAAGAAGTTTCGAAGAATGCTTCTGTCTAGATTTTATATGAAGTTATTCCCGTTTCCAATGAAATTGTTAGAGGTATCCAAATATCCACTTACAGATACTACAAAAAGAGTGTTTCCAAACTGCTCTATCAAAAGAAAGGTGGAACTCGGTTAGTTGAAGACACACATCAAAAAGATGTTTCTGAGAATGCTTCTGTCTAGATTTTATTTGAAGATATTCCCTTTTCCAACGAAATCTTCACAGTTATCCAAATATCCACTTGCAGATTCTACAAAAAGAGTGTTTCCAAACTACAGTGTCAAAAGAAAGTTTGAACTCTGTTAGTGGAGGACACACATCACAATGAAGTTTCTGAGAATGCTTCTGTTTATATTTTATATGAAGATATTCCCGTTTCCAACGAAATCTTCACAGTTATCCAAATATCCACTTGCAGATTCTTCTAAAAGAGGGTTTCCAAACTGCTGTATGAAAAGAAAGGTTGAACTCCTTTAGTTTAGGAAACTCATGTCAAAGAAGTTTCTGAGAATGCTTCCGTCTAGATTTTATATGAAGATATTCCCGTTTCCAACGAAATTTTCACAGTTATCCAAATATCCACTTGCAGATTCTACCAAAAGAGTGTTTCCAAACTGCTGTATCAAAAGAATGGTTGAGCTCCGTTAGTTGAGGACACTCATCACAAACAAGCTTTTGAGAATGCTTCTGTCTAGATTTTATATGAAGATATTCCCGTTTCCAACGAACTCTTCACAGTTATCCAAATATCCACTTGCCGATTCTACTAAAGGAGTGTTTCCAAACTGCTGTATCAAAAGAAAGGTTGAACTCTGTAAGTAGAGAAAACACATCACAAAGAAGTTTCTGAGAATGCTTCTGTCTAGATTTTATATGAAGATATTCCCGTTTCCAACGAAATCTTTAGAGGTATCCAAATATCCACTTACAGATTCTACAAAAAGAGAGTATCCAAACTGCTGTATCAAAAGAATGGTTGAACTCAGTTAGTTGAGGACACTCATCACAAGCTTCTGAGAATGCTTCTGTCTAGATTTTATATGAAGATATTCCCGTTTCCAACGAAATCTTCAAAGTTATCCAAATATCCACTTGCAGATTCTACAAAAAGTGTGTTTCCAAACTACTGTATCAACAGAAATGTTCAACTCTGGTAACTCAGTACACACATCCCAATTAAGTTTCTGAGAATCTTTCTGTCTCTTTTTTATGGGAAGATATTTCTGTTTTCACCATAGGCCTGAATTCGCTCAAAATGTCCACTTCCAGATACTACAGAAAGAGTGTTTCAAACCTGGGCTATGAAAGGGAATGTTCAGCTCTGTGACTTGAATGCAGATATCACAAAGCAGTTTCTCACAGTGCTTCTGTGTAGATTTTAGATGAAGATATTCCCGTTTCCAACGAAATCCTTAGAGCTATCCAAATATCCACTTACAGATTCTACAAAAAGAGAGTTTCCAAACTGCTCTATTTAAAGAAAGGTTGAACTCTGTTAGTTGAGGACGCACACCACAAAGAAGTTTCTGAGAATGCTTTTGTCCAGATTTTATATGAAGATATTCCCGTTTCCAACGAAATCTTTAGAGGTATCCAAATATCCACTTACAGATTCTACAAAAAGAGAGTATCCAAACTGCTGTATCAAAAGAATGGTTGAACTCTGTTAGTTGAGGACACTCATCACAAAGAAGCTTCTGAGAATGCTTCTGTCTAGATTTTATATGAAGATATTCCCGTTTCCAACGAAATCTTAACAGTTATCCAAATATCCACATGCAGATTCTACCAAAAGGGGGTTTTCAAACTTCTGTATCAAAAGAAAGGTTGAACTCTGTTTGTTGAGGACACACATCACAAAGAAGTTTCGGAGAATGCTTCTGTCTAGATTTTATATGAAGATATTCCCGTTTCCAATGAAATTGTTAGAGGTATCCAAATATCCACTTACAGATTCTACAAAAAGAGTGTTTCCAAACTGCTCTATCAAAAGAAAGGTGGAACTCGGTTAGTTGAAGACACACATCAAAAAGATGTTTCTGAGAATGCTTCTGTCTAGATTTTATTTGAAGATATTCCCATTTCCAACGAAATCTTCACAGTTATCCAAATATCCACTTGCAGATTCTTCTAAAAGAGTGTTTCCAAACTACAGTGTCAAAAGAAAGTTTGAACTCTGTTAGTGGAGGACACACATCACAATGAAGTTTCTGAGAATGCTTCTGTTTAGATTTTATATGAAGATATTCCCGTTTCCAACGAAATCTTCACTGTTATCCAAATATCCACTTGCAGATTCTTCTAAAAGAGGGTTTCCAAACTGCTGTATGAAAAGAAAGGTTGAACTCCTTTAGTTGAGGAAACTCATGTCAAAGAAGTTTCTGAGAATGCTTCCGTCTAGATTTTATATGAAGATATTCCCGTTTCCAACGAAATTTTCAAAGTTACCCAAATATCCTCTTGCAGCTTCTACCAAAAGAGTGTTTCCAAACTGCTGTATCAAAAGAATGGCTGAGCTCCGTTAGTTGAGGACACTCATCACAAACAAGCTTTTGAGAATGCTTCTGTCTAGATTTTATAGGAAGATATTCCCTTTTCCAACGAACTCTTCACAGTTACCCAAATATCCACTTGCCGATTCTACAAAAAGAGTGTTTACAAACTGCTGTATCAAAAGAAAGGTTGAACTCTGTAAGTAGAGAAAACACATCACAAAGAAGTTTCTGAGAATGCTTCTGTCTAGATTTTATATGGAGATATTCCCGTTTCCAATGAAATCTTCAAAGTTATCCAAATATCCACTTGCAGATTCTACAAAAAGTGTGTTTCCAAACTACTGTATCAACAGAAAGGTTCAACTCTGGTAACTGAGTACACACATCCCGATTAAGTTTCTGAGAATCTTTCTGTCTCTCTTTTATGGGAAGATATTTCTGTTTTCACCGTAGGCCTGAATTCGCTCAAAATGTCCACTTCCAGATACTACAGAAAGAGTGTTTCAAACCTGGGCTATGAAAGGGAATGTTCAGCTCTGTGACTTGAATGCAGATATCACAAAGCAGTTTCTGACAGTGCTTCTGTGTAGATTTTAGATGAAGATATTCCCGTTTCCAACGAGATCGTTAGAGCTATCCAAATATCCACTTACAGATTCTACAAAAAGAGAGTTTCCAAACTGCTCTATTTAAAGAAAGGTTGAACTCTGTTAGTTGAGGACGCACACCACAAAGAAGTTTCTGAGAATGCTTTTGTCTAGATTTTATATGAAGATATTCCCGTTTCCAACGAAATCTTTAGAGGTATCCAAATATCCACTTACAGATTCTACAAAAAGAGAGTATCCAAACTGCTGTATCAAAAGAATGGTTGAACTCTGTTAGTTGAGGACACTCATCACAAAGAAGCTTATGAGAATGCTTCTGACTAGATTTTATATGAAGATATTCCCGTTTCCAACGAAATCTTCACAGTTATCCAAATATCCACTTGCAGATTCTACCAAAAGGGGGTTTTCAAACTTCTGTATCAAAAGAAAGGTTGAACTCTGTTAGTTGAGGACACACATCACAAAGAAGTTTCGAAGAATGCTTCTGTCTAGATTTTCTATGAAGATATTCCCGTTTCCAATGAAATTGTTAGAGGTATCCAAATATCCACTTACAGATTCTACAAAAAGAGTGTTTCCAAACTGCTCTATCAAAAGAAAGGTGGAACTCGGTTAGTTGAAGACACACATCAAAAAGATGTTTCTGAGAATGCTTCTGTCTAGATTTTATTTGAAGATATTCCCATTTCCAACGAAATCTTCACAGTTATCCAAATATCCACTTGCAGATTCTACAAAAAGAGTGTTTCCAAACTACAGTGTCAAAAGAAAGTTTGAACTCTGTTAGTGGAGGACACACATCACAATGAAGTTTCTGAGAATGCTTCTGTTTAGATTTCATAGGAAGATATTCCCGTTTCCAACGAAATCTTCACTGTTATCCAAATATCCACTTGCAGATTCTTCTAAAAGAGGGTTTCTAAACTGCTGTATGAAAAGAAAGGTTGAACTCCTTTAGTTGAGGAAACTCATGTCAAAGAAGTTTCTGAGAATGCTTCCGTCTAGATTTTATATGAAGATATTCCCGTTTCCAACGAAATTCTCACAGTTATCCAAATATCCACTTGCAGATTCTACCAAAAGAATGTTTCCAAACTGCTGTATCAAAAGAATGGTTGAGCTCCGTTAGTTGAGGACACTCATCACAAACAAGCTTTTGAGAATGCTTCTGTCTAGATTTTATATGAAGATATTCCCGTTTCCAACGAACTCTTCACAGTTACCCAAATATCCACTTGCCGATTCTACAAAAACAGTGTTTACAAACTGCTGTATCAAAAGAAAGGTTGAACTCTGTAAGTAGAGAAAACACATCACAAAGAAGTTTCTGAGAATGCTTCTGTCTAGATTTTATATGAAGATATTCCCGTTTCCAACGAAATCTTCAAAGTTATCCAAATATCCACTTGCAGATTCTACAAAAAGTGTGTTTCCAAACTACTGTATCAACAGAAAGGTTCAACTCTGGTAACTCAGTACACACATCCCAATTAAGTTTCTGAGAATCTTTCTGTCTCTTTTTTATGGGAAGATATTTCTGTTTTCACCATAGGCCTGAATTCGCTCAAAATGTCCACTTCCAGATACTACAGAAAGAGTGTTTCAAACCTGGGCTATGAAAGGGAATGTTCAGCTCTGTGACTTGAATGCAGATATCACAAAGCAGTTTCTCACAGTGCTTCTGTGTAGATTTTAGATGAAGATATTCCCGTTTCCAACGAAATCCTTAGAGCTATCCAAATATCCACTTACAGATTCTACAAAAAGAGAGTTTCCAAACTGCTCTATTTAAAGAAAGGTTGAACTCTGTTAGTTGAGGACGCACACCACAAAGAAGTTTCTGAGAATGCTTTTGTCCAGATTTTATATGAAGATATTCCCGTTTCCAACGAAATCTTTAGAGGTATCCAAATATCCACTTACAGATTCCACAAAAAGAGAGTATCCAAACTGCTGTATCAAAAGAATGGTTGAACTCTGTTAGTTGAGGACACTCATCACAAAGAAGCTTCTGAGAATGCTTCTGTCTAGATTTTATATGAAGATATTCCCGTTTCCAACGAAATCTTCACAGTTATCCAAATATCCACTTGCAGATTCTACCAAAAGGGGGTTTTCAAACTTCTGTATCAAAAGAAAGGTTGAACTCTGTTAGTTGAGGACACACATCACAAAGAAGTTTCGGAGAATGCTTCTGTCTAGATTTTCTATGAAGATATTCCCGTTTCCAATGAAATTGTTAGAGGTATCCAAATATCCTCTTACAGATTCTACAAAAAGAGTGTTTCCAAACTGCTCTATCAAAAGAAAGGTGGAACTCGGTTAGTTGAAGACACACATCAAAAAGATGTTTCTGAGAATGCTTCTGTCTGGATTTTATTTGAAGATATTCCCATTTCCAACGAAATCTTCACAGTTATCCAAATATCCACTTGCAGATTCTACAAAAAGAGTGTTTCCAAACTACAGTGTCAAAAGAAAGTTTGAACTCTGCTAGTGGAGGACACACATCACAATGAAGTTTCTGAGAATGCTTCTGTTTAGATTTTATATGAAGATATTCCCGTTTCCAACGAAATCTTCACTGTTATCCAAATATCCACTTGCAGATTCTTCTAAAAGAGGGTTTCCAAACTGCTGTATGAAAAGAAAGGTTGAACTCCTTTAGTTGAGGAAACTCATGTCAAAGAAGTTTCTGAGAATGCTTCCGTCTAGATTTTATATGAAGATATTCCCCTTTCCAACGAAATTTTCACAGTTATCCAAATATCCACTTGCAGATTCTACCAAAAGAATGTTTCCAAACTGCTGTATCAAAAGAATGGTTGAGCTCCGTTAGTTGAGGACACTCATCACTAACAAGCTTTTGAGAATGCTTCTGTCTAGATTTTATATGAAGATATTCCCGTTTCCAACGAACTCTTCACAGTTACCCAAATATCCACTTGCCGATTCTACAAAAAGAGTGTTTCCAAACTGCTGTATCAAAAGAAAGTTTGAACTCTGTAAGTAGAGAAAACACATCACAAAGAAGTTTCTGAGAATGCTTCTGTCTAGATTTTATATGAAGATATTCCCGTTTCCATCGAACTCTTCAAAGTTATCCAAATATCCACTTGCAGATACTACAAAAAGTGTGTTTCCAAACTACTGTATCAACAGAAAGGTTCAACTCTGGTAACTGAGTACACACATCCCGATTAAGTTTCTGAGAATCTTTCTGTCTCTTTTTTATGGGAAGATATTTCTGTTTTCACCGTAGGCCTGAATTCGCTCAAAATGTCCACTTCCAGATACTACAGAAAGAGTGTTTCAAACCTGGGCTATGAAAGGGAATGTTCAGCTCTGTGACTTGAATGCAGATATCACAAAGCAGTTTCTGACAGTGCTTCTGTGTAGATTTTAGATGAAGATATTCCCGTTTCCAACGAAATCGCTAGAGCTATCCAAATATCCACTTACAGATTCTAAAAAAAGAGAGTTTCCAAACTGCTCTATTTAAAGAAAGGTTGAACTCTGCTAGTTGAGGATGCACACCACAAGGAAGTTTCTGAGAATGCTTTTGTCTAGATTTTATATGAAGATATTCCCGTTTCCAACGAAATCTTTAGAGGTATCCAAATATCCACTTACAGATTCTACAAAAAGAGAGTATCCAAACTGCTGTATCAAAACAATGGTTGAACTCTGTTAGTTGAGGACACTCATCACAAAGAAGCTTCTGAGAATGCTTCTGTCTAGATTTTATATGAAGATATTCCCGTTTCCAATGAAATCTTCAAAGTTATCCAAATATCCACTTGCAGATTCTACAAAAAGTGTGTTTCCAAACTACTGTATCAACAGAAAGTTTCAACTCTGGTAACTCAGTACACACATCCCAATTAAGTTTCTGAGAATCTTTCTGTCTCTTTTTTATGGGAAGATATTTCTGTTTTCACCGTAGGCCTGAATTCGCTCAAAATGTCCACTTCCAGATACTACAGAAAGAGTGTTTCAAACCTGGGCTATGAAAGGGAATGTTCAGCTCTGTGACTTGAATGCAGATATCACAAAGCAGTTTCTCACAGTGCTTCTGTGTAGATTTTAGATGAAGATATTCCCGTTTCCAACGAAATCCTTAGAGCTATCCAAATATCCACTTACAGATTCTACAAAAAGAGAGTTTCCAAACTGCTCTATTTAAAGAAAGGTTGAACTCTGCTAGTTGAGGATGCACACCACAAGGAAGTTTCTGAGAATGCTTTTGTCTAGATTTTATATGAAGATATTCCCGTTTCCAACGAAATCTTTAGAGGTATCCAAATATCCACTTACAGATTCTACAAAAAGAGAGTATCCAAACTGCTGTATCAAAAGAATGGTTGAACTCTGTTAGTTGAGGACACTCATCACAAAGAAGCTTCTGAGAATGCTTCTGACTAGATTTTATATGAAGATATTCCCGTTTCCAACGAAATCTTCACAGTTATCCAAATATCCACTTGCAGATTCTACCAAAAGGGGGTTTTCAAACTTCTGTATCAAAAGAAAGGTTGAACTCTGTTAGTTGAGGACACACATCACAAAGAAGTTTCGAAGAATGCTTCTGTCTAGATTTTCTATGAAGATATTCCCGTTTCCAATGAAATTGTTAGAGGTATCCAAATATCCACTTACAGATTCTACAAAAAGAGTGTTTCCTAACTGCTCTATCAAAAGAAAGGTGGAACTCGGTTAGTTGAAGACACACATCAAAAAGATGTTTCTGAGAATGCTTCTGTCTAGATTTTATTTGAAGATATTCCCATTTCCAACGAAATCTTCACAGTTATCCAAATATCCACTTGCAGATTCTACAAAAAGAGTGTTTCCAAACTACAGTGTCAAAAGAAAGTTTGAACTCTGTTAGTGGAGGACACACATCACAATGAAGTTTCTGAGAATGCTTCTGTTTAGATTTCATAGGAAGATATTCCCGTTTCCAACGAAATCTTCACTGTTATCCAAATATCCACTTGCAGATTCTTCTAAAAGAGGGTTTCCAAACTGCTGTATGAAAAGAAAGGTTGAACTCCTTTAGTTGAGGAAACTCATGTCAAAGAAGTTTCTGAGAATGCTTCCGTCTAGATTTTATATGAAGATATTCCCGTTTCCAACGAAATTCTCACAGTTATCCAAATATCCACTTGCAGATTCTACCAAAAGACTGTTTCCAAACTGCTGTATCAAAAGAATGGTTGAGCTCCGTTAGTTGAGGACACTCATCACAAACAAGCTTTTGAGAATGCTTCTGTCTAGATTTTATATGAAGATATTCCCGTTTCCAACGAACTCTTCTCAGTTACCCAAATATCCACTTGCCGATTCTACAAAAAGAGTGTTTACAAACTGCTGTATCAAAAGAAAGGTTGAACTCTGTAAGTAGAGAAAACACATCACAAAGAAGTTTCTGAGAATGCTTCTGTCTAGATTTTATATGAAGATATTCCCGTTTCCAACGAAATCTTCAAAGTTATCCAAATATCCACTTGCAGATTCTACAAAAAGTGTGTTTCCAAACTACTGTATCAACAGAAAGGTTCAACTCTGGTAACTCAGTACACACATCCCAATTAAGTTTCTGAGAATCTTTCTGTCTCTTTTTTATGGGAAGATATTTCTGTTTTCACCGTAGGCCTGAATTCGCTCAAAATGTCCACTTCCAGATACTACAGAAAGAGTGTTTCAAACCTGGGTTATGAAAGGGAATGTTCAGCTCTGTGACTTGAATGCAGATATCACAAAGCAGTTTCTCACAGTGCTTCTGTGTAGATTTTAGATGAAGATATTCCCGTTTCCAACGAAATCCTTAGAGCTATCCAAATATCCACTTACAGATTCTACAAAAAGAGAGTTTCCAAACTGCTCTATTTAAAGAAAGGTTGAACTCTGCTAGTTGAGGATGCACACCACAAGGAAGTTTCTGAGAATGCTTTTGTCTAGATTTTATATGAATATATTCCCGTTTCCAACGAAATCTTTAGAGGTATCCAAATATCCACTTACAGATTCTACAAAAAGAGAGTATCCAAACTGCTGTATCAAAAGAATGGTTGAACTCTGTTAGTTGAGGACACTCATCACAAAGAAGCTTCTGAGAATGCTTCTGACTAGATTTTATATGAAGATATTCCCGTTTCCAACGAAATCTTCACAGTTATCCAAATATCCACTTGCAGATTCTACCAAAAGGGGGTTTTCAAACTTCTGTATCAAAAGAAAGGTTGAACTCTGTTAGTTGAGGACACACATCACAAAGAAGTTTCGAAGAATGCTTCTGTCTAGATTTTCTATGAAGATATTCCCGTTTCCAATGAAATTGTTAGAGGTATCCAAATATCCACTTACAGATTCTACAAAAAGAGTGTTTCCTAACTGCTCTATCAAAAGAAAGGTGGAACTCGGTTAGTTGAAGACACACATCAAAAAGATGTTTCTGAGAATGCTTCTGTCTAGATTTTATTTGAAGATATTCCCATTTCCAACGAAATCTTCACAGTTATCCAAATATCCACTTGCAGATTCTACAAAAAGAGTGTTTCCAAACTACAGTGTCAAAAGAAAGTTTGAACTCTGTTAGTGGAGGACACACATCACAATGAAGTTTCTGAGAATGCTTCTGTTTAGATTTCATAGGAAGATATTCCCGTTTCCAATGAAATCTTCACTGTTATCCAAATATCCACTTGCAGATTCTTCTAAAAGAGGGTTTCCAAACTGCTGTATGAAAAGAAAGGTTGAACTCCTTTAGTTGAGGAAACTCATGTCAAAGAAGTTTCTGAGAATGCTTCCGTCTAGATTTTATATGAAGATATTCCCGTTTCCAACGAAATTCTCACAGTTATCCAAATATCCACTTGCAGATTCTACCAAAAGAATGTTTCCAAACTGCTGTATCAAAAGAATGGTTGAGCTCCGTTAGTTGAGGACACTCATCACAAACAAGCTTTTGAGAATGCTTCTGTCTAGATTTTATATGAAGATATTCCCGTTTCCAACGAACTCTTCACAGTTACCCAAATATCCACTTGCCGATTCTACAAAAAGAGTGTTTACAAACTGCTGTATCAAAAGAAAGGTTGAACTCTGTAAGTAGAGAAAACACATCACAAAGAAGTTTCTGAGAATGCTTCTGTCTAGATTTTATATGAAGATATTCCCGTTTCCAACGAAATCTTCAAAGTTATCCAAATATCCACTTGCAGATTCTACAAAAAGTGTGTTTCCAAACTACTGTATCAACAGAAAGGTTCAACTCTGGTAACTCAGTACACACATCCCAATTAAGTTTCTGAGAATCTTTCTGTCTCTTTTTTATGGGAAGATATTTCTGTGTTCACCATAGGCCTGAATTCGCTCAAAATGTCCACTTCCAGATACTACAGAAAGAGTGTTTCAAACCTGGGCTATGAAAGGGAATGTTCAGCTCTGTGACTTGAATGCAGATATCACAAAGCAGTTTCTCACAGTGCTTCTGTGTAGATTTTAGATGAAGATATTCCCGTTTCCAACGAAATCCTTAGAGCTATCCAAATATCCACTTACAGATTCTACAAAAAGAGAGTTTCCAAACTGCTCTATTTAAAGAAAGGTTGAACTCTGTTAGTTGAGGACGCACACCACAAAGAAGTTTCTGAGAATGCTTTTGTCCAGATTTTATATGAAGATATTCCCGTTTCCAACGAAATCTTTAGAGGTATCCAAATATCCACTTACAGATTCTACAAAAAGAGAGTATCCAAACTGCTGTATCAAAAGAATGGTTGAACTCTGTTAGTTGAGGACACTCATCACAAAGAAGCTTCTGAGAATGCTTCTGTCTAGATTTTATATGAAGATATTCCCGTTTCCAACGAAATCTTCACAGTTATCCAAATATCCACTTGCAGATTCTACCAAAAGGGGGTTTTCAAACTTCTGTATCAAAAGAAAGGTTGAACTCTGTTAGTTGAGGACACACATCACAAAGAAGTTTCGGAGAATGCTTCTGTCTAGATTTTCTATGAAGATATTCCCGTTTCCAATGAAATTGTTAGAGGTATCCAAATATCCACTTACAGATTCTACAAAAAGAGTGTTTCCAAACTGCTCTATCAAAAGAAAGGTGGAACTCGGTTAGTTGAAGACACACATCAAAAAGATGTTTCTGAGAATGCTTCTGTCTGTATTTTATTTGAAGATATTCCCATTTCCAACGAAATCTTCACAGTTATCCAAATATCCACTTGCAGATTCTACAAAAAGAGTGTTTCCAAACTACAGTGTCAAAAGAAAGTTTGAACTCTGTTAGTGGAGGACACACATCACAATGAAGTTTCTGAGAATGCTTCTGTTTAGATTTCATAGGAAGATATTCCCGTTTCCAACGAAATCTTCACTGTTATCCAAATATCCACTTGCAGATTCTTCTAAAAGAGGGTTACCAAACTGCTGTATGAAAAGAAAGGTTGAACTCCTTTAGTTGAGGAAACTCATGTCAAAGAAGTTTCTGAGAATGCTTCCGTCTAGATTTTATATGAAGATATTCCCGTTTCCAACGAAATTTTCACAGTTATCCAAATATCCACTTGCAGATTCTACCAAAAGAATGTTTCCAAACTGCTGTATCAAAAGAATGGTTGAGCTCCGTTAGTTGAGGACACTCATCACAAACAAGCTTTTGAGAATGCTTCTGTCTAGATTTTATATGAAGATATTCCCGTTTCCAACGAACTCTTCACAGTTACCCAAATATCCACTTGCCGATTCTACAAAAAGAGTGTTTACAAACTGCTGTATCAAAAGAAAGGTTGAACTCTGTAAGTAGAGAAAACACATCACAAAGAAGTTTCTGAGAATGCTTCTGTCTAGATTTTATATGAAGATATTCCCGTTTCCAACGAAATCTTCAAAGTTATCCAAATATCCACTTGCAGATTCTACAAAAAGTGTGTTTCCAAACTACTGTATCAACAGAAAGGTTCAACTCTGGTAACTCAGTACACACATCCCAATTAAGTTTCTGAGAATCTTTCTGTCTCTTTTTTATGGGAAGATATTTCTGTTTTCACCATAGGCCTGAATTCGCTCAAAATGTCCACTTCCAGATACTACAGAAAGAGTGTTTCAAACCTGGGCTATGAAAGGGAATGTTCAGCTCTGTGACTTGAATGCAGATATCACAAAGCAGTTTCTCACAGTGCTTCTGTGTAGATTTTAGATGAAGATATTCCCGTTTCCAACGAAATCCTTAGAGCTATCCAAATATCCACTTACAGATTCTACAAAAAGAGAGTTTCCAAACTGCTCTATTTAAAGAAAGGTTGAACTCTGTTAGTTGAGGACGCACACCACAAAGAAGTTTCTGAGAATGCTTTTGTCCAGATTTTATATGAAGATATTCCCGTTTCCAACGAAATCTTTAGAGGTATCCAAATATCCACTTGCAGATTCTACAAAAAGAGTGTTTCCAAACTACAGTGTCAAAAGAAAGTTTGAACTCTGTTAGTGGAGGACACACATCACAATGAAGTTTCTGAGAATGCTTCTGTTTAGATTTCATAGGAAGATATTCCCGTTTCCAATGAAATCTTCACTGTTATCCAAATATCCACTTGCAGATTCTTCTAAAAGAGGGTTTCCAAACTGCTGTATGAAAAGAAAGGTTGAACTCCTTTAGTTGAGGAAACTCATGTCAAAGAAGTTTCTGAGAATGCTTCCGTCTAGATTTTATATGAAGATATTCCCGTTTCCAACGAAATTCTCACAGTTATCCAAATATCCACTTGCAGATTCTACCAAAAGAATGTTTCCAAACTGCTGTATCAAAAGAATGGTTGAGCTCCGTTAGTTGAGGACACTCATCACAAACAAGCTTTTGAGAATGCTTCTGTCTAGATTTTATATGAAGATATTCCCGTTTCCAACGAACTCTTCACAGTTACCCAAATATCCACTTGCCGATTCTACAAAAAGAGTGTTTACAAACTGCTGTATCAAAAGAAAGGTTGAACTCTGTAAGTAGAGAAAACACATCACAAAGAAGTTTCTGAGAATGCTTCTGTCTAGATTTTATATGAAGATATTCCCGTTTCCAACGAAATCTTCAAAGTTATCCAAATATCCACTTGCAGATTCTACAAAAAGTGTGTTTCCAAACTACTGTATCAACAGAAAGATTCAACTCTGGTAACTCAGTACACACATCCCAATTAAGTTTCTGAGAATCTTTCTGTCTCTTTTTTATGGGAAGATATTTCTTTTTTCACCATAGGCCTGAATTCGCTCAAAATGTCCACTTCCAGATACTACAGAAAGAGTGTTTCAAACCTGGGCTATGAAAGGGAATGTTCAGCTCTGTGACTTGAATGCAGATATCACAAAGCAGTTTCTCACAGTGCTTCTGTGTGGATTTTAGATGAAGATATTCCCGTTTCCAACGAAATCCTTAGAGCTATCCAAATATCCACTTACAGATTCTACAAAAAGAGAGTTTCCAAACTGCTCTATTTAAAGAAAGGTTGAACTCTGTTAGTTGAGGACGCACACCACAAAGAAGTTTCTGAGAATGCTTTTGTCCAGATTTTATATGAAGATATTCCCGTTTCCAACGAAATCTTTAGAGGTATCCAAATATCCACTTACAGATTCTACAAAAAGAGAGTATCCAAACTGCTGTATCAAAAGAATGGTTGAACTCTGTTAGTTGAGGACACTCATCACAAAGAAGCTTCTGAGAATGCTTCTGTCTAGATTTTATATGAAGATATTCCCGTTTCCAACGAAATCTTCACAGTTATCCAAATATCCACTTGCAGATTCTACCAAAAGGGGGTTTTCAAACTTCTGTATCAAAAGAAAGGTTGAACTCTGTTAGTTGAGGACACACATCACAAAGAAGTTTCGGAGAATGCTTCTGTCTAGATTTTCTATGAAGATATTCCCGTTTCCAATGAAATTGTTAGAGGTATCCAAATATCCACTTACAGATTCTACAAAAAGAGTGTTTCCAAACTGCTCTATCAAAAGAAAGGTGGAACTCGGTTAGTTGAAGACACACATCAAAAAGATGTTTCTGAGAATGCTTCTGTCTGTATTTTATTTGAAGATATTCCCATTTCCAACGAAATCTTCACAGTTATCCAAATATCCACTTGCAGATTCTACAAAAAGAGTGTTTCCAAACTACAGTGTCAAAAGAAAGTTTGAACTCTGTTAGTGGAGGACACACATCACAATGAAGTTTCTGAGAATGCTTCTGTTTAGATTTCATAGGAAGATATTCCCGTTTCCAACGAAATCTTCACTGTTATCCAAATATCCACTTGCAGATTCTTCTAAAAGAGGGTTTCCAAACTGCTGTATGAAAAGAAAGGTTGAACTCCTTTAGTTGAGGAAACTCATGTCAAAGAAGTTTCTGAGAATGCTTCCGTCTAGATTTTATATGAAGATATTCCCGTTTCCAACGAAATTTTCACAGTTATCCAAATATCCACTTGCAGATTCTACCAAAAGAATGTTTCCAAACTGCTGTATCAAAAGAATGGTTGAGCTCCGTTAGTTGAGGACACTCATCACAAACAAGCTTTTGAGAATGCTTCTGTCTAGATTTTATATGAAGATATTCCCGTTTCCAACGAACTCTTCACAGTTACCCAAATATCCACTTGCCGATTCTACAAAAAGAGTGTTTACAAACTGCTGTATCAAAAGAAAGGTTGAACTCTGTAAGTAGAGAAAACACATCACAAAGAAGTTTCTGAGAATGCTTCTGTCTAGATTTTATATGAAGATATTCCCGTTTCCAACGAAATCTTCAAAGTTATCCAAATATCCACTTGCAGATTCTACAAAAAGTGTGTTTCCAAACTACTGTATCAACAGAAAGGTTCAACTCTGGTAACTCAGTACACACATCCCAATTAAGTTTCTGAGAATCTTTCTGTCTCTTTTTTATGGGAAGATATTTCTGTTTTCACCATAGGCCTGAATTCGCTCAAAATGTCCACTTCCAGATACTACAGAAAGAGTGTTTCAAACCTGGGCTATGAAAGGGAATGTTCAGCTCTGTGACTTGAATGCAGATATCACAAAGCAGTTTCTCACAGTGCTTCTGTGTAGATTTTAGATGAAGATATTCCCGTTTCCAACGAAATCCTTAGAGCTATCCAAATATCCACTTACAGATTCTACAAAAAGAGAGTTTCCAAACTGCTCTATTTAAAGAAAGGTTGAACTCTGTTAGTTGAGGACGCACACCACAAAGAAGTTTCTGAGAATGCTTTTGTCCAGATTTTATATGAAGATATTCCCGTTTCCAACGAAATCTTTAGAGGTATCCAAATATCCACTTACAGATTCTACAAAAAGAGTGTTTCCAAACTACAGTGTCAAAAGAAAGTTTGAACTCTGCTAGTGGAGGACACACACCACAATGAAGTTTCTGAGAATGCTTCTGTTTAGATTTTATATGAAGATATTCCCGTTTCCAAACGAAATCTTCACTGTTATCCAAATATCCACTTGCAGATTCTTCTAAAAGAGGGTTTCCAAACTGCTGTATGAAAAGAAAGGTTGAACTCCTTTAGTTGAGGAAACTCATGTCAAAGAAGTTTCTGAGAATGCTTCCGTCTAGATTTTATATGAAGATATTCCCGTTTCCAACGAAATTTTCACAGTTATCCAAATATCCACTTGCAGATTCTACCAAAAGAATGTTTCCAAACTGCTGTATCAAAAGAATGGTTGAGCTCCGTTAGTTGAGGACACTCATCAGTAACAAGCTTTTGAGAATGCTTCTGTCTAGATTTTATATGAAGATATTCCCGTTTCCAACGAACTCTTCACAGTTACCCAAATATCCACTTGCCGATTCTACAAAAAGAGTGTTTCCAAACTGCTGTATCAAAAGAAAGTTTGAACTCTGTAAGTAGAGAAAACACATCACAAAGAAGTTTCTGAGAATGCTTCTGTCTAGATTTTATATGAAGATATTCCCGTTTCCATCGAAATCTTCAAAGTTATCCAAATATCCACTTGCAGATACTACAAAAAGTGTGTTTCCAAACTACTGTATCAACAGAAAGGTTCAACTCTGGTAACTGAGTACACACATCCCGATTAAGTTTCTGAGAATCTTTCTGTCTCTTTTTTATGGGAAGATATTTCTGTTTTCACCGTAGGCCTGAATTCGCTCAAAATGTCCACTTCCAGATACTACAGAAAGAGTGTTTCAAACCTGGGCTATGAAAGGGAATGTTCAGCTCTGTGACTTGAATGCAGATATCACAAAGCAGTTTCTGACAGTGCTTCTGTGTAGATTTTAGATGAAGATATTCCCGTTTCCAACGAAATCGCTAGAGCTATCCAAATATCCACTTACAGATTCTAAAAAAAGAGAGTTTCCAAACTGCTCTATTTAAAGAAAGGTTGAACTCTGCTAGTTGAGGATGCACACCACAAGGAAGTTTCTGAGAATGCTTTTGTCTAGATTTTATATGAAGATATTCCCGTTTCCAACGAAATCTTTAGAGGTATCCAAATATCCACTTACAGATTCTACAAAAAGAGAGTATCCAAACTGCTGTATCAAAAGAATGGTTGAACTCTGTTAGTTGGGGACACTCATCACAAAGAAGCTTCTGAGAATGCTTCTGTCTAGATTTTATATGAAGATATTCCCGTTTCCAACGAAATCTTCACAGTTATCCAAATATCCACTTGCAGATTCTACCAAAAGGGGGTTTTCAAACTTCTGTATCAAAAGAAAGGTTGAACTCTGTTAGTTGAGGACACACATCACAAAGAAGTTTCGAAGAATGCTTCTGTCTAGATTTCATATGAAGATATTCCCGTTTCCAATGAAATTGTTAGAGGTATCCAAATATCCACTTACAGATTCTACAAAAAGAGTGTTTCCAAACTGCTCTATCAAAAGAAAGGTGGAACTCGGTTAGTTGAAGACTCACATCAAAAAGATGTTTCTGAGAATGCTTCTGTCTAGATTTTATTTGAAGATATTCCCATTTCCAACGAAATCTTCACAGTTATCCAAATATCCACTTGCAGATTCTACAAAAAGAGTGTTTCCAAACTACAGTGTCAAAAGAAAGTTTGAACTCTGTTAGTGGAGGACACACATCACAATGAAGTTTCTGAGAATGCTTCTGTTTAGATTTTATATGAAGATATTCCCGTTTCCAATGAAATCTTCACTGTTATCCAAATATCCACTTGCAGATTCTTCTAAAAGAGGGTTTCCAAACTGCTGTATGAAAAGAAAGGTTGAACTCCTTTAGTTGAGGAAACTCATGTCAAAGAAGTTTCTGAGAATGATTCCGTCTAGATTTTATATGAAGATATTCCCGTTTCCAACGAAATTTTCACAGTTATCCAAATATCCACTTGCAGATTCTACCAAAAGAGTGTTTCCAAACTGCTGTATCAAAAGAATGGTTGAGCTCCGTTAGTTGAGGACACTCATCACAAACAAGCTTTTGAGAATGCTTCTGTCTAGATTTTATATGAAGATATTCCCGTTTCCAACGAACTCTTCACAGTTACCCAAATATCCACTTGCCGATTCTACAAAAAGAGTGTTTCCAAACTGCTATATCAAAAGAAAGGTTGAACTCTGTAAGTAGAGAAAACACATCACAAAGAAGTTTCTGAGAATGCTTCTGTCTAGATTTTATATGAAGATATTCCCGTTTCCAACGAAATCTTCAAAGTTATCCAAATATCCACTTGCAGATTCTACAAAAAGTGTGTTTCCAAACTACTGTATCAACAGAAAGATTCAACTCTGGTAACTGAGTACACACATCCCGATTAAGTTTCTGAGAATATTTCTGTCTCTTTTTTATGGGAAGATATTTCTGTTTTCACCGTAGGCCTGAATTCGCTCAAATTGTCCACTTCCAGATACTACAGAAAGGGTGTTTCAAACCTGGGCTATGAAAGGGAATGTTCAGCTCTGTGACTTGAATGCAGATATCACAAACAGTTTCTGACAGTGCTTCTGTGTAGATTTTAGATGAAGATATTCCCGTTTCCAACGAAATCGTTAGAGCTATCCAAATATCCACTTACAGATTCTACAAAAAGAGAGTTTCCAAACTGCTCTATTTAAAGAAAGGTTGAACTCTGTTAGTTGAGGACGCACACCACAAAGAAGTTTCTGAGAATGCTTTTGTCTAGATTTTATATGAAGATATTCCCGTTTCCAACGAAATCTTTAGAGGTATCCAAATATCCACTTACAGATTCTACAGAAAGAGAGTATCCAAACTGCTGTATCAAAAGAATGGTTGAACTCTGTTAGTTGAGGACACTCATCACAAGCTTCTGAGAATGATTCTGTCTAGATTTTATATGAAGATATTCCCGTTTCCAACGAAATCTTCACAGTTATCCAAATATCCACATGCAGATTCTACCAAAAGGGGTTTTTCAAACTTCTGTATCAAAAGAAAGGTTGAACTCTGTTAGTTGAGGACACACATCACAAAGAAGTTTCGAAGAATGCTTCTGTCTAGATTTTATATGAAGATATTCCCGTTTCCAATGAAATTGTTAGAGGTATCCAAATATCCACTTACAGATTCTACAAAAAGAGTGTTTCCAAACTGCTCTATCAAAAGAAAGGTGGAACTCGGTTAGTTGAAGACACACATCAAAAAGATGTTTCTGAGAATGCTTCTGTCTAGATTTTATTTGAAGATATTCCCATTTCCAACGAAATCTTCACAGTTATCCAAATATCCACTTGCAGATTCTACAAAAAGAGTGTTTCCAAACTACAGTGTCAAAAGAAAGTTTGAACTCTGTTAGTGGAGACACACATCACAATGAAGTTTCTGAGAATGCTTCTGTTTAGATTTTATATGAAGATATTCCCGTTTCCAACGAAATCTTCACTGTTATCCAAATATCCACTTGCAGATTCTTCTAAAAGAGGGTTTCCAAACTGCTGTATGAAAAGAAAGGTTGAACTCCTTTAGTTGAGGAAACTCATGTCAAAGAAGTTTCTGAGAATGATTCCGTCTAGATTTTATATGAAGATATTCCCGTTTCCAACGAAATTTTCACAGTTATCCAAATATCCACTTGCAGATTCTACCAAAAGAGTGTTTCCAAACTGCTGTATCAAAAGAATGGTTGAGCTCCGTTAGTTGAGGACACTCATCACAAACAAGCTTTTGAGAATGCTTCTGTCTAGATTTTATAGGAAGATATTCCCGTTTCCAACGAACTCTTCACAGTTATCCAAATATCCACTTGCCGATTCTACTAAAGGAGTGTTTCCAAACTGCTGTATCAAAAGAAAGGTTGAACTCTGTAAGTAGAGAAAACACATCACAAAGAAGTTTGTGAGAATGCTTCTGTCTAGATTTTATATGAAGATATTCCCGTTTCCAACGAAATCTTCAAAGTTATCCAAATATCCACTTGCAGATTCTACAAAAAGAGTGTTTCCAAACTACTGTATCAACAGAAAGGTTCAACTCTGGTAACTGAGTACACACATCCCGATTAAGTTTCTGAGAATCTTTCTGTCTCTTTCTAATGGGAAGATATTTCTGTTTTCACCGTAGGCCTGAATTCGCTCAAAATGTCCACTTCCAGATACTACAGAAAGAGTGTTTCAAACCTGGGCTATGAAAGGGAATGTTCAGCTCTGTGACTTGAATGCAGATATCACAAAGCAGTTTCTGACAGTGCTTCTGTGTAGATTTTAGATGAAGATATTCCCGTTTCCAACGAAATCGTTAGAGCTATCCAAATATCCACTTACAGATTCTACAAAAAGAGAGTTTCCAAACTGCTCTATTTAAAGAAAGGTTGAACTCTGTTAGTTGAGGACGCACACCACAAAGAAGTTTCTGAGAATGCTTTTGTCTAGATTTTATATGAAGATATTCCCGTTTCCAACGAAATCTTTAGAGGTATCCAAATATCCACTTACAGATTCTACAAAAAGAGAGTATCCAAACTGCTGTATCAAAAGAATGGTTGAACTCTGTTAGTTGAGGACACTCATCACAAGATTCTGAGAACGCTTCTGTCTAGATTTTATATGAAGATATTCCCGTTTCCAACGAAATCTTCACAGTTATCCAAATATCCACTTGCAGATTCTACCAAAAGGGGGTTTTCAAACTTCTGTATCAAAAGAAAGGTTGAATTCTGTTAGTTGAGGACACACATCACAAAGAAGTTTCAAAGAATGCTTCTGTCTAGATTTTATATGAAGATATTCCCGTTTCCAATGAAATTGTTAGAGGTATCCAAATATCCACTTACAGATTCTACAAAAAGAGTGTTTCCAAACTGCTCTATCAAAAGAAAGGTGGAACTCGGTTAGTTGAAGACACACATCAAAAAGATGTTTCTGAGAATGCTTCTGTCCAGATTTTATTTGAAGATATTCCCATTTCCAACGAAATCTTCACAGTTATCCAAATATCCACTTGCAGATTCTACCAAAAGAGTGTTTCCAAACTGCTGTATCAAAAGAATGGTTGAGCTCCGTTAGTTGAGGACACTCATCACAAACAAGCTTTTGAGAATGCTTCTGTCTAGATTTTATAGGAAGATATTCCCGTTTCCAACGAACTCTTCACAGTTATCCAAATATCCACTTGCCGATTCTACTAAAGGAGTGTTTCCAAACTGCTGTATCAAAAGAAAGGTTGAACTCTGTAAGTAGAGAAAACACATCACAAAGAAGTTACTGAGAATGCTTCTGTCTAGATTTTATATGAAGATATTCCCGTTTCCAACGAAATCTTCAAAGTTATCCAAATATCCACTTGCAGATTCTACAAAAAGAGTGTTTCCAAACTACTGTATCAACAGAAAGGTTCAACTCTGGTAACTGAGTACACACATCCCGATTAAGTTTCTGAGAATCTTTCTGTCTCTTTCTAATGGGAAGATATTTCTGTTTTCACCGTAGGCCTGAATTCGCTCAAAATGTCCACTTCCAGATACTACAGAAAGAGTGTTTCAAACCTGGGCTATGAAAGGGAATGTTCAGCTCTGTGACTTGAATGCAGATATCACAAAGCAGTTTCTGACAGTGCTTCTGTGTAGATTTTAGATGAAGATATTCCCGTTTCCAACGAAATCGTTAGAGCTATCCAAATATCCACTTACAGATTCTACAAAAAGAGAGTTTCCAAACTGCTCTATTTAAAGAAAGGTTGAACTCTGTTAGTTGAGGATGCACACCACAAAGAAGTTTCTGAGAATGCTTTTGTCTAGATTTTATATGAAGATATTCCCGTTTCCAACGAAATCTTTAGAGGTATCCAAATATCCACTTACAGATTCTACAAAAAGAGAGTATCCAAACTGCTGTATCAAAAGAATGGTTGAACTCTGTTAGTTGAGGACACTCATCACAAGCTTCTGAGAACGCTTCTGTCTAGATTTTATATGAAGATATTCCCGTTTCCAACGAAATCTTCACAGTTATCCAAATATCCACTTGCAGATTCTACCAAAAGGGGGTTTTCAAACTTCTGTATCAAAAGAAAGGTTGAACTCTGTTAGTTGAGGACACACATCACAAAGAAGTTTCGAAGAATGCTTCTGTCTAGATTTTATATGAAGATATTCCCGTTTCCAATGAAATTGTTAGAGGTATCCAAATATCCACTTACAGATTCTACAAAAAGAGTGTTTCCAAACTGCTCTATCAAAAGGAAGGTGGAACTCGGTTAGTTGAAGACACACATCAAAAAGATGTTTCTGAGAATGCTTCTGTCTAGATTTTATTTGAAGATATTCCCATTTCCAACGAAATCTTCACAGTTATCCAAATATCCACTTGCAGATTCTACAAAAAGAGTGTTTCCAAACTACAGTGTCAAAAGAAAGTTTGAACTCTGTTAGTGGAGGACACACATCACAATGAAGTTTCTGAGAATGCTTCTGTTTAGATTTTATATGAAGATATTCCCGTTTCCAACGAAATCTTCACTGTTATCCAAATATCCACTTGCAGATTCTTCTAAAAGAGGGTTTCCAAACTGCTGTATGAAAGGAAAGGTTGAACTCCTTTAGTTGAGGAAACTCATGTCAAAGAAGTTTCTGAGAATGCTTCCGTCTAGATTTTATATGAAGATATTCCCGTTTCCAACGAAATTTTCAAAGTTACCCAAATATCCTCTTGCAGCTTCTACCAAAAGAGTGTTTCCAAACTGCTGTATCAAAAGAATGGCTGAGCTCCGTTAGTTGAGGACACTCATCACAAACAAGCTTTTGAGAATGCTTCTGTCTAGATTTTATAGGAAGATATTCCCGTTTCCAACGAACTCTTCACAGTTACCCAAATATCCACTTGCCGATTCTACAAAAAGAGTGTTTACAAACTGCTGTATCAAAAGAAAGGTTGAACTCTGTAAGTAGAGAAAACACATCACAAAGAAGTTTCTGAGAATGCTTCTGTCTAGATTTTATATGAAGATATTCCCGTTTCCAACGAAATCTTCAAAGTTATCCAAATATCCACTGGCAGATTCTACAAAAAGTGTGTTTCCAAACTACTGTATCAACAGAAAGGTTCAACTCTGGTAACTGAGTACACACATCCCAATTAAGTTTCTGAGAATCTTTCTGTCTCTTTTTTATGGGAAGATATTTCTGTTTTCACCGTAGGCCTGAATTCGCTCAAAATGTCCACTTCCAGATACTACAGAAAGAGTGTTTCAAACCTGGGCTATGAAAGGGAATGTTCAGCTCTGTGACTTGAATGCAGATATCACAAAGCAGTTTCTGACAGTGCTTCTGTGTAGATTTTAGATGAAGATATTCCCGTTTCCAACGAAGTCGCTAGAGCTATCCAAATATCCACTTACAGATTCTACAAAAAGAGAGTTTCCAAACTGCTCTATTTAAAGAAAGGTTGAACTCTGCTAGTTGAGGACGCACACCACAAGGAAGTTTCTGAGAATGCTTTTGTCTAGATTTTATATGAAGATATTCCAGTTTCCAATGAAATCTTTAGAGGTATCCAAATATCCACTTACAGATTCTACAAAAAGAGAGTATCCAAACTGCTGTATCAAAAGAATGGTTGAACTCTGTTAGTTGAGGACACTCATCACAAGCTTCTGAGAATGGTTCTGTCTAGATTTTATATGAAGATATTCCCGTTTCCAACGAAATCTTCACAGTTATCCAAATATCCACATGCAGATTCTACCAAAAGGGGGTTTTCAAACTTCTGTATCAAAAGAAAGGTTGAACTCTGTTAGTTGAGGACACACATCACAAAGAAGTTTCGAAGAATGCTTCTGTCTAGATTTTATATGAAGATATTCCCGTTTCCAATGAAATTGTTAGAGGTATCCAAATATCCACTTACAGATTCTACAAAAAGAGTGTTTCCAAACTGCTCTATCAAAAGAAAGGTGGAACTCGGTTAGTTGAAGACACACATCAAAAAGATGTTTCTGAGAATGCTTCTGTCTAGATTTTATTTGAAGATATTCCCATTTCCAACGAAATCTTCACAGTTATCCAAATATCCACTTGCAGATTCCACAAAAAGAGTGTTTCCAAACTACAGTGTCAAAAGAAAGTTTGAACTCTGTTAGTGGAGGACACACATCACAATGAAGTTTCTGAGAATGCTTCTGTTTAGATTTTATATGAAGATATTCCCGTTTCCAACGAAATCTTCACTGTTATCCAAATATCCACTTGCAGATTCTTCTAAAAGAGGGTTTCCAAACTGCTGTATGAAAAGAAAGGTTGAACTCCTTTAGTTGAGGAAACTCATGTCAAAGAAGTTTCTGAGAATGATTCCGTCTAGATTTTATATGAAGATATTCCCGTTTCCAACGAAATTTTCACAGTTATCCAAATATCCACTTGCAGATTCTACCAAAAGAGTGTTTCCAAACTGCTGTATCAAAAGAATGGTTGAGCTCCGTTAGTTGAGGACACTCATCACAAACAAGCTTTTGAGAATGCTTCTGTCTAGATTTTATAGGAAGATATTCCCGTTTCCAACGAACTCTTCACAGTTATCCAAATATCCACTTGCCGATTCTACTAAAGGAGTGCTTCCAAACTGCTGTATCAAAAGAAAGGTTGAACTCTGTAAGTAGAGAAAACACATCACAAAGAAGTTTCTGAGAATGCTTCTGTCTAGATTTTATATGAAGATATTCCCGTTTCCAACGAAATCTTCAAAGTTATCCAAATATCCACTTGCAGATTCTACAAAAAGAGTGTTTCCAAACTACTGTATCAACAGAAAGGTTAAACTCTGGTAACTGAGTACACACATCCCGATTAAGTTTCTGAGAATCTTTCTGTCTCTTTCTAATGGGAAGATATTTCTGTTTTCACCGTAGGCCTGAATTCGCTCAAAATGTCCACTTCCAGATACTACAGAAAGAGTGTTTCAAACCTGGGCTATGAAAGGGAATGTTCAGCTCTGTGACTTGAATGCAGATATCAGAAAGCAGTTTCTGACAGTGCTTCTGTGTAGATTTTAGATGAAGATATTCCCGTTTCCAACGAAATCGTTAGAGCTATCCAAATATCCACTTACAGATTCTACAAAAAGAGAGTTTCCAAACTGCTCTATTTAAAGAAAGGTTGAACTCTGTTAGTTGAGGATGCACACCACAAAGAAGTTTCTGAGAATGCTTTTGTCTAGATTTTATATGAAGATATTCCCGTTTCCAACGAAATCTTTAGAGGTATCCAAATATCCACTTACAGATTCTACAAAAAGAGAGTATCCAAACTGCTGTATCAAAAGAATGGTTGTACTCTGTTAGTTGATGACACTCATCACAAAGAAGCTTCTGAGAATGCTTCTGTCTAGATTTTATATGAAGATATTCCCGTTTCCAACGAAATCTTCACAGTTATCCAAATATCCACTTGCAGATTCTACCAAAAGGGGGTTTTCAAACTTCTGTATCAAAAGAAAGGTTGAACTCTGTTAGTTGAGGACACACATCACAAAGAAGTTTCGGAGAATGCTTCTGTCTAGATTTTCTATGAAGATATTCCCGTTTCCAATGAAATTGTTAGAGGTATCCAAATATCCACTTACAGATTCTACAAAAAGAGTGTTTCCAAACTGCTCTATCAAAAGAAAGGTGGAACTCGGTTAGTTGAAGACACACATCAAAAAGATGTTTCTGAGAATGCTTCTGTCTGGATTTTATTTGAAGATATTCCCATTTCCAACGAAATCTTCACAGTTATCCAAATATCCACTTGCAGATTCTACAAAAAGAGTGTTTCCAAACTCCAGTGTCAAAAGAAAGTTTGAACTCTGTTAGTGGAGGACACACATCACAATGAAGTTTCTGAGAATGCTTCTGTTTAGATTTTATATGAAGATATTCCCGTTTCCAACGAAATCTTCACTGTTATCCAAATATCCACTTGCAGATTCTTCTAAAAGAGGGTTTCCAAACTGCTGTATGAAAAGAAAGGTTGAACTCCTTTAGTTGAGGAAACTCATGTCAAAGAAGTTTCTGAGAATGCTTCCGTCTAGATTTTATATGAAGATATTCCCGTTTCCAACGAAATTTTCAAAGTTACCCAAATATCCTCTTGCAGCTTCTACCAAAAGAGTGTTTCCAAACTGCTGTATCAAAAGAATGGCTGAGCTCCGTTAGTTGAGGACACTCATCACAAACAAGCTTTTGAGAATGCTTCTGTCTAGATTTTATAGGAAGATATTCCCGTTTCCAACGAACTCTTCACAGTTACCCAAATATCCACTTGCCGATTCTACAAAAAGAGTGTTTACAAACTGCTGTATCAAAAGAAAGGTTGAACTCTGTAAGTAGAGAAAACACATCACAAAGAAGTTTCTGAGAATGCTTCTGTCTAGATTTTATATGAAGATATTCCCGTTTCCAACGAAATCTTCAAAGTTATCCAAATATCCACTTGCAGATTCTACAAAAAGTGTGTTTCCAAACTACTGTATCAACAGAAAGGTTCAACTCTGGTAACTGAGTACACACATCCCGATTAAGTTTCTGAGAATCTTTCTGTCTCTTTTTTATGGGAAGATATTTCTGTTTTCACCGTAGGCCTGAATTCACTCAAAATGTCCACTTCCAGATACTACAGAAAGAGTGTTTCAAACCTGGGCTATGAAAGGGAATGTTCACCTCTGTGACTTGAATGCAGATATCACAAAGCAGTTTCTGACAGTGCTTCTGTGTAGATTTTAGATGAAGGTATTCCCGTTTCCAACGAAATCGTTAGAGCTATCCAAATATCCACTTACAGATTCTACAAAAAGAGAGTTTCCAAACTGCTCTATTTAAAGAAAGGTTGAACTCTGTTAGTTGAGGACGCACACCACAAAGAAGTTTCTGAGAATGCTTTTGTCTAGATTTTATATTAAGATATTCCCGTTTCCAACGAAATCTTTAGAGGTATCCAAATATCCACTTACAGATTCTACAGAAAGAGAGTATCCAAACTGCTGTATCAAAAGAATGGTTGAACTCTGTTAGTTGAGGACACTCATCACAAGCTTCTGAGAATTGTTCTGTCTAGATTTTATATGAAGATATTCCCGTTTCCAACGAAATCTTCACAGTTATCCAAATATCCACATGCAGATTCTACCAAAAGGGGGTTTTCAATCTTCTGTATCAAAAGAAAGGTTGAACTCTGTTAATTGAGGACACACATCACAAAGAAGTTTCGAAGAATGCTTCTGTCTAGATTTTATATGAAGATATTCCCGTTTCCAATGAAATTGTTAGAGGTATCCAAATATCCACTTACAGATTCTACAAAAAGAGTGTTTCCAAACTGCTCTATCAAAAGAAAGGTGGAACTCGGTTAGTTGAAGACACACATCAAAAACATGTTTCTGAGAATGCTTCTGTCTAGATTTTATTTGAAGATATTCCCATTTCCAACGAAATCTTCACAGTTATCGAAATATCCACTTGCAGATTCTACAAAAAGACTGTTTCCAAACTACAGTGTCAAAAGAAAGTTTGAACTCTGTTAGTGGAGGACACACATCACAATGAAGTTTCTGAGAATGCTTCTGTTTAGATTTTATATGAAGATATTCCCGTTTCCAACGAAATCTTCACTGTTATCCAAATATCCACTTGCAGATTCTTCTAAAAGAGGGTTTCCAAACTGCTGTATGAAAAGAAAGGTTGAACTCCTTTAGTTGAGGAAACTCATGTCAAAGAAGTTTCTGAGAATGCTTCCGTCTAGATTTTATATGAAGATATTCCCGTTTCCAACGAAATTTTCACAATTATCCAAATATCCACTTGCAGATTCTACCAAAAGAATGTTTCCAAACTGCTGTATCAAAAGAATGGTTGAGCTCCGTTAGTTGAGGACACTCATCACAAACAAGCTTTTGAGAATGCTTCTGTCTAGATTTTATATGAAGATATTCCCGTTTCCAACGAACTCTTCACAGTTACCCAAATATCCACTTGCCGATTCTACAAAAAGAGTGTTTACAAACTGCTGTATCAAAAGAAAGGTTGAACTCTGTAAGTAGAGAAAACACATCACAAAGAAGTTTCTGAGAATGCTTCTGTCTAGATTTTATATGAAGATATTCCCGTTTCCAACGAAATCTTCAAAGTTATCCAAATATCCACTTGCAGATTCTACAAAAAGTGTGTTTCCAAACTACTGTATCAACAGAAAGGTTCAACTCTGGTAACTGAGTACACACATCCCGATTAAGTTTCTGAGAATCTTTCTGTCTCTTTTTTATGGGAAGATATTTCTGTTTTCACCGTAGGCCTGAATTCGCTCAAAATGTCCACTTCCAGATACTACAGAAAGAGTGTTTCAAACCTGGGCTATGAAAGGGAATGTTCAGCTCTGTGACTTGAATGCAGATATCACAAAGCAGTTTCTGACAGTGCTTCTGTGTAGATTTTAGATGAAGATATTCCCATTTCCAACGAAATCGCTAGAGCTATCCAAATATCCACTTACAGATTCTACAAAAAGAGAGTTTCCAAACTGCTCTATTTAAAGAAAGGTTGAACTCTGCTAGTTGAGGATGCACACCACAAGGAAGTTTCTGAGAATGCTTTTGTCTAGATTTTATATGAAGATATTCCCGTTTCCAACGAAATCTTTAGAGGTATCCAAATATCCACTTACAGATTCCACAAAAAGAGAGTATCCAAACTGCTGTATCAAAAGAATGGTTGAACTCTGTTAGTTGAGGACACTCATCACAAGCTTCTGAGAATGGTTCTGTCTAGATTTTATATGAAGATATTCCCGTTTCCAATGAAATTGTTAGAGGTATCCAAATATCCACTTACAGATTCTACAAAAAGAGTGTTTCCAAACTGCTCTATCAAAAGAAAGGTGGAACTCGGTTAGTTGAAGACACACATCAAAAAGATGTTTCTGAGAATGCTTCTGTCTAGATTTTATTTGAAGATATTCCCATTTCCAACGAAATCTTCACAGTTATCGAAATATCCACTTGCAGATTCTACAAAAAGAGTGTTTCCAAACTACAGTGTCAAAAGAAAGTTTGAACTCTGTTTGTGGAGGACACACATCACAATGAAGTTTCTGAGAATGCTTCTGTTTAGATTTTATATGAAGATATTCCCGTTTCCAACGAAATCTTCACTGTTATCCAAATATCCACTTGCAGATTCTTCTAAAAGAGGGTTTCCAAACTGCTGTATGAAAAGAAAGGTTGAACTCCTTTAGTTGAGGAAACTCATGTCAAAGAAGTTTCTGAGAATGCTTCCGTCTAGATTTTATATGAAGATATTCCCGTTTCCAACGAAATTTTCACAATTATCCAAATATCCACTTGCAGATTCTACCAAAAGAATGTTTCCAAACTGCTGTATCAAAAGAATGGTTGAGCTCCGTTAGTTGAGGACACTCATCACTAACAAGCTTTTGAGAATGCTTCTGTCTAGATTTTATATGAAGATATTCCCGTTTCCAACGAACTCTTCACAGTTACCCAAATATCCACTTGCCGATTCTACAAAAAGAGTGTTTACAAACTGCTGTATCAAAAGAAAGGTTGAACTCTGTAAGTAGAGAAAACACATCACAAAGAAGTTTCTGAGAATGCTTCTGTCTAGATTTTATATGAAGATATTCCCGTTTCCAACGAAATCTTCAAAGTTATCCAAATATCCACTTGCAGATTCTACAAAAAGTGTGTTTCCAAACTACTGTATCAACAGAAAGGTTCAACTCTGGTAACTGAGTACACACATCCCGATTAAGTTTCTGAGAACCTTTCTGTCTCTTTTTTATGGGAAGATATTTCTGTTTTCACCGTAGGCCTGAATTCGCTCAAAATGTCCACTTCCAGATACTACAGAAAGATTGTTTCAAACCTGGGCTATGAAAGGGAATGTTCAGCTCTGTGACTTGAATGCAGATATCACAAAGCAGTTTCTGACAGTGCTTCTGTGTAGATTTTAGATGAAGATATTCCCGTTTCCAACGAAATCGCTAGAGCTATCCAAATATCCACTTACAGATTCTACAAAAAGAGAGTTTCCAAACTGCTCTATTTAAAGAAAGGTTGAACTCTGCTAGTTGAGGATGCACACCACAAGGAAGTTTCTGAGAATGCTTTTGTCTAGATTTTATATGAAGATATTCCCGTTTCCAACGAAATCTTTAGAGGTATCCAAATATCCACTTACAGATTCCACAAAAAGAGAGTATCCAAACTGCTGTATCAAAAGAATGGTTGAACTCTGTTAGTTGAGGACACTCATCACAAAGAAGCTTCTGAGAATGCTTCTGTCTAGATTTTATATGAAGATATTCCCGTTTCCAACGAAATCTTCACAGTTATCCAAATATCCACTTGCAGATTCTACCAAAAGGGGGTTTTCAAACTTCTGTATCAAAAGAAAGGTTGAACTCTGTTAGTTGAGGACACACATCACAAAGAAGTTTCGAAGAATGCTTCTGTCTAGATTTTATATGAAGATATTCCCGTTTCCAATGAAATTGTTAGAGGTATCCAAATATCCACTTACAGATTCTACAAAAAGAGTGTTTCCAAACTGCTCTATCAAAAGAAAGGTGGAACTCGGTTAGTTGAAGACACACATCAAAAAGATGTTTCTGAGAATGCTTCTGTCTAGATTTTATTTGAAGATATTCCCATTTCCAATGAAATCTTCACAGTTATCGAAATATCCACTTGCAGATTCTACAAAAAGAGTGTTTCCAAACTACAGTGTCAAAAGAAAGTTTGAACTCTGTTAGTGGAGGACACACATCACAATGAAGTTTCTGAGAATGCTTCTGTTTAGATTTTATATGAAGATATTCCCGTTTCCAACAAAATCTTCACTGTTATCCAAATATCCACTTGCAGATTCTTCTAAAAGAGGGTTTCCAAACTGCTGTATTAAAAGAAAGGTTGAACTCCTTTAGTTGAGGAAACTCATGTCAAAGAAGTTTCTGAGAATGCTTCCGTCTAGATTTTATATGAAGATATTCCCGTTTCCAACGAAATTTTCAAAGTTACCCAAATATCCTCTTGCAGCTTCTACCAAAAGAGTGTTTCCAAACTGCTGTATCAAAAGAATGGCTGAGCTCCGTTAGTTGAGGACACTCATCACAAACAAGCTTTTGAGAATGCTTCTGTCTAGATTTTATAGGAAGATATTCCCGTTTCCAACGAACTCTTCACAGTTACCCAAATATCCACTTGCCGATTCTACAAAAAGAGTGTTTCCAAACTGCTGTATCAAAAGAAAGGTTGAACTCTGTAAGTAGAGAAAACACATCACAAAGAAGTTTCTGAGAATGCTTCTGTCTAGATTTTATATGAAGATATTCCCGTTCCCAACGAAATCTTCAAAGTTATCCAAATATCCACTTGCAGATTCTACAAAAAGTGTGTTTCCAAACTACTGTATCAACAGAAAGGTTCAACTCTGGTAACTGAGTACACACATCCCGATTAAGTTTCTGAGAATCTTTCTGTCTCTTTTTTATGGGAAGATATTTCTGTTTTCACCGTAGGCCTGAATTCGCTCAAAATGTCCACTTCCAGATACTACAGAAAGAGTGTTTCAAACCTGGGCTATGAAAGGGAATGTTCAGCTCTGTGACTTGAATGCAGATATCACAAAGCAGTTTCTGACAGTGCTTCTGTGTAGATTTTAGATGAAGATATTCCCGTTTCCAACGAAGTCGCTAGAGCTATCCAAATATCCACTTACAGATTCTACAAAAAGAGAGTTTCCAAACTGCTCTATTTAAAGAAAGGTTGAACTCTGCTAGTTGAGGACGCACACCACAAGGAAGTTTCTGAGAATGCTTTTGTCTAGATTTTATATGAAGATATTCCCGTTTCCAACGAAATCTTTAGAGGTATCCAAATATCCACTTACAGATTCTACAAAAAGAGAGTATCCAAACTGCTGTATCAAAAGAATGGTTGAACTCTGTTAGTTGAGGACACTCATCACAAGCTTCTGAGAATGGTTCTGTCTAGATTTTATATGAAGATATTCCCGTTTCCAACGAAACCTTCACAGTTATCCAAATATCCACATGCAGATTCTACCAAAAGGGGGTTTTCAAACTTCTGTATCAAAAGAAAGGTTGAACTCTGTTAGTTGAGGACACACATCACAAAGAAGTTTCGAAGAATGATTCTGTCTAGATTTTATATGAAGATATTCCCGTTTCCAATGAGATTGTTAGAGGTATCCAAATATCCACTTACAGATTCTACAAAAAGAGTGTTTCCAAACTGCTCTATCAAAAGAAAGGTGGAACTCGGTTAGTTGAAGACACACATCAAAAAGATGTTTCTGAGAATGCTTCTGTCTAGATTTTATTTGAAGATATTCCCATTTCCAACGAAATCTTCACAGTTATCGAAATATCCACTTGCAGATTCTACAAAAAGAGTGTTTCCAAACTACAGTGTCAAAAGAAAGTTTGAACTCTGTTAGTGGAGAACACACATCACAATGAAGTTTCTGAGAATGCTTCTGTTTAGATTTTATATGAAGATATTCCCGTTTCCAACGAAATCTTCACTGTTATCCAAATATCCACTTGCAGATTCTTCTAAAAGAGGGTTTCCAAACTGCTGTATGAAAAGAAAGGTTGAACTCCTTTAGTTGAGGAAACTCATGTCAAAGAAGTTTCTGAGAATGCTTCCGTCTAGATTTTATATGAAGATATTCCCATTTCCAACGAAATTTTCACAGTTATCCAAATATCCACTTGCAGATTCTACCAAAAGAGTGTTTCCAAACTGCTGTATCAAAAGAATGGTTGAGCTCCGTTAGTTGAGGACACTCATCACAAACAAGCTTTTGAGAATGCTTCTGTCTAGATTTTATATGAAGATATTCCCGTTTCCAACGAACTCTTCACAGTTATCCAAATATCCACTTGCCGATTCTACAAAAAGAGTGTTTCCAAACTGCTGTATCAAAAGAAAGGTTGAACTCTGTAAGTAGAGAAAACACATCACAAAGAAGTTTCTGAGAATGCTTCTGTCTAGATTTTATATGAAGATATTCCCGTTTCCAACGAAATCTTCAAAGTTATCCAAATATCCACTTGCAGATTCTACAAAAAGAGTGTTTCCAAACTACTGTATCAACAGAAAGGTTCAGCTCTGGTAACTGAGTACACACATCCCGATTAAGTTTCTGAGAATCTTTCTGTCTCTTTTTTATGGGAAGATATTTCTGTTTTCACCGTAGGCCTGAATTCGCTCAAAATGTCCACTTCCAGATACTACAGAAAGAGTGTTTCAAACCTGGGCTATGAAAGGGAATGTTCAGCTCTGTGACTTGAATGCAGATATCACAAAGCAGTTTCTGACAGTGCTTCTGTGTAGATTTTAGATGAAGATATTCCCGTTTCCATCGAAATCGTTAGAGCTATCCAAATATCCACTTACAGATTCTACAAAAAGAGAGTTTCCAAACTGCTCTATTTAAAGAAAGGTTGAACTCTGTTAGTTGAGGACGCACACCACAAAGAAGTTTCTGAGAATGCTTTTGTCTAGATTTTATATGAAGATATTCCCGTTTCCAACGAAATCTTTAGAGGTATCCAAATATCCACTTACAGATTCTACAAAAAGAGAGTATCCAAACTGCTGTATCAAAAGAATGGTTGAACTCTGTTAGTTGAGGACACTCATCACAAGCTTCTGAGAACGATTCTGTCTAGATTTTGTATGAAGATATTCCCATTTCCAACGAAATCTTCACAGTTATCCAAATATCCACTTGCAGATTCTACCAAAAGGGGGTTTTCAAACTTCTGTATCAAAAGAAAGGTTGAACTCTGTTAGTTGAGGACACACATCACAAAGAAGTTTCGAAGAATGCTTCTGTCTAGATTTTATATGAAGATATTCCCGTTTCCAACGAACTCTTCACAGTTATCCAAATATCCACTTGCCGATTCTACAAAAAGAGTGTTTCCAAACTGCTGTATCAAAAGAAAGGTTGAACTCTGTAAGTAGAGAAAACACATCACAAAGAAGTTTCTGAGAATGCTTCTGTCTAGATTTTATATGAAGATATTCCCGTTTCCAACGAAATCTTCAAAGTTATCCAAATATCCACTTGCAGATTCTACAAAAAGAGTGTTTCCAAACTACTGTATCAACAGAAAGGTTCAACTCTGGTAACTGAGTACACACTTCCCGATTAAGTTTCTGAGAATCTTTCTGTCTCTTTTTTATGGGAAGATATTTCTGTTTTCACCGTAGGCCTGAATTCGCTCAAAATGTCCACTTCCAGATACTACAGAAAGAGTGTTTCAAACCTGGGCTATGAAAGGGAATGTTCAGCTCTGTGACTTGAATGCAGATATCACAAAGCAGTTTCTGACAGTGCTTCTGTGTAGATTTTAGATGAAGATATTCCCGTTTCCAACGAAATCCTTAGAGCTATCCAAATATCCACTTACAGATTCTACAAAAAGAGAGTTTCCAAACTGCTCTATTTAAAGAAAGGTTGAACTCTGTTAGTTGAGGACGCACACCACAAAGAAGTTTCTGAGAATGCTTTTGTCTAGATTTTATATGAAGATATTCCCGTTTCCAACGAAATCTTTAGAGGTATCCAAATATCCACTTACAGATTCTACAAAAAGAGAGTATCCAAACTGCTGTATCAAAAGAATGGTTGAACTCTGTTAGTTGAGGACACTCATCACAAGCTTCTGAGAACGATTCTGTCTAGATTTTATATGAAGATATTCCCGTTTCCAACGAAATCTTCACAGTTATCCAAATATCCACTTGCAGATTCTACCAAAAGGGGGTTTTCAAACTTCTGTATCAAAAGAAAGGTTGAACTCTGTTAGTTGAGGACACACATCACAAAGAAGTTTCGAAGAATGCTTCTGTCTAGATTTTATATGAAGATATTCCCGTTTCCAACGAACTCTTCACAGTTATCCAAATATCCACTTGCCGATTCTACAAAAAGAGTGTTTCCAAACTGCTGTATCAAAAGAAAGGTTGAACTCTGTAAGTAGAGAAAACACATCACAAAGAAGTTTCTGAGAATGCTTCTGTCTAGATTTTATATGAAGATATTCCCGTTTCCAACGAAATCTTCAAAGTTATCCAAATATCCACTTGCAGATTCTACAAAAAGAGTGTTTCCAAACTACTGTATCAACAGAAAGGTTCAACTCTGGTAACTGAGTACACACATCCCGATTAAGTTTCTGAGAATCTTTCTGTCTCTTTTTTATGGGAAGATATTTCTGTTTTCACCGTAGGCCTGAATTCGCTCAAAATGTCCACTTCCAGATACTACAGAAAGAGTGTTTCAAACCTGGGCTATGAAAGGGAATGTTCAGCTCTGTGACTTGAATGCAGATATCACAAAGCAGTTTCTGACAGTGCTTCTGTGTAGATTTTAGATGAAGATATTCCCGTTTCCAACGAAATCGTTAGAGCTATCCAAATATCCACTTACAGATTCTACAAAAAGAGAGTTTCCAAACTGCTCTATTTAAAGAAAGGTTGAACTCTGTTAGTTGAGGACGCACACCACAAAGAAGTTTCTGAGAATGCTTTTGTCTAGATTTTATATGAAGATATTCCCGTTTCCAACGAAATCTTTAGAGGTATCCAAATATCCACATACAGATTCTACAAAAAGAGAGTATCCAAACTGCTGTATCAAAAGAATGGTTGAACTCTGTTAGTTGAGGACACTCATCACAAGCTTCTGAGAACGATTCTGTCTAGATTTTGTATGAAGATATTCCCATTTCCAACGAAATCTTCACAGTTATCCAAATATCCACTTGCAGATTCTACCAAAAGGGGGTTTTCAAACTTCTGTATCAAAAGAAAGGTTGAACTCTGTTAGTTGAGGACACACATCACAAAGAAGTTTCGAAGAATGCTTCTGTCTAGATTTTATATGAAGATATTCCCGTTTCCAACGAACTCTTCACAGTTATCCAAATATCCACTTGCCGATTCTACAAAAAGAGTGTTTCCAAACTGCTGTATCAAAAGAAAGGTTGAACTCTGTAAGTAGAGAAAACACATCACAAAGAAGTTTCTGAGAATGCTTCTGTCTAGATTTTATATGAAGATATTCCCGTTTCCAACGAAATCTTCAAAGTTATCCAAATATCCACTTGCAGATTCTACAAAAAGAGTGTTTCCAAACTACTGTATCAACAGAAAGGTTCAACTCTGGTAACTGAGTACACACTTCCCGATTAAGTTTCTGAGAATCTTTCTGTCTCTTTTTTATGGGAAGATATTTCTGTTTTCACCGTAGGCCTGAATTCGCTCAAAATGTCCACTTCCAGATACTACAGAAAGAGTGTTTCAAACCTGGGCTATGAAAGGGAATGTTCAGCTCTGTGACTTGAATGCAGATATCACAAAGCAGTTTCTGACAGTGCTTCTGTGTAGATTTTAGATGAAGATATTCCCGTTTCCAACGAAATCCTTAGAGCTATCCAAATATCCACTTACAGATTCTACAAAAAAAGAGTTTCCAAACTGCTCTATTTAAAGAAAGGTTGAACTCTGTTAGTTGAGGACGCACACCACAAAGAAGTTTCTGAGAATGCTTTTGTCTAGATTTTATATGAAGATATTCCCGTTTCCAACGAAATCTTTAGAGGTATCCAAATATCCACTTACAGATTCTACAAAAAGAGAGTATCCAAACTGCTGTATCAAAAGAATGGTTGAACTCTGTTAGTTGAGGACACTCATCACAAGCTTCTGAGAACGATTCTGTCTAGATTTTATATGAAGATATTCCCGTTTCCAACGAAATCTTCACAGTTATCCAAATATCCACTTGCAGATTCTACCAAAAGGGGGTTTTCAAACTTCTGTATCAAAAGAAAGGTTGAACTCTGTTAGTTGAGGACACACATCACAAAGAAGTTTCGAAGAATGCTTCTGTCTAGATTTTATATGAAGATATTCCCGTTTCCAACGAACTCTTCACAGTTATCCAAATATCCACTTGCCGATTCTACAAAAAGAGTGTTTCCAAACTGCTGTATCAAAAGAAAGGTTGAACTCTGTAAGTAGAGAAAACACATCACAAAGAAGTTTCTGAGAATGCTTCTGTCTAGATTTTATATGAAGATATTCCCGTTTCCAACGAAATCTTCAAAGTTATCCAAATATCCACTTGCAGATTCTACAAAAAGAGTGTTTCCAAACTACTGTATCAACAGAAAGGTTCAACTCTGGTAACTGAGTACACACATCCCGATTAAGTTTCTGAGAATCTTTCTGTCTCTTTTTTATGGGAAGATATTTCTGTTTTCACCGTAGGCCTGAATTCGCTCAAAATGTCCACTTCCAGATACTACAGAAAGAGTGTTTCAAACCTGGGCTATGAAAGGGAATGTTCAGCTCTGTGACTTGAATGCAGATATCACAAAGCAGTTTCTGACAGTGCTTCTGTGTAGATTTTAGATGAAGATATTCCCGTTTCCAACGAAATCGTTAGAGCTATCCAAATATCCACTTACAGATTCTACAAAAAGAGAGTTTCCAAACTGCTCTATTTAAAGAAAGGTTGAACTCTGTTAGTTGAGGACGCACACCACAAAGAAGTTTCTGAGAATGCTTTTGTCTAGATTTTATATGAAGATATTCCCGTTTCCAACGAAATCTTTAGAGGTATCCAAATATCCACATACAGATTCTACAAAAAGAGAGTATCCAAACTGCTGTATCAAAAGAATGGTTGAACTCTGTTAGTTGAGGACACTCATCACAAGCTTCTGAGAACGATTCTGTCTAGATTTTATATGAAGATATTCCCGTTTCCAACGAAATCTTCACAGTTATCCAAATATCCACTTGCAGATTCTACCAAAAGGGGGTTTTCAAACTTCTGTATCAAAAGAAAGGTTGAACTCTGTTAGTTGAGGACACACATCACAAAGAAGTTTCGAAGAATGCTTCTGTCTAGATTTTATATGAAGATATTCCCGTTTCCAACGAACTCTTCACAGTTATCCAAATATCCACTTGCCGATTCTACAAAAAGAGTGTTTCCAAACTGCTGTATCAAAAGAAAGGTTGAACTCTGTAAGTAGAGAAAACACATCACAAAGAAGTTTCTGAGAATGCTTCTGTCTAGATTTTATATGAAGATATTCCCGTTTCCAACGAAATCTTCAAAGTTATCCAAATATCCACTTGCAGATTCTACAAAAAGAGTGTTTCCAAACTACTGTATCAACAGAAAGGTTCAACTCTGGTAACTGAGTACACACATCCCGATTAAGTTTCTGAGAATCTTTCTGTCTCTTTTTTATGGGAAGATATTTCTGTTTTCACCGTAGGCCTGAATTCGCTCAAAATGTCCACTTCCAGATACTACAGAAAGAGTGTTTCAAACCTGGGCTATGAAAGGGAATGTTCAGCTCTGTGACTTGAATGCAGATATCACAAAGCAGTTTCTGACAGTGCTTCTGTGTAGATTTTAGATGAAGATATTCCCGTTTCCAACGAAATCGTTAGAGCTATCCAAATATCCACTTACAGATTCTACAAAAAGAGAGTTTCCAAACTGCTCTATTTAAAGAAAGGTTGAACTCTGTTAGTTGAGGACGCACACCACAAAGAAGTTTCTGAGAATGCTTTTGTCTAGATTTTATATGAAGATATTCCCGTTTCCAACGAAATCTTTAGAGGTATCCAAATATCCACTTACAGATTCTACAAAAAGAGAGTATCCAAACTGCTGTATCAAAAGAATGGTTGAACTCTGTTAGTTGAGGACACTCATCACAAGCTTCTGAGAACGATTCTGTCTAGATTTTATATGAAGATATTCCCGTTTCCAACGAAATCTTCACAGTTATCCAAATATCCACTTGCAGATTCTACCAAAAGGGGGTTTTCAAACTTCTGTATCAAAAGAAAGGTTGAACTCTGTTAGTTGAGGACACACATCACAAAGAAGTTTCGAAGAATGCTTCTGTCTAGATTTTATATGAAGATATTCCCGTTTCCAACGAACTCTTCACAGTTATCCAAATATCCACTTGCCGATTCTACAAAAAGAGTGTTTCCAAACTGCTGTATCAAAAGAAAGGTTGAACTCTGTAAGTAGAGAAAACACATCACAAAGAAGTTTCTGAGAATGCTTCTGTCTAGATTTTATATGAAGATATTCCCGTTTCCAACGAAATCTTCAAAGTTATCCAAATATCCACTTGCAGATTCTACAAAAAGAGTGTTTCCAAACTACTGTATCAACAGAAAGGTTCAACTCTGGTAACTGAGTACACACATCCCGATTAAGTTTCTGAGAATCTTTCTGTCTCTTTTTTATGGGAAGATATTTCTGTTTTCACCGTAGGCCTGAATTCGCTCAAAATGTCCACTTCCAGATACTACAGAAAGAGTGTTTCAAACCTGGGCTATGAAAGGGAATGTTCAGCTCTGTGACTTGAATGCAGATATCACAAAGCAGTTTCTGACAGTGCTTCTGTGTAGATTTTAGATGAAGATATTCCCGTTTCCAACGAAATCGTTAGAGCTATCCAAATATCCACTTACAGATTCTACAAAAAGAGAGTTTCCAAACTGCTCTATTTAAAGAAAGGTTGAACTCTGTTAGTTGAGGACGCACACCACAAAGAAGTTTCTGAGAATGCTTTTGTCTAGATTATATATGAAGATATTCCCGTTTCCAACGAAATCTTTAGAGGTATCCAAATATCCACTTACAGATTCTACAAAAAGAGAGTATCCAAACTGCTGTATCAAAAGAATGGTTGAACTCTGTTAGTTGAGGACACTCATCACAAGCTTCTGAGAACGATTCTGTCTAGATTTTATATGAAGATATTCCCGTTTCCAACGAAATCTTCACAGTTATCGAAATATCCACTTGCAGATTCTACCAAAAGGGGGTTTTCAAACTTCTGTATCAAAAGAAAGGTTGAACTCTGTTAGTTGAGGACACACATCACAAAGAAGTTTCGAAGAATGCTTCTGTCTAGATTTTATATGAAGATATTCCCGTTTCCAATGAAATTGTTAGAGGTATCCAAATATCCACTTACGGATTCTACAAAAAGAGTGTTTCCAAACTGCTCTATCAAAAGAAAGGTGGAACTCGGTTAGTTGAAGACACACATCAAAAAGATGTTTCTGAGAATGCTTCTGTCTAGATTTTATTTGAAGATATTCCCATTTCCAACGAAATCTTCACAGTTATCCAAATATCCACTTGCAGATTCTACAAAAAGAGTGTTTCCAAACTACAGTGTCAAAAGAAAGTTTGAACTCTGTTAGTGGAGGACACACATCACAATGAAGTTTCTGAGAATGCTTCTGTTTAGATTTTATATGAAGATATTCCCGTTTCCAACGAAATCTTCACTGTTATCCAAATATCCACTTGCAGATTCTTCTAAAAGAGGGTTTCCAAACTGCTGTATGAAAGGAAAGGTTGAACTCCTTTAGTTGAGGAAACTCATGTCAAAGAAGTTTCTGAGAATGCTTCCATCTAGATTTTATATGAAGATATTCCAGTTTCCAACGAAATCTTCAAAGTTATCCAAATATCCACTTGCAGATTCTACAAAAAGTGTGTTTCCAAACTACTGTATCAACAGAAAGGTTCAACTCTGGTAACTGAGTACACACATCCCGATTAAGTTTCTGAGAATCTTTCTGTCTCTTTTTTATGGGAAGATATTTCTGTTTTCACCGTAGGCCTGAATTCGCTCAAAATGTCCACTTCCAGATACTACAGAAAGAGTGTTTCAAACCTGGGCTATGAAAGGGAATGTTCAGCTCTGTGACTTGAATGCAGATATCACAAAGCAGTTTCTGACAGTGCTTCTGTGTAGATTTTAGATGAAGATATTCCCGTTTCCAACGAAATCGCTAGAGCTATCCAAATATCCACTTACAGATTCTACAAAAAGAGAGTTTCCAAACTGCTCTATTTAAAGAAAGGTTGAACTCTGCTAGTTGAGGACGCACACCACAAGGAAGTTTCTGAGAATGCTTTTGTCTAGATTTTATATGAAGATATTCCCGTTTCCAACGAAATCTTTAGAGGTATCCAAATATCCACTTACAGATTCTACAAAAAGAGAGTATCCAAACTGCTGTATCAAAAGAATGGTTGAACTCTGTTAGTTGAGGACACTCATCACAAGCTTCTGAGAATGCTTCTGTCTAGATTTTATATGAAGATATTCCCGTTTCCAACGAACTCTTCACAGTTATCCAAATATCCACTTGCCGATTCTACAAAAAGAGTGTTTACAAACTGCTGTATCAAAAGAAAGGTTGAACTCTGTAAGTAGAGAAAACACATCACAAAGAAGTTTCTGAGAATGCTTCTGTCTAGATTTTATATGAAGATATTCCCGTTTCCAACGAAATCTTCAAAGTTATCCAAATATCCACTTGCAGATTCTACAAAAAGAGTGTTTCCAAACTACTGTATCAACAGAAAGGTTCAACTCTGGTAACTGAGTACACACATCCCGATTAAGTTTCTGAGAATCTTTCTGTCTCTTTTTTATGGGAAGATATTTCTGTTTTCACCGTAGGCCTGAATTCGCTCAAAATGTCCACTTCCAGATACTACAGAAAGAGTGTTTCAAACCTGGGCTATGAAAGGGAATGTTCAGCTCTGTGACTTGAATGCAGATATCACAAAGCAGTTTCTGACAGTGCTTCTGTGTAGATTTTAGATGAACATATTCCCGTTTCCAACGAAATCGTTAGGGCTATCCAAATATCCACTTACAGATTCTACAAAAAGAGAGTTTCCAAACTGCTCTATTTAAAGAAAGGTTGAACTCTGTTAGTTGAGGACGCACACCACGAAGAAGTTTCTGAGAATGCTTTTGTCTAGATTTTATATGAAGATATTCCCGTTTCCAACGAAATCTTTAGAGGTATCCAAATATCCACTTACAGATTCTACAAAAAGAGAGTATCCAAACTGCTGTATCAAAAGAATGGTTGAACTCTGTTAGTTGAGGACACTCATCACAACCTTCTGAGAATGGTTCTGTCTAGATTTTATATGAAGATATTCCCGTTTCCAACGAAATCTTCACAGTTATCCAAATATCCACATGCAGATTCTACCAAAAGGGGGTTTTCAAACTTCTGTATCAAAAGAAAGGTTGAACTCTGTTAGTTGAGGACACACATCACAAAGAAGTTTCGAAGAATGCTTCTGTCTAGATTTTATATGAAGATATTCCCGTTTCCAATGAAATTGTTAGAGGTATCCAAATATCCACTTACGGATTCTACAAAAAGAGTGTTTCCAAACTGCTCTATCAAAAGAAAGGTGGAACTCGGTTAGTTGAAGGCACACATCAAAAAGATGTTTCTGAGAATGCTTCTGTCTAGATTTTATTTGAAGATATTCCCATTTCCAACGAAATCTTCACAGTTATCCAAATATCCACTTGCAGATTCTACAAAAAGAGTGTTTCCAAACTACAGTGTCAAAAGAAAGTTTGAACTCTGTTAGTGGAGGACACACATCACAATGAAGTTTCTGAGAATGCTTCTGTTTAGATTTTATATGAAGATATTCCCGTTTCCAACGAAATCTTCACTGTTATCCAAATATCCACTTGCAGATTCTTCTAAAAGAGGGTTTCCAAACTGCTGTATGAAAAGAAAGTTTGAACTCCTTTAGTTGAGGAAACTCATGTCAAAGAAGTTTCTGAGAATGCTTCCGTCTAGATTTTATATGAAGATATTCCCGTTTCCAACGAAATTCTCACAGTTATCCAAATATCCACTTGCAGATTCTACCAAAAGAATGTTTCCAAACTGCTGTATCAAAAGAATGGTTGAGCTCCGTTAGTTGAGGACACTCATCACAAACAAGCTTTTGAGAATGCTTCTGTCTAGATTTTATATGAAGATATTCCCGTTTCCAACGAACTCTTCACAGTTACCCAAATATCCACTTGCCGATTCTACAAAAAGAGTGTTTACAAACTGCTGTATCAAAAGAAAGGTTGAACTCTGTAAGTAGAGAAAACACATCACAAAGAAGTTTCTGAGAATGCTTCTGTCTAGATTTTATATGAAGATATTCCCGTTTCCAATGAAATCTTCAAAGTTATCCAAATATCCACTTGCAGATTCTACAAAAAGAGTGTTTCCAAACTACTGTATCAACAGAAAGGTTCAACTCTGGTAACTGAGTACACACATCCCGATTAAGTTTCTGAGAATCTTTCTGTCTCTTTTTTATGGGAAGATATTTCTGTTTTCACCGTAGGCCTGAATTCGCTCAAAATGTCCACTTCCAGATACTACAGAAAGAGTGTTTCAAACCTGGGCTATGAAAGGGAATGTTCAGCTCTGTGACTTGAATGCAGATATCACAAAGCAGTTTCTGACAGTGCTTCTGTGTAGATTTTAGATGAAGATATTCCCGTTTCCAACGAAATCCTTAGAGCTATCCAAATATCCACTTACAGATTCAACAAAAAGAGAGTTTCCAAACTGCTCTATTTAAAGAAAGGTTGAACTCTGTTAGTTGAGGACGCACACCACAAGGAAGTTTCTGAGAATGCTTTTGTCTAGATTTTATATGAAGATATTCCCGTTTCCAACGAAATCTTCAAAGTTATCCAAATATCCACTTGCAGATTCTACAAAAAGAGAGTATCCAAACTGCTGTATCAAAAGAATGGTTGAACTCTGTTAGTTGAGGACACTCATCACAAGCTTCTGAGAACGCTTCTGTCTAGATTTTATATGAAGATATTCCCGTTTCCAACGAAATCTTCACAGTTATCCAAATATCCACATGCAGATTCTACCAAAAGGGGATTTTCAAACTTCTGTATCAAAAGAAAAGTTGAACTCTGTTAGTTGAGGACACACATCACAAAGAAGTTTCGAAGAATGCTTCTGTCTAGATTTTATATGAAGATATTCCCGTTTCCAATGAAATTGTTAGAGGTATCCAAATATCCACTTACAGATTCGACAAAAAGGGTGTTTCCAAACTGCTCTATCAAAAGAAAGGTGGAACTCGGTTAATTGAAGACACACATCAAAAAGATGTTTCTGAGAATGCTTCTGTCTAGAATTTATTTGAAGATATTCCCATTTCCTACGAAATCTTCACAGTTATCCAAATATCCACTTGCAGATTCTACAAAAAGAGTGTTTCCAAACTACAGTGTCAAAAGAAAGTTTGAACTCTGTTAGTGGAGGACACACATCACAATGAAGTTTCTGAGAATGCTTCTGTTTAGATTTTATATGAAGATATTCCCGTTTCCAACGAAATCTTCACTGTTATCCAAATATCCACTTGCAGATTCTTCTAAAAGAGGGTTTCCAAACTGCTGTATGAAAAGAAAGGTTGAACTCCTTTAGTTGAGGAAACTCATGTCAAAGAAGTTTCTGAGAATGCTTCCGTCTAGATTTTATATGAAGATATTCCCGTTTCCAACGAACTCTTCACAGTTACCCAAATATCCACTTGCCGATTCTACAAAAAGAGTGTTTCCAAACTGCTGTATCAAAAGAAAGGTTGAACTCTGTAAGTAGAGAAAACACATCACAAAGAAGTTTCTGAGAATGCTTCTGTCTAGATTTTATATGAAGATATTCCCGTTTCCAATGAAATTGTTAGAGGTATCCAAATATCCACTTACAGATTCTACAAAAAGAGTGTTTCCAAACTGCTCTATCAAAAGAAAGGTTGAACTCGGTTCGTTGAAGACACACATCAAAAAGATGTTTCTGAGAATGCTTCTGTCTAGATTTTATTTGAAGATATTCCCATTTCCAACGAAATCTTCACAGTTATCGAAATATCCACTTGCAGATTCTACAAAAAGAGTGTTTCCAAACTACAGTGTCAAAAGAAAGTTTGAACTCCGTTAGTGGAGGACACACATCACAATGAAGTTTCTGAGAATGCTTCTGTTTAGATTTTATATGAAGATATTCCCGTTTCCAACGAAATCTTCACTGTTATCCAAATATCCACTTGAAGATTCTTCTAAAAGAGGGTTTCCAAACTGCTGTATGAAAAGAAAGGTTGAACTCCTTTAGTTGAGGAAACTCATGTCAAAGAAGTTTCTGAGAATGCTTCCGTCTAGATTTTATATGAAGATATTCCCGTTTCCAACGAAATTTTCACAGTTATCCAAGTATCCACTTGCAGCTTCTACCAAAAGAGTGTTTCCAAACTGCTGTATCAAAAGAATGGTTGAGCTCCGTTAGTTGAGGACACTCATCACAAACAAGCTTTTGAGAATGCTTCTGTCTAGGTTTTATATGAAGATATTCCCGTTTCCAACGAACTCTTTAGAGGTATCCAAATATCCACTTACAGATTCTACAAAAAGAGAGTATCCAAACTGCTGTATCAAAAGAATGGTTGAACTCTGTTAGTTGAGGACACTCATCACAAGCTTCTGAGAATGGTTCTGTCTAGATTTTATATGAAGATATTCCCGTTTCCAACGAAATCTTCACAGTTATCCAAATATCCACATGCAGATTCTACCAAAAGGGGGTTTTCAAACTTCTGTATCAAAAGAAAGGTTGAACTCTGTTAGTTGAGGACACACATCACAAAGAAGTTTCGAAGAATGCTTCTGTCTAGATTTTATATGAAGATATTCCCGTTTCCAATGAAATTGTTAGAGGTATCCAAATATCCACTTACAGATTCTACAAAAAGGGTGTTTCCAAACTGCTCTATCAAAAGAAAGGTGGAACTCGGTTAATTGAAGACACACATCAAAAAGATGTTTCTGAGAATGCTTCTGTCTAGATTTTATTTGAAGATATTCCCATTTCCAACGAAATCTTCACAGTTATCCAAATATCCACTTGCAGATTCTACAAAAAGAGTGTTTCCAAACTACAGTGTCAAAAGAAAGTTTGAACTCTGTTAGTGGAGGACACACATCACAATGAAGTTTCTGAGAATGCTTCTGTTTAGATTTTATATGAAGATATTCCCGTTTCCAACGAAATCTTCACTGTTATCCAAATATCCACTTGCAGATTCTTCTAAAAGAGGGTTTCCAAACTGCTGTATGAAAAGAAAGGTTGAACTCCTTTAGTTGAGGAAACTCATGTCAAAGAAGTTTCTGAGAATGCTTCCGTCTAGATTTTATATGAAGATATTCCCGTTTCCAACGAAATTCTCACAGTTATCCAAATATCCACTTGCAGATTCTACCAAAAGAATGTTTCCAAACTGCTGTATCAAAAGAATGGTTGAGCACCGTTAGTTGAGGACACTCATCACAAACAAGCTTTTGAGAATGCTTCTGTCTAGATTTTATATGAAGATATTCCCGTTTCCAACGAACTCTTCACAGTTACCCAAATATCCACTTGCCGATTCTACAAAAAGAGTGTTTACAAACTGCTGTATCAAAAGAAAGGTTGAACTCTGTAAGTAGAGAAAACACATCACAAAGAAGTTTCTGAGAATGCTTCTGTCTAGATTTTATGTGAAGATATTCCCGTTTCCAATGAAATTGTTAGAGGTATCCAAATATCCACTTACAGATTCTACAAAAAGAGTGTTTCCAAACTGCTCTATCAAAAGAAAGGTGGAACTCGGTTCGTTGAAGACACACATCAAAAAGATGTTTCTGAGAATGCTTCTGTCTAGATTTTATTTGAAGATATTCCCATTTCCAACGAAATCTTCACAGTTATCGAAATATCCACCTGCAGATTCTACAAAAAGAGTGTTTCCAAACTACAGTGTCAAAAGAAAGTTTGAACTCTGTTAGTGGAGGACACACATCACAATGAAGTTTCTGAGAATGCTTCTGTTTAGATTTTATATGAAGATATTCCCGTTTTCAACGAAATCTTCACTGTTATCCAAATATCCACTTGAAGATTCTTCTAAAAGAGGGTTTCCAAACTGCTGTATGAAAAGAAAGGTTGAACTCCTTTAGTTGAGGAAACTCATGTCAAAGAAGTTTCTGAGAATGCTTCCGTCTAGATTTTATATGAAGATATTCCCGTTTCCAACGAAATTTTCACAGTTATCCAAGTATCCACTTGCAGATTCTACCAAAAGAGTGTTTCCAAACTGCTGTATCAAAAGAATGGTTGAGCTCCGTTAGTTGAGGACACTCATCACAAACAAGCTTTTGAGAATGCTTCTGTCTAGATTTTATATGAAGATATTCCCGTTTCCAACGAACTCTTCACAGTTATCCAAATATCCACTTGCCGATTCTACAAAAAGGGTGTTTCCAAACTGCTGTATCAAAAGAAAGGTTGAACTCTGTAAGTAGAGAAAACACATCACAAAGAAGTTTCTGAGAATGCTTCTGTCTAGATTTTATATGAAGATATTCCCGTTTCCAACGAAATCTTCAAAGTTATCCAAATATCCACTTGCAGATTCTACAAAAAGAGTGTTTCCAAACTACTGTATCAACAGAAAGGTTCAACTCTGGTAACTGAGTACACACATCCCGATTAAGTTTCTGAGAATCTTTCTGTCTCTTTTTTATGGGAAGATATTTCTGTTTTCACCGTAGGCCTGAATTCGCTCAAAATGTCCACTTCCAGATACTACAGAAAGATTGTTTCAAACCTGCGCTATGAAAGGGAATGTTCAGCTCTGTGACTTGAACGCAGATATCACAAAGCAGTTTCTGACAGTGCTTCTGTGTAGATTTCAGATGAAGATATTCCCGTTTCCAACGAAATCGTTAGAGCTATCCAAATATCCACTTACAGATTCTACAAAAAGAGAGTTTCCAAACTGCTCTATTTAAAGAAAGGTTGAACTCTGTTAGTTGAGGACGCACACCACAAAGAAGTTTCTGAGAATGCTTTTGTCTAATTTTTATATGAAGATATTCCCGCTTCCAACGAAATCTTTAGAGGTATCCAAATATCCACTTACAGATTCTACAAAAGAGAGTATCCAAACTGCTGTATCAAAAGAATGGTTGAACTCTGTTAGTTGAGGACACTCATCACAAGCTTCTGAGAACGCTTCTGTCTAGATTTTATATGAAGATATTCCCGTTTCCAACGAAATCTTCACAGTTATCCAAATATCCACATGCAGATTCTACCAAAATGGGGTTTTCAAACTTCTGTATCAAAAGAAAGGTTGAACTCTGTTAGTTGAGGACACACATCACAAAGAAGTTTCGAAGAATGCTTCTGTCTAGATTTTATATGAAGATATTCCCGTTTCCAAAGAAATTGTTAGAGGTATCCAAATATCCACTTACGGATTCTACAAAAAGAGTGTTTCCAAACTGCTCTATAAAAAGAAAGGTGGAACTCGGTTAGTTGAAGACACACATCAAAAAGATGTTTCTGAGAATGCTTCTGTCTAGATTTTATTTGAAGATATTCCCATTTCCAACGAAATCTTCACAGTTATCCAAATATCCACTTTCAGATTCTACAAAAAGAGTGTTTCCAAACTACAGTGTCAAAAGAAAGTTTGAACTCTGTTAGTGGAGGACACACATCACAATGAAGTTTCTGAGAATGCTTCTGTTTAGATTTTATATGAAGATATTCCCGTTTCCAATGAAATCTTCACTGTTATCCTAATATCCACTTGCAGATTCTTCTAAAAGAGGGTTTCCAAACTGCTGTATGAAAAGAAAGGTTGAACTCCTTTAGTTGAGGAAACTCATGTCTAAGAAGTTTCTGAGAATGCTTCCGTCTAGATTTTATATGAAGATATTCCCGTTTCCAACGAAATTCTCACAGTTATCCAAATATCCACTTGCAGATTCTACCAAAAGAATGTTTCCAAACTGCTGTATCAAAAGAATGTTTGAGCTCCGTTAGTTGAGGACACTCATCACAAACAAGCTTTTGAGAATGCTTCTGTCTAGATTTTATATGAAGATATTCCCGTTTCCAACGAACTCTTCACAGTTACCCAAATATCCACTTGCCGATTCTACAAAAAGAGTGTTTACAAACTGCTGTATCAAAAGAAAGGTTGAACTCTGTAAGTAGAGAAAACACATCACAAAGAAGTTTCTGAGAATGCTTCTGTCTAGATTTTACATGAAGATATTCCCGTTTCCAACGAAATCTTCAAAGTTATCCAAATATCCACTTGCAGATTCTACAAAAAGTGTGTTTCCAAACTACTGTATCAACAGAAAGGTTCAACTCTGGTAACTGAGTACACACATCCCGATTAAGTTTCTGAGAATCTTTCTGTCTCTTTTTTATGGGAAGATATTTCTGTTTTCACCGTAGGCCTGAATTCGCTCAAAATGTCCACTTCCAGATACTACAGAAAGAGTGTTTCAAACCTGCGCTATGAAAGGGAATGTTCAGCTCTGTGACTTGAACGCAGATATCACAAAGCAGTTTCTGACAGTGCTTCTGTGTAGATTTCAGATGAAGATATTCCCGTTTCCAACGAAATCGTTAGAGCTATCCAAATATCCACTTACAGATTCTACAAAAAGAGAGTTTCCAAACTGCTCTATTTAAAGAAAGGTTGAACTCTGTTAGTTGAGGACGCACACCACAAAGAAGTTTCTGAGAATGCTTTTGTCTAATTTTTATATGAAGATATTCCCGCTTCCAACGAAATCTTTAGAGGTATCCAAATATCCACTTACAGATTCTACAAAAGAGAGTATCCAAACTGCTGTATCAAAAGAATGGTTGAACTCTGTTAGTTGAGGACACTCATCACAAGCTTCTGAGAACGCTTCTGTCTAGATTTTATATGAAGATATTCCCGTTTCCAACGAAATCTTCACAGTTATCCAAATATCCACATGCAGATTCTACCAAAATGGGGTTTTCAAACTTCTGTATCAAAAGAAAGGTTGAACTCTGTTAGTTGAGGACACACATCACAAAGAAGTTTCGAAGAATGCTTCTGTCTAGATTTTATATGAAGATATTCCCGTTTCCAATGAAATTGTTAGAGGTATCCAAATATCCACTTACGGATTCTACAAAAAGAGTGTTTCCAAACTGCTCTATAAAAAGAAAGGTGGAACTCGGTTAGTTGAAGACACACATCAAAAAGATGTTTCTGAGAATGCTTCTGTCTAGATTTTATTTGAAGATATTCCCATTTCCAACGAAATCTTCACAGTTATCCAAATATCCACTTTCAGATTCTACAAAAAGAGTGTTTCCAAACTACAGTGTCAAAAGAAAGTTTGAACTCTGTTAGTGGAGGACACACATCACAATGAAGTTTCTGAGAATGCTTCTGTTTAGATTTTATATGAAGATATTCCCGTTTCCAATGAAATCTTCACTGTTATCCAAATATCCACTTGCAGATTCTTCTAAAAGAGGGTTTCCAAACTGCTGTATGAAAAGAAAGGTTGAACTCCTTTAGTTGAGGAAACTCATGTCTAAGAAGTTTCTGAGAATGCTTCCGTCTAGATTTTATATGAAGATATTCCCGTTTCCAACGAAATTCTCACAGTTATCCAAATATCCACTTGCAGATTCTACCAAAAGAATATTTCCAAACTGCTGTATCAAAAGAATGGTTGAGCTCCGTTAGTTGAGGACACTCATCACAAACAAGCTTTTGAGAATGCTTCTGTCTAGATTTTATATGAAGATATTCCCGTTTCCAACGAACTCTTCACAGTTATCCAAATATCCACTTGCCGATTCTACAAAAAGAGTGTTTACAAACTGCTGTATCAAAAGAAAGGTTGAACTCTGTAAGTAGAGAAAACACATCACAAAGAAGTTTCTGAGAATGCTTCTGTCTAGATTTTATGTGAAGATATTCCCGTTTCCAACGAAATCTTCAAAGTTATCCAAATATCCACTTGCAGATTCGACAAAAAGTGTGTTTCCAAACTACTGTATCAACAGAAAGGTTCAACTCTGGTAACTGAGTACACACATCCCGATTAAGTTTCTGAGAATCTTTCTGTCTCTTTTTTATGGGAAGATATTTCTGTTTTCACCGTAGGCCTGAATTCGCTCAAAATGTCCACTTCCAGATACTACAGAAAGAGTGTTTCAAACCTGGGCTATGAAAGGGAATGTTCAGCTCTGTGACTTGAATGCAGATATCACAAAGCAGTTTCTGACAGTGCTTCTGTGTAGATTTTAGATGAAGATATTCCCGTTTCCAACGAAATCGTTAGAGCTATCCAAATATCCACTTACAGATTCTACAAAAAGAGAGTTTCCAAACTGCTCTATTTAAAGAAAGGTTGAACTCTACTAGTTGAGGACGCACACCACGAAGAAGTTTCTGAGAATGCTTTTGTCAAGATTTTATATGAAGATATTCCCGTTTCCAACGAAATCTTTAGAGGTATCCAAATATCCACTTACAGATTCTACAAAAAGAGAGTATCCAAACTGCTGTATCAAAAGAATGGTTGAACTCTGTTAGTTGAGGACACTCATCTCAAGCTTCTGAGAATGGTTCTGTCTAGATTTTATATGAAGATATTCAAATTTCCAACGAAATCTTCACAGTTATCCAAATATCCACATGCAGATTCTACCAAAAGAGGGTTTTCAAACTTCTGTATCAAAAGAAAGGTTGAACTCTGTTAGTTGAGGACACACATCACAAAGAAGTTTCGAAGAATGCTTCTGTCTAGATTTTATATGAAGATATTCCCGTTTCCAATGAAATTGTTAGAGGTATCCAAATATCCACTTACAGATTCTACAAAAAGGGTGTTTCCAAACTGCTCTATCAAAAGAAAGGTGGAACTCGGTTAATTGAAGACACACATCAAAAAGATGTTTCTGAGAATGCTTCTGTCTAGATTTTATTTGAAGGTATTCCCATTTCCAACGAAATCTTCACAGTTATCGAAATATCCACTTGCAGATTCAACAAAAAGAGTGTTTCCAAACTACAGTGTCAAAAGAAAGTTTGAACTCCGTTAGTGGAGGACACACATCACAATGAAGTTTCTGAGAATGCTTCTGTTTAGATTTTATATGAAGATATTCCCGTTTCCAACGAAATCTTCACTGTTATCCAAATATCCACTTGCAGATTCTTCTAAAAGAGGGTTTCCAAACTGCTGTATGAAAAGAAAGGTTGAACTCCTTTAGTTGAGGAAACTCATGTCAAAGAAGTTTCTGAGAATGCTTCCGTCTAGATTTTATATGAAGATGTTCCCGTTTCCAACGAAATTTTCACAGTTATCCAAATATCCACTTGCAGATTCTACCAAAAGAGTGTTTCCAAACTGCTGTATCAAAAGAATGGTTGAGCTCCGTTAGTTGAGGACACTCATCACAAACAAGCTTTTGAGAATGCTTCTGTCTAGATTTTATATGAAGATATTCCCGTTTCCAACGAACTCTTCACAGTTATCCAAATATCCACTTGCCGATTCTACAAAAAGAGTGTTTCCAAACTGCTGTATCAAAAGAAAGGTTGAACTCTGTAAGTAGAGAAAACACATCACAAAGAAGTTTCTGAGAATGCTTCTGTCTAGATTTTATATGAAGATATTCCCGTTTCCAACGAAATCTTCAAAGTTATCGAAATATCCACTTGCAGATTCTACAAAAAGTGTCTTTCCAAACTACAGTATCAACAGAAAGGTTCAACTCTGGTAACTGAGTACACACATCCCGATTAAGTTTCTGAGAATCTTTCTGTCTCCTTTTTATGGGAAGATATTTCTGTTTTCACCGTAGGCCTGAATTCGCTCAAAATATCCACTTCCAGATACTACAGAAAGAGTGTTTCAAACCTGGGCTATGAAAGGGAATGTTCAGCTCTGTGACTTGAATGCAGATATCACAAAGCAGTTTCTGACAGTGCTTCTGCGTAGATTTTAGATGAAGATATTTCCGTTTCCAACGAAATCGTTAGAGCTATCCAAATATCCACTTACAGATTCTACAAAAAGAGAGTTTCCAAACTGCTCTATTTAAAGAAAGGTTGAACTCTGTTAGTTGAGGACGCACACCACAAAGAAGTTTCTGAGAATGCTTTTGTCTAGATTTTATATGAAGATATTCCCGTTTCCAACGAAATCTTTAGAGGTATCCAAATATCCACTTACAGATTCTACAAAAAGAGAGTATCCAAACTGCTGTATCAAAAGAATGGTTGAACTCTGTTAGTTGAGGACACTCATCACAAGCTTCTGAGAACGCTTCTGTCTAGATTTTATATGAAGATATTCCCGTTTCCAACGAAATCTTCACTGTTATCCAAATATCCACTTGCAGATTCTACCAAAAGGGGGTTTTCAAACTTCTGTATCAAAAGAAAGGTTGAACTCTGTTAGTTGAGGACAAACATCACAAAGAAGTTTCGAAGAATGCTTCTGTTTAGATTTTATATGAAGATATTCCCGTTTCCAACGAAATCTTCACTGTTATCCTAATATCCACTTGCAGATTCTTCTAATAGAGGGTTTCCAAACTGCTGTATGAAAAGAAAGGTTGAACTCCTTTAGTTGAGGAAACTCATGTCAAAGAAGTTTCTGAGAATGCTTCCGTCTAGATTTTATATGTAGATATTCCCGTTTCCAACGAAATTCTCACAGTTATCCAAATATCCACTTGCAGATTCTACCAAAAGAATGTTTCCAAACTGCTGTATCAAAAGAATGGTTCAGCTCGGTTAGTTGAGGATACTCATCACAAACAAGCTTTTGAGAATGCTTCTGTCTAGATTTTATATGAAGATATTCCCGTTTCCAACGAAATCTTCAAAGTTATCCAAATATCCACTTGCAGATTCTACAAAAAGAGTGTTTCCAAACTACTGTATCAACAGAAAGGTTCAACTCTGGTAGCTGAGTACACACATCCCGATTAAGTTTCTGAGAATCTTTCTGTCTCTTTTTTATGGGAAGATATTTCTGTTTTCACCGTAGGCCTGAATTCGCTCAAAATGTCCACTTCCAGATACTACAGAAAGAGTGTTTCAAACCTGGGCTATGAAAGGGAATGTTCAGCTCTGTGACTTGAATGCAGATATCACAAAGCAGTTTCTGACAGTGCTTCTGTGTAGATTTTAGATGAACATATTCCCGTTTCCAACGAAATCGTTAGAGCTATCCAAATATCCACTTACAGATTCTACAAAAAGAGAGTTTCCAAACTGCTCTATTTAAAGAAAGGTTGAACTCTGTTAGTTGAGGATGCACACCACGAAGAAGTTTCTGAGAATGCTTTTGTCTAGATTTTATATGAAGATATTCCCGTTTCCAACGAAATCTTTAGAGGTATCCAAATATCCACTTACAGATTCTAAAAAAGAGAGTATCCAAACTGCTGTATCAAAAGAATGGTTGAACTCTGTTAGTTGAGGACACTCATCACAAGCTTCTGAGAACGCTTCTGTCTAGATTTTATATGAAGATATTCCCGTTTCCAACGAAATCTTCACAGTTATCCAAATATCCACATGCAGATTCTACCAAAAGGGGGTTTTCAAACTTCTGTATCAAAAGAAAGGTTGAACTCTGTTAGTTGAGGACACACATCACAAAGAAGTTTCGAAGAATGCTTCTGTCTAGATTTTACATGAAGATATTCCCGTTTCCAATGAAATTGATAGAGGTATCCAAATATCCACTTACGGATTCTACAAAAAGAGTGTTTCCAAACTGCTCTATCAAAAGAAAGGTGGAACTCGGTTAGTTGAAGACACACATCAAAAAGATGTTTCTGAGAATGCTTCTGTCTAGATTTTATTTGAAGATATTCCCATTTCCAACGAAATCTTCACAGTTATCCAAATATCCACTTGCAGATTCTACAAAAAGAGTGTTTCCAAACTACAGTGTCAAAAGAAAGTTTGAACTCTGTTAGTGGAGGACACACATCACAATGAAGTTTCTGAGAATGCTTCTGTTTAGATTTTATATGAAGATATTCCCGTTTCCAACGAAATCTTCACTGTTATCCAAATATCCACTTGCAGATTCTTCTAAAAGAGGGTTTCCAAACTGATGTATGAAAAGAAAGGTTGAACTCCTTTAGTTGAGGAAACTCATGTCAAAGAAGTTTCTGAGAATGCTTCCGTCTAGATTTTATATGAAGATATTCCCGTTTCCAACGAAATTCTCACAGTTATCCAAATATCCACTTGCAGATTCTACCAAAAGAGTGTTTCCAAACTGCTGTATCAACAGAATGGTTGAGCTCCGTTAGTTGAGGACACTCATCACAAACAAGCTTTTGAGAATGCTTCTGTCTAGATTTTATATGAAGATATTCCCGTTTCCAACGAACTCTTCACACTTACCCAAATAACCACTTGCCGATTCTACAAAAAGAGTATTTCCAAACTGATGTATCAAAAGAAAGGTTGAACTCTGTAAGTAGAGAAAACACATCACAAAGAAGTTTCTGAGAATGCTTCTGTCTAGATTTTATATGAAGATATTCCCGTTTCCAACGAAATCTTCAAAGTTATCCAAATATCCACTTGCAGATTCTACAAAAAGTGTGTTTCCAAACTACTGTATCAACAGAAAGGTTCAACTCTGGTAACCGAGTACACACATCCCGATTAAGTTTCTGAGAATCTTTCTGTCTCTTTTTTATGGGAAGATATTTCTGTTTTCACCGTAGGCCTGAATTCGCTCAAAATGTCCACTTCCAGATACTACAGAAAGAGTGTTTCAAACCTGGGCTATGAAAGGGAATGTTCAGCTCTGTGACTTGAATGCAGATATCACAAAGCAGTTTCTGACAGTGCTTCTGTGTAGATTTTAGATGAAGATATTCCCGTTTCCAACGAAATCCTTAGAGCTATCCAAATATCCACTTACAGATTCTACAAAAAGAGAGTTTCCAAACTGCTCTATTTAAAGAAAGGTTGAACTCTGCTAGTAGAGGACGCACACCACAAGGAAGTTTCTGAGAATGCTTTTGTCTAGATTTTATATGAAGATATTCCCGTTTCCAACGAAATCTTTAGAGGTATCCAAATATCCACTTACAGATTCTACAAAAAGAGAGTATCCAAACTGCTGTATCAAAAGAATGGTTGAACTCTGTTAGTTGAGGACACTCATCACAAAGAAGCTTCTGAGAATGCTTCTGTCTAGATTTTATATGAAGATATTCCCGTTTCCAACGAAATCTTCACAGTTATCCAAATATCCACATGCAGATTCTACCAAAAGGGGGTTTTCAAACTTCTGTATCAAAAGAAAGGTTGAACTCTGTTAGTTGAGGACACACATCACAAAGAAGTTTCGAAGAATGCTTCTGTCTAGATTTTACATGAAGATATTCCCGTTTCCAATGAAATTGTTAGAGGTATCCAAATATCCACTTACGGATTCTACAAAAAGAGTGTTTCCAAACTGCTCTATCAAAAGAAAGGTGGAACTCGGTTAGTTGAAGACACACATCAAAAAGATGTTTCTGAGAATGCTTCTGTCTAGATTTTATTTGAAGATATTCCCATTTCCAACGAAATCTTCACAGTTATCCAAATATCCACTTGCAGATTCTACAAAAAGAGTGTTTCCAAACTACAGTGTCAAAAGAAAATTTGAACTCTGTTAGTGGAGGACACACATCACAATGAAGTTTCTGAGAATGCTTCTGTTTAGATTTTATATGAAGATATTCCCGTTTCCAACGAAATCTTCACTGTTATCCAAATATCCACTTGCAGATTCTTCTAAAAGAGGGTTTCCAAACTGATGTATGAAAAGAAAGTTTGAACTCCTTTAGTTGAGGAAACTCATGTCAAAGAAGTTTCTGAGAATGCTTCCGTCTAGATTTTATATGAAGATATTCCCGTTTCCAACGAAATTCTCACAGTTATCCAAATATCCACTTGCAGATTCTACCAAAAGAGTGTTTCCAAACTGCTGTATCAACAGAATGGTTGAGCTCCGTTAGTTGAGGACACTCATCACAAACAAGCTTTTGAGAATGCTTCTGTCTAGATTTTATATGAAGATATTCCCGTTTCCAACGAACTCTTCACAGTTACTCAAATATCCACTTGCCGATTCTACAAAAAGAGTATTTCCAAACTGCTGTATCAAAAGAAAGGTTGAACTCTGTAAGTAGAGAAAACACATCACAAAGAAGTTTCTGAGAATGCTTCTGTCTAGATTTTATATGAAGATATTCCCGTTTCCAATGAAATCTTCAAAGTTATCCAAATATCCACTTGCAGATTCTACAAAAAGTGTGTTTCCAAACTACTGTATCAACAGAAAGGTTCAACTCTGGTAACTGAGTACACACATCCCGATTAAGTTTCTGAGAATCTTTCTGTCTCTTTTTTATGGGAAGATATTTCTGTTTTCACCGTAGGCCTGAATTCGCTCAAAATGTCCACTTCCAGATACTACAGAAAGAGTGTTTCAAACCTGGGCTATGAAAGGGAATGTTCAGCTCTGTGACTTGAATGCAGATATCACAAAGCAGTTTCTGACAGTGCTTCTGTGTAGATTTTAAATGAAGATATTCCCGTTTCCAATGAAATCGTTAGAGCTATCCAAATATCCACTTACAGATTCTACAAAAAGAGAGTTTCCAAACTGCTCTATTTAAAGAAAGGTTGAACTCTGCTAGTAGAGGACGCACACCACAAGGAAGTTTCTGAGAATGCTTTTGTCTAGATTTTATATGAAGATATTCCCGTTTCCAACGAAATCTTTAGAGGTATCCAAATATCCACTTACAGATTCTACAAAAAGAGAGTATCCAAACTGCTGTATCAAAAGAATGGTTGAACTCTGTTAGTTGAGGACACTCATCACAAAGAAGCTTCTGAGAACGCTTCTGTCTAGATTTTATATGAAGATATTCCCGTTTCCAACGAAATCTTCACAGTTATCCAAATATCCACATGCAGATTCTACCAAAAGGGGGTTTTCAAACTTCTGTATCAAAAGAAAGGTTGAACTCTGTTAGTTGAGGACACACATCACAAAGAAGTTTCGAAGAATGCTTCTGTCTAGATTTTACATGAAGATATTCCCGTTTCCAATGAAATTGTTAGAGGTATCCAAATATCCACTTACGGATTCTACAAAAAGAGTGTTTCCAAACTGCTCTATCAAAAGAAAGGTGGAACTCGGTTAGTTGAAGACACACATCAAAAAGATGTTTCTGAGAATGCTTCTGTCTAGATTTTATTTGAAGATATTCCCATTTCCAACGAAATCTTCACAGTTATCCAAATATCCACTTGCAGATTCTACAAAAAGAGTGTTTCCAAACTACAGTGTCAAAAGAAAGTTTGAACTCTGTTAGTGGAGGACACACATCACAATGAAGTTTCTGAGAATGCTTCTGTTTAGATTTTATATGAAGATATTCCCGTTTCCAACGAAATCTTCACTGTTATCCAAATATCCACTTGCAGATTCTTCTAAAAGAGGGTTTCCAAACTGATGTATGAAAAGAAAGGTTGAACTCCTTTAGTTGAGGAAACTCATGTCAAAGAAGTTTCTGAGAATGCTTCCGTCTAGATTTTATATGAAGATATTCCCGTTTCCAACGAAATTCTCACAGTTATCCAAATATCCACTTGCAGATTCTACCAAAAGAGTGTTTCCAAACTGCTGTATCAACAGAATGGTTGAGCTCCGTTAGTTGAGGACACTCATCACAAACAAGCTTTTGAGAATGCTTCTGTCTAGATTTTATATGAAGATATTCCCGTTTCCAACGAACTCTTCACAGTTACCCAAATAACCACTTGCCGATTCTACAAAAAGAGTATTTCCAAAGTGATGTATCAAAAGAAAGGTTGAACTCTGTAAGTAGAGAAAACACATCACAAAGAAGTTTCTGAGAATGCTTCTGTCTAGATTTTATATGAAGATATTCCCGTTTCCAACGAAATCTTCAAAGTTATCCAAATATCCACTTGCAGATTCTACAAAAAGTGTGTTTCCAAACTACTGTATCAACAGAAAGGTTCAACTCTGGTAACCGAGTACACACATCCCGATTAAGTTTCTGAGAATCTTTCTGTCTCTTTTTTATGGGAAGATATTTCTGTTTTCACCGTAGGCCTGAATTCGCTCAAAATGTCCACTTCCAGATACTACAGAAAGAGTGTTTCAAACCTGGGCTATGAAAGGGAATGTTCAGCTCTGTGACTTGAATGCAGATATCACAAAGCAGTTTCTGACAGTGCTTCTGTGTAGATTTTAGATGAAGATATTCCCGTTTCCAACGAAATCCTTAGAGCTATCCAAATATCCACTTACAGATTCTACAAAAAGAGAGTTTCCAAACTGCTCTATTTAAAGAAAGGTTGAACTCTGCTAGTAGAGGACGCACACCACAAGGAAGTTTCTGAGAATGCTTTTGTCTAGATTTTATATGAAGATATTCCCGTTTCCAACGAAATCTTTAGAGGTATCCAAATATCCACTTACAGATTCTACAAAAAGAGAGTATCCAAACTGCTGTATCAAAAGAATGGTTGAACTCTGTTAGTTGAGGACACTCATCACAAAGAAGCTTCTGAGAATGCTTCTGTCTAGATTTTATAGGAAGATATTCCCGTTTCCAACGAAATCTTCACAGTTATCCAAATATCCACATGCAGATTCTACCAAAAGGGGGTTTTCAAACTTCTGTATCAAAAGAAAGGTTGAACTCTGTTAGTTGAGGACACACATCACAAAGAAGTTTCGAAGAATGCTTCTGTCTAGATTTTACATGAAGATATTCCCGTTTCCAATGAAATTGTTAGAGGTATCCAAATATCCACTTACGGATTCTACAAAAAGAGTGTTTCCAAACTGCTCTATCAAAAGAAAGGTGGAACTCGGTTAGTTGAAGACACACATCAAAAAGATGTTTCTGAGAATGCTTCTGTCTAGATTTTATTTGAAGATATTCCCATTTCCAACGAAATCTTCACAGTTATCCAAATATCCACTTGCAGATTCTACAAAAAGAGTGTTTCCAAACTACAGTGTCAAAAGAAAATTTGAACTCTGTTAGTGGAGGACACACATCACAATGAAGTTTCTGAGAATGCTTCTGTTTAGATTTTATATGAAGATATTCCCGTTTCCAACGAAATCTTCACTGTTATCCAAATATCCACTTGCAGATTCTTCTAAAAGAGGGTTTCCAAACTGATGTATGAAAAGAAAGTTTGAACTCCTTTAGTTGAGGAAACTCATGTCAAAGAAGTTTCTGAGAATGCTTCCGTCTAGATTTTATATGAAGATATTCCCGTTTCCAACGAAATTCTCACAGTTATCCAAATATCCACTTGCAGATTCTACCAAAAGAGTGTTTCCAAACTGCTGTATCAACAGAATGGTTGAGCTCCGTTAGTTGAGGACACTCATCACAAACAAGCTTTTGAGAATGCTTCTGTCTAGATTTTATATGAAGATATTCCCGTTTCCAACGAACTCTTCACAGTTACCCAAATATCCACTTGCCGATTCTACAAAAAGAGTATTTCCAAACTGCTGTATCAAAAGAAAGGTTGAACTCTGTAAGTAGAGAAAACACATCACAAAGAAGTTTCTGAGAATGCTTCTGTCTAGATTTTATATGAAGATATTCCCGTTTCCAATGAAATCTTCAAAGTTATCCAAATATCCACTTGCAGATTCTACAAAAAGTGTGTTTCCAAACTACTGTATCAACAGAAAGGTTCAACTCTGGTAACTGAGTACACACATCCCGATTAAGTTTCTGAGAATCTTTCTGTCTCTTTTTTATGGGAAGATATTTCTGTTTTCACCGTAGGCCTGAATTCGCTCAAAATGTCCACTTCCAGATACTACAGAAAGAGTGTTTCAAACCTGGGCTATGAAAGGGAATGTTCAGCTCTGTGACTTGAATGCAGATATCACAAAGCAGTTTCTGACAGTGCTTCTGTGTAGATTTTAAATGAAGATATTCCCGTTTCCAATGAAATCGTTAGAGCTATCCAAATATCCACTTACAGATTCTACAAAAAGAGAGTTTCCAAACTGCTCTATTTAAAGAAAGGTTGAACTCTGCTAGTAGAGGACGCACACCACAAGGAAGTTTCTGAGAATGCTTTTGTCTAGATTTTATATGAAGATATTCCCGTTTCCAACGAAATCTTTAGAGGTATCCAAATATCCACTTACAGATTCTACAAAAAGAGAGTATCCAAACTGCTGTATCAAAAGAATGGTTGAACTCTGTTAGTTGAGGACACTCATCACAAAGAAGCTTCTGAGAACGCTTCTGTCTAGATTTTATATGAAGATATTCCCGTTTCCAACGAAATCTTCACAGTTATTCAAATATCCACATGCAGATTCTACCAAAAGGGGGTTTTCAAACTTCTGTATCAAAAGAAAGGTTGAACTCTGTTAGTTGAGGACACACATCACAAAGAAGTTTCGAAGAATGCTTCTGTCTAGATTTTATATGAAGATATTCCCGTTTCCAATGAAATTGTTAGAGGTATCCAAATATCCACTTACAGATTCTACAAAAAGAGTGTTTCCAAACTGCTCTATCAAAAGAAAGGTGGAACTCGGTTAGTTGAAGACACACATCAAAAAGATGTTTCTGAGAATGCTTCTGTCCAGATTTTATTTGAAGATATTCCCATTTCCAACGAAATCTTCACAGTTATCCAAATATCCACTTGCAGATTCTACAAAAAGAGTGTTTCCAAACTACAGTGTCAAAAGAAAGTTTGAACTCTGTTAGTGGAGGACACACATCACAATGAAGTTTCTGAGAATGCTTCTGTTTAGATTTTATATGAAGATATTCCCGTTTCCAACGAAATCTTCACTGTTATCCAAATATCCACTTGCAGATTCTTCCAAAAGAGGGTTTCCAAACTGCTGTATGAAAAGAAAGGTTGAACTCCTTTAGTTGAGGAAACTCATGTCAAAGAAGTTTCTGAGAATGCTTCCGTCTAGATTTTATATGAAGATATTCCCGTTTCCAACGAAATTCTCACAGTTATCCAAATATCCACTTGCAGATTCTACCAAAAGAATGTTTCCAAACTGCTGTATCAAAAGAATGGTTGAGCTCCGTTAGTTGAGGACACTCATCACAAACAAGCTTCTGAGAATGCTTCTGTCTAGATTTTATATGAAGATATTCCCGTTTCCAACGAACTCTTCACAGTTACCCAAATATCCACTTGCCGATTCTACAAAAAGAGTGTTTACAAACTGCTGTATCAAAAGAAAGGTTGAACTCTGTAAGTAGAGAAAACACATCACAAAGAAGTTTCTGAGAATGCTTCTGTCTAGATTTTATATGAAGATATTCCCGTTTCCAACGAAATCTTCAAAGTTATCCAAATATCCACTTGCAGATTCTACAAAAAGTGTGTTTCCAAACTACTGTATCAACAGAAAGGTTCAACTCTGGTAACTGAGTACACACATCCCGATTAAGTTTCTGAGAATCTTTCTGTCTCTTTTTTATGGGAAGATATTTCTGTTTTCACCGTAGGCCTGAATTCGCTCAAAATGTCCACTTCCAGATACTACAGAAAGAGTGTTTCAAACCTGGGCTATGAAAGGGAATGTTCAGCTCTGTGACTTGAATGCAGATATCACAAAGCAGTTTCTGACAGTGCTTCTGTGTAGATTTTAGATGAAGATATTCCCGTTTCCAACGAAATCGTTAGAGCTATCCAAATATCCACTTACAGATTCTACAAAAAGAGAGTTTCCAAACTGCTCTATTTAAAGAAAGGTTGAACTCTATTAGTTGAGGACGCACACCACAAGGAAGTTTCTGAGAATGCTTTTGTCTAGATTTTATATGAAGATATTCCCGTTTCCAACGAAATCTTTAGAGGTATCCAAATATCCACTTACAGATTCTACAAAAAGAGAGTATCCAAACTGCTGTATCAAAAGAATGGTTGAACTCTGTTAGTTGAGGACACTCATCACAAAGAAGCTTCTGAGAATGCTTCTGTCTAGATTTTATATGAAGATATTCCCGTTTCCAACGAAATCTTCACAGTTATCCAAATATCCACATGCAGATTCTACCAAAAGGGGGTTTTCAAACTTCTGTATCAAAAGAAAGGTTGAACTCTGTTAGTTGAGGACACACATCACAAAGAAGTTTCGAAGAATGCTTCTGTCTAGATTTTACATGAAGATATTCCCGTTTCCAATGAAATTGTTAGAGGTATCCAAATATCCACTTACGGATTCTACAAAAAGAGTGTTTCCAAACTGCTCTATCAAAAGAAAGGTGGAACTCGGTTAGTTGAAGACACACATCAAAAAGATGTTTCTGAGAATGCTTCTGTCTAGATTTTATTTGAAGATATTCCCATTTCCAACGAAATCTTCACAGTTATCCAAATATCCACTTGCAGATTCTACAAAAAGAGTGTTTCCAAACTACAGTGTCAAAAGAAAGTTTGAACTCTGTTAGTGGAGGACACACATCACAATGAAGTTTCTGAGAATGCTTCTGTTTAGATTTTATATGAAGATATTCCCGTTTCCAACGAAATCTTCACTGTTATCCAAATATCCACTTGCAGATTCTTCTAAAAGAGGGTTTCCAAACTGATGTATGAAAAGAAAGTTTGAACTCCTTTAGTTGAGGAAACTCATGTCAAAGAAGTTTCTGAGAATGCTTCCGTCTAGATTTTATATGAAGATATTCCCGTTTCCAACGAAATTCTCACAGTTATCCAAATATCCACTTGCAGATTCTACCAAAAGAGTGTTTCCAAACTGCTGTATCAACAGAATGGTTGAGCTCCGTTAGTTGAGGACACTCATCACAAACAAGCTTTTGAGAATGCTTCTGTCTAGATTTTATATGAAGATATTCCCGTTTCCAACGAACTCTTCACAGTTACCCAAATATCCACTTGCCGATTCTACAAAAAGAGTATTTCCAAACTGCTGTATCAAAAGAAAGGTTGAACTCTGTAAGTAGAGAAAACACATCACAAAGAAGTTTCTGAGAATGCTTCTGTCTAGATTTTATATGAAGATATTCCCGTTTCCAACGAAATCTTCAAAGTTATCCAAATATCCACTTGCAGATTCTACAAAAAGTGTGTTTCCAAACTACTGTATCAACAGAAAGGTTCAACTCTGGTAACTGAGTACACACATCCCGATTAAGTTTCTGAGAATCTTTCTGTCTCTTTTTTATGGGAAGATATTTCTGTTTTCACCGTAGGCCTGAATTCGCTCAAAATGTCCACTTCCAGATACTACAGAAAGAGTGTTTCAAACCTGGGCTATGAAAGGGAATGTTCAGCTCTGTGACTTGAATGCAGATATCACAAAGCAGTTTCTGACAGTGCTTCTGTGTAGATTTTAGATGAAGATATTCCCGTTTCCAATGAAATCGTTAGAGCTATCCAAATATCCACTTACAGATTCTACAAAAAGAGAGTTTCCAAACTGCTCTATTTAAAGAAAGGTTGAACTCTGCTAGTAGAGGACGCACACCACAAGGAAGTTTCTGAGAATGCTTTTGTCTAGATTTTATATGAAGATATTCCCGTTTCCAACGAAATCTTTAGAGGTATCCAAATATCCACTTACAGATTCTACAAAAAGAGAGTATCCAAACTGCTGTATCAAAAGAATGGTTGAACTCTGTTAGTTGAGGACACTCATCACAAAGAAGCTTCTGAGAATGCTTCTGTCTAGATTTTATATGAAGATATTCCCGTTTCCAACGAAATCTTCACAGTTATCCAAATATCCACATGCAGATTCTACCAAAAGGGGGTTTTCAAACTTCTGTATCAAAAGAAAGTTTGAACTCTGTTAGTTGAGGACACACATCACAAAGAAGTTTCGAAGAATGCTTCTGTCTAGATTTTATATGAAGATATTCCCGTTTCCAATGAAATTGTTAGAGGTATCCAAATATCCACTTACAGATTCTACAAAAAGAGTGTTTCCAAACTGCTCTATCAAAAGAAAGGTGGAACTCGGTTAGTTGAAGACACACATCAAAAAGATGTTTCTGAGAATGCTTCTGTCCAGATTTTATTTGAAGATATTCCCATTTCCAACGAAATCTTCACAGTTATCCAAATATCCACTTGCAGATTCTACAAAAAGAGTGTTTCCAAACTACAGTGTCAAAAGAAAGTTTGAACTCTGTTAGTGGAGGACACACATCACAATGAAGTTTCTGAGAATGCTTCTGTTTAGATTTTATATGAAGATATTCCCGTTTCCAACGAAATCTTCACTGTTATCCAAATATCCACTTGCAGATTCTTCTAAAAGAGGGTTTCCAAACTGCTGTATGAAAAGAAAGGTTGAACTCCTTTAGTTGAGGAAACTCATGTCAAAGAAGTTTCTGAGAATGCTTCCGTCTAGATTTTATATGAAGATATTCCCGTTTCCAACGAAATCTTCAAAGTTATCCAAATATCCACTTGCAGATTCTACCAAAAGAATGTTTCCAAACTGCTGTATCAAAAGAATGGTTGAGCTCCGTTAGTTGAGGACACTCATCACAAACAAGCTTTTGAGAATGCTTCTGTCTAGATTTTATATGAAGATATTCCCGTTTCCAACGAACTCTTCACAGTTACCCAAATATCCACTTGCCGATTCTACAAAAAGAGTGTTTACAAACTGCTGTATCAAAAGAAAGGTTGAACTCTGTAAGTAGAGAAAACACATCACAAAGAAGTTTCTGAGAATGCTTCTGTCTAGATTTTATATGAAGATATTCCCGTTTCCAACGAAATCTTCAAAGTTATCCAAATATCCACTTGCAGATTCTACAAAAAGAGTGTTTCCAAACTACTGTATCAACAGAAAGGTTCAACTCTGGTAGCTGAGTACACACATCCCGATTAAGTTTCTGAGAATCTTTCTGTCTCTTTTTTATGGGAAGATATTTCTGTTTTCACCGTAGGCCTGAATTCGCTCAAAATGTCCACTTCCAGATACTACAGAAAGAGTGTTTCAAACCTGGGCTATGAAAGGGAATGTTCAGCTCTGTGACTTGAATGCAGATATCACAAAGCAGTTTCTGACAGTGCTTCTGTGTAGATTTTAGATGAAGATATTCCGGTTTCCAATGAAATCGTTAGAGCTATCCAAATATCCACTTACAGATTCTACAAAAAGAGAGTTTCCAAACTGCTCTATTTAAAGAAAGGTTGAACTCTGCTAGTAGAGGACGCACACCACAAGGAAGTTTCTGAGAATGCTTTTGTCTAGATTTTATATGAAGATATTCCCGTTTCCAACGAAATCTTTAGAGGTATCCAAATATCCACTTACAGATTCTACAAAAAGAGTGTTTCCAAACTGCTCTATCAAAAGAAAGGTGGAACTGGGTTAGTTGAAGACACACATCAAAAAGATGTTTCTGAGAATGCTTCTGTCCAGATTTTATTTGAAGATATTCCCGTTTCCAACGAAATCTTCACAGTTATCCAAATATCCACTTGCAGATTCTACAAAAAGAGTGTTTCCAAACTACAGTGTCAAAAGAAAGTTTGAACTCTGTTAGTGGAGGACACACATCACAATGAAGTTTCTGAGATTGCTTCTGTTTAGATTTTATATGAAGATATTCCCGTTTCCAATGAAATCTTCACTGTTATCCAAATATCAACTTGCAGATTCTTCTAAAAGAGGGTTTCCAAACTGCTGTATGAAAAGAAAGGTTGAACTCCTTTAGTTGAGGAAACTCATGTCAAAGAAGTTTCTGAGAATGCTTCCGTCTAGATTTTATATGAAGATATTCCCGTTTCCAACGAAATTCTCACAGTTATCCAAATATCCACTTGCAGATTCTACCAAAAGAATGTTTCCAAACTGCTGTATCAAAAGAATGGTTGAGCTCCGTTAGTTGAGGACACTCATCACAAACAAGCTTTTGAGAATGCTTCTGTCTAGATTTTATATGAAGATATTCCCGTTTCCAACGAACTCTTCACAGTTACCCAAATATCCACTTGCCGATTCTACAAAAAGAGTGTTTACAAACTGCTGTATCAAAAGAAAGGTTGAACTCTGTAAGTAGAGAAAACACATCACAAAGAAGTTTCTGAGAATGCTTCTGTCTAGATTTTATATGAAGATATTCCCGTTTCCAACGAAATCTTCAAAGTTATCCAAATATCCACTTGCAGATTCTACAAAAAGAGTGTTTCCAAACTACTGTATCAACAGAAAGGTTCAACTCTGGTAGCTGAGTACACACATCCCGATTAAGTTTCTGAGAATCTTTCTGTCTCTTTTTTATGGGAAGATATTTCTGTTTTCACCGTAGGCCTGAATTCGCTCAAAATGTCCACTTCCAGATACTACAGAAAGAGTGTTTCAAACCTGGGCTATGAAAGGGAATGTTCAGCTCTGTGACTTGAATGCAGATATCACAAAGCAGTTTCTGACAGTGCTTCTGTGTAGATTTTAGATGAAGATATTCCCGTTTCCAATGAAATCGTTAGAGCTATCCAAATATCCACTTACAGATTCTACAAAAAGAGAGTTTCCAAACTGCTCTATTTAAAGAAAGGTTGAACTCTGCTAGTAGAGGACGCACACCACAAGGAAGTTTCTGAGAATGCTTTTGTCTAGATTTTATATGAAGATATTCCCGTTTCCAACGAAATCTTTAGAGGTATCCAAATATCCACTTACAGATTCTACAAAAAGAGTGTTTCCAAACTGCTCTATCAAAAGAAAGGTGGAACTCGGTTAGTTGAAGACACACATCAAAAAGATGTTTCTGAGAATGCTTCTGTCCAGATTTTATTTGAAGATATTCCCGTTTCCAACGAAATCTTCACAGTTATCCAAATATCCACTTGCAGATTCTACAAAAAGAGTGTTTCCAAACTACAGTGTCAAAAGAAAGTTTGAACTCTGTTAGTGGAGGACACACATCACAATGAAGTTTCTGAGATTGCTTCTGTTTAGATTTTATATGAAGATATTCCCGTTTCCAATGAAATCTTCACTGTTATCCAAATATCAACTTGCAGATTCTTCTAAAAGAGGGTTTCCAAACTGCTGTATGAAAAGAAAGGTTGAACTCCTTTAGTTGAGGAAACTCATGTCAAAGAAGTTTCTGAGAATGCTTCCGTCTAGATTTTATATGAAGATATTCCCGTTTCCAACGAAATTCTCACAGTTATCCAAATATCCACTTGCAGATTCTACCAAAAGAATGTTTCCAAACTGCTGTATCAAAAGAATGGTTGAGCTCCGTTAGTTGAGGACACTCATCACAAACAAGCTTTTGAGAATGCTTCTGTCTAGATTTTATATGAAGATATTCCCGTTTCCAACGAACTCTTCACAGTTACCCAAATATCCAATTGCCGATTCTACAAAAAGAGTGTTTACAAACTACTGTATCAACAGAAAGGTTCAACTCTGGTAACTGAGTACACACATCCCGATTAAGTTTCTGAGAATCTTTCTGTCTCTTTTTTATGGGAAGATATTTCTGTTTTCACCGTACGCCTGAATTCGCTCAAAATGTCCACTTCCAGATACTACAGAAAGAGTGTTTCAAACCTGGGCTATGAAAGGGAATGTTCAGCTCTGTGACTTGAATGCAGATATCACAAAGCAGTTTCTGACAGTGCTTCTGTGTAGATTTTAGATGAAGATATTCCCGTTTCCAATGAAATCGTTAGAGCTATCCAAATATCCACTTACAGATTCTACAAAAAGAGAGTTTCCAAACTGCTCTATTTAAAGAATGGTTGAACTCTGTTAGTTGAGGACGCACACCACGAAGAAGTTTCTGAGAATGTTTTGTCTAGATTTTATATGAAGATATTCCCGTTTCCAACGAAATCTTTAGAGGTATCCAAATATCCACTTACAGATTCTACAAAAAGAGAGTATCCAAACTGCTGTATCAAAAGAATGGTTGAACTCTGTTAGTTGAGGACACTCATCACAAGCTTCTGAGAATGCTTCTGTCTAGATTTTATATGAAGATATTCCCGTTTCCAACAAAATCTTCACAGTTATCCAAATATCCACATGCAGATTCTACCAAAAGGGGGTTTTCAAACTGCTGTATCAAAAGAAAGGTTGAACTCTGTTAGTTGAGGACACACATCACAAAGAAGTTTCGAAGAATGCTTCTGTCTAGAGTTTATATGAAGATATTCCCGTTTCCAATGAAATTGTTAGAGGTATCCAAATATCCACTTACGGATTCTACAAAAAGAGTGTTTCCAAACTGCTCTATCAAAAGAAAGGTGGAACTCGGTTAGTTGAAGACACACATCAAAAAGATGTTTCTGAGAATGCTTCTGTCTAGATTTTATTTGAAGATATTCCCATTTCCAACGAAATCTTCACAGTTATCCAAATATCCACTTGCAGATTCTACAAAAAGAGTGTTTCCAAACTACAGTGTCAAAAGAAAGTTTGAACTCTGTTAGTGGAGGACACACATCACAATGAAGTTTCTGAGAATGCTTCTGTTTAGATTTTATATGAAGATATTCCCGTTTCCAACGAAATCTTCACTGTTATCCAAATATCCACTTGCAGATTCTTCTAAAAGAGGGTTTCCAAACTGCTGTATGAAAAGAAAGGTTGAACTCCTTTAGTTGAGGAAACTCATGTCAAAGAAGTTTCTGAGAATGCTTCCGTCTAGATTTTATATGAAGATATTCCCGTTTCCAACGAAATCTTCAAAGTTATCCAAATATCCACTTGCAGATTCTACCAAAAGAATGTTTCCAAACTGCTGTATCAAAAGAATGGTTGAGCTCCGTTAGTTGAGGACACTCATCACAAACAAGCTTTTGAGAATGCTTCTGTCTAGATTTTATATGAAGATATTCCCGTTTCCAACGAACTCTTCACAGTTACCCAAATATCCACTTGCCGATTCTACAAAAAGAGTGTTTACAAACTGCTGTATCAAAAGAAAGGTTGAACTCTGTAAGTAGAGAAAACACATCACAAAGAAGTTTCTGAGAATGCTTCTGTCTAGATTTTATATGAAGATATTCCCGTTTCCAACGAAATCTTCAAAGTTATCCAAATATCCACTTGCAGATTCTACAAAAAGAGTGTTTCCAAACTACTGTATCAACAGAAAGGTTCAACTCTGGTAGCTGAGTACACACATCCCGATTAAGTTTCTGAGAATCTTTCTGTCTCTTTTTTATGGGAAGATATTTCTGTTTTCACCGTAGGCCTGAATTCGCTCAAAATGTCCACTTCCAGATACTACAGAAAGAGTGTTTCAAACCTGGGCTATGAAAGGGAATGTTCAGCTCTGTGACTTGAATGCAGATATCACAAAGCAGTTTCTGACAGTGCTTCTGTGTAGATTTTAGATGAAGATATTCCGGTTTCCAATGAAATCGTTAGAGCTATCCAAATATCCACTTACAGATTCTACAAAAAGAGAGTTTCCAAACTGCTCTATTTAAAGAAAGGTTGAACTCTGCTAGTAGAGGACGCACACCACAAGGAAGTTTCTGAGAATGCTTTTGTCTAGATTTTATATGAAGATATTCCCGTTTCCAACGAAATCTTTAGAGGTATCCAAATATCCACTTACAGATTCTACAAAAAGAGTGTTTCCAAACTGCTCTATCAAAAGAAAGGTGGAACTCGGTTAGTTGAAGACACACATCAAAAAGATGTTTCTGAGAATGCTTCTGTCCAGATTTTATTTGAAGATATTCCCGTTTCCAACGAAATCTTCACAGTTATCCAAATATCCACTTGCAGATTCTACAAAAAGAGTGTTTCCAAACTACAGTGTCAAAAGAAAGTTTGAACTCTGTTAGTGGAGGACACACATCACAATGAAGTTTCTGAGATTGCTTCTGTTTAGATTTTATATGAAGATATTCCCGTTTCCAATGAAATCTTCACTGTTATCCAAATATCAACTTGCAGATTCTTCTAAAAGAGGGTTTCCAAACTGCTGTATGAAAAGAAAGGTTGAACTCCTTTAGTTGAGGAAACTCATGTCAAAGAAGTTTCTGAGAATGCTTCCGTCTAGATTTTATATGAAGATATTCCCGTTTCCAACGAAATTCTCACAGTTATCCAAATATCCACTTGCAGATTCTACCAAAAGAATGTTTCCAAACTGCTGTATCAAAAGAATGGTTGAGCTCCGTTAGTTGAGGACACTCATCACAAACAAGCTTTTGAGAATGCTTCTGTCTAGATTTTATATGAAGATATTCCCGTTTCCAACGAACTCTTCACAGTTACCCAAATATCCAATTGCCGATTCTACAAAAAGAGTGTTTACAAACTGCTGTATCAAAAGAAAGGTTGAACTCTGTAAGTAGAGAAAACACATCACAAAGAAGTTTCTGAGAATGCTTCTGTCTAGATTTTATATGAAGATATTCCCGTTTCCAACGAAATCTTCAAAGTTATCCCAATATCCACTTGCAGATTCTACAAAAAGTGTGTTTCCAAACTACTGTATCAACAGAAAGGTTCAACTCTGGTAACTGAGTACACACATCCCGATTAAGTTTCTGAGAATCTTTCTGTCTCTTTTTTATGGGAAGATATTTCTGTTTTCACCGTAGGCCTGAATTCGCTCAAAATGTCCAATTCCAGATACTACAGAAAGAGTGTTTCAAACCTGGGCTATGAAAGGGAATGTTCAGCTCTGTGACTTGAATGCAGATATCACAAAGCAGTTTCTGACAGTGCTTCTGTGTAGATTTTAGATGAAGATATTCCCGTTTCCAATGAAATCGTTAGAGCTATCCAAATATCCACTTACAGATTCTACAAAAAGAGAGTTTCCAAACTGCTCTATTTAAAGAATGGTTGAACTCTGTTAGTTGAGGACGCACACCACGAAGAAGTTTCTGAGAATGTTTTGTCTAGATTTTATATGAAGATATTCCCGTTTCCAACGAAATCTTTAGAGGTATCCAAATATCCACTTACAGATTCTACAAAAAGAGAGTATCCAAACTGCTGTATCAAAAGAATGGTTGAACTCTGTTAGTTGAGGACACTCATCACAAGCTTCTGAGAATGCTTCTGTCTAGATTTTATATGAAGATATTCCCGTTTCCAACAAAATCTTCACAGTTATCCAAATATCCACATGCAGATTCTACCAAAAGGGGGTTTTCAAACTGCTGTATCAAAAGAAAGGTTGAACTCTGTTAGTTGAGGACACACATCACAAAGAAGTTTCGAAGAATGCTTCTGTCTAGATTTTATATGAAGATATTCCCGTTTCCAATGAAATTGTTAGAGGTATCCAAATATCCACTTACGGATTCTACAAAAAGAGTGTTTCCAAACTGCTCTATCAAAAGAAAGGTGGAACTCGGTTAGTTGAAGACACACATCAAAAAGATGTTTCTGAGAATGCTTCTGTCTAGATTTTATTTGAAGATATTCCCATTTCCAACGAAATCTTCACAGTTATCCAAATATCCACTTGCAGATTCTACAAAAAGAGTGTTTCCAAACTACAGTGTCAAAAGAAAGTTTGAACTCTGTTAGTGGAGGACACACATCACAATGAAGTTTCTGAGAATGCTTCTGTTTAGATTTTATATGAAGATATTCCCGTTTCCAACGAAATCTTCACTGTTATCCAAATATCCACTTGCAGATTCTTCTAAAAGAGGGTTTCCAAACTGCTGTATGAAAAGAAAGGTTGAACTCCTTTAGTTGAGGAAACTCATGTCAAAGAAGTTTCTGAGAATGCTTCCGTCTAGATTTTATATGAAGATATTCCCGTTTCCAACGAAATTCTCACAGTTATCCAAATATCCACTTGCAGATTCTACCAAAAGAATGTTTCCAAACTGCTGTATCAAAAGAATGGTTGAGCTCCGTTAGTTGAGGACACTCATCACAAACAAGCTTTTGAGAATGCTTCTGTCTAGATTTTATATGAAGATATTCCCGTTTCCAACGAACTCTTCACAGTTACCCAAATATCCACTTGCCGATTCTACAAAAAGAGTGTTTACAAACTGCTGTATCAAAAGAAAGGTTGAACTCTGTAAGTAGAGAAAACACATCACAAAGAAGTTTCTGAGAATGCTTCTGTCTAGATTTTATATGAAGATATTCCCGTTTCCAACGAAATCTTCAAAGTTATCCAAATATCCACTTGCAGATTCTACAAAAAGTGTGTTTCCAAACTACTGTATCAACAGAAAGGTTCAACTCTGGTAACTGAGTACACACATCCCGATTAAGTTTCTGAGAATCTTTCTGTCTCTTTTTTATGGGAAGATATTTCTGTTTTCACCGTAGGCCTGAATTCGCTCAAAATGTCCACTTCCAGATACTACAGAAAGAGTGTTTCTAACCTGGGCTATGAAAGGGAATGTTCAGCTCTGTGACTTGAATGCAGATATCACAAAGCAGTTTCTGACAGTGCTTCTGTGTAGATTTTAGATGAAGATATTCCCGTTTCCAACGAAATCGTTAGAGCTATCCAAATATCCACTTACAGATTCTACAAAAAGAGAATTTCCAAACTCCTCTATTTAAAGAAAGGTTGAACTCTATTAGTTGAGGACGCACACCACAAGGAAGTTTCTGAGAATGCTTTTGTCTAGATTTTATATGAAGATATTCCCGTTTCCAACGAAATCTTTAGAGGTATCCAAATATCCACTTACAGATTCTACAAAAAGAGAGTATCCAAACTGCTGTATCAAAAGAATGGTTGAACTCTGTTAGTTGAGGACACTCATCACAAAGAAGCTTCTGAGAATGCTTCTGTCTAGATTTTATATGAAGATATTCCCTTTTCCAACGAAATCTTCACAGTTATCCAAATATCCACATGCAGATTCTACCAAAAGGGGGTTTTCAAACTGCTGTATCAAAAGAAAGGTTGAACTCTGTTAGTTGAGGACACACATCACAAAGAAGTTTCGAAGAATGCTTCTGTCTAGATTTTATATGAAGATATTCCCGTTTCCAATGAAATTGTTAGAGGTATCCAAATATCCACTTACGGATTGTACAAAAAGAGTGTTTCCAAACTGCTCTATCAAAAGAAAGGTGGAACTCGGTTAGTTGAAGACACACATCAAAAAGATGTTTCTGAGAATGCTTCTGTCTAGATTTTATTTGAAGATATTCCCATTTCCAACGAAATCTTCACAGTTATCCAAATATCCACTTGCAGATTCTACAAAAAGAGTGTTTCCAAACTACAGTGTCAAAAGAAAGTTTGAACTCTGTTAGTGGAGGACACACATCACAATGAAGTTTCTGAGAATGCTTCTGTTTAGATTTTATATGAAGATATTCCCGTTTCCAACGAAATCTTCACTGTTATCCAAATATCCACTTGCAGATTCTTCTAAAAGAGGGTTTCCAAACTGCTGTATGAAAAGAAAGGTTGAACTCCTTTAGTTGAGGAAACTCATGTCAAAGAAGTTTCTGAGAATGCTTCCGTCTAGATTTTATATGAAGATATTCCCGTTTCCAACGAAATCTTCAAAGTTATCCAAATATCCACTTGCAGATTCTACCAAAAGAATGTTTCCAAACTGCTGTATCAAAAGAATGGTTGAGCTCCGTTAGTTGAGGACACTCATCACAAACAAGCTTTTGAGAATGCTTCTGTCTAGATTTTATATGAAGATATTCCCGTTTCCAACGAACTCTTCACAGTTACCCAAATATCCACTTGCCGATTCTACAAAAAGAGTGTTTACAAACTGCTGTATCAAAAGAAAGGTTGAACTCTGTAAGTAGAGAAAACACATCACAAAGAAGTTTCTGAGAATGCTTCTGTCTAGATTTTATATGAAGATATTCCCGTTTCCAACGAAATCTTCAAAGTTATCCAAATATCCACTTGCAGATTCTACAAAAAGAGTGTTTCCAAACTACTGTATCAACAGAAAGGTTCAACTCTGGTAGCTGAGTACACACATCCCGATTAAGTTTCTGAGAATCTTTCTGTCTCTTTTTTATGGGAAGATATTTCTGTTTTCACCGTAGGCCTGAATTCGCTCAAAATGTCCACTTCCAGATACTACAGAAAGAGTGTTTCAAACCTGGGCTATGAAAGGGAATGTTCAGCTCTGTGACTTGAATGCAGATATCACAAAGCAGTTTCTGACAGTGCTTCTGTGTAGATTTTAGATGAAGATATTCCGGTTTCCAATGAAATCGTTAGAGCTATCCAAATATCCACTTACAGATTCTACAAAAAGAGAGTTTCCAAACTGCTCTATTTAAAGAAAGGTTGAACTCTGCTAGTAGAGGACGCACACCACAAGGAAGTTTCTGAGAATGCTTTTGTCTAGATTTTATATGAAGATATTCCCGTTTCCAACGAAATCTTTAGAGGTATCCAAATATCCACTTACAGATTCTACAAAAAGAGTGTTTCCAAACTGCTCTATCAAAAGAAAGGTGGAACTCGGTTAGTTGAAGACACACATCAAAAAGATGTTTCTGAGAATGCTTCTGTCCAGATTTTATTTGAAGATATTCCCGTTTCCAACGAAATCTTCACAGTTATCCAAATATCCACTTGCAGATTCTACAAAAAGAGTGTTTCCAAACTACAGTGTCAAAAGAAAGTTTGAACTCTGTTAGTGGAGGACACACATCACAATGAAGTTTCTGAGATTGCTTCTGTTTAGATTTTATATGAAGATATTCCCGTTTCCAATGAAATCTTCACTGTTATCCAAATATCAACTTGCAGATTCTTCTAAAAGAGGGTTTCCAAACTGCTGTATGAAAAGAAAGGTTGAACTCCTTTAGTTGAGGAAACTCATGTCAAAGAAGTTTCTGAGAATGCTTCCGTCTAGATTTTATATGAAGATATTCCCGTTTCCAACGAAATTCTCACAGTTATCCAAATATCCACTTGCAGATTCTACCAAAAGAATGTTTCCAAACTGCTGTATCAAAAGAATGGTTGAGCTCCGTTAGTTGAGGACACTCATCACAAACAAGCTTTTGAGAATGCTTCTGTCTAGATTTTATATGAAGATATTCCCGTTTCCAACGAACTCTTCACAGTTACCCAAATATCCAATTGCCGATTCTACAAAAAGAGTGTTTACAAACTGCTGTATCAAAAGAAAGGTTGAACTCTGTAAGTAGAGAAAACACATCACAAAGAAGTTTCTGAGAATGCTTCTGTCTAGATTTTATATGAAGATATTCCCGTTTCCAACGAAATCTTCAAAGTTATCCCAATATCCACTTGCAGATTCTACAAAAAGTGTGTTTCCAAACTACTGTATCAACAGAAAGGTTCAACTCTGGTAACTGAGTACACACATCCCGATTAAGTTTCTGAGAATCTTTCTGTCTCTTTTTTATGGGAAGATATTTCTGTTTTCACCGTAGGCCTGAATTCGCTCAAAATGTCCAATTCCAGATACTACAGAAAGAGTGTTTCAAACCTGGGCTATGAAAGGGAATGTTCAGCTCTGTGACTTGAATGCAGATATCACAAAGCAGTTTCTGACAGTGCTTCTGTGTAGATTTTAGATGAAGATATTCCCGTTTCCAATGAAATCGTTAGAGCTATCCAAATATCCACTTACAGATTCTACAAAAAGAGAGTTTCCAAACTGCTCTATTTAAAGAATGGTTGAACTCTGTTAGTTGAGGACGCACACCACGAAGAAGTTTCTGAGAATGTTTTGTCTAGATTTTATATGAAGATATTCCCGTTTCCAACGAAATCTTTAGAGGTATCCAAATATCCACTTACAGATTCTACAAAAAGAGAGTATCCAAACTGCTGTATCAAAAGAATGGTTGAACTCTGTTAGTTGAGGACACTCATCACAAGCTTCTGAGAATGCTTCTGTCTAGATTTTATATGAAGATATTCCCGTTTCCAACGAAATCTTCACAGTTATCCAAATATCCACATGCAGATTCTACCAAAAGGGGGTTTTCAAACTGCTGTATCAAAAGAAAGGTTGAACTCTGTTAGTTGAGGACACACATCACAAAGAAGTTTCGAAGAATGCTTCTGTCTAGAGTTTATATGAAGATATTCCCGTTTCCAATGAAATTGTTAGAGGTATCCAAATATCCACTTACGGATTCTACAAAAAGAGTGTTTCCAAACTGCTCTATCAAAAGAAAGGTGGAACTCGGTTAGTTGAAGACACACATCAAAAAGATGTTTCTGAGAATGCTTCTGTCTAGATTTTATTTGAAGATATTCCCATTTCCAACGAAATCTTCACAGTTATCCAAATATCCACTTGCAGATTCTACAAAAAGAGTGTTTCCAAACTACAGTGTCAAAAGAAAGTTTGAACTCTGTTAGTGGAGGACACACATCACAATGAAGTTTCTGAGAATGCTTCTGTTTAGATTTTATATGAAGATATTCCCGTTTCCAACGAAATCTTCACTGTTATCCAAATATCCACTTGCAGATTCTTCTAAAAGAGGGTTTCCAAACTGCTGTATGAAAAGAAAGGTTGAACTCCTTTAGTTGAGGAAACTCATGTCAAAGAAGTTTCTGAGAATGCTTCCGTCTAGATTTTATATGAAGATATTCCCGTTTCCAACGAAATCTTCAAAGTTATCCAAATATCCACTTGCAGATTCTACCAAAAGAATGTTTCCAAACTGCTGTATCAAAAGAATGGTTGAGCTCCGTTAGTTGAGGACACTCATCACAAACAAGCTTTTGAGAATGCTTCTGTCTAGATTTTATATGAAGATATTCCCGTTTCCAACGAACTCTTCACAGTTACCCAAATATCCACTTGCCGATTCTACAAAAAGAGTGTTTACAAACTGCTGTATCAAAAGAAAGGTTGAACTCTGTAAGTAGAGAAAACACATCACAAAGAAGTTTCTGAGAATGCTTCTGTCTAGATTTTATATGAAGATATTCCCGTTTCCAACGAAATCTTCAAAGTTATCCAAATATCCACTTGCAGATTCTACAAAAAGAGTGTTTCCAAACTACTGTATCAACAGAAAGGTTCAACTCTGGTAGCTGAGTACACACATCCCGATTAAGTTTCTGAGAATCTTTCTGTCTCTTTTTTATGGGAAGATATTTCTGTTTTCACCGTAGGCCTGAATTCGCTCAAAATGTCCACTTCCAGATACTACAGAAAGAGTGTTTCAAACCTGGGCTATGAAAGGGAATGTTCAGCTCTGTGACTTGAATGCAGATATCACAAAGCAGTTTCTGACAGTGCTTCTGTGTAGATTTTAGATGAAGATATTCCGGTTTCCAATGAAATCGTTAGAGCTATCCAAATATCCACTTACAGATTCTACAAAAAGAGAGTTTCCAAACTGCTCTATTTAAAGAAAGGTTGAACTCTGCTAGTAGAGGACGCACACCACAAGGAAGTTTCTGAGAATGCTTTTGTCTAGATTTTATATGAAGATATTCCCGTTTCCAACGAAATCTTTAGAGGTATCCAAATATCCACTTACAGATTCTACAAAAAGAGTGTTTCCAAACTGCTCTATCAAAAGAAAGGTGGAACTCGGTTAGTTGAAGACACACATCAAAAAGATGTTTCTGAGAATGCTTCTGTCCAGATTTTATTTGAAGATATTCCCGTTTCCAACGAAATCTTCACAGTTATCCAAATATCCACTTGCAGATTCTACAAAAAGAGTGTTTCCAAACTACAGTGTCAAAAGAAATTTTGAACTCTGTTAGTGGAGGACACACATCACAATGAAGTTTCTGAGATTGCTTCTGTTTAGATTTTATATGAAGATATTCCCGTTTCCAATGAAATCTTCACTGTTATCCAAATATCAACTTGCAGATTCTTCTAAAAGAGGGTTTCCAAACTGCTGTATGAAAAGAAAGGTTGAACTCCTTTAGTTGAGGAAACTCATGTCAAAGAAGTTTCTGAGAATGCTTCCGTCTAGATTTTATATGAAGATATTCCCGTTTCCAACGAAATTCTCACAGTTATCCAAATATCCACTTGCAGATTCTACCAAAAGAATGTTTCCAAACTGCTGTATCAAAAGAATGGTTGAGCTCCGTTAGTTGAGGACACTCATCACAAACAAGCTTTTGAGAATGCTTCTGTCTAGATTTTATATGAAGATATTCCCGTTTCCAACGAACTCTTCACAGTTACCCAAATATCCAATTGCCGATTCTACAAAAAGAGTGTTTACAAACTGCTGTATCAAAAGAAAGGTTGAACTCTGTAAGTAGAGAAAACACATCACAAAGAAGTTTCTGAGAATGCTTCTGTCTAGATTTTATATGAAGATATTCCCGTTTCCAACGAAATCTTCAAAGTTATCCCAATATCCACTTGCAGATTCTACAAAAAGTGTGTTTCCAAACTACTGTATCAACAGAAAGGTTCAACTCTGGTAACTGAGTACACACATCCCGATTAAGTTTCTGAGAATCTTTCTGTCTCTTTTTTATGGGAAGATATTTCTGTTTTCACCGTAGGCCTGAATTCGCTCAAAATGTCCAATTCCAGATACTACAGAAAGAGTGTTTCAAACCTGGGCTATGAAAGGGAATGTTCAGCTCTGTGACTTGAATGCAGATATCACAAAGCAGTTTCTGACAGTGCTTCTGTGTAGATTTTAGATGAAGATATTCCCGTTTCCAATGAAATCGTTAGACCTATCCAAATATCCACTTACAGATTCTACAAAAAGAGAGTTTCCAAACTGCTCTATTTAAAGAATGGTTGAACTCTGTTAGTTGAGGACGCACACCACGAAGAAGTTTCTGAGAATGTTTTGTCTAGATTTTATATGAAGATATTCCCGTTTCCAACGAAATCTTTAGAGGTATCCAAATATCCACTTACAGATTCTACAAAAAGAGAGTATCCAAACTGCTGTATCAAAAGAATGGTTGAACTCTGTTAGTTGAGGACACTCATCACAAGCTTCTGAGAATGCTTCTGTCTAGATTTTATATGAAGATATTCCCGTTTCCAACGAAATCTTCACAGTTATCCAAATATCCACATGCAGATTCTACCAAAAGGGGGTTTTCAAACTGCTGTATCAAAAGAAAGGTTGAACTCTGTTAGTTGAGGACACACATCACAAAGAAGTTTCGAAGAATGCTTCTGTCTAGATTTTATATGAAGATATTCCCGTTTCCAATGAAATTGTTAGAGGTATCCAAATATCCACTTACGGATTCTACAAAAAGAGTGTTTCCAAACTGCTCTATCAAAAGAAAGGTGGAACTCGGTTAGTTGAAGACACACATCAAAAAGATGTTTCTGAGAATGCTTCTGTCTAGATTTTATTTGAAGATATTCCCATTTCCAACGAAATCTTCACAGTTATCCAAATATCCACTTGCAGATTCTACAAAAAGAGTGTTTCCAAACTACAGTGTCAAAAGAAAGTTTGAACTCTGTTAGTGGAGGACACACATCACAATGAAGTTTCTGAGAATGCTTCTGTTTAGATTTTATATGAAGATATTCCCGTTTCCAACGAAATCTTAACTGTTATCCAAATATCCACTTGCAGATTCTTCTAAAAGAGGGTTTCCAAACTGCTGTATGAAAAGAAAGGTTGAACTCCTTTAGTTGAGGAAACTCATGTCAAAGAAGTTTCTGAGAATGCTTCCGTCTAGATTTTATATGAAGATATTCCCGTTTCCAACGAAATTCTCACAGTTATCCAAATATCCACTTGCAGATTCTACCAAAAGAATGTTTCCAAACTGCTGTATCAAAAGAATGGTTGAGCTCCGTTAGTTGAGGACACTCATCACAAACAAGCTTTTGAGAATGCTTCTGTCTAGATTTTATATGAAGATATTCCCGTTTCCAACGAACTCTTCACAGTTACCCAAATATCCACTTGCCGATTCTACAAAAAGAGTATTTCCAAACTGCTGTATCAAAAGAAAGGTTGAACTCTGTAAGTAGAGAAAACACATCACAAAGAAGTTTCTGAGAATGCTTCTGTCTAGATTTTATATGAAGATATTCCCGTTTCCAACGAAATCTTCAAAGTTATCCAAATATCCACTTGCAGATTCTACAAAAAGAGTGTTTCCAAACTACTGTATCAACAGAAAGGTTCAACTCTGGTAGCTGAGTACACACATCCCGATTAAGTTTCTGAGAATCTTTCTGTCTCTTTTTTATGGGAAGATATTTCTGTTTTCACCGTAGGCCTGAATTCGCTCAAAATGTCCACTTCCAGATACTACAGAAAGAGTGTTTCAAACCTGGGCTATGAAAGGGAATGTTCAGCTCTGTGACTTGAATGCAGATATCACAAAGCAGTTTCTGACAGTGCTTCTGTGTAGATTTTAGATGAAGATATTCCGGTTTCCAATGAAATCGTTAGAGCTATCCAAATATCCACTTACAGATTCTACAAAAAGAGAGTTTCCAAACTGCTCTATTTAAAGAAAGGTTGAACTCTGCTAGTAGAGGACGCACACCACAAGGAAGTTTCTGAGAATGCTTTTGTCTAGATTTTATATGAAGATATTCCCGTTTCCAACGAAATCTTTAGAGGTATCCAAATATCCACTTACAGATTCTACAAAAAGAGTGTTTCCAAACTGCTCTATCAAAAGAAAGGTGGAACTCGGTTAGTTGAAGACACACATCAAAAAGATGTTTCTGAGAATGCTTCTGTCCAGATTTTATTTGAAGATATTCCCGTTTCCAACGAAATCTTCACAGTTATCCAAATATCCACTTGCAGATTCTACAAAAAGAGTGTTTCCAAACTACAGTGTCAAAAGAAAGTTTGAACTCTGTTAGTGGAGGACACACATCACAATGAAGTTTCTGAGATTGCTTCTGTTTAGATTTTATATGAAGATATTCCCGTTTCCAATGAAATCTTCACTGTTATCCAAATATCAACTTGCAGATTCTTCTAAAAGAGGGTTTCCAAACTGCTGTATGAAAAGAAAGGTTGAACTCCTTTAGTTGAGGAAACTCATGTCAAAGAAGTTTCTGAGAATGCTTCCGTCTAGATTTTATATGAAGATATTCCCGTTTCCAACGAAATTCTCACAGTTATCCAAATATCCACTTGCAGATTCTACCAAAAGAATGTTTCCAAACTGCTGTATCAAAAGAATGGTTGAGCTCCGTTAGTTGAGGACACTCATCACAAACAAGCTTTTGAGAATGCTTCTGTCTAGATTTTATATGAAGATATTCCCGTTTCCAACGAACTCTTCACAGTTACCCAAATATCCAATTGCCGATTCTACAAAAAGAGTGTTTACAAACTGCTGTATCAAAAGAAAGGTTGAACTCTGTAAGTAGAGAAAACACATCACAAAGAAGTTTCTGAGAATGCTTCTGTCTAGATTTTATATGAAGATATTCCCGTTTCCAACGAAATCTTCAAAGTTATCCCAATATCCACTTGCAGATTCTACAAAAAGTGTGTTTCCAAACTACTGTATCAACAGAAAGGTTCAACTCTGGTAACTGAGTACACACATCCCGATTAAGTTTCTGAGAATCTTTCTGTCTCTTTTTTATGGGAAGATATTTCTGTTTTCACCGTAGGCCTGAATTCGCTCAAAATGTCCAATTCCAGATACTACAGAAAGAGTGTTTCAAACCTGGGCTATGAAAGGGAATGTTCAGCTCTGTGACTTGAATGCAGATATCACAAAGCAGTTTCTGACAGTGCTTCTGTGTAGATTTTAGATGAAGATATTCCCGTTTCCAATGAAATCGTTAGAGCTATCCAAATATCCACTTACAGATTCTACAAAAAGAGAGTTTCCAAACTGCTCTATTTAAAGAATGGTTGAACTCTGTTAGTTGAGGACGCACACCACGAAGAAGTTTCTGAGAATGTTTTGTCTAGATTTTATATGAAGATATTCCCGTTTCCAACGAAATCTTTAGAGGTATCCAAATATCCACTTACAGATTCTACAAAAAGAGAGTATCCAAACTGCTGTATCAAAAGAATGGTTGAACTCTGTTAGTTGAGGACACTCATCACAAGCTTCTGAGAATGCTTCTGTCTAGATTTTATATGAAGATATTCCCGTTTCCAACAAAATCTTCACAGTTATCCAAATATCCACATGCAGATTCTACCAAAAGGGGGTTTTCAAACTGCTGTATCAAAAGAAAGGTTGAACTCTGTTAGTTGAGGACACACAATCCAAAGAAGTTTCGAAGAATGCTTCTGTCTAGAGTTTATATGAAGATATTCCCGTTTCCAATGAAATTGTTAGAGGTATCCAAATATCCACTTACGGATTCTACAAAAAGAGTGTTTCCAAACTGCTCTATCAAAAGAAAGGTGGAACTCGGTTAGTTGAAGACACACATCAAAAAGATGTTTCTGAGAATGCTTCTGTCTAGATTTTATTTGAAGATATTCCCATTTCCAACGAAATCTTCACAGTTATCCAAATATCCACTTGCAGATTCTACAAAAAGAGTGTTTCCAAACTACAGTGTCAAAAGAAAGTTTGAACTCTGTTAGTGGAGGACACACATCACAATGAAGTTTCTGAGAATGCTTCTGTTTAGATTTTATATGAAGATATTCCCGTTTCCAACGAAATCTTCACTGTTATCCAAATATCCACTTGCAGATTCTTCTAAAAGAGGGTTTCCAAACTGCTGTATGAAAAGAAAGGTTGAACTCCTTTAGTTGAGGAAACTCATGTCAAAGAAGTTTCTGAGAATGCTTCCGTCTAGATTTTATATGAAGATATTCCCGTTTCCAACGAAATCTTCAAAGTTATCCAAATATCCACTTGCAGATTCTACCAAAAGAATGTTTCCAAACTGCTGTATCAAAAGAATGGTTGAGCTCCGTTAGTTGAGGACACTCATCACAAACAAGCTTTTGAGAATGCTTCTGTCTAGATTTTATATGAAGATATTCCCGTTTCCAACGAACTCTTCACAGTTACCCAAATATCCACTTGCCGATTCTACAAAAAGAGTGTTTACAAACTGCTGTATCAAAAGAAAGGTTGAACTCTGTAAGTAGAGAAAACACATCACAAAGAAGTTTCTGAGAATGCTTCTGTCTAGATTTTATATGAAGATATTCCCGTTTCCAACGAAATCTTCAAAGTTATCCAAATATCCACTTGCAGATTCTACAAAAAGAGTGTTTCCAAACTACTGTATCAACAGAAAGGTTCAACTCTGGTAGCTGAGTACACACATCCCGATTAAGTTTCTGAGAATCTTTCTGTCTCTTTTTTATGGGAAGATATTTCTGTTTTCACCGTAGGCCTGAATTCGCTCAAAATGTCCACTTCCAGATACTACAGAAAGAGTGTTTCAAACCTGGGCTATGAAAGGGAATGTTCAGCTCTGTGACTTGAATGCAGATATCACAAAGCAGTTTCTGACAGTGCTTCTGTGTAGATTTTAGATGAAGATATTCCGGTTTCCAATGAAATCGTTAGAGCTATCCAAATATCCACTTACAGATTCTACAAAAAGAGAGTTTCCAAACTGCTCTATTTAAAGAAAGGTTGAACTCTGCTAGTAGAGGACGCACACCACAAGGAAGTTTCTGAGAATGCTTTTGTCTAGATTTTATATGAAGATATTCCCGTTTCCAACGAAATCTTTAGAGGTATCCAAATATCCACTTACAGATTCTACAAAAAGAGTGTTTCCAAACTGCTCTATCAAAAGAAAGGTGGAACTCGGTTAGTTGAAGACACACATCAAAAAGATGTTTCTGAGAATGCTTCTGTCCAGATTTTATTTGAAGATATTCCCGTTTCCAACGAAATCTTCACAGTTATCCAAATATCCACTTGCAGATTCTACAAAAAGAGTGTTTCCAAACTACAGTGTCAAAAGAAATTTTGAACTCTGTTAGTGGAGGACACACATCACAATGAAGTTTCTGAGATTGCTTCTGTTTAGATTTTATATGAAGATATTCCCGTTTCCAATGAAATCTTCACTGTTATCCAAATATCAACTTGCAGATTCTTCTAAAAGAGGGTTTCCAAACTGCTGTATGAAAAGAAAGGTTGAACTCCTTTAGTTGAGGAAACTCATGTCAAAGAAGTTTCTGAGAATGCTTCCGTCTAGATTTTATATGAAGATATTCCCGTTTCCAACGAAATTCTCACAGTTATCCAAATATCCACTTGCAGATTCTACCAAAAGAATGTTTCCAAACTGCTGTATCAAAAGAATGGTTGAGCTCCGTTAGTTGAGGACACTCATCACAAACAAGCTTTTGAGAATGCTTCTGTCTAGATTTTATATGAAGATATTCCCGTTTCCAACGAACTCTTCACAGTTACCCAAATATCCAATTGCCGATTCTACAAAAAGAGTGTTTACAAACTGCTGTATCAAAAGAAAGGTTGAACTCTGTAAGTAGAGAAAACACATCACAAAGAAGTTTCTGAGAATGCTTCTGTCTAGATTTTATATGAAGATATTCCCGTTTCCAACGAAATCTTCAAAGTTATCCCAATATCCACTTGCAGATTCTACAAAAAGTGTGTTTCCAAACTACTGTATCAACAGAAAGGTTCAACTCTGGTAACTGAGTACACACATCCCGATTAAGTTTCTGAGAATCTTTCTGTCTCTTTTTTATGGGAAGATATTTCTGTTTTCACCGTAGGCCTGAATTCGCTCAAAATGTCCAATTCCAGATACTACAGAAAGAGTGTTTCAAACCTGGGCTATGAAAGGGAATGTTCAGCTCTGTGACTTGAATGCAGATATCACAAAGCAGTTTCTGACAGTGCTTCTGTGTAGATTTTAGATGAAGATATTCCCGTTTCCAATGAAATCGTTAGACCTATCCAAATATCCACTTACAGATTCTACAAAAAGAGAGTTTCCAAACTGCTCTATTTAAAGAATGGTTGAACTCTGTTAGTTGAGGACGCACACCACGAAGAAGTTTCTGAGAATGTTTTGTCTAGATTTTATATGAAGATATTCCCGTTTCCAACGAAATCTTTAGAGGTATCCAAATATCCACTTACAGATTCTACAAAAAGAGAGTATCCAAACTGCTGTATCAAAAGAATGGTTGAACTCTGTTAGTTGAGGACACTCATCACAAGCTTCTGAGAATGCTTCTGTCTAGATTTTATATGAAGATATTCCCGTTTCCAACAAAATCTTCACAGTTATCCAAATATCCACATGCAGATTCTACCAAAAGGGGGTTTTCAAACTGCTGTATCAAAAGAAAGGTTGAACTCTGTTAGTTGAGGACACACATCACAAAGAAGTTTCGAAGAATGCTTCTGTCTAGATTTTATATGAAGATATTCCCGTTTCCAATGAAATTGTTAGAGGTATCCAAATATCCACTTACGGATTCTACAAAAAGAGTGTTTCCAAACTGCTCTATCAAAAGAAAGGTGGAACTCGGTTAGTTGAAGACACACATCAAAAAGATGTTTCTGAGAATGCTTCTGTCTAGATTTTATTTGAAGATATTCCCATTTCCAACGAAATCTTCACAGTTATCCAAATATCCACTTGCAGATTCTACAAAAAGAGTGTTTCCAAACTACAGTGTCAAAAGAAAGTTTGAACTCTGTTAGTGGAGGACACACATCACAATGAAGTTTCTGAGAATGCTTCTGTTTAGATTTTATATGAAGATATTCCCGTTTCCAACGAAATCTTAACTGTTATCCAAATATCCACTTGCAGATTCTTCTAAAAGAGGGTTTCCAAACTGCTGTATGAAAAGAAAGGTTGAACTCCTTTAGTTGAGGAAACTCATGTCAAAGAAGTTTCTGAGAATGCTTCCGTCTAGATTTTATATGAAGATATTCCCGTTTCCAACGAAATTCTCACAGTTATCCAAATATCCACTTGCAGATTCTACCAAAAGAATGTTTCCAAACTGCTGTATCAAAAGAATGGTTGAGCTCCGTTAGTTGAGGACACTCATCACAAACAAGCTTTTGAGAATGCTTCTGTCTAGATTTTATATGAAGATATTCCCGTTTCCAACGAACTCTTCACAGTTACCCAAATATCCACTTGCCGATTCTACAAAAAGAGTGTTTACAAACTGCTGTATCAAAAGAAAGGTTGAACTCTGTAAGTAGAGAAAACACATCACAAAGAAGTTTCTGAGAATGCTTCTGTCTAGATTTTATATGAAGATATTCCCGTTTCCAACGAAATCTTCAAAGTTATCCAAATATCCACTTGCAGATTCTACAAAAAGAGTGTTTCCAAACTACTGTATCAACAGAAAGGTTCAACTCTGGTAGCTGAGTACACACATCCCGATTAAGTTTCTGAGAATCTTTCTGTCTCTTTTTTATGGGAAGATATTTCTGTTTTCACCGTAGGCCTGAATTCGCTCAAAATGTCCACTTCCAGATACTACAGAAAGAGTGTTTCAAACCTGGGCTATGAAAGGGAATGTTCAGCTCTGTGACTTGAATGCAGATATCACAAAGCAGTTTCTGACAGTGCTTCTGTGTAGATTTTAGATGAAGATATTCCGGTTTCCAATGAAATCGTTAGAGCTATCCAAATATCCACTTACAGATTCTACAAAAAGAGAGTTTCCAAACTGCTCTATTTAAAGAAAGGTTGAACTCTGCTAGTAGAGGACGCACACCACAAGGAAGTTTCTGAGAATGCTTTTGTCTAGATTTTATATGAAGATATTCCCGTTTCCAACGAAATCTTTAGAGGTATCCAAATATCCACTTACAGATTCTACAAAAAGAGTGTTTCCAAACTGCTCTATCAAAAGAAAGGTGGAACTCGGTTAGTTGAAGACACACATCAAAAAGATGTTTCTGAGAATGCTTCTGTCCAGATTTTATTTGAAGATATTCCCATTTCCAACGAAATCTTCACAGTTATCCAAATATCCACTTGCAGATTCTACAAAAAGAGTGTTTCCAAACTACAGTGTCAAAAGAAAGTTTGAACTCTGTTAGTGGAGGACACACATCACAATGAAGTTTCTGAGATTGCTTCTGTTTAGATTTTATATGAAGATATTCCCGTTTCCAATGAAATCTTCACTGTTATCCAAATATCAACTTGCAGATTCTTCTAAAAGAGGGTTTCCAAACTGCTGTATGAAAAGAAAGGTTGAACTCCTTTAGTTGAGGAAACTCATGTCAAAGAAGTTTCTGAGAATGCTTCCGTCTAGATTTTATATGAAGATATTCCCGTTTCCAACGAAATTCTCACAGTTATCCAAATATCCACTTGCAGATTCTACCAAAAGAATGTTTCCAAACTGCTGTATCAAAAGAATGGTTGAGCTCCGTTAGTTGAGGACACTCATCACAAACAAGCTTTTGAGAATGCTTCTGTCTAGATTTTATATGAAGATATTCCCGTTTCCAACGAACTCTTCACAGTTACCCAAATATCCAATTGCCGATTCTACAAAAAGAGTGTTTACAAACTGCTGTATCAAAAGAAAGGTTGAACTCTGTAAGTAGAGAAAACACATCACAAAGAAGTTTCTGAGAATGCTTCTGTCTAGATTTTATATGAAGATATTCCCGTTTCCAACGAAATCTTCAAAGTTATCCCAATATCCACTTGCAGATTCTACAAAAAGTGTGTTTCCAAACTACTGTATCAACAGAAAGGTTCAACTCTGGTAACTGAGTACACACATCCCGATTAAGTTTCTGAGAATCTTTCTGTCTCTTTTTTATGGGAAGATATTTCTGTTTTCACCGTAGGCCTGAATTCGCTCAAAATGTCCAATTCCAGATACTACAGAAAGAGTGTTTCAAACCTGGGCTATGAAAGGGAATGTTCAGCTCTGTGACTTGAATGCAGATATCACAAAGCAGTTTCTGACAGTGCTTCTGTGTAGATTTTAGCTGAAGATATTCCCGTTTCCAATGAAATCGTTAGAGCTATCCAAATATCCACTTACAGATTCTACAAAAAGAGAGTTTCCAAACTGCTCTATTTAAAGAAAGGTTGAACTCTGTTAGTTGAGGACGCACACCACGAAGAAGTTTCTGAGAATGTTTTGTCTAGATTTTATATGAAGATATTCCCGTTTCCAACGAAATCTTTAGAGGTATCCAAATATCCACTTACAGATTCTACAAAAAGAGAGTATCCAAACTGCTGTATCAAAAGAATGGTTGAACTCTGTTAGTTGAGGACACTCATCACAAGCTTCTGAGAATGCTTCTGTCTAGATTTTATATGAAGATATTCCCGTTTCCAACAAAATCTTCACAGTTATCCAAATATCCACATGCAGATTCTACCAAAAGGGGGTTTTCAAACTGCTGTATCAAAAGAAAGGTTGAACTCTGTTAGTTGAGGACACACATCACAAAGAAGTTTCGAAGAATGCTTCTGTCTAGATTTTATATGAAGATATTCCCGTTTCCAATGAAATTGTTAGAGGTATCCAAATATCCACTTACGGATTCTACAAAAAGAGTGTTTCCAAACTGCTCTATCAAAAGAAAGGTGGAACTCGGTTAGTTGAAGACACACATCAAAAAGATGTTTCTGAGAATGCTTCTGTCTTGATTTTATTTGAAGATATTCCCATTTCCAACGAAATCTTCACAGTTATCCAAATATCCACTTGCAGATTCTACAAAAAGAGTGTTTCCAAACTACAGTGTCAAAAGAAAGTTTGAACTCTGTTAGTGGAGGACACACATCACAATGAAGTTTCTGAGAATGCTTCTGTTTAGATTTTATATGAAGATATTCCCGTTTCCAACGAAATCTTCACTGTTATCCAAATATCCACTTGCAGATTCTTCTAAAAGAGGGTTTCCAAACTGCTGTATGAAAAGAAAGGTTGAACTCCTTTAGTTGAGGAAACTCATGTCAAAGAAGTTTCTGAGAATGCTTCCGTCTAGATTTTATATGAAGATATTCCCGTTTCCAACGAAATTCTCACAGTTATCCAAATATCCACTTGCAGATTCTACCAAAAGAATGTTTCCAAACTGCTGTATCAAAAGAATGGTTGAGCTCCGTTAGTTGAGGACACTCATCACAAACAAGCTTTTGAGAATGCTTCTGTCTAGATTTTATATGAAGATATTCCCGTTTCCAACGAACTCTTCACAGTTACCCAAATATCCACTTGCCAATTCTACAAAAAGAGTGTTTACAAACTGCTGTATCAAAAGAAAGGTTGAACTCTGTAAGTAGAGAAAACACATCACAAAGAAGTTTCTGAGAATGCTTCTGTCTAGATTTTATATGAAGATATTCCCGTTTCCAACGAAATCTTCAAAGTTATCCAAATATCCACTTGCAGATTCTACAAAAAGAGTGTTTCCAAACTACTGTATCAACAGAAAGGTTCAACTCTGGTAACTGAGTACACACATCCCGATTAAGTTTCTGAGAATCTTTCTGTCTCTTTTTTATGGGAAGATATTTCTGTTTTCACCGTAGGCCTGAATTCGCTCAAAATGTCCACTTCCAGATACTACAGAAAGAGTGTTTCAAACCTGGGCTATGGAAGGGAATGTTCAGCTCTGTGACTTGAATGCAGATATCACAAAGCAGTTTCTGACAGTGCTTCTGTGTAGATTTTAGATGAAGATATTCCCGTTTCCAACGAAATCGTTAGAGCTATCCAAATATGCACTTAGAGATTCTACAAAAAGAGAGTTTCCAAACTGCTCTATTTAAAGAAAGGTTGAACTCTGCTAGTAGAGGACGCACACCACAAGGAAGTTTCTGAGAATGCTTTTGTCTAGATTTTATATGAAGATATTCCCGTTTCCAACGAAATCTTTAGAGGTATCCAAATATCCACTTACAGATTCTACAAAAAGAGTGTTTCCAAACTGCTCTATCAAAAGAAAGGTGGAACTCTGTTAGTTGAAGACACACATCAAAAAGATGTTTCTGAGAATGCTTCTGTCCAGATTTTATTTGAAGATATTCCCATTTCCAACGAAATCTTCACAGTTATCCAAATATCCACTTGCAGATTCTACAAAAAGAGTGTTTCCAAACTCCAGTGTCAAAAGAAAGTTTGAACTCTGTTAGTGGAGGACACACATCACAATGAAGTTTCTGAGATTGCTTCTGTTTAGATTTTATATGAAGATATTCCCGTTTCCAACGAAATCTTCACTGTTATCCAAATATCAACTTGCAGATTCTTCTAAAAGAGGGTTTCCAAACTGCTGTATGAAAAGAAAGGTTGAACTCCTTTAGTTGAGGAAACTCATGTCAAAGAAGTTTCTGAGAATGCTTCCGTCTAGATTTTATATGAAGATATTCCCGTTTCCAACGAAATTCTCACAGTTATCCAAATATCCACTTTCAGATTCTACCAAAAGAATGTTTCCAAACTGCTGTATCAAAAGAATGGTTGAGCTTCGTTAGTTGAGGACACTCATCACAAACAAGCTTTTGAGAATGCTTCTGTCTAGATTTTATATGAAGATATTCCCGTTTCCAACGAACTCTTCACAGTTCCCCAAATATCCACTTGCCGATTCTACAAAAAGAGTGTTTACAAACTGCTGTATCAAAAGAAAGGTTGAACTCTGTAAGTAGAGAAAACACATCACAAAGAAGTTTCTGAGAATGCTTCTGTCTAGATTTTATATGAAGATATTCCCGTTTCCAACGAAATCTTCAAAGTTATCCAAATATCCACTTGCAGATTCTACAAAAAGAGTGTTTCCAAACTACAGTGTCAAAAGAAAGTTTGAACTCTGTTAGTGGAGGACACACATCACAATGAAGTTTCTGAGAATGCTTCTGTTTAGATTTTATATGAAGATATTCCCGTTTCCAACGAAATCTTCACTGTTATCCAAATATCCACTTGCAGATTCTTCTAAAAGAGGGTTTCCAAACTGCTGTATGAAAAGAAAGGTTGAACTCCTTTAGTTGAGGAAACTCATGTCAAAGAAGTTTCTGAGAATGCTTCCGTCTAGATTTTATTTGAAGATATTCCCGTTTCCAACGAAATTCTCACAGTTATCCAAATATCCACTTGCAGATTCTACCAAAAGAATGTTTCCAAACTGCTGTATCAAAAGAATGGTTGAGCTCCGTTAGTTGAGGACACTCATCACAAACAAGCTTTTGAGAATGCTTCTGTCTAGATTTTATATGAAGATATTCCCGTTTCCAACGAACTCTTCACAGTTACCCAAATATCCACTTGCCGATTCTACAAAAAGAGTGTTTACAAACTGCTGTATCAAAAGAAAGGTTGAACTCTGTAAGTAGAGAAAACACATCACAAAGAAGTTTCTGAGAATGCTTCTGTCTAGATTTTATATGAAGATATTCCCGTTTCCAACGAAATCTTCAAAGTTATCCAAATATCCACTTGCAGATTCTACAAAAAGAGTGTTTCCAAACTACTGTATCAACAGAAAGGTTCAACTCTGGTAACTGAGTACACACATCCCGATTAAGTTTCTGAGAATCTTTCTGTCTCTTTTTTATGGGAAGATATTTCTGTTTTCACCGTAGGCCTGAATTCGCTCAAAATGTCCACTTCCAGATACTACAGAAAGAGTGTTTCAAACCTGGGCTATGAAAGGGAATGTTCAGCTCTGTGACTTGAATGCAGATATCACAAAGCAGTTTCTGACAGTGCTTCTGTGTAGATTTTAGATGAAGATATTCCCGTTTCCAATGAAATCGTTAGGGATATCCAAATATCCACTTACAGATTCTACAAAAAGAGAGTTTCCAAACTGCTCTATTTAAACAAAGGTTGAACTCTGTTAGTTGAGGACGCACACCAGGAAGAAGTTTCTGAGAATGCTTTTGTCTAGATTTTATATGAAGATATTCCCGTTTCCAACGAAATCTTTAGAGGTATCCAAATATCCACTTACAGATTCTACAAAAAGAGAGTATCCAAACTGCTGTATCAAAAGAATGGTTGAACTCTGTTAGTTGAGGACACTCATCACAAAGAAGCTTCTGAGAATGCTTCTGTCTAGATTTTATATGAAGATATTCCCGTTTCCAACGAAATCTTCACAGTTATCCAAATATCCACATGCAGATTCTACCAAAAGGGGGTTTTCAAACTTCTATATCAAAAGAAAGGTTGAACTCTGTTAGTTGAGGACACACATCACAAAGAAGTTTCGAAGAATGCTTCTGTCTAGATTTTATATGAAGATATTCCCGTTTCCAATGAAATTGTTAGAGGTATCCAAATATCCACTTACGGATTCTACAAAAAGAGTGTTTCCAAACTGCTCTATCAAAAGAAAGGTGGAACTCGGTTAGTTGAAGACACACATCAAAAAGATGTTTCTGAGAATGCTTCTGTCTAGATTTTATTTGAAGATATTCCCATTTCCAACGAAATCTTCACAGTTATCGAAATATCCACTTGCAGATTCTACAAAAAGAGTGTTTCCAAACTACAGTGTCAAAAGAAAGTTTGAACTCTGTTAGTGGAGGACACACATCACAATGAAGTTTCTGAGAATGCTTCTGTTTAGATTTTATATGAAGATATTCCCGTTTCCAACGAAATCTTCACTGTTATCCAAATATCCACTTGCAGATTCTTCTAAAAGAGGGTTTCCAAACTGCTGTATGAAAAGAAAGGTTGAACTCCTTTAGTTGAGGAAACTCATGTCAAAGAAGTTTCTGAGAATGCTTCCGTCTAGATTTTATATGTAGATATTCCCGTTTCCAACGAAATTTTCACAGTTATCCAAATATCCACTTGCAGATTCTACCAAAAGAATGTTTCCAAACTGCTGTATCAAAAGAATGGTTGAGCTCCGTTAGTTGAGGACACTCATCACAAACAAGCTTTTGAGAATGCTTCTGTCTAGATTTTATATGAAGATATTCCCGTTTCCAACGAACTCTTCACAGTTACCCAAATATCCACTTGCCGATTCTACAAAAAGAGTGTTTACAAACTGCTGTATCAAAAGAAAGGTTGAACTCTGTAAGTAGAGAAAACACATCACAAAGAAGTTTCTGAGAATGCTTCTGTCTAGATTTTATATGAAGATATTCCCGTTTCCAACGAAATCTTCAAAGTTATCCAAATATCCACTTGCAGATTCTACAAAAAGTGTGTTTCCAAACTACTGTATCAACAGAAAGGTTCAACTCTGGTAACTGAGTACACACATCCCGATTAAGTTTCTGAGAATCTTTCTGTCTCTTTTTTATGGGAAGATATTTCTGTTTTCACCGTAGGCCTGAATTCGCTCAAAATGTCCACTTCCAGATACTACAGAAAGAGTGTTTCAAACATGGGCTATGAAAGGGAATGTTCAGCTCTGTGACTTGAATGCAGATATCACAAAGCAGTTTCTGACAGTGCTTCTGTGTAGATTTTAGATGAAGATATTCCCGTTTCCAACGAAATCGTTAGAGCTATCCAAATATCCACTTACAGATTCTAGAGAAAGAGAGTTTCCAAACTGCTCTATTTAAAGAAAGGTTGAACTCTGCTAGTTGAGGACGCACACCACAAGGAAGTTTCTGAGAATGCTTTTGTCTAGATTTTATATGAAGATATTCCCATTTCCAACGAAATCTTTAGAGGTATCCAAATATCCACTTACAGATTCTACAAAAAGAGAGTATCCAAACTGCTGTATCAAAAGAATGGTTGAACTCTGTTAGTTGAGGACACTCATCACAAGCTTCTGAGAACGCTTCTGTCTAGATTTTATATGAAGATATTCCCGTTTCCAACGAAATCTTCACAGTTATCCAAATATCCACATGCAGATTCTACCAAAAGGGGGTTTTCAAACTTCTGTATCAAAAGAAAGGTTGAACTCTGTTAGTTGAGGACACACATCACAAAGAAGTTTCGAAGAATGCTTCTGTCTAGATTTTATATGAAGATATTCCCGTTTCCAATGAAATTGTTAGAGGTATCCAAATATCCACTTACAGATTCGACAAAAAGGGTGTTTCCAAACTGCTCTATCAAAAGAAAGGTGGAACTCGGTTAATTGAAGACACACATCAAAAAGATGTTTCTGAGAATGCTTCTGTCTAGAATTTATTTGAAGATATTCCCATTTCCAACGAAATCTTCACAGTTATCCAAATATCCACATGCAGATTCTACAAAAAGAGTGTTTCCAAACTACAGTGTCAAAAGAAAGTTTGAACTCTGTTAGTGGAGGACACACATCACAATGAAGTTTCTGAGAATGCTTCTGTTTAGATTTTATATGAAGATATTCCCGTTTCCAACGAAATCTTCACTGTTATCCAAATATCAACGTGCAGATTCTTCTAAAAGAGGGTTTCCAAACTGCTGTATGAAAAGAAAGGTTGAACTCCTTTAGTCGAGGAAACTCATGTCAAAGAAGGTTCTGAGAATGCTTCCGTCTAGATTTTATATGACGATATTCCCGTTTCCAACGAAATTCTCACAGTTATCCAAATATCCACTTGCAGATTCTACCAAAAGAATGTTTCCAAACTGCTGTATCAAAAGAATGGTTGAGCACCGTTAGTTGAGGACACTCATCACAAACAAGCTTTTGAGAATGCTTCTGTCTAGATTTTATATGAAGATATTCCCGTTTCCAACGAACTCTTCACAGTTACCCAAATATCCACTTGCCGATTCTACAAAAAGAGTGTTTACAAACTGCTGTATCAAAAGAAAGGTTGAAATCTGTAAGTAGAGAAAACACATCACAAAGAAGTTTCTGAGAATGCTTCTGTCTAGATTTTATATGAAGATATTCCCGTTTCCAATGAAATTGTTAGAGGTATCCAAATATCCACTTACAGATTCTACAAAAAGAGTGTTTCCAAACTGCTCTATCAAAAGAAAGGTGGAACTCGGTTCGTTGAAGACACACATCAAAAAGATGTTTCTGAGAATGCTTCTGTCTAGATTTTATTTGAAGATATTCCCATTTCCAACGAAATCTTCACAGTTATCCAAATATCCACTTGCAGATTCTACAAAAAGAGTGTTTCCAAACTACAGTGTCAAAAGAAAGTTTGAACTCTGTTAGTGGAGGACACACATCACAATGAAGTTTCTGAGAATGCTTCTGTTTAGATTTTATATGAAGATATTCCCGTTTCCAACGAAATCTTCACTGTTATCCAAATATCCACTTGCAGATTCTTCTAAAAGAGGGTTTCCAAACTGCTGTATGAAAAGAAAGGTTGAACTCCTTTAGTTGAGGAAACTCATGTCAAAGACGTTTCTGAGAATGCTTCCGTCTAGATTTTATATGAAGATATTCCCGTTTCCAACGAAATTTTCACAGTTATCCAAATATCCACTTGCAGATTCTACCAAAAGAGTGTTTCCAAACTGCTGTATCAAAAGAATGGTTGAGCTCCGTTAGTTGAGGACACTCATCACAAACAAGCTTTTGAGAATGCTTCTGTCTAGATTTTATATGAAGATATTCCCGTTTCCAACGAACTCTTCACAGTTATCCAAATATCCACTTGCCGATTCTACAAAAAGTGTGTTTCCAAACTGCTGTATCAAAAGAAAGGTTGAACTCTGTAAGTAGAGAAAACACATCACAAAGAAGTTTCTGAGAATGCTTCTGTCTAGATTTTATATGAAGATATTCCCGTTTCCAACGAAATCTTCAAAGTTATCCCAATATCCACATGCAGATTCTACAAAAAGTGTGTTTCCAAACTACTGTATCAACAGAAAGGTTCAACTCTGGTAACTGAGTACACACATCCCGATTAAGTTTCTGAGAATCTTTCTGTCTCTTTTTTATGGGAAGATATTTCTGTTTTCACCGTAGGCCTGAATTCGCTCAAAATGTCCACTTCCAGATACTACAGAAAGAGTGTTTCAAACCTTGGCTATGAAAGGGAATGTTCAGCTCTGTGACTTGAATGCAGATATCACAAAGCAGTTTCTGACAGTGCTTCTGTGTAGATTTTAGATGAAGATATTCCCGTTTCCAACGAAATCGTTAGAGCTATCCAAATATCCACTTACAGATTCTACAAAAAGAGAGTTTCCAAACTGCTCTATTTAAAGAAAGGTTGAACTCTGCTAGTTGAGGACGCACAGCACAAGGAAGTTTCTGAGAATGCTTTTGTCTAGATTTTATATGAAGATATTCCCGTTTCCAACGAAATCTTTAGAGGTATCCAAATATCCACTTACAGATTCTACAAAAAGAGAGTATCCAAACTGCTGTATCAAAAGAATGGTTGAACTCTGTTAGTTGAGGACACTCATCACACGCTTCTGAGAATGGTTCTGTCTAGATTTTATATGAAGATATTCTCGTTTCCAACGAAATCTTCACAGTTATCCAAATATCCACATGCAGATTCTACCAAAAGGGGGTTTTCAAACTTCTGTATCAAAAGAAAGGTTGATCTCTGTTAGTTGAGGACACACATCACAAAGAAGTTTCGAAGAATGCTTCTGTCTAGATTTTATATGAAGATATTCCCGTTTCCAATGAAATTGTTAGAGGTATCCAAATATCCAGTTACAGATTCTACAAAAAGTGTGTTTCCAAACTGCTCTATCAAAAGAAAGGTGGAACTCGGTTAATTGAAGACACACATCAAAAAGATGTTTCTGAGAATGCTTCTGTCTAGATTTTATTTGAAGATATTCCCATTTCCAACGAAATCTTCACAGTTATCGAAATATCCACTTGCAGATTCTACAAAAAGAGTGTTTCCAAACTACAGTGTCAAAAGAAAGTTTGAACTCTGTTAGTGGAGGACACACATCACAATGAAGTTTCTGAGAATGCTTCTGTTTAGATTTTATATGAAGATATTCCCGTTTCCAACGAAATCTTCACTGTTATCCAAATATCCACTTGCAGATTCTTCTAAAAGAGGGTTTCCAAACTGCTGTATGAAAAGAAAGGTTGAACTCCTTTAGTTGAGGAAACTCATGTCAAAGAAGTTTCTGAGAATGCTTCCGTCTAGATTTTATATGAAGATATTCCCGTTTCCAACGAAATTTTCACAGTTATCCAAATATCCACTTGCAGATTCTACCAAAAGAGTGTTTCCAAACTGCTGTATCAAAAGAATGGTTGAGCTCCGTTAGTTGAGGACACTCATCACAAACAAGCTTTTGAGAATGCTTCTGTCTAGATTTTATATGAAGATATTCCCGTTTCCAACGAACTCTTCACAGTTATCCAAATATCCACTTGCCGATTCTACAAAAAGAGTGTTTACAAACTGCTGTATCAAAAGAAAGGTTGAACTCTGTAAGTAGAGAAAACACATCACAAAGAAGTTTCTGAGAATGCTTCTGTCTAGATTTTATATGAAGATATTCCCGTTTCCAACGAAATCTTCAAAGTTATCCCAATATCCACTTGCAGATTCTACAAAAAGTGTGTTTCCAAACTACTGTATCAACAGAAAGGTTCAACTCTGGTAACTGAGTACACACATCCCGATTAAGTTTCTGAGAATCTTTCTGTCTCTTTTTTATGGGAAGATATTTCTGTTTTCACCGTAGGCCTGAATTCGCTCAAAATGTCCACTTCCAGATACTACAGAAAGAGTGTTTCAAACCTGGGCTATGAAAGGGAATGTTCAGCTCTGTGACTTGAATGCAGATATCACAAAGCAGTTTCTGACAGTGCTTCTGTGTAGATTTTAGATGAAGATATTCCCGTTTCCAACGAAATCGTTAGAGCTATCCAAATATCCACTTACAGATTCTACAAAAAGAGAGTTTCCAAACTGCTCTATTTAAAGAAAGGTTGAACTCTGCTAGTAGAGGACGCACACCACAAGGAAGTTTCTGAGAATGCTTTTGTCTAGATTTTATATGAAGATATTCCCGTTTCCAACGAAATCTTTAGAGGTATCCAAATATCCACTTACAGATTCTACAAAAAGAGAGTATCCAAACTGCTGTATCAAAAGAATGGTTGAACTCTGTTAGTTGAGGACACTCATCACAAAGAAGCTTCTGAGAATGCTTCTGTCTAGATTTTATATGAAGATATTCCCGTTTCCAATGAAATCTTCACAGTTATCCAAATATCCACATGCAGATTCTACCAAAAGGGGGTTTTCAAACTTCTGTATCAAAAGAAAGGTTGAACTCTGTTAGTTGAGGACACACATCACAAAGAAGTTTCGAAGAATGCTTCTGTCTAGATTTTATATGAAGATATTCCCGTTTCCAATGAAATTGTTAGAGGTATCCAAATATCCACTTACAGATTCTACAAAAAGAGTGTTTCCAAACTGCTCTATCAAAAGAAAGGTGGAACTCGGTTAGTTGAAGACACACATCAAAAAGATGTTTCTGAGAATGCTTCTGTCTAGATTTTATTTGAAGATATTCCCATTTCCAACGAAATCTTCACAGTTATCCAAATATCCACTTGCAGATTCTACAAAAAGAGTGTTTCCAAACTACAGTGTCAAAAGAAAGTTTGAACTCTGTTAGTGGAGGACACACATCACAATGAAGTTTCTGAGAATGCTTCTGTTTAGATTTTATATGAAGATATTCCCGTTTCCAACGAAATCTTCACTGTTATCCAAATATCCACTTGCAGATTCTTCTAAAAGAGGGTTTCCAAACTGCTGTATGAAAAGAAAGGTTGAACTCCTTTAGTTGAGGAAACTCATGTCAAAGAAGTTTCTGAGAATGCTTCCGTCTAGATTTTATATGAAGATATTCCCGTTTCCAACGAAATTTTCACAGTTATCCAAATATCCACTTGCAGATTCTACCAAAAGAGTGTTTCCAAACTGCTGTATCAAAAGAATGGTTGAGCTCCGTTAGTTGAGGACACTCATCACAAACAAGCTTTTGAGAATGCTTCTGTCTAGATTTCATATGAAGATATTCCCGTTTCCAACGAACTCTTCACAGTTATCCAAATATCCACTTGCCGATTCTACAAAAAGAGTGTTTACAAACTGCTGTATCAAAAGAAAGGTTGAACTCTGTAAGTAGAGAAAACACATCACAAAGAAGTTTCTGAGAATGCTTCTGTCTAGATTTTATATGAAGATATTCCCGTTTCCAACGAAATCTTCAAAGTTATCCCAATATCCACTTGCAGATTCTACAAAAAGTGTGTTTCCAAACTACTGTATCAACAGAAAGGTTCAACTCTGGTAACTGAGTACACACATCCCGATTAAGTTTCTGAGAATCTTTCTGTCTCTTTTTTATGGGAAGATATTTCTGTTTTCACCGTAGGCCTGAATTCGCTCAAAATGTCCACTTCCAGATACTACAGAAAGAGTGTTTCAAACCTGGGCTATGAAAGGGAATGTTCAGCTCTGTGACTTGAATGCAGATATCACAAAGCAGTTTCTGACAGTGCTTCTGTGTAGATTTTAGATGAAGATATTCCCGTTTCCAACGAAATCGTTAGAGCTATCCAAATATCCACTTACAGATTCTACAAAAAGAGAGTTTCCAAACTGCTCTATTTAAAGAAAGGTTGAACTCTGCTAGTTGAGGACGCACAGCACAAGGAAGTTTCTGAGAATGCTTTTGTCTAGATTTTATATGAAGATATTCCCGTTTCCAACGAAATCTTTAGAGGTATCCAAATATCCACTTACAGATTCTACAAAAAGAGAGTATCCAAACTGCTGTATCAAAAGAATGGTTGAACTCTGTTAGTTGAGGACACTCATCACAAGCTTCTGAGAATGGTTCTGTCTAGATTTTATATGAAGATATTCCCGTTTCCAACGAAATCTTCACAGTTATCCAAATATCCACATGCAGATTCTACCAAAAGGGGGTTTTCAAACTTCTGTATCAAAAGAAAGGTTGATCTCTGTTAGTTGAGGACACACATCACAAAGAAGTTTCGAAGAATGCTTCTGTCTAGATTTTATATGAAGATATTCCCGTTTCCAATGAAATTGTTAGAGGTATCCAAATATCCACTTACAGATTCTACAAAAAGGGTGTTTCCAAACTGCTCTATCAAAAGAAAGGTGGAACTCGGTTAATTGAAGACACACATCAAAAAGATGTTTCTGAGAATGCTTCTGTCTAGATTTTATTTGAAGATATTCCCATTTCCAACGAAATCTTCACAGTTATCGAAATATCCACTTGCAGATTCTACAAAAAGAGTGTTTCCAAACTACAGTGTCAAAAGAAAGTTTGAACTCTGTTAGTGGAGGACACACATCACAATGAAGTTTCTGAGAATGCTTCTGTTTAGATTTTATATGAAGATATTCCCGTTTCCAACGAAATCTTCACTGTTATCCAAATATCCACTTGCAGATTCTTCTAAAAGAGGGTTTCCAAACTGCTGTATGAAAAGAAAGGTTGAACTCCTTTAGTTGAGGAAACTCATGTCAAAGAAGTTTCTGAGAATGCTTCCGTCTAGATTTTATATGAAGATATTCCCGTTTCCAACGAAATTTTCACAGTTATCCAAATATCCACTTGCAGATTCTACCAAAAGAGTGTTTCCAAACTGCTGTATCAAAAGAATGGTTGAGCTCCGTTAGTTGAGGACACTCATCACAAACAAGCTTTTGAGAATGCTTCTGTCTAGATTTTATATGAAGATATTCCCGTTTCCAACGAACTCTTCACAGTTATCCAAATATCCACTTGCCGATTCTACAAAAAGAGTGTTTACAAACTGCTGTATCAAAAGAAAGGTTGAACTCTGTAAGTAGAGAAAACACATCACAAAGAAGTTTCTGAGAATGCTTCTGTCTAGATTTTATATGAAGATATTCCCGTTTCCAACGAAATCTTCAAAGTTATCCCAATATCCACTTGCAGATTCTACAAAAAGTGTGTTTCCAAACTACTGTATCAACAGAAAGGTTCAACTCTGGTAACTGAGTACACACATCCCGATTAAGTTTCTGAGAATCTTTCTGTCTCTTTTTTATGGGAAGATATTTCTGTTTTCACCGTAGGCCTGAATTCGCTCAAAATGTCCACTTCCAGATACTACAGAAAGAGTGTTTCAAACCTGGGCTATGAAAGGGAATGTTCAGCTCTGTGACTTGAATGCAGATATCACAAAGCAGTTTCTGACAGTGCTTCTGTGTAGATTTTAGATGAAGATATTCCCGTTTCCAACGAAATCATTAGAGCTATCCAAATATCCACTTACAGATTCTACAAAAAGAGAGTTTCCAAACTGCTCTATTTAAAGAAAGGTTGAACTCTGTTAGTTGAGGACGCACAGCACAAGGAAGTTTCTGAGAATGCTTTTGTCTACATTTTATATGAAGATATTCCCGTTTCCAACGAAATCTTTAGAGGTATCCAAATATCCACTTACAGATTCTACAAAAAGAGAGTATCCAAACTGCTGTATCAAAAGAATGGTTGAACTCTGTTAGTTGAGGACACTCATCACAAAGAAGCTTCTGAGAATGCTTCTGTCTAGATTTTATATGAAGATATTCCCGTTTCCAATGAAATCTTCACAGTTATCCAAATATCCACATGCAGATTCTACCAAAAGGGGGTTTTCAAACTTCTGTATCAAAAGAAAGGTTGAACTCTGTTAGTTGAGGACACACATCACAAAGAAGTTTCGAAGAATGCTTCTGTCTAGATTTTATATGAAGATATTCCCGTTTCCAATGAAATTGTTAGAGGTATCCAAATATCCACTTACAGATTCTACAAAAAGAGTGTTTCCAAACTGCTCTATCAAAAGAAAGGTGGAACTCGGTTAGTTGAAGACACACATCAAAAAGATGTTTCTGAGAATGCTTCTGTCTAGATTTTATTTGAAGATATTCTCATTTTCAACGAAATCTTCACAGTTATCGAAATATCCACTTGCAGATTCTACAAAAAGAGTGTTTCCAAACTACAGTGTCAAAAGAAAGTTTGAACTCTGTTAGTGGAGGACACACATCACAATGAAGTTTCTGAGAATGCTTCTGTTTAGATTTTATATGAAGATATTCCCGTTTCCAACGAAATCTTCACAGTTATCCAAATATCCACTTGCAGATTCTTCTAAAAGAGGGTTTCCAAACTGCTGTATGAAAAGAAAGGTTGAACTCCTTTAGTTGAGGAAACTCATGTCAAAGAAGTTTCTGAGAATGCTTCCGTCTAGATTTTATATGAAGATATTCCCGTTTCCAACGAAATTTTCACAGTTATCCAAATATCCACTTGCAGATTCTACCAAAAGAGTGTTTCCAAACTGCTGTATCAAAAGAATGGTTGAGCTCCATTAGTTGAGGACACTCATCACAAACAAGCTTTTGAGAATGCTTCTGTCTAGATTTTATATGAAGATATTCCCGTTTCCAACGAACTCTTCACAGTTACCCAAATATCCACTTGCCGATTCTACAAAAAGAGTGTTTACAAACTGCTGTATCAAAAGAAAGGTTGAACTCTGTAAGTAGAGAAAACACATCACAAAGAAGTTTCTGAGAATGCTTCTGTCTAGATTTTATATGAAGATATTCCCGTTTCCAACGAACTCTTCACAGTTATCCTAATATCCACTTGCCGATTCTACAAAAAGAGTGTTTACAAACTGCTGTATCAAAAGAAAGGTTGAACTCTGTAAGTAGAGAAAACACATCACAAAGAAGTTTCTGAGAATGCTTCTGTCTAGATTTTATATGAAGATATTCCCGTTTCCAACGAAATCTTCAAAGTTATCCAAATATCCACTTGCAGATTCTACAAAAAGAGTGTTTCCAAACTACTGTATCAACAGAAAGGTTCAACCCTGGTAACTGAGTACACACATCCCGATTAAGTTTCTGAGAATCTTTCTGTCTCTTTTTTATGGGAAGATATTTCTGTTTTCACCGTAGGCCTGAATTCGATCAAAATGTCCACTTCCAGATACTACAGAAAGAGTGTTTCAAACCTTGGCTATGAAAGGGAATGTTCAGCTCTGTGACTTGAATGCAGATATCACAAAGCAGTTTCTGACAGTGCTTCTGTGTAGATTTTAGATGAAGATATTCCCGTTTCCAACGAAATCGTTAGAGCTATCCAAATATCCACTTACAGATTCTACAAAAAGAGAGTTTCCAAACTGCTCTATTTAAAGAAAGGTTGAACTCTGCTAGTTGAGGACGCACACCACAAGGAAGTTTCTGAGAATGCTTTTGTCTAGATTTTATATGAAGATATTCCCGTTTCCAACGAAATCTTTAGAGGTATCCAAATATCCACTTACAGATTCTACAAAAAGAGAGTATCCAAACTGCTGTATCAAAAGAATGGTTGAACTCTGTTAGTTGAGGACACTCATCACAAGCTTCTGAGAATGGTTCTGTCTAGATTTTATATGAAGATATTCCCGTTTCCAACGAAATCTTCACAGTTATCCAAATATCCACATGCAGATTCTACCAAAAGGGGGTTTTCAAACTTCTGTATCAAAAGAAAGGTTGAACTCTGTTAGTTGAGGACACACATCACAAAGAAGTTTCGAAGAATGCTTCTGTCTAGGTTTTATATGAAGATATTCCCGTTTCCAATGAAATTGTTAGAGGTATCCAAATATCCACTTACAGATTCTACAAAAAGAGTGTTTCCAAACTGCTCTATCAAAAGAAAGGTGGAACTCGGTTAGTTGAAGACACACATCAAAAAGATGTTTCTGAGAATGCTTCTGTCTAGATTTTATTTGAAGATATTCCCATTTCCAACGAAATCTTCACAGTTATCGAAATATCCACTTGCAGATTCTACAAAAAGAGTGTTTCCAAACTACAGTGTCAAAAGAAAGTTTGAACTCTGTTAGTGGAGGACACACATCACAATGAAGTTTCTGAGAATGCTTCTGTTTAGATTTTATATGAAGATATTCCCGTTTCCAACGAAATCTTCACTGTTATCCAAATATCCACTTGCAGATTCTTCTAAAAGAGGGTTTCCAAACTGCTGTATGAAAAGAAAGGTTGAACTCCTTTAGTTGAGGAAACTCATGTCAAAGAAGTTTCTGAGAATGCTTCCGTCTAGATTTTATATGAAGATATTCCCGTTTCCAACGAAATTTTCACAGTTATCCAAATATCCAATTGCAGATTCTACCAAAAGAGTGTTTCCAAACTGCTGTATCAAAAGAATGGTTGAGCTCCGTTAGTTGAGGACACTCATCACAAACAAGCTTTTGAGAATGCTTCTGTCTAGATTTTATATGAAGATATTCCCGTTTCCAACGAACTCTTCACAGTTACCCAAATATCCACTTGCCGATTCTACAAAAAGAGTGTTTACAAACTGCTGTATCAAAAGAAAGGTTGAACTCTGTAAGTAGAGAAAACACATCACAAAGAAGTTTCTGAGAATGCTTCTGTCTAGATTTTATATGAAGATATTCCCGTTTCCAACGAAATCTTCAAAGTTATCCAAATATCCACTTGCAGATTCTACAAAAAGTGTGTTTCCAAACTACTGTATCAACAGAAAGGTTCAACTCTGGTAACTGAGTACACACATCCCGATTAAGTTTCTGAGAATCTTTCTGTCTCTTTTTTATGGGAAGATATTTCTGTTTTCACCGTAGGCCTGAATTCTCTCAAAATGTCCACTTCCAGATACTACAGAAAGAGTGTTTCAAACCTGGGCTATGAAAGGGAATGTTCAGCTCTGTGACTTGAATGCAGATATCACAAAGCAGTTTCTGACAGTGCTTCTGTGTAGATTTTAGATGAAGATATTCCCGTTTCCAACGAAATCGTTAGAGCTATCCAAATATCCACTTATAGATTCTACAAAAAGAGAGTTTCCAAACTGCTCTATTTAAAGAAAGGTTGAACTCTGCTAGTTGAGGACGCACACCACAAGGAAGTTTCTGAGAATGCTTTTGTCTAGATTTTATATGAAGATATTCCCGTTTCCAACGAAATCTTTAGAGGTATCCAAATATCCACTTACAGATTCTACAAAAAGAGAGTATCCAAACTGCTGTATCAAAAGAATGGTTGAACTCTGTTAGTTGAGGACACTCATCACAAGCTTCTGAGAATGGTTCTGTCTAGATTTTATATGAAGATATTCCCGTTTCCAACGAAATCTTCACAGTTATCCAAATATCCACATGCAGATTCTACCAAAAGGGGGTTTTCAAACTTCTGTATCAAAAGAAAGGTTGAACTCTGTTAGTTGAGGACACACATCACAAAGAAGTTTCGAAGAATGCTTCTGTCTAGATTTTATATGAAGATATTCCCGTTTCCAATGAAATTGTTAGAGGTATCCAAATATCCACTTACAGATTCTACAAAAAGAGTGTTTCCAAACTGCTCTATCAAAAGAAAGGTGGAACTCGGTTAGTTGAAGACACACATCAAAAAGATGTTTCTGAGAATGCTTCTGTCTAGATTTTATTTGAAGACATTCCCATTTCCAACGAAATCTTCACAGTTATCGAAATATCCACTTGCAGATTCTACAAAAAGAGTGTTTCCAAATTACAGTGTCAAAAGAAAGTTTGAACTCTGTTAGTGGAGGACACACATCACAATGAAGTTTCTGAGAATGCTTCTGTCTAGATTTTATATGAAGATATTCCCGTTTCCAACGAAATCTTCAAAGTTATCCAAATATCCACTTGCAGATTCTTCTAAAAGAGGGTTTCCAAACTGCTGTATGAAAAGAAAGGTTGAACTCCTTTAGTTGAGGAAACTCATGTCAAAGAAGTTTCTGAGAATGCTTCCGTCTAGATTTTATATGAAGATATTCCCGTTTCCAACGAAATTTTCACAGTTATCCAAATATCCACTTGCAGATTCTACCAAAAGAGTGTTTCCAAACTGCTGTATCAAAAGAATGGTTGAGCTCCATTAGTTGAGGACACTCATCACAAACAAGCTTTTGAGAATGCTTCTGTCTAGATTTTATATGAAGATATTCCCGTTTCCAACGAACTCTTCACAGTTACCCAAATATCCACTTGCCGATTCTACAAAAAGAGTGTTTACAAACTGCTGTATCAAAAGAAAGGTTGAACTCTGTAAGTAGAGAAAACACATCACAAAGAAGTTTCTGAGAATGCTTCTGTCTAGATTTTATATGAAGATATTCCCGTTTCCAACGAACTCTTCACAGTTATCCTAATATCCACTTGCCGATTCTACAAAAAGAGTGTTTACAAACTGCTGTATCAAAAGAAAGGTTGAACTCTGTAAGTAGAGAAAACACATCACAAAGAAGTTTCTGAGAATGCTTCTGTCTAGATTTTATATGAAGATATTCCCGTTTCCAACGAAATCTTCAAAGTTATCCAAATATCCACTTGCAGATTCTACAAAAAGAGTGTTTCCAAACTACTGTATCAACAGAAAGGTTCAACCCTGGTAACTGAGTACACACATCCCGATTAAGTTTCTGAGAATCTTTCTGTCTCTTTTTTATGGGAAGATATTTCTGTTTTCACCGTAGGCCTGAATTCGATCAAAATGTCCACTTCCAGATACTACAGAAAGAGTGTTTCAAACCTTGGCTATGAAAGGGAATGTTCAGCTCTGTGACTTGAATGCAGATATCACAAAGCAGTTTCTGACAGTGCTTCTGTGTAGATTTTAGATGAAGATATTCCCGTTTCCAACGAAATCGTTAGAGCTATCCAAATATCCACTTACAGATTCTACAAAAAGAGAGTTTCCAAACTGCTCTATTTAAAGAAAGGTTGAACTCTGCTAGTTGAGGACGCACACCACAAGGAAGTTTCTGAGAATGCTTTTGTCTAGATTTTATATGAAGATATTCCCGTTTCCAACGAAATCTTTAGAGGTATCCAAATATCCACTTACAGATTCTACAAAAAGAGAGTATCCAAACTGCTGTATCAAAAGAATGGTTGAACTCTGTTAGTTGAGGACACTCATCACAAGCTTCTGAGAATGGTTCTGTCTAGATTTTATATGAAGATATTCCCGTTTCCAACGAAATCTTCACAGTTATCCAAATATCCACATGCAGATTCTACCAAAAGGGGGTTTTCAAACTTCTGTATCAAAAGAAAGGTTGAACTCTGTTAGTTGAGGACACACATCACAAAGAAGTTTCGAAGAATGCTTCTGTCTAGGTTTTATATGAAGATATTCCCGTTTCCAATGAAATTGTTAGAGGTATCCAAATATCCACTTACAGATTCTACAAAAAGAGTGTTTCCAAACTGCTCTATCAAAAGAAAGGTGGAACTCGGTTAGTTGAAGACACACATCAAAAAGATGTTTCTGAGAATGCTTCTGTCTAGATTTTATTTGAAGATATTCCCATTTCCAACGAAATCTTCACAGTTATCGAAATATCCACTTGCAGATTCTACAAAAAGAGTGTTTCCAAACTACAGTGTCAAAAGAAAGTTTGAACTCTGTTAGTGGAGGACACACATCACAATGAAGTTTCTGAGAATGCTTCTGTTTAGATTTTATATGAAGATATTCCCGTTTCCAACGAAATCTTCACTGTTATCCAAATATCCACTTGCAGATTCTTCTAAAAGAGGGTTTCCAAACTGCTGTATGAAAAGAAAGGTTGAACTCCTTTAGTTGAGGAAACTCATGTCAAAGAAGTTTCTGAGAATGCTTCCGTCTAGATTTTATATGAAGATATTCCCGTTTCCAACGAAATTTTCACAGTTATCCAAATATCCAATTGCAGATTCTACCAAAAGAGTGTTTCCAAACTGCTGTATCAAAAGAATGGTTGAGCTCCGTTAGTTGAGGACACTCATCACAAACAAGCTTTTGAGAATGCTTCTGTCTAGATTTTATATGAAGATATTCCCGTTTCCAACGAACTCTTCACAGTTACCCAAATATCCACTTGCCGATTCTACAAAAAGAGTGTTTACAAACTGCTGTATCAAAAGAAAGGTTGAACTCTGTAAGTAGAGAAAACACATCACAAAGAAGTTTCTGAGAATGCTTCTGTCTAGATTTTATATGAAGATATTCCCGTTTCCAACGAAATCTTCAAAGTTATCCAAATATCCACTTGCAGATTCTACAAAAAGTGTGTTTCCAAACTACTGTATCAACAGAAAGGTTCAACTCTGGTAACTGAGTACACACATCCCGATTAAGTTTCTGAGAATCTTTCTGTCTCTTTTTTATGGGAAGATATTTCTGTTTTCACCGTAGGCCTGAATTCTCTCAAAATGTCCACTTCCAGATACTACAGAAAGAGTGTTTCAAACCTGGGCTATGAAAGGGAATGTTCAGCTCTGTGACTTGAATGCAGATATCACAAAGCAGTTTCTGACAGTGCTTCTGTGTAGATTTTAGATGAAGATATTCCCGTTTCCAACGAAATCGTTAGAGCTATCCAAATATCCACTTATAGATTCTACAAAAAGAGAGTTTCCAAACTGCTCTATTTAAAGAAAGGTTGAACTCTGCTAGTTGAGGACGCACACCACAAGGAAGTTTCTGAGAATGCTTTTGTCTAGATTTTATATGAAGATATTCCCGTTTCCAACGAAATCTTTAGAGGTATCCAAATATCCACTTACAGATTCTACAAAAAGAGAGTATCCAAACTGCTGTATCAAAAGAATGGTTGAACTCTGTTAGTTGAGGACACTCATCACAAGCTTCTGAGAATGGTTCTGTCTAGATTTTATATGAAGATATTCCCGTTTCCAACGAAATCTTCACAGTTATCCAAATATCCACATGCAGATTCTACCAAAAGGGGGTTTTCAAACTTCTGTATCAAAAGAAAGGTTGAACTCTGTTAGTTGAGGACACACATCACAAAGAAGTTTCGAAGAATGCTTCTGTCTAGATTTTATATGAAGATATTCCCGTTTCCAATGAAATTGTTAGAGGTATCCAAATATCCACTTACAGATTCTACAAAAAGAGTGTTTCCAAACTGCTCTATCAAAAGAAAGGTGGAACTCGGTTAGTTGAAGACACACATCAAAAAGATGTTTCTGAGAATGCTTCTGTCTAGATTTTATTTGAAGACATTCCCATTTCCAACGAAATCTTCACAGTTATCGAAATATCCACTTGCAGATTCTACAAAAAGAGTGTTTCCAAATTACAGTGTCAAAAGAAAGTTTGAACTCTGTTAGTGGAGGACACACATCACAATGAAGTTTCTGAGAATGCTTCTGTTTAGATTTTATATGAAGATATTCCCGTTTCCAACGAAATCTTCACTGTTATCCAAATATCCACTTGCAGATTCTTCTAAAAGAGGGTTTCCAAACTGCTGTATGAAAAGAAAGGTTGAACTCCTTTAGTTGAGGAAACTCATGTCAAAGAAGTTTCTGAGAATGCTTCCGTCTAGATTTTATATGAAGATATTCCCGTTTCCAACGAAATTTTCACAGTTATCCAAATATCCACTTGCAGATTCTACCAAAAGAGTGTTTCCAAACTGCTGTATCAAAAGAATGGTTGAGCTCCGTTAGTTGAGGACACTCATCACAAACAAGCTTTTGAGAATGCTTCTGTCTAGATTTTATATGAAGATATTCCCGTTTCCAACGAACTCTTCACAGTTATCCAAATATCCACTTGCCGATTCTACAAAAAGAGTGTTTCCAAACTGCTGTATCAAAAGAAAGGTTGAACTCTGTAAGTAGAGAAAACACATCACAAAGAAGTTTCTGAGAATGCTTCTGTCTAGATTTTATATGAAGATATTCCCGTTTCCAACGAAATCTTCAAAGTTATCCAAATATCCACTTGCAGATTCTACAAAAAGAGTGTTTCCAAACTACTGTATCAACAGAAAGGTTCAACTCTGGTAACTGAGTACACACATCCCGATTAAGTTTCTGAGAATCTTTCTGTCTCTTTTTTATGGGAAGATATTTCTGTTTTCACCGTAGGCCTGAATTCGCTCAAAATGTCCACTTCCAGATACTACAGAAAGAGTGTTTCAAACCTGGGCTATGAAAGGGAATGTTCAGCTCTGTGACTTGAATGCAGATATCACAAAGCAGTTTCTGACAGTGCTTCTGTGTAGATTTTAGATGAAGATATTCCCGTTTCCAACGAAATCGTTAGAGCTATCCAAATATCCACTTACAGATTCTACAAAAAGAGAGTTTCCAAACTGCTCTATTTAAAGAAAGGTTGAACTCTGCTAGTTGAGGACGCACACCACAAGGAAGTTTCTGAGAATGCTTTTGTCTAGATTTTATATGAAGATATTCCCGTTTCCAACGAAATCTTTAGAGGTATCCAAATATCCACTTACAGATTCTACAAAAAGAGAGTATCCAAACTGCTGTATCAAAAGAATGGTTGAACTCTGTTAGTTGAGGACACTCATCACAAGCTTCTGAGAATGGTTCTGTCTAGATTTTATATGAAGATATTCCCGTTTCCAACGAAATCTTCACAGTTATCCAAATATCCACATGCAGATTCTACCAAAAGGGGGTTTTCAAACTTCTGTATCAAAAGAAAGGTTGAACTCTGTTAGTTGAGGACACACATCACAAAGAAGTTTCGAAGAATGCTTCTGTCTAGATTTTATATGAAGATATTCCCGTTTCCAATGAAATTGTTAGAGGTATCCAAATATCCACTTACAGATTCTACAAAAAGAGTGTTTCCAAACTGCTCTATCAAAAGAAAGGTGGAACTCGGTTAGTTGAAGACACACATCAAAAAGATGTTTCTGAGAATGCTTCTGTCTAGATTTTATTTGAAGATATTCCCATTTCCAACGAAATCTTCACAGTTATCGAAATATCCACTTGCAGATTCTACAAAAAGAGTGTTTCCAAACTGCAGTGTCAAAAGAAAGTTTGAACTCTGTTAGTGGAGGACACACATCACAATGAAGTTTCTGAGAATGCTTCTGTTTAGATTTTATATGAAGATATTCCCGTTTCCAACGAAATCTTCACTGTTATCCAAATATCCACTTGCAGATTCTTCTAAAAGAGGGTTTCCAAACTGCTGTATGAAAAGAAAGGTTGAACTCCTTTAGTTGAGGAAACTCATGTCAAAGAAGTTTCTGAGAATGCTTCCGTCTAGATTTTATATGAAGATATTCCCGTTTCCAACGAAATTTTCACAGTTATCCAAATATCCACTTGCAGATTCTACCAAAAGAATGTTTCCAAACTGCTGTATCAAAAGAATGGTTGAGCTCCGTTAGTTGAGGACACTCATCACAAACAAGCTTTTGAGAATGCTTCTGTCTAGATTTTATATGAAGATATTCCCGTTTCCAACGAACTCTTCACAGTTACCCAAATATCCACTTGCCGATTCTACAAAAAGAGTGTTTACAAACTGCTGTATCAAAAGAAAGGTTGAACTCTGTAAGTAGAGAAAACACATCACAAAGAAGTTTCTGAGAATGATTCTGTCTAGATTTTATATGAAAATATTCCCGTTTCCAACGAAATCTTCAAAGTTATCCAAATATCCACTTGCAGATTCTACAAAAAGAGTGTTTCCCAACTACTGTATCAACAGAAAGGTTCAACTCTGGTAACTGAGTACACACATCCCGATTAAGTTTCTGAGAATCTTTCTGTCTCTTTTTTATGGGAAGATATTTCTGTTTTCACCGTAGGCCTGAATTCGCTCAAAATGTCCACTTCCAGATACTACAGAAAGAGTGTTTCAAACCTGGGCTATGAAAGGGAATGTTCAGCTCTGTGACTTGAATGCAGATATCACAAAGCAGTTTCTGACAGTGCTTCTGTGTAGATTTTAGATGAAGATATTCCCGTTTCCAACGAAATCGTTAGAGCTATCCAAATATCCACTTACAGATTCTACAAAAAGAGAGTTTCCAAACTGCTCTATTTAAAGAAAGGTTGAACTCTGCTAGTTGAGGACGCACACCACAAGGAAGTTTCTGAGAATGCTTTTGTCTAGATTTTATATGAAGATATTCCCGTTTCCAACGAAATCTTTAGAGGTATCCAAATATCCACTTACAGATTCTACAAAAAGAGAGTATCCAAACTGCTGTATCAAAAGAATGGTTGAACTCTGTTAGTTGAGGACACTCATCACAAGCTTCTGAGAATGGTTCTGTCTAGATTTTATATGAAGATATTCCCGTTTCCAACGAAATCTTCACAGTTATCCAAATATCCACATGCAGATTCTACCAAAAGGGGGTTTTCAAACTTCTGTATCAAAAGAAAGGTTGAACTCTGTTAGTTGAGGACACACATCACAAAGAAGTTTCGAAGAATGCTTCTGTCTAGATTTTATATGAAGATATTCCCGTTTCCAATGAAATTGTTAGAGGTATCCAAATATCCACTTACAGATTCTACAAAAAGAGTGTTTCCAAACTGCTCTATCAAAAGAAAGGTGGAACTCGGTTAGTTGAAGACACACATCAAAAAGATGTTTCTGAGAATGCTTCTGTCTAGATTTTATTTGAAGATATTCCCATTTCCAACGAAATCTTCACAGTTATCGAAATATCCACTTGCAGATTCTACAAAAAGAGTGTTTCCAAACTACAGTGTCAAAAGAAAGTTTGAACTCTGTTAGTGGAGGACACACATCACAATGAAGTTTCTGAGAATGCTTCTGTTTAGATTTTATATGAAGATATTCCCGTTTCCAACGAAATCTTCACTGTTATCCAAATATCCACTTGCAGATTCTTCTAAAAGAGGGTTTCCAAACTGCTGTATGAAAAGAAAGGTTGAAGTCCTTTAGTTGAGGAAACTCATGTCAAAGAAGTTTCTGAGAATGCTTCCGTCTAGATTTTATATGAAGATATTCCCGTTTCCAACGAAATTTTCACAGTTATCCAAATATCCACTTGCAGATTCTACCAAAAGAGTGTTTCCAAACTGCTGTATCAAAAGAATGGTTGAGCTCCGTTAGTTGAGAACACTCATCACAAACAAGCTTTTGAGAATGCTTCTGTCTAGATTTTATATGAAGATATTCCAGTTTCCAACGAACTCTTCACAGTTACCCAAATATCCACTTGCCGATTCTACAAAAAGAGTGTTTCCAAACTGCTGTATCAAAAGAAAGGTTGAACTCTGTAAGTAGAGAAAACACATCACAAAGAAGTTTCTGAGAATGCTTCTGTCTAGATTTTATATGAAGATATTCCCGTTTCCAACGAAATCTTCAAAGTTATCCAAATATCCACTTGCAGATTCTACAAAAAGAGTGTTTCCAAACTACTGTATCAACAGAAAGGTTCAACTCTGGTAACTGAGTACACACATCCCGATTAAGTTTCTGAGAATCTTTCTGTCTCTTTTTTATGGGAAGATATTTCTGTTTTCACCGTAGGCCTGAATTCGCTCAAAATGTCCACTTCCAGATACTACAGAAAGAGTGTTTCAAACCTGGGCTATGAAAGGGAATGTTCAGCTCTGTGACTTGAATGCAGATATCACAAAGCAGTTTCTGACAGTGCTTCTGTGTAGATTTTAGATGAAGATATTCCCGTTTCCAACGAAATCGTTAGAGCTATCCAAATATCCACTTACAGATTCTACAAAAAGAGAGTTTCCAAACTGCTCTATTTAAAGAAAGGTTGAACTCTGCTAGTTGAGGACGCACACCACAAGGAAGTTTCTGAGAATGCTTTTGTCTAGATTTTATATGAAGATATTCCCGTTTCCAACGAAATCTTTAGAGGTATCCAAATATCCACTTACAGATTCTACAAAAAGAGAGTATCCAAACTGCTGTATCAAAAGAATGGTTGAACTCTGTTAGTTGAGGACACACATCACAAAGAAGTTTCGAAGAATGCTTCTGTCTAGATTTTATATGAAGATATTCCCGTTTCCAATGAAATTGTTAGAGGTATCCAAATATCCACTTACAGATTCTACAAAAAGAGTGTTTCCAAACTGCTCTATCAAAAGAAAGGTGGAACTCGGTTAGTTGAAGACACACATCAAAAAGATGTTTCTGAGAATGCTTCTGTCTAGATTTTATTTGAAGATATTCCCATTTCCAACGAAATCTTCACAGTTATCGAAATATCCACTTGCAGATTCTACAAAAAGAGTGTTTCCAAACTACAGTGTCAAAAGAAAGTTTGAACTCTGTTAGTGGAGGACACACATCACAATGAAGTTTCTGAGAATGCTTCTGTTTAGATTTTATATGAAGATATTCCCGTTTCCAACGAAATCTTCACTGTTATCCAAATATCCACTTGCAGATTCTTCTAAAAGAGGGTTTCCAAACTGCTGTATGAAAAGAAAGGTTGAACTCCTTTAGTTGAGGAAACTCATGTCAAAGAAGTTTCTGAGAATGCTTCCGTCTAGATTTTATATGAAGATATTCCCGTTTCCAACGAAATTCTCAGAGTTATCCAAATATCCACTTGCAGATTCTACCAAAAGAGTGTTTCCAAACTGCTTTATCAAAAGAATGGTTGAGCTCCGTTAGTTGAGGACACTCATCACAAACAAGCTTTTGAGAATGCTTCTGTCTAGATTTTATATGAAGATATTCCCGTTTCCAACGAACTCTTCACAGTTACCCAAATATCCACTTGCCGATTCTAGAAAAAGAGTGTTTCCAAACTGCTGTATCAAAAGAAAGGTTGAACTCTGTAAGTAGAGAAAACACATCACAAAGAAGTTTCTGAGAATGCTTCTGTCTAGATTTTATATGAAGATATTCCCGTTTCCAACGAAATCTTCAAAGTTATCCAAATATCCACTTGCAGATTCTACAAAAAGTGTGTTTCCAAACTACTGTATCAACAGAAAGGTTCAACTCTGGTAACTGAGTACACACATCCCGATTAAGTTTCTGAGAATCTTTCTGTCTCTTTTTTATGGGAAGATATTTCTGTTTTCACCGTAGGCCTGAATTCGCTCAAAATGTCCACTTCCAGATACTACAGAAAGAGTGTTTCAAACCTGGGCTATGAAAGGGAATGTTCAGCTCTGTGACTTGAATGCAGATATCACAAAGCAGTTTCTGACAGTGCTTCTGTGTAGATTTTAGATGAAGATATTCCCGTTTCCAACGAAATCGTTAGAGCTATCCAAATATCCACTTACAGATTCTACAAAAAGAGAGTTTCCAAACTGCTCTATTTAAAGAAAGGTTGAACTCTGCTAGTTGAGGACGCACACCACAAGGAAGTTTCTGAGAATGCTTTTGTCTAGATTTTATATGAAGATATTCCCGTTTCCAACGAAATCTATAGAGGTATCCAAATATCCACTTACAGATTCTACAAAAAGAGAGTATCCAAACTGCTGTATCAAAAGAATGGTTGAACTCTGTTAGTTGAGGACACTCATCACAAGCTTCTGAGAATGGTTCTGTCTAGATTTTATATGAAGATATTCCCGTTTCCAACGAAATCTTCACAGTTATCCAAATATCCACATGCAGATTCTACCAAAAGGGGGTTTTCAAACTTCTGTATCAAAAGAAAGGTTGAACTCTTTTAGTTGAGGACACACATCACAAAGAAGTTTCGAAGAATGGTTCTGTCTAGATTTTATATGAAGATATTCCCGTTTCCAATGAAATTGTTAGAGGTATCCAAATATCCACTTACAGATTCTACAAAAAGAGTGTTTCCAAACTGCTCTATCAAAAGAAAGGTGGAACTCGGTTAGTTGAAGACACACATCAAAAAGATGTTTCTGAGAATGCTTCTGTCTAGATTTTATTTGAAGATATTCCCATTTCCAACGAAATCTTCACAGTTATCCAAATATCCACTTGCAGATTCTACAAAAAGAGTGTTTCCAAACTACAGTGTCAAAAGAAAGTTTGAACTCTGTTAGTGGAGGACACACATCACAATGAAGTTTCTGAGATTGCTTCTGTTTAGATTTTATATGAAGATATTCCCGTTTCCAACGAAATCTTCACTGTTATCCAAATATCAACTTCCAGATTCTTCTAAAACAGGGTTTCCAAACTGCTGTATGAAAAGAAAGGTTGAGCTCCTTTAGTTGAGGAAACTCATGTCAAAGAAGTTTCTGAGAATGCTTCCGTCTAGATTTTATATGAAGATATTCCCGTTTCCAACGAAATTCTCACAGTTATCCAAATATCCACTTGCAGATTCTACCAAAAGAGTGTTTCCAAACTGCTGTATCAAAAGAATGGTTGAGCTCCGTTAGTTGAGGACACTCATCACAAACAAGCTTTTGAGAATGCTTCTGTCTAGATTTTATAGGAAGATATTCCCGTTTCCAACGAACTCTTCACAGTTACCCAAATATCCACTTGCCGGTTCTACAAAAAGAGTGTTTACAAACTGCTGTATCAAAAGAAAGGTTGAACTCTGTAAGTAGAGAAAACACATCACAAAGAAGTTTCTGAGAATGCTTCTGTCTAGATTTTATATGAAGATATTCCCGTTTCCAACGAAATCTTCAAAGTTATCCCAATATCCACTTGCAGATTCTACAAAAAGTGTGTTTCCAAACTACTGTATCAACAGAAAGGTTCAACTCTGGTAACTGAGTACACACATCCCGATTAAGTTTCTGAGAATCTTTCTGTCTCTTTTTTATGGGAAGATATTTCTGTTTTCACCGTAGGCCTGAATTCGCTCAAAATGTCCACTTCCAGATACTACAGAAAGAGTGTTTCAAACCTGGGCTATGAAAGGGAATGTTCAGCTCTGTGACTTGAATGCAGATATCACAAAGCAGTTTCTGACAGTGCTTCTGTGTAGATTTTAGATGAAGATATTCCCGTTTCCAACGAAATCGCTAGAGCTATCCAAATATCCACTTACAGATTCTACAAAAAGAGAGTTTCCAAACTGCTCTATTTAAAGAAAGGTTGAACTCTGCTAGTTGAGGACGCACACCACAAGGAAGTTTCTGAGAATGCTTTTGTCTAGATTTTATATGAAGATATTCCCGTTTCCAACGAAATCTTTAGAGGTATCCAAATATCCACTTACAGATTCTACAAAAAGAGAGTATCCAAACTGCTGTATCAAAAGAATGGTTGAACTCTGTTAGTTGAGGACACTCATCACAAGCTTCTGAGAACGCTTCTGTCTAGATTTTATATGAAGATATTCCGGTTTCCAACGAAATCTTCACAGTTATCCAAATATCCACATGCAGATTCTACCAAAAGGGGGTTTTCAAACTTCTGTATCAAAAGAAAGGTTGAACTCTGTTAGTTGAGGACACACATCACAAAGAAGTTTCGAGGAATGCTTCTGTCTAGATTTTATATGAAGATATTCCCGTTTCCAATGAAATTGTTAGAGGTTTCCAAATATCCACTTACAGATTCTACAAAAAGAGTGTTTCCAAACTGCTCTATCAAAAGAAAGGTGGAACTCGGTTAGTTGAAGACACACATCAAAAAGATGTTTCTGAGAATGCTTCTGTCCAGATTTTATTTGAAGATATTCCCATTTCCAACGAAATCTTCACAGTTATCCAAATATCCACTTGCAGATTCCACAAAAAGAGTGTTTCCAAACTACAGTGTCAAAAGAAAGTTTGAACTCTGTTAGTGGAGGACACACATCACAATGAAGTTTCTGAGAATGCTTCTGTTTAGATTTTATATGAAGATATTCCCGTTTCCAACGAAATCTTCACTGTTATCCAAATATCCACTTGCAGATTCTTCTAAAAGAGGGTTTCCAAACTGATGTATGAAAAGAAAGATTGAACTCCTTTAGTTGAGGAAACTCATGTCAAAGAAGTTTCTGAGAATGCTTCCGTCTAGATTTTATATGAAGATATTCCCGTTTCCAACGAAATTCTCACAGTTATCCAAATATCCACTTGCAGATTCTACCAAAAGAGTGTTTCCAAACTGCTGTATCAAAAGAATGGTTGAGCTCCGTTAGTTGAGGACACTCATCACAAACAAGCTTTTGAGAATGCTTCTGTCTAGATTTTATATGAAGATATTCCCGTTTCCAACGAACTCTTCACAGTTACCCAAATATCCACTTGCCGATTCTACAAAAAGAGTGTTTACAAACTGCTGTATCAAAAGAAAGGTTGAACTCTGTAAGTAGAGAAAACACATCACAAAGAAGTTTCTGAGAATGCTTCTGTCTAGATTTTATATGAAGATATTCCCGTTTCCAACGAAATCTTCAAAGTTATCCAAATATCCACTTGCAGATTCTACAAAAAGAGTGTTTCCAAACTACTGTATCAACAGAAAGGTTCAACTCTGGTAACTGAGTACACACATCCCGATTAAGTTTCTGAGAATCTTTCTGTCTCTTTTTTATGGGAAGATATTTCTGTTTTCACCGTAGGCCTGAATTCGCTCAAAATGTCCACTTCCAGATACTACAGAAAGAGTGTTTCAAACCTGGGCTATGAAAGGGAATGTTCAGCTCTGTGACTTGAATGCAGATATCACAAAGCAGTTTCTGACAGTGCTTCTGTGTAGATTTTAGATGAAGATATTCCCGTTTCCAACGAAATCGTTAGAGCTATCCAAATATCCACTTACAGATTCTACAAAAAGAGAGTTTCCAAACTGCTCTATTTAAAGAAAGGTTGAACTCTGTTAGTTGAGGACGCACACCATGAAGAAGTTTCTGAGAATGCTTTTGTCTAGATTTTATATGAAGATATTCCCGTTTCCAACGAAATCTTTAGAGGTATCCAAATATCCACTTACAGATTCTACAAAAAGAGAGTATCCAAACTGCTGTATCAAAAGAATGGTTGAACTCTGTTAGTTGAGGACACTCATCACAAGCTTCTGAGAACGCTTCTGTCTAGATTTTATATGAAGATATTCCGGTTTCCAACGAAATCTTCACAGTTATCCAAATATCCACATGCAGATTCTACCAAAAGGGGGTTTTCAAACTTCTGTATCAAAAGAAAGGTTGAACTCTGTTAGTTGAGGACACACATCACAAAGAAGTTTCGAAGAATGCTTCTGTCTAGATTTTATATGAAGATATTCCCGTTTCCAATGAAATTGTTAGAGGTATCCAAATATCCACTTACAGATTCTACAAAAAGAGTGTTTCCAAACTGCTCTATCAAAAGAAAGGTAGAACTCGGTTAGTTGAAGACACACATCAAAAAGATGTTTCTGAGAATGCTTCTGTCCAGATTTTATTTGAAGATATTCCCATTTCCAACGAAATCTTCACAGTTATCCAAATATCCACTTGCAGATTCTACAAAAAGAGTGTTTCCAAACTACAGTGTCAAAAGAAAGTTTGAACTCTGTTAGTGGAGGACACACATCACAATGAAGTTTCTGAGAATGCTTCTGTTTAGATTTTATATGAAGATATTCCCGTTTCCAACGAAATCTTCACTGTTATCCAAATATCCACTTGCAGATTCTTCTAAAAGAGGGTTTCCAAACTGCTGTATGAAAAGAAAGGTTGAACTCCTTTAGTTGAGGAAACTCATCTCAAAGAAGTTTCTGAGAATGCTTCCGTCTAGATTTTATATGAAGATATTCCCGTTTCCAACGAAATTTTCACAGTTATCCAAATATCCACTTGCAGATTCTACCAAAAGAGTGTTTCCAAACTGCTGTATCAAAAGAATGGTTGAGCTCCGTTAGTTGAGGACACTCATCACAAACAAGCTTTTGAGAATGCTTTTGTCTAGATTTTATATGAAGATATTCCCGTTTCCAACGAACTCTTCACAGTTATCCAAATATCCACTTGCCGATTCTACAAAAAGAGTGTTTCCAAACTGCTGTATCAAAAGAAAGGTTGAACTCTGTAAGTAGAGAAAACACATCACAAAGAAGTTTGTGAGAATGCTTCTGTCTAGATTTTATATGAAGATATTCCCGTTTCCAACGAAATCTTCAAAGTTATCCAAATATCCACTTGCAGATTCTACAAAAAGAGTGTTTCCAAACTACTGTATCAACAGAAAGGTTCAACTCTGGTAACTGAGTACACACATCCCGATTAAGTTTCTGAGAATCTTTCTGTCTCTTTTTTATGGGAAGATATTTCTGTTTTCACCGTAGGCCTGAATTCGCTCAAAATGTCCACTTCCAGATACTACAGAAAGAGTGTTTCAAACCTGGGCTATGAAAGGGAATGTTCAGCTCTGTGACTTGAATGCAGATATCACAGAGCAGTGTCTGACAGTGCTTCTGTGTAGATTTTAGATGAAGATATTCCCGTTTCCAACGAAATCGTTAGAGCTATCCAAATATCCACTTACAGATTCTACAAAAAGAGAGTTTCCAAACTGCTCTATTTAAAGAAAGGTTGAACTCTGTTAGTTGAGGACGCACACCATGAAGAAGTTTCTGAGAATGCTTTTGTCTAGATTTTATATGAAGATATTCCCGTTTCCAACGAAATCTTTAGAGGTATCCAAATATCCACTTACAGATTCTACAAAAAGAGAGTATCCAAACTGCTGTATCAAAAGAATGGTTGAACTCTTTTAGTTGAGGACACTCATCACAAGCTTCTGAGAACGCTTCTGTCTAGATTTTATATGAAGATATTCCGGTTTCCAACGAAATCTTCACAGTTATCCAAATATCCACATGCAGATTCCACCAAAAGGGGGTTTTCAAACTTCTGTATCAAAAGAAAGGTTGAACTCTGTTAGTTGAGGACACACATCACAAAGAAGTTTCGAAGAATGCTTCTGTCTAGATTTTATATGAAGATATTCCCGTTTCCAATGAAACTGTTAGAGGTATCCAAATATCCACTTACAGATTCTACAAAAAGAGTGTTTCCAAACTGCTCTATCAAAAGAAAGGTGGAACTCGGTTAGATGAAGACACACATCAAAAAGATGTTTCTGAGAATGCTTCTGTCCAGATTTTATTTGAAGATATTCCCGTTTCCAACGAAATCTTCACAGTTATCCAAATATCCACTTGCAGATTCTACAAAAAGAGTGTTTCCAAACTACAGTGTCAAAAGAAAGTTTGAACTCTGTTAGTGGAGGACACACATCACAATGAAGTTTCTGAGAATGCTTCTGTTTAGATTTTATATGAAGATATTCCCGTTTCCAACGAAATCTTCACTGTTATCCAAATATCCACTTGCAGATTCTTCTAAAAGAGGGTTTCCAAACTGATGTATGAAAAGAAAGTTTGAACTCCTTTAGTTGAGGAAACTCATGTCAAAGAAGTTTCTGAGAATGCTTCCGTCTAGATTTTATATGAAGATATTCCCGTTTCCAACGAAATTCTCACAGTTATCCAAATATCCACTTGCAGATTCTACCAAAAGAGTGTTTCCAAACTGCTGTATCAAAAGAATGGTTGAGCTCCGTTAGTTGAGGACACTCATCACAAACAAGCTTTTGAGAATGCTTCTGTCTAGATTTTATATGAAGATATTCCCGTTTCCAACGAACTCTTCACAGTTACCCAAATATCCACTTGCCGATTCTACAAAAAGAGTGTTTACAAACTGCTGTATCAAAAGAAAGGTTGAACTCTGTAAGTAGAGAAAACACATCACAAAGAAGTTTCTGAGAATGCTTCTGTCTAGATTTTATATGAAGATATTCCCGTTTCCAACGAAATCTTCAAAGTTATCCAAATATCCACTTGCAGATGCTACAAAAAGTGTGTTTCCAAACTACTGTATCAACAGAAAGGTTCAACTCTGGTAACTGAGTACACACATCCCGATTAAGTTTCTGAGAATCTTTCTGTCTCTTTTTTATGGGAAGATATTTCTGTTTTCACCGTAGGCCTGAATTCGCTCAAAATGTCCACTTCCAGATACTACAGAAAGAGTGTTTCAAACCTGGGCTATGAAAGGGAATGTTCAGCTCTGTGACTTGAATGCAGATATCACAAAGCAGTTTCTGACAGTGCTTCTGTGTAGATTTTAGATGAAGATATTCCCGTTTCCAATGAAATCGTTAGAGCTATCCAAATATCCACTTACAGATTCTACAAAAAGAGAGTTTCCAAACTGCTCTATTTAAAGAAAGGTTGAACTCTGCTAGTAGAGGATGCACACCACAAGGAAGTTTCTGAGAATGCTTTTGTCTAGATTTTATATGAAGATATTCCCGTTTCCAACGAAATCTTTAGAGGTATCCAAATATCCACTTACAGATTCTACAAAAAGAGAGTATCCAAACTGCTGTATCAAAAGAATGGTTGAACTCTGTTAGTTGAGGACACTCATCACAAGCTTCTGAGAATGGTTCTGTCTAGATTTTATATGAAGATATTCCCGTTTCCAACGAAATCTTCACAGTTATCCAAATATCCACATGCAGATTCTACCAAAAGGGGGTTTTCAAACTTCTGTATCAAAAGAAAGGTTGAACTCTGTTAGTTGAGGACACACATCACAAAGAAGTTTCGAAGAATGATTCTGTCTAGATTTTATATGAAGATATTCCCGTTTCCAATCAAATTGTTAGAGGTATCCAAATATCCACTTACGGATTCTACAAAAAGAGTGTTTCCAAACTGCTCTATCAAAAGAAAGGTGGAACTCGGTTAGTTGAAGACACACATCAAAAAGATGTTTCTGAGAATGCTTCTGTCTAGATTTTATTTGAAGATATTCCCATTTCCAACGAAATCTTCACAGTTATCGAAATATCCACTTGCAGATTCTACAAAAAGAGTGTTTCCAAACTACAGTGTCAAAAGAAAGTTTGAACTCTGTTAGTGGAGGACACACATCACAATGAAGTTTCTGAGAATGCTTCTGTTTAGATTTTATATGAAGATATTCCCGTTTCCAACGAAATGTTCACTGTTATCCAAATATCCACTTGCAGATTCTTCTAAAAGAGGGTTTCCAAACTGCTGTATGAAAAGAAAGGTTGAACTCCTTTAGTTGAGGAAACTCATGTCAAAGAAGTTTCTGAGAATGCTTCCGTCTAGATTTTATATGAAGATATTCCCGTTTCCAACGAAATTTTCACAGTTATCCAAATATCCACTTGCAGATTCTACCAAAAGAGTGTTTCCAAACTGCTGTATCAAAAGAATGGTTGAGCTCCGTTAGTTGAGGACACTCATCACAAACAAGCTTTTGAGAATGCTTCTGTCTAGATTTTATATGAAGATATTCCCGTTTCCAACGAACTCTTCACAGTTATCCAAATATCCACTTGCCGATTCTACAAAAAGAGTGTTTCCAAACTGCTGTATCAAAAGAAAGGTTGAACTCTGTAAGTAGAGAAAACACATCACAAAGAAGTTTCTGAGAATGCTTCTGTCTAGATTTTATATGAAGATATTCCCGTTTCCAACGAAATCTTCAAAGTTATCCAAATATCCACTTGCAGATTCTACAAAAAGAGTGTTTCCAAACTACTGTATCAACAGAAAGGTTCAACTCTGGTAACTGAGTACACACATCCCGATTAAGTTTCTGAGAATCTTTCTGTCTCTTTTTTATGGGAAGATATTTCTGTTTTCACCGTAGGCCTGAATTCGCTCAAAATGTCCACTTCCAGATACTACAGAAAGAGTGTTTCAAACCTGGGCTATGAAAGGGAATGTTCAGCTCTGTGACTTGAATGCAGATATCACAAAGCAGTTTCTGACAGTGCTTCTGTGTAGATTTTAGATGAAGATATTCCCGTTTCCAACGAAATCGTTAGAGCTATCCAAATATCCACTTACAGATTCTACAAAAAGAGAGTTTCCAAACTGCTCTATTTAAAGAAAGGTTGAACTCTGTTAGTTGAGGACGCACACCATGAAGAAGTTTCTGAGAATGCTTTTGTCTAGATTTTATATGAAGATATTCCCGTTTCCAACGAAATCTTTAGAGGTATCCAAATATCCACTTACAGATTCTACAAAAAGAGAGTATCCAAACTGCTGTATCAAAAGAATGGTTGAACTCTGTTAGTTGAGGACACTCATCACAAGCTTCTGAGAACGCTTCTGTCTAGATTTTATATGAAGATATTCCGGTTTCCAACGAAATCTTCACAGTTATCCAAATATCCACATGCAGATTCTACCAAAAGGGGGTTTTCAAACTTCTGTATCAAAAGAAAGGTTGAACTCTGTTAGTTGAGGACACACATCACAAAGAAGTTTCGAAGAATGCTTCTGTCTAGATTTTATATGAAGAAATTCCCGTTTCCAATGAAATTGTTAGAGGTATCCAAATATCCACTTACAGATTCTACAAAAAGAGTGTTTCCAAACTGCTCTATCAAAAGAAAGGTGGAACTCGGTTAGTTGAAGACACACATCAAAAAGATGTTTCTGAGAATGCTTCTGTCCAGATTTTATTTGAAGATATTCCCATTTCCAACGAAATCTTCACAGTTATCGAAATATCCACTTGCAGATTCTACAAAAAGAGTGTTTCCAAACTACAGTGTCAAAAGAAAGTTTGAACTCTGTTAGTGGAGGACACACATCACAATGAAGTTTCTGAGAATGCTTCTGTTTAGATTTTATATGAAGATATTCCCGTTTCCAACGAAATCTTCACTGTTATCCAAATATCCACCTGCAGATTCTTCTAAAAGTGGATTTCCAAACTGCTGTATGAAAAGAAAGGTTGAACTCCTTTAGTTGAGGAAACTCATGTCAAAGAAGTTTCTGAGAATGCTTCCGTCTAGATTTTATATGAAGATATTCCCGTTTCCAACGAAATTCTCACAGTTATCCAAATATCCACTTGCAGATTCTACCAAAAGAATGTTTCCAAACTGCTGTATCAAAAGAATGGTTGAGCTCCGTTAGTTGAGGACACTCATCACAAACAAGCTTTTGAGAATGCTTCTGTCTAGATTTTATATGAAGATATTCCCGTTTCCAAAGAACTCTTCACAGTTACCCAAATATCCACTTGCCGATTCTACAAAAAGAGTGTTTACAAACTGCTGTATCAAAAGAAAGGTTGAACTCTGTAAGTAGAGAAAACACATCACAAAGAAGTTTCTGAGAATGCTTCTGTCTAGATTTTATATGAAGATATTCCCGTTTCCAACGAAATCTTCAAAGTTATCCAAATATCCACTTGCAGATTCTACAAAAAGTGTGTTTCCAAACTACTGTATCAACAGAAAGGTTCAACTCTGGTAACTGAGTACACACATCCCGATTAAGTTTCTGAGAATCTTTCTGTCTCTTTTTAATGGAAGATATTTCTGTTTTCACCGTAGGCCTGAATTCGCTCAAAATGTCCACTTCCAGATACTACAGAAAGAGTGTTTCAAACCTGGGCTATGAAAGGGAATGTTCAGCTCTGTGACTTGAATGCAGATATCACAAAGCAGTTTCTGACAGTGCTTCTGTGTAGATTTTAGATGAAGATATTCCCGTTTCCAACGAAATCGTTAGAGCTATCCAAATATCCACTTACAGATTCTACAAAAAGAGAGTTTCCAAACTGCTCTATTTAAAGAAAGGTTGAACTCTATTAGTTGAGGACGCACACCACAAGGAAGTTTCTGAGAATGCTTTTGTCTAGATTTTATATGAAGTTATTCCCATTGCCAACGAAATCTTTAGAGGTATCCAAATATCCACTTACAGATTCTACAAAAAGAGAGTATCCAAACTGCTGTATCAAAAGAATGGTTGAACTCTGTTAGTTGAGGACACTCATCACAAAGAAGCTTCTGAGAATGCTTCTGTCTAGATTTTATATGAAGATATTCCCGTTTCCAACGAAATCTTCACAGTTATCCAAATATCCACATGCAGATTCTACCAAAAGGGGGTTTTCAAACTTCTGTATCAAAAGAAAGGTTGAACTCTGTTAGTTGAGGACACACATCACAAAGAAGTTTCGAAGAATGCTTCTGTCTAGATTTTATATGAAGATATTCCCGTTTCCAATGAAATTGTTAGAGGTATCCAAATATCCACTTACGGATTCTACAAAAAGAGTGTTTCCAAACTGCTCTATCAAAAGAAAGGTGGAACTCGGTTAGTTGAAGACACACATCAAAAAGATGTTTCTGAGAATGCTTCTGTCTAGATTTTATTTGAAGATATTCCCATTTCCAATGAAATCTTCACAGTTATCGAAATATCCACTTGCAGATTCTACAAAAAGAGTGTTTCCAAACTACAGTGTCAAAAGAAAGTTTGAACTCTGTTAGTGGAGGACACACATCACAATGAAGTTTCTGAGAATGCTTCTGTTTAGATTTTATATGAAGATATTCCCGTTTCCAACGAAATGTTCACTGTTATCCAAATATCCACTTGCAGATTCTTCTAAAAGAGGGTTTCCAAACTGCTGTATGAAAAGAAAGGTTGAACTCCTTTAGTTGAGGAAACTCATCTCAAAGAAGTTTCTGAGAATGCTTCCGTCTAGATTTTATATGAAGATATTCCCGTTTCCAACGAAATTTTCACAGTTATCCAAATATCCACGTGCAGATTCTACCAAAAGAGTGTTTCCAAACTGCTGTATCAAAAGAATGGTTGAGCTCCGTTAGTTGAGGACACTCATCACAAACAAGATTTTGAGAATGCTTTTGTCCAGATTTTATATGAAGATATTCCCGTTTCCAACGAACTCTTCACAGTTATCCAAATATCCACTTGCCGATTCTACAAAAAGAGTGTTTCCAAACTGCTGTATCAAAAGAAAGGTTGAACTCTGTAAGTAGAGAAAACACATCACAAAGAAGTTTGTGAGAATGCTTCTGTCTAGATTTTATATGAAGATATTCCCGTTTCCAACGAAATCTTCAAAGTTATCCAAATATCCACTTGCAGATTCTACAAAAAGAGTGTTTCCAAACTACTGTATCAACAGAAAGGTTCAACTCTGGTAACTGAGTACACACATCCCGATTAAGTTTCTGAGAATCTTTCTGTCTCTTTTTTATGGGAAGATATTTCTGTTTTCACCGTAGGCCTGAATTCGCTCAAAATGTCCACTTCCAGATACTACAGAAAGAGTGTTTCAAACCTGGGCTATGAAAGGGAATGTTCAGCTCTGTGACTTGAATGCAGATATCACAAAGCAGTTTCTGACAGTGCTTCTGTGTAGATTTTAGATGAAGATATTCCCGTTTCCAACGAAATCGTTAGAGCTATCCAAATATCCACTTACAGATTCTACAAAAAGAGAGTTTCCAAACTGCTCTATTTAAAGAAAGGTTGAACTCTGTTAGTTGAGGACGCACACCATGAAGAAGTTTCTGAGAATGCTTTTGTCTAGATTTTATATGAAGATATTCCCGTTTCCAACGAAATCTTTAGAGGTATCCAAATATCCACTTACAGATTCTACAAAAAGAGAGTATCCAAACTGCTGTATCAAAAGAATGGTTGAACTCTGTTAGTTGAGGACACTCATCACAAGCTTCTGAGAACGCTTCTGTCTAGATTTTATATGAAGATATTCCGGTTTCCAACGAAATCTTCACAGTTATCCAAATATCCACATGCAGATTCTACCAAAAGGGGGTTTTCAAACTTCTGTATCAAAAGAAAGGTTGAACTCTGTTAGTTGAGGACACACATCACAAAGAAGTTTCGAAGAATGCTTCTGTCTAGATTTTATATGAAGATATTCCCGTTTCCAATGAAATTGTTAGAGGTATCCAAATATCCACTTACAGATTCTACAAAAAGAGTGTTTCCAAACTGCTCTATCCAAAGAAAGGTGGAACTCGGTTAGTTGAAGACACACATCAAAAAGATGTTTCTGAGAATGCTTCTGTCCAGATTTTATTTGAAGATATTCCCATTTCCAACGAAATCTTCACAGTTATCCAAATATCCACTTGCAGATTCTACAAAAAGAGTGTTTCCAAACTACAGTGTCAAAAGAAAGTTTGAACTCTGTTAGTGGAGGACACACATCACAATGAAGTTTCTGAGAATGCTTCTGTTTAGATTTTATATGAAGATATTCCCGTTTCCAACGAAATCTTCACTGTTATCCAAATATCCACTTGCAGATTCTTCTAAAAGAGGGTTTCCAAACTGATGTATGAAAAGAAAGGTTGAACTCCTTTAGTTGAGGAAACTCATCTCAAAGAAGTTTCTGAGAATGCTTCCGTCTAGATTTTATATGAAGATATTCCCGTTTCCAACGAAATTCTCACAGTTATCCAAATATCCACTTGCAGATTCTACCAAAAGAGTGTTTCCAAACTGCTGTATCAAAAGAATGGTTGAGCTCCGTTAGTTGAGGACACTCATCACAAACAAGCTTTTGAGAATGCTTCTGTCTAGATTTTATATGAAGATATTCCCGTTTCCAACGAACTCTTCACAGTTACCCAAATATCCACTTGCCGATTCTACAAAAAGAGTGTTTACAAACTGCTGTATCAAAAGAAAGGTTGAACTCTGTAAGTAGAGAAAACACATCACAAAGAAGTTTGTGAGAATGCTTCTGTCTAGATTTTATATGAAGATATTCCCTTTTCCAACGAAATCTTCAAAGTTATCCAAATATCCAGTTGCAGATTCTACAAAAAGAGTGTTTCCAAACTACTGTATCAACAGAAAGGTTCAACTCTGGTAACTGAGTACACACATCCCGATTAAGTTTCTGAGAATCTTTCTGTCTCTTTTTTATGGGAAGATATTTCTGTTTTCACCGTAGACCTGAATTCGCTCAAAATGTCCAATTCCAGATACTACAGAAAGAGTGTTTCAAACCTGGGCTATGAAAGGGAATGTTCAGCTCTGTGACTTGAATGCAGATATCACAAAGCAGTTTCTGACAGTGCTTCTGTGTAGATTTTAGATGAAGATATTCCCGTTTCCAACGAAATCGTTAGAGCTATCCAAATATCCACTTACAGATTCTAGAAAAAGAGAGTTTCCAAACTGCTCTATTTAAAGAAAGGTTGAACTCTGTTAGTTGAGGACGCACACCATGAAGAAGTTTCTGAGAATGCTTTTGTCTAGATTTTATATGAAGATATTCCCGTTTCCAACGAAATCTTTAGAGGTATCCAAATATCCACTTACAGATTCTACAAAAAGAGAGTATCCAAACTGCTGTATCAAAAGAATGGTTGAACTCTGTTAGTTGAGGACACTCATCACAAGCTTCTGAGAACGCTTCTGTCTAGATTTTATATGAAGATATTCCGGTTTCCAACGAAATCTTCACAGTTATCCAAATATCCACATGCAGATTCTACCAAAAGGGGGTTTTCAAACTTCTGTATCAAAAGAAAGGTTGAACTCTGTTAGTTGAGGACACACATCACAAAGAAGTTTCGAAGAATGCTTCTGTCTAGATTTTATATGAAGATATTCCCGTTTCCAATGAAATTGTTAGAGGTATCCAAATATCCACTTACAGATTCTACAAAAAGAGTGTTTCCAAACTGCTCTATCCAAAGAAAGGTGGAACTCGGTTAGTTGAAGACACACATCAAAAAGATGTTTCTGAGAATGCTTCTGTCCAGATTTTATTTGAAGATATTCCCATTTCCAACGAAATCTTCACAGTTATCCAAATATCCAGTTGCAGATTCTACAAAAAGAGTGTTTCCAAACTACTGTATCAACAGAAAGGTTCAACTCTGGTAACTGAGTACACACATCCCGATTAAGTTTCTGAGAATCTTTCTGTCTCTTTTTTATGGGAAGATATTTCTGTTTTCACCGTAGACCTGAATTCGCTCAAAATGTCCAATTCCAGATACTACAGAAAGAGTGTTTCAAACCTGGGCTATGAAAGGGAATGTTCAGCTCTGTGACTTGAATGCAGATATCACAAAGCAGTTTCTGACAGTGCTTCTGTGTAGATTTTAGATGAAGATATTCCCGTTTCCAACGAAATCGTTAGAGCTATCCAAATATCCACTTACAGATTCTAGAAAAAGAGAGTTTCCAAACTGCTCTATTTAAAGAAAGGTTGAACTCTGTTAGTTGAGGACGCACACCATGAAGAAGTTTCTGAGAATGCTTTTGTCTAGATTTTATATGAAGATATTCCCGTTTCCAACGAAATCTTTAGAGGTATCCAAATATCCACTTACAGATTCTACAAAAAGAGAGTATCCAAACTGCTGTATCAAAAGAATGGTTGAACTCTGTTAGTTGAGGACACTCATCACAAGCTTCTGAGAACGCTTCTGTCTAGATTTTATATGAAGATATTCCGGTTTCCAACGAAATCTTCACAGTTATCCAAATATCCACATGCAGATTCTACCAAAAGGGGGTTTTCAAACTTCTGTATCAAAAGAAAGGTTGAACTCTGTTAGTTGAGGACACACATCACAAAGAAGTTTCGAAGAATGCTTCTGTCTAGATTTTATATGAAGATATTCCCGTTTCCAATGAAATTGTTAGAGGTATCCAAATATCCACTTACAGATTCTACAAAAAGAGTGTTTCCAAACTGCTCTATCCAAAGAAAGGTGGAACTCGGTTAGTTGAAGACACACATCAAAAAGATGTTTCTGAGAATGCTTCTGTCCAGATTTTATTTGAAGATATTCCCATTTCCAACGAAATCTTCACAGTTATCCAAATATCCACTTGCAGATTCTACAAAAAGAGTGTTTCCAAACTACAGTGTCAAAAGAAAGTTTGAACTCTGTTAGTGGAGGACACACATCAGAATGAAGTTTCTGAGAATGCTTCTGTTTAGATTTTATATGAAGATATTCCCGTTTCCAACGAAATCTTCACTGTTATCCAAATATCCACTTGCAGATTCTTCTAAAAGAGGGTTTCCAAACTGATGTATGAAAAGAAAGGTTGAACTCCTTTAGTTGAGGAAACTCATGTCAAAGAAGTTTCTGAGAATGCTTCCGTCTAGATTTTATATGAAGATATTCCCGTTTCCAACGAAATTCTCACAGTTATCCAAATATCCACTTGCAGATTCTACCAAAAGAGTGTTTCCAAACTGCTGTATCAAAAGAATGGTTGAGCTCCGTTAGTTGAGGACACTCATCACAAACAAGCTTTTGAGAATGCTTCTGTCTAGATTTTATATGAAGATATTCCCGTTTCCAACGAACTCTTCACAGTTACCCAAATATCCACTTGCCGATTCTACAAAAAGAGTGTTTACAAACTGCTGTATCAAAAGAAAGGTTGAACTCTGTAAGTAGAGAAAACACATCACAAAGAAGTTTGTGAGAATGCTTCTGTCTAGATTTTATATGAAGATATTCCCGTTTCCAACGAAATCTTCAAAGTTATCCAAATATCCAGTTGCAGATTCTACAAAAAGAGTGTTTCCAAACTACTGTATCAACAGAAAGGTTCAACTCTGGTAACTGAGTACACACATCCCGATTAAGTTTCTGAGAATCTTTCTGTCTCTTTTTTATGGGAAGATATTTCTGTTTTCACCGTAGACCTGAATTCGCTCAAAATGTCCACTTCCAGATACTACAGAAAGAGTGTTTCAAACCTGGGCTATGAAAGGGAATGTTCAGCTCTGTGACTTGAATGCAGATATCACAAAGCAGTTTCTGACAGTGCTTCTGTGTAGATTTTAGATGAAGATATTCCCGTTTCCAACGAAATTGTTAGAGCTATCCAAATATCCACTTACAGATTCTACAAAAAGAGAGTTTCCAAACTGCTCTATTTAAAGAAAGGTTGAACTCTGTTAGTTGAGGACGCACACCATGAAGAAGTTTCTGAGAATGCTTTTGTCTAGATTTTATATGAAGATATTCCCGTTTCCAACGAAATCTTTAGAGGTATCCAAATATCCACTTACAGATTCTACAAAAAGAGAGTATCCAAACTGCTGTATCAAAAGAATGGTTGAACTCTGTTAGTTGAGGACACTCATCACAAGCTTCTGAGAACGCTTCTGTCTAGATTTTATATGAAGATATTCCCGTTTCCAACGAAATCTTCACAGTTATCCAAATATCCACATGCAGATTCTACCAAAAGGGGGTTTTCAAACTTCTGTATCAAAAGAAAGGTTGAACTCTGTTAGTTGAGGACACACATCACAAAGAAGTTTCGAAGAATGCTTCTGTCTAGATTTTATATGAAGATATTCCCGTTTCCAATGAAATTGTTAGAGGTATCCAAATATCCACTTACAGATTCTACAAAAAGAGTGTTTCCAAACTGCTCTATCAAAAGAAAGGTGGAACTCGGTTAGTTGAAGACACACATCAAAAAGATGTTTCTGAGAATGCTTCTGTCCAGATTTTATTTGAAGATATTCCCATTTCCAACGAAATCTTCACAGTTATCCAAATATCCACTTGCAGATTCTACAAAAAGAGTGTTTCCAAACTACAGTGTCAAAAGAAAGTTTGAACTCTGTTAGTGGAGGACACACATCACAATGAAGTTTCTGAGAATGCTTCTGTTTAGATTTTATATGAAGATATTCCCGTTTCCAACGAAATCTTCACTGTTATCCAAATTTCCACTTGCAGATTCATCTAAAAGAGGGTTTCCAAACTGCTGTATGAAAAGAAAGGTTGAACTCCTTTAGTTGAGGAAACTCATGTCAAAGAAGTTTCTGAGAATGCTTCCGTCTAGATTTTATATGAAGATATTCCCGTTTCCAACGAAATTCTCACAGTTATCCAAATATCCACTTGCAGATTCTACCAAAAGAGTGTTTCCAAACTGCTGTATCAAAAGAATGGTTGAGCTCCGTTAGTTGAGGACACTCATCACAAACAAGCTTTTGAGAATGCTTCTGTCTAGATTTTATATGAAGATATTCCCGTTTCCAACGAACTCTTCACAGTTACCCAAATATCCACTTGCAGATTCTACAAAAAGAGTGTTTCCAAACTACAGTGTCAAAAGAAAGTTTGAACTCTGTTAGTGGAGGACACACATCACAATGAAGTTTCTGAGAATGCTTCTGTTTAGATTTTATATGAAGATATTCCCGTTTCCAACGAAATGTTCACTGTTATCCAAATATCCACTTGCAGATTCTTCTAAAAGAGGGTTTCCAAACTGCTGTATGAAAAGAAAGGTTGAACTCCTTTAGTTGAGGAAACTCATGTCAAAGAAGTTTCTGAGAATGCTTCCGTCTAGATTTTATATGAAGATATTCCCGTTTCCAACGAAATTTTCACAGTTATCCAAATATCCACTTGCAGATTCTACCAAAAGAGTGTTTCCAAACTGCTGTATCAAAAGAATGGTTGAGCTCCGTTAGTTGAGGACACTCATCACAAACAAGCTTTTGAGAATGCTTTTGTCTAGATTTTATATGAAGATATTCCCGTTTCCAACGAACTCTTCACAGTTATCCAAATATCCACTTGCCGATTCTACAAAAAGAGTGTTTCCAAACTGCTGTATCAAAAGAAAGGTTGAACTCTGTAAGTAGAGAAAACACATCACAAAGAAGTTTGTGAGAATGCTTCTGTCTAGATTTTATATGAAGATATTCCCGTTTCCAACGAAATCTTCAAAGTTATCCCAATATCCACTTGCAGATTCTACAAAAAGTGTGTTTCCAAACTACTGTATCAACAGAAAGGTTCAACTCTGGTAACTGAGTACACACATCCCGATTAAGTTTCTGAGAATCTTTCTGTCTCTTTTTTATGGGAAGATATTTCTGTTTTCACCGTAGGCCTGAATTCGCTCAAAATGTCCACTTCCAGATACTACAGAAAGAGTGTTTCAAACCTGGGCTATGAAAGGGAATGTTCAGCTCTGTGACTTGAATGCAGATATCACAAAGCAGTTTCTGACAGTGCTTCTGTGTAGATTTTAGATGAAGATATTCCCGTTTCCAACGAAATCGTTAGAGCTATCCAAATATCCACTTACAGATTCTACAAAAAGAGAGTTTCCAAACTGCTCTATTTAAAGAAAGGTTGAACTCTGCTAGTAGAGGACGCACACCACAAGGAAGTTTCTGAGAATGCTTTTGTCTAGATTTTATATGAAGATATTCCCGTTTCCAACGAAATCTTTAGAGGTATCCAAATATCCACTTACAGATTCTACAAAAAGAGAGTATCCAAACTGCTGTATCAAAAGAATGGTTGAACTCTGTTAGTTGAGGACACTCATCACAAAGAAGCTTCTGAGAATGCTTCTGTCTAGATTTTATATGAAGATATTCCCGTTTCCAACGAAATCTTCACAGTTATCCAAATATCCACATGCAGATTCTACCAAAAGGGGGTTTTCAAACTTCTGTATCAAAAGAAAGGTTGAACTCTGTTAGTTGAGGACACACATCACAAAGAAGTTTCGAAGAATGCTTCTGTCTAGATTTTATATGAAGATATTCCCGTTTCCAATGAAATTGTTAGAGGTATCCAAATATCCACTTACAGATTCTACAAAAAGAGTGTTTCCAAACTGCTCTATCAAAAGAAAGGTGGAACTCGGTTAGTTGAAGACACACATCAAAAAGATGTTTCTGAGAATGCTTCTGTCCAGATTTTATTTGAAGATATTCCCATTTCCAACGAAATCTTCACAGTTATCCAAATATCCACTTGCAGATTCTACAAAAAGAGTGTTTCCAAACTACAGTGTCAAAAGAAAGTTTGAGCTCTGTTAGTGGAGGACACACATCACAATGAAGTTTCTGAGAATGCTTCTGTTTAGATTTTATATGAAGATATTCCCGTTTCCAACGAAATCTTCACTGTTATCCAAATATCCACTTGCAGATACTTCTAAAAGAGGGTTTCCAAACTGCTGTATGAAAAGAAAGGTTGAACTCCTTTAGTTGAGGAAACTCATGTCAAAGAAGTTTCTGAGAATGCTTCCGTCTAGATTTTATATGAAGATATTCCCGTTTCCAACGAAATTCTCACAGTTATCCAAATATCCACTTGCAGATTCTACCAAAAGAATGTTTCCAAACTGCTGTATCAAAAGAATGGTTGAGCTCCGTTAGTTGAGGACACTCATCACAAACAAGCTTTTGAGAATGCTTCTGTCTAGATTTTATATGAAGATATTCCCGTTTCCAACGAACTCTTCACAGTTACCCAAATATCCACTTGCCGATTCTACAAAAAGAGTGTTTACAAACTGCTGTATCAAAAGAAAGGTTGAACTCTGTAAGTAGATAAAACACATCACAAAGAAGTTTCTGAGAATGCTTCTGTCTAGATTTTATATGAAGATATTCCCGTTTCCAACGAAATCTTCAAAGTTATCCAAATATCCACTTGCAGATTCTACAAAAAGTGTGTTTCCAAACTACTGTATCAACAGAAAGGTTCAACTCTGGTAACTGAGTACACACATCCCGATTAAGTTTCTGAGAATCTTTCTGTCTCTTTTTTATAGGAAGATATTTCTGTTTTCACCGTAGGCCTGAATTCGCTCAAAATGTCCACTTCCAGATACTACAGAAAGAGTGTTTCAAACCTGGGCTATGAAAGGGAATGTTCAGCTCTGTGACTTGAATGCAGATATCACAAAGCAGTTTCTGACAGTGCTTCTGTGTAGATTTTAGATGAAGATATTCCCGTTTCCAATGAAATCGTTAGAGCTATCCAAATATCCACTTACAGATTCTACAAAAAGAGAGTTTCCAAACTGCTCTATTTAAAGAAAGGTTGAACTCTGCTAGTAGAGGACGCACACCACAAGGAAGTTTCTGAGAATGCTTTTGTCTAGATTTTGTATGAAGATATTCCCGTTTCCAACGAAATCTTTAGAGGTATCCAAATATCCACTTACAGATTCTACAAAAAGAGAGTATCCAAACTGCTGTATCAAAAGAATGGTTGAACTCTGTTAGTTGAGGACACTCATCACAAAGAAGCTTCTGAGAATGCTTCTGTCTAGATTTTATATGAAGATATTCCCGTTTCCAACGAAATCTTCACATTTATCCAAATATCCACATGCAGATTCTACCAAAAGGGGGTTTTCAAACTTCTGTTTCAAAAGAAAGGTTTAACTCTGTTAGTTGAGGACACACATCACAAAGAAGTTTCGAAGAATGCTTCTGTCTAGATTTTATATGAAGATATTCCCGTTTCCAATGAAATTGTTAGAGGTATCCAAATATCCACATACGGATTCTACAAAAAGAGTGTTTCCAAACTTCTCTATCAAAAGAAAGGTGGAACTCGGTTAGTTGAAGACACACATCAAAAAGATGTTTCTGAGAATGCTTCTGTCTAGATTTTATTTGAAGATATTCCCATTTCCAACGAAATCTTCACAGTTATCCAAATATCCACTTGCAGATTCTACAAAAAGAGTGTTTCCAAACTACAGTGTCAAAAGAAAGTTTGAACTCTGTTAGTGGAGGACACACATCACAATGAAGTTTCTGAGAATGCTTCTGTTTAGATTTTATATGAAGATATTCCCGTTTCCAAAGAAATCTTCACTGTTATCCAAATATCCACTTGCAGATTCTTCTAAAAGAGGGTTTCCAAACTGCTGTATGAAAAGAAAGGTTGAACTCCTTTAGTTGAGGAAACTCATGTCAAAGAAGTTTCTGAGAATGCTTCCGTCTAGATTTTATATGAAGATATTCCCGTTTCCAACGAAATTCTCACAGTTATCCAAATATCCACTTGCAGATTCTACCAAAAGAATGTTTCCAAACTGCTGTATCAAAAGAATGGTTGAGCTCCGTTAGTTGAGGACACTCATCACAAACAAGCTTTTGAGAATGCTTCTGTCTAGATTTTATATGAAGATATTCCCGTTTCCAACGAACTCTTCACAGTTACCCAAATATCCACTTGCCGATTCTACAAAAAGAGTGTTTACAAACTGCTGTATCAAAAGAAAGGTTGAACTCTGTAAGTAGAGAAAACACATCACAAAGAAGTTTCTGAGAATGCTTCTGTCTAGATTTTATATGAAGATATTCCCGTTTCCAACGAAATCTTCAAAGTTATCCCAATATCCACTTGCAGATTCTACAAAAAGTGTGTTTCCAAACTACTGTATCAACAGAAAGGTTCAACTCTGGTAACTGAGTACACACATCCCGATTAAGTTTCTGAGAATCTTTCTGTCTCTTTTTTATGGGAAGATATTTCTGTTTTCACCGTAGGCCTGAATTCGCTCAAAATGTCCACTTCCAGATACTACAGAAAGAGTGTTTCAAACCTGGGCTATGAAAGGGAATGTTCAGCTCTGTGACTTGAATGCAGATATCACAAAGGAGTTTCTGACAGTGCTTCTGTGTAGATTTTAGATGAAGATATTCCCGTTTCCAACGAAATCGTTAGAGCTATCCAAATATCCACTTACAGATTCTACAAAAAGAGAGTTTCCAAACTGCTCTATTTAAAGAAAGGTTGAACTCTGTTAGTTGAGGACGCACACCACGAAGAAGTTTCTGAGAATGCTTTTGTCTAGATTTTATATGAAGATATTCCCGTTTCCAACGAAATCTTTAGAGGTATCCAAATATCCACTTACAGATTCTACAAAAAGAGAGTATCCAAACTGCTGTATCAAAAGAATGGTTGAACTCTGTTAGTTGAGGACACTCATCACAAGCTTCTGAGAACGCTTCTGTCTAGATTTTATATGAAGATATTCCCGTTTCCAACGAAATCTTCACAGTTATCCAAATATCCACATGCAGATTCTACCAAAAGGGGGTTTTCAAACTTCTGTATCAAAAGAAAGGTTGAACTCTGTTAGTTGAGGACACACATCACAAAGAAGTTTCGAAGAATGCTTCTGTCTAGATTTTATATGAAGATATTCCCGTTTCCAATGAAATTGTTAGAGGTATCCAAATATCCACTTACGGATTCTACAAAAAGAGTGTTTCCAAACTGCTCTATCAAAAGAAAGGTGGAACTCGGTTAGTTGAAGACACACATCAAAAAGATGTTTCTGAGAATGTTTCTGTCTAGATTTTATTTGAAGATATTCCCATTTCCAGCGAAATCTTCACAGTTATCCAAATATCCACTTGCAGATTCTACAAAAAGAGTGTTTCCAAACTACAGTGTCAAAAGAAAGTTTGAACTCTGTTAGTGGAGGACACACATCACAATGAAGTTTCTGAGAATGCTTCTGTTTAGATTTTATATGAAGATATTCCCGTTTCCAACGAAATCTTTACTGTTATCCAAATATCCACTTGCAGATTCTTCTAAAAGAGGGTTTCCAAACTGATGTATGAAAAGAAAGTTTGAACTCCTTTAGTTGAGGAAACTCATGTCAAAGAAGTTTCTGAGAATGCTTCCGTCTAGATTTTATATGAAGATATTCCCGTTTCCAACGAAATTCTCACAGTTACCCAAATATCCACTTGCCGATTCTACAAAAAGAGTATTTCCAAACTGCTGTATCAAAAGAAAGGTTGAACTCTGTAAGTAGAGAAAACACATCACAAAGAAGTTTCTGAGAATGCTTCTGTCTAGATTTTATATGAAGATATTCCCGTTTCCAACGAAATCTTCAAAGTTATCCAAATATCCACTTGCAGATTCTACAAAAAGTGTGTTTCCAAACTACTGTATCAACAGAAAGGTTCAACTCTGGTAACTGAGTACACACATCCCGATTAAGTTTCTGAGAATCTTTCTGTCTCTTTTTTATGGGAAGATATTTCTGTTTTCACCGTAGTCCTGAATTCGCTCAAAATGTCCACTTCCAGATACTACAGAAAGAGTGTTTCAAACCTGGGCTATGAAAGGGAATGTTCAGCTCTGTGACTTGAATGCAGATATAACAAAGCAGTTTCTGACAGTGCTTCTGTGTAGATTTTAGATGAAGATATTCCCGTTTCCAATGAAATCGTTAGAGCTATCCAAATATCCACTTACAGATTCTACAAAAAGAGAGTTTCCAAACTGCTCTATTTAAAGAAAGGTTGAACTCTGCTAGTAGAGGACGCACACCACAAGGAAGTTTCTGAGAATGCTTTTGTCTAGATTTTATATGAAGATATTCCCGTTTCCAACGAAATCTTTAGAGGTATCCAAATATCCACTTACAGATTCTACAAAAAGAGAGTATCCAAACTGCTGTATCAAAAGAATGGTTGAACTCTGTTAGTTGAGGACACTCATCACAAAGAAGCTTCTGAGAATGCTTCTGTCTAGATTTTATATGAAGATATTCCCGTTTCCAACGAAATCTTCACAGTTATCCAAATATCCACATGCAGATTCTACCAAAAGGGGGTTTTCAAACTTCTGTTTCAAAAGAAAGGTTGAACTCTGTTAGTTGAGGACACACATCACAAAGAAGTTTCGAAGAATGCTTCTGTCTAGATTTTATATGAAGATATTCCCGTTTCCAATGAAATTGTTAGAGGTATCCAAATATCCACTTACGGATTCTACAAAAAGAGTGTTTCCAAACTTCTCTATCAAAAGAAAGGTGGAACTCGGTTAGTTGAAGACACACATCAAAAAGATGTTTCTGAGAATGCTTCTGTCTAGATTTTATTTGAAGATATTCCCATTTCCAACGAAATCTTCACAGTTATCCAAATATCCACTTGCAGATTCTACAAAAAGAGTGTTTCCAAACTACAGTGTCAAAAGAAAGTTTGAACTCTGTTAGTGGAGGACACACATCACAATGAAGTTTCTGAGAATGCTTCTGTTTAGATTTTATATGAAGATATTCCCGTTTCCAAAGAAATCTTCACTGTTATCCAAATATCCACTAGCAGATTCTTCTAAAAGAGGGTTTCCAAACTGCTGTATGAAAAGAAAGGTTGAACTCCTTTAGTTGAGGAAACTCATGTCAAAGAAGTTTCTGAGAATGCTTCCGTCTAGATTTTATATGAAGATATTCCCGTTTCCAACGAACTCTTCACAGTTACCCAAATATCCACTTGCCGATTCTACAAAAAGAGTGTTTACAAACTGCTGTATCAAAAGAAAGGTTGAACTCTGTAAGTAGAGAAAACACATCACAAAGAAGTTTCTGAGAATGCTTCTGTCTAGATTTTATATGAAGATATTCCCGTTTCCAACGAAATCTTCAAAGTTATCCCAATATCCACTTGAAGATTCTACAAAAAGTGTGTTTCCAAACTACTGTATCAACAGAAAGGTTCAACTCTGGTAACTGAGTACACACATCCCGATTAAGTTTCTGAGAATCTTTCTGTCTCTTTTTTATGGGAAGATATTTCTGTTTTCACCGTAGGCCTGAATTCGCTCAAAATGTCCACTTCCAGATACTACAGAAAGAGTGTTTCAAACCTGGGCTATGAAAGGGAATGTTCAGCTCTGTGACTTGAATGCAGATATCACAAAGGAGTTTCTGACAGTGCTTCTGTGTAGATTTTAGATGAAGATATTCCCGTTTCCAACGAAATCGTTAGAGCTATCCAAATATCCACTTACAGATTCTACAAAAAGAGAGTTTCCAAACTGCTCTATTTAAGGAAAGGTTGAACTCTGTTAGTTGAGGACACACACCACGAAGAAGTTTCTGAGAATGCTTTTGTATAGATTTTATATGAAGATATTCCCGTTTCCAACGAAATCTTTAGAGGTATCCAAATATCCAATTACAGATTCTACAAAAAGAGAGTATCCAAACTGCTGTATCAAAAGAATGGTTGAACTCTGTTAGTTGAGGACACTCATCACAAGCTTCTGAGAACGCTTCTGTCTAGATTTTATATGAAGATATTCCCGTTTCCAACGAAATCTTCACAGTTATCCAAATATCCACATGCAGATTCTACCAAAAGGGGGTTTTCAAACTTCTGTATCAAAAGAAAGGTTGAACTCTGTTAGTTGAGGACACACATCACAAAGAAGTTTCGAAGAATGCTTCTGTCTAGATTTTATATGAAGATATTCCCGTTTCCAATGAAATTGTTAGAGGTATCCAAATATCCACTTACGGATTCTACAAAAAGAGTGTTTCCAAACTGCTCTATCAAAAGAAAGGTGGAACTCGGTTAGTAGAAGACACACATCAAAAAGATGTTTCTGAGAATGCTTCTGTCTAGATTTTATTTGAAGATATTCCCATTTCCAGCGAAATCTTCACAGTTATCCAAATATCCACTTGCAGATTCTACAAAAAGAGTGTTTCCAAACTACAGTGTCAAAAGAAAGTTTGAACTCTGTTAGTGGAGGACACACATCACAATGAAGTTTCTGAGAATGCTTCTGTTTAGATTTTATATGAAGATATTCCCGTTTCCAACGAAATCTTCACTGTTATCCAAATATCCACTTGCAGATTCTTCTAAAAGAGGGTTTCCAAACTGATGTATGAAAAGAAAGTTTGAACTCCTTTAGTTGAGGAAACTCATGTCAAAGAAGTTTCTGAGAATGCTTCCCTCTAGATTTTATATGAAGATATTCCCGTTTCCAACGAAATTCTCACAGTTACCCAAATATCCACTTGCCGATTCTACAAAAAGAGTATTTCCAAACTGCTGTATCAAAAGAAAGGTTGAACTCTGTAAGTAGAGAAAACACATCACAAAGAAGTTTCTGAGAATGCTTCTGTCTAGATTTTATATGAAGATATTCCCGTTTCCAACGAAATCTTCAAAGTTATCCAAATATCCACTTGCAGATTCTACAAAAAGTGTGTTTCCAAACTACTGTATCAACAGAAAGGTTCAACTCTGGTAACTGAGTACACACATCCCGATTAAGTTTCTGAGAATCTTTCTGTCTCTTTTTTATGGGAAGATATTTCTGTTTTCACCGTAGGCCTGAATTCGCTCAAAATGTCCACTTCCAGATACTACAGAAAGAGTGTTTCAAACCTGGGCTATGAAAGGGAATGTTCAGCTCTGTGACTTGAATGCAGATATCACAAAGGAGTTTCTGACAGTGCTTCTGTGTAGATTTTAGATGAAGATATTCCCGTTTCCAACGAAATCGTTAGAGCTATCCAAATATCCACTTACAGATTCTACAAAAAGAGAGTTTCCAAACTGCTCTATTTAAGGAAAGGTTGAACTCTGTTAGTTGAGGACACACACCACGAAGAAGTTTCTGAGAATGCTTTTGTATAGATTTTATATGAAGATATTCCCGTTTCCAACGAAATCTTTAGAGGTATCCAAATATCCACTTACAGATTCTACAAAAAGAGAGTATCCAAACTGCTGTATCAAAAGAATGGTTGAACTCTGTTAGTTGAGGACACTCATCACAAGCTTCTGAGAACGCTTCTGTCTAGATTTTATATGAAGATATTCCCGTTTCCAACGAAATCTTCACAGTTATCCAAATATCCACATGCAGATTCTACCAAAAGGGGGTTTTCAAACTTCTGTATCAAAAGAAAGGTTGAACTCTGTTAGTTGAGGACACACATCACAAAGAAGTTTCGAAGAATGCTTCTGTCTAGATTTTATATGAAGATATTCCCGTTTCCAATGAAATTGTTAGAGGTATCCAAATATCCACTTACGGATTCTACAAAAAGAGTGTTTCCAAACTGCTCTATCAAAAGAAAGGTGGAACTCGGTTAGTTGAAGACACACATCAAAAAGATGTTTCTGAGAATGCTTCTGTCTAGATTTTATTTGAAGATATTCCCATTTCCAGCGAAATCTTCACAGTTATCCAAATATCCACTTGCAGATTCTACAAAAAGAGTGTTTCCAAACTACAGTGTCAAAAGAAAGTTTGAACTCTGTTAGTGGAGGACACACATCACAATGAAGTTTCTGAGAATGCTTCTGTTTAGATTTTATATGAAGATATTCCCGTTTCCAATGAAATCTTCACTGTTATCCAAATATCCACTTGCAGATTCTTCTAAAAGAGGGTTTCCAAACTGATGTATGAAAAGAAAGTTTGAACTCCTTTAGTTGAGGAAACTCATGTCAAAGAAGTTTCTGAGAATGCTTCCCTCTAGATTTTATATGAAGATATTCCCGTTTCCAACGAAATTCTCACAGTTACCCAAATATCCACTTGCCGATTCTACAAAAAGAGTATTTCCAAACTGCTGTATCAAAAGAAAGGTTGAACTCTGTAAGTAGAGAAAACACATCACAAAGAAGTTTCTGAGAATGCTTCTGTCTAGATTTTATATGAAGATATTCCCGTTTCCAACGAAATCTTCAAAGTTATCCAAATATCCACTTGCAGATTCTACAAAAAGTGTGTTTCCAAACTACTGTATCAACAGAAAGGTTCAACTCTGGTAACTGAGTACACACATCCCGATTAAGTTTCTGAGAATCTTTCTGTCTCTTTTTTATGGGAAGATATTTCTGTTTTCACCGTAGGCCTGAATTCGCTCAAAATGTCCACTTCCAGATATACAGAAAGAGTGTTTCAAACCTGGGCTATGAAAGGGAATGTTCAGCTCTGTGACTTGAATGCAGATATCACAAAGCAGTTTCTGACAGTGCTTCTGTGTAGATTTTAGATGAAGATATTCCCGTTTCCAATGAAATCGTTAGAGCTATCCAAATATCCACTTACAGATTCTACAAAAAGAGAGTTTCCAAACTGCTCTATTTAAAGAAAGGTTGAACTCTGCTAGTAGAGGACGCACACCACAAGGAAGTTTCTGAGAATGCTTTTGTCTAGATTTTATATGAAGATATTCCCGTTTCCAACGAAATCTTTAGAGGTATCCAAATATCCACTTACAGATTCTACAAAAAGAGAGTATCCAAACTGCTGTATCAAAAGAATGGTTGAACTCTGTTAGTTGAGGACACTCATCACAAAGAAGCTTCTGAGAATGCTTCTGTCTAGATTTTATATGAAGATATTCCCGTTTCCAACGAAATCTTCACAGTTATCCAAATATCCACATGCAGATTCTACCAAAAGGGGGTTTTCAAACTTCTGTTTCAAAAGAAAGGTTGAACTCTGTTAGTTGAGGACACACATCACAAAGAAGTTTCGAAGAATGCTTCTGTCTAGATTTTATATGAAGATATTCCCGTTTCCAATGAAATTGTTAGAGGTATCCAAATATCCACTTACGGATTCTACAAAAAGAGTGTTTCCAAACTTCTCTATCAAAAGAAAGGTGGAACTCGGTTAGTTGAAGACACACATCAAAAAGATGTTTCTGAGAATGCTTCTGTCTAGATTTTATTTGAAGATATTCCCATTTCCAACGAAATCTTCACAGTTATCCAAATATCCACTTGCAGATTCTACAAAAAGAGTGTTTCCAAACTACAGTGTCAAAAGAAAGTTTGAACTCTGTTAGTGGAGGACACACATCACAATGAAGTTTCTGAGAATGCTTCTGTTTAGATTTTATATGAAGATATTCCCGTTTCCAAAGAAATCTTCACTGTTATCCAAATATCCACTTGCAGATTCTTCTAAAAGAGGGTTTCCAAACTGCTGTATGAAAAGAAAGGTTGAACTCCTTTAGTTGAGGAAACTCATGTCAAAGAAGTTTCTGAGAATGCTTCCGTCTAGATTTTATATGAAGATATTCCCGTTTCCAACGAAATTCTCACAGTTATCCAAATATCCACTTGCAGATTCTACCAAAAGAATGTTTCCAAACTGCTGTATCAAAAGAATGGTTGAGCTCCGTTAGTTGAGGACACTCATCACAAACAAGCTTTTGAGAATGCTTCTGTCTAGATTTTATATGAAGATATTCCCGTTTCCAACGAACTCTTCACAGTTACCCAAATATCCACTTGCCGATTCTACAAAAAGAGTGTTTACAAACTGCTGTATCAAAAGAAAGGTTGAACTCTGTAAGTAGAGAAAACACATCACAAAGAAGTTTCTGAGAATGCTTCTGTCTAGATTTTATATGAAGATATTCCCGTTTCCAACGAAATCTTCAAAGTTATCCAAATATCCACTTGCAGATTCTACAAAAAGAGTGTTTCCAAACTACTGTATCAACAGAAAGGTTCAACTCTGGTAACTGAGTACACACATCCCAATTAAGTTTCTGAGAATCTTTCTGTCTCTTTTTTATGGGAAGATATTTCTGTTTTCACCGTAGGCCTGAATTCGCTCAAAATGTCCACTTCCAGATACTACAGAAAGAGAGTTTCAAACCTGCGCTATGAAAGGGAATGTTCAGCTCTGTGACTTGAATACAGATATCACAAAGCAGTTTCTGACAGTGCTTCTGTGTAGATTTTAGATGAAGATATTCCCGTTTCCAATGAAATCGTTAGAGCTATCCAAATATCCACTTACAGATTCTACAAAAAGAGAGTTTCCAAACTGCTCTACTTAAAGAAAGGTTGAACTTTGCTAGTAGAGGACGCACACCACAAGGAAGTTTCTGAGAATGCTTTTGTCTAGATTTTATATGAAGATATTCCCGTTTCCAACGAAATCTTTAGAGGTATCCAAATATCCACTTACAGATTCTACAAAGGAGTGTTTCCAAACTGCTCTATCAAAAGAAAGGTGGAACTCGGTTAGTTGAAGACACACATCAAAAAGTTGTTTCTGAGAATGCTTCTGTCCAGATTTTATTTGAAGATATTCCCATTTCCAACGAAATCTTCACAGTTATCCAAATATCCACTTGCAGATTCTACAAAAAGAGTGTTTCCAAACTACAGTGTCAAAAGAAAGTTTGAACTCTGTTAGTGGAGGACACACATCACAATGAAGTTTCTGAGAATGCTTCTGTTTGGATTTTATATGAAGATATTCCCGTTTCCAACGAAATCTTCACGGTTATCCAAATATCCACTTGCAGATTCTTCTAAAAGAGGGTTTCAAAACTGATGTATGAAAAGAAAGTTTGAACTCCTTTAGTTGAGGAAACTCATGTCAAAGAAGTTTCTGAGAATGCTTCCGTCTAGATTTTATATGAAGATATTCCCGTTTCCAACGAAATTCTCACAGTTATCCAAATATCCACTTGCAGATTCTACCAAAAGAATGTTTCCAAACTGCTGTATCAAAAGAATGGTTGAGCTCCGTTAGTTGAGGACACTCATCACAAACAAGCTTTTGAGAATGCTTCTGTCTAGATTTTATATGAAGATATTCCCGTTTCCAACGAACTCTTCACAGTTACCCAAATATCCACTTGCCGATTCTACAAAAAGAGTGTTTCCAAACTGCTGTATCAAAAGAAAGGTTGAACTCTGTAAGTAGAGAAAACACATCACAAAGAAGTTTCTGAGAATGCTTCTGTCTAGATTTTATATGAAGATATTCCCGTTTCCAACGAAATCTTCAAAGTTATCCAAATATCCACTTGCAGATTCTACAAAAAGAGTGTTTCCAAACTACTGTATCAACAGAAAGGTTCAACTCTGGTAACTGAGTACACACATCCCGATTAAGTTTCTGAGAATCTTTCTGTCTCTTTTTTATGGGAAGATATTTCTGTTTTCACCGTAGGCCTGAATTCGCTCAAAATGTCCACTTCCAGATACTACAGAAAGAGTGTTTCAAACCTGGGCTATGAAAGGGAATGTTCAGCTCTGTGACTTGAATGCAGATATCACAAAGCAGTTTCTGACAGTGCTTCTGTGTAGATTTTAGATGAAGATATTCCCGTTTCCAATGAAATCGTTAGAGCTATCCAAATATCCACTTACAGATTCTACAAAAAGAGAGTTTCCAAACTGCTCTATTTAAAGAAAGGTTGAACTCTGCTAGTAGAGGACGCACACCACAAGGAACTTTCTGAGAATGCTTTTGTCTAGATTTTATATGAAGATATTCCCGTTTCCAACGAAATCTTTAGAGGTATCCAAATATCCACTTACAGATTCTACAAAAAGAGAGTATCCAAACTGCTGTATCAAAAGAATGGTTGAACTCTGTTAGTTGAGGACACTCATCACAAAGAAGCTTCTGAGAATGCTTCTGTCTAGATTTTATATGAAGATATTCCCGTTTCCAACGAAATCTTCACAGTTATCCAAATATCCACATGCAGATTCTACCAAAAGGGGGTTTTCAAACTTCTGTATCAAAAGAAAGGTTGAACTCTGTTAGTTGAGGACACACATCACAAAGAAGTTTCGAAGAATGCTTCTGTCTAGATTTTATATGAAGATATTCCCGTTTCCAATGAAATTGTTAGAGGTATCCAAATATCCACTTACGGATTCTACAAAAAGAGTGTTTCCAAACTTCTCTATCAAAAGAAAGGTGGAACTCGGTTAGTTGAAGACACACATCAAAAAGATGTTTCTGAGAATGCTTCTGTCTAGATTTTATTTGAAGATATTCCCATTTCCAACGAAATCTTCACAGTTATCCAAATATCCACTTGCAGATTCTACAAAAAGAGTGTTTCCAAACTACAGTGTCAAAAGAAAGTTTGAACTCTGTTAGTGGAGGACACACATCACAATGAAGTTTCTGAGAATGCTTCTGTTTAGATTTTATATGAAGATATTCCCGTTTCCAACGAAATCTTCACTGTTATCCAAATATCCACTTGCAGATACTTCTAAAAGAGGGTTTCCAAACTGCTGTATGAAAAGAAAGGTTGAACTCCTTTAGTTGAGGAAACTCATGTCAAAGAAGTTTCTGAGAATGCTTCCGTCTAGATTTTATATGAAGATATTCCCGTTTCCAACGAAATTCTCACAGTTATCCAAATATCCACTTGCAGATTCTACCAAAAGAATGTTTCCAAACTGCTGTATCAAAAGAATGGTTGAGCTCCGTTAGTTGAGGACACTCATCACAAACAAGCTTTTGAGAATGCTTCTGTCTAGATTTTATATGAAGATATTCCCGTTTCCAACGAACTCTTCACAGTTACCCAAATATCCACTTGCCGATTCTACAAAAAGAGTGTTTACAAACTGCTGTATCAAAAGAAAGGTTGAACTCTGTAAGTAGAGAAAACACATCACAAAGAAGTTTCTGAGAATGCTTCTGTCTAGATTTTATATGAAGATATTCCCGTTTCCAACGAAATCTTCCAAGTTATCCAAATATCCACTTGCAGATTCTACAAAAAGAGTGTTTCCAAACTACTGTATCAACAGAAAGGTTCAACTCTGGTAACTGAGTACACACATCCCGATTAAGTTTCTGAGAATCTTTCTGTCTCTTTTTTATGGGAAGATATTTCTGTTTTCACCGTAGGCCTGAATTCGCTCAAAATGTCCACTTCCAGATACTACAGAAAGAGTGTTTCAAACCTGGGCTATGAAAGGGAATGTTCAGCTCTGTGACTTGAATGCAGATATCACAAAGCAGTTTCTGACAGTGCTTCTGTGTAGATTTTAGATGAAGATATTCCCGTTTCCAATGAAATCGTTAGAGCTATCCAAATATCCACTTACAGATTCTACAAAAAGAGAGTTTCCAAACTGCTCTATTTAAAGAAAGGTTGAACTCTGCTAGTAGAGGACGCACACCACAAGGAACTTTCTGAGAATGCTTTTGTCTAGATTTTATATGAAGATATTCCCGTTTCCAACGAAATCTTTAGAGGTATCCAAATATCCACTTACAGATTCTACAAAAAGAGAGTATCCAAACTGCTGTATCAAAAGAATGGTTGAACTCTGTTAGTTGAGGACACTCATCACAAAGAAGCTTCTGAGAATGCTTCTGTCTAGATTTTATATGAAGATATTCCCGTTTCCAACGAAATCTTCACAGTTATCCAAATATCCACATGCAGATTCTACCAAAAGGGGGTTTTCAAACTTCTGTATCAAAAGAAAGGTTGAACTCTGTTAGTTGAGGACACACATCACAAAGAAGTTTCGAAGAATGCTTCTGTCTAGATTTTATATGAAGATATTCCCGTTTCCAATGAAATTGTTAGAGGTATCCAAATATCCACTTACGGATTCTACAAAAAGAGTGTTTCCAAACTTCTCTATCAAAAGAAAGGTGGAACTCGGTTAGTTGAAGACACACATCAAAAAGATGTTTCTGAGAATGCTTCTGTCTAGATTTTATTTGAAGATATTCCCATTTCCAACGAAATCTTCACAGTTATCGAAATATCCACTTGCAGATTCTACAAAAAGAGTGTTTCCAAACTACAGTGTCAAAAGAAAGTTTGAACTCTGTTAGTGGAGGACACACATCACAATGAAGTTTCTGAGAATGCTTCTGTTTAGATTTTATATGAAGATATTCCCGTTTCCAACGAAATCTTCACTGTTATCCAAATATCCACTTGCAGATACTTCTAAAAGAGGGTTTCCAAACTGCTGTATGAAAAGAAAGGTTGAACTCCTTTAGTTGAGGAAACTCATGTCAAAGAAGTTTCTGAGAATGCTTCCGTCTAGATTTTATATGAAGATATTCCCGTTTCCAACGAAATTCTCACAGTTATCCAAATATCCACTTGCAGATTCTACCAAAAGAATGTTTCCAAACTGCTGTATCAAAAGAATGGTTGAGCTCCGTTAGTTGAGGACACTCATCACAAACAAGCTTTTGAGAATGCTTCTGTCTAGATTTTATATGAAGATATTCCCGTTTCCAACGAACTCTTCACAGTTACCCAAATATCCACTTGCCGATTCTACAAAAAGAGTGTTTACAAACTGCTGTATCAAAAGAAAGGTTGAACTCTGTAAGTAGAGAAAACACATCACAAAGAAGTTTCTGAGAATGCTTCTGTCTAGATTTTATATGAAGATATTCCCGTTTCCAACGAAATCTTCAAAGTTATCCCAATATCCACTTGCAGATTCTACAAAAAGTGTGTTTCCAAACTACTGTATCAACAGAAAGGTTCAACTCTGGTAACTGAGTACACACATCCCGATTAAGTTTCTGAGAATCTTTCTGTCTCTTTTTTATGGGAAGATATTTCTGTTTTCACCGTAGGCCTGAATTCGCTCAAAATGTCCAATTCCAGATACTACAGAAAGAGTGTTTCAAACCTGGGCTATGAAAGGGAATGTTCAGCTCTGTGACTTGAATGCAGATATCACAAAGCAGTTTCTGACAGTGCTTCTGTGTAGATTTTAGATGAAGATATTCCCGTTTCCAACGAAATCGTTAGAGCTATCCAAATATCCACTTACAGATTCTACAAAAAGAGAGTTTCCAAACTGCTCTATTTAAAGAAAGGTTGAACTCTGTTAGTTGAGGACGCACACCACGAAGAAGTTTCTGAGAATGCTTTTGTCTAGATTTTATATGAAGATATTCCCGTTTCCAACGAAATCTTTAGAGGTATCCAAATATCCACTTACAGATTCTACAAAAAGAGAGTATCCAAACTACTGTATCAAAAGAATGGTTGAACTCTGTTAGTTGAGGACACTCATCACAAGCTTCTGAGAACGCTTCTGTCTAGATTTTATATGAAGATATTCCCGTTTCCAACGAAATCTTCACAGTTATCCAAATATCCACATACAGATTCTACCAAAAGGGGGTTTTCAATCTTCTGTATCAAAAGAAAGGTTGAACTCTGTTAGTTGAGGACACACATCACAAAGAAGTTTCGAAGAATGCTTCTGTCTATATTTTATATGAAGATATTCCCGTTTCCAATGAAATTGTTAGAGGTATCCAAATATCCACTTACGGATTCTACAAAAAGAGTGTTTCCAAACTGCTCTATCAAAAGAAAGGTGGAACTCGGTTAGTTGAAGACACACATCAAAAAGATGTTTCTGAGAATGCTTCTGTCTAGATTTTATTTGAAGATATTCCCATTTCCAACGAAATCTTCACAGTTATCCAAATATCCACTTGCAGATTCTACAAAAAGAGTGTTTCCAAACTACAGTGTCAAAAGAAAGTTTGAACTCTGTTAGTGGAGGACACACATCACAATGAAGTTTCTGAGAATGCTTCTGTTTAGATTTTATATGAAGATATTCCCGTTTCCAACGAAATCTTCACTGTTATCCAAATATCCACTTGCAGATTCTTCTAAAAGAGGGTTTCCAAACTGCTGTATGAAAAGAAAGGTTGAACTCCTTTAGTTGAGGAAACTCATGTCAAAGAAGTTTCTGAGAATGCTTCCGTCTAGATTTTATATGAAGATATTCCCGTTTCCAACGAAATTCTCACAGTTATCCAAATATCCACTTGCAGATTCTACCAAAAGAATGTTTCCAAACTGCTGTATCAAAAGAATGGTTGAGCTCCGTTAGTTGAGGACACTCATCACAAACAAGCTTTTGAGAATGCTTCTGTCTAGATTTTATATGAAGATATTCCCGTTTCCAACGAACTCTTCACAGTTACCCAAATATCCACTTGCCGATTCTACAAAAAGAGTGTTTCCAAACTGCTGTATCAAAAGAAAGGTTGAACTCTGTAAGTAGAGAAAACACATCACAAAGAAGTTTCTGAGAATGCTTCTGTCTAGATTTTATATGAAGATATTCCCGTTTCCAACGAAATCTTCAAAGTTATCCAAATATCCACTTGCAGATTCTACAAAAAGAGTGTTTCCAAACTACTGTATCAACAGAAAGGTTCAACTCTGGTAACTGAGTACACACATCCCGATTAAGTTTCTGAGAATCTTTCTGTCTCTTTTTTATGGGAAGATATTTCTGTTTTCACCGTAGGCCTGAATTCGCTCAAAATGTCCACTTCCAGATACTACAGAAAGAGTGTTTCAAACCTGGGCTATGAAAGGGAATGTTCAGCTCTGTGACTTGAATGCAGATATCACAAAGCAGTTTCTGACAGTGCTTCTGTGTAGATTTTAGATGAAGATATTCCCGTTTCCAATGAAATCGTTAGAGCTATCCAAATATCCACTTACAGATTCTACAAAAAGAGAGTTTCCAAACTGCTCTATTTAAAGAAAGGTTGAACTCTGCTAGTAGAGGACGCACACCACAAGGAACTTTCTGAGAATGCTTTTGTCTAGATTTTATATGAAGATATTCCCGTTTCCAACGAAATCTTTAGAGGTATCCAAATATCCACTTACAGATTCTACAAAAAGAGAGTATCCAAACTGCTGTATCAAAAGAATGGTTGAACTCTGTTAGTTGAGGACACTCATCACAAAGAAGCTTCTGAGAATGCTTCTGTCTAGATTTTATATGAAGATATTCCCGTTTCCAACGAAATCTTCACAGTTATCCAAATATCCACATGCAGATTCTACCAAAAGGGGGTTTTCAAACTTCTGTATCAAAAGAAAGGTTGAACTCTGTTAGTTGAGGACACACATCACAAAGAAGTTTCGAAGAATGCTTCTGTCTAGATTTTATATGAAGATATTCCCGTTTCCAATGAAATTGTTAGAGGTATCCAAATATCCACTTACGGATTCTACAAAAAGAGTGTTTCCAAACTTCTCTATCAAAAGAAAGGTGGAACTCGGTTAGTTGAAGACACACATCAAAAAGATGTTTCTGAGAATGCTTCTGTCTAGATTTTATTTGAAGATATTCCCATTTCCAACGAAATCTTCACAGTTATCCAAATATCCACTTGCAGATTCTACAAAAAGAGTGTTTCCAAACTACAGTGTCAAAAGAAAGTTTGAACTCTGTTAGTGGAGGACACACATCACAATGAAGTTTCTGAGAATGCTTCTGTTTAGATTTTATATGAAGATATTCCCGTTTCCAACGAAATCTTCACTGTTATCCAAATATCCACTTGCAGATACTTCTAAAAGAGGGTTTCCAAACTGCTGTATGAAAAGAAAGGTTGAACTCCTTTAGTTGAGGAAACTCATGTCAAAGAAGTTTCTGAGAATGCTTCCGTCTAGATTTTATATGAAGATATTCCCGTTTCCAACGAAATTCTCACAGTTATCCAAATATCCACTTGCAGATTCTACCAAAAGAATGTTTCCAAACTGCTGTATCAAAAGAATGGTTGAGCTCCGTTAGTTGAGGACACTCATCACAAACAAGCTTTTGAGAATGCTTCTGTCTAGATTTTATATGAAGATATTCCCGTTTCCAACGAACTCTTCACAGTTACCCAAATATCCACTTGCCGATTCTACAAAAAGAGTGTTTACAAACTGCTGTATCAAAAGAAAGGCTGAACTCTGTAAGTAGAGAAAACACATCACAAAGAAGTTTCTGAGAATGCTTCTGTCTAGATTTTATATGAAGATATTCCCGTTTCCAACGAAATCTTCAAAGTTATCCCAATATCCACTTGCAGATTCTACAAAAAGTGTGTTTCCAAACTACTGTATCAACAGAAAGGTTCAACTCTGGTAACTGAGTACACACATCCCGATTAAGTTTCTGAGAATCTTTCTGTCTCTTTTTTATGGGAAGATATTTCTGTTTTCACCGTAGGCCTGAATTCGCTCAAAATGTCCAATTCCAGATACTACAGAAAGAGTGTTTCAAACCTGGGCTATGAAAGGGAATGTTCAGCTCTGTGACTTGAATGCAGATATCACAAAGCAGTTTCTGACAGTGCTTCTGTGTAGATTTTAGATGAAGATATTCCCGTTTCCAACGAAATCGTTAGAGCTATCCAAATATCCACTTACAGATTCTACAAAAAGAGAGTTTCCAAACTGCTCTATTTAAAGAAAGGTTGAACTCTGTTAGTTGAGGACGCACACCACGAAGAAGTTTCTGAGAATGCTTTTGTCTAGATTTTATATGAAGATATTCCCGTTTCCAACGAAATCTTTAGAGGTATCCAAATATCCACTTACAGATTCTACAAAAAGAGAGTATCAAAACTACTGTATCAAAAGAATGGTTGAACTCTGTTAGTTGAGGACACTCATCACAAGCTTCTGAGAACGCTTCTGTCTAGATTTTATATGAAGATATTCCCGTTTCCAACGAAATCTTCACAGTTATCCAAATATCCACATGCAGATTCTACCAAAAGGGGGTTTTCAATCTTCTGTATCAAAAGAAAGGTTGAACTCTGTTAGTTGAGGACACACATCACAAAGAAGTTTCGAAGAATGCTTCTGTCTATATTTTATATGAAGATATTCCCGTTTCCAATGAAATTGTTAGAGGTATCCAAATATCCACTTACGGATTCTACAAAAAGAGTGTTTCCAAACTGCTCTATCAAAAGAAAGGTGGAACTCGGTTAGTTGAAGACACACATCAAAAAGATGTTTCTGAGAATGCTTCTGTCTAGATTTTATTTGAAGATATTCCCATTTCCAACGAAATCTTCACAGTTATCCAAATATCCACTTGCAGATTCTACAAAAAGAGTGTTTCCAAACTACAGTGTCAAAAGAAAGTTTGAACTCTGTTAGTGGAGGACACACATCACAATGAAGTTTCTGAGAATGCTTCTGTTTAGATTTTATATGAAGATATTCCCGTTTCCAACGAAATCTTCACTGTTATCCAAATATCCACTTGCAGATTCTTCTAAAAGAGGGTTTCCAAACTGCTGTATGAAAAGAAAGGTTGAACTCCTTTAGTTGAGGAAACTCATGTCAAAGAAGTTTCTGAGAATGCTTCCGTCTAGATTTTATATGAAGATATTCCCGTTTCCAACGAAATTCTCACAGTTATCCAAATATCCACTTGCAGATTCTACCAAAAGAATGTTTCCAAACTGCTGTATCAAAAGAATGGTTGAGCTCCTTTAGTTGAGGACACTCATCACAAACAAGCTTTTGAGAATGCTTCTGTCTAGATTTTATATGAAGATATTCCCGTTTCCAACGAACTCTTCACAGTTACCCAAATATCCACTTGCCGATTCTACAAAAAGAGTGTTTACAAACTGCTGTATCAAAAGAAAGGTTGAACTCTGTAAGTAGAGAAAACACATCACAAAGAAGTTTCTGAGAATGCTTCTGTCTAGATTTTATATGAAGATATTCCCGTTTCCAATGAAATCTTCAAAGTTATCCAAATATCCACTTGCAGATTCTACAAAAAGAGTGTTTCCAAACTACTGTATCAACAGAAAGGTTCAACTCTGGTAACTGAGTACACACATCCCGATTAAGTTTCTGAGAATCTTTCTGTCTCTTTTTTATGGGAAGATATTTCTGTTTTCACCGTAGGCCTGAATTCGCTCAAAATGTCCACTTCCAGATACTACAGAAAGAGTGTTTCAAACCTGGGCTATGAAAGGGAATGTTCAGCTCTGTGACTTGAATGCAGATATCACAAAGCAGTTTCTGACAGTGCTTCTGTGTAGATTTTAGATGAAGATATTCCCGTTTCCAATGAAATCGTTAGAGCTATCCAAATATCCACTTACAGATTCTACAAAAAGAGAGTTTCCAAACTGCTCTATTTAAAGAAAGGTTGAACTCTGCTAGTAGAGGACGCACACCACAAGGAAGTTTCTGAGAATGCTTTTGTCTAGATTTTATATGAAGATATTCCCGTTTCCAACGAAATCTTTAGAGGTATCCAAATATCCACTTACAGATTCTACAAAAAGAGAGTATCCAAACTGCTGTATCAAAAGAATGGTTGAACTCTGTTAGTTGAGGACACTCATCACAAAGAAGCTTCTGAGAATGCTTCTGTCTAGATTTTATATGAAGATATTCCCGTTTCCAACGAAATCTTCACAGTTATCCAAATATCCACTTGCAGATTCTACCAAAAGGGGGTTTTCAAACTTCTGTTTCAAAAGAAAGGTTGAACTCTGTTAGTTGAGGACACACATCACAAAGAAGTTTCGAAGAATGCTTCTGTCTAGATTTTATATGAAGATATTCCCGTTTCCAATGAAATTGTTAGAGGTATCCAAATATCCACTTACGGATTCTACAAAAAGAGTGATTCCAAACTTCTCTATCAAAAGAAAGGTGGAACTCGGTTAGTTGAAGACACACATCAAAAAGATGTTTCTGAGAATGCTTCTGTCTAGATTTTATTTGAAGATATTCCCATTTCCAACGAAATCTTCACAGTTATCCAAATATCCACTTGCAGATTCTACAAAAAGAGTGTTTCCAAACTACAGTGTCAAAAGAAAGTTTGAACTCTGTTAGTGGAGGACACACATCACAATGAAGTTTCTGAGAATGCTTCTGTTTGGATTTTATATGAAGATATTCCCGTTTCCAACGAAATCTTCACTGTTATCCAAATATCCACTTGCAGATTCTTCTAAAAGAGGGTTTCCAAACTGCTGTATGAAAAGAAAGGTTGAACTCCTTTAGTTGAGGAAACTCATGTCAAAGAAGTTTCTGAGAATGCTTCCGTCTAGATTTTATATGAAGATATTCCCGTTTCCAACGAAATTCTCACAGTTATCCAAATATCCACTTGCAGATTCTACCAAAAGAATGTTTCCAAACTGCTGTATCAAAAGAATGGTTGAGCTCCGTTAGTTGAGGACACTCATCACAAACAAGCTTTTGAGAATGCTTCTGTCTAGATTTTATATGAAGATATTCCCGTTTCCAACGAACTCTTCACAGTTACCCAAATATCCACTTGCCGATTCTACAAAAAGAGTGTTTGCAAACTGCTGTATCAAAAGAAAGGTTGAACTCTGTAAGTAGAGAAAACACATCACAAAGAAGTTTCTGAGAATGCTTCTGTCTAGATTTTATATGAAGATATTCCCGTTTCCAACGAAATCTTCAAAGTTATCCCAATATCCACTTGCAGATTCTACAAAAAGTGTGTTTCCAAACTACTGTATCAACAGAAAGGTTCAACTCTGGTAACTGAGTACACACATCCCGATTAAGTTTCTGAGAATCTTTCTGTCTCTTTTTTATGGGAAGATATTTCTGTTTTCACCGTAGGCCTGAATTCGCTCAAAATGTCCACTTCCAGATACTACAGAAAGAGTGTTTCAAACCTGGGCTATGAAAGGGAATGTTCAGCTCTGTGACTTGAATGCAGATATCACAAAGCAGTTTCTGACAGTGCTTCTGTGTAGATTTTAGATGAAGATATTCCCGTTTCCAACGAAATCGTTAGAGCTATCCAAATATCCACTTACAGATTCTGCAAAAAGAGAGTTTCCAAACTGCTCTATTTAAAGAAAGGTTGAACTCTGTTAGTTGAGGACGCACACCACGAAGAAGTTTCTGAGAATGCTTTTGTCTAGATTTTATATGAAGATATTCCCGTTTCCAACGAAATATTTAGAGGTATCCAAATATCCACTTACAGATTCTACAAAAAGAGAGTATCCAAACTGCTGTATCAAAAGAATGGTTGAACTCTGTTAGTTGAGGACACTCATCACAAGCTTCTGAGAACGCTTCTGTCTAGATTTTATATGAAGATATTCCCGTTTCCAACGAAATCTTCACAGTTATCCAAATATCCACATGCAGATTCTACCAAAAGGGGGTTTTCAAACTTCTGTATCAAAAGAAAGGTTGAACTCTGTTAGTTGAGGACACACATCACAAAGAAGTTTCGAAGAATGCTTCTGTCTAGATTTTATATGAAGATATTCCCGTTTCCAATGAAATTGTTAGAGGTATCCAAATATCCACTTACGGATTCTACAAAAAGAGTGTTTCCAAACTGCTCTATCAAAAGAAAGGTGGAACTCGGTTAGTTGAAGACACACATCAAAAAGATGTTTCTGAGAATGCTTCTGTCTAGATTTTATTTGAAGATATTCCCATTTCCAACGAAATCTTCACAGTTATCGAAATATCCACTTGCAGATTCTACAAAAAGAGTGTTTCCAAACTACAGTGTCAAAAGAAAGTTTGAACTCTGTTAGTGGAGGACACACATCACAATGAAGTTTCTGAGAATGCTTCTGTTTAGATTTTATATGAAGATATTCCCGTTTCCAACGAAATCTTCACTGTTATCCAAATATCCACTTGCAGATTCTTCTAAAAGAGGGTTTCCAAACTGCTGTATGAAAAGAAAGGTTGAACTCCTTTAGTTGAGGAAACTCATGTCAAAGAAGTTTCTGAGAATGCTTCCGTCTAGATTTTATATGAAGATATTCCCGTTTCCAACGAAATTCTCACAGTTATCCAAATATCCACTTGCAGATTCTACCAAAAGAATGTTTCCAAACTGCTGTATCAAAAGAATGGTTGAGCTCCGTTAGTTGAGGACACTCATCACAAACAAGCTTTTGAGAATGCTTCTGTCTAGATTTTATATGAAGATATTCCCGTTTCCAACGAACTCTTCACAGTTACCCAAATATCCACTTGCCGATTCTACAAAAAGAGTGTTTACAAACTGCTGTATCAAAAGAAAGGTTGAACTCTGTAAGTAGAGAAAACACATCACAAAGAAGTTTCTGAGAATGCTTCTGTCTAGATTTTATATGAAGATATTCCCGTTTCCAACGAAATCTTCAAAGTTATCCCAATATCCACTTGCAGATTCTACTAAAAGTGTGTTTCCAAACTACTGTATCAACAGAAAGGTTCAACTCTGGTAACTGAGTACACACATCCCGATTAAGTTTCTGAGAATCTTTCTGTCTCTTTTTTATGGGAAGATATTTCTGTTTTCACCGTAGGCCTGAATTCGCTCAAAATGTCCACTTCCAGATACTACAGAAAGAGTGTTTCAAACCTGGGCTATGAAAGGGAATGTTCAGCTCTGTGACTTGAATGCAGATATCACAAAGCAGTTTCTGACAGTGCTTCTGTGTAGATTTTAGTTGAAGATATTCCCGTTTCCAACGAAATCGTTAGAGCTATCCAAATATCCACTTACAGATTCTACAAAAGGAGAGTTTCCAAACTGCTCTATGTAAAGAAATGTTGAACTCTGTTAGTTGAGGACGCACACCACGAAGAAGTTTCTGAGAATGCTTTTGTCTAGATTTTATATGAAGATATTCCCGTTTCCAACGAAATCTTTAGAGGTATCCAAATATCCACTTACAGATTCTACAAAAAGAGAGTATCCAAACTGCTGTATCAAAAGAATGGTTGAACTCTGTTAGTTGAGGACACTCATCACAAAGAAGCTTCTGAGAATGCTTCTGTCTAGATTTTATATGAAGATATTCCCGTTTCCATCGAAATCGTCACAGTTATCCAAATATCCACTTGCAGATTCTACCAAAAGGGGGTTTTCAAACTTCTGTATCAAAAGAAAGGTTGAACTCTGTTAGTTGAGGATACACATCACAAAGAAGTTTCGGAGAATGCTTCTGTCTAGATTTTATATGAAGATATTCCCGTTTCCAATGAAATTGTTAGAGGTATCCAAATATCCACTTACAGATTCTACAAAAAGAGTGTTTCCAAACTGCTCTATAAAAAGAAAGGTGGAACTCGGTTAGTTGAAGACACACATCAAAAAGATGTTTCTGAGAATGCTTCTGTCTAGATTTTATTTGAAGATATTCCCATTTCCAACGAAATCTTCACAGTTATCGAAATATCCACTTGCAGATTCTGCAAAAAGAGTGTTTCCAAACTACAGTGTCAAAAGAAAGTTTGAACTCTCTTAGTGGAGGACACACATCACAATGAAGTTTCTGAGAATGCTTCTGTTTAGATTTTATATGAAGATATTCCCGTTTCCAACGAAATCTTCACTGTTATCCAAATATCCACTTGCAGATTCTTCTAAAAGAGGGTTTCCAAACTGCTGTATGAAAAGAAAGGTTGAACTCCTTTAGTTGAGGAAACTCATGTCAAAGAAGTTTCTGAGAATGCTTCCGTCTAGATTTTATATGAAGATATTCCCGTTTCCAACGAAATTTTCACAGTTATCCAATATCCACTTGCAGATTCTACCAAAAGAGTGTTTCCAAACTGCTGTATCAAAAGAATTGTTGAGCTCCGTTAGTTGAGGACACTCATCACAAACAAGCTTTTGAGAATGCTTCTGTCTAGATTTTATATGAAGATATTCCCGTTTCCAACGAACTCTTCACAGTAATCCAAATATCCACTTGCCGATTCTACAAAAAGAGTGTTTCCAAACTGCTGTATCAAAAGAAAGGTTGAACTCTGTAAGTAGAGAAAACACATTACAAAGAAGTTTCTGAGAATGCTTCTGTCTAGATTTTATATGAAGATATTCCCGTTTCCAACGAAATCTTCACAGTTATCCAAATATCCACTTGCAGATTCTACAAAAAGAGTGTTTCCAAACTATTGTATCAACAGAAAGGTTCAACTCTGGTAACTGAGTACACACATCCCAATTAAGTTTCTGAGAATCTTTCTGTCTCTTTTTTATGGGAAGATATTTCTGTTTTCACCGTAGGCCTGAATTCGCTCAAAATGTCCACTTCCAGATACTACAGAAAGAGTGTTTCAAACCTGGGCTATGAAAGGGAATGTTCAGCTCTGTGACTTGAATGCAGATATCACAAAGCAGTTTCTGACAGTGCTTCTGTGTAGATTTCAGATGAAGATATTCCCGTTTCCAACGAAATCGTTAGAGCTATCCAAATATCCACTTACAGATTCTACAAAAAGAGAGTTTCCAAACTGCTCTATTTAAAGAAAGGTTGAACTCTGTTAGTTGAGGACACTCATCACAAAGAAGCTTCTGAGAATGCTTCTGTCTAGATTTTATATGAAGATATTCCCGTTTCCAACGAAATCGTCACAGTTATCCAAATATCCACTTGCAGATTCTACCAAAAGGGGGTTTTCAAACTTCTGTATCAAAAGAAAGGTTGAACTCTGTTAGTTGAGGACACACATCACAAAGAAGTTTCGGAGAATGCTTCTGTCTAGATTTTATATGAAGATATTCCCGTTTCCAATGAAATTGTTAGAGGTATCCAAATATCCACTTACAGATTCTACAAAAAGAGTGTTTCCAAACTGCTCTATCAAAAGAAAGGTGGAACTCGGTTAGTTGAAGACACACATCAAAAAGATGTTTCTGAGAATGCTTCTGTCTAGATTTTATTTGAAGATATTCCCATTTCCAACGAAATCTTCACAGTTATCGAAATATCCACTTGCAGATTCTGCAAAAAGAGTGTTTCCAAACTACATTGTCAAAAGAAAGTTTGAACTCTGTTAGTGGAGGACACACATCACAATGAAGTTTCTGAGAATGCTTCTGTTTAGATTTTATATGAAGATATTCCCGTTTCCAACGAAATGTTCACTGTTATCCAAATATCCACTTGCAGATTCTTCTAAAAGAGGGTTTCCAAACTGCTGTATGAAAAGAAAGGTTGAACTCCTTTAGTTGAGGAAACTCATGTCAAAGAAGTTTCTGAGAATGCTTCCGTCTAGATTTTATATGAAGATATTCCCGTTTCCAACGAAATTTTCACAGTTACCCAAATATCCACTTGCAGATTCTACCAAAAGAGTGTTTCCAAACTGCTGTATCAAAAGAATGGTTGAGCTCCGTTAGTTGAGGACACTCATCACAAACAAGCTTTTGAGAATGCTTCTGTCTAGATTTTATATGAAGATATTCCCGTTTCCAACGAACTCTTCACAGTTATCCAAATATCCACTTGCCAATTCTACAAAAAGAGTGTTTACAAACTGCTGTATCAAAAGAAAGGTTGAACTCTGTAAGTAGAGAAAACACATCACAAAGAAGTTTCTGAGAATGCTTCTGTCTAGATTTTATATGAAGATATTCCCGTTTCCAACGAAATCTTCTAAGTTATCCAAATATCCACTTGCAGATTCTACAAAAAGAGTGTTTCCAAACTACTGTATCAACAGAAAGGTTCAACTCTGGTAACTGAGTACACACATCCCGATTAAGTTTCTGAGAATCTTTCTGTCTCTTTTTTATGGGAAGATATTTCTGTTTTCACCGTAGGCCTGAATTCGCTCAAAATGTCCACTTCCAGATACTACAGAAAGAGTGTTTCAAACCTGGGCTATGAAAGGGAATGTTCAGCTCTGTGACTTGAATGCAGATATCACAAAGCAGTTTCTGACAGTGCTTCTGTGTAGATTTTAGATGAAGATATTCCCGTTTCCAACGAAATCGTTAGAGCTATCCAAATATCCACTTACAGATTCTACAAAAAGAGAGTTTCCAAACTGCTCTATTTAAAGAAAGGTTGAACTCTGTTAGTTGAGGACGCACACCACAAAGAAGTTTCTGAGAATGCTTTTGTCTAGATTTTATATGAAGATATTCCCGTTTCCAACGAAATCTTTAGAGGTATCCAAATATCCACTTACAGATTCTACAAAAAGAGAGTATCCAAACTGCTGTATCAAAAGAATGGTTGAACTCTGTTAGTTGAGGACACTCATCACAAAGAAGCTTCTGAGAATGCTTCTGTCTAGATTTTATATGAAGATATTCCCGTTTCCAACGAAATCTTCACAGTTATCCAAATATCCACTTGCAGATTCTACCAAAAGGGGGTTTTCAAACTTCTGTATCAAAAGAAAGGTTGAACTCTGTTAGTTGAGGACACACAACTCAAAGAAGTTTCGGAGAATGCTTCTGTCTAGATTTTATATGAAGATATTCCCGTTTCCAATGAAATTGTTAGAGGTATCCAAATATCCACTTACAGATTCTACAAAAAGAGTGTTTCCAAACTGCTCTATCAAAAGAAAGGTGGAACTCGGTTAGTTGAAGACACACTTCAAAAAGATGTTTCTGAGAATGCTTCTATCTAGATTTTATTTGAAGATATTCCCATTTCCAACGAAATCTTCACAGTTATCGAAATATCCACTTGCAGATTCTACAAAAAGAGTGTTTCCAAACTACAGTGTCAAAAGAAAGTTTGAACTCTGTTAGTGGAGGACACACATCACAATGAAGTTTCTGAGAATGCTTCTGTTTAGATTTTATATGAAGATATTCCCGTTTCCAACGAAATCTTCACTGTTATCCAAATATCCACTTGCAGATTCTTCTAAAAGAGGGTTTCCAAACTGCTGTATGAAAAGAAAGGTTGAACTCCTTTAGTTGAGGAAACTCATGTCAAAGAAGTTTCTGAGAATGCTTCCGTCTAGATTTTATATGAAGATATTCCCGTTTCCAACGAAATTTTCACAGTTATCCAATATCCACTTGCAGATTCTACCAAAAGAGTGTTTCCAAACTGCTGTATCAAAAGAATTGTTGAGCTCCGTTAGTTGAGGACACTCATCACAAACAAGCTTTTGAGAATGCTTCTGTCTAGATTTTATATGAAGATATTCCCGTTTCCAACGAACTCTTCACAGTAATCCAAATATCCACTTGCCGATTCTACAAAAAGAGTGTTTCCAAACTGCTGTATCAAAAGAAAGGTTGAACTCTGTAAGTAGAGAAAACACATTACAAAGAAGTTTCTGAGAATGCTTCTGTCTAGATTTTATATGAAGATATTCCCGTTTCCAACGAAATCTTCACAGTTATCCAAATATCCACTTGCAGATTCTACAAAAAGAGTGTTTCCAAACTATTGTATCAACAGAAAGGTTCAACTCTGGTAACTGAGTACACACATCCCAATTAAGTTTCTGAGAATCTTTCTGTCTCTTTTTTATGGGAAGATATTTCTGTTTTCACCGTAGGCCTGAATTCGCTCAAAATGTCCACTTACAGATACTACAGAAAGAGTGTTTCAAACCTGGGCTATGAAAGGGAATGTTCAGCTCTGTGACTTGAATGCAGATATCACAAAGCAGTTTCTGACAGTGCTTCTGTGTAGATTTCAGATGAAGATATTCCCGTTTCCAACGAAATCGTTAGAGCTATCCAAATATCCACTTACAGATTCTACAAAAAGAGAGTTTCCAAACTGCTCTATTTAAAGAAAGGTTGAACTCTGTTAGTTGAGGACACTCATCACAAAGAAGCTTCTGAGAATGCTTCTGTCTAGATTTTATATGAAGATATTCCCGTTTCCAACGAAATCGTCACAGTTATCCAAATATCCACTTGCAGATTCTACCAAAAGGGGGTTTTCAAACTTCTGTATCAAAAGAAAGGTTGAACTCTGTTAGTTGAGGACACACATCACAAAGAAGTTTCGGAGAATGCTTCTGTCTAGATTTTATATGAAGATATTCCCGTTTCCAATGAAATTGTTAGAGGTATCCAAATATCCACTTACAGATTCTACAAAAAGAGTGTTTCCAAACTGCTCTATCAAAAGAAAGGTGGAACTCGGTTAGTTGAAGACACACATCAAAAAGATGTTTCTGAGAATGCTTCTGTCTAGATTTTATTTGAAGATATTCCCATTTCCAACGAAATCTTCACAGTTATCGAAATATCCACTTGCAGATTCTGCAAAAAGAGTGTTTCCAAACTACATTGTCAAAAGAAAGTTTGAACTCTGTTAGTGGAGGACACACATCACAATGAAGTTTCTGAGAATGCTTCTGTTTAGATTTTATATGAAGATATTCCCGTTTCCAACGAAATGTTCACTGTTATCCAAATATCCACTTGCAGATTCTTCTAAAAGAGGGTTTCCAAACTGCTGTATGAAAAGAAAGGTTGAACTCCTTTAGTTGAGGAAACTCATGTCAAAGAAGTTTCTGAGAATGCTTCCGTCTAGATTTTATATGAAGATATTCCCGTTTCCAACGAAATTTTCACAGTTACCCAAATATCCACTTGCAGATTCTACCAAAAGAGTGTTTCCAAACTGCTGTATCAAAAGAATGGTTGAGCTCCGTTAGTTGAGGACACTCATCACAAACAAGCTTTTGAGAATGCTTCTGTCTAGATTTTATATGAAGATATTCCCGTTTCCAACGAACTCTTCACAGTTATCCAAATATCCACTTGCCAATTCTACAAAAAGAGTGTTTACAAACTGCTGTATCAAAAGAAAGGTTGAACTCTGTAAGTAGAGAAAACACATCACAAAGAAGTTTCTGAGAATGCTTCTGTCTAGATTTTATATGAAGATATTCCCGTTTCCAACGAAATCTTCTAAGTTATCCAAATATCCACTTGCAGATTCTACAAAAAGAGTGTTTCCAAACTACTGTATCAACAGAAAGGTTCAACTCTGGTAACTGAGTACACACATCCCGATTAAGTTTCTGAGAATCTTTCTGTCTCTTTTTTATGGGAAGATATTTCTGTTTTCACCGTAGGCCTGAATTCGCTCAAAATGTCCACTTCCAGATACTACAGAAAGAGTGTTTCAAACCTGGGCTATGAAAGGGAATGTTCAGCTCTGTGACTTGAATGCAGATATCACAAAGCAGTTTCTGACAGTGCTTCTGTGTAGATTTTAGATGAAGATATTCCCGTTTCCAACGAAATCGTTAGAGCTATCCAAATATCCACTTACAGATTCTACAAAAAGAGAGTTTCCAAACTGCTCTATTTAAAGAAAGGTTGAACTCTGTTAGTTGAGGACGCACACCACAAAGAAGTTTCTGAGAATGCTTTTGTCTAGATTTTATATGAAGATATTCCCGTTTCCAACGAAATCTTTAGAGGTATCCAAATATCCACTTACAGATTCTACAAAAAGAGAGTATCCAAACTGCTGTATCAAAAGAATGGTTGAACTCTGTTAGTTGAGGACACTCATCACAAAGAAGCTTCTGAGAATGCTTCTGTCTAGATTTTATATGAAGATATTCCCGTTTCCAACGAAATCTTCACAGTTATCCAAATATCCACTTGCAGATTCTACCAAAAGGGGGTTTTCAAACTTCTGTATCAAAAGAAAGGTTGAACTCTGTTAGTTGAGGACACACAACTCAAAGAAGTTTCGGAGAATGCTTCTGTCTAGATTTTATATGAAGATATTCCCGTTTCCAATGAAATTGTTAGAGGTATCCAAATATCCACTTACAGATTCTACAAAAAGAGTGTTTCCAAACTGCTCTATCAAAAGAAAGGTGGAACTCGGTTAGTTGAAGACACACTTCAAAAAGATGTTTCTGAGAATGCTTCTATCTAGATTTTATTTGAAGATATTCCCATTTCCAACGAAATCTTCACAGTTATCGAAATATCCACTTGCAGATTCTACAAAAAGAGTGTTTCCAAACTACAGTGTCAAAAGAAAGTTTGAACTCTGTTAGTGGAGGACACACATCACAATGAAGTTTCTGAGAATGCTTCTGTTTAGATTTTATATGAAGATATTCCCGTTTCCAACGAAATCTTCACTGTTATCCAAATATCCACTTGCAGATTCTTCTAAAAGAGGGTTTCCAAACTGCTGTATGAAAAGAAAGGTTGAACTCCTTTAGTTGAGGAAACTCATGTCAAAGAAGTTTCTGAGAATGCTTCCGTCTAGATTTTATATTAAGATATTCCCGTTTCCAACGAAATTTTCACAGTTATCCAAATATCCACTTGCAGATTCTACCAAAAGAGTGTTTCCAAACTGCTGTATCAAAAGAATGGTTGAGCTCCGTTAGTTGAGGACACTCATCACAAACAAGCTTTTGAGAATGCTTCTGTCTAGATTTTATATGAAGATATTCCCGTTTCCAACGAACTCTTCACAGTTATCCAAATATCCACTTGCCGATTCTACAAAAAGAGTGTTTCCAAACTGCTGTATCAAAAGAAAGGTTGAACTCTGTAAGTAGAGAAAACACATCACAAAGAAGTTTCTGAGAATGCTTCTGTCTAGATTTTACATGAAGATATTCCCGTTTCCAACGAAATCTTCAAAGTTATCCAAATATCCACTTGCAGATTCTACAAAAAGAGTGTTTCCAAACTACTGTATCAACAGAAAGGTTCAACTCTGGTAACTGAGTACACACATCCCGATTAAGTTTCTGAGAATCTTTCTGTCTCTTTTTTATGGGAAGATATTTCTGTTTTCACCGTAGGCCTGAATTCGCTCAAAATATCCACTTCCATATACTACAGAAACAGTGTTTCAAACCTGGGCTATGAAAGGGAATGTTCAGCTCTGTGACTTGAATGCAGATATCACAAAGCAGTTTCTGACAGTGCTTCTGTGTAGATTTTAGATGAAGATATTCCCGTTTCCAACGAAATCGTTAGAGCTATCCAAATATCCACTTACAGATTCTACAAAAAGAGAGTATCCAAACTGCTGTATCAAAAGAATGGTTGAACTCTGTTAGTTGAGGACACTCATCACAAAGAAGCTTCTGAGAATGCTTCTGTCTAGATTTTATATGAAGATATTCCCGTTTCCAACAAAATCGTCACAGTTATCCAAATATCCACTTGCAGATTCTACCAAAAGGGGGTTTTCAAACTTCTGTATCAAAAGAAAGGTTGAACTCTGTTAGTTGAGGACACACATCACAAAGAAGTTTTGGAGAATGCTTCTGTCTAGATTTTATATGAAGATATTCCCGTTTCCAATGAAATTGTTAGAGGTATCCAAATATCCACTTACAGATTCTACAAAAAGTGTGTTTCCAAACTGCTCTATCAAAAGAAAGGTGGAACTCGGTTAGTTGAAGACACACATCAAAAAGATGTTTCTGAGAATGCTTCTGTCTAGATTTTATTTGAAGATATTCCCATTTCCAACGAAATCTTCACAGTTATCGAAATATCCACTTACAGATTCTACAAAAAGAGTGTTTCCAAACTGCTCTATCAAAAGAAAGGTGGAACTCGGTTAGTTGAAGACACACATCAAAAAGATGTTTCTGAGAATGCTTCTGTCTAGATTTTATTTGAAGATATTCCCATTTCCAACGAAATCTTCACAGTTATCGAAATATCCACTTGCAGATTCTTCTAAAAGAGGGTTTCCAAACTACAGTGTCAAAAGAAAGTTTGAACTCTGTTAGTGGAGGACACACATCACAATGAAGTTTCTGAGAATGCTTCCGTCTAGATTTTATATGAAGATATTCCCGTTTCCAACGAAATTTTCACAGTTACCCAAATATCCACTTGCAGATTCTTCTAAAAGAGGGTTTCCAAACTGCTGTATGAAAAGAAAGGTTGAACTCCTTTAGTTGAGGACACTCATCACAAACAAGCTTTTGAGAATGCTTCGGTCTAGATTTTATATGAAGATATTCCCGTCTCCAACGAACTCTTCACATTTATCCAAATATCCACTTGCCGATTCTACAAAAAGAGTGTTTACAAACTGCTGTATCAAAAGAAAGGTTGAACTCTGTAAGTAGAGAAAACACATCACAAAGAAGTTTCTGAGAATGCTTCTGTCTAGATTTTATATGAAGATATTCCCGTTTCCAACGAAATCTTCAAAGTTATCCAAATATCCACTTGCAGATTCTACAAAAAGAGTGTTTCCAAACTACTGTATCAACAGAAAGGTTCAACTCTGGTAACTGAGTACACACATCCCGATTAAGTTTCTGAGAATCTTTCTGTCTCTTTTTTATGGGAAGATATTTCTGTTTTCACCGTAGGCCTGAATTCGCTCAAAATGTCCACTTCCAGATACTTCAGAAAGAGTGTTTCAAACCTGGGCTATGAAAGGGAATGTTCAGCTCTGTGACTTGAATGCAGATATCACAAAGCAGTTTCTGACAGTGCTTCTGTGTAGATTTTAGATGAAGATATTCCCGTTTCCAACGAAATCGTTAGAGCTATCCAAATATCCACATACAGATTCTACAAAAAGAGAGTATCCAAACTGCTGTATCAAAAGAATGGTTGAACTCTGTTAGTTGAGGACACTCATCACAAAGAAGCTTCTGAGAATGCTTCTGTCTAGATTTTATACGAAGATATTCCCGTTTCCAACGAAATCTTCACAGTTATCCAAATATCCACTTGCAGATTCTACCAAAAGGGGGTTTTCAAACTTCTGTATCAAAAGAAAGGTTGAACTCTGTTAGTTGAGGACACACAACTCAAAGAAGTTTCGGAGAATGCTTCTGTCTAGATTTTATATGAAGATATTCCCGTTTCCAATGAAATTGTTAGAGGTATCCTAATATCCACTTACAGATTCTACAAAAAGAGTGTTTCCAAACTGCTCTATCAAAAGAAAGGTGGAACTCGGTTAGTTGAAGACACACATCAAAATGATGTTTCTGAGAATGCTTCTGTCTAGATTTTATTTGAAGATATTCCCATTTCCAACGAAATCTTCACAGTTATCGAAATATCCACTTGCAGATTCTACAAAAAGAGTGTTTCCAAACTACAGTGTCAAAAGAAAGTTTGAACTCTGTTAGTGGAGGACACACATCACAATGAAGTTTCTGAGAATGCTTCTGTTTAGATTTTATATGAAGATATTCCCGTTTCCAACGAAATCTTCACTGTTATCCAAATATCCACTTGCAGATTCTTCTAAAAGAGGGTTTCCAAACTGCTGTATGAAAAGAAAGGTTGAACTCCTTTAGTTGAGGAAACTCATGTCAAAGAAGTTTCTGAGAATGCTTCCGTCTAGATTTTATATGAAGATATTCCCGTTTCCAACGAAATTTTCACAGTTATCCAAATATCCACTTGCAGATTCTACCAAAAGAGTGTTTCCAAACTGCTGTATCAAAAGAATGGTTGAGCTCCGTTAGTTGAGGACACTCATCACAAACAAGCTTTTGAGAATGCTTCTGTCTAGATTTTATATGAAGATATTCCCGTTTCCAACGAACTCTTCACAGTTATCCAAATATCCACTTGCCGATTCTACAAAAAGAGTGTTTCCAAACTGCTGTATCAAAAGAAAGGTTGAACTCTGTAAGTAGAGAAAACACATCACAAAGAAGTTTCTGAGAATGCTTCTGTCTAGATTTTATATGAAGATATTCCCGTTCCCAACGAAATCTTCAAAGTTATCCAAATATCCACTTGCAGATTCTACAAAAAGAGTGTTTCCAAACTACTGTATCAACAGAAAGGTTCAACTCTGGTAACTGAGTACACACATCCCGATTAAGTTTCTGAGAATCTTTCTGTCTCTTTTTTATGGGAAGATATTTCTGTTTTCACCGTAGGCCTGAATTCGCTCAAAATGTCCAATTCCAGATACTACAGAAACAGTGTTTCAAACCTGGGCTATGAAAGGGAATGTTCAGCTCTGTGACTTGAATGCAGATATCACAAAGCAGTTTCTGACAGTGCTTCTGTGTAGATTTTAGATGAAGATATTCCCGTTTCCAACAAAATCGTTAGAGCTATCCAAATATCCACTTACAGATTCTACAAAAAGAGAGTTTCCAAACTGCTCTATTTAAAGAAAGGTTGAACTCTGTTAGTTGAGGACGCACACCACAAAGAAGTTTCTGAGAATGCTTTTGTCTAGATTTTATATGAAGATATTCCCGTTTCCAACGAAATCTTTAGAGGTATCCAAATATCCACTTACAGATTCTACAAAAAGAGAGTATCCAAACTGCTGTATCAAAACAATGGTTGAACTCTGTTAGTTGAGGACACTCAACACAAAGAAGCTTCTGAGAATGCTTCTGTCTAGATTTTATACGAAGATATTCCCGTTTCCAACGAAATCTTCACAGTTATCCAAATATCCACTTGCAGATTCTACCAAAAGGGGGTTTTCAAACTTCTGTATCAAAAGAAAGGTTGAACTCTGTTAGTTGAGGACACACAACTCAAAGAAGTTTCGGAGAATGCTTCTGTCTAGATTTTATATGAAGATATTCCCGTTTCCAATGAAATTGTTAGAGGTATCCAAATATCCACTTACAGATTCTACAAAAAGAGTGTTTCCAAACTACATTGTCAAAAGAAAGTTTGAACTCTGTTAGTGGAGGACACACATCACAATGAAGTTTCTGAGAATGCTTCTGTTTAGATTTTATATGAAGATATTCCCGTTTCCAACGAAATCTTCACTGTTATCCAAATATCCACTTGCAGATTCTTCTAAAAGAGGGTTTCCAAACTGCTGTATGAAAAGAAAGGTTGAACTCCTTTAGTTGAGGAAACTCATGTCAAAGAAGTTTCTGAGAATGCTTCCGTCTAGATTTTATATGAAGATATTCCCGTTTCCAACGAAATCTTCACTGTTACCCAAATATCCACTTGCAGATTCTTCTAAAAGAGGGTTTCCAAACTGCTGTATCAAAAGAATGGTTGAACTCCGTTAGTTGAGGACACTCATCACAAACAAGTTTCTGAGAATGCTTCCGTCTAGATTTTATATGAAGATATTCCCGTTTCCAACGAACTCTTCACAGTTATCCAAATATCCACTTGCCGATTCTACAAAAAGAGTGTTTACAAACTGCTGTATCAAAAGAAAGGTTGAACTCTGTAAGTAGAGAAAACACATCACAAAGAAGTTTCTGAGAATGCTTCTGTCTAGATTTTATATGAAGATATTCCCGTTTCCAACGAAATCTTCAAAGTTATCCAAATATCCACTTGCAGATTCTACAAAAAGAGTGTTTCCAAACTACTGTATCAACAGAAAGGTTCAACTCTGGTAACTGAGTACACACATCCCGATTAAGTTTCTGAGAATCTTTCTGTCTCTTTTTTATGGGAAGATATTTCTGTTTTCACCGTAGGCCTGAATTCGCTCAAAATGTCCAATTCCAGATACTACAGAAAGAGTGTTTCAAACCTGGGCTATGAAAGGGAATGTTCAGCTCTGTGACTTGAATGCAGATATCACAAAGCAGTTTCTGACAGTGCTTCTGTGTAGATTTTAGATGAAGATATTCCCGTTTCCAACGAAATCGTTAGAGCTATCCAAATATCCACTTACAGATTCTACAAAAAGAGAGTCTCCAAACTGCTCTATTTAAAGAAAGGTTGAACTCTGTTAGTTGAGGACGCACACCACAAAGAAGTTTCTGAGAATGCTTTTGTCTAGATTTTATATGAAGATATTCCCGTTTCCAACGAAATCTTTAGAGGTATCCAAATATCCACTTACAGATTCTACAAAAAGAGAGTATCCAAACTGCTGTATCAAAAGAATGGTTGAACTCTGTTAGTTGAGGACACTCATCACAAAGAAGCTTCTGAGAATGCTTCTGTCTAGATTTTATACGAAGATATTCCCGTTTCCAACGAAATCTTCACAGTTATCCAAATATCCACTTGCAGATTCTACCAAAAGGGGGTTTTCAAACTTCTGTATCAAAAGAAAGGTTGAACTCTGTTAGTTGAGGACACACAACTCAAAGAAGTTTCGGAGAATGCTTCTGTCTAGATTTTATATGAAGATATTCCCGTTTCCAATGAAATTGTTAGAGGTATCCTAATATCCACTTACAGATTCTACAAAAAGAGTGTTTCCAAACTGCTCTATCAAAAGAAAGGTGGAACTCGGTTAGTTGAAGACACACATCAAAATGATGTTTCTGAGAATGCTTCTGTCTAGATTTTATTTGAAGATATTCCCATTTCCAACGAAATCTTCACAGTTATCGAAATATCCACTTGCAGATTCTACAAAAAGAGTGTTTCCAAACTACAGTGTCAAAAGAAAGTTTGAACTCTGTTAGTGGAGGACACACATCACAATGAAGTTTCTGAGAATGCTTCTGTTTAGATTTTATATGAAGATATTCCCGTTTCCAACGAAATCTTCACTGTTATCCAAATATCCACTTGCAGATTCTTCTAAAAGAGGGTTTCCAAACTGCTGTATGAAAAGAAAGGTTGAACTCCTTTAGTTGAGGAAACTCATGTCAAAGAAGTTTCTGAGAATGCTTCCGTCTAGATTTTATATGAAGATATTCCCGTTTCCAACGAAATTTTCACAGTTATCCAAATATCCACTTGCAGATTCTACCAAAAGAGTGTTTCCAAACTGCTGTATCAAAAGAATGGTTGAGCTCCGTTAGTTGAGGACACTCATCACAAACAAGCTTTTGAGAATGCTTCTGTCTAGATTTTATATGAAGATATTCCCGTTTCCAACGAACTCTTCACAGTTATCCAAATATCCACTTGCCGATTCTACAAAAAGAGTGTTTACAAACTGCTGTATCAAAAGAAAGGTTGAACTCTGTAAGTAGAGAAAACACATCACAAAGAAGTTTCTGAGAATGCTTCTGTCTAGATTTTATATGAAGATATTCCCGTTCCCAACGAAATCTTCAAAGTTATCCAAATATCCACTTGCAGATACTACAAAAAGAGTGTTTCCAAACTACTGTATCAACAGAAAGGTTCAACTCTGGTAACTGAGTACACACATCCCGATTAAGTTTCTGAGAATCTTTCTGTCTCTTTTTTATGGGAAGATATTTCTGTTTTCACCGTAGGCCTGAATTCGCTCTAAATGTCCAATTCCAGATACTACAGAAACAGTGTTTCAAACCTGGGCTATGAAAGGGAATGTTCAGCTCTGTGACTTGAATGCAGATATCACAAAGCAGTTTCTGACAGTGCTTCTGTGTAGATTTTAGATGAAGATATTCCCGTTTCCAACGAAATCGTTAGAGCTATCCAAATATCCACTTACAGATTCTACAAAAAGAGAGTTTCCAAACTGCTCTATTTAAAGAAAGGTTGAACTCTGTTAGTTGAGGACGCACACCACAAAGAAGTTTCTGAGAATGCTTTTGTCTAGATTTTATATGAAGATATTCCCGTTTCCAACGAAATCTTTAGAGGTATCCAAATATCCACTTACAGATTCTACAAAAAGAGAGTATCCAAACTGCTGTATCAAAACAATGGTTGAACTCTGTTAGTTGAGGACACTCAACACAAAGAAGCTTCTGAGAATGCTTCTGTCTAGATTTTATACGAAGATATTCCCGTTTCCAACGAAATCTTCACAGTTATCCAAATATCCACTTGCAGATTCTACCAAAAGGGGGTTTTCAAACTTCTGTATCAAAAGAAAGGTTGAACTCTGTTAGTTGAGGACACACAACTCAAAGAAGTTTCGGAGAATGCTTCTGTCTAGATTTTATATGAAGATATTCCCGTTTCCAATGAAATTGTTAGAGGTATCCAAATATCCACTTACAGATTCTACAAAAAGAGTGTTTCCAAACTGCTCTATCAAAAGAAAGGTGGAACTCGGTTAGTTGAAGACACACATCAAAAAGATGTTTCTGAGAATGCTTCTGTCTAGATTTTATTTGAAGATATTCCCATTTCCAACGAAATCTTCACAGTTATCGAAATATCCACTTGCAGATTCTGCAAAAAGAGTGTTTCCAAACTACATTGTCAAAAGAAAGTTTGAACTCTGTTAGTGGAGGACACACATCACAATGAAGTTTCTGAGAATGCTTCTGTTTAGATTTTATATGAAGATATTCCCGTTTCCAACGAAATCTTCACTGTTATCCAAATATCCACTTGCAGATTCTTCTAAAAGAGGGTTTCCAAACTGCTGTATGAAAAGAAAGGTTGAACTCCTTTAGTTGAGGAAACTCATGTCAAAGAAGTTTCTGAGAATGCTTCCGTCTAGATTTTATATGAAGATATTCCCGTCTCCAACGAACTCTTCACAGTTATCCAAATATCCACTTGCCGATTCTACAAAAAGAGTGTTTACAAACTGCTGTATCAAAAGAAAGGTTGAACTCTGTAAGTAGAGAAAACACATCACAAAGAAGTTTCTGAGAATGCTTCTGTCTAGATTTTATATGAAGATATTCCCGTTTCCAACGAAATCTTCAAAGTTATCCAAATATCCACTTGCAGATTCTACAAAAAGAATGTTTCCAAACTACTGTATCAACAGAAAGGTTCAACTCTGGTAACTGAGTACACACATCCCGATTAAGTTTCTGAGAATCTTTCTGTCTCTTTTTTATGGGAAGATATTTCTGTTTTCACCGTAGGCCTGAATTCGCTCAAAATGTCCACTTCCAGATACTTCAGAAAGAGTGTTTCAAACCTGGGCTATGAAAGGGAATGTTCAGCTCTGTGACTTGAATGCAGATATCACAAAGCAGTTTCTGACAGTGCTTCTGTGTAGATTTTAGATGAAGATATTCCCGTTTCCAACGAAATCGTTAGAGCTATCCAAATATCCACTTACAGATTCTACAAAAAGAGAGTTTCCAAACTGCTCTATTTAAAGAAAGGTTGAACTCTGTTAGTTGAGGACGCACACCACAAAGAAGTTTCTGAGAATGCTTTTGTCTAGATTTTATATGAAGATATTCCCGTTTCCAACGAAATCTTTAGAGGTATCCAAATATCCACTTACAGATTCTACAAAAAGAGAGTATCCAAACTGCTGTATCAAAAGAATGGTTGAACTCTGTTAGTTGAGGACACTCATCACAAAGAAGCTTCTGAGAATGCTTCTGTCTAGATTTTATACGAAGATATTCCCGTTTCCAACGAAATCTTCACAGTTATCCAAATATCCACTTGCAGATTCTACCAAAAGGGGGTTTTCAAACTTCTGTATCAAAAGAAAGGTTGAACTCTGTTAGTTGAGGACACACAACTCAAAGAAGTTTCGGAGAATGCTTCTGTCTAGATTTTATATGAAGATATTCCCGTTTCCAATGAAATTGTTAGAGGTATCCAAATATCCACTTACAGATTCTACAAAAAGAGTGTTTCCAAACTGCTCTATCAAAAGAAAGGTGGAACTCGGTTAGTTGAAGACACACACCAAAAAGATGTTTCTGAGAATGCTTCTGTCTAGATTTTATTTGAAGATATTCCCATTTCCAACGAAATCTTCACAGTTATCTAAATATCCACTTGCAGATTCTACAAAAAGAGTGTTTCCAAACTACAGTGTCAAAAGAAAGTTTGAACTCTGTTAGTGGAGGACACACATCACAATGAAGTTTCTGAGAATGCTTCTGTTTAGATTTTATATGAAGATATTCCCGTTTCCAACGAAATCTTCACTGTTATCCAAATATCCACTTGCAGATTCTTCTAAAAGAGGGTTTCCAAACTGCTGTATGAAAAGAAAGGTTGAACTCCTTTAGTTGAGGAAACTCATGTCAAAGAAGTTTCTGAGAATGCTTCCGTCTAGATTTTATATGAAGATATTCCCGTTTCCAACGAAATTCTCACAGTTATCCAAATATCCACTTGCAGATACTACCAAAAGTGTGTTTCCAAACTGCTGTATCAAAAGAATGGTTGAGCTCCGTTAGTTGAGGACACTCATCACAAACAAGCTTTTGAGAATGCTTCTGTCTAGATTTTATATGAAGATATTCCCGTTTCCAACGAACTCTTCACAGTTATCCAAATATCCACTTGCCGATTCTACAAAAAGAGTGTTTCCAAACTGCTGTATCAAAAGAAAGGTTGAACTCTGTAAGTAGAGAAAACACATCACAAAGAAGTTTCTGAGAATGCTTCTGTCTAGATTTTATATGAAGATATTCCCGTTTCCAACGAAATCTTCAAAGTTATCCAAATATCCACTTGCAGATTCTACAAAAAGAGTGTTTCCAAACTACTGTATCAACAGAAAGGTTCAACTCTGGTAACTGAGTACACACATCCCGATTAAGTTTCTGAGAATCTTTCTGTCTCCTTTTTATGGGAAGATATTTCTGTTTTCACCGTAGGCCTGAATTCGCTCAAAATGTCCACTTCCAGATACTACAGAAACAGTGTTTCAAACCTGGGCTATGAAAGGGAATGTTCAGCTCTGTGACTTGAATGCAGATATCACAAAGCAGTTTCTGACAGTGCTTCTGTGTATATTTTAGATGAAGATATTCCCGTTTCCAACGAAATCGTTAGAACTATCCAAATATCCACTTACAGATTCTACAAAAAGAGAGTATCCAAACTGCTGTATCAAAAGAATGGTTGAACTCTGTTAGTTGAGGACACTCATCACAAAGAAGCTTCTGAGAATGCTTCTGTCTAGATTTTATATGAAGATATTCCCGTTTCCAACGAAATCTTCACAGTTATCCAAATATCCACTTGCAGATTCTACCAAAAGGGGGTTTTCAAACTTCTGTATCAAAAGAAAGGTTGAACTCTGTTAGTTGAGGACACACATCACAAAGAAGTTTTGGAGAATGCTTCTGTCTAGATTTTATATGAAGATATTCCCGTTTCCAATGAAATTGTTAGAGGTATCCAAATATCCACTTACAGATTCTACAAAAAGAGTGTTTCCAAACTGCTCTATCAAAAGAAAGGTGGAACTCGGTTAGTTGAAGACACACATCAAAAAGATGTTTCTGAGAATGCTTCTGTCTAGATTTTATTTGAAGATATTCCCATTTCCAACGAAATCTTCACAGTTATCGAAATATCCACTTGCAGATTCTGCAAAAAGAGTGTTTCCAAACTACATTGTCAAAAGAAAGTTTGAACTCTGTTAGTGGAGGACACACATCACAATGAAGTTTCTGAGAATGCTTCTGTTTAGATTTTATATGAAGATATTCCCGTTTCCAACGAAATCTTCACTGTTATCCAAATATCCACTTGCAGATTCTTCTAAAAGAGGGTTTCCAAACTGCTGTATGAAAAGAAAGGTTGAACTCCTTTAGTTGAGGAAACTCATGTCAAAGAAGTTTCTGAGAATGCTTCCGTCTAGATTTTATATGAAGATATTCCCGTTTCCAACGAAATTTTCACAGTTACCCAAATATCCACTTGCAGATTCTACCAAAAGAGTGTTTCCAAACTGCTGTATCAAAAGAATGGTTGAGCTCCGTTAGTTGAGGACACTCATCACAAACAAGCTTTTGAGAATGTTTCTGTCTAGATTTTATATGAAGATATTCCCGTTTCCAACGAACTCTTCACAGTTACCCAAATATCCACTTGCCGATTCTACAAAAAGAGTGTTTACAAACTGCTGTATCAAAAGAAAGGTTGAACTCTGTAAGTAGAGAAAACACATCACAAAGAAGTTTCTGAGAATGCTTCTGTCTAGATTTTATATGAAGATATTCCCGTTTCCAACGAAATCTTCAAAGTTATCCAAATATCCACTTGCAGATTCTACAAAAAGAGTGTTTCCAAACTACTGTATCAACAGAAAGGTTCAACTCTGGTAACTGAGTACACACATCCCGATTAAGTTTCTGAGAATCTTTCTGTCTCTTTTTTATGGGAAGATATTTCTGTTTTCACCGTAGGCCTGAATTCGCTCAAAATGTCCACTTCCAGATACTACAGAAAGAGTGTTTCAAACCTGGGCTATGAAAGGGAATGTTCAGCTCTGTGACTTGAATGCAGATATCACAAAGCAGTTTCTGACAGTGCTTCTGTGTAGATTTTAGATGAAGATATTCCCGTTTCCAACGAAATCGTTAGAGCTATCCAAATATCCACTTACAGATTCTACAAAAAGAGAGTTTCCAAACTGCTCTATTTAAAGAAAGGTTGAACTCTGTTAGTTGAGGACGCACACCACAAGGAAGTTTCTGAGAATGCTTTTGTCTAGATTTTATATGAAGATATTCCCGTTTCCAACGAAATCTTTAGAGGTATCCAAATATCCACTTACAGATTCTACAAAAAGAGAGTATCCAAACTGCTGTATCAAAAGAATGGTTGAACTCTGTTAGTTGAGGACACTCATCACAAAGAAGCTTCTGAGAATGCTTCTGTCTAGATTTTATATGAAGATAATCCCGTTTCCAACGAAATCTTCACAGTTATCCAAATATCCACTTGCAGATTCTACAAAAAGGGGGTTTTCAAACTTCTGTATCAAAAGAAAGGTTGAACTCTGTTAGTTGAGGACACACATCACAAAGAAGTTTCGGAGAATGCTTCTGTCTAGATTTTATATGAAGATATTCCCGTTTCCAATGAAATTGTTAGAGGTATCCAAATATGCACTTACAGATTCTACAAAAAGAGTGTTTCCAAACTGCTCTATCAAAAGAAAGGTGGAACTCGGTTAGTTGAAGACACATATCAAAAAGATGTTTCTGAGAATGCTTCTGTCTAGATTTTATTTGAAGATATTCCCATTTCCAACGAAATCTTCACAGTTATCCAAATATCCACTTGCAGATTCTACAAAAAGAGTGTTTCCAAACTACAGTGTCAAAAGAAAGTTTGAACTCTGTTAGTGGAGGACACACATCACAATGAAGTTTCTGAGAATGCTTCTGTTTATATTTTATATGAAGATATTCCCGTTTCCAATGAAATCTTCACTGTTATCAAAATATCCACTTGCAGATTATTCTAAAAGAGGGTTTCGAAACTGCTGCATGAAAAGAAAGGTTGAACTCCTTTTGTTGAGGAAACTCATGTCAAAGAAGTTTCTGAGAATGCTTCCGTCTAGATTTTATATGAAGATATTCCCGTTTCCAACGAAATTTTCACAGTTATCCAAATATCCACTTGCAGATTCTACCAAAAGGGTGTTTCCAAACTGCTGTATCAAAAGAATGGTTGAGCTCCGTTAGTTGAGGACACTCATCACACACAAGCTTTTGAGAATGCTTCTGTCTAGATTTTATATGAAGATATTCCCGTTTCCAATGAACTCTTCACAGTTACCCAAATATCCACTTGCCGATTCTACAAAAAGAGTGTTTCCAAACTGCTGTATCAAAAGAAAGGTTGAACTCTGTAAGTAGATAAAACACATCACAAAGAAGTTTCTGAGAATGCTTCTGTCTAGATTTTATATGAAGATATTCCCGTTTCCAACGAAATCTTCAAAGTTATCAATATATTCACTTGCAGATTCTACAAAAAGAGTGTTTCCAAACTACTGTATCAACAGAAAGGTTCAACTCTGGTAACTGAGTACACACATCCCGATTAAGTTTCTGAGAATCTTTCTGTCTCTTTTTTATGGGAAGATATTTCTGTTTTCACCGTAGGCCTGAATTCGCTCAAAATGTCCACTTCCAGATACTACAGAAAGAGTGTTTCAAACCTGGGCTATGAAAGGGAATGTTCAGCTCTGTGACTTGAATGCAGATATCACAAAGCAGTTTCTGACAGTGCTTCTGTGTAGATTTTAGATGAAGATATTCCCGTTTCCAACGAAATCCTTAGAGCTATCCAAATATCCACTTACAGATTCTACAAAAAGAGAGTTTCCAAACTGCTCTATTTAAAGAAAGGTTGAACTCTGTTAGTTGAGGACGCACACCACAAAGAAGTTTCTGAGAATGCTTTTGTCTAGATTTTATATGAAGATATTCCCGTTTCCAATGAAATCATTAGAGGTATCCAAATATCCACTTACAGATTCTACAAAAAGAGAGTATCCAAACTGCTGTATCAAAAGAAATGTTGAACTCTGTTAGTTGAGGACACACATCACAAAGAAGTTTCGGAGAATGCTTCTGTCTAGATTTTATATGAAGATATTCCCGTTTCCAATGAAATTGTTAGAGGTATCCAAATATCCACTTACAGATTCTACAAAAAGAGTGTTTCCAAACTGCTCTATCAAAAGAAAGGTGGAACTCGGTTAGTTGAAGACACACATCAAAAAGATGTTTCTGAGAATGCTTCTGTCTAGATTTTATTTGAAGATATTTCCATTTCCAAAGAAATCTTCACAGTTATCGAAATATCCACTTGCAGATTCTGCAAAAAGAGTGTTTCCAAACTACATTGTCAAAAGAAACTTTGAACTCTGTTAGTGGAGGACACACATCACAATGAAGTTTCTGAGAATGTTTCTGTTTAGATTTTATATGAAGATATTCCCGTTTCCAACGAAATCTTCACTGTTATCCAAATATCCACTTGCAGATTCTTCTAAAAGAGGGTTTCCAAACTGCTGTATGAAAAGAAAGGTTGAACTCCTTTAGTTGAGGAAACTCATGTCAAAGAAGTTTCTGAGAATGCTTCCGTCTAGATTTTATATGAAGATATTCCCGTTTCCAACGAAATTCTCACAGTTATCCAAATATCCACTTGCAGATTCTACCAAAAGAATGTTTCCAAACTGCTGTATCAAAAGAATGGTTGAGCTCCGTTAGTTGAGGACACTCATCACAAACAAGCTTTTGAGAATGCTTCTGTCTAGATTTTATATGAAGATAATCCCGTTTCCAACGAACTCTTCACAGTTACCCAAATATCCACTTGCCGATTCTACAAAAAGAGTGTTTACAAACTGCTGTATCAAAAGAAAGGTTGAACTCTGTAAGTAGAGAAAACACATCACAAAGAAGTTTCTGAGAATGCTTCTGTCTAGATTTTACATGAAGATATTCCCGTTTCCAACGAAATCTTCAAAGTTATCCCAATATCCACTTGCAGATTCTACAAAAAGTGTGTTTCCAAACTACTGTATCAACAGAAACGTTCAACTCTGGTAACTGAGTACACACATCCCGATTAAGTTTCTGAGAATCTTTCTGTCTCTTTTTTATGGGAAGATATTTCTGTTTTCACCGTAGGCCTGAATTCGCTCAAAATGTCCACTTCCAGATACTACAGAAAGAGTGTTTCAAACCTGGGCTATGAAAGGGAATGTTCAGCTCTGTGACTTGAATGCAGATATCACAAAGCAGTTTCTGACAGTGATTCTGTGTAGATTTTAGATGAAGATATTCCCGTTTCCAACGAAATCGTTAGAGCTATCCAAATATCCACCTACAGATTCTACAAAAAGAGAGTTTCCAAACTGCTCTATTTAAAGAAAGGTTGAACTCTGTTAGTTGAGGACGCACACCACGAAGAAGTTTCTGAGAATGCTTTTGTCTAGATTTTATATGAAGATATTCCCGTTTCCAACGAAATCTTTAGAGGTATCCTAATATCCACTTACAGATTCTACAAAAAGAGAGTATCCAAACTGCTGTATCAAAAGAATGTTTGAACTCTGTTAGTTGAGGACACTCATCACAAGCTTCTGAGAACGCTTCTGTCTAGATTTTATATGAAGATATTCCCGTTTCCAACGAAATCTTCACAGTTATCCAAATATCCACATGCAGATTCTACCAAAAGGGGGTTTTCAAACTTCTGTATCAAAAGAAAGGTTGAACTCTGTTAGTTGAGGACACACATCACAAAGAAGTTTCGAAGAATGCTTCTGTCTAGATTTTATATGAAGATATTCCCGTTTCCAATGAAATTGTTAGAGGTATCCAAATATCCACTTACGGATTCTACAAAAAGAGTGTTTCCAAACTGCTCTATCAAAAGAAAGGTGGAACTCGGTTAGTTGAAGACACGCATCAAAAAGATGTTTCTGAGAATGTTTCTGTCTAGATTTTTTTAGAAGATATTCCCATTTCCAACGAAATCTTCACAGTTATCCAAATATCCACTTGCAGATTCTACCAAAAGAGTGTTTCCAAACTACAGTGTCAAAAGAAAGTTTGAACTCTGTTAGTGGAGGACACACATCACAATGAAGTTTCTGAGAATGCTTCTGTTTAGATTTTATATGAAGATATTCCCGTTTCCAACGAACTCATCACAGTTACCCAAATATCCACTTGCCGATTCTACAAAAAGAGTGTTTGCAAACTGCTGTATCAAAAGAAAGGTTGAACTCTGTAAGTAGAGAAAACACATCACAAAGAAGTTTCTGAGAATGCTTCTGTCTAGATTTTATATGAAGATATTCCCGTTTCCAACTAAATCTTCAAAGTTATCCCAATATCCACTTGCAGATTCTACAAAAAGTGTGTTTCCAAACTACTGTATCAACAGAAAGGTTCAACTCTGGTAACTGAGTACACACATCCTGATTAAGTTTCTGAGAATCTTTCTGTCTCTTTTTTATGGGAAGATATTTCTTTTTTCACCGTAGGCCTGTATTCGCTCAAAATGTCCACTTCCAGATACTACAGAAAGAGTGTTTCAAACCTGGGCTATGAAAGGGAATGTTCAGCTCTGTGACTTGAATGCAGATATCACAAAGCAGTTTCTGACAGTGCTTCTGTGTAGATTTTAGATGAAGATATTCCCGTTTCCAACGAAATCGTTAGAGCTATCCAAATATCCACTTACAGATACTACAAAAAGAGAGTTTCCAAACTGCTCTATTTAAAGAAAGGTTGAACTCTGTTAGTTGAGGACGCACACCACGAAGAAGTTTCTGAGAAGGCTTTTGTCTAGATTTTATATGAAGATATTCCCGTTTCCAACGAAATCTTTAGAGGTATCCAAATATCCACTTACAGATTCTACAAAAAGAGAGTATCCAAACTGCTGTATCAAAAGAATGGTTGAACTCTGTTAGTTGAGGACACTCATCACAAAGAAGCTTCTGAGAATGCTTCTGTCTAGATTTTATATGAAGATATTCCCGTTTCCAATGAAATTGTTAGAGGTATCCTAATATCCACTTACAGATTCTACAAAAAGAGTGTTTCCAAACTGCTCTATCAAAAGAAAGGTGGAACTCGGTTTGTTGAAGACACACATCAAAAAGATGTTTCTGAGAATGCTTCTGTCTAGATTTTATTTGAAGATATTCCCATTTCCAACGAAATCTTCACAGTTATCGAAATATCCACTTGCAGATTCTGCAAAAAGAGTGTTTCCAAACTACAGTGTCAAAAGAAAGTTTGAACTCTGTTAGTGGAGGACACACATCACAATGAAGTTTCTGAGAATGCTTCTGTTTAGATTTTATATGAAGATATTCCCGTTTCCAACGAAATCTTCACTGTTATCCAAATATCCACTTGCAGATTTTTCTAAAAGAGGGTTTCCAAACTGCTGTATGAGAAGAAAGGTTGAACTCCTTTAGTTGAGGAAACTCATGTCAAAGAAGTTTCTGAGAATGCTTCCGTCTAGATTTTATATGAAGATATTCCCGTTTCCAACGAAATTTTCACAGTTATCCAATATCCACTTGCAGATTCTACCAAAAGAGTGTTTCCAAACTGCTGTATCAAAAGAATTGTTGAGCTCCGTTAGTTGAGGACACTCATCACAAACAAGCTTTTGAGAATGCTTCTGTCTAGATTTTATATGAAGATATTCCCGTTTCCAACGAACTCTTCACAGTAATCCAAATATCCACTTGCCGATTCTACAAAAAGAGTGTTTCCAAACTGCTGTATCAAAAGAAAGGTTGAACTCTGTAAGTAGAGAAAACACATCACAAAGAAGTTTCTGAGAATGCTTCTGTCTAGATTTTATATGAAGATATTCCCGTTTCCAACGAAATCTTCACAGTTATCCAAATATCCACATGCAGATTCTACCAAAAGGGGGTTTTCAAACTTCTGTATCAAAAGAAAGGTTGAACTCTGTTAGTTGAGGACACACATCACAAAGAAGTTTCGAAGAATGCTTCTGTCTAGATTTTATATGAAGATATTCCCGTTTCCAATGAAATTGTTAGAGGTATCCAAATATCCACTTACGGATTCTACAAAAAGAGTGTTTCCAAACTGCTCTATCAAAAGAAAGGTGGAACTCGGTTAGTTGAAGACACACATCAAAAAGATGTTTCTGATAATGCTTCTGTCTAGATTTTATTTGAAGATATTCCCATTTCCAAAGAAATCTTCACAGTTATCCAAATATCCACTTGCAGATTCTACAAAAAGAGTGTTTCCAAACTACAGTGTCAAAAGAAAGTTTGAACTCTGTTAGTGGAGGACACACATCACAATGAAGTTTCTGAGAATGCTTCTGTTTAGATTTTATATGAAGATATTCCCGTTTCCAACGAAATCTTCACTGTTATCCAAATATCCACTTGCAGATTCTTCTAAAAGAGGGTTTCCAAACTGCTGTATGAAAAGAAAGGTTGAACTCCTTTAGTTGAGGAAACTCATGTCAAAGAAGTTTCTGAGAATGCTTCCGCCTAGATTTCATATGAAGATATTCCCGTTTCCAACGAAATTTTCACAGTTATCCAAATATCCACTTGCAGATTCTACCAAAATAATGTTTCCAAACTGCTGTATCAAAAGAATGGTTGAGCTCCGTTAGTTGAGGACACTCATCACAAACAAGCTTTTGAGAATGCTTCTGTCTAGATTTTATATGAAGATATTCACGTTTCCAACGAACTCTTCACAGTTACCCAAATATCCACTTGCCGATTCTACAAAAAGAGTGTTTACAAACTGCTGTATCAAAAGAAAGGTTGAACTCTGTAAGTAGAGAAAACACATCACAAAGAAGTTTCTGAGAATGCTTCTGTCTAGATTTTATATGAAGATATTCCCGTTTCCAACGAAATCTTCAAAGTTATCCCAATATCCACTTGCAGATTCTACAAAAAGTGTGTTTCCAAACTACTGTATCAACAGAAAGGTTCAACTCTGGTAACTGAGTACACACATCCCGATTAAGTTTCTGAGAATCTTTCTGTCTCTTTTTTATGGGAAGATATTTCTGTTTTCACCGTAGGCCTGAATTCGCTCAAAATGTCCACTTCCAGATACTACAGAAAGAGTGTTTCAAACCTGGGCTATGAAAGGGAATGTTCAGCTCTGTGACTTGAATGCAGATATCACAAAGCAGTTTCTGACAGTGCTTCTGTGTAGATTTTAGATGAAGATATTCCCGTTTCCAACGAAATCGTTAGAGCTATCCAAATATCCACTTACAGATTCTACAAAAAGAGAGTTTCCAAACTGCTCTATTTAAAGAAAGGTTGAACTCTGTTAGTTGAGGATGCACACCACGAAGAAGTTTCTGAGAATGCTTTTGTCTAGATTTTATATGAAGATATTCCCGTTTCCAACGAAATCTTTAGAGGTATCCAAATATCCACTTACAGATTCTACAAAAAGAGAGTATCCAAACTGCCGTATCAAAAGAATGGTTGAACTCTGTTAGTTGAGGACACTCATCACAAGCTTCTGAGAATGGTTCTGTCTAGATTTTATATGAAGATATTCCCGTTTCCAACGAAATATTCACAGTTATCCAAATATCCACATGAAGATTCTACCAAAAGGTGGTTTTCAAACTTCTGTATCAAAAGAAAGGTTGAACTCTGTTAGTTGAGGACACACATCACCAAGAAGTTTCGAAGAATGCTTCTGTCTAGATTTTATATGAAGATATTCCCGTTTCCAATGAAATTGTTTGAGGTATCCAAATATCCACTTACAGATTCTACAATAAGGGTGTTTCCAAACTGCTCTATCAAAAGAAAGGTGGAACTCGGTTAATTGAAGACACACATCAAAAAGATGTTTCTGAGAATGCTTCTGTCTAGATTTTATTTGAAGATATTCCCATTTCCAACGAAATCTTCACAGTTATCGAAATATCCACTTGCAGATTCTACAAAAAGAGTGTTTCCAAACTACAGTGTCAAAAGAAAGTTTGAACTCTGTTAGTGGAGGACACACATCACAATGAAGTTTCTGAGAATGCTTCTGTTTAGATTTTATATGAAGATATTCCCGTTTCCAACGAAATCTTCACTGTTATCCAAATATCCACTTGCAGATTCTTCTAAAAGAGGGTTTCCAAACTGCTGTATGAAAAGAAAGGTTGAACTCCTTTAGTTGAGGAAACTCATGTCAAAGAAGTTTCTGAGAATGCTTCCGTCTAGATTTTATATGAAGATATTCCCGTTTCCAATGAAATCGTTAGAGCTATCCAAATATCCACATGCAGACTCTACCAAAATAGTGTTTCCAAACTGCTGTATCAAAAGAATGGTTGAGCTCCGTTAGTTGAGGACACTCATCACAAACAAGCTTTTGAGAATGCTTCTGTCTAGATTTTATATGAAGATATTCCCGTTTCCAACGAACTCTTCACAATTATCCAAATATCCACTTGCCGATTCTACAAAAGGAGTGTTTCCAAACTGCTGTATCAAAAGAAAGGTTGAACTCTGTAAGTAGAGAAAACACATCACAAAGAAGTTTCTGAGAATGCTTCTGTCTAGATTTTATATGAAGATATTCCCGTTTCCAACGAAATCTTCAAAGTTATCCAAATATCCACTTGCAGATTCTACAAAAAGAGTGTTTCCAAACTACTGTATCAACAGAAAGGTTCAACTCTGGTAACTGAGTACACACATCCCGATTAAGTTTCTGAGAATCTTTCTGTCTCTTTTTTATGGGAAGATATTTCTGTTTTCACCGTAGGCCTGAATTCGCTCAAAATGTCCACTTCCAGATACTACAGAAAGAGTGTTTCAAACCTGGGCTATGAAAGGGAATGTTCAGCTCTGTGACTTGAATGCAGATATCACAAAGCAGTTTCTGACAGTGCTTCTGTGTAGATTTTAGATGAAGATATTCCCGTTTCCAACGAAATCGTTAGAGCTATCCAAATATGCACTTAGAGATTCTACAAAAAGAGAGTTTCCAAACTGCTCTATTTAAAGAAAGGTTGAACTCTGTTAGTTGAGGACGCACACCACAAAGAAGTTTCTGAGAATGCTTTTGCCTAGATTTTATATGAAGATATTCCCGTTTCCAACGAAATCTTTAGAGGTATCCAAATATCCACTTACAGATTCTACAAAAAGAGAGTATCCAAACTGCTGTATCAAAAGAATGGTTGAACTCTGTTAGTTGAGGACACTCATCACAAGCTTCTGAGAACGCTTCTGTCTAGATTTTATATGAAGATATTCCCGTTTCCAACGAAATCTTCACAGTTATCCAAATATCCACTTGCAGATTCTACCAAAAGGGGGTTTTCAAACTTCTGTATCAAAAGAAAGGTTGAACTCTGTTAGTTGAGGACACACATCACAAAGAAGTTTCGAAGAATGCTTCTGTCTAGATTTTATATGAAGATATTCCCGTTTCCAATGAAATTGTTAGAGGTATCCAAATATCCACTTACGGATTCTACAAAAAGAGTGTTTCCAAACTGCTCTATCAAAAGAAAGGTGGAACTCGGTTAGTTGAAGACACACATCAAAAAGATGTTTCTGAGAATGCTTCTGTCTAGATTTTATTTGAAGATATTCCCATTTCCAACGAAATCTTCACAGTTATCGAAATATCCACTTGCAGATTCTACAAAAAGAGTATTTCCAAACTACAGTGTCAAAAGAAAGTTTGAACTCTGTTAGTGGAGGACACACATCACAATGAAGTTTCTGAGAATGCTTCTGTTTAGATTTTATATGAAGATATTCCCGTTTCCAACGAAATCTTCACTGTTATCCAAATATCCACTTGCAGATTCTTCTAAAAGAGGGTTTCCAAACTGCTGTATGAAAAGAAAGGTTGAACTCCTTTAGTTGAGGAAACTCATGTCAAAGAAGTTTCTGAGAATGCTTCCGTCTAGATTTTATATGAAGATATTCCCGTTTCCAACGAAATTTTCACAGTTATCCAAATATCCACTTGCAGATTCTACCAAAAGAGTGTTCCCAAACTGCTGTATCAAAAGAATGGTTGAGCTCCGTTAGTTGAGGACACTCATCACAAACAAGCTTTTGAGAATGCTTCTGTCTAGAATTTATATGAAGATATTCCCGTTTCCAACGAACTCTTCACAGTTACCCAAATATCCACTTGCCGATTCTACAAAAAGAGTGTTTCCAAACTGCTGTATCAAAAGAAAGGTTGAACTCTGTAAGTAGAGAAAACACATCACAAAGAAGTTTCTGAGAATGCTTCTGTCTAGATTTTATATGAAGATATTCCCGTTTCCAATGAAATTGTTAGAGGTATCCAAATATCCACTTACAGATTCTACAATAAGGGTGTTTCCAAACTGCTCTATCAAAAGAAAGGTGGAACTCGGTTAATTGAAGACACACATCAAAAAGATGTTTCTGAGAATGCTTCTGTCTAGATTTTATTTGAAGATATTCCCATTTCCAACGAAATCTTCACAGTTATCGAAATATCCACTTGCAGATTCTACAAAAAGAGTGTTTCCAAACTACAGTGTCAAAAGAAAGTTTGAACTCTGTTAGTGGAGGACACACATCACAATGAAGTTTCTGAGAATGCTTCTGTTTAGATTTTATATGAAGATATTCCCGTTTCCAACGAAATCTTCACTGTTATCCAAATATCCACTTGCAGATTCTTCTAAAAGAGGGTTTCCAAACTGCTGTATGAAAAGAAAGGTTGAACTCCTTTAGTTGAGGAAACTCATGTCAAAGAAGTTTCTGAGAATGCTTCCGTCTAGATTTTATATGAAGATATTCCCGTTTCCAATGAAATCGTTAGAGCTATCCAAATATCCACATGCAGACTCTACCAAAATAGTGTTTCCAAACTGCTGTATCAAAAGAATGGTTGAGCTCCGTTAGTTGAGGACACTCATCACAAACAAGCTTTTGAGAATGCTTCTGTCTAGATTTTATATGAAGATATTCCCGTTTCCAACGAACTCTTCACAATTATCCAAATATCCACTTGCCGATTCTACAAAAGGAGTGTTTCCAAACTGCTGTATCAAAAGAAAGGTTGAACTCTGTAAGTAGAGAAAACACATCACAAAGAAGTTTCTGAGAATGCTTCTGTCTAGATTTTATATGAAGATATTCCCGTTTCCAACGAAATCTTCAAAGTTATCCAAATATCCACTTGCAGATTCTACAAAAAGAGTGTTTCCAAACTACTGTATCAACAGAAAGGTTCAACTCTGGTAACTGAGTACACACATCCCGATTAAGTTTCTGAGAATCTTTCTGTCTCTTTTTTATGGGAAGATATTTCTGTTTTCACCGTAGGCCTGAATTCGCTCAAAATGTCCACTTCCAGATACTACAGAAAGAGTGTTTCAAACCTGGGCTATGAAAGGGAATGTTCAGCTCTGTGACTTGAATGCAGATATCACAAAGCAGTTTCTGACAGTGCTTCTGTGTAGATTTTAGATGAAGATATTCCCGTTTCCAACGAAATCGTTAGAGCTATCCAAATATGCACTTAGAGATTCTACAAAAAGAGAGTTTCCAAACTGCTCTATTTAAAGAAAGGTTGAACTCTGTTAGTTGAGGACGCACACCACAAAGAAGTTTCTGAGAATGCTTTTGCCTAGATTTTATATGAAGATATTCCCGTTTCCAACGAAATCTTTAGAGGTATCCAAATATCCACTTACAGATTCTACAAAAAGAGAGTATCCAAACTGCTGTATCAAAAGAATGGTTGAACTCTGTTAGTTGAGGACACTCATCACAAGCTTCTGAGAACGCTTCTGTCTAGATTTTATATGAAGATATTCCCGTTTCCAACGAAATCTTCACAGTTATCCAAATATCCACTTGCAGATTCTACCAAAAGGGGGTTTTCAAACTTCTGTATCAAAAGAAAGGTTGAACTCTGTTAGTTGAGGACACACATCACAAAGAAGTTTCGAAGAATGCTTCTGTCTAGATTTTATATGAAGATATTCCCGTTTCCAATGAAATTGTTAGAGGTATCCAAATATCCACTTACGGATTCTACAAAAAGAGTGTTTCCAAACTGCTCTATCAAAAGAAAGGTGGAACTCGGTTAGTTGAAGACACACATCAAAAAGATGTTTCTGAGAATGCTTCTGTCTAGATTTTATTTGAAGATATTCCCATTTCCAACGAAATCTTCACAGTTATCGAAATATCCACTTGCAGATTCTACAAAAAGAGTATTTCCAAACTACAGTGTCAAAAGAAAGTTTGAACTCTGTTAGTGGAGGACACACATCACAATGAAGTTTCTGAGAATGCTTCTGTTTAGATTTTATATGAAGATATTCCCGTTTCCAACGAAATCTTCACTGTTATCCAAATATCCACTTGCAGATTCTTCTAAAAGAGGGTTTCCAAACTGCTGTATGAAAAGAAAGGTTGAACTCCTTTAGTTGAGGAAACTCATGTCAAAGAAGTTTCTGAGAATGCTTCCGTCTAGATTTTATATGAAGATATTCCCGTTTCCAACGAAATTTTCACAGTTATCCAAATATCCACTTGCAGATTCTACCAAAAGAGTGTTCCCAAACTGCTGTATCAAAAGAATGGTTGAGCTCCGTTAGTTGAGGACACTCATCACAAACAAGCTTTTGAGAATGCTTCTGTCTAGAATTTATATGAAGATATTCCCGTTTCCAACGAACTCTTCACAGTTACCCAAATATCCACTTGCCGATTCTACAAAAAGAGTGTTTCCAAACTGCTGTATCAAAAGAAAGGTTGAACTCTGTAAGTAGAGAAAACACATCACAAAGAAGTTTCTGAGAATGCTTCTGTCTAGATTTTATATGAAGGTATTCCCGTTTCCAACGAAATCTTCAAAGTTATTCAAATATCCACTTGCAGATTCTACAAAAAGTGTGTTTCCAAACTACTGTATCAACAGAAAGGTTCAACTCTGGTAACTGAGTACACACATCCCAATTAAGTTTCTGAGAATCTTTCTGTCTCTTTTTTATGGGAAGATATTTCTGTTTTCACCGTAGGCCTGAATTCGCTCAAAATGTCCACTTCCAGATACTACAGAAAGAGTGTTTCAAACCTGGGCTATGAAAGGGAATGTTCAGCTCTGTGACTTGAATGCAGATATCACAAAGCAGTTTCTGACAGTCCTTCTGTGTAGATTTTAGATGAAGATATTCCCGTTTCCAATGAAATCGCTAGAGCTATCCAAATATCCACTTACAGATTCTACAAAAAGAGAGTTTCCAAACTGCTCTATTTAAAGAAAGGTTGAACTCTGCTAGTTGAGGACGCACACCACAAGGAAGTTTCTGAGAATGCTTTTGTCTAGATTTTATATGAAGATATTCCCGTTTCCAACGAAATCTTTAGAGGTATCCAAATATCCACTTACAGATTCTACAAAAAGAGAGTATCCAAACTGCTGTATCAAAAGAATGTTTCAACTCTGTTAGTTGAGGACACTCATCACAAGCTTCTGAGAATGGTTCTGTCTAGATTTTATATGAAGATATTCCCGTTTCCAACGAAATCTTCACAGTTATCCAAATATCCACATGCAGATTCTACCAAAAGGGGGTTTTCAAACTTCTGTATCAAAAGAAAGGTTGAACTCTGTTAGTTGAGGACACACATCACAAAGAAGTTTCGAAGAATGCTTCTGTCTAGATTTTATATGAAGATATTCCCGTTTCCAATGAAATTGTTAGAGGTATCCAAATATCCACTTACGGATTCTACAAAAAGAGTGTTTCCAAACTGCTCTATCAAAAGAAAGGTGGAACTCGGTTAGTTGAAGACACACATCAAAAAGATGTTTCTGAGAATGCTTCTGTCTAGATTTTATTTGAAGATATTCCCATTTCCAACGAAATCTTCACAGTTATCGAAATATCCACTTGCAGATTCTACAAAAAGAGTGTTTCCAAACTACAGTGTCAAAAGAAAGTTTGAACTCTGTTAGTGGAGGACACACATCACAATGAAGTTTCTGAGAATGCTTCTGTTTAGATTTTATATGAAGATATTCCCGTTTCCAACGAAATCTTCACTGTTATCCAAATATCCACTTGCAGATTCTTCTAAAAGAGGGTTTCCAAACTGCTGTATGAAAAGAAAGGTTGAACTCCTTTAGTTGAGGAAACTCATGTCAAAGAAGTTTCTGAGAATGCTTCCGTCTAGATTTTATATGAAGATATTCCCGTTTCCAACGAAATTTTCACAGTTATCCAAATATCCACTTGCAGATTCTACCAAAAGAGTGTTCCCAAACTGCTGTATCAAAAGAATGGTTGAGCTCCGTTAGTTGAGGACACTCATCACAAACAAGCTTTTGAGAATGCTTCTGTCTAGAATTTATATGAAGATATTCCCGTTTCCAACGAACTCTTCACAGTTACCCAAATATCCACTTGCCGATTCTACAAAAAGAGTGTTTCCAAACTGCTGTATCAAAAGAAAGGTTGAACTCTGTAAGTAGAGAAAACACATCACAAAGAAGTTTCTGAGAATGCTTCTGTCTAGATTTTATATGAAGGTATTCCCGTTTCCAACGAAATCTTCAAAGTTATCCAAATATCCACTTGCAGATTCTACAAAAAGAGTGTTTCCAAACTACTGTATCAACAGAAAGGTTCAACTCTGGTAACTGAGTACACACATCCCGATTAAGTTTCTGAGAATCTTTCTGTCTCTTTTTTATGGGAAGATATTTCTGTTTTCACCGTAGGCCTGAATTCGCTCAAAATGTCCACTTCCAGATACTACAGAAAGAGTGTTTCAAACCTGGGCTATGAAAGGGAATGTTCAGCTCTGTGACTTGAATGCAGATATCACAAAGCAGTTTCTGACAGTGTTTCTGTGTAGATTTTAGATGAAGATATTCCCGTTTCCAACGAAATCGTTACAGCTATCCAAATATCCACTTAGAGATTCTACAAAAAGAGAGTTTCCAAACTGCTCTATTTAAAGAAAGGTTGAACTCTGTTAGTTGAGGACGCACACCACAAAGAAGTTTCTGAGAATGCTTTTGTCTAGATTTTATATGAAGATATTCCCGTTTCCAACGAAATCTTTAGAGGTATCCAAATATCCACTTACAGATTCTACAAAAATAGAGTATCCAAACTGCTGTATCAAAAGAATGGTTGAACTCTGTTAGTTGAGGACACTCATCACAAGCTTCTGAGAATGGTTCTGTCTAGATTTTATATGAAGATATTCCCTTTTCCAACGAAATCTTCACAGTTATCCAAATATCCACATGCAGATTCTACCAAAAGGGGGTTTTCAAACTTCTGTATCAAAAGAAAGGTTGAACTCTGTTAGTTGAGGACACACATCACAAAGAAGTTTCGAAGAATGCTTCTGTCTAGATTTTATATGAAGATATTCCCGTTTCCAATGAAATTGTTAGAGGTATCCAAATATCCACTTACAGATTCTACAAAAAGAGTGTTTCCAAACTGCTCTATCAAAAGAAAGGTGGAACTCGGTTAGTTGAAGACACACATCAAAAAGATGTTTCTGAGAATGCTTCTGTCTAGATTTTATTTGAAGATATTCCCATTTCCAAAGAAATCTTCACAGTTATCCAAATATCCACTTGCAGATTCTACAAAAAGAGTGTTTCCAAACTACAGTGTCAAAAGAAAGTTTGAACTCTGTTAGTGGAGGACACACATCACAATGAAGTTTCTGAGAATGCTTCTGTTTAGATTTTATATGAAGATATTCCCGTTTCCAACGAAATCTTCACTGTTATCCAAATATCCACTTGCAGATTCTTCTAAAAGAGGGTTTCCAAACTGCTGTATGAAAAGAAAGGTTGAACTCCTTTTGTTGAGGAAACTCATGTCAAAGAAGTTTCTGAGAATGCTTCCGTCTAGATTTTATATGAAGATATTCCCGTTTCCAACGAAATTTTCACAGTTATCCAAATATCCACATGCAGACTCTACCAAAAGAGTGTTTCCAAACTGCTGTATCAAAAGAATGGTTGAGCTCCGTTAGTTGTGGACACTCATCACAAACAAGCTTTTGAGAATGCTTCTGTCTAGATTTTATATGAAGATATTCCCGTTTCCAACGAACTCTTCACAGTTATCCAAATATCCACTTGCCGATTCTACAAAAGGAGTGTTTCCAAACTGCTGTATCAAAAGAAAGGTTGAACTCTGTAAGTAGAGAAAACACATCACAAAGAAGTTTCTGAGAATGCTTCTGTCTAGATTTTATATGAAGATATTCCCGTTTCCAACGAAATCTTCAAAGTTATCCAAATATCCACTTGCAGATTCTACAAAAAGAGTGTTTCCAAACTACTGTATCAACAGAAAGGTTCAACTCTGGTAACTGAGTACACACATCCCGATTAAGTTTCTGAGAATCTTTCTGTCTCTTTTTTATGGGAAGATATTTCTGTTTTCACCGTAGGCCTGAATTCGCTCAAAATGTCCACTTCCAGATACTACAGAAAGAGTGTTTCAAACCTGGGCTATGAAAGGGAATGTTCAGCTCTGTGACTTGAATGCAGATATCACAAAGCAGTTTCTGACAGTGTTTCTGTGTAGATTTTAGATGAAGATATTCCCGTTTCCAACGAAATCGTTACAGCTATCCAAATATCCACTTAGAGATTCTACAAAAAGAGAGTTTCCAAACTGCTCTATTTAAAGAAAGGTTGAACTCTGTTAGTTGAGGACGCACACCACAAAGAAGTTTCTGAGAATGCTTTTGTCTAGATTTTATATGAAGATATTCCCGTTTCCAACGAAATCTTTAGAGGTATCCAAATATCCACTTACAGATTCTACAAAAAGAGAGTATCCAAACTGCTGTATCAAAAGAATGGTTGAACTCTGTTAGTTGAGGACACTCATCACAAGCTTCTGAGAACGCTTCTGTCTAGATTTTATATGAAGATATTCCCGTTTCCAACGAAATCTTCACAGTTATCCAAATATCCACTTGCAGATTCTACCAAAAGGGGGTTTTCAAACTTCTGTATCAAAAGAAAGGTTGAACTCTGTTAGTTGAGGACACACATCACAAAGAAGTTTCGAAGAATGCTTCTGTCTATATTTTATATGAAGATAGTCCCGTTTCCAATGAAATTGTTAGAGGTATGCAAATATCCACTTACAGATTCTACAAAAAGAGTGTTTCCAAACTGCTCTATCAAAAGAAAGGTGGAACTCGGTTAGTTGAAGACACACATCAAAAAGATGTTTCTGAGAATGCTTCTGTCTAGATTTTATTTGAAGATATTCCCATTTCCAACGAAATCTTCACAGTTATCGAAATATCCACTTGCAGATTCTACAAAAAGAGTGATTCCAAACTACAGTGTCAAAAGAAAGTTTGAACTCTGTTAGTGGAGGACACACATCACAATGAAGTTTCTGAGAATGCTTCTGTTTAGATTTTATATGAAGATATTCCCGTTTCCAACGAAATCTTCACTGTTATCCAAATATCAACTTACAGATTCTTCTAAAAGAGGGTTTCCAAACTGCTGTATGAAAAGAAAGGTTGAACTCCTTTAGTTGAGGAAACTCATGTCAAAGAAGTTTCTGAGAATGCTTCCGTCTAGATTTTATATGAAGATATTCCCGTTTCCAACGAAATTCTCACAGTTATCCAAATATCCACTTGCAGATTCTACCAAAAGAATGTTTCCAAACTGCTGTATCAAAAGAATGGTTGAGCTCCGTTAGTTGAGGACACTCATCACAAACAAGCTTTTGAGAATGCTTCTGTCTAGATTTTATATGAAGATATTCCCGTTTCCAACGAACTCTTCACAGTTACCCAAATATCCACTTGCCGATTCTACAAAAAGAGTGTTTACAAACTGCTGTATCAAAAGAAAGGTTGAACTCTGTAAGTAGAGAAAACACATCACAAAGAAGTTTCTGAGAATGCTTCTGTCTAGATTTTATATGAAGATATTCCCGTTTCCAACGAAATCTTCAAAGTTATCCAAATATCCACTTGCAGATTCTACAAAAAGTGTGTTTCCAAACTACTGTATCAACAGAAAGGTTCAACTCTGGTAACTGAGTACATACATCCCGATTAAGTTTCTGAGAATCTTTCTGTCTCTTTTTTATGGGAAGATATTTCTGTTTTCACCGTAGGCCTGAATTCGCTCAAAATGTCCACTTCCAGATACTACAGAAAGAGTGTTTCAAACCTGGGCTATGAAAGGGAATGTTCAGCTCTGTGACTTGAATGCAGATATCACAAAGCAGTTTCTGACAGTCCTTCTGTGTAGATTTTAGATGAAGATATTCCCGTTTCCAACGAAATCGCTAGAGCTATCCAAATATCCACTTACAGATTCTACAAAAAGAGAGTTTCCAAACTGCTCTATTTAAAGAAAGGTTGAACTCTGCTAGTTGAGGACGCACACCACAAGGAAGTTTCTGAGAATGCTTTTGTCTAGATTTTATATGAAGATATTCCCGTTTCCAACGAAATCTTTAGAGGTATCCAAATATCCACTTACAGATTCTACAAAAAGAGAGTATCCAAACTGCTGTATCAAAAGAATGGTTGAACTCTGTTAGTTGAGGACACTCATCACAAGCTTCTGAGAATGGTTCTGTCTAGATTTTATATGAAGATATTCCCGTTTCCAACGAAATCTTCACAGTTATCCAAATATCCACTTGCAGATTCTACCAAAAGGTGGTTTTCAAACTTCTGTATCAGAAGAAAGGTTGAACTCTGTTAGTTGAGGACACACATCACAAAGAAGTTTCGAAGAATGCTTCTGTCTATATTTTATATGAAGATATTCCCGTTTCCAATGAAATTGTTAGAGGTATCCAAATATCCACTTACGGATTCTACAAAAAGAGTGTTTCCAAACTGCTCTATCAAAAGAAAGGTGGAACTCGGTTAGTTGAAGACACACATCAAAAAGATGTTTCTGAGAATGCTTCTGTCTAGATTTTATTTGAAGATATTCCCATTTCCAACGAAATCTTCACAGTTATCGAAATATCCACTTGCAGATTCTACAAAAAGAGTGTTTCCAAACTACAGTGTCAAAAGAAAGTTTGAACTCTGTTAGTGGAGGACACACATCACAATGAAGTTTCTGAGAATGCTTCTGTTTAGATTTTATATGAAGATATTCCCGTTTCCAACGAAATCTTCACTGTTATCCAAATATCCACTTGCAGATTCTTCTAAAAGAGGGTTTCCAAACTGCTGTATGAAAAGAAAGGTTGAACTCCTTTAGTTGAGGAAACTCATGTCAAAGAAGTTTCTGAGAATGCTTCCGTCTAGATTTTATATGAAGATATTCCCGTTTCCAACGAAATTTTCACAGTTATCCAAATATCCACTTGCAGATTCTACCAAAAGAGTGTTCCCAAACTGCTGTATCAAAAGAATGGTTGAGCTCCGTTAGTTGAGGACACTCATCACAAACAAGCTTTTGAGAATGCTTCTGTCTAGAATTTATATGAAGATATTCCCGTTTCCAACGAACTCTTCACAGTTACCCAAATATCCACTTGCCGATTCTACAAAAAGAGTGTTTCCAAACTGCTGTATCAAAAGAAAGGTTGAACTCTGTAAGTAGAGAAAACACATCACAAAGAAGTTTCTGAGAATGCTTCTGTCTAGATTTTATATGAAGGTATTCCCGTTTCCAACGAAATCTTCAAAGTTATCCAAATATCCACTTGCAGATTCTACAAAAAGTGTGTTTCCAAACTACTGTATCAACAGAAAGGTTCAACTCTGGTAACTGAGTACACACATCCCGATTAAGTTTCTGAGAATCTTTCTGTCTCTTTTTTATGGGAAGATATTTCTGTTTTCACCGTAGGCCTGAATTCGCTCAAAATGTCCACTTCCAGATACTACAGAAAGAGTGTTTCAAACCTGGGCTATGAAAGGGAATGTTCAGCTCTGTGACTTGAATGCAGATATCACAAAGCAGTTTCTGACAGTGCTTCTGTGTAGATTTTAGATGAAGATATTCCCGTTTCCAACGAAATCGTTAGAGCTATCCAAATATCCACTTACAGATTCTACAAAAAGAGAGTTTCCAAACTGCTCTATTTAAAGAAAGGTTGAACTCTATTAGTTGAGGACGCACACCACAAAGAAGTTTCTGAGAATGCTTTTGTCTAGATTTTATATGAAGATATTCCCGTTTCCAACGAAATCTTTAGAGGTATCCAAATATCCACTTACAGATTCTACAAAAAGAGAGTATCCAAACTGCTGTATCAAAAGAATGGTTGAACTCTGTTAGTTGAGGACACTCATCACAAGCTTCTGAGAATGGTTCTGTCTAGATTTTATATGAAGATATTCCCGTTTCCAACGAAATCTTCACAGTTATCCAAATATCCACATGCAGATTCTACCAAAAGGGGGTTTTCAAACTTCTGTATCAAAAGAAAGGTTGAACTCTGTTAGTTGAGGACACACATCACAAAGAAGTTTCGAAGAATGCTTCTGTCTAGATTTTATATGAAGATATTCCCGTTTCCAATGAAATTGTTAGAGGTATCCAAATATCCACTTACAGATTCTACAAAAAGAGTGTTTCCAAACTGCTCTATCAAAAGAAAGGTGGAACTCGGTTAGTTGAAGACACACATCAAAAAGATGTTTCTGAGAATGCTTCTGTCTAGATTTTATTTGAAGATATTCCCATTTCCAAAGAAATCTTCACAGTTATCCAAATATCCACTTGCAGATTCTACAAAAAGAGTGTTTCCAAACTACAGTGTCAAAAGAAAGTTTGAACTCTGTTAGTGGAGGACACACATCACAGTGAAGTTTCTGAGAATGCTTCTGTTTAGATTTTATATGAAGATATTCCCGTTTCCAACGAAATCTTCACTGTTATCCAAATATCCACTTGCAGATTCTTCTAAAAGAGGGTTTCCAAACTGCTGTATGAAAAGAAAGGTTGAACTCCTTTTGTTGAGGAAACTCATGTCAAAGAAGTTTCTGAGAATGCTTCCGTCTAGATTTTATATGAAGATATTCCCGTTTCCAACGAAATTTTCACAGTTATCCAAATATCCACATGCAGACTCTACCAAAAGAGTGTTTCCAAACTGCTGTATCAAAAGAATGGTTGAGCTCCGTTAGTTGAGGACACTCATCACAAACAAGCTTTTGAGAATGCTTCTGTCTAGATTTTATATGAAGATATTCCCGTTTCCAACGAAATCTTCACAGTTATCCAAATATCCACTTGCCGATTCTACAAAAGGAGTGTTTCCAAACTGCTGTATCAAAAGAAAGGTTGAACTCTGTAAGTAGAGAAAACACATCACAAAGAAGTTTCTGAGAATGCTTCTGTCTAGATTTTATATGAAGATATTCCCGTTTCCAACGAAATCTTCAAAGTTATCCAAATATCCACTTGCAGATTCTACAAAAAGAGTGTTTCCAAGCTACTGTATCAACAGAAAGGTTCAACTCTGGTAACTGAGTACACACATCCCGATTAAGTTTCTGAGAATCTTTCTGTCTCTTTTTTATGGGAAGATATTTCTGTTTTCACCGTAGGCCTGAATTCGCTCAAAATGTCCACTTCCAGATACTACAGAAAGAGTGTTTCAAACCTGGGCTATGAAAGGGAATGTTCAGCTCTGTGACTTGAATGCAGATATCACAAAGCAGTTTCTGACAGTGTTTCTGTGTAGATTTTAGATGAAGATATTCCCGTTTCCAACGAAATCGTTACAGCTATCCAAATATCCACTTAGATATTCTACAAAAAGAGAGTTTCCAAACTGCTCTATTTAAAGAAAGGTTGAACTCTGTTAGTTGAGGACGCACACCACAAAGAAGTTTCTGAGAATGCTTTTGTCTAGATTTTATATGAAGATATTCCCGTTTCCAACGAAATCTTTAGAGGTATCCAAATATCCACTTACAGATTCTACAAAAAGAGAGTATCCAAACTGCTGTATCAAAGAATGGTTGAACTCTGTTAGTTGAGGACACTCATCACAAGCTTCTGAGAACGCTTCTGTCTAGATTTTATATGAAGATATTCCCGTTTCCAACGAAATCTTCACAGTTATCCAAATATCCACTTGCAGATTCTACCAAAAGGGGGTTTTCAAACTTCTGTATCAAAAGAAAGGTTGAACTCTGTTAGTTGAGGACACACATCACAAAGAAGTTTCGAAGAATGCTTCTGTCTAGATTTTATATGAAGATAGTCCCGTTTCCAATGAAATTGTTAGAGGTATGCAAATATCCACTTACAGATTCTACAAAAAGAGTGTTTCCAAACTGCTCTATCAAAAGAAAGGTGGAACTCGGTTAGTTGAAGACACACATCAAAAAGATGTTTCTGAGAATGCTTCTGTCTAGATTTTATTTGAAGATATTCCCATTTCCAACGAAATCTTCACAGTTATCGAAATATCCACTTGCAGATTCTACAAAAAGAGTGATTCCAAACTACAGTGTCAAAAGAAAGTTTGAACTCTGTTAGTGGAGGACACACATCACAATGAAGTTTCTGAGAATGCTTCTGTTTAGATTTTATATGAAGATATTCCCGTTTCCAACGAAATCTTCACTGTTATCCAAATATCAACTTACAGATTCTTCTAAAAGAGGGTTTCCAAACTGCTGTATGAAAAGAAAGGTTGAACTCCTTTAGTTGAGGAAACTCATGTCAAAGAAGTTTCTGAGAATGCTTCCGTCTAGATTTTATATGAAGATATTCCCGTTTCCAACGAAATTCTCACAGTTATCCAAATATCCACTTGCAGATTCTACCAAAAGAATGTTTCCAAACTGCTGTATCAAAAGAATGGTTGAGCTCCGTTAGTTGAGGACACTCATCACAAACAAGCTTTTGAGAATGCTTCTGTCTAGATTTTATATGAAGATATTCCCGTTTCCAACGAACTCTTCACAGTTACCCAAATATCCACTTGCCGATTCTACAAAAAGAGTGTTTACAAACTGCTGTATCAAAAGAAAGGTTGAACTCTGTAAGTAGAGAAAACACATCACAAAGAAGTTTCTGAGAATGCTTCTGTCTAGATTTTATATGAAGATATTCCCGTTTCCAACGAAATCTTCAAAGTTATCCAAATATCCACTTGCAGATTCTACAAAAAGAGTGTTTCCAAACTACTGTATCAACAGAAAGGTTCAACTCTGGTAACTGAGTACACACATCCCGATTAAGTTTCTGAGAATCTTTCTGTCTCTTTTTTATGGGAAGATATTTCTGTTTTCACCGTAGGCCTGAATTCGCTCAAAATGTCCACTTCCAGATACTACAGAAAGAGTGTTTCAAACCTGGGCTATGAAAGGGAATGTTCAGCTCTGTGACTTGAATGCAGATATCACAAAGCAGTTTCTGACAGTGCTTCTGTGTAGATTTTAGATGAAGATATTCCCGTTTCCAACGAAATCGTTACAGCTATCCAAATATCCACTTAGAGATTCTACAAAAAGAGAGTTTCCAAACTGCTCTATTTAAAGAAATGTTGAACTCTGTTAGTTGAGGACGCACACCACAAAGAAGTTTCTGAGAATGCTTTTGTCTAGATTTTATATGAAGATATTCCCATTTCCAACGAAATCTTTAGAGGTATCCAAATATCCACTTACAGATTCTACAAAAAGAGAGTATCCAAACTGCTGTATCAAAAGAATGGTTGAACTCTGTTAGTTGAGGACACTCATCACAAGCTTCTGAGAACGCTTCTGTCTAGATTTTATATGAAGATATTCCCGTTTCCAACGAAATCTTCACAGTTATCCAAATATCCACTTGCAGATTCTACCAAAAGGGGGTTTTCAAACTTCTGTATCAAAAGAAAGGTTGAACTCTGTTAGTTGAGGACACACATCACAAAGAAGTTTCGAAGAATGCTTCTGTCTAGATTTTATATGAAGATAGTCCCGTTTCCAATGAAATTGTTAGAGGTATCCAAATATCCACTTACGGATTCTACAAAAAGAGTGTTTCCAAACTGCTCTATCAAAAGAAAGGTGGAACTCGGTTAGTTGAAGACACACATCAAAAAGATGTTTCTGAGAATGCTTCTGTCTAGATTTTATTTGAAGATATTCCCATTTCCAACGAAATCTTCACAGTTATCGAAATATCCACTTGCAGATTCTACAAAAAGAGTGTTTCCAAACTACAGTGTCAAAAGAAAGTTTGAACTCTGTTAGTGGAGGACACACATCACAATGAAGTTTCTGAGAATGCTTCTGTTTAGATTTTATATGAAGATATTCCCGTTTCCAACGAAATCTTCACTGTTATCCAAATATCCACTTGCAGATTCTTCTAAAAGAGGGTTTCCAAACTGCTGTATGAAAAGAAAGGTTGAACTCCTTTAGTTGAGGAAACTCATGTCAAAGAAGTTTCTGAGAATGCTTCCGTCTAGATTTTATATGAAGATATTCCCGTTTCCAACGAAATTTTCACAGTTATCCAAATATCCACTTGCAGATTCTACCAAAAGAGTGTTCCCAAACTGCTGTATCAAAAGAATGGTTGAGCTCCGTTAGTTGAGGACACTCATCACAAACAAGCTTTTGAGAATGCTTCTGTCTAGATTTTATATGAAGATATTCCCGTTTCCAACGAACTCTTCACAGTTATCCAAATATCCACTTGCCGATTCTACAAAAAGAGTGTTTCCAAACTGCTGTATCAAAAGAAAGGTTGAACTCTGTAAGTAGAGAAAACACATCACAAAGAAGTTTCTGAGAATGCTTCTGTCTAGATTTTATATGAAGATATTCCCGTTTCCAACGAAATCTTCAAAGTTATCCAAATATCCACTTGCAGATTCTACAAAAAGAGTGTTTCCAAACTACTGTATCAACAGAAAGGTTCAACTCGGGTAACTGAGTACACACATCCCGATTAAGTTTCTGAGAATCTTTCTGTCTCTTTTTTATGGGAAGATATTTCTGTTTTCACCGTAGGCCTGAATTCGCTCCAAATGTCCAATTCCAGATACTACAGAAAGAGTGTTTCAAACCTGGGCTATGAAAGGGAATGTTCAGCTCTGTGACTTGAATGCAGATATCACAAAGCAGTTTCTGACAGTGCTTCTGTGTAGATTTTAGATGAAGATATTCCCGTTTCCAACGAAATCGTTAGAGCTATCCAAATATCCACTTACAGATTCTACAAAAAGAGAGTTTCCAAACTGCACTATTTAAAGAAAGGTTGAACTCTGTTAGTTGAGGACGCACACCACAAAGAAGTTTCTGAGAATGCTTTTGTCTAGATTTTATATGAAGATATTCCCGTTTCCAATGAAATTGTTAGAGGTATCAAAATATCCACTTACAGATTCTACAAAAAGAGAGTATCCAAACTGCTGTATCAAAAGAAAGGTTGAACTCTGTTAGTTGAGGACACACATCACAAAGAAGTTTCGGAGAATTCTTCTGTCTAGATTTTATATGAAGATATTCCCGTTTCCAATGAAATTGTTAGAGGTATCCAAATATCCACTTACAGATTCTACAAAAAGAGTGTTTCCAAACTGCTCTATCAAAAGAAAGGTGGAACTCGGTTAGTTGAAGACACACATCAAAAAGATGTTTCTGAGAATGCTTCTGTCTAGATTTTATTTGAAGATATTCCCATTTCCAACGAAATCTTCACAGTTATCGAAATATCCACTTGCAGATTCTACAAAAAGAGTGTTTCCAAACTACAGTGTCAAAAGAAAGTTTGAACTCTGTTAGTGGAGGACACACATCACAATGAAGTTTCTGAGAATGCTTCTGTTTAGATTTTATATGAAGATATTCCCGTTTCCAACGAACTCTTCACAGTAATCCAAATATCCACTTGCCGATTCTACAAAAAGAGTGTTTCCAAACTGCTGTATCAAAAGAAAGGTAGAACTCTGTAAGTAGAGAAAACACATCACAAAGAAGTTTCTGAGAATGCTTCTGTCTAGATTTTATATGAAGATATTCCCGATTCCAACGAAATCTTCAAAGTTATCCAAATATCCACTTGCAGATTCTACAAAAAGAGTGTTTCCAAACTACTGTATCAACAGAAAGGTTCAACTCTGGTAACTGAGTACACACATCCCGATTAAGTTTCTGAGAATCTTTCTGTCTCTTTTTTATGGGAAGATATTTCTGTTTTCACCGTAGGCCTGAATTCGCTCAAAATGTCCACTTCCAGATACTACAGAAAGAGTGTTTCAAACCTGGGCTATGAAAGGGAATGTTCAGCTCTGTGACTTGAATGCAGATATCACAAAGCAGTTTCTGACAGTGCTTCTGTGTAGATTTTAGATGAAGATATTCCCGTTTCCAACGAAATCGTTAGAGCTATCAAAATATCCACTTACAGATTCTACAAAAAGAGAGTTTCCAAACTGCTCTATTTAAAGAAAGGTTGAACTCTGTTAGTTGAGGACGCACACCACAAGGAAGTTTCTGAGAATGCTTTTGTCTAGATTTTATATGAAGATATTCCCGTTTCCAACGAAATCTTTAGAGGTATCCAAATATCCACTTACAGATTCTACAAAAAGAGAGTATCCAAACTGCTGTATCAAAAGAAAGGTTGAACTCTGTTAGTTGAGGACACACATCACAAATAAGTTTCGGAGAATTCTTCTGTCTAGATTTTATATGAAGATATTCCCGTTTCCAATGAAATTGTTAGAGGTATCCAAATATCCACTTACAGATTCTACAAAAAGAGTGTTTCCAAACTGCTCTATCAAAAGAAAGGTGGAACTCGGTTAGTTGAAGACACACATCAAAAAGATGTTTCTGAGAATGCTTCTGTCTAGATTTTATTTGAAGATATTCCCATTTCCAACGAAATCTTCACAGTTATCCAAATATCCACCTGCAGATTCTACAAAAAGAGTGTTTCCAAACTACAGTGTCAAAAGAAAGTTTGAACTCCGTTAGTGGAGGACACACATCACAATGAAGTTTATGAGAATGCTTCTGTTTAGATTTTATATGAAGATATTCCCGTTTCCAACGAAATCTTCACTGTTATCCAAATATCCACTTGCAGATTCTTCTAAAAGAGGGTTTCCAAACTGCTGTATGAAAAGAAAGTTTGAACTCCTTTAGTTGAGGAAACTCATGTCAAAGAAGTTTCTGAGAATGCTTCCGTCTAGATTTTATATGAAGATATTCCCGTTTCCAACGAAATTTTCACAGTTACCCAAATATCCACTTGCAGATTCTACCAAAAGAGTGTTTCCAAACTGCTGTATCAAAAGAATGGTTGAGCTCCGTTAGTTGAGGACACTCATCACAAACAAGCTTTTGAGAATGCTTCTGTCTAGATTTTATATGAAGATATTCCCGTTTCCAACGAACTCTTCACAGTTATCCAAATATCCACTTGCCGATTCTACAAAAAGAGTGTTTCCAAACTGCTGTATCAAAAGAAAGGTTGAACTCTGTAAGTAGAGAAAACACATCACAAAGAAGTTTCTGAGAATGCTTCTGTCTAGATTTTATATGAAGATATTCCCGTTTCCAACGAAATCTTCAAAGTTATCAAAACATCCACTTGCAGATACTACAAAAAGAGTGTTTCCCAACTACTGTATCAACAGAAAGGTTCAACTCTGGTAACTGAGTACACACATCCCGATTAAGTTTCTGAGAATCTTTCTGTCTCTTTTTTATGGGAAGATATTTCTGTTTTCACCGTAGGCCTGAATTCGCTCAAAATGTCCACTTCCAGATACTACAGAGTGTTTCAAACCTGGGCTATGAAAGGGAATGTTCAGCTCTGTGACTTGAATGCAGATATCACAACGCAGTTTCTGACAGTGCTTCTGTGTAGATTTTAGATGAAGATATTCCCGTTTCCAACGAAATCGTTAGAGCTATCCAAATATCCACTTACAGATTCTACAAAAAGAGAGTTTCCAAACTGCTCTATTTAAAGAAAGGTTGAACTCTGTTAGTTGAGGACGCACACCACAAAGAAGTTTCTGAGAATGCTATTGTCTAGATTTTATATGAAGATATTCCCGTTTCCAACGAAATCTTTAGAGGTATCCAAATATCCACTTACAGATTCTACAAAAAGAGAGTATCCAAACTGCTGTATCAAAAGAATGGTAGAACTCTGTTAGTTGAGGACACTCATCACAAAGTAGCTTCTGAGAATGCTTCTGTCTAGATTTTATATGAAGATATTCCCGTTTCCAACGAAATCTTCACAGTTATCCAAATATCCACTTGGAGATTCTACCAAAAGGGGGTTTTCAAACTTCTGTATCAAAAGAAAGGTTGAACTCTGTTAGTTGAGGACACACATCACAAAGAAGTTTCGAAGAATGCTTCTGTCTAGATTTTATATGAAGTTATTCCCGTTTCCAATGAAATTGTTAGAGGTATCCAAATATCCACTTTCAGATTCTCCAAAAAGACTGTTTCCAAACTGCTCTATCAAAAGAAAGGTGGAACTCGGTTAGTTGAAGACACACATCAAAAAGATGTTTCTGAGAATGCTTCTGTCTAGATTTTATTTGAAGATATTCCCATTTCCAACGAAATCTTCACAGTTATCCAAATATCCACTTGCAGATTCTACAAAAAGAGTGTTTCCAAACTACAGTGTCAAAAGAAAGTTTGAACTCTGTTAGTGGAGGACACACATCACAATGAAGTTTCTGAGAATGCTTCTGTTTAGATTTTATATGAAGATATTCCCGTTTCCAACAAAATCTTCACTGTTATCCAAATATCCACTTGCAGATTCTTCTAAAAGAGGGTTTCCAAACTGCTGTCTGAAAAGAAAGGTTGAACTCCTTTAGTTGAGGAAACTCATGTCAAAGAAGTTTCTGAGAATGCTTCCGTCTAGATTTTATATGAAGATATTCCCGTTTCCAACCAAATTTTCAAAGTTACCCAAATATCCTCTTGCAGATTCTACCAAAAGAGTGTTTCCAAACTGCTGTATCAAAAGAATGGCTGAGCTCCGTTAGTTGAGGACACTCATCACAAACAAGCTTTTGAGAATGCTTCTGTCTAGATTTTATATGAAGATATTCCCGTTTCCAACGAACTCTTCACAGTTATCCAAATATCCACTTGCCGATTCTACAAAAGGAGTGTTTCCAAACTGCTGTATCAAAAGAAAGGTTGAACTCTGTAAGTAGAGAAAACACATCACAAAGAAGTTTCTGAGAATGCTTCTGTCTAGATTTTATATGAAGATATTCCCGTTTCCAACGAAATCTTCAAAGTTATCAAAATATCCACTTGCAGATTCTACAAAAAGAGTGTTTCCCAACTACTGTATCAACAGAAAGGTTCAACTCTGGTAACTGAGTACACACATCCCGATTAAGTTTCTGAGAATCTTTCTGTCTCTTTTTTATGGGAAGATATTTCTGTTTTCACCGTAGGCCTGAATTCGCTCAAAATGTCCACTTCCAGATACTACAGAAAGAGTGTTTCAAACCTGGGCTATGAAAGGGAATGTTCAGCTCTGTGACTTGAATGCAGATATCACAAAGCAGTTTCTGACAGTGCTTCTGTGTAGATTTTAGATGAAGATATTCCCGTTTCCAACAAAATCGTTAGAGCTATCCAAATATCCACTTAGATATTCTACAAAAAGAGAGTTTCCAAACTGCTCTATTTAAAGAAAGGTTGAACTCTGTTAGTTGAGGACGCACACCACAAAGAAGTTTCTGAGAATGCTTTTGTCTAGATTTTATATGAAGATATTCCCGTTTCCAACGAAATCTTTAGAGGTATCCAAATATCCACTTACAGATTCTACAAAAAGAGAGTATCCAAACTGCTGTATCAAAAGAATGGTTGAACTCTGTTAGTTGAGGACACTCATCACAAGCTTCTGAGAATGGTTCTGTCTAGATTTTATATGAAGATATTCCCGTTTCCAACGAAATCTTCACAGTTATCCAAATATCCACTTGCAGATTCTACCAAAAGGGGGTTTTCAAACTTCTGTATCAAAAGAAAGGTTGAACTCTGTTAGTTGAGGACACACATCACAAAGAAGTTTCGAAGAATGCTTCTGTCTAGATTTTATATGAAGATAGTCCCGTTTCCAATGAAATTGTTAGAGGTATCCAAATATCCACTTACAGATTCTACAAAAAGAGTGTTTCCAAACTGCTCTATCAAAAGAAAGGTGGAACTCGGTTAGTTGAAGACACACATCAAAAAGATGTTTCTGAGAATGCTTCTGTCTAGATTTTATTTGAAGATATTCCCATTTCCAACGAAATCTTCACTGTTATCCAAATATCCACTTGCAGATTCTACAAAAAGAGTGATTCCAAACTACAGTGTCAAAAGAAAGTTTGAACTCTGTTAGTGGAGGACACACATCACAATGAAGTTTCTGAGAATGCTTCTGTTTAGATTTTATATGAAGATATTCCCGTTTCCAACGAAATCTTCACTGTTATCCAAATATCAACTTACAGATTCTTCTAAAAGAGGGTTTCCAAACTGCTGTATGAAAAGAAAGGTTGAACTCCTTTAGTTGAGGAAACTCATGTCAAAGAAGTTTCTGAGAATGCTTCCGTCTAGATTTTATATGAAGATATTCCCGTTTCCTACGAAATTCTCACAGTTATCCAAATATCCACTTGCAGATTCTACCAAAAGAATGTTTCCAAACTGCTGTATCAAAAGAATGGTTGAGCTCCGTTAGTTGAGGACACTCATCACAAACAAGCTTTTGAGAATGCTTCTGTCTAGATTTTATATGAAGATATTCCCGTTTCCAACGAACTCTTCACAGTTATCCAAATATCCACTTGCCGATTCTACAAAAAGAGTGTTTCCAAACTGCTGTATCAAAAGAAAGTTGAACTCTGTAAGTAGAGAAAACACATCACAAAGAAGTTTCTGAGAATGCTTCTGTCTAGATTTTATATGAAGATATTCCCGTTTCCAACGAAATCTTCAAAGTTATCCAAATATCCACTTGCAGATTCTACAAAAAGAGTGTTTCCAAACTACTGTAACAACAGAAAGGTTCAACTCTGGTAACTGAGTAGACACATCCCGATTAAGTTTCTGAGAATCTTTCTGTCTCTTTTTTATGGGAAGATATTTCTGTTTTCACCGTAGGCCTGAATTCGCTCAAAATGTCCACTTCCAGATACTACAGAAAGAGTTTTTCAAACCTGGGTTATGAAAGGGAATGTTCAGCTCTGTGACTTGAATGCAGATATCACAAAGCAGTTTCTGACAGTGCTTCTGTGTAGATTTTAGATGAAGATATTCCCGTTTCCAACGAAATCGTTAGAGCTATCCAAATATCCACTTACAGATTCTACAAAAAGAGAGTTTCCAAACTGCTCTATTTAAAGAAAGGTTGAACTCTGTTAGTTGAGGACGCACACCACAAAGAAGTTTCTGAGAATGCTTTTGTCTAGATTTTATATGAAGATATTCCCGTTTCCAATGAAATTGTTAGAGGTATCAAAATATCCACTTACAGATTCTACAAAAAGAGAGTATCCAAACTGCTGTATCAAAAGAAAGGTTGAACTCTGTTAGTTGAGGACACACATCACAAAGAAGTTTCGGAGAATGCTTCTGTCTAGATTTTATATGAAGATATTCCCGTTTCCAATGAAATTGTTAGAGGTATCCAAATATCCACTTACAGATTCTACAAAAAGAGTGTTTCCAAACTGCTCTATCAAAAGAAAGGTGGAACTCGGTTATTTGAAGACACACATCAAAAAGATGTTTCTGAGAATGCTTCTGTCTAGATTTTATTTGAAGATATTCCCATTTCCAACGAAATCTTCACAGTTATCGAAATATCCACTTGCAGATTCTACAAAAAGAGTGTTTCCAAACTACAGTGTCAAAAGAAAGTTTGAACTCTGTTAGTGGAGGACACACATCACAATGAAGTTTCTGAGAATGCTTCTGTTTAGATTTTATATGAAGATATTCCCGTTTCCAACGAACTCTTCACAGTAATCCAAATATCCACTTGCCGATTCTACAAAAAGAGTGTTTCCAAACTGCTGTATCTAAAGAAAGGTTGAACTCTGTAAGTAGAGAAAACACATCACAAAGAAGTTTCTGAGAATGCTTCTGTCTAGATTTTATATGAAGATATTCCCGTTTCCAACGAAATCTTCAAAGTTATCCAAATATCCACTTGCAGATTCTGCAAAAAGAGTGTTTCCAAACTACTGTATCAACAGAAAGGTTCAACTCTGGTAACTGAGTACACACATCCCGATTATGTTTCTGAGAATCTTTCTGTCTCTTTTTTATGGGAAGATATTTCTGTTTTCACCGTAGGCCTGAATTCGCTCAAAATGTCCACTTCCAGATACTACAGAAAGAGTGTTTCAAACCTGGGCTATGAAAGGGAATGTTCAGCTCTGTGACTTGAATGCAGATATCACAAAGCAGTTTCTGACAGTGCTTCTGTGTAGATTTTAGATGAAGATATTCCCGTTTCCAACGAAATCGTTAGAGCTATCCAAATATCCACTTACAGATTCTACAAAAAGAGAGTTTCCAAACTGCTCTATTTAAAGAAAGGTTGAACTCTGTTAGTTGAGGACGCACACCACAAGGAAGTTTCTGAGAATGCTTTTGTCTAGATTTTATATGAAGATATTCCCGTTTCCAACGAAATCGTTAGAGCTATCCAAATATCCACTTACAGATTCTACAAAAAGAGAGTATCCAAACTGCTGTATCAAAAGAATGGTTGAACTCTGTTAGTTGAGGACACTCATCACAAAGAAGCTTCTGAGAATGCTTCTGTCTAGATTTTATATGAAGATATTCCCGTTTCCAACGAAATCTTTACAGTTATCCAAATATCCACGTGCAGATTCTACCAAAAGGGGGTTTTCAAACTTCTGTATCAAAAGAAAGGTTGAACTCTGTTAGTTGAGGACACACATCACAAAGAAGTTTCCGAGAATGCTTCTGTCTAGATTTTATATGAAGATATTCCCGTTTCCAATGAAATTGTTAGAGGTATCCAAATATCCACTTACAGATTCTACAAAAAGAGTGTTTCCAAACTGCTCTATCAAAAGAAAGGTGGAACTCGGTTAGTTGAAGACACACATCAAAAAGATGTTTCTGAGAATGCTTCTGTCTAGATTTTATTTGAAGATATTCCCATTTCCAACGAAATCTTCACAGTTATCCAAATATCCACTTGCAGATTCTACAAAAAGAGTGTTTCCAAACTACAGTGTCAAAAGAAAGTTTGAACTCTGTTAGTGGAGGACACACATCACAATGAAGTTTCTGAGAATGCTTCTGTTTAGATTTTATATGAAGATATTCCCGTTTCCAACAAAATCTTCACTGTTATCCAAATATCCACTTGCAGATTCTTCTAAAAGAGGGTTTCCAAACTGCTGTATGAAAAGAAAGGTTGAACTCCTTTAGTTGAGGAAACTCATGTCAAAGAAGTTTCTGAGAATGCTTCCGTCTAGATTTTATATGAAGATATTCCCGTTTCCAACCAAATTTTCAAAGTTACCCAAATATCCTCTTGCAGCTTCTACCAAAAGAGTGTCTCCAAACTGCTGTATCAAAAGAATGGCTGAGCTCCGTTAGTTGAGGACACTCATCACAAACAAGCTTTTGAGAATGCTTCTGTCTAGATTTTATATGAAGATATTCCCGTTTCCAACGAACTCTTCACAGTTATCCAAATATCCACTTGCCGATTCTACAAAAGGAGTGTTTCCAAACTGCTGTATCAAAAGAAAGGTTGAACTCTGTAAGTAGAGAAAACACATCACAAAGAAGTTTCTGAGAATGCTTCTGTCTAGATTTTATATGAAGATATTCCCGTTTCCAACGAAATCTTCAAAGTTATCCAAATATCCACTTGCAGATTCTACAAAAAGAGTGTTTCCAAACTACTGTATCAACAGAAAGGTTCAACTCTGGTAACTGAGTACACACATCCCGATTAAGTTTCTGAGAATCTTTCTGTCTCTTTTTTATGGGAAGATATTTCTGTTTTCACCGTAGGCCTGAATTCGCTCAAAATGTCCACTTCCAGATACTACAGAAAGAGTGTTTCAAACCTGGGCTATGAAAGGGAATGTTCAGCTCTGTGACTTGAATGCAGATATCACAAAGCAGTTTCTGACAGTGCTTCTGTGTAGATTTTAGATGAAGATATTCCCGTTTCCAACAAAATCGTTAGAGCTATCCAAATATCCACTTAGAGATTCTACAAAAAGAGAGTTTCCAAACTGCTCTATTTAAAGAAAGGTTGAACTCTGTTAGTTGAGGACGCACACCACAAAGAAGTTTCTGAGAATGCTTTTGTCTAGATTTTATATGAAGATATTCCCGTTTCCAACGAAATCTTTAGAGGTATCCAAATATCCACTTACAGATTCTACAAAAAGAGAGTATCCAAACTGCTGTATCAAAAGAATGGTTGAACTCTGTTAGTTGAGGACACTCATCACAAGCTTCTGAGAATGGTTCTGTCTAGATTTTATATGAAGATATTCCCGTTTCCAACGAAATCTTCACAGTTATCCAAATATCCACTTGCAGATTCTACCAAAAGGGGGTTTTCAAACTTCTGTATCAAAAGAAAGGTTGAACTCTGTTAGTTGAGGACACACATCACAAAGAAGTTTCGAAGAATGCTTCTGTCTAGATTTTATATGAAGATAGTCCCGTTTCCAATGAAATTGTTAGAGGTATCCAAATATCCACTTACAGATTCTACAAAAAGAGTGTTTCCAAACTGCTCTATCAAAAGAAAGGTGGAACTCGGTTAGTTGAAGACACACATCAAAAAGATGTTTCTGAGAATGCTTCTGTCTAGATTTTATTTGAAGATATTCCCATTTCCAACGAAATCTTCACAGTTATCCAAATATCCACTTGCAGATTCTACAAAAAGAGTGATTCCAAACTACAGTGTCAAAAGAAAGTTTGAACTCTGTTAGTGGAGGACACACATCACAATGAAGTTTCTGAGAATGCTTCTGTTTAGATTTTACATGAAGATATTCCCGTTTCCAACGAAATCTTCACTGTTATCCAAATATCAACTTACAGATTCTTCTAAAAGAGGGTTTCCAAACTGCTGTATGAAAAGAAAGGTTGAACTCCTTTAGTTGAGGAAACTCATGTCAAAGAAGTTTCTGAGAATGCTTCCGTCTAGATTTTATATGAAGATATTCCCGTTTCCTACGAAATTCTCACAGTTATCCAAATATCCACTTGCAGATTCTACCAAAAGAATGTTTCCAAACTGCTGTATCAAAAGAATGGTTGAGCTCCGTTAGTTGAGGACACTCATCACAAACAAGCTTTTGAGAATGCTTCTGTCTAGATTTTATATGAAGATATTCCCGTTTCCAACGAACTCTTCACAGTTATCCAAATATCCACTTGCCGATTCTACAAAAAGAGTGTTTCCAAACTGCTGTATCAAAAGAAAGTTGAACTCTGTAAGTAGAGAAAACACATCACAAAGAAGTTTCTGAGAATGCTTCTGTCTAGATTTTATATGAAGATATTCCCGTTTCCAACGAAATCTTCAAAGTTATCCAAATATCCACTTGCAGATTCTACAAAAAGAGTGTTTCCAAACTACTGTAACAACAGAAAGGTTCAACTCTGGTAACTGAGTAGACACATCCCGATTAAGTTTCTGAGAATCTTTCTGTCTCTTTTTTATGGGAAGATATTTCTGTTTTCACCGTAGGCCTGAATTCGCTCAAAATGTCCACTTCCAGATACTACAGAAAGAGTTTTTCAAACCTGGGTTATGAAAGGGAATGTTCAGCTCTGTGACTTGAATGCAGATATCACAAAGCAGTTTCTGACAGTGCTTCTGTGTAGATTTTAGATGAAGATATTCCCGTTTCCAACGAAATCGTTAGAGCTATCCAAATATCCACTTACAGATTCTACAAAAAGAGAGTTTCCAAACTGCTCTATTTAAAGAAAGGTTGAACTCTGTTAGTTGAGGACGCACACCACAAAGAAGTTTCTGAGAATGCTTTTGTCTAGATTTTATATGAAGATATTCCCGTTTCCAATGAAATTGTTAGAGGTATCAAAATATCCACTTACAGATTCTACAAAAAGAGAGTATCCAAACTGCTGTATCAAAAGAAAGGTTGAACTCTGTTAGTTGAGGACACACATCACAAAGAAGTTTCGGAGAATGCTTCTGTCTAGATTTTATATGAAGATATTCCCGTTTCCAATGAAATTGTTAGAGGTATCCAAATATCCACTTACAGATTCTACAAAAAGAGTGTTTCCAAACTGCTCTATCAAAAGAAAGGTGGAACTCGGTTAGTTGAAGACACACATCAAAAAGATGTTTCTGAGAATGCTTCTGTCTAGATTTTATTTGAAGATATTCCCATTTCCAACGAAATCTTCACAGTTATCGAAATATCCACTTGCAGATTCTACAAAAAGAGTGTTTCCAAACTACAGTGTCAAAAGAAAGTTTGAACTCTGTTAGTGGAGGACACACATCACAATGAAGTTTCTGAGAATGCTTCTGTTTAGATTTTATATGAAGATATTCCCGTTTCCAACGAACTCTTCACAGTAATCCAAATATCCACTTGCCGATTCTACAAAAAGAGTGTTTCAAAACTGCTGTATCAAAAGAAAGGTTGAACTCTGTAAGTAGAGAAAACACATCACAAAGAAGTTTCTGAGAATGCTTCTGTCTAGATTTTATATGAAGATATTCCCGTTTCCAACGAAATCTTCAAAGTTATCCAAATATCCACTTGCAGATTCTACAAAAAGACTGTTTCCAAACTACTGTATCAACAGAAAGGTTCAACTCTGGTAACTGAGTACACACATCCCGATTATGTTTCTGAGAATCTTTCTGTCTCTTTTTTATGGGAAGATATTTCTGTTTTCACCGTAGGCCTGAATTCGCTCAAAATGTCCACTTCCAGACACTACAGAAAGAGTGTTTCAAACCTGGGCTATGAAAGGGAATGTTCAGCTCTGTGACTTGAATGCAGATATCACAAAGCAGTTTCTGACAGTGCTTCTGTGTAGATTTTAGATGAAGATATTCCCGTTTCCAACGAAATCGTTAGAGCTATCCAAATATCCACTTACAGATTCTACAAAAAGAGAGTTTCCAAACTGCTCTATTTAAAGAAAGGTTGAACTCTGTTAGTTGAGGACGCACACCACAAGGAAGTTTCTGAGAATGCTTTTGTCTAGATTTTATATGAAGATATTCCCGTTTCCAACGAAATCGTTAGAGCTATCCAAATATCCACTTACAGATTCTACAAAAAGAGAGTATCCAAACTGCTGTATCAAAAGAATGGTTGAACTCTGTTAGTTGAGGACACTCATCACAAAGAAGCTTCTGAGAATGCTTCTGTCTAGATTTTATATGAAGATATTCCCGTTTCCAACGAAATCTTCACAGTTATCCAAATATCCACGTGCAGATTCTACCAAAAGGGGGTTTTCAAACTTCTGTATCAAAAGAAAGGTTGAACTGTGTTAGTTGAGGACACACATCACAAAGAAGTTTCGAAGAATGCTTCTGTCTAGATTTTATATGAAGATATTCCCGTTTCCAATGAAATTGTTAGAGGTATCCAAATATCCACTTACAGATTCTACAAAAAGAGTGTTTCCAAACTGCTCTATCAAAAGAAAGGTGGAACTCGGTTAGTTGAAGACACACATCAAAAAGATGTTTCTGAGAATGCTTCTGTCTAGATTTTATTTGAAGATATTCCCATTTCCAACGAAATCTTCACAGTTATCGAAATATCCACTTGCAGATTCTACAAAAAGAGTGTTTCCAAACTACAGTGTCAAAAGAAAGTTTGAACTCTGTTAGTGGAGGACACACATCACAATGAAGTTTCTGAGAATGCTTCTGTTTAGATTTTATATGAAGATATTCCCGTTTCCAACGAAATCTTCACTGTTATCCAAATATCCACTTGCAGATTCTTCTAAAAGAGGGTTTCCAAACTGCTGTATGAAAAGAAAGGTTGAACTCCTTTAGTTGAGGAAACTCATGTCAAAGAAGTTTCTGAGAATGCTTCCGTCTAGATTTTATATGAAGATATTCCCGTTTCCAATGAAATTCTCACAGTTATCCAAATATCCACTTGCAGATTCTACCAAAAGAATGTTTCCAAACTGCTGTATCAAAAGAATGGTTGAGCTCCGTTAGTTGAGGACACTCATCACAAACAAGCTTTTGAGAATGCTTCTGTCTAGATTTTATAGGAAGATATTCCCGTTTCCAACGAACTCTTCACAGTTACCCAAATATCCACTTGCCGATTCTACAAAAAGAGTGTTTATAAACTGCTGTATCAAAAGAAAGGTTGAACTCTGTAAGTAGAGAAAACACATCACAAAGAAGTTTCTGAGAATGCTTCCGTCTAGATTTTATATGAAGATATTCCCGTTTCCAACGAAACCTTCAAAGTTATCCAAATATCCACTTGCAGATTCTACAAAAAGTGTGTTTCCAAACTACTGTATCAACAGAAAGGTTCAACTCTGGTAACTGAGTACACACATCCCGATTAAGTTTCTGAGAATCTTTCTGTCTCTTTTTTATGGGAAGATATTTCTGTTTTCACCGTAGGCCTGAATTCGCTCAAAATGTCCACTTCCAGATACTACAGAAAGAGTGTTTCAAACCTGGGCTATGAAAGGGAATGTTCAGCTCTGTGACTTGAATGCAGATATCACAAAGCAGTTTCTGACAGTGCTTCTGTGTAGATTTTAGATGAAGATATTCCCGTTTCCAACGAAATCGCTAGAGCTATTCAAATATCCACTTACAGATTCTACAAAAAGAGAGTTTCCAAACTGCTCTATTTAAAGAAAGGTTGAACTCTGCTAGTTGAGGATGCACACCACAAGGAAGTTTCTGAGAATGCTTTTGTCTAGATTTTATATGAAGATATTCCCGTTTCCAACGAAATCTTTAGAGGTATCCAAATATCCACTTACAGATTCTACAAAAAGAGAGTATCCAAACTGCTGTATCAAAAGAATGGTTGAACTCTGTTAGTGGAGGACACTCATCACAAAGAAGCTTCTGAGAATGCTTCTGTCTAGATTTTATATGAAGATATTCCCGTTTCCAACGAAATCTTCACAGTTATCCAAATATCCACTTGCAGATTCTACCAAAAGGGGGTTTTCAAACTTCTGTATCAAAAGAAAGGTTGAACTCTGTTAGTTGAGGACACACATCACAAAGAAGTTTCGAAGAATGCTTCTGTCTAGATTTTATATGAAGTTATTCCCGTTTCCAATGAAATTGTTAGAGGTATCCAAATATCCACTTACAGATTCTACAAAAAGAGTGTTTCCAAACTGCTCTATCAAAAGAAAGGTGGAACTCGGTTCGTTGAAGACACACATCAAAAAGATGTTTCTGAGAATGCTTCTGTCTAGATTTTATTTGAAGATATTCCCATTTCCAACGAAATCTTCACAGTTATCCAAATATCCACTTGCAGATTCTACAAAAAGCGTGTTTCCAAACTACAGTGTCAAAAGAAAGTTTGAACTCCGTTAGTCTAGGACACACATCACAATGAAGTTTCTGAGAATGCTTCTGTTTAGATTTTATATGAAGATATTCCCGTTTCCAACAAAATCTTCACTGTTATCCAAATATCCACTTGCAGATTCTTCTAAAAGAGGGTTTCCAAACTGCTGTATGAAAAGAAAGGTTGAACTCCTTTAGTTGAGGAAACTCATGTCAAAGAAGTTTCTGAGAATGCTTCCGTATAGATTTTATATGAAGATATTCCCGTTTCCAACGAAATTTTCACAGTTATCCAAATATCCACTTGCAGATTCTACCAAAAGAGTGTTTCCAAACTGCTGTATCAAAAGAATGGTTGAGCTCCGTTAGTTGAGGACACTCATCACAAACAAGTTTTTGAGAATGCTTCTGTCTAGATTTTATATGAAGATATTCCCGTTTCCAACGAACTCTTCACAGTTATCCAAATATCCACTTGCCGATTCTACAAAAGGAGTGTTTCCAAACTGCTGTATCAAAAGAAAGGTTGAACTCTGTAAGTAGAGAAAACACATCACAAAGAAGTTTCTGAGAATGCTTCTGTCTAGATTTTATATGAAGATACTCCCGTTTCCAACGAAATCTTCAAAGTTATCCAAATATCCACTTGCAGATTCTACAAAAAGAGTGTTTCCAAACTACTGTATCAACAGAAAGGTCAACTGTGGTAACTGAGTACACACATCCCGATTAAGTTTCTGAGAATCTTTCTGTCTCTTTTTTATGGGAAGATACTTCTCTTTTCACCGTAGGCCTGAATTCGCGCAAAATGTCCACTTCCAGATACTACAGAAAGAGTGTTTCAAACCTGGGCTATGAAAGGGAATGTTCAGCTCTGTGACTTGAATGCAGATATCACAAAGCAGTTTCTGACAGTGCTTCTGTGTAGATTTGAGATGAAGATATTCCCGTTTCCAACGAAATCGTTAGAGCTATCCAAATATCCACTTACAGATTCTACAAAAAGAGAGTTTCCAAACTGCTCTATTTAAAGAAAGGTTGAACTCTATTAGTTCAGGACGCACACCACAAAGAAGTTTCTGAGAATGCTTTTGTCTAGATTTTATATGAAGATATTCCCGTTTCCAACGAAATCTTTAGAGGTATCCAAATATCCACTTACAGATTCTACAAAAAGAGAGTATCCAAACAGCTGTATCAAAAGAATGGTTGAACTCTGTTAGTTGAGTACACTCATCACAAGCTTCTGAGAACGCTTCTGTCTAGATTTTATATGAAGATATTCCCGTTTCCAACGAAATCTTCACAGTTATCCAAATATCCACTTGCAGATTCTACCAAAAGGGGGTTTTCATACTTCTGTATCAAAAGAAAGGTTGAACTCTGTTAGTTGAGGACACACATCACAAAGAAGTTTCGAAGAATGCTTCTGTCTAGATTTTATATGAAGATATTCCCGTTTCCAATGAAATTGTTAGAGGTATCCAAATATCCACTTACAGATTCTACAAAAAGAGTGTTTCCAAACTGCTCTATCAAAAGAAAGGTGGAACTCGGTTAGTTGAAGACACACATCAAAAAGATGTTTCTGAGAATGCTTCTGTCTAGATTTTATTTGAAGATATTCCCATTTCCAACGAAATCTTCACAGTTATCGAAATATCCACTTGCAGATTCTACAAAAAGAGTGTTTCCAAACTACAGTGTCAAAAGAAAGTTTGAACTCTGTTAGTGGAGGACACACATCACAATGAAGTTTCTGAGAATGCTTCTGTTTAGATTTTATATGAAGATATTCCCGTTTCCAACAAAATCTTCACTGTTATCCAAATATCCACTTGCAGATTCTTCTAAAAGAGGGTTTCCAAACTGCTGTATGAAAAGAAAGGTTGAACTCCTTTAGTTGAGGAAACTCATGTCAAAGAAGTTTCTGAGAATGCTTCCGTCTAGATTTTATATGAAGATATTCCCGTTTCCAATGAAATTCTCACAGTTATCCAAATATCCACTTGCAGATTCTACCAAAAGAATGTTTCCAAACTGCTGTATCAAAAGAATGGTTGAGCTCCGTTAGTTGAGGACACTCATCACAAACAAGCTTTTGAGAATGCTTCTGTCTAGATTTTATATGAAGATATTCCCGTTTCCAACGAACTCTTCACAGTTACCCAAATATCCACTTGCCGATTCTACAAAAAGAGTGTTTCCAAACTGCTGTATCAAAAGAAAGGTTGAACTCTGTAAGTAGAGAAAACACATCACAAAGAAGTTTCTGAGAATGCTTCTGTCTAGATTTTATATGAAGATATTCCCGTTTCCAACGAAACCTTCAAAGTTATCCAAATATCCACTTGCAGATTCTACAAAAAGTGTGTTTCCAAACTACTGTATAAACAGAAACGTTCAACTCTGGTAACTGAGTACACACATCCCGATTAAGTTTCTGAGAATCTTTCTGTCTCTTTTTTATGGGAAGATATTTCTGTTTTCACCGTAGGCCTGAATTCGCTCAAAATGTCCACTTCCAGATACTACAGAAAGAGTGTTTCAAACCTGGGCTATGAAAGGGAATGTTCAGCTCTGTGACTTGAATGCAGATATCACAAAGCAGTTTCTGACAGTGCTTCTGTGTAGATTTTAGATGAAGATATTCCCATTTCCAACGAAATGGCTAGAGCTATCCAAATATCCACTTACAGATTCTACAAAAAGAGAGTTTCCAAACTGCTCTATTTAAAGAAAGGTTGAACTCTGCTAGTTGAGGATGCACACCACAAGGAAGTTTCTGAGAATGCTTTTGTCTAGATTTTATATGAAGATATTCCCGTTTCCAACGAAATCTTTAGAGGTATCCAAATATCCACTTACAGATTCTACAAAAAGAGAGTATCCAAACTGCTGTATCAAAAGAATGGTTGAACTCTGTTAGTTGAGTACACTCATCACAAGCTTCTGAGAACGCTTCTGTCTAGATTTTATATGAAGATATTCCCGTTTCCAACGAAATCTTCACAGTTATCCAAATATCCACTTGCAGATTCTACCAAAAGGGGGTTTTCATACTTCTGTATCAAAAGAAAGGTTGAACTCTGTTAGTTGAGGACACACATCACAAAGAAGTTTCGAAGAATGCTTCTGTCTAGATTTTATATGAAGATATTCCCGTTTCCAATGAAATTGTTAGAGGTATCCAAATATCCACTTACAGATTCTACAAAAAGAGTGTTTCCAAACTGCTCTATCAAAAGAAAGGTGGAACTCGGTTAGTTGAAGACACACATCAAAAAGATGTTTCTGAGAATGCTTCTGTCTAGATTTTATTTGAAGATATTCCCATTTCCAACGAAATCTTCACAGTTATCGAAATATCCACTTGCAGATTCTACAAAAAGAGTGTTTCCAAACTACAGTGTCAAAAGAAAGTTTGAACTCTGTTAGTGGAGGACACACATCACAATGAAGTTTCTGAGAATGCTTCTGTTTAGATTTTATATGAAGATATTCCCGTTTCCAACAAAATCTTCACTGTTATCCAAATATCCACTTGCAGATTCTTCTAAAAGAGGGTTTCCAAACTGCTGTATGAAAAGAAAGGTTGAACTCCTTTAGTTGAGGAAACTCATGTCAAAGAAGTTTCTGAGAATGCTTCCGTCTAGATTTTATATGAAGATATTCCCGTTTCCAATGAAATTCTCACAGTTATCCAAATATCCACTTGCAGATTCTACCAAAAGAATGTTTCCAAACTGCTGTATCAAAAGAATGGTTGAGCTCCGTTAGTTGAGGACACTCATCACAAACAAGCTTTTGAGAATGCTTCTGTCTAGATTTTATATGAAGATATTCCCGTTTCCAACGAACTCTTCACAGTTACCCAAATATCCACTTGCCGATTCTACAAAAAGAGTGTTTCCAAACTGCTGTATCAAAAGAAAGGTTGAACTCTGTAAGTAGAGAAAACACATCACAAAGAAGTTTCTGAGAATGCTTCTGTCTAGATTTTATATGAAGATATTCCCGTTTCCAACGAAACCTTCAAAGTTATCCAAATATCCACTTGCAGATTCTACAAAAAGTGTGTTTCCAAACTACTGTATAAACAGAAACGTTCAACTCTGGTAACTGAGTACACACATCCCGATTAAGTTTCTGAGAATCTTTCTGTCTCTTTTTTATGGGAAGATATTTCTGTTTTCACCGTAGGCCTGAATTCGCTCAAAATGTCCACTTCCAGATACTACAGAAAGAGTGTTTCAAACCTGGGCTATGAAAGGGAATGTTCAGCTCTGTGACTTGAATGCAGATATCACAAAGCAGTTTCTGACAGTGCTTCTGTGTAGATTTTAGATGAAGATATTCCCATTTCCAACGAAATGGCTAGAGCTATCCAAATATCCACTTACAGATTCTACAAAAAGAGAGTTTCCAAACTGCTCTATTTAAAGAAAGGTTGAACTCTGCTAGTTGAGGATGCACACCACAAGGAAGTTTCTGAGAATGCTTTTGTCTAGATTTTATATGAAGATATTCCCGTTTCCAACGAAATCTTTAGAGGTATCCAAATATCCACTTACAGATTCTACAAAAAGAGAGTATCCAAACTGCTGTATCAAAAGAATGGTTGAACTCTGTTAGTTGAGGACACTCATCACAAAGAAGCTTCTGAGAATGCTTCTGTCTAGATTTTATATGAAGATATTCCCGTTTCCAACGAAATCTTCACAGTTATCCAAATATCCACTTGCAGATTCTACCAAAAGGGGGTTTTCAAACTTCTGTATCAAAAGAAAGGTTGAACTCTGTTAGTTGAGGACACACATCACAAAGAAGTTTCGAAGAATGCTTCTGTCTAGATTTTATATGAAGTTATTCCCGTTTCCAATGAAATTGTTAGAGGTATCCAAATATCCACTTACAGATTCTACAAAAAGAGTGTTTCCAAACTGCTCTATCAAAAGAAAGGTGGAACTCGGTTAGTTGAAGACACACATCAAAAAGATGTTTCTGAGAATGCTTCTGTCTAGATTTAATTTGAAGATATTCCCATTTCCAACGAAATCTTCACAGTTATCGAAATATCCACTTGCAGATTCTACAAAAAGAGTGTTTCCAAACTACAGTGTCAAAAGAAAGTTTGAACTCCGTTAGTGGAGGACACACATCACAATGAAGTTTCTGAGAATGCTTCTGTTTAGATTTTATATGAAGATATTCCCGTTTCCAACGAAATCTTCACTGTTATCCAAATATCCACTTGCAGATTCTTCTAAAAGAGGTTTTCCAAACTGATGTATGAAAAGAAAGTTTCAACTCCTTTAGTTGAGGAAACTCATGTCAAAGAAGTTTCTGAGAATGCTTCCGTCTAGATTTTATATGAAGATATTCCCGTTTCCAACGAAATTCTCACAGTTATCCAAATATCCACTTGCAGATTCTACCAAAAGAGTGTTTCCAAACTGCTGTATCAAAAGAATGGTTGAGCTCCGTTAGTTGAGGACACTCATCACAAACAAGCTTTTGAGAATGCTTCTGTCTAGATTTTATATGAAGATATTCCCGTTTCCAACGAACTCTTCACAGTTATCCAAATATCCACTTGCCGATTCTACAAAAGGAGTGTTTCCAAACTGCTGTATCAAAAGAAAGGTTGAACTCTGTAAGTAGAGAAAACACATCACAAAGAAGTTTCTGAGAATGCTTCTGTCTAGATTTTATATGAAGATATTCCCGTTTCCAACGAAATCTTCAAAGTTATCCAAATATCCACTTGCAGATTCTACAAAAAGAGTGTTTCCAAACTACTGTATCAACAGAAAGGTCAACTCTGGTAACTGAGTACACACATCCCGATTAAGTTTCTGAGAATCTTTCTGTCTCTTTTTTATGGGAAGATACTTCTCTTTTCACCGTAGGCCTGAATTCGCGCAAAATGTCCACTTCCAGATACTACAGAAAGAGTGTTTCAAACCTGGGCTATGAAAGGGAATGTTCAGCTCTGTGACTTGAATGCAGATATCACAAAGCAGTTTCTGACAGTGCTTCTGTGTAGATTTTAGATGAAGATATTCCCGTTTCCAACGAAATCGTTAGAGCTATCCAAATATCCACTTACAGATTCTACAAAAAGAGAGTTTCCAAACTGCTCTATTTAAAGAAAGGTTGAACTCTATTAGTTCAGGACGCACACCACAAAGAAGTTTCTGAGAATGCTTTTGTCTAGATTTTATATGAAGATATTCCCGTTTCCAACGAAATCTTTAGAGGTATCCAAATATCCACTTACAGATTCTACAAAAAGAGAGTATCCAAACAGCTGTATCAAAAGAATGGTTGAACTCTGTTAGTTGAGTACACTCATCACAAGCTTCTGAGAACGCTTCTGTCTAGATTTTATATGAAGATATTCCCGTTTCCAACGAAATCTTCACAGTTATCCAAATATCCACTTGCAGATTCTACCAAAAGGGGGTTTTCAAACTTCTGTATCAAAAGAAAGGTTGAACTCTGTTAGTTGAGGACACACATCACAAAGAAGTTTCGAAGAATGCTTCTGTCTAGATTTTATATGAAGATATTCCCGTTTCCAATGAAATTGTTAGAGGTATCCAAATATCCACTTACAGATTCTACAAAAAGAGTGTTTCCAAACTGCTCTATCAAAAGAAAGGTGGAACTCGGTTAGTTGAAGACACACATCAAAAAGATGTTTCTGAGAATGCTTCTGTCTAGATTTTATTTGAAGATATTCCCATTTCCAACGAAATCTTCACAGTTATCGAAATATCCACTTGCAGATTCTACAAAAAGAGTGTTTCCAAACTACAGTGTCAAAAGAAAGTTTGAACTCTGTTAGTGGAGGACACACATCACAATGAAGTTTCTGAGAATGCTTCTGTTTAGATTTTATATGAAGATATTCCCGTTTCCAACAAAGTCTTCACTGTTATCCAAATATGCACTTGCAGATTCTTCTAAAAGAGGGTTTCCAAACTGCTGTATGAAAAGAAAGGTTGAACTCCTTTAGTTGAGGAAACTCATGTCAAAGAAGTTTCTGAGAATGCTTCCGTCTAGATTTTATATGAAGATATTCCCGTTTCCAATGAAATTCTCACAGTTATCCAAATATCCACTTGCAGATTCTACCAAAAGAATGTTTCCAAACTGCTGTATCAAAAGAATGGTTGAGCTCCGTTAGTTGAGGACACTCATCACAAACAAGCTTTTGAGAATGCTTCTGTCTAGATTTTATATGAAGATATTCCCGTTTCCAACGAACTCTTCACAGTTACCCAAATATCCACTTGCCGATTCTACAAAAAGAGTGTTTCCAAACTGCTGTATCAAAAGAAAGGTTGAACTCTGTAAGTAGAGAAAGCACATCACAAAGAAGTTTCTGAGAATGCTTCTGTCTAGATTTTATATGAAGATATTCCCGTTTCCAACGAAACCTTCAAAGTTATCCAAATATCCACTTGCAGATTCTACAAAAAGTGTGTTTCCAAACTACTGTATCAACAGAAAGGTTCAACTCTGGTAACTGAGTACACACATCCCGATTAAGTTTCTGAGAATCTTTCTGTCTCTTTTTTATGGGAAGATATTTCTGTTTTCACCGTAGGCCTGAATTCGCTCAAAATGTCCACTTCCAGATACTACAGAAAGAGTGTTTCAAACCTGGGCTATGAAAGGGAATGTTCAGCTCTGTGACTTGAATGCAGATATCACAAAGCAGTTTCTGACAGTGCTTCTGTGTAGATTTTAGATGAAGATATTCCCATTTCCAACGAAATCGCTAGAGCTATCGAAATATCCACTTACAGATTCTACAAAAAGAGAGTTTCCAAACTGCTCTATTTAAAGAAAGGTTGAACTCTGCTAGTTGAGGATGCACACCACAAGGAAGTTTCTGAGAATGCTTTTGTCTAGATTTTATATGAAGATATTCCCGTTTCCAACGAAATCTTTAGAGGTATCCAAATATCCACTTACAGATTCTACAAAAAGAGAGTATCCAAACTGCTGTATCAAAAGAATGGTTGAACTCTGTTAGTTGAGTACACTCATCACAAAGAAGCTTCTGAGAATGCTTCTGTCTAGATTTTATATGAAGATATTCCCGTTTCCAACGAAATCTTCACAGTTATCCAAATATCCACTTGCAGATTCTACCAAAAGGGGGTTTTCAAACTTCTGTATCAAAAGAAAGGTTGAACTCTGTTAGTTGAGGACACACATCACAAAGAAGTTTCGAAGAATGCTTCTGTCTAGATTTTATATGAAGTTATTCCCGTTTCCAATGAAATTGTTAGAGGTATCCAAATATCCACTTACAGATTCTACAAAAAGAGTGTTTCCAAACTGCTCTATCAAAAGAAAGGTGGAACTCGGTTAGTTGAAGACACACATCAAAAAGATGTTTCTGAGAATGCTTCTGTCTAGATTTTATTTGAAGATATTCCCATTTCCAACGAAATCTTCACAGTTATCGAAATATCCACTTGCAGATTCTACAAAAAGAGTGTTTCCAAACTACAGTGTCAAAAGAAAGTTTGAACTCTGTTAGTGGAGGACACACATCACAATGAAGTTTCTGAGAATGCTTCTGTTTAGATTTTATATGAAGATATTCCCGTTTCCAACAAAATCTTCACTGTTATCCAAATATCCACTTGCAGATTCTTCTAAAAGAGGGTTTCCAAACTGCTGTATGAAAAGAAAGGTTGAACTCCTTTAGTTGAGGAAACTCATGTCAAAGAAGTTTCTGAGAATGCTTCCGTCTAGATTTTATATGAAGATATTCCCGTTTCCAATGAAATTCTCACAGTTATCCAAATATCCACTTGCAGATTCTACCAAAAGAATGTTTCCAAACTGCTGTATCAAAAGAATGGTTGAGCTCCGTTAGTTGAGGACACTCATCACAAACAAGCTTTTGAGAATGCTTCTGTCTAGATTTTATATGAAGATATTCCCGTTTCCAACGAACTCTTCACAGTTACCCAAATATCCACTTGCCGATTCTACAAAAAGAGTGTTTCCAAACTGCTGTATCAAAAGAAAGGTTGAACTCTGTAAGTAGAGAAAACACATCACAAAGAAGTTTCTGAGAATGCTTCTGTCTAGATTTTATATGAAGATATTCCCGTTTCCAACGAAACCTTCAAAGTTATCCAAATATCCACTTGCAGATTCTACAAAAAGTGTGTTTCCAAACTACTGTATCAACAGAAACGTTCAACTCTGGTAACTGAGTACACACATCCCGATTAAGTTTCTGAGAATCTTTCTGTCTCTTTTTTATGGGAAGATATTTCTGTTTTCACCGTAGGCCTGAATTCGCTCAAAATGTCCACTTCCAGATACTACAGAAAGAGTGTTTCAAACCTGGGCTATGAAAGGGAATGTTCAGCTCTGTGACTTGAATGCAGATATCACAAAGCAGTTTCTGACAGTGCTTCTGTGTAGATTTTAGATGAAGATATTCCCATTTCCAACGAAATGGCTAGAGCTATCCAAATATCCACTTACAGATTCTACAAAAAGAGAGTTTCCAAACTGCTCTATTTAAAGAAAGGTTGAACTCTGCTAGTTGAGGATGCACACCACAAGGAAGTTTCTGAGAATGCTTTTGTCTAGATTTTATATGAAGATATTCCCGTTTCCAACGAAATCTTTAGAGGTATCCAAATATCCACTTACAGATTCTACAAAAAGAGAGTATCCAAACTGCTGTATCAAAAGAATGGTTGAACTCTGTTAGTTGAGGACACTCATCACAAAGAAGCTTCTGAGAATGCTTCTGTCTAGATTTTATATGAAGATATTCCCGTTTCCAACGAAATCTTCACAGTTATCCAAATATCCACTTGCAGATTCTACCAAAAGGGGGTTTTCAAACTTCTGTATCAAAAGAAAGGTTGAACTCTGTTAGTTGAGGACACACATCACAAAGAAGTTTCGAAGAATGCTTCTGTCTAGATTTTATATGAAGTTATTCCCGTTTCCAATGAAATTGTTAGAGGTATCCAAATATCCACTTACAGATTCTACAAAAAGAGTGTTTCCAAACTGCTCTATCAAAAGAAAGGTGGAACTCGGTTAGTTGAAGACACACATCAAAAAGATGTTTCTGAGAATGCTTCTGTCTAGATTTAATTTGAAGATATTCCCATTTCCAACGAAATCTTCACAGTTATCGAAATATCCACTTGCAGATTCTACAAAAAGAGTGTTTCCAAACTACAGTGTCAAAAGAAAGTTTGAACTCCGTTAGTGGAGGACACACATCACAATGAAGTTTCTGAGAATGCTTCTGTTTAGATTTTATATGAAGATATTCCCGTTTCCAACGAAATCTTCACTGTTATCCAAATATCCACTTGCAGATTCTTCTAAAAGAGGGTTTCCAAACTGATGTATGAAAAGAAAGTTTCAACTCCTTTAGTTGAGGAAACTCATGTCAAAGAAGTTTCTGAGAATGCTTCCGTCTAGATTTTATATGAAGATATTCCCGTTTCCAACGAAATTCTCACAGTTATCCAAATATCCACTTGCAGATTCTACCAAAAGAGTGTTTCCAAACTGCTGTATCAAAAGAATGGTTGAGCTCCGTTAGTTGAGGACACTCATCACAAACAAGCTTTTGAGAATGCTTCTGTCTAGATTTTATATGAAGATATTCCCGTTTCCAACGAACTCTTCACAGTTATCCAAATATCCACTTGCCGATTCTACAAAAGGAGTGTTTCCAAACTGCTGTATCAAAAGAAAGGTTGAACTCTGTAAGTAGAGAAAACACATCACAAAGAAGTTTCTGAGAATGCTTCTGTCTAGATTTTATATGAAGATATTCCCGTTTCCAACGAAATCTTCAAAGTTATCCAAATATCCACTTGCAGATTCTACAAAAAGAGTGTTTCCAAACTACTGTATCAACAGAAAGGTCAACTCTGGTAACTGAGTACACACATCCCGATTAAGTTTCTGAGAATCTTTCTGTCTCTTTTTTATGGGAAGATACTTCTCTTTTCAACGTAGGCCTGAATTCGCGCAAAATGTCCACTTCCAGATACTACAGAAAGAGTGTTTCAAACCTGGGCTATGAAAGGGAATGTTCAGCTCTGTGACTTGAATGCAGATATCACAAAGCAGTTTCTGACAGTGCTTCTGTGTAGATTTTAGATGAAGATATTCCCGTTTCCAACGAAATCGTTAGAGCTATCCAAATATCCACTTACAGATTCTACAAAAAGAGAGTTTCCAAACTGCTCTATTTAAAGAAAGGTTGAACTCTATTAGTTCAGGACGCACACCACAAAGAAGTTTCTGAGAATGCTTTTGTCTAGATTTTATATGAAGATATTCCCGTTTCCAACGAAATCTTTAGAGGTATCCAAATATCCACTTACAGATTCTACAAAAAGAGAGTATCCAAACTGCTGTATCAAAAGAATGGTTGAACTCTGTTAGTTGAGGACACTCATCACAAGCTTCTGAGAACGCTTCTGTCTAGATTTTATATGAAGATATTCCCGTTTCCAACGAAATCTTCACAGTTATCCAAATATCCACTTGCAGATTCTACCAAAAGGGGGTTTTCAAACTTCTGTATCAAAAGAAAGGTTTAACTCTGTTAGTTGAGGACACACATCACAAAGACGTTTCGAAGAATGCTTCTGTCTAGATTTTATATGAAGATATTCCCGTTTCCAATGAAATTGTTAGAGGTATCCAAATATCCACTTACAGATTCTACAAAAAGAGTGTTTCCAAACTGCTCTATCAAAAGAAAGGTGGAACTCGGTTAGTTGAAGACACACATCAAAAAGATGTTTCTGAGAATGCTTCTGTCTAGATTTTATTTGAAGATATTCCCATTTCCAACGAAATCTTCACAGTTATCCAAATATCCACTTGCAGATTCTACAAAAAGAGTGTTTCCAAACTACAGTGTCAAAAGAAAGTTTGAACTCTGTTAGTGGAGGACACACATCACAATGAAGTTTCTGAGAATGCTTCTGTTTAGATTTTATATGAAGATATTCCCGTTTCCAACGAAATCTTCACTGTTATCCAAATATCAACTTACAGATTCTTCTAAAAGAGGGTTTCCAAACTGCTGTATGAAAAGAAAGGTTGAACTCCTTTAGTTGAGGAAACTCATGTCAAAGAAGTTTCTGAGAATGCTTCCGTCTAGATTTTATATGAAGATATTCCCGTTTCCAACGAAATTCTCACAGTTATCCAAATATCCACTTGCAGATTCTACCAAAAGAATGTTTCCAAACTGCTGTATCAAAAGAATGGTTGAGCTCAGTTAGTTGAGGACACTCATCACAAACAAGCTTTTGAGAATGCTTCTGTCTAGATTTTATATGAAGATATTCCCGTTTCCAACGAACTCTTCACAGTTACCCAAATATCCACTTGCCGATTCTACAAAAAGAGTGTTTACAAACTGCTGTATCAAAAGAAAGGTTGAACTCTGTAAGTAGAGAAAACACATCACAAAGAAGTTTCTGAGAATGCTTCTGTCTAGATTTTATATGAAGATATTCCCGTTTCCAACGAAATCTTCAAAGTTATCCAAATATCCACTTGCAGATTCTACAAAAAGTGTGTTTCCAAACTACTGTATCAACAGAAAGGTTCAACTCTGGTAACTGAGTACACACATCCCGATTAAGTTTCTGAGAATCTTTCTGTCTCTTTTTTATGGGAAGATATTTCTGTTTTCACCGTAGGCCTGAATTCGCTCAAAATGTCCACTTCCAGATACTACAGAAAGAGTGTTTCAAACCTGGGCTATGAAAGGGAATGTTCAGCTCTGTGACTTGAATGCAGATATCACAAAGCAGTTTCTGACAGTCCTTCTGTGTAGATTTTAGATGAAGATATTCCCGTTTCCAACGAAATCTCTAGAGCTATCCAAATATCCACTTACAGATTCTACAAAAAGAGAGTTTCCAAACTGCTCTATTTAAAGAAAGGTTGAACTCTGCTAGTTGAGGACGCACACCACAAGGAAGTTTCTGAGAATGCTTTTGTCTAGATTTTATATGAAGATATTCCCGTTTCCAACGAAATATTTAGAGGTATCCAAATATCCACTTACAGATTCTACAAAAAGAGAGTATCCAAACTGCTGTATCAAAAGAATGGTTGAACTCTGTTAGTTGAGGACACTCATCACAAGCTTCTGAGAACGCTTCTGTCTAGATTTTATATGAAGATATTCCCGTTTCCAACGAAATCTTCACAGTTATCCAAATATCCACATGCAGATTCTACCAAAAGGGGGTTTTCAAACTTCTGTATCAAAAGAAAGGTTGAACTCTGTTAGTTGAGGACACACATCACAAAGAAGTTTCGAAGAATGCTTCTGTCTAGATTTTATATGAAGATATTCCCGTTTCCAATGAAATTGTTAGAGGTATCCAAATATCCACTTACAGATTCTACAAAAAGAGTGTTTCCAAACTGCTCTATCAAAAGAAAGGTGGAACTCGGTTAGTTGAAGACACACATCAAAAAGATGTTTCTGAGAATGCTTCTGTCTAGATTTTATTTGAAGATATTCCCATTTCCAACGAAATCTTCACAGTTATCCAAATATCCACTTGCAGATTCTACAAAAAGAGTGTTTCCAAACTACAGTGTCAAAAGAAAGTTTGAACTCTGTTAGTGGAGGACACACATCACAATGAAGTTTCTGAGAATGCTTCTGTTTAGATTTTATGTGAAGATATTCCCGTTTCCAACGAAATCTTCACTGTTATCCAAATATCCACTTGCAGATTCTTCTAAAAGAGGGTTTCCAAACTGCTGTATGAAAAGAAAGTTTGAACTCCTTTAGTTGAGGAAACTCATGTCAAAGAAGTTTCTGAGAATGCTTCCGTCTAGATTTTATATGAAGATATTCCCGTTTCCAACGAAATTTTCAAAGTTACCCAAATATCCTCTTGCAGCTTCTACCAAAAGAGTGTTTCCAAACTGCTGTATCAAAAGAATGGCTGAGCTCCGTTAGTTGAGGACACTCATCACAAACAAGCTATTGAGAATGCTTCTGTCTAGATTTTATATGAAGATATTCCCGTTTCCAACGAACTCTTCACAGTTACCCAAACATCCACTTGCCGATTCTACAAAAAGAGTGTTTCCAAACTGCTGTATCAAAAGAAAGGTTGAACTCTGTAAGCAGAGAAAACACATCACAAAGAAGTTTCTGAGAATGCTTCTGTCTAGATTTTATATGAAGATATTCCCGTTTCCAATGAAATTGTTAGAGGTATCCAAATATCCACTTACAGATTCTACAAAAAGAGTGTTTCCAAACTGCTCTATCAAAAGAAAGGTGGAACTCGGTTAGTTGAAGACACACATCAAAAAGATGTTTCTGAGAATGCTTCTGTCTAGATTTTATTTGAAGATATTCCCATTTCCAAAGAAATCTTCACAGTTATCCAAATATCCACTTGCAGATTCTACAAAAAGAGTGTTTCCAAACTACAGTGTCAAAAGAAAGTTTGAACTCTGTTAGTGGAGGACACACATCACAATGAAGCTTCTGAGAATGCTTCTGTTTAGATTTTATATGAAGATATTCCCGTTTCCAACGAAATCTTCACTGTTATCCAAATATCCACTTGCAGATTCTTCTAAAAGAGGGTTTCCAAACTGCTGTATGAAAAGAAAGGTTGAACTCCTTTAGTTGAGGAAACTCATGTCAAAGAAGTTTCTGAGAATGCTTCCGTCTAGATTTTATATAAAGATATTCCCGTTTCCAACGAAATTTTCACAGTTATCCAAATATCCAATTGCAGATTCTACCAAAAGAGTGTTTCCAAACTGCTGTATCAAAAGAATGGTTGAGCTCCGTTAGTTGAGGACACTCATCACAAACAAGCTTTTGAGAATGCTTCTGTCTAGATTTTATATGAAGATATTCCCGTTTCCAACGAACTCTTCACAGTTATCCAAATATCCACTTGCCGATTCTACAAAAAGAGTGTTTCCAAACTGCTGTATCAAAAGAAAGGTTGAACTCTGTAAGTAGAGAAAACACATCACAAAGAAGTTTCTGAGAATGCTTCTGTCTAGATTTTATATGAAGATATTCCCGTTTCCAACGAAATCTTCAAAGTTATCCAAATATCCACTTGCAGATTCTACAAAAAGAGTGTTTCCAAACTACTGTATCAACAGAAAGGTTCAACTCTGGTAACTGAGTACACACATCCCGATTAAGTTTCTGAGAATCTTTCTGTCTCTTTTTTATGGGAAGATATTTCTGTTTTCACCGTAGGCCTGAATTCGCTCAAAATGTCCACTTCCAGATACTACAGAAAGAGTGTTTCAAACCTGGGCTATGAAAGGGAATGTTCAGCTCTGTGACTTGAATGCAGACATCACAAAGCAGTTTCTGACAGTGCTTCTGTGTAGATTTTAGATGAAGATATTCCCGTTTCCAACGAAATCGTTAGAGCTATCCAAATATCCACTTACAGATTCTACAAAAAGAGAGTTTCCAAACTGCTCTATTTAAAGAAAGGTTGAACTCTGTTAGTTGAGGACGCACACCACAAAGAAGTTTCTGAGAATGCTTTTGTCTAGATTTTATATGAACATATTCCCGATTCCAACGAAATCTTTAGAGGTATCCAAATATCCACCTACAGATTCTACAAAAAGAGAGTATCCAAACTGCTGTATCAAAAGAAAGGTTGAACTCTGTTAGTTGAGGACACACATCACAAAGAAGTTTCGGAGAATGCTTCTGTCTTGATTTTATATGAAGATATTCCCGTTTCCAATGAAATTGTTAGAGGTATCCAAATATCCACTTACAGATTCTACAAAAAGAGTGTTTCCAAACTGATCTATCAAAAGAAAGGTGGAACTCGGTTAGTTGAAGACACACATCAAAAAGATGTTTCTGAGAATGCTTCTGTCTAGATTTTATTTGAAGATATTCCCGTTTCCAACGAAATCTTCACAGTTATCGAAATATCCACTTGCAGATTCTACAAAAAGAGTGTTTCCAAACTACAGTGTCAAAAGAAAGTTTGAACTCTGTTAGTGGAGGACACACATCACAATGAAGTTTCTGAGAATGCTTCTGTTTAGATTTTATATGAAGATATTCCCGTTTCCAACGAACTCTTCACAGTAATCCAAATATCCACTTGCCGATTCTACAAAAAGAGTGTTTCCAAACTGCTGTATCAAAAGAAAGGTTGAACTCTGTAAGTAGAGAAAACACATCACAAAGAAGTTTCTGAGAATGCTTCTGTCTAGATTTTATATGAAGATATTCCCGTTTCCAACGAAATCTTCAAAGTTATCCAAATATCCACTTGCAGATTCTACAAAAAGAGTGTTTCCAAACTACTGTATCAACAGAAAGGTTCAACTCTGGTAACTGAGTACACACATCCCGATTAAGTTTCTGAGAATCTTTCTGTCTCTTTTTTATGGGAAGATATTTCTGTTTTCACCGTAGGCCTGAATTCGCTCAAAATGTCCACTTCCAGATACTACAGAAAGAGTGTTTCAAACCTGGGCTATGAAAGGGAATGTTCAGCTCTGTGACTTGAATGCAGATATCACAAAGCAGTTTCTGACAGTGCTTCTGTGTAGATTTTAGATGAAGATATTCCCGTTTCCAACGAAATCGTTAGAGCTATCCAAATATCCACTTACAGATTCTACAAAAACAGAGTTTCCAAACTGCTCTATTTAAAGAAAGGTTGAACTCTGTTAGTTGAGGACGCACACCACAAGGAAGTTTCTGAGAATGCTTTTGTCTAGATTTTATATGAAGATATTCCCGTTTCCAACGAAATCTTTAGAGGTATCCAAATATCCACTTACAGATTCTACAAAAAGAGAGTATCCAAACTGCTGTATCAAAAGAATGGTTGAACTCTGTTAGTTGAGGACACTCATCACAAAGAAGCTTCTGAGAATGCTTCTGTCTAGATTTTATATGAAGATATTCCCGTTTCCAACGAAATCTTCACAGTTATCCAAATATCCACTTGCAGATTCTACCAAAAGGGGGTTTTCAAACTTCTGTATCAAAAGAAAGGTTGAACTCTGTTAGTTGAGGACACACATCACAAAGAAGTTTCGGAGAATGCTTCTGTCTAGATTTTATATGAAGATATTCCCGTTTCCAATGAAATTGTTAGAGGTATCCAAATATCCACTTACAGATTCTACAAAAAGAGTGTTTCCAAACTGCTCTATCAAAAGAAAGGTGGAACTCGGTTAGTTGAAGACACACATCAAAAAGATGTTTCTGAGAATGCTTCTGTCTAGATTTTATTTGAAGATATTCCCATTTCCAACGAAATCTTCACAGTTATCGAAATATCCACTTGCAGATTCTACAAAAAGAGTGTTTCCAAACTACAGTGTCAAAAGAAAGTTTGAACTCTGTTAGTGGAGGACACACATCACAATGAAGTTTCTGAGAATGCTTCTGTTTAGATTTTATATGAAGATATTCCCGTTTCCAATGAAATCTTCACTGTTATCCAAATATCCACTTGCAGATTCTTCTAAAAGAGGGTTTCCAAACTGCTGCATGAAAAGAAAGGTTGAACTCCTTTAGTTGAGGAAACTCATGTCAAAGAAGTTTCTGAGAATGCTTCCGTCTAGATTTTATATGAAGATATTCCCGTTTCCAACGAAATTTTCACAGTTATCCAAATATCCACTTGCAGATTCTACCAAAAGGGTGTTTCCAAACTGCTGTATCAAAAGAATGGTTGAGCTCCGTTAGTTGAGGACACTCATCACAAACAAGCTTTTGAGAATGCTTCTGTCTAGATTTTATATGAAGATATTCCCGTTTCCAACGAACTCTTCACAGTTATCCAAATATCCACTTGCCGATTCTACAAAAAGAGTGTTTCCAAACTGCTGTATCAAAAGAAAGGTTGAACTCTGTAAGTAGAGAAAACACATCACAAAGAAGTTTCTGAGAATGCTTCTGTCTAGATTTTATATGAAGATATTCCCGTTTCCAACGAAATCTTCAAAGTTATCCAAATATCCACTTGCAGATTCTACAAAAAGAGTGTTTCCAAACTACTGTATCAACAGAAAGGTTCAACTCTGGTAACTGAGTACACACATCCCGATTAAGTTTCTGAGAATCTTTCTGTCTCTTTTTTATGGGAAGATATTTCTGTTTTCACCGTAGGCCTGAATTCGCTCAAAATGTCCACTTCCAGATACTACAGAAAGAGTGTTTCAAACCTGGGCTATGAAAGGGAATGTTCAGCTCTGTGACTTGAATGCAGACATCACAAAGCAGTTTCTGACAGTGCTTCTGTGTAGATTTTAGATGAAGATATTCCCGTTTCCAACGAAATCGTTAGAGCTATCCAAATATCCACTTACAGATTCTACAAAAAGAGAGTTTCCAAACTGCTCTATTTAAAGAAAGGTTGAACTCTGTTAGTTGAGGACGCACACCACAAAGAAGTTTCTGAGAATGCTTTTGTCTAGATTTTATATGAACATATTCCCGTTTCCAACGAAATCTTTAGAGGTATCCAAATATCCACTTACAGATTCTACAAAAAGAGAGTATCCAAACTGCTGTATCAAAAGAAAGGTTGAACTCTGTTAGTTGAGGACACACATCACAAAGAAGTTTCGGAGAATGCTTCTGTCTTGATTTTATATGAAGATATTCCCGTTTCCAATGAAATTGTTAGAGGTATCCAAATATCCACTTACAGATTCTACAAAAAGAGTGTTTCCAAACTGCTCTATCAAAAGAAAGGTGGAACTCGGTTAGTTGAAGACACACATCAAAAAGATGTTTCTGAGAATGCTTCTGTCTAGATTTTATTTGAAGATATTCCCGTTTCCAACGAAATCTTCACAGTTATCGAAATATCCACTTGCAGATTCTACAAAAAGAGTGTTTCCAAACTACAGTGTCAAAAGAAAGTTTGAACTCTGTTAGTGGAGGACACACATCACAATGAAGTTTCTGAGAATGCTTCTGTTTAGATTTTATATGAAGATATTCCCGTTTCCAACGAACTCTTCACAGTAATCCAAATATCCACTTGCCGATTCTACAAAAAGAGTGTTTCCAAACTGCTGTATCAAAAGAAAGGTTGAACTCTGTAAGTAGAGAAAACACATCACAAAGAAGTTTCTGAGAATGCTTCTGTCTAGATTTTATATGAAGATATTCCCGTTTCCAACGAAATCTTCAAAGTTATCCAAATATCCACTTGCAGATTCTACAAAAAGAGTGTTTCCAAACTACTGTATCAACAGAAAGGTTCAACTCTGGTAACTGAGTACACACATCCCGATTAAGTTTCTGAGAATCTTTCTGTCTCTTTTTTATGGGAAGATATTTCAGTTTTCACCGTAGGCCTGAATTCGCTCAAAATGTCCACTTCCAGATACTACAGAAAGAGTGTTTCAAACCTGGGCTATGAAAGGGAATGTTCAGCTCTGTGACTTGAATGCAGATATCACAAAGCAGTTTCTGACAGTGCTTCTGTGTAGATTTTAGATGAAGATATTCCCGTTTCCAACGAAATCGTTAGAGCTATCCAAATATCCACTTACAGATTCTACAAAAAGAGAGTTTCCAAACTGCTCTATTTAAAGAAAGGTTGAACTCTGTTAGTTGAGGACGCACACCACAAGGAAGTTTCTGAGAATGCTTTTGTCTAGATTTTATATGAAGATATTCCCGTTTCCAACGAAATCTTTAGAGGTATCCAAATATCCACTTACAGATTCTACAAAAAGAGAGTATCCAAACTGCTGTATCAAAAGAATGGTTGAACTCTGTTAGTTGAGGACACTCATCACAAAGAAGCTTCTGAGAATGCTTCTGTCTAGATTTTATATGAAGATATTCCCGTTTCCAACGAAATCTTCACAGTTATCCAAATATCCACTTGCAGATTCTACCAAAAGGGGGTTTTCAAACTTCTGTATCAAAAGAAAGGTTGAACTCTGTTAGTTGAGGACACACATCACAAAGAAGTTTCGGAGAATGCTTCTGTCTAGATTTTATATGAAGATATTCCCGTTTCCAATGAAATTGTTAGAGGTATCCAAATATCCACTTACAGATTCTACAAAAAGAGTGTTTCCAAACTGCTCTATCAAAAGAAAGGTGGAACTCGGTTAGTTGAAGACACACATCAAAAAGATGTTTCTGAGAATGCTTCTGTCTAGATTTTATTTGAAGATATTCCCATTTCCAACGAAATCTTCACAGTTATCGAAATATCCACTTGCAGATTCTACAAAAAGAGTGTTTCCAAACTACAGTGTCAAAAGAAAGTTTGAACTCTGTTAGTGGAGGACACACATCACAATGAAGTTTCTGAGAATGCTTCTGTTTAGATTTTATATGAAGATATTCCCGTTTCCAATGAAATCTTCACTGTTATCCAAATATCCACTTGCAGATTCTTCTAAAAGAGGGTTTCCAAACTGCTGCATGAAAAGAAAGGTTGAACTCCTTTAGTTGAGGAAACTCATGTCAAAGAAGTTTCTGAGAATGCTTCCGTCTAGATTTTATATGAAGATATTCCCGTTTCCAACGAAATTTTCACAGTTATCCAAATATCCACTTGCAGATTCTACCAAAAGGGTGTTTCCAAACTGCTGTATCAAAAGAATGGTTGAGCTCCGTTAGTTGAGGACACTCATCACAAACAAGCTTTTGAGAATGCTTCTGTCTAGATTTTATATGAAGATATTCCCGTTTCCAATGAACTCTTCACAGTTACCCAAATATCCACTTGCCGATTCTACAAAAAGAGTGTTTCCAAACTGCTGTATCAAAAGAAAGGTTGAACTCTGTAAGTAGATAAAACACATCACAAAGAAGTTTCTGAGAATGCTTCTGTCTAGATTTTATATGAAGATATTCCCGTTTCCAACGAAATCTTCAAAGTTATCCAAATATCCACTTGCAGATTCTACAAAAAGAGTGTTTCCAAACTACTGTATCAACAGAAAGGTTCAACCCTGGTAACTGAGTACACACATCCCGATTAAGTTTCTGAGAATCTTTCTGTCTCTTTTTTATGGGAAGATATTTCTGTTTTCACCGTAGGCCTGAATTCGCTCAAAATGTCCACTTCCAGATACTACAGAAAGAGTGTTTCAAACCTGGGCTATGAAAGGGAATGTTCAGCTCTGTGACTTGAATGCAGATATCACAAAGCAGTTTCTGACAGTGCTTCTGTGTAGATTTTAGATGAAGATATTCCCGTTTCCAACGAAATCGTTAGAGCTATCCAAATATCCACTTACAGATTCTACAAAAAGAGAGTTTCCAAACTGCTCTATTTAAAGAAAGGTTGAACTCTGTTAGTTGAGGACGCACACCACAAAGAAGTTTCTGAGAATGCTTTTGTCTAGATTTTATATGAAGATATTCCCGTTTCCAACGAAATCTTTAGAGGTATCCAAATATCCAATTACAGATTCTACAAAAAGAGAGTATCCAAACTGCTGTATCAAAAGAATGGTTGAACTCTGTTAGTTGAGGACACTCATCACAAAGAAGCTTCTGAGAATGCTTCTGTCTAGATTTTATATGAAGATATTCCCGTTTCCAATGAAATTGTTAGAGGTATCCAAATATCCACTTACAGATTCTACAAAAAGAGTGTTTCCAAACTGCTCTATCAAAAGAAAGGTGGAACTCGGTTAGTTGAAGACACACATCAAAAAGATGTTTCTGAGAATGCTTCTGTCTAGATTTTATTTGAAGATATTCCCATATCCAACGAAATCTTCACAGTTTTCGAAATATCCACTTGCAGATTCTACGAAAAGAGTGTTTCCAAACTACAGTGTCAAAAGAAAGTTTGAACTCTGTTAGTGGAGGACACACATCACAATGAAGTTTCTGAGAATGCTTCTGTTTAGATTTTATATGAAGATATTCCCGTTTCCAACGAAATCTTCAAAGTTATCCAAATATCCACTTGCAGATTCTACAAAAAGAGTGTTTCCAAACTACTGTATCAACAGAAAGGTTCAACTCTGGTAACTGAGTACACACATCCCGATTAAGTTTCTGAGAATCTTTCTGTCTCTTTTTTATGGGAAGATATTTCTGTTTTCACCGTAGTCCTGAATTCGCTCAAAATGTCCACTTCCAGATACTACAGAAAGAGTGTTTCAAACCTGGGCTATGAAAGGGAATGTTCAGCTCTGTGACTTGAATGCAGATATCACAAAGCAGTTTCTGACAGTGCTTCTGTGTAGATTTTAGATGAAGATATTCCCGTTTCCAACGAAATCGTTAGAGCTATCCAAATATCCACTTACAGATTCTACAAAAAGAGAGTTTCCAAACTGCTCTATTTAAAGAAAGGTTGAACTCTGTTAGTTGAGGACGCACACCACAAAGAAGTTTCTGAGAATGCTTTTGTCTAGATTTTATATGAAGATATTCCCGTTTCCAACGAAATCTTTAGAGGTATCCAAATATCCACTTACAGATTCTACAAAAAGAGAGTATCCAAACTGCTGTATCAAAAGAATGGTTGAACTCTGTTAGTTGAGTACACTCATCACAAAGAAGCTTCTGAGAATGCTTCTGTCTAGATTTTATATGAAGATATTCCCGTTTCCAACGAAATCTTCACAGTTATCCAAATATCCACTTGCAGATTCTACCAAAAGGGGGTTTTCAAACTTCTGTATCAAAAGAAAGGTTGAACTCTGTTAGTTGAGGACACACATCACAAAGAAGTTTCGGAGAATGCTTCTGTCTAGATTTTATATGAAGATATTCCCGTTTCCAATGAAATTGTTAGAGGTATCCAAATATCCACTTACAGATTCTACAAAAAGAGTGTTTCCAAACTGCTCTATCAAAAGAAAGGTGGAACTCGGTTAGTTGAAGACACACATCAAAAAGATGTTTCTGAGAATGCTTCTGTCTAGATTTTATTTGAAGATATTCCCATTTCCAACGAAATCTTCACAGTTATCGAAATATCCACTTGCAGATTCTACAAAAAGAGTGTTTCCAAACTACAGTGTCAAAAGAAAGTTTGAACTCTGTTAGTGGAGGACACACATCACAATGAAGTTTCTGAGAATGCTTCTGTTTAAATTTTATATGAAGATATTCCCGTTTCCAATGAAATCTTAACTGTTATCCAAATATCCACTTGCAGATTCTTCTAAAAGAGGGTTTCCAAACTGCTGCATGAAAAGAAAGGTTGAACTCCTTTAGTTGAGGAAACTCATGTCAAAGAAGTTTCTGAGAATGCTTCCGTCTAGATTTTATATGAAGATATTCCCGTTTCCAACGAAATTTTCACAGTTATCCAAATATCCACTTGCAGATTCTACCAAAAGAGTGTTTCCAAACTGCTGTATCAAAAGAATGGTTGAGCTCCGTTAGTTGAGGACACTCATCACAAACAAGCTTTTGAGAATGCTTCTGTCTAGATTTTATATGAAGATATTCCCGTTTCCAACGAACTCTTCACAGTCATCCAAATATCCACTTGCCGATTCTACAAAAAGAGTGTTTCCAAACTGCTGTATCAAAAGAAAGGTTGAACTCTGTAAGTAGAGAAAACACATAACAAAGAAGTTTCTGAGAATGCTTCTGTCTAGATTTTATATGAAGATATTCCCGTTTCCAACGAAATCTTCAAAGTTATCCAAATATCCACTTGCAGATTCTACAAAAAGAGTGTTTCCAAACTACTGTATCAACAGAAAGGTTCAACTCTGGTAACTGAGTACACACATCCCGATTAAGTTTCTGAGAATCTTTCTGTCTCTTTTTTATCGGAAGATATTTCTGTTTTCACCGTAGGCCTGAATTCGCTCAAATTGTCCACTTCCAGATACTACAGAAAGTGTGTTTCAAACCTGGGCTATGAAAGGGAATGTTCAGCTTTGTGACTTGAATGCAGATATCACAAAGCAGTTTCTGACAGTGCTTCTGTGTAGATTTTAGATGAAGATATTCCCGTTTCCAACGAAATCGTTAGAGCTATCCAAATATCCACTTACAGATTCTACAAAAAGAGAGTTTCCAAACTGCTCTATTTAAAGAAAGGTTGAACTCTGTTAGTTGAGGACGCACACCACAAAGAAGTTTCTGAGAATGCTTTTGTCTAGATTTTATATGAAGATATTCCCGTTTCCAACGAAATCTTTAGAGGTAACCAAATATCCACTTACAGATTCTACAAAAAGAGAGTATCCAAACTGCTGTATCAAAAGAATGGTTGAACTCTGTTAGTTGAGGACACTCATCACAAAGAAGCTTCTGAGAATGCTTCTGTCTAGATTTTATATGAAGATATTCCCGTTTCCAACGAAATCTTCACAGTTATCCAAATATCCACTTGCAGATTCTACCAAAACGGGGTTTTCAAACTTCTGTATCAAAAGAAAGGTTGAACTCTGTTAGCTGAGGACACACATCACAAAGAAGTTTCGAAGAATGCTTCTTTCTAGATTTTATATGAAGTTATTCCCGTTTCCAATGAAATTGTTAGAGGTATCCAAATATCCACTTACAGATTCTACAAAAAGACTGTTTCCAAACTGCTCTATCAAAAGAAAGGTGGAACTCGGTTAATTGAAGACACACATAAAAAGATGTTTCTGAGAATGCTTCTGTCTAGATTTTATTTGAAGATATTCCCATTTCCAACGAAATCTTCACAGTTATCGAAATATCCACTTGCAGATTCTACAAAAAGAGTGTTTCCAAACTACAGTGTCAAAAGAAAGTTTGAACTCTGTTAGTGGAGGACACACATCACAATGAAGTTTCTGAGAATGCTTCTGTTTAGATTTTATATGAAGATATTCCCGTTTCCAACGAAATCTTCACTGTTATCCAAATATCCACTTGCAGATTCTTCTAAAAGAGGGTTTCCAAACTGCTGTATGAAAAGAAAGGTTGAACTCCTTTAGTTGAGGAAACTCATGTCAAAGAAGTTTCTGAGAATGCTTCCGTCTAGATTTTATATGAAGATATTCCCGTTTCCAACGAAATTTTCACAGTTATCCAAATATCCACTTGCAGATTCTACCAAAAGAGTGTTTCCAAACTGCTGTATCAAAAGAATGGTTGAGCTCCGTTAGTTGAGGACACTCATCACAAACAAGCTTTTGAGAATGCTTCTGTCTAGATTTTATATGAAGATATTCCCGTTTCCAACGAACTCTTCACAGTTATCCAAATATCCACTTGCAGATTCTACCAAAAGAGTGTTTCCAAACTGCTGTATCAAAAGAAAGGTTGAACTCTGTAAGTAGAGAAAACATATCACAAAGAAGTTTCTGAGAATGCTTCTGTCTAGATTTTATATGAAGATATTCCCGTTTCCAACGAAATCTTCAAAGTTATCCAAATATCCACTTGCAGATTCTACAAAAAGAGTGTTTCCAAACTACTGTATCAACAGAAAGGTTCAACTCTGGTAACTGAGTACACACATCCCGATTAAGTTTCTGAGAATCTTTCTGTCTCTTTTTTATGGGAAGATATTTCTGTTTTCACCGTAGGCCTGAATTCGCTCAAAATGTCCACTTCCAGATACTACAGAAAGAGTGTTTCAAACCTGGGCTATGAAAGGGAATGTTCAGCTCTGTGACTTGAATGCAGATATCACAAAGCAGTTTCTGACAGTGCTTCTGTGTAGATTTTAGATGAAGATATTCCCGTTTCCAACGAAATCGTTAGAGCTATCCAAATATCCACTTACAGATTCTACAAAAAGAGAGTTTCCAAACTGCTCTATTTAAAGAAAGGTTGAACTCTGTTAGTTGAGGACACACACCACAAAGAAGTTTCTGAGAATGCTTTTGTCTAGATTTTATATGAAGATATTCCCGTTTCCAACGAAATCTTTAGAGGTATCCAAATATCCACTTACAGATTCTACAAAAAGAGAGTATCCAAACTGCTGTATCAAAAGAATGGTTGAACTCTGTTAGTTGAGTACACTCATCACAAAGAAGCTTCTGAGAATGCTTCTGTCTAGATTTTATATGAAGATATTCCCGTTTCCAACGAAATCTTCACAGTTATCCAAATATCCACTTGCAGATTCTACCAAAAGGGGGTTTTCAAACTTCTGTTTCAAAAGAAAGGTTGAACTCTGTTAGTTGAGGACACACATCACAAAGAAGTTTCGGAGAATGCTTCTGTCTAGATTTTATATGAAGATATTCCCGTTTCCAATGAAATTGTTAGAGGTATCCAAATATCCACTTACAGATTCTACAAAAAGAGTGTTTCCAAACTGCTCTATCAAAAGAAAGGTGGAACTCGGTTAGTTGAAGACACACATCAAAAAGATGTTTCTGAGAATGCTTCTGTCTAGATTTTATTTGAAGATATTCCCATTTCCAACGAAATCTTCACAGTTATCCAAATATCCACTTGCAGATTCTACAAAAAGAGTGTTTCCAAACTACAGTGTCAAAAGAAAGTTTGAACTCTGTTAGTGGAGGACACACATCACAATGAAGTTTCTGAGAATGCTTCTGTTTAGATTTTATATGAAGATATTCCCGTTTCCAACGAAATCTTCACTGTTATCCAAATATCCACTTGCAGATTCTTCTAAAAGAGGGTTTCCAAACTGCTGTATGAAAAGAAAGGTTGAACTCCTTTAGTTGAGGAAACTCATGTCAAAGAAGTTTCTGAGAATGCTTCCATCTAGATTTTATATGAAGATATTCCCGTTTCCAACGAAATTTTCACAGTTATCCAAATATCCACTTGCAGATTCTACCAAAAGAGTGTTTCCAAACTGCTGTATCAAAAGAATGGTTGAGCTCCGTTAGTTGAGGACACTCATCACAAACAAGCTTTTGAGAATGCTTCTGTCTAGATTTTATATGAAGAGATTCCCGTTTCCAACGAACTCTTCACAGTCATCCAAATATCCCCATGCCGATTCTACAAAAAGTGTGTTTCCAAACTGCTGTATCAAAAGAAAGGTTGAACTCTGTAAGTAGAGAAAACACATCACAAAGAAGTTTCTGAGAATGCTTCTGTCTAGATTTTATATGAAGATATTCCCGTTTCCAATGAAATCTTCAAAGTTATCCAAATATCCACTTGCAGATTCTACAAAAAGAGTGTTTCCAAACTACTGTATCAACAGAAAGGTTCAACTCTGGTAACTGAGTACACACATCCCGATTAAGTTTCTGAGAATCTTTCTGTCTCTTTTTTATCGGAAGATATTTCTGTTTTCACCGTAGGCCTGAATTCTCTCAAATTGTCCACTTCCAGATACTACAGAAAGAGTGTTTCAAACCTGGGCTATGAAAGGGAATGTTCAGCTTTGTGACTTGAATGCAGATATCACAAAGCAGTTTCTGACAGTGCTTCTGTGTAGATTTTAGATGAAGATATTCCCGTTTCCAACGAAATCGTTAGAGCTATCCAAATATCCACTTACAGATTCTACAAAAAGAGAGTTTCCAAACTGCTCTATTTAAAGAAAGGTTGAACTCTGTTAGTTGAGGACGCACACCACAAGGAAGTTTCTGAGAATGCTTTTGTCTAGATTTTATATGAAGATATTCCCGTTTCCAACGAAATCTTTAGAGGTATCCAAATATCCACTTACAGATTCTACAAAAAGAGAGTATCCAAACTGCTGTATCAAAAGAATGGTTGAACTCTGTTAGTTGAGGACACTCATCACAAAGAAGCTTCTGAGAATGCTTCTGTCTAGATTTTATATGAAGATATTCCCGTTTCCAACGAAATCTTCACAGTTATCCAAATATCCACTTGCAGATTCTACCAAAACGGGGTTTTCAAACTTCTGTATCAAAAGAAAGGTTGAACTCTGTTAGTTGAGGACACACATCACAAAGAAGTTTCGAAGAATGCTTCTGTCTAGATTTTATATGAAGTTATTCCCGTTTCCAATGAAATTGTTAGAGGTATCCAAATATCCACTTACAGATTCTACAAAAAGACTGTTTCCAAACTGCTCTATCAAAAGAAAGGTGGAACTCGGTTAATTGAAGACACACATAAAAAGATGTTTCTGAGAATGCTTCTGTCTAGATTTTATTTGAAGATATTCCCATTTCCAACGAAATCTTCACAGTTATCGAAATATCCACTTGCAGATTCTACAAAAAGAGTGTTTCCAAACTACAGTGTCAAAAGAAAGTTTGAACTCTGTTAGTGGAGGACACACATCACAATGAAGTTTCTGAGAATGCTTCTGTTTAGATTTTATATGAAGATATTCCCGTTTCCAACGAAATCTTCACTGTTATCCAATTATCCACTTGCAGATTCTTCTAAAAGAGGGTTTCCAAACTGCTGTATGAAAAGAAAGGTTGAACTCCTTTAGTTGAGGAAACTCATGTCAAAGAAGTTTCTGAGAATGCTTCCGTCTAGATTTTATATGAAGATATTCCCGTTTCCAACGAAATTTTCACAGTTACCCAAATATCCACTTGCAGATTCTACCAAAAGAGTGTTTCCAAACTGCTGTATCAAAAGAATGGTTGAGCTCCGTTAGTTGAGGACACTCATCACAAACAAGCTTTTGAGAATGCTTCTGTCTAGATTTTATATGAAGATATTCCCGTTTCCAGCGAACTCTTCACAGTTATCCAAATATCCACTTGCCGATTCTACAAAAAGAGTGTTTACAAACTGCTGTATCAAAAGAAAGGTTGAACTCTGTAAGTAGAGAAAACACATCAAAAAGAAGTTTCTGAGAATGCTTCTGTCTAGATTTTATATGAAGATATTCCCGTTTCCAACGAAATCTTCAAAGTTATCCAAATATCCACTTGCAGATTCTACAAAAAGAGTGTTTCCAAACTACTGTATCAACAGAAAGGTTCAACTCTGGTAACTGAGTACACACATCCCGATTAAGTTTCTGAGAATCTTTCTGTCTCTTTTTTATGGGAAGATATTTCTGTTTTCACCGTAGGCCTGAATTCGCTCAAAATGTCCACTTCCAGATACTACAGAAAGAGTGTTTCAAACCTGGGCTATGAAAGGGAATGTTCAGCTCTGTGACTTGAATGCAGATATCACAAAGCAGTTTCTGACAGTGCTTCTGTGTAGATTTTAGATGAAGATATTCCCGTTTCCAACGAAATCGTTAGAGCTATCCAAATATCAACTTACAGATTCTACAAAAAGAGAGTTTCCAAACTGCTCTATTTAAAGAAAGGTTGAACTCTGTTAGTTGAGGACGCACACCACAAAGAAGTTTCTGAGAATGCTTTTGTCTAGATTTTATATGAAGATATTCCCATTTCCAACGAAATCTTTAGAGGTATCCAAATATCCACTTACAGATTCTACAAAAAGAGAGTATCCAAACTGCTGTATCAAAAGAATGGTTGAACTCTGTTAGTTGAGGACACTCATCACAAAGAAGCTTCTGAGAATGCTTCTGTCTAGATTTTATATGAAGATATTCCCGTTTCCAACGAAATCTTCACAGTTATCCAAATATCCACTTGCAGATTCTACCAAAAGGGGGTTTTCAAACTTCTGTATCAAAAGAAAGGTTGAACTCTGTTAGTTGAGGACACACATCACAAAGAAGTTTCGGAGAATGCTTCTGTCTAGATTTTATATGAAGATATTCCCGTTTCCAATGAAATTGTTAGAGGTATCCAAATATCCACTTACAGATTCTACAAAAAGAGTGTTTCCAAACTGCTCTATCAAAAGAAAGGTGGAACTCGGTTAGTTGAAGACACACATCAAAAAGATGTTTCTGAGAATGCTTCTGTCTAGATTTTATTTGAAGATATTCCCATTTCCAACGAAATCTTCACAGTTTTTGAAATATCCACTTGCAGATTCTACAAAAAGAGTGTTTCCAAACTACAGTGTCAAAAGAAAGTTTGAACTCCGTTAGTGGAGGACACACATCACAATGAAGTTTCTGAGAATGCTTCTGTTTAGATTTTATATGAAGATATTCCCGTTTCCAACGAACTCTTCACAGTAATACAAATATCCACTTGCCGATTCTACAAAAAGAGTGTTTCCAAACTGCTGTATCAAAAGAAAGGTTGAACTCTGTGAGTAGAGAAAACACATCACAAAGAAGTTTCTGAGAATGCTTCTGTCTAGATTTTATATGAAGATATTCCCGTTTCCAACGAAATCTTCAAAGTTATCCAAATATCCACTTGCAGATTCTACAAAAAGAGTGTTTCCAAACTACTGTATCAACAGAAAGGTTCAACTCTGGTAACTGAGTACACACATCCCGATTAAGTTTCTGAGAATCTTTCTGTCTCTTTCTTATGGGAAGATATTTCTGTTTTCACCGTAGGCCTGAATTCGCTCAAAATGTCCACTTCCAGATACTACAGAAACAGTGTTTCAAACCTGGGCTATGAAAGGGAATGTTCAGCTCTGTGACTTGAATGCAGATATCACAAAGCAGTTTCTGACAGTGCTTCTGTGTAGATTTTAGATGAAGATATTCCCGTTTCCAACGAAATCGTTAGAGCTATCCAAATATCCACTTACAGATTCTACAAAAAGAGAGTTTCCAAACTGCTCTATTTAAAGAAAGGTTGAACTCTGTTAGTTGAGGACGCACACCACAAGGAAGTTTCTGAGAATGCTTTTGTCTAGATTTTATATGAAGATATTCCCGTTTCCAACGAAATCTTTAGAGGTATCCAAATATCCACTTACAGATTCTACAAAAAGAGAGTATCCAAACTGCTGTATCAAAAGAATGGTTGAACTCTGTTAGTTGAGGACACTCATCACAAAGAAGCTTCTGAGAATGCTTCTGTCTAGATTTTATATGAAGATATTCCCGTTTCCAACGAAATCTTCACAGTTATCCAAATATCCACTTACAGATTCTACAAAAAGAGAGTTTCCAAACTGCTCTATTTAAAGAAAGGCTGAACTCTGTTAGTTGAGGACGCACACCACAAAGAAGTTTCTGAGAATGCTTTTGTCTAGATTTTATATGAAGATATTCCCGTTTCCAACGAAATCTTTAGAGGTATCCAAATATCCACTTACAGATTCTACAAAAAGAGAGTATCCAAACTGCTGTATGAAAAGAAAGGTTGAACTCTGTTAGTTGAGGACACACATCACAAAGAAGTTTCGGAGAATGCTTCTGTCTAGATTTTATATGAAGGTATTCCCGTTTCCAATGAAATTGTTAGAGGTATCCAAATATCCACTTACAGATTCTACAAAAAGAGTGTTTCCAAACTGCTCTATCAAAAGAAAGGTGGAACTCTGTTAGTTGAAGACACACATCAAAAAGATGTTTCTGAGAATGCTTCTGTCTAGATTTTATTTGAAGATATTCCCATTTCCAACGAAATCTTCACAGTTATCGAAATATCCACTTGCAGATTCTACAAAAAGAGTGTTTCCAAACTACAGTGTCAAAAGAAAGTTTGAATTCTGTTAGTGGAGGACACACATCACAATGAAGTTTCTGAGAATGCTTCTGTTTAGATTTTATATGAAGATATTCCCGTTTCCAACGAAATCTTCACTGTTATCCAAATATCCACTTGCAGATTCTTCTAAAAGAGGGTTTCCAAACTGCTGTATGAAAAGAAAGGTTGAACTCCTTTAGTTGAGGAAACTCATGTCAAAGAAGTTTCTGAGAATGCTTCCGTCTTGATTTTATATGAAGATATTCCCGTTTCCAATGAAATTTTCAGTTACCCAAATATCCACTTGCAGATTCTACCAAAAGAGTGTTTCCAAACTGCTGTATCAAAAGAATGGTTGAGCTCCGTTAGTTGAGGACACTCATCACAAACAAGCTTTTGAGAATGCTTCTGTCTAGATTTTATATGAAGATATTCCCGTTTCCAACGAACTCTTCACAGTTATCCAAATATCCACTTGCCGATTCTACAAAAAGAGTGTTTCCAAACTGCTGTATCAAAAGAAAGGTTGAACTCTGTAAGTAGAGAAAACACATCACAAAGAAGTTTCTGAGAATGCTTCTGTCTAGATTTTATATGAATATATTCCCGTATCCAACGAAATCTTCAAAGTTATCCAAATATCCACTTGCAGATTCTACAAAAAGAGTGTTTCCAAACTGCTGTATCAAAAGAAAGGTTGAACTCTGTAAGTAGAGGAAACACATCACAAAGAAGTTTCTGAGAATGCTTCTGTCTAGATTTTATATGAAGATATTCCCGTTTCCAACGAAATCTTCAAAGTTATCCAAATATCCACTTGCAGATTCTACAAAAAGAGTGTTTCCAAACTACTGTATCAACAGAAAGGTTTAACTCTGGTAACTGAGTACACACATCCCGATTAAGTTTCTGAGAATCTTTCTGTCTCTTTTTTATCGGAAGATATTTCTGTTTTCACCGTAGGCCTGAATTCGCTCAAATTGTCCACTTCCAGATACGACAGAAAGAGTGTTTCAAACCTGGGCTATGAAAGGGAATGTTCAGCTTTGTGACTTGAATGCAGATATCACAAAGCAGTTTCTGACAGTGCTTCTGTGTAGATTTTACATGAAGATATTTCCGTTTCCAACGAAATCGTTACAGCTATCCAAATATCCACTTACAGATTCTACAAAAAGAGAGTTTCCAAACTGCTCTATTTAAAGAAAGGTTGAACTCTGTTAGTTGAGGACGCACACCACAAAGAAGTTTCTGAGAATGCTTTTGTCTAGATTTTATATGAAGATATTCCCGTTTCCAACGAAATCTTTAGAGGTATCCAAATATCCACTTACAGATTCTACAAAAAGAGAGTATCCAAACTGCTGTATCAAAAGAATGGTTGAACTCTGTTAGTTGAGGACACTCATCACAAAGAAGCTTCTGAGAATGCTTCTGTCTAGATTTTATATGAAGATATTCCCGTTTCCAACGAAATCTTCACAGTTATCCAAATATCCACTTGCAGATTCTACCAAAACGGGGTTTTCAAACTTCTGTATCAAAAGAAAGGTTGAACTCTGTTAGTTGAGGACACACATCACAAAGAAGTTTCGAAGAATGCTTCTGTCTAGATTTTATATGAAGTTATTCCCGTTTCCAATGAAATTGTTAGAGGTATCCAAATATCCACTTACAGATTCTACAAAAAGAGTGTTTCCAAACTGCTCTATCAAAAGAAAGGTGGAACTCGGTTAATTGAAGACACACATAAAAAGATGTTTCTGAGAATGCTTCTGTCTAGATTTTATTTGAAGATATTCCCATTTCCAACGAAATCTTCACAGTTATCGAAATATCCACTTGCAGATTCTACAAAAAGAGTGTTTCCAAACTACAGTGTCAAAAGAAAGTTTGAACTCTGTTAGTGGAGGACACACATCACAATGAAGTTTCTGAGAATGCTTCTGTTTAGATTTTATATGAAGATATTCCCGTTTCCAACGAAATCTTCACTGTTTTCCAAATATCCACTTGCAGATTCTTCTAAAAGAGGGTTTCCAAACTGCTGTATGAAAAGAAAGGTTGAACTCCTTTAGTTGAGGAAACTCATGTCAAAGAAGTTTCTGAGAATGCTTCCGTCTAGATTTTATATGAAGATATTCCCGTTTCCAACGAAATTTTCACAGTTATCCAAATATCCACTTGCAGATTCTACCAAAAGAGTGTTTCCAAACTGCTGTATCAAAAGAATGGTTGAGCTCCGTTAGTTGAGGACACTCATCACAAACAAGCTTTTGAGAATGCTTCTGTCTAGATTTTATATGAAGATATTCCCGTTTCCAACGAACTCTTCACAGTTATCCAAATATCCACTTGCCGATTCTACAAAAAGAGTGTTTCCAAACTGCTGTATCAAAAGAAAGGTTGAACTCTGTAAGTAGAGAAAACACATCACAAAGAAGTTTCTGAGAATGCTTCTGTCTAGATTTTATATGAAGATATTCCCGTTTCCAACGAAATCTTCAAAGTTATCCAAATATCCACTTGCAGATTCTACAAAAAGAGTGTTTCAAACTACTGTATCAACAGAAAGGTTCAACTCTGGTAACTGAGTACACACATCCCGATTAAGTTTCTGAGAATCTTTCTGTCTCTTTTTTATGGGAAGATATTTCTGTTTTCACCGTAGGCCTGAATTCGCTCAAAATGTCCACTTCCAGATACTACAGAAAGAGTGTTTCAAACCTGGGCTATGAAAGGGAATGTTCAGCTCTGTGACTTGAATGCAGATATCACAAAGCAGTTTCTGACAGTGCTTCTGTGTAGATTTTAGATGAAGATATTCCCGTTTCCAACGAAATCGTTAGAGCTATGCAAATATCCACTTACAGATTCTACAAAAAGAGAGTTTCCAAACCGCTCTATTTAAAGAAAGGTTGAACTCTGCTAGCTGAGGATGCACACCACAAGGAAGTTTCTGAGAATGCTTTTGTCTAGATTTTATATGAAGATATTCCCGTTTCCAACGAAATCTTTAGAGGTATCCAAATATCCACTTACAGATTCTACAAAAAGAGAGTATCCAAACTGCTGTATCAAAAGAATGGTTGAACTCTGCTAGTTGAGGACACTCATCACAAAGAAGCTTCTGAGAATGCTTCTGTCTAGATTTTATATGAAGATATTCCCGTTTCCAACGAAATCTTCACAGTTATCCAAATATCCACTTGCAGATTCTACCAAAAGGGGGTTTTCAAACTTCTGTATCAAAAGAAAGGTTGAACTCTGTTAGTTGAGGACACACATCACAAAGAAGTTTCGAAGAATGCTTCTGTCTAGATTTTCTATGAAGATATTCCCGTTTCCAATGAAATTGTTAGAGGTATCCAAATATCCACTTACAGATTCTACAAAAAGACTGTTTCCAAACTGCTCTATCAAAAGAAAGGTGGAACTCGGTTAGTTGAAGACACACATCAAAAAAATGTTTCTGAGAATGCTTCTGTCTAGATTTTATATGAAGATATTCCCGTTTCCAACGAACTCTTCACACTTATCGAAATATCCACTTGCAGATTCTACAAAAGGAGTGTTTCCAAACTGCTGTATCAAAAGAAAGGTTGAACTCTGTAAGTAGAGAAAACACATCACAAAGAAGTTTCTGAGAATGCTTCTGTCTAGATTTTATATGAAGATATTCCCGTTTCCAACGAAATCTTCAAAGTTATCCAAATATCCACTTGCAGATTCTACAAAAAGAGTGTTTCCAAACTACTGTATGAAAAGAAAGGTTGAACTCCTTTAGTTGAGGAAACTCATGCCAAAGAAGTTTCTGAGAATGCTTCCGTCTAGATTTTATATGAAGATATTCCCGTTTCCAACGAAATTTTCACAGTTACCCAAATATCCACTTGCAGATTCTACCAAAAGAGTGTTTCCAAACTGCTGTATCAAAAGAATGGTTGAGCTCCGTTAGTTGAGGACACTCATCACAAACAAGCTTTTGAGAATGCTTCTGTCTAGATTTTATATGAAGATATTCCCGTTTCCAACGAACTCTTCACAGTTATCCAAATATCCACTTGCCGATTCTACAAAAAGAGTGTTTACAAACTGCTGTATCAAAAGAAAGGTTGAACTCTGTAAGTAGAGAAAACACATCACAAAGAAGTTTGTGAGAATGCTTCTGTCTAGATTTTATATGAAGATATTCCCGTTTCCAACGAAATCTTCAAAGTTATCCAAATATCCACTTGCAGATTCTACAAAAAGAGTGTTTCCAAACTACTGTATCAACAGAAAGGTTCAACTCTGGTAACTGAGTACACACATCCCGATTAAGTTTCTGAGAATCTTTCTGTCTCTTTTTTATGGGAAGATATTTCTGTTTTCACCGTAGGCCTGAATTCGCTCAAAATGTCCACTTCCAGATACTACAGAAAGAGTGTTTCAAACCTGGGCTATGAAAGGGAATGTTCAGCTCTGTGACTTGAATGCAGATATCACAAAGCAGTTTCTGACAGTGCTTCTGTGTAGATTTTAGATGAAGATATTCCCGTTTCCAACGAAATCGTTAGAGCTATCCAAATATCCACTTACAGATTCTACAAAAAGAGAGTTTCCAAACTGCTCTATTTAAAGAAAGGTTGAACTCTGTTAGTTGAGGACGCACACCACAAGGAAGTTTCTGAGAATGCTTTTGTCTAGATTTTATATGAAGATATTCCCGTTTCCAACGAAATCTTCAAAGTTATCCAAATATCCACTTGCAGATTCTACAAAAAGAGAGTATCCAAACTGCTGTATCAAAAGAAAGGTTGAACTCTGTTAGTTGAGGACACACATCACAAAGAAGTTTCGGAGAATGCTTCTGTCTAGATTTTATATGAAGATATTCCCGTTTCCAATGAAATTGTTAGAGGTATCCAAATATCCACTTACAGATTCTACAACAAGAGTGTTTCCAAACTGCTCTATCAAAAGAAATGTGGAACTCGGTTAGTGGAAGACACACATCAAAAAGATGTTTCTGAGAATGCTTCTGTCTAGATTTTATTTGAAGATATTCCCATTTCCAACGAAATCTTCACAGTTTTCGTAATATCCACTTGCAGATTCTACATAAAGAGTGTTTCCAAACTACAGTGTCAAAAGAAAGTTTGAACTCTGTTAGTGGAGGACACACATCACAATGAAGTTTCTGAGAATGCTTCTGTTTAGATTTTATATGAAGATATTCCCGTTTCCAACGAACTCTTCACAGTAATCCAAATATCCACTTGCCGATTCTACAAAAAGAGTGTTTCCAAACTGCTGTATCAAAAGAAAGGTTGAACTCTGTAAGTAGAGAAAACACATCACAAAGAAGTTTGTGAGAATGCTTCTGTCTAGATTTTATATGAAGATATTCCCGTTTCCAACGAAATCTTCAAAGTTATCCAAATATCCACTTGCAGATTCTACAAAAAGAGTGTTTCCAAACTACCGTATCAACAGAAAGGTTCAACTCTGGTAACTGAGTACACACATCCCGATTAAGTTTCTGAGAATCTTTCTGTCTCTTTTTTATGGGAAGATATTTCTGTTTTCACCGTAGGCCTGAATTCGCTCAAAATGTCCACTTCCAGATAGTACAGAAAGAGTGTTTCAAACCTGGGCTATGAAAGGGAATGTTCAGCTCTGTGACTTGAATGCAGATATCACAAAGCAGTTTCTGACAGTGCTTCTGTGTAGATTTTAGATGAAGATATTCCCGTTTCCAACGAAATCGTTAGAGCTATCCAAATATCCACTTACAGATTCTACAAAAAGAGAGTTTCCAAACTGCTCTATTTAAAGAAAGGTTGAACTCTGTTAGTTGAGGACGCACACCACAAGGAAGTTTCTGAGAATGCTTTTGTCTAGATTTTATATGAAGATATTCCCGTTTCCAACGAAATCTTTAGAGGTATCCAAATATCCACTTACAGATTCTACAAAAAGAGAGTATCCAAACTGCTGTATCAAAAGAATGGTTGAACTCTGTTAGTTGAGGACACTCATCACAAAGAAGCTTCTGAGAATGCTTCTGTCTAGATTTTATATGAAGATATTCCCGTTTCCAACGAAATATTCACAGTTATCCAAATATCCACTTGCAGATTCTACCAAAAGGGGGTTTTCAAACTTCTGTATCAAAAGAAAGGTTGAACTCTGTTAGTTGAGGACACACATCACAAAGAAGTTTCGGAGAATGCTTCTGTCTAGATTTTATATGAAGATATTCCCGTTTCCAATGAAATTGTTAGAGGTATCCAAATATCCACTTACAGATTCTACAAAAAGAGTGTTTCCAAACTGCTCTATCAAAGGAAAGGTGGAACTCGGTTAGTTGAAGACACACATCAAAAAGATGTTTCTGAGAATGCTTCTGTCTAGATTTTATTTGAAGATATTCCCATTTCCAACGAAATCTTCACAGTTATCCAAATATCCACTTGCAGATTCTACAAAAAGACTGTTTCCAAACTACAGTGTCAAAAGAAAGTTTGAACTCTGTTAGTGGAGGACACACATCACAATGAAGTTTCTGAGAATGCTTCTGTTTAGATTTTATATGAAGATATTCCCGTTTCCAATGAAATCTTCACTGTTATCCAAATATCCACTTGCAGATACTTCTAAAAGAGGCTTTCCAAACTGCTGCATGAAAAGAAGGGTTGAACTCCTTTAGTTGAGGAAACTCATGTCAAAGAAGTTTCTGAGAATGCTTCCGTCTAGATTTTATATGAAGATATTCCCGTTTCCAACGAAATTTTCACAGTTATCCAAATATCCACTTGCAGATTCTACCAAAAGGGTGTTTCCAAACTGCTGTATCAAAAAAATGGTTGAGCTCCGTTAGTTGAGGACACTCATCACAAAGAAGCTTTTGAGAATGCTTCTGTCTAGATTTTATATGAAGATATTCCCGTTTCCAATGAACTCTTCACAGTTACCCAAATATCCACTGGCCGATTCTACAAAAAGAGTGTTTCCGAACTGCTGTATCAAAAGAAAGGTTGAACTCTGTAAGTAGAGAAAACACATCACAAAGAAGTTTCTGAGAATGCTTCTGTCTAGATTTTATATGAAGTTATTCCCGTTTCCAACGAAATCTTCAAAGTTATCAAAATATCCACTTGCAGATTCTACAAAAAGAGTGTTTCCAAACTACTATATCAACAGAAAGGTTCAACTCTGGTAACTGAATACACACATCCCGATTAAGTTTCTGAGAATCTTTCTGTCTCTTTTTTATGGGAAGATATTTCTGTTTTCACCGTAGGCCTGAATTCGCTCAAAATGTCCACTTCCAGATACTACAGAAAGAGTGTTTCAAACCTGGGCTATGAAAGGGAATGTTCAGCTCTGTGACTTGAATGCAGATATCACAAAGCAGTTTCTGACAGTGCTTCTGTGCAGATTTTAGATGAAGATATTCCCGTTTCCAACGAAATCGTTAGAGCTATCCAAATATCCACTTACAGATTCTACAAAAAGAGAGTTTCCAAACTGCTCTATTTAAAGAAAGGTTGAACTCTGTTAGTTGAGGACACACACCACAAAGAAGTTTCTGAGAATGCTTTTGTCTAGATTTTATATGAAGATATTCCCGTTTCCAACGAAATCTTTAGAGGTATCCAAATATCCACTTACAGATTCTACAAAAAGAGAGTATCCAAACTGCTGTATGAAAAGAAAGGTTGAACTCTGTTAGTTGAGGACACACATCACAAAGAAGTTTCGGAGAATGCTTCTGTCTAGATTTTATATGAAGATATTCCCGTTTCCAATGAAATTGTTAGAGGTATCCAAATATCCACTTACAGATTCTACAAAAAGAGTGTTTCCAAACTGCTCTATCAAAAGAAAGGTGGAACTCGGTTAGTTGAAGACACACTTAAAAAAGATGTTTCTGAGAATGCTTCTGTCTAGATTTTATTTGAAGATATTCCCGTTTCCAACGAACTCTTCACAGTTATCCAAATATCCACTTTCCGATTCTACAAAAAGAGTGTTTCCAAACTGCTGTATCAAAAGAAAGGTTGAACTCTGTAAGTAGAGAAAACACATCACAAAGAAGTTTCTGAGAATGCTTCTGTCTAGATTTTATATGAAGATATTCCCGTATCCAACGAAATCTTCAAAGTTATCCAAATATCCACTTGCAGATTCTACAAAAAGAGTGTTTCCAAACTACTGTATCAACAGAAAGGTTCAACTCTGGTAACTGAGTACACACATCCCGATTAAGTTTCTGAGAATCTTTCTGTCTCCTTTTTATGGGAAGATATTTCTGTTTTCACCGTAGGCCTGAATTCGCTCAAAATGTCCACTTCCAGATACTACAGAAAGAGTGTTTCAAACCTGGGCTATGAAAGGGAATGTTCAGCTTTGTGACTTGAATGCAGATATCACAAAGCAGTTTCTGACAGTGCTTCTGTGTAGATTTTAGATGAAGATATTCCCGTTTCCAACGAAATCGTTAGAGCTATCCAAATATCCACTTACAGATTCTACAAAAAGAGAGTTTCCAAACTGCTCTATTTAAAGAAAGGTTGAACTCTGTTAGTTGAGGATGCACAAGACAAAGAAGTTTCTGAGAATGCTTTTGTCTAGATTTTATATGAAGATATTCCCGTTTCCAACGAAATCTTTAGAGGTATCCAAATATCCACTTACAGATTCTACAAAAAGAGAGTATCCAAACTGCTGTATCAAAAGAATGGTTGAACTCTGTTAGTTGAGGACACTCATCACAAAGAAGCTTCTGAGAATGCTTCTGTCTAGATTTTATATGAAGATATTCCCTTTTCCAATGAACTCTTCACAGTTACCCAAATATCCACTGGCCGATTCTACAAAAAGTGTGTTTCCAAACTGCTGTATCAAAAGAAAGGGTGAACTCTGTAAGTAGAGAAAACACATCACAAAGAAGTTTCTGAGAATGCTTCTGTCTAGATTTTATATGAAGATATTCCCGTTTCCAACGAAATCTTCAAAGTTATCCAAATATCCACTTGCAGATTCTACAAAAAGAGTGTTTCCAAACTACAGTGTCAAAAGAAAGTTTGAACTCTGTTAGTCTAGGACACACATCACAATGAAGTTTCTGAGAATGCTTCTGTTTAGATTTTATATGAAGATATTCCCGTTTCCAACAAAATCTTCACTGTTATCCAAATATCCACTTGCAGATTCTTCTAAAAGAGGGTTTCCAAACTGCTGTATGAAAAGAAAGGTTGAACTCCTTTAGTTGAGGAAACTCATGTCAAAGAAGTTTCTGAGAATGCTTCCGTCTAGATTTTATATGAAGATATTCCCGTTTCCAACGAAATTTTCACAGTTATCCAAATATCCACTTGCAGATTCTACCAAAAGAGTGTTTCCAAACTGCTGTATCAAAAGAATGGTTGAGCTCCGTTAGTTGAGGACACTCATCACAAACAAGCTTTTGAGAATGCTTCTGTCTAGATTTTATATGAAGATATTCCCGTTTCCAACGAACTCTTCACAGATATCCAAATATCCACTTGCCGATTCTACAAAAGGAGTGTTTCCAAACTGCTGTATCAAAAGAAAGGTTGAACTCTGTAAGTAGAGAAAACACATCACAAAGAGGTTTCTGAGAATGCATCTGTCTAGATTTTATATGAAGATATTCCCGTTTCCAACAAAATCTTCAAAGTTATCCAAATATCCACTTGCAGATTCTACAAAAAGAGTGTTTCCAAACTACTGTATCAACAGAAAGGTCAACTCTGGTAACTGAGTACACACATCCCGATTAAGTTTCTGAGAATCTTTCTGTCTCTTTTTTATGGGAAGATACTTCTGTTTTCACCGTAGGCCTGAATTCGCGCAAAATGTCCACTTCCAGATACTACAGAAAGAGTGTTTCAAACCTGGGCTATGAAAGGGAATGTTCAGCTCTGTGACTTGAATGCAGATATCACAAAGCAGTTTCTGACAGTGCTTCTGTGTAGATTTTAGATGAAGATATTCCCGTTTCCAACGAAATCGTTAGAGCTATGCAAATATCCACTTACAGATTCTACAAAAAGAGAGTTTCGAAACTGCTCTATTTAAAGAAAGGTTGAACTCTATTAGTTCAGGACGCACACCACAAAGAAGTTTCTGAGAACGCTTTTGTCTAGATTTTATATGAAGATATTCCCGTTTCCAACGAAATCTTTAGAGGTATCCAAATATCCACTTACAGATTCTACAAAAAGAGAGTATCCAAACTGCTGTATCAAAAGAATGGTTGAACTCTGTTAGTTGAGGACACTCATCACAAGCTTCTGAGAACGCTTCTGTCTAGATTTTATATGAAGATATTCCCGTTTCCAACGAAATCTTCACAGTTATCCAAATATCCACTTGCAGATTCTACCAAAAGGGGGTTTTCAAACTTCTGTATCAAAAGAAAGGTTGAACTCTGTTAGTTGAGGACACACATCACAAAGAAGTTTCGAAGAATGCTTCTGTCTAGATTTTATATGAAGATATTCCCGTTTCCAATGAAATTGTTAGAGGTATCCAAATATCCACTTACAGATTCTACAAAAAGAGTGTTTCCAAACTGCTCTATCAAAAGAAAGGTGGAACTCGGTTAGTTGAAGACACACATCAAAAAGATGTTTCTGAGAATGCTTCTGTCTAGATTTTATTTGAAGATATTCCCATTTCCAACGAAATCTTCACAGTTATCCAAATATCCACTTGCAGATTCTACAAAAAGAGTGTTTCCAAACTACAGTGTCAAAAGAAAGTTTGAACTCTGTTAGTGGAGGACACACATCACAATGAAGTTTCTGAGAATGCTTCTGTTTAGATTTTATATGAAGATATTCCCGTTTCCAACGAAATCTTCACTGTTATCCAAATATCCACTTGCAGATTCTTCTAAAAGAGGGTTTCCAAACTGCTGTATAAAAGGAAAGGTTGAACTCCTTTAGTTGAGGAAACTCATGTCAAAGAAGTTTCTGAGAATGCTTCCGTCTAGATTTTATATGAAGATATTCCCGTTTCCAACGAAATTTTCACAGTTATCCAAATATCCACTTGCAGATTCTACCAAAAGAATGTTTCCAAACTGCTGTATCAAAAGAATGGTTGAGCTCCGTTAGTTGAGGACACTCATCACAAACAAGCTTTTGAGAATGCTTCTGTCTAGATTTTATATGAAGATATTCCCGTTTCCAACGAACTCTTCACAGTTATCCAAATATCCACTTGCCGATTCTACAAAAAGAGTGTTTACAAACTGCTGTATCAAAAGAAAGGTTGAACTCTGTAAGTAGAGAAAACACATCACAAAGAAGTTTCTGAGAATGCTTCTGTCTAGATTTTATATGAAGATATTCCCGTTTCCAACAAAATCTTCAAAGTTATCCAAATATCCACTTGCAGATTCTACAAAAAGTGTGTTTCCAAACTACTGTATCAACAGAAAGGTTCAACTCTGGTAACTGAGTACACACATCCCGATTAAGTTTCTGAGAATCTTTCTGTCTCTTTTTTATGGGAAGATATTTCTGTTTTCACCGTAGGCCTGTATTCGCTCAAAATGTCCACTTCCAGATACTACAGAAAGAGTGTTTCAAACCTGGGCTATGAAAGGGAATGTTCAGCTCTGTGACTTGAATGCAGATATCACAAAGCAGTTTCTGACAGTCCTTCTGTGTAGATTTTAGATGAAGATATTCCCGTTTCCAACGAAATCGCTAGAGCTATCCAAATATCCACTTACAGATTCTACAAAAAGAGAGTTTCCAAACTGCTCTATTGAAAGAAAGGTTGAACTCTGCTAGTTGAGGACGCACACCACAAGGAAATTTCTGAGAATGCTTTTGTCTAGATTTTATATGAAGATATTCACGTTTCCAACGAAATCTTTAGAGGTATCCAAATATCCACTTACAGATTCTACAAAAAGAGAGTATCCAAACTGCTGTATCAAAAGAATGGTTGAACTCTGTTAGTTGAGGACACTCATCACAAGCTTCTGAGAACGCTTCTGTCTAGATTTTATATGAAGATATTCCCGTTTCCAACGAAATCTTCACAGTTATCCAAATATCCATATGCAGATTCTACCAAAAGGGGGTTTTCAAACTTCTGTATCAAAAGAAAGGTTGAACTCTGTTAGTTGAGGACACACATCATAAAGAAGTTTCGAAGAATGCTTCTGTCTAGATTTTATATGAAGTTATTCCCGTTTCCAATGAAATTGTTAGAGGTATCCAAATATCCACTTACAGATTCTACAAAAAGAGTGTTTCCAAACTGCTCTATCAAAAGAAAGGTGGAACTCGGTTAGTTGAAGACACACATCAAAAAGATGTTTCTGAGAATGCTTCTGTCTAGATTTTATTTGAAGATATTCCCATTTCCAACGAAATCTTCACAGTTATCCAAATATCCACTTGCAGATTCTACAAAAAGAGTGTTTCCAAACTACAGTGTCAAAAGAAAGTTTGAACTCTGTTAGTGGAGGACACACATCACAATGAAGTTTCTGAGAATGCTTCCGTCTAGATTTTATATGAAGATATTCCCGTTTCCAACGAAATTCTCACAGTTATCCAAATATCCACTTGCAGATTCTACCAAAAGAATGTTTCCAAACTGCTGTATCAAAAGAATGGCTGAGCTCCGTTAGTTGAGGACACTCATCACAAACAAGCTTTTGAGAATGCTTCTGTCTAGATTTTATATGAAGATATTCCCGTTTCCAACGAACTCTTCACAGTTACCCAAATATCCACTTGCCGATTCTACAAAAAGTGTGTTTCCAAACTGCTGTATCAAAAGAAAGGTTGAGCTCTGTAAGTAGAGAAAACACATCACAAAGAAGTTTCTGAGAATGCTTCTGTCTAGATTTTATATGAAGATATTCCCGTTTCCAACGAAATCTTCAAAGTTATCCAAATATCCACTTGCAGATTCTACAAAAAGAGTGTTTCCAAACTACTGTATCAACAGAAAGGTTCAACTCTGGTAACTGAGTGCACACATCCCGATTAAGTTTCTGAGAATCTTTCTCTTTTTTATGGGAAGATATTTCTGTTTTCACCGTAGGCCTGAATTCGCTCAAAATGTCCACTTCCAGATACTACAGAAAGAGTGTTTCAAACCTGGGCTATGAAAGGGAATGTTCAGCTCTGTGACTTGAATGCAGATATCACAAAGCAGTTTCTGACAGTGCTTCTGTGTAGATTTTAGATGAAGATATTCCCGTTTCCAAAGAAATCGTTAGAGCTATCCAAATATCCACTTACAGATTCTACAAAAAGAGAGTTTCCAAACTGCTCTATTTAAAGAAAGGTTGAACTCTGTTAGTTGAGGACGCACACCACGAAGAAGTTTCTGAGAATGCTTTTGTCTAGATTTTATATGAAGATATTCCCGTTTCCAATGAAATCTTTTGAGGTATCCAAATATCCACTTACAGATTCTACAAAAAGAGAGTATCCAAACTGCTGTATCAAAAGAATGGTTGAACTCTGTTAGTTGAGGACACTCATCACAAAGAAGCTTCTGAGAATGCTTCTGTCTAGATTTTATATGAAGATATTCCCGTTTCCAACGAAATCTTCACAGTTATCCAAATATCCACTTGCAGATTCTACCAAAAGGGGGTTTTCAAACTTCTGTATCAAAAGAAAGGTTGAACTCTGTTAGTTGAGGACACACATCGCAAAGAAGTTTCGGAGAATGCTTCTGTCTAGATTTTATATGAAGTTATTCCCGTTTCCAATGAAATTGTTAGAGGTATCCAAATATCCACTTACAGATTCTACAAAAAGAGTGTTTCCAAACTGCTCTATCAAAAGAAAGGTGGAACGTGGTTAGTTGAAGACACACATCAAAAAGATGCTTCTGAGAATGCTTCTGTCTAGATTTTATTTGAAGATATTCCCATTTCCAACGAAATCTTCACAGTTATCCAAATATCCACTTGCAGATTCTACAAAAAGAGTGTTTCCAAACTACAGTGTCAAAAGAAAGATTGAAATCTGTTAGTGGAGGACACACATCACAATGAAGTTTCTGAGAATGCTTCTGTTTAGATTTTATATGAAGATATTCCCGTTTCCAACGAAATCTTCACTGTTATCCAAATATCCACTTGCAGATTCTTCTAAAAGAGGGTTTCCAAACTGCTGTATGAAAAGAAAGGTTGACCTCCTTTAGTTGAGGAAACTCATGTCAAAGAAGTTTCTGAGAATGCTTCCGTCTAGATTTTATATGAAGATATTTCCGTTTCCAACGAAATTCTCACCGTTATCCAAATATCCACTTGCAGATTCTACCAAAAGAATGTTTCCAAACTGCTGTATCAAAAGAATGGTTGAGCTCCGTTAGTTGAGGACACTCATCACAAACAAGCTTTTGAGAATGCTTCTGTCTAGATTTTATAGGAAGATATTCCCGTTTCCAACGAACTCTTCACAGTTACCCAAATATCCACTTGCCGATTCTACAAAAAGAGTGTTTACAAACTGCTGTATCAAAAGAAAGGTTGAACTCTGTAAGTAGAGAAAACACATCACAAAGAAGTTTCTGAGAATGCTTCTGTCTAGATTTTATATGAAGATATTCCCGTTTCCAACGAAATCTTCAAAGTTATCCAAATATCCACTTGCAGATTCTACAAAAAGTGTGTTTCCAAACTACTGTATCAACAGAGAGGTTCAACTCTGGTAACTGAGTACACACATCCCGATTAAGTTTCTGAGAATCTTTCTGTCTCTTTTTTATGGGAAGATATTTCTGTTTTCACCGTAGGCCTGAATTCGCTCAAAATGTCCACTTCCAGATACTACAGAAAGAGTGTTTCAAACCTGGGCTATGAAAGGGAATGTTCAGCTCTGTGACTTGAATGCAGATATCACAAAGCAGTTTCTGACAGTGCTTCTGTGTAGATTTTAGATGAAGATATTCCCGTTTCCAACGAAATCGTTAGAGCTATCCAAATATCCACTTACAGATTCTACAAAAAGAGAGTTTCCAAACTGCTCTATTTAAAGAAAGGTTGAACTCTGTTAGTTGAGGACGCACACCACGAAGAAGTTTCTGAGAATGCTTTTGTCTAGATTTTATATGAAGATATTCCCGTTTCCAACGAAATCTTTAGAGGTATCCAAATATCCACTTACAGATTCTACAAAAAGAGAGTATCCAAACTGCTGTATCAAAAGAATGGTTGAACTCTGTTAGTTGAGGACACTCATCACAAGCTTCTGAGAACGCTTCTGTCTAGATTTTATATGAAGATATTCCCGTTTCCAACGAAATCTTCACAGTTATCCAAATATCCATATGCAGATTCTACCAAAAGGGGGTTTTCAAACTTCTGTATCAAAAGAAAGGTTGAACTCTGTTAGTTGAGGACACACATCATAAAGAAGTTTCGGAGAATGCTTCTGTCTAGATTTTATATGAAGTTATTCCCGTTTCCAATGAAATTGTTAGAGGTATCCAAATATCCACTTACAGATTCTACAAAAAGAGTGTTTCCAAACTGCTCTATCAAAAGAAAGGTGGAACTCGGTTAGTTGAAGACACACATCAAAAAGATGTTTCTGAGAATGCTTCTGTCTAGATTTTATTTGAAGATATTCCCATTTCCAACGAAATCTTCACAGTTATCCAAATATCCACTTGCAGATTCTACAAAAAGAGTGTTTCCAAACTACAGTGTCAAAAGAAAATTTGAACTCTGTTAGTGGAGGACACACATCACAATGAAGTTTCTGAGAATGCTTCCGTCTAGATTTTATATGAAGATATTCCCGTTTCCAACGAAATTCTCACAGTTATCCAAATATCCACTTGCAGATTCTACCAAAAGAATGTTTCCAAACTGCTGTATCAAAAGAATGGCTGAGCTCCGTTAGTTGAGGACACTCATCACAAACAAGCTTTTGAGAATGCTTCTGTCTAGATTTTATATGAAGATATTCCCGTTTCCAACGAACTCTTCACAGTTACCCAAATATCCACTTGCCGATTCTACAAAAAGAGTGTTTCCAAACTGCTGTATCAAAAGAAAGGTTGAGCTCTGTAAGTAGAGAAAACACATCACAAAGAAGTTTCTGAGAATGCTTCTGTCTAGATTTTATATGAAGATATTCCCGTTTCCAACGAAATCTTCAAAGTTATCCAAATATCCACTTGCAGATTCTACAAAAAGAGTGTTTCCAAACTACTGTATCAACAGAAAGGTTCAACTCTGGTAACTGAGTACACACATCCCGATTAAGTTTCTGAGAATCTTTCTCTTTTTTATGGGAAGATATTTCTGTTTTCACCGTAGGCCTGAATTCGCTCAAAATGTCCACTTCCAGATACTACAGAAAGAGTGTTTCAAACCTGGGCTATGAAAGGGAATGTTCAGCTCTGTGACTTGAATGCAGATATCACAAAGCAGTTTCTGACAGTGCTTCTGTGTAGATTTTAGATGAAGATATTCCCGTTTCCAAAGAAATCGTTAGAGCTATCCAAATATCCACTTACAGATTCTACAAAAAGAGAGTTTCCAAACTGCTCTATTTAAAGAAAGGTTGAACTCTGTTAGTTGAGGACGCACACCACGAAGAAGTTTCTGAGAATGCTTTTGTCTAGATTTTATATGAAGATATTCCCGTTTCCAATGAAATCTTTTGAGGTATCCAAATATCCACTTACAGATTCTACAAAAAGAGAGTATCCAAACTGCTGTATCAAAAGAATGGTTGAACTCTGTTAGTTGAGAACACTCATCACAAAGAAGCTTCTGAGAATGCTTCTGTCTAGATTTTATATGAAGATATTCCCGTTTCCAACGAAATCTTCACAGTTATCCAAATATCCACTTGCAGATTCTACCAAAAGGGGGTTTTCAAACTTCTGTATCAAAAGAAAGGTTGAACTCTGTTAGTTGAGGACACACATCACAAAGAAGTTTCGGAGAATGCTTCTGTCTAGATTTTATATGAAGTTATTCCCGTTTCCAATGAAATTGTTAGAGGTATCCAAATATCCACTTACAGATTCTACAAAAAGAGTGTTTCCAAACTGCTCTGTCAAAAGAAAGGTGGAACGTGGTTAGTTGAAGACACACATCAAAAAGATGCTTCTGAGAATGCTTCTGTCTTGATTTTATTTGAAGATATTCCCATTTCCAACGAAATCTTCACAGTTATCCAAATATCCACTTGCAGATTCTACAAAAAGAGTGTTTCCAAACTACAGTGTCAAAAGAAAGTTTGAAATCTGTTAGTGGAGGACACACATCACAATGAAGTTTCTGAGAATGCTTCTGTTTAGATTTTATATGAAGATATTCCCGTTTCCAACGAAATCTTCACTGTTATCCAAATATCCACTTGCAGATTCTTCTAAAAGAGGGTTTCCAAACTGCTGTATGAAAAGAAAGGTTGACCTCCTTTAGTTGAGGAAACTCATGTCAAAGAAGTTTCTGAGAATGCTTCCGTCTAGATTTTATATGAAGATATTTCCGTTTCCAACGAAATTCTCACCGTTATCCAAATATCCACTTGCACATTCTACCAAAAGAATGTTTCCAAACTGCTGTATCAAAAGAATGGTTGAGCTCCGTTAGTTGAGGACACTCATCACAAACAAGCTTTTGAGAATGCTTCTGTCTAGATTTTATAGGAAGATATTCCCGTTTCCAACGAACTCTTCACAGTTACCCAAATATCCACTTGCCGATTCTACAAAAAGAGTGTTTACAAACTGCTGTATCAAAAGAAAGGTTGAACTCTGTAAGTAGAGAAAACACATCACAAAGAAGTTTCTGAGAATGCTTCTGTCTAGATTTTATATGAAGATATTCCCGTTTCCAACGAAATCTTCAAAGTTATCCAAATATCCACTTGCAGATTCTACAAAAAGTGTGTTTCCAAACTACTGTATCAACAGAGAGGTTCAACTCTGGTAACTGAGTACACACATCCCGATTAAGTTTCTGAGAATCTTTCTGTCTCTTTTTTATGGGAAGATATTTCTGTTTTCACCGTAGGCCTGAATTCGCTCAAAATGTCCACTTCCAGATACTACAGAAAGAGTGTTTCAAACCTGGGCTATGAAAGGGAATGTTCAGCTCTGTGACTTGAATGCAGATATCACAAAGCAGTTTCTGACAGTGCTTCTGTGTAGATTTTAGATGAAGATATTCCCGTTTCCAACGAAATCGTTAGAGCTATCCAAATATCCACTTACAGATTCTACAAAAAGAGAGTTTCCAAACTGCTCTATTTAAAGAAAGGTTGAACTCTGTTAGTTGAGGACGCACACCACGAAGAAGTTTCTGAGAATGCTTTTGTCTAGATTTTATATGAAGATATTCCCGTTTCCAACGAAATCTATAGAGGTATCCAAATATCCACTTACAGATTCTACAAAAAGAGAGTATCCAAACTGCTGTATCAAAAGAATGGTTGAACTCTGTTAGTTGAGGACACTCATCACAAGCTTCTGAGAATGGTTCTGTCTAGATTTTATATGAAGATATTCCCGTTTCCAACGAAATCTTCACAGTTATCCAAATATCCACAAGCAGATTCTACCAAAAGGGGGTTTTCAAACTTCTGTATCAAAAGAAAGGTTGAACTCTGTTAGTTGAGGACACACATCACAAAGAAGTTTCGAAGAATGCTTCTGTCTAGATTTTATATGAAGATATTCCCGTTTCCAATGAAATTGTTAGAGGTATCCAAATATCCACTTACAGATTCTACAAAAAGAGTGTTTCCAAACTGCTCTACCAAAAGAAAGGTGGAACTCGGTTAGTTGAAGACACACATCAAAAAGATGTTTCTGAGAATGCTTCTGTCTAGATTTTATTTGAAGATATTCCCATTTCCAACGAAATCTTCACAGTTATCGAAATATCCACTTGCAGATTCTACAAAAAGAGTGTTTCCAAACTACAGTGTCAAAAGAAAGTTTGAACTCTGTTAGTGGAGGACACACATCACAATGAAGTTTCTGAGAATGCTTCTGTTTAGATTTTATATGAAGATATTCCCGTTTCCAACGAAATCTTCACTGTTATCCAAATATCCACTTGCAGATTCTTCTAAAAGAGGGTTTCCAAACTGCTGTATGAAAAGAAAGGTTGAACTCCTTTTGTTGAGGAAACTCATGTCAAAGAAGTTTCTGAGAATGCTTCCGTCTAGATTTTATATGAAGATATTCCCGTTTCCAACGAAATTTTCACAGTTATCCAAATATCCACTTGCAGATTCTACCAAAAGGGTGTTTCCAAACTGCTGTATCAAAAGAATGGTTGAGCTCCGTTAGTTGAGGACACTCATCACAAACAAGCTTTTGAGAATGCTTCTGTCTAGATTTTATATGAAGATATTCCCGTTTCCAACGAACTCTTCACAGTTATCCAAATATCCACTTGCCGATTCTACAAAAAGAGTGTTTACAAACTGCTGTATCAAAAGAAAGGTTGAACTCTGTAAGTAGAGAAAACACATCACAAAGAAGTTTCTGAGAATGCTTCTGTCTAGATTTTATATGAAGATATTCCCGTTTCCAACGAAATCTTCAAAGTTATCCAAATATCCACTTGCAGATTCTACAAAAAGAGTGCATCCAAACTACTGTATCAACAGAAAGGTTCAACTCTGGTAACTGAGTACACACATCCCGATTAAGTTTCTGAGAATCTTTCTGTCTCTTTTTTATGGGAAGACATTTCTGTTTTCACCGTAGGCCTGAATTCGCTCAAAATGTTCACTTCCAGATACTACAGAAAGAGTGTTTCAAACCTGGGCTACGGAAGGGAATGTTCAGCTCTGTGACTTGAATGCAGATATCACAAAGCAGTTTCTGACAGTGCTTCTGTGTAGATTTTAGATGAAGATATTCCCGTTTCCAACGAAATCGTTAGAGCTATCCAAATATCCACTTACAGATTCTACAAAAAGAGAGTTTCCAAACTGCTCTATTTAAAGAAAGGTTGAACTCTGCTAGTTGAGGACGCACACCACAAGGAAGTTTCTGAGAATGCTTTTGTCTAGATTTTATATGAAGATATTCCCGTTTCCAACGAAATCTTTAGAGGTATCCAAATATCCACTTACAGATTCTACAAAAAGAGAGTATCCAAACTGCTGTATCAAAAGAATGGTTGAACTCTGTTAGTTGAGGACACTCATCACAAGCTTCTGAGAATGGTTCTGTCTAGATTTTATATGAAGATATTCCCGTTTCCAACGAAATCTTCACAGTTATCCAAATATCCACATGCAGATTCTACCAAAAGGGGGTTTTCAAACTTCTGTATCAAAAGAAAGGTTGAACTCTGTTAGTTGAGGACACACATCACAAAGAAGTTTCGAAGAATGCTTCTGTCTAGATTTTATATGAAGATAGTCCCGTTTCCAATGAAATTGTTAGAGGTATCCAAATATCCACTTACAGATTCTACAAAAAGAGTGTTTCCAAACTGCTCTATCAAAAGAAAGGTGAAACTCGGTTAGTTGAAGACACACATCAAAAAGATGTTTCTGAGAATGCTTCTGTCTAGATTTTATTTGAAGATATTCCCATTTCCAACGAAATCTTCACAGTTATCCAAATATCCACTTGCAGATTCTACAAAAAGAGTGTTTCCAAACTACAGTGTCAAAAGAAAGTTTGAACTCTGTTAGTGGAGGACACACATCACAATGAAGTTTCTGAGAATGCTTCTGTTTAGATTTTATATGAAGATATTCCCGTTTCCAACGAAATCTTCACTGTTATCCAAATATCCACTTGCAGATTCTTCTAAAAGAGGGTTTCCAAACTGCTGTATGAAAAGAAAGGTTGAACTCCTTTTGTTGAGGAAACTCATGTCAAAGAAGTTTCTGAGAATGCTTCCGTCTAGATTTTATATGAAGATATTCCCGTTTCCAACGAAATTTTCACAGTTATCCAAATATCCACTTGCAGATTCTACCAAAAGGGTGTTTCCAAACTGCTGTATCAAAAGAATGGTTGAGCTCCGTTAGTTGAGGACACTCATCACAAACAAGCTTTTGAGAATGCTTCTGTCTAGATTTTATATGAAGATATTCCCGTTTCCAACGAACTCTTCACAGTTATCCAAATATCCACTTGCCGATTCTACAAAAAGAGTGTTTACAAACTGCTGTATCAAAAGAAAGGTTGAACTCTGTAAGTAGAGAAAACACATCACAAAGAAGTTTCTGAGAATGCTTCTGTCTAGATTTTATATGAAGATATTCCCGTTTCCAACGAAATCTTCAAAGTTATCCAAATATCCACTTGCAGATTCTACAAAAAGAGTGCATCCAAACTACTGTATCAACAGAAAGGTTCAACTCTGGTAACTGAGTACACACATCCCGATTAAGTTTCTGAGAATCTTTCTGTCTCTTTTTTATGGGAAGACATTTCTGTTTTCACCGTAGGCCTGAATTCGCTCAAAATGTTCACTTCCAGATACTACAGAAAGAGTGTTTCAAACCTGGGCTACGGAAGGGAATGTTCAGCTCTGTGACTTGAATGCAGATATCACAAAGCAGTTTCTGACAGTGCTTCTGTGTAGATTTTAGATGAAGATATTCCCGTTTCCAACGAAATCGTTAGAGCTATCCAAATATCCACTTACAGATTCTACAAAAAGAGAGTTTCCAAACTGCTCTATTTAAAGAAAGGTTGAACTCTGCTAGTTGAGGACGCACACCACAAGGAAGTTTCTGAGAATGCTTTTGTCTAGATTTTATATGAAGATATTCCCGTTTCCAACGAAATCTTTAGAGGTATCCAAATATCCACTTACAGATTCTACAAAAAGAGAGTATCCAAACTGCTGTATCAAAAGAATGGTTGAACTCTGTTAGTTGAGGACACTCATCACAAGCTTCTGAGAATGGTTCTGTCTAGATTTTATATGAAGATATTCCCGTTTCCAACGAAATCTTCACAGTTATCCAAATATCCACATGCAGATTCTACCAAAAGGGGGTTTTCAAACTTCTGTATCAAAAGAAAGGTTGAACTCTGTTAGTTGAGGACACACATCACAAAGAAGTTTCGAAGAATGCTTCTGTCTAGATTTTATATGAAGATAGTCCCGTTTCCAATGAAATTGTTAGAGGTATCCAAATATCCACTTACAGATTCTACAAAAAGAGTGTTTCCAAACTGCTCTATCAAAAGAAAGGTGAAACTCGGTTAGTTGAAGACACACATCAAAAAGATGTTTCTGAGAATGCTTCTGTCTAGATTTTATTTGAAGATATTCCCATTTCCAACGAAATCTTCACAGTTATCCAAATATCCACTTGCAGATTCTACAAAAAGAGTGTTTCCAAACTACAGTGTCAAAAGAAAGTTTGAACTCTGTTAGTGGAGGACACACATCACAATGAAGTTTCTGAGAATGCTTCTGTTTAGATTTTATATGAAGATATTCCCGTTTCCAACGAAATCTTCACTGTTATCCAAATATCCACTTGCAGATTCTTCTAAAAGAGGGTTTCCAAACTGCTGTATGAAAAGAAAGGTTGAACTCCTTTAGTTGAGGAAACTCATGTCAAAGAAGTTTCTGAGAATGCTTCCGTCTAGATTTTATATGAAGATATTCCCGTTTCCAACGAAATTCTCACAGTTATCCCAATATCCACTTGCAGATTCTACCAAAAGAATGTTTCCAAACTGCTGTATCAAAAGAATGGTTGAGCTCCGTTAGTTGAGGACACTCATCACAAACAAGCTTTTGAGAATGCTTCTGTCTAGATTTTATAGGAAGATATTCCCGTTTCCAACGAACTCTTCACAGTTACCCAAATATCCACTTGCCGATTCTACAAAAAGAGTGTTTACAAACTGCTGTATCAAAAGAAAGGTTGAACTCTGTAAGTAGAGAAAACACATCACAAAGAAGTTTCTGAGAATGCTTCTGTCTAGATTTTATGTGAAGATATTCCCGTTTCCAACGAAATCTTCAAAGTTATCCAAATATCCACTTGCAGATTCTACAAAAAGTGTGTTTCCAAACTACTGTATCAACAGAAAGGTTCAACTCTGGTAACTGAGTACACACATCCCGATTAAGTTTCTGAGAATCTTTCTGTCTCTTTTTTATGGGAAGATATTTCTGTTTTCACCGTAGGCCTGAATTCGCTCAAAATGTCCACTTCCAGATACTACAGAAAGAGTGTTTCAAACCTGGGCTATGAAAGGGAATGTTCAGCTCTGTGACTTGAATGCAGATATCACAAAGCAGTTTCTGACAGTGCTTCTGTGTAGATTTTAGATGAAGATATTCCCGTTTCCAACGAAATCGTTAGACCTATCCAAATATCCACTTACAGATTCTACAAAAAGAGAGTTTCCAAACTGCTCTATTTAAAGAAAGGTTGAACTCCGTTAGTTGAGGACGCACACCACGAAGAAGTTTCTGAGAATGCTTTTGTCTAGATTTTATATGAAGATATTCCTTTTTCCAACGAAATCTTTAGAGGTATCCAAATATCCACTTACAGATTCTACAAAAAGAGAGTATCCAAACTGCTGTATCAAAAGAATGGTTGAACTCTGTTAGTTGAGGACACTCATCACAAAGAAGCTTCTGAGAATGCTTCTGTCTAGATTTTATATGAAGATATTCCCGTTTCCAACGAAATCTTCACAGTTATCCAAATATCCACATGCACATTCTACCAAAAGGGGGTTTTCAAACTTCTGTATCAAAAGAAATGTTGAACTCTGTTAGTTGAGGACACACATAACAAAGAAGTTTCGAAGAATGCTTCTGTCTAGATTTTATATGAACATAGTCCCGTTTCCAATGAAATTGTTAGAGGTTTCCAAATATCCACTTACGGATTCTACAAAAAGAGTGTTTCCAAACTGCTCTATCAAAAGAAAGGTGGAACTCGGTTAGTTGAAGACACACATCAAAAAGATGTTTCTGAGAATGCTTCTGTCTAGATTTTATTTGAAGATATTCCCATTTCCAACGAAATCTTCACAGTTATCCAAATATCCACTTGCAGATTCTACAAAAAGAGTGTTTCCAAACTACAGTGTCAAAAGAAAGTTTGAACTCTGTTAGTGCAGGACACACATCACAATGAAGTTTCTGAGAATGCTTCTGTTTAGATTTTATATGAAGATATTCCCGTTTCCAACGAAATCTTCACTGTTATCCAAATATCCACTTGCAGATTCTTCTAAAAGAGGGTTTCCAAACTGCTGTATGAAAAGAAAGGTTGAACTCCTTTAGTTGAGGAAACTCATGTCAAAGAAGTTTCTGAGAATGCTTCCGTTTAGATTTTATATGAGGATATTCCCGTTTCCAACGAAATTCTCACAGTTATCCAAATATCCACTTGCAGATTCTACCAAAAGAATGTTTCCAAACTGCTGTATCAAAAGAATGGCTGAGCTCCGTTAGTTGAGGACACTCATCACAAACAAGCTTTTGAGAATGCTTCTGTCTAGATTTTATATGAAGATATTCCCGTTTCCAACGAACTCTTCACAGTTACCCAAATATCCACTTGCCGATTCTACATAAAGAGTGTTTACAAACTGCTGTATCAAAAGAAAGGTTGAACTCTGTAAGTAGAGAAAACACATCACAAAGAAGTTTCTGAGAATGCTTCTGTCTAGATTTTATATGAAGATATTCCCGTTTCCAACGAAATCTTCAAAGTTATCCAAATATCCACTTGCAGATTCTACAAAAAGAGTGTTTCCAAACTACTGTATCAACAGAAAGGTTCAACTCTGGTAACTGAGTACACACATCCCGATTAAGTTTCTGAGAATCTTTCTGTCTCTTTTTTATGGGAAGATATTTCTGTTTTCACCGTAGGCCTGAATTCGCTCAAAATGTCCACTTCCAGATACTACAGAAAGAGTGTTTCAAACCTGGGCTATGAAAGGGAATGTTCAGCTCTGTGACTTGAATGCAGATATCACAAAGCAGTTTCTGACAGTGCTTCTGTGTAGATTTTAGATGAAGATATTCCCGTTTCCAACGAAATCGCTAGAGCTATCCAAATATCCACTCACAGATTCTACAAAAAGAGAGTTTCCAAACTGCTCTATTTAAAGAAAGGTTGAACTCTGCTAGTTGAGGACGCACACCACAAGGAAGTTTCTGAGAATGCTTTTGTCTAGATTTTATATGAAGATATTCCCGTTTCCAACGAAATCTTTAGAGGTATCCAAATATCCACTTACAGATTCTACAAAAAGAGAGTATCCAAACTGCTGTATCAAAAGAATGGTTGAACTCTGTTAGTTGAGGACACTCATCACAAAGAAGCTTCTGAGAATGCTTCTGTCTAGATTTTATATGAAGATATTCCCGTTTCCAACGAAATCTTCACAGTTATCCAAATATCCACATGCAGATTCTACCAAAAGGGGGTTTTCAAACTTCTGTATCAAAAGAAAGGTTGAACTCTGTTAGTTGAGGACACACATCACAAAGAAGTTTCGAAGAATGCTTCTGTCTAGATTTTATATGAAGATAGTCCCGTTTCCAATAAAATTGTTAGAGGTATCCAAATATCCACTTACAGATTCTACAAAAAGAGTGTTTCCAAACTGCTCTATCAAAAGAAAGGTGGAACTCGGTTAGTTGAAGACACACATCAAAAAGATGTTTCTGAGAATGCTTCTGTCTAGATTTTATTTGAAGATATTCCCATTTCCAACGAAATCTTCACAGTTATCCAAATATCCACTTGCAGATTCTACAAAAAGAGTGTTTCCAAACTACAGTGTCAAAAGAAAGTTTGAACCCTGTTAGTGGAGGACACACATCACAATGAAGTTTCTGAGAATGCTTCTGTTTAGATTTTATATGAAGATATTCCCGTTTCCAACGAAATCTTCACTGTTATCCAAATATCCACTTGCAGATTCTTCTAAAAGAGGGTTTCCAAACTGCTGTATGAAAAGAAAGGTTGAACTCCTTTAGTTGAGGAAACTCATGTCAAAGAAGTTTCTGAGAATGCTTCCGTCTAGATTTTATATGAAGATATTCCCGTTTCCAATGAAATTCTCACAGTTATCCAAATATCCACTTGCAGATTCTACCAAAAGAATGTTTCCAAACTGCTGTATCAAAAGAATGGTTGAGCTCCGTTAGTTGAGGACACTCATCACAAACAAGCTTTTGAGAATGCTTCTGTCTAGATTTTATATGAAGATATTCCCGTTTCCAACGAACTCTTCACAGTTACCCAAATATCCACTTGCCGATTCTACATAAAGAGTGTTTACAAACTGCTGTATCAAAAGAAAGGTTGAACTCTGTAAGTAGAGAAAACACATCACAAGGAAGTTTCTGAGAATGCTTCTGTCTAGATTTTATATGAAGATATTCCCGTTTCCAACGAAATCTTCAAAGTTATCCAAATATCCACTTGCAGATTCTACAAAAAGAGTGTTTCCAAACTACTGTATCAACAGAAAGGTTCAACTCTGGTAACTGAGTACACACATCCCGATTAAGTTTCTGAGAATCTTTCTGTCTCTTTTTTATGGGAAGATATTTCTGTTTTCACCGTAGGCCTGAATTCGCTCAAAATGTCCACTTCCAGATACTACAGAAACAGTGTTTCAAACCTGGGCTATGGAAGGGAATGTTCAGCTCTGTGACTTGAATGCAGATATCACAAAGCAGTTTCTGACAGTGCTTCTGTGTAGATTTTAGATGAAGATATTCCCGTTTCCAAAGAAATCGCTAGAGCTATCCAAATATCCACTTACAGATTCTACAAAAAGAGAGTTTCCAAACTGCTCTATTTAAAGAAAGGTTGAACTCTGCTAGTTGAGGACGCACACCACAAAGAAGTTTCTGAGAATGCTTTTGTCTAGATTTTATATGAAGATATTCCCGTTTCCAACGAAATCTTTAGAGGTATCCAAATATCCACTTACAGATTCTACAAAAAGAGAGTATCCAAACTGCTGTATCAAAAGAATGGTTGAACTCTGTTAGTTGAGGACACTCATCACAAGCTTCTGAGAATGGTTCTGTCTAGATTTTATATGAAGATATTCCCGTTTCCAACGAAATCTTCACAGTTATCCAAATATCCACATGCAGATTCTACCAAAAGGGGGTTTTCAAACTTCTGTATCAAAAGAAAGGTTGAACTCTGTTAGTTGAGGACACACATCACAAAGAAGTTTCGAAGAATGCTTCTGTCTAGATTTTATATGAAGATAGTCCCGTTTCCAATGAAATTGTTAGAGGTATCCAAATATCCACTTACAGATTCTACAAAAAGAGTGTTTCCAAACTGCTCTATCAAAAGAAAGGTGGAACTCGGTTAGTTGAAGACACACATCAAAAAGATGTTTCTGAGAATGCTTCTGTCTAGATTTTATTTGAAGATATTCCCATTTCCAACGAAATCTTCACAGTTATCCAAATATCCACTTGCAGATTCTACAAAAAGAGTGTTTCCAAACTACAGTGTCAAAAGAAAGTTTGAACCCTGTTAGTGGAGGACACACATCACAATGAAGTTTCTGAGAATGCTTCTGTTTAGATTTTATATGAAGATATTCCCGTTTCCAACGAAATCTTCACTGTTATCCAAATATCCACTTGCAGATTCTTCTAAAAGAGGGTTTCCAAACTGCTGTATGAAAAGAAAGGTTGAACTCCTTTAGTTGAGGAAACTCATGTCAAAGAAGTTTCTGAGAATGCTTCCGTCTAGATTTTATATGAAGATATTCCCGTTTCCAATGAAATTCTCACAGTTATCCAAATATCCACTTGCAGATTCTACCAAAAGAATGATTCCAAACTGCTGTATCAAAAGAATGGTTGAGCTCCGTTAGTTGAGGACACTCATCACAAACAAGCTTTTGAGAATGCTTCTGTCTAGATTTTATAGGAAGATATTCCCGTTTCCAACGAACTCTTCACAGTTACCCAAATATCCACTTGCCGATTCTACAAAAAGAGTGTTTACAAACTGCTGTATCAAAAGAAAGGTTGAACTCTGTAAGTAGAGAAAACACATCACAAAGAAGTTTCTGAGAATGCTTCTGTCTAGATTTTATGTGAAGATATTCCCGTTTCCAACGAAATCTTCAAAGTTATCCAAATATCCACTTGCAGATTCTACAAAAAGTGTGTTTCCAAACTACTGTATCAACAGAAAGGTTCAACTCTGGTAACTGAGTACACACATCCCGATTAAGTTTCTGAGAATCTTTCTGTCTCTTTTTTATGGGAAGATATTTCTGTTTTCACCGTAGGCCTGAATTCGCTCAAAATGTCCACTTCCAGATACTACAGAAAGAGTGTTTCAAACCTGGGCTATGAAAGGGAATGTTCAGCTCTGTGACTTGAATGCAGATATCACAAAGCAGTTTCTGACAGTGCTTCTGTGTAGATTTTAGATGAAGATATTCCCGTTTCCAACGAAATCGTTAGAGCTATCCAAATAACCACTTACAGATTCTACAAAAAGAGAGTTTCCAAACTGCTCTATTTAAAGAAAGGTTGAACTCCGCTAGTTGAGGACGCACACCACAAGGAAGTTTCTGAGAATGCTTTTGTCTAGATTTTATATGAAGATATTCCCGTTTCCAACGAAATCTTTAGAGGTATCCAAATATCCACTTACAGATTCTACAAAAAGAGAGTATCCAAACTGCTGTATCAAAAGAATGGTTGAACTCTGTTAGTTGAGGACACTCATCACAAAGAAGCTTCTGAGAATGCTTCTGTCTAGATTTTATATGAAGATATTCCCGTTTCCAACGAAATCTTCACAGTTATCCAAATATCCACATGCAGATTCTACCAAAAGGGGGTTTTCAAACTTCTGTATCAAAAGAAAGGTTGAACTCTGTTAGTTGAGGACACACATCACAAAGAAGTTTCGAAGAATGCTTCTGTCTAGATTTTATATGAAGATATTCCCGTTTCCAATGAAATTGTTAGAGGTATCCAAATATCCACTTACGGATTCTACAAAAAGAGTGTTTCCAAACTGCTCTATCAAAAGAAAGGTGGAACGCGGTTAGTTGAAGACACACATCAAAAAGCTGTTTCTGAGAATGCTTCTGTCTAGATTTTATTTGAAGATATTCCCATTTCCAACGAAATCTTCACAGTTATCCAAATATCCACTTGCAGATTCTACAAAAAGAGTGTTTCCAAACTACAGTGTCAAAAGAAAGTTTGAACCCTGTTAGTGGAGGACACACATCACAATGAAGTTTCTGAGAATGCTTCTGTTTAGATTTTATATGAAGATATTCCCGTTTCCAACGAAATCTTCACTGTTATCCAAATATCCACTTGCAGATTCTTCTAAAAGAGGGTTTCCAAACTGCTGTATGAAAAGAAAGGTTGAACTCCTTTAGTTGAGGAAACTCATGTCAAAGAAGTTTCTGAGAATGCTTCCGTTTAGATTTTATATGAGGATATTCCCGTTTCCAACGAAATTCTCACAGTTATCCAAATATCCACTTGCAGATTCTACCAAAAGAATGTTTCCAAACTGCTGTATCAAAAGAATGGCTGAGCTCCGTTAGTTGAGGACACTCATCACAAACAAGCTTTTGAGAATGCTTCTGTCTAGATTTTATATGAAGATATTCCCGTTTCCAACGAACTCTTCACAGTTACCCAAATATCCACTTGCCGATTCTACATAAAGAGTGTTTACAAACTGCTGTATCAAAAGAAAGGTTGAACTCTGTAAGTAGAGAAAACACATCACAAAGAAGTTTCTGAGAATGCTTCTGTCTAGATTTTATATGAAGATATTCCCGTTTCCAACGAAATCTTCAAAGTTATCCAAATATCCACTTGCAGATTCTACAAAAAGAGTGTTTCCAAACTACTGTATCAACAGAAAGGTTCAACTCTGGTAACTGAGTACACACATCCCGATTAAGTTTCTGAGAATCTTTCTGTCTCTTTTTTATGGGAAGATATTTCTGTTTTCACCGTAGGCCTGAATTCGCTCAAAATGTCCACTTCCAGATACTACAGAAAGAGTGTTTCAAACCTGGGCTATGAAAGGGAATGTTCAGCTCTGTGACTTCAATGCAGATATCACAAAGCAGTTTCTGACAGTGCTTCTGTGTAGATTTTAGATGAAGATATTCCCGTTTCCAACGAAATCGCTAGAGCTATCCAAATATCCACTCACAGATTCTACAAAAAGAGAGTTTCCAAACTGCTCTATTTAAAGAAAGGTTGAACTCTGCTAGTTGAGGACGCACACCACAAGGAAGTTTCTGAGAATGCTTTTGTCTAGATTTTATATGAAGATATTCCCGTTTCCAACGAAATCTTTAGAGGTATCCAAATATCCACTTACAGATTCTACAAAAAGAGAGTATCCAAACTGCTGTATCAAAAGAATGGTTGAACTCTGTTAGTTGAGGACACTCATCACAAAGAAGCTTCTGAGAATGCTTCTGTCTAGATTTTATATGAAGATATTCCCGTTTCCAACGAAATCTTCACAGTTATCCAAATATCCACATGCAGATTCTACCAAAAGGGGGTTTTCAAACTTCTGTATCAAAAGAAAGGTTGAACTCTGTTAGTTGAGGACACACATCACAAAGAAGTTTCGAAGAATGCTTCTGTCTAGATTTTATATGAAGATATTCCCGTTTCCAATGAAATTGTTAGAGGTATCCAAATATCCACTTACAGATTCTACAAAAAGAGTGTTTCCAAACTGCTCTATCAAAAGAAAGGTGGAACGCGGTTAGTTGAAGACACACATCAAAAAGATGTTTCTGAGAATGCTTCTGTCTAGATTTTATTTGAAGATATTCCCATTTCCAACGAAATCTTCACAGTTATCCAAATATCCACTTGCAGATTCTACAAAAAGAGTGTTTCCAAACTACAGTGTCAAAAGAAAGTTTGAACCCTGTTAGTGGAGGACACACATCACAATGAAGTTTCTGAGAATGCTTCTGTTTAGATTTTATATGAAGATATTCCCGTTTCCAACGAAATCTTCACTGTTATCCAAATATCCACTTGCAGATTCTTCTAAAAGAGGGTTTCCAAACTGCTGTATGAAAAGAAAGGTTGAACTCCTTTAGTTGAGGAAACTCATGTCAAAGAAGTTTCTGAGAATGCTTCCGTCTAGATTTTATATGAAGATATTCCCGTTTCCAATGAAATTCTCACAGTTATCCAAATATCCACTTGCAGATTCTACCAAAAGAATGTTTCCAAACTGCTGTATCAAAAGAATGGTTGAGCTCCGTTAGTTGAGGACACTCATCACAAACAAGCTTTTGAGAATGCTTCTGTCTAGATTTTATAGGAAGATATTCCCGTTTCCAACGAACTCTTCACAGTTACCCAAATATCCACTTGCCGATTCTACAAAAAGAGTGTTTACAAACTGCTGTATCAAAAGAAAGGTTGAACTCTGTAAGTAGAGAAAACACATCACAAAGAAGTTTCTGAGAATGCTTCTGTCTAGATTTTATGTGAAGATATTCCCGTTTCCAACGAAATCTTCAAAGTTATCCAAATATCCACTTGCAGATTCTACAAAAAGTGTGTTTCCAAACTACTGTATCAACAGAAAGGTTCAACTCTGGTAACTGAGTACACACATCCCGATTAAGTTTCTGAGAATCTTTCTGTCTCTTTTTTATGGGAAGATATTTCTGTTTTCACCGTAGGCCTGAATTCGCTCAAAATGTCCACTTCCAGATACTACAGAAAGAGTGTTTCAAACCTGGGCTATGAAAGGGAATGTTCAGCTCTGTGACTTGAATGCAGATATCACAAAGCAGTTTCTGACAGTGCTTCTGTGTAGATTTTAGATGAAGATATTCCCGTTTCCAACGAAATCGTTAGAGCTATCCAAATAACCACTTACAGATTCTACAAAAAGAGAGTTTCCAAACTGCTCTATTTAAAGAAAGGTTGAACTCCGCTAGTTGAGGACGCACACCACAAGGAAGTTTCTGAGAATGCTTTTGTCTAGATTTTATATGAAGATATTCCCGTTTCCAACGAAATCTTTAGAGGTATCCAAATATCCACTTACAGATTCTACAAAAAGAGAGTATCCAAACTGCTGTATCAAAAGAATGGTTGAACTCTGTTAGTTGAGGACACTCATCACAAAGAAGCTTCTGAGAATGCTTCTGTCTAGATTTTATATGAAGATATTCCCGTTTCCAACGAAATCTTCACAGTTATCCAAATATCCACATGCAGATTCTACCAAAAGGGGGTTTTCAAACTTCTGTATCAAAAGAAAGGTTGAACTCTGTTAGTTGAGGACACACATCACAAAGAAGTTTCGAAGAATGCTTCTGTCTAGATTTTATATGAAGATATTCCCGTTTCCAATGAAATTGTTAGAGGTATCCAAATATCCACTTACGGATTCTACAAAAAGAGTGTTTCCAAACTGCTCTATCAAAAGAAAGGTGGAACGCGGTTAGTTGAAGACACACATCAAAAAGCTGTTTCTGAGAATGCTTCTGTCTAGATTTTATTTGAAGATATTCCCATTTCCAACGAAATCTTCACAGTTATCCAAATATCCACTTGCAGATTCTACAAAAAGAGTGTTTCCAAACTACAGTGTCAAAAGAAAGTTTGAACCCTGTTAGTGGAGGACACACATCACAATGAAGTTTCTGAGAATGCTTCTGTTTAGATTTTATATGAAGATATTCCCGTTTCCAACGAAATCTTCACTGTTATCCAAATATCCACTTGCAGATTCTTCTAAAAGAGGGTTTCCAAACTGCTGTATGAAAAGAAAGGTTGAACTCCTTTAGTTGAGGAAACTCATGTCAAAGAAGTTTCTGAGAATGCTTCCGTTTAGATTTTATATGAGGATATTCCCGTTTCCAACGAAATTCTCACAGTTATCCAAATATCCACTTGCAGATTCTACCAAAAGAATGTTTCCAAACTGCTGTATCAAAAGAATGGCTGAGCTCCGTTAGTTGAGGACACTCATCACAAACAAGCTTTTGAGAATGCTTCTGTCTAGATTTTATATGAAGATATTCCCGTTTCCAACGAACTCTTCACAGTTACCCAAATATCCACTTGCCGATTCTACATAAAGAGTGTTTACAAACTGCTGTATCAAAAGAAAGGTTGAACTCTGTAAGTAGAGAAAACACATCACAAAGAAGTTTCTGAGAATGCTTCTGTCTAGATTTTATATGAAGATATTCCCGTTTCCAACGAAATCTTCAAAGTTATCCAAATATCCACTTGCAGATTCTACAAAAAGAGTGTTTCCAAACTACTGTATCAACAGAAAGGTTCAACTCTGGTAACTGAGTACACACATCCCGATTAAGTTTCTGAGAATCTTTCTGTCTCTTTTTTATGGGAAGATATTTCTGTTTTCACCGTAGGCCTGAATTCGCTCAAAATGTCCACTTCCAGATACTACAGAAAGAGTGTTTCAAACCTGGGCTATGAAAGGGAATGTTCAGCTCTGTGACTTCAATGCAGATATCACAAAGCAGTTTCTGACAGTGCTTCTGTGTAGATTTTAGATGAAGATATTCCCGTTTCCAACGAAATCGCTAGAGCTATCCAAATATCCACTCACAGATTCTACAAAAAGAGAGTTTCCAAACTGCTCTATTTAAAGAAAGGTTGAACTCTGCTAGTTGAGGACGCACACCACAAGGAAGTTTCTGAGAATGCTTTTGTCTAGATTTTATATGAAGATATTCCCGTTTCCAACGAAATCTTTAGAGGTATCCAAATATCCACTTACAGATTCTACAAAAAGAGAGTATCCAAACTGCTGTATCAAAAGAATGGTTGAACTCTGTTAGTTGAGGACACTCATCACAAAGAAGCTTCTGAGAATGCTTCTGTCTAGATTTTATATGAAGATATTCCCGTTTCCAACGAAATCTTCACAGTTATCCAAATATCCACATGCAGATTCTACCAAAAGGGGGTTTTCAAACTTCTGTATCAAAAGAAAGGTTGAACTCTGTTAGTTGAGGACACACATCACAAAGAAGTTTCGAAGAATGCTTCTGTCTAGATTTTATATGAAGATATTCCCGTTTCCAATGAAATTGTTAGAGGTATCCAAATATCCACTTACGGATTCTACAAAAAGAGTGTTTCCAAACTGCTCTATCAAAAGAAAGGTGGAACGCGGTTAGTTGAAGACACACATCAAAAAGCTGTTTCTGAGAATGCTTCTGTCTAGATTTTATTTGAAGATATTCCCATTTCCAACGAAATCTTCACAGTTATCCAAATATCCACTTGCAGATTCTACAAAAAGAGTGTTTCCAAACTACAGTGTCAAAAGAAAGTTTGAACCCTGTTAGTGGAGGACACACATCACAATGAAGTTTCTGAGAATGCTTCTGTTTAGATTTTATATGAAGATATTCCCGTTTCCAACGAAATCTTCACTGTTATCCAAATATCCACTTGCAGATTCTTCTAAAAGAGGGTTTCCAAACTGCTGTATGAAAAGAAAGGTTGAACTCCTTTAGTTGAGGAAACTCATGTCAAAGAAGTTTCTGAGAATGCTTCCGTTTAGATTTTATATGAGGATATTCCCGTTTCCAACGAAATTCTCACAGTTATCCAAATATCCACTTGCAGATTCTACCAAAAGAATGTTTCCAAACTGCTGTATCAAAAGAATGGCTGAGCTCCGTTAGTTGAGGACACTCATCACAAACAAGCTTTTGAGAATGCTTCTGTCTAGATTTTATATGAAGATATTCCCGTTTCCAACGAACTCTTCACAGTTACCCAAATATCCACTTGCCGATTCTACATAAAGAGTGTTTACAAACTGCTGTATCAAAAGAAAGTTTGAACTCTGTAAGTAGAGAAAGCACATCACAAAGAAGTTTCTGAGAATGCTTCTGTCTAGATTTTATATGAAGATATTCCCGTTTCCAACGAAATCTTCAAAGTTATCCAAATATCCACTTGCAGATTCTACAAAAAGAGTGTTTCCAAACTACTGTATCAACAGAAAGGTTCAACTCTGGTAACTGAGTACACACATCCCGATTAAGTTTCTGAGAATCTTTCTGTCTCTTTTTTATGGGAAGATATTTCTGTTTTCACCGTAGGCCTGAATTCGCTCAAAATGTCCACTTCCAGATACTACAGAAAGAGTGTTTCAAACCTGGGCTATGAAAGGGAATGTTCAGCTCTGTGACTTCAATGCAGATATCACAAAGCAGTTTCTGACAGTGCTTCTGTGTAGATTTTAGATGAAGATATTCCCGTTTCCAACGAAATCGCTAGAGCTATCCAAATATCCACTCACAGATTCTACAAAAAGAGAGTTTCCAAACTGCTCTATTTAAAGAAAGGTTGAACTCTGCTAGTTGAGGACGCACACCACAAAGAAGTTTCTGAGAATGCTTTTGTCTAGATTTTATATGAAGATATTCCCGTTTCCAACGAAATCTTTAGAGGTATCCAAATATCCACTTACAGATTCTACAAAAAGAGAGTATCCAAACTGCTGTATCAAAAGAATGGTTGAACTCTGTTAGTTGAGGACACTCATCACAAGCTTCTGAGAACGCTTCTGTCTAGATTTTATATGAAGATATTCCCGTTTCCAACGAAATCTTCACAGTTATCCAAATATCCACTTGCAGATTCTACCAAAAGGGGGTTTTCAAACTTCTGTATCAAAAGAAAGGTTGAACTCTGTTAGTTGAGGACACACATCACAAAGAAGTTTCGAAGAATGCTTCTGTCTAGATTTTATATGAAGATATTCCCGTTTCCAATGAAATTGTTAGAGGTATCCAAATATCCACTTACGGATTCTACAAAAAGAGTGTTTCCAAACTGCTCTATCAAAAGAAAGGTGGAACGCGGTTAGTTGAAGACACACATCAAAAAGCTGTTTCTGAGAATGCTTCTGTCTAGATTTTATTTGAAGATATTCCCATTTCCAACGAAATCTTCACAGTTATCCAAATATCCACTTGCAGATTCTACAAAAAGAGTGTTTCCAAACTACAGTGTCAAAAGAAAGTTTGAACTCTGTTAGTGGAGGACACACATCACAATGAAGTTTCTGAGAATGCTTCTGTTTAGATTTTATATGAAGATATTCCCGTTTCCAACGAAATCTTCACTGTTATCCAAATATCCACTTGCAGATTCTTCTAAAAGAGGGTTTCCAAACTGCTGTATGAAAAGAAAGGTTGAACTCCTTTAGTTGAGGAAACTCATGTCAAAGAAGTTTCTGAGAATGCTTCCGTCTAGATTTTATATGAGGATATTCCCGTTTCCAACGAAATTCTCACAGTTATCCAAATATCCACTTGCAGATTCTACCAAAAGAATGTTTCCAAACTGCTGTATCAAAAGAATGGTTGAGCTCCGTTAGTTGAGGACACTCATCACAAACAAGCTTTTGAGAATGCTTCTGTCTAGATTTTATATGAAGATATTCCCGTTTCCAACGAACTCTTCACAGTTACCCAAATATCCACTTGCCGATTCTACAAAAAGAGTGTTTACAAACTGCTGTATCAAAAGAAAGGTTGAACTCTGTAAGTAGAGAAAACACATCACAAAGAAGTTTCTGAGAATGCTTCTGTCTAGATTTTATATGAAGATATTCCCGTTTCCAACGAAATCTTCAAAGTTATCCAAATATCCACTTGCAGATTCTACAAAAAGTGTGTTTCCAAACTTCTGTATCAACAGAAAGGTTCAACTCTGGTAACTGAGTACACACATCCCGATTAAGTTTCTGAGAATCTTTCTGTCTCTTTTTTATGGGAAGATATTTCTGTTTTCACCGTAGGCCTGAATTCGCTCAAAATGTCCACTTCCAGATACTACAGAAAGAGTGTTTCAAACCTGGGCTATGAAAGGGAATGTTCAGCTCTGTGACTTGAATGCAGATATCACAAAGCAGTTTCTGACAGTGCTTCTGTGTAGATTTTAGATGAAGATATTCCCGTTTCCAACGAAATCGTTAGAGCTATCCAAATAACCACTTACAGATTCTACAAAAAGAGAGTTTCCAAACTGCTCTATTTAAAGAAAGGTTGAACTCTGCTAGTTGAGGACGCACACCACAAGGAAGTTTCTGAGAATGCTTTTGTCTAGATTTTATATGAAGATATTCCCGTTTCCAACGAAATCTTTAGAGGTATCCAAATATCCACTTACAGATTCTACAAAAAGAGAGTATCCAAACTGCTGTATCAAAAGAATGGTTGAACTCTGTTAGTTGAGGACACTCATCACAAAGAAGCTTCTGAGAATGCTTCTGTCTAGATTTTATATGAAGATATTCCCGTTTCCAACGAAATCTTCACAGTTATCCAAATATCCACATGCAGATTCTACCAAAAGGGGGTTTTCAAACTTCTGTATCAAAAGAAAGGTTGAACTCTGTTAGTTGAGGACACACATCACAAAGAAGTTTCGAAGAATGCTTCTGTCTAGATTTTATATGAAGATATTCCCGTTTCCAATGAAATTGTTAGAGGTATCCAAATATCCACTTACGGATTCTACAAAAAGAGTGTTTCCAAACTGCTCTATCAAAAGAAAGGTGGAACGCGGTTAGTTGAAGACACACATCAGAAAGCTGTTTCTGAGAATGCTTCTGTCTAGATTTTATTTGAAGATATTCCCATTTCCAACGAAATCTTCACAGTTATCCAAATATCCACTTGCAGATTCTACAAAAAGAGTGTTTCCAAACTACAGTGTCAAAAGAAAGTTTGAACTCTGTTAGTGGAGGACACACATCACAATGAAGTTTCTGAGAATGCTTCTGTTTAGATTTTATATGAAGATATTCCCGTTTCCAACGAAATCTTCACTGTTATCCAAATATCCACTTGCAGATTCTTCTAAAAGAGGGTTTCCAAACTGCTGTATGAAAAGAAAGGTTGAACTCCTTTAGTTGAGGAAACTCATGTCAAAGAAATTTCTGAGAATGCTTCCGTTTAGATTTTATATGAGGATATTCCCGTTTCCAACGAAATTCTCACAGTTATCCAAATATCCACTTGCAGATTCTACCAAAAGAATGTTTCCAAACTGCTGTATCAAAAGAATGGCTGAGCTCCGTTAGTTGAGGACACTCATCACAAACAAGCTTTTGAGAATGCTTCTGTCTAGATTTTAAATGAAGATATTCCCGTTTCCAACGAACTCTTCACAGTTACCCAAATATCCACTTGCCGATTCTACATAAAGAGTGTTTACAAACTGCTGTATCAAAAGAAAGGTTGAACTCTGTAAGTAGAGAAAACACATCACAAAGAAGTTTCTGAGAATGCTTCTGTCTAGATTTTATATGAAGATATTCCCGTTTCCAACGAAATCTTCAAAGTTATCCAAATATCCACTTGCAGATTCTACAAAAAGAGTGTTTCCAAACTACTGTATCAACAGAAAGGTTCAACTCTGGTAACTGAGTACACACATCCCGATTAAGTTTCTGAGAATCTTTCTGTCTCTTTTTTATGGGAAGATATTTCTGTTTTCACCGTAGGCCTGAATTCGCTCAAAATGTCCACTTCCAGACACTACAGAAAGAGTGTTTCAAACCTGGGCTATGAAAGGGAATGTTCAGCTCTGTGACTTGAATGCAGATATCACAAAGCAGTTTCTGACAGTGCTTCTGTGTAGATTTTAGATGAAGATATTCCCGTTTCCAACGAAATCGCTAGAGCTATCCAAATATCCACTTACAGATTCTACAAAAAGAGAGTTTCCAAACTGCTCTATTTAAAGAAAGGTTGAACTCTGCTAGTTGAGGACGCACACCACAAAGAAGTTTCTGAGAATGCTTTTGTCTAGATTTTATATGAAGATATTCCCGTTTCCAACGAAATCTTTAGAGGTATCCAAATATCCACTTACAGATTCTACAAAAAGAGAGTATCCAAACTGCTGTATCAAAAGAATGGTTGAACTCTGTTAGTTGAGGACACACATCACAAAGAAGTTTCGAAGAATGCTTCTGTCTAGATTTTATATGAAGATATTCCCGTTTTCAATGAAATTGTTAGAGGTATCCAAATATCCACTTACAGATTCTACAAAAAGAGTGTTTCCAAACTGCTCTATCAAAAGAAAGGTGGAACTCGGTTAGTTGAAGACACACATCAAAAAGATGTTTCTGAGAATGCTTCTGTCTAGATTTTATTTGAAGATATTCCCATTTCCAACGAAATCTTCACAATTATCGAAATAACCAGTTGCACATTCTACAAAAAGAGTGTTTCCAAACTACAGTGTCAAAAGAAAGTTTGAACTCTGTTAGTGGAGGACACACATCAGAATGAACTTTCTGAGAATGCTTCTGTTTAGATTTTATATGAAGATATTCCCGTTTCCAACGATATCTTCACTGTTATCCAAATATCCACTTGCAGATTCTTCTAAAAGAGGGTTTCCAAACTGCTGTATGAAAAGAAAGGTTGAACTCCTTTAGTTGAGGAAACTCATGTCAAAGAAGTTTCTGAGAATGCTTCCGTCTAGATTTTATATGAAGATATTCCCGTTTCCAACGAAATTCTCACAGTTATCCAAATATCCACTTGCAGATTCTACCAAAAGAATGTTTCCAAACTGCTGTATCAAAAGAATGGTTGAGCTCCGTTAGTTGAGGACACTCATCACAAACAAGCTTTTGAGAATGCTTCTGTCTAGATTTTATATGAAGATATTCCCGTTTCCAACGAACTCTTCACAGTTACCCAAATATCCACTTGCCGATTCTACAAAAAGTGTGTTTACAAACTGCTGTATCAAAAGAAAGGTTGAACTCTGTAAGTAGAGAAAACACATCACAAAGAAGTTTCTGAGAATGCTTCTGTCTAGATTTTATATGAAGATATTCCCGTTTCCAACGAAATCTTCAAAGTTATCCAAATATCCACTTGCAGATTCTACAAAAAGTGTGTTTCCAAACTACTGTATCAACAGAAAGGTTTAACTCTGGTAACTGAGTACACACATCCCGATTAAGTTTCTGAGAATCTTTCTGTCTCTTTTTTATGGGAAGATATTTCTGTTTTCACCGTAGGCCTGAATTCGCTCAAAATGTCCACTTCCAGATACTACAGAAAGAGTGTTTCAAGCCTGGGCTATGAAAGGGAATGTTCAGCTCTGTGACTTGAATGCAGATATCACAAAGCAGTTTCTGACAGTGCTTCTGTGTAGATTTTAGATGAATATATTCCCGTTTCCAACGAAATCGCTAGAGCTATCCAAATATCCACTTACAGATTCTACGAAAAGAGAGTTTCCAAACTGCTCTATTTAAAGAAAGGTTGAACTCTGCTAGTTGAGGATGCACACCACAAGGAAGTTTCTGAGAATGCTTTTGTCTAGATTTTATATGAAGATATTCCCGTTTCCAACGAAATCTTTAGAGGTATCCAAATATCCACTTACAGATTCTACAAAAAGAGAGTATCCAAACTGCTGTATCAAAAGAATGGTTGAACTCTGTTAGTTGAGGACACTCATCACAAAGAAGCTTCTGAAAATGCTTCTGTCTAGATGTTATATGAAGATATTCCCGTTTCCAACGAAATCTTCACAGTTATCCAAATATCCACTTGCAGATTCTACCAAAAGGGGGTTTTCAAACTTCTGTATCAAAAGAAAGGTTGAACTCTGTTAGTTGAGGACACACATCACAAAGAAGTTTCGAAGAATGCTTCTGTCTAGATTTTATATGAAGATATTCCCGTTTCCAATGAAATTGTTAGAGGTATCCAAATATCCACTTATGGATTCTACAAAAAGAGTGTTTCCAAACTGCTCTATCTAAAGAAAGGTGGAACGCGGTTAGTTGAAGACACACATCAAAAAGCTGTTTCTGAGAATGCTTCTGTCTAGATTTTATTTGAAGATATTCCCATTTCCAACGAAATCTTCACAGTTATCCAAATATCCACTTGCAGATTCTACAAAAAGAGTGTTTCCAAACTACAGTGTCAAAAGAAAGTTTGAACTCTGTTAGTGGAGGACACACATCACAATGAAGTTTCTGAGAATGCTTCTGTTTAGATTTTATATGAAGATATTCCCGTTTCCAACGAAATCTTCACTGTTATCCAAATATCCACTTGCAGATTCTTCTAAAAGAGGGTTTCCAAACTGCTTTATGAAAAGAAAGGTTGAACTCCTTTAGTTGAGGAAACTCATGTCAAAGAAGTTTCTGAGAATGCTTCCGTTTAGATTTTATATGAGGATATTCCCGTTTCCAACGAAATTCTCACAGTTATCCAAATATCCACTTGCAGATCCTACCAAAAGAATGTTTCCAAACTGCTGTATCAAAAGAATGGCTGAGCTCCGTTAGTTGAGGACACTCATCACAAACAAGCTTTTGAGAATGCTTCTGTCTAGATTTTATATGAAGATATTCCCGTTTCCAACGAACTCTTCACAGTTACCCAAATATCCACTTGCCGATTCTACAAAAAGAGTGTTTCCAAACTGCTGTATCAAAAGAAAGGTTGAACTCTGTAAGTAGAGAAAACACATCACAAAGAAGTTTCTGAGAATGCTTCTGTCTAGATTTTATATGAAGATATTCCCGTTTCCAACGAAATCTTCAAAGTTATCCAAATATCCACTTGCAGATTCTACAAAAAGAGTGTTTCCAAACTACTGTATCAACAGAAAGGTTCAACTCTGGTAACTGAGTACACACATCCCGATTAAGTTTCTGAGAATCTTTCTGTCTCTTTTTTATGGGAAGATATTTCTGTTTTCACCGTAGGCCTGAATTCGCTCAAAATGTCCACTTCCAGATACTACAGAAAGAGTGTTTCAAACCTGGGCTATGAAAGGGAATGTTCAGCTCTGTGACTTCAATGCAGATATCACAAAGCAGTTTCTGACAGTGCTTCTGTGTAGATTTTAGATGAAGATATTCCCGTTTCCAACGAAATCGCTAGAGCTATCCAAATATCCACTTACAGATTCTACAAAAAGAGAGTTTCCAAACTGCTCTATTTAAAGAAAGGTTGAACTCTGCTAGTTGAGGACGCACACCACAAAGAAGTTTCTGAGAATGCTTTTGTCTAGATTTTATATGAAGATATTCCCGTTTCCAACGAAATCTTTAGAGGTATCCAAATATCCACTTACAGATTCTACAAAAAGAGAGTATCCAAACTGCTGTATCAAAAGAATGGTTGAACTCTGTTAGTTGAGGACACTCATCACAAGCTTCTGACAACGCTTCTGTCTAGATTTTATATGAAGATATTCCCGTTTCCAACGAAATCTTCACAGTTATCCAAATATCCACTTGCAGATTCTACCAAAAGGGGGTTTTCAAACTTCTGTATCAAAAGAAAGGTTGAACTCTGTTAGTTGAGGACACACATCACAAAGAAGTTTCGAAGAATGCTTCTGTCTAGATTTTATATGAAGATATTCCCGTTTTCAATGAAATTGTTAGAGGTATCCAAATATCCACTTACAGATTCTACAAAAAGAGTGTTTCCAAACTGCTCTATCAAAAGAAAGGTGGAACTCGGTTAGTTGAAGACACACATCAAAAAGATGTTTCTGAGAATGCTTCTGTCTAGATTTTATTTGAAGATATTCCCATTTCCAACGAAATCTTCACAATTATCGAAATAACCAGTTGCACATTCTACAAAAAGAGTGTTTCCAAACTACAGTGTCAAAAGAAAGTTTGAACTCTGTTAGTGGAGGACACACATCAGAATGAACTTTCTGAGAATGCTTCTGTTTAGATTTTATATGAAGATATTCCCGTTTCCAACGATATCTTCACTGTTATCCAATTATCCACTTGCAGATTCTTCTAAAAGAGGGTTTCCAAACTGCTGTATGAAAAGAAAGGTTGAACTCCTTTAGTTGAGGAAACTCATGTCAAAGAAGTTTCTGAGAATGCTTCCGTCTAGATTTTATATGAAGATATTCCCGTTTCCAACGAAATTCTCACAGTTATCCAAATATCCACTTGCAGATTCTACCAAAAGAATGTTTCCAAACTGCTGTATCAAAAGAATGGTTGAGCTCCGTTAGTTGAGGACACTCATCACAAACAAGCTTTTGAGAATGCTTCTGTCTAGATTTTATATGAAGATATTCCCGTTTCCAACGAACTCTTCACAGTTACCCAAATATCCACTTGCCGATTCTACAAAAAGTGTGTTTACAAACTGCTGTATCAAAAGAAAGGTTGAACTCTGTAAGTAGAGAAAACACATCACAAAGAAGTTTCTGAGAATGCTTCTGTCTAGATTTTATATGAAGATATTCCCGTTTCCAACGAAATCTTCAAAGTTATCCAAATATCCACTTGCAGATTCTACAAAAAGTGTGTTTCCAAACTACTGTATCAACAGAAAGGTTTAACTCTGGTAACTGAGTACACACATCCCGATTAAGTTTCTGAGAATCTTTCTGTCTCTTTTTTATGGGAAGATATTTCTGTTTTCACCGTAGGCCTGAATTCGCTCAAAATGTCCACTTCCAGATACTACAGAAAGAGTGTTTCAAGCCTGGGCAATGAAAGGGAATGTTCAGCTCTGTGACTTGAATGCAGATATCACAAAGCAGTTTCTGACAGTGCTTCTGTGTAGATTTTAGATGAATATATTCCCGTTTCCAACGAAATCGCTAGAGCTATCCAAATATCCACTTACAGATTCTACGAAAAGAGAGTTTCCAAACTGCTCTATTTAAAGAAAGGTTGAACTCTGCTAGTTGAGGATGCACACCACAAGGAAGTTTCTGAGAATGCTTTTGTCTAGATTTTATATGAAGATATTCCCGTTTCCAACGAAATCTTTAGAGGTATCCAAATATCCACTTACAGATTCTACAAAAAGAGAGTATCCAAACTGCTGTATCAAAAGAATGGTTGAACTCTGTTAGTTGAGGACACTCATCACAAAGAAGCTTCTGAAAATGCTTCTGTCTAGATTTTATATGAAGATATTCCCGTTTCCAACGAAATCTTCACAGTTATCCAAATATCCACTTGCAGATTCTACCAAAAGGGGGTTTTCAAACTTCTGTATCAAAAGAAAGGTTGAACTCTGTTAGTTGAGGACACACATCACAAAGAAGTTTCGAAGAATGCTTCTGTCTAGATTTTATATGAAGATATTCCTGTTTCCAATGACATTGTTAGAGGTATCCAAATATCCACTTACGGATTCTACAAAAAGAGTGTTTCCAAACTGCTCTATCAAAAGAAAGGTGGAACGCGGTTAGTTGAAGACACACATCAAAAAGCTGTTTCTGAGAATGCTTCTGTCTAGATTTTATTTGAAGATATTCCCATTTCCAACGAAATCTTCACAGTTATCCAAATATCCACTTGCAGATTCTACAAAAAGAGTGTTTCCAAACTACAGTGTCAAAAGAAAGTTTGAACTCTGTTAGTGGAGGACACACATCACAATGAAGTTTCTGAGAATGCTTCTGTTTAGATTTTATATGAAGATATTCCCGTTTCCAACGAAATCTTCACTGTTATCCAAATATCCACTTGCAGATTCTTCTAAAAGAGGGTTTCCAAACTGCTGTATGAAAAGAAAGGTTGAACTCCTTTAGTTGAGGAAACTCATGTCAAAGAAGTTTCTGAGAATGCTTCCGTTTAGATTTTATATGAGGATATTCCCGTTTCCAACGAAATTCTCACAGTTATCCAAATATCCACTTGCAGATTCTACCAAAAGAATGTTTCCAAACTGCTGTATCAAAAGAATGGCTGAGCTCCGTTAGTTGAGGACACTCATCACAAACAAGCTTTTGAGAATGCTTCTGTCTAGATTTTATATGAAGATATTCCCGTTTCCAACGAACTCTTCACAGTTACCCAAATATCCACTTGCCGATTCTACATAAAGAGTGTTTACAAACTGCTGTATCAAAAGAAAGGTTGAACTCTGTAAGTAGAGAAAACACATCACAAAGAAGTTTCTGAGAATGCTTCTGTCTAGATTTTATATGAAGATATTCCCGTTTCCAACGAAATCTTCAAAGTTATCCAAATATCCACTTGCAGATTCTACAAAAAGAGTGTTTCCAAACTACTGTATCAACAGAAAGGTTCAACTCTGGTAACTGAGTACACACATCCCAATTAAGTTTCTGAGAATCTTTCTGTCTCTTTTTTATGGGAAGATATTTCTGTTTTCACCGTAGGCCTGAATTCGCTCAAAATGTCCACTTCCAGATACTACAGAAAGAGTGTTTCAAACCTGGGCTATGAAAGGGAATGTTCAGCTCTGTGACTTCAATGCAGATATCACAAAGCAGTTTCTGACAGTGCTTCTGTGTAGATTTTAGATGAAGATATTCCCGTTTCCAACGAAATCGCTAGAGCTATCCAAATATCCACTTACAGATTCTACAAAAAGAGAGTTTCCAAACTGCTCTATTTAAAGAAAGGTTGAACTCTGCTAGTTGAGGACGCACACCACAAAGAAGTTTCTGAGAATGCTTTTGTCTAGATTTTATATGAAGATATTCCCGTTTCCAACGAAATCTTTAGAGGTATCCAAATATTCACTTACAGATTCTACAAAAAGAGAGTATCCAAACTGCTGTATCAAAAGAATGGTTGAACTCTGTTAGTTGAGGACACTCATCACAAGCTTCTGAGAACGCTTCTGTCTAGATTTTATATGAAGATATTCCCGTTTCCAACGAAATCTTCACAGTTATCCAAATATCCACTTGCAGATTCTACCAAAAGGGGGTTTTCAAACTTCTGTATCAAAAGAAAGGTTGAACTCTGTTAGTTGAGGACACACATCACAAAGAAGTTTCGAAGAATGCTTCTGTCTAGATTTTATATGAAGATATTCCCGTTTTCAATGAAATTGTTAGAGGTATCCAAATATCCACTTACAGATTCTACAAAAAGAGTGTTTCCAAACTGCTCTATCAAAAGAAAGGTGGAACTCGGTTAGTTGAAGACACACATCAAAAAGATGTTTCTGAGAATGCTTCTGTCTAGATTTTATTTGAAGATATTCCCATTTCCAACGAAATCTTCACAATTATCGAAATAACCAGTTGCAGATTCTACAAAAAGAGTGTTTCCAAAGTACAGTGTCAAAAGAAAGTTTGAACTCTGTTAGTGGAGGACACACATCAGAATGAAGTTTCTGAGAATGCTTCTGTTTAGATTTTATATGAAGATATTCCCGTTTCCAACGATATCTTCACTGTTATCCAAATATCCACTTGCAGATTCTTCTAAAAGAGGGTTTCCAAACTGCTGTATGAAAAGAAAGGTTGAACTCCTTTAGTTGAGGAAACTCATGTCAAAGAAGTTTCTGAGAATGCTTCCGTCTAGATTTTATATGAAGATATTCCCGTTTCCAACGAAATTCTCACAGTTATCCAAATATCCACTTGCAGATTCTACCAAAAGAATGTTTCCAAACTGCTGTATCAAAAGAATGGTTGAGCTCCGTTAGTTGAGGACACTCATCACAAACAAGCTTTTGAGAATGCTTCTGTCTAGATTTTATATGAAGATATTCCCGTTTCCAACGAACTCTTCACAGTTACCCAAATATCCACTTGCCGATTCTACGAAAAGAGAGTTTCCAAACTGCTCTATTTAAAGAAAGGTTGAACTCTGTTAGTTGAGGACGCACACCACAAAGAAGTTTCTGAGAATGCTTCTGTCTAGATTTTATATGAAGATATTCCCGTTTCCAACGAAATCTTCAAAGTTATCCAAATATCCACTTTCAGATTCTACAAAAAGTGTGTTTCCAAACTACTGCATCAACAGAAAGGTTCAACTCTGGTAACTGAGTACACACATCCCGATTAAGTTTCTGAGAATCTTTCTGTCTCTTTTTTATGGGAAGATATTTCTGTTTTCACCTTAGGCCTGAATTCGCTCAAAATGTCCACTTCCAGATACTACAGAAAGAGTGTTTCAAACCTGGGCTATGAAAGGGAATGTTCAGCTCTGTGACTTGAATGCAGATATCACAAAGCAGTTTCTGACAGTGCTTCTGTGTAGATTTTAGATGAAGATATTCTCGTTTCCAATGAAATCGTTAGAGCTATCCAAATATCCACTTACAGATTCTACAAAAAGAGAGTTTCCAATCTGCTCTATTTAAAGAAAGGTTGAACTCTGCTAGTTGAGGACGCACACCACAAGGAAGTTTCTGAGAATGCTTTTGTCTAGATTTTATATGAAGATATTCCCGTTTCCAACGAAATCTTTAGAGGTATCCAAATATCCACTTACAGATTCTACAAAAAGAGAGTATCCAAACTGCTGTATCAAAAGAATGGTTTAACTCTGTTAGTTGAGGACACTCATCACAAAGAAGCTTCTGAGAATGCTTCTGTCTAGATTTTATATGAAGATATTCCGGTTTCCAACGAAATCTTCACAGTTATCCAAATATCCACATGCAGATTCTACCAAAAGGGGGTTTTCAAACTTCTGTATCAAAAGAAAGGTTGAACTCTGTTAGTTGAGGACACACATCACAAAGAAGTTTCGAAGAATGCTTCTGTCTAGATTTTATATGAAGATATTCCCGTTTCCAATGAAATTGTTAGAGGTATCCAAATATCCACTTACGGATTCTACAAAAAGAGTGTTTCCAAACTGCTCTATCAAAAGAAAGGTGGAACGCGGTTAGTTGAAGACACACATCAAAAAGATGTTTCTGAGAATGCTTCTGTCTAGATTTTATTTGAAGATATTCCCATTTCCTACGAAATCTTCACAGTTATCGAAATATCCACTTGCAGATTCTACAAAAAGAGTGTTTCCAAACTACAGTGTCAAAAGAAAGTTTGAACTCTGTTAGTGGAGGACACACATCACAATGAAGTTTCTGAGAATGCTTCTGTTTAGATTTTATATGAAGATATTCCCGTTTCCAACGAAATCTTCACTGTTATCCAAATATCCACTTGCAGATTCTTCTAAAAGAGGGTTTCCAAACTGCTGTATGAAAAGAAAGGTTGAACTCCTTTAGTTGAGGAAACTCATGTCAAAGAAGTTTCTGAGAATGCTTCCGTCTAGATTTTATATGAGGATATTCCCGTTTCCAACGAAATTCTCACATTTATCCAAATATCCACATGCAGATTCTACCAAAAGAATGTTTCCAAACTGCTGTATCAAAAGAATGGCTGAGCTCCGTTAGTTGAGGACACTCATCACAAACAAGCTTTTGAGAATGCTTCTGTCTAGATTTTATATGAAGATATTCCCGTTTCCAACGAACTCTTCACAGTTACCCAAATATCCACTTGCCGATTCTACAAAAAGAGTGTTTCCAATCTGCTGTATCAAAAGAAAGGTTGAACTCTGTAAGTAGAGAAAACACATCACAAAGAAGTTTCTGAGAATGCTTCTGTCTAGATTTTATATGAAGATATTCCCGTTTCCAACGAAATCTTCAAAGTTATCCAAATATCCACTTGCAGATTCTACAAAAAGAGTGTTTCCAAACTACTGTATCAACAGAAAGGTTCAACTCTGGTAACTGAGTACACACATCCCGATTAAGTTTCTGAGAATCTTTCTGTCTCTTTTTTATGGGAAGATATTTCTGTTTTCACCGTAGGCCTGAATTCGCTCAAAATGTCCACTTCCAGATACTACAGAAAGAGTGTTTCAAACCTGGGCTATGAAAGGGAATGTTCAGCTCTGTGACTTGAATGCAGATATCACAAAGCAGTTTCTGACAGTGCTTCTGTGTAGATTTTAGTTGAAGATATTCCCTTTTCCAACGAAATCGCTAGAGCTATCCAAATATCCACTTACAGATTCTACAAAAAGAGAGTTTCCAAACTGCTCTATTTAAAGAAAGGTTGAACTCTGTTAGTTGAGGACGCACACCACAAAGAAGTTTCTGCGAATGCTTTTGTCTAGATTTTATATGAAGATATTCCCGTTTCCAACGAAATCTTTAGAGGTATCCAAATATCCACTTACAGATTCTACAAAAAGAGAGTATCCAAACTGTTGTATCAAAAGAATGGTTGAACTCTGTTAGTTGAGGACACTCATCACAAGCTTCTGAGAACGCTTCTGTCTAGATTTTACATGAAGATATTCCCGTTTCCAATGAAATCTTCACAGTTATCCAAATATCCACTTGCAGATTCTACCAAAAGGGCTTTTCAAACTTCTGTATCAAAAGAAAGGTTGAACTCTGTTAGTTGAGGACACACATCACAAAGAAGTTTCGAAGAATGCTTCTGTCTAGATTTTATATGAAGATATTCCCGTTTCCAATGAAATTGTTAGAGGTATCCAAATATCCACTTACGGATTCTACAAAAAGAGTGTTTCCAAACTGCTCTATCAAAAGAAAGGTGGAACTCGGTTAGTTGAAGACACACATCAAAAAGATGTTTCTGAGAATGCTTCTGTCTAGATTTTATTTGAAGATATTCCCATTTCCAACGTAATCTTCACAGTTATCCAAATATCCACTTGCAGATTCTACAAAAAGAGTGTTTCCAAACTACAGTGTCAAAAGAAAGTTTGAACTCTGTTAGTGGAGGACACACATCACAATGAAGTTTCTGAGAATGCTTCTGTTTAGATTTTATATGAAGATATTCCCGTTTCCAAAGAAATCTTCACTCTTATCCAAATATCCACTTGCAGATTCTTCTAAAAGAGGGTTTCCAAACTGCTGTATGAAAAGAAAGTTTGAACTCCTTTAGTTGAGGAAACTCATGTCAAAGAAGTTTCTGAGAATGCTTCCGTCTAGATTTTATATGAAGATATTCCCGTTTCCAACGAAATTCTCACAGTTATCCAAATATCCACTTGCAGATTCTACCAAAAGAATGTTTCCAAACTGCTGTATCAAAAGAATGGTTGAGCTCCGTTAGTTGAGGACACTCATCACAAACAAGCTTTTGAGAATGCTTCTGTCTAGATTTTATATGAAGATATTCCCGTTTCCAACGAACTCTTCACAGTTACCCAAATATCCACTTGCCGATTCTACAAAAAGAGTGTTTACAAACTGCTGTATCAAAAGAAAGGTTGAACTCTGTAAGTAGAGAAAACACATCACAAAGAAGTTTCTGAGAATGCTTCTGTCTAGATTTTATATGAAGATATTCCCGTTTCCAACGAAATCTTCAAAGTTATCCAAATATCCACTTGCAGATTCTACAAAAAGTGTGTTTCCAAACTACTGTATCAACAGAAAGGTTCAACTCTGGTAACGGAGTACACACATCCCGATTAAGTTTCTGAGAATCTTTCTGTCTCTTTTTTATGGGAAGATATTTCTGTTTTCACCGTAGGCCTGAATTCGCTCAAAATGTCCACTTCCAGATACTACAGAAAGAGTGTTTCAAACCTGGGCTATGAAAGGGAATGTTCAGCTCTGTGACTTGAATGCAGATATCACAAAGCAGTTTCTGACAGTGCTTCTGTGTAGATTTTAGATGAAGATATTCCCGTTTCCAACGAAATCGTTAGAGCTATCCAAATATCCACTTACAGATTCTACAAAAAGAGAGTATCCAAACTGCTCTATTTAAAGAAAGGTTGAATTCTGTTAGTTGAGGACACACACCACAAAGAAGTTTCTGAGAATGCTTTTGTCTAGATTTTATATGAAGATATTCCCGTTTCCAACGAAATCTTTAGAGGTATCCAAATATACACTTACAGATTCTACAAAAAGAGAGTATCCAAACTGCTGTATCAAAAGAATGGTTGAACTCTGTTAGTTGAGGACACTCATCACAAAGAAGCTTCTGAGAATGCTTCTGTCTAGATTTTATATGAAGATATTCCCGTTTCCAACGAAATCTTCACAGTTATCCAAATATCCACTTGCAGATTCTACCAAAAGGGGGTTTTCAAACTTCTGTATCAAAAGAAAGGTTGAACTCTGTTAGTTGAGGACACACATCACAAAGAAGTTTCGAAGAATGCTTCTGTCTAGATTTTATATGAAGTTATTCCCGTTTCCAATGAAATTGTTAGAGGTATCCAAATATCCACTTACAGATTCTACAAAAAGAGTGTTTCCAAACTGCTCTGTCAAAAGAAAGGTGGAACTCGGTTAGTTGAAGACACACATCAAAAAGATGTTTCTGAGAATGCTTCTGTCTAGATTTTATTTGAAGATATTCCCATTTCCAACGAAATCTTCACAGTTATCCAAATATCCACTTGCAGATTCTACAAAAAGAGTGTTTCCAAACTACAGTGTCAAAAGAAAGTTTGAACTCTGTTAGTGGAGGACACACATCACAATGAAGTTTCTGAGAATGCTTCTGTTTAGATTTTATATGAAGATATTCCGGTTTCCAACGAAATCTTCACTGTTATTCAAATATCCACTTGCAGATTCTTCTAAAAGAGGGTTTCCAAACTGCTGTATGAAAAGAAAGGTTGAACTCCTTTAGTTGAGGAAACTCATGTCAAAGAAGTTTCTGAGAATGCTTCCGTCTAGATTTTATATGAAGATATTCCCGTTTCCAACGAAATTTTCACAGTTACCCAAATATCCACTTGCAGATTCTACCAAAAGAGTGTTTCCAAACTGCTGTATCAAAAGAATGGTTGAGCTCCGTTAGTTGAGGACACTCATCACAAACAAGCTTTTGAGAATGCTTCTGTCTAGATTTTATATGAAGATATTCCCGTTTCCAACGAACTCTTCACAGTTATCCAAATATCCACTTGCCGATTCTACAAAAAGAGTGTTTCCAAACTGCTGTATCAAAAGAATGGTTGAACTCTGTAAGTAGAGAAAACACATCACAAAGAAGTTTCTGAGAATGCTTCTGTCTAGATTTTATATGAGGATATTCCCGTTTCCAACGAAATCTTCAAAGTTATCCAAATATCCACTTGCAGATTCTACAAAAAGAGTGTTTCCAAACTATTGTATCAACAGAAAGGTTCAACTCTGGTAACTGAGCACACACATCCCATTTAAGTTTCTGAGAATCTTTCTGTCTCTTTTTTATGGGAAGATATTTCTGTTTTCACCGTAGGCCTGAATTCGCTCAAAATGTCCACTTCCAGATACTACAGAAAGAGTGTTTCAAACCTGGGCTATGAAAGGGAATGTTCAGATCTGTGACTTGAATGCAGATATCACAAAGCAGTTTCTGACAGTGCTTCTGTGTAGATTTTAGATGAAGATATTCCCGTTTCCAACGAAATCGTTAGAGCTATCCAAATATCCACTTACAGATTCTACAAAAAGAGAGTTTCCAAACTGCTCTATTTAAAGAAAGGTTGAACTCTGTTAGTTGAGGACACTCATCACAAAGAAGCTTCTGAGAATGCTTCTGTCTAGATTTTATATGAAGATATTCCCGTTTCCAACGAAATCGTCACAGTTATCCAAATATCCACTTGCAGATTCTACCAAAAGGGGGTTTTCAAACTTCTGTATCAAAAGAAAGGTTTAACTCTGTTAGTTGAGGACACACATCACAAAGAAGTTTCGGAGAATGCTTCTGTCTAGATTTTATATGAAGATATTCCCGTTTCCAATGAAATTGTTAGAGGTATCCAAATATCCACTTACAGATTCTACAAAAAGAGTGTTTCCAAACTGCTCTATCAAAAGAAAGGTGGAACTCGGTTAGTTGAAGACACACATCAAAAAGATGTTTCTGAGAATGCTTCTGTCTAGATTTTATTTGAAGATATTCCCATTTCCAACGAAATCTTCACAGTTATCGAAATATCCAGTTGCAGATTCTGCAAAAAGAGTGTTTCCAAACTACATTGTCAAAAGAAAGTTTGAACTCTGTTAGTGGAGGACACACATCCCAATGAAGTTTCTGAGAATGCTTCTGTTTAGATTTTATATGAAGATATTCCCGTTTCCAACGAAATCTTCACTGTTATCCAAATATCCACTTGCAGATTCTTCTAAAAGAGGGTTTCCAAACTGCTGTATGAAAAGAAAGGTTGAACTCCTTTAGTTGAGGAAACTCATGTCAAAGAAGTTTCTGAGAATGCTTCCGTCTAGATTTTATATGAAGATATTCCCGTTTCCAACGAAATTTTCACAGTTACCCAAATATCCACTTGCAGATTCTACCAAAAGAGTGTTTCCAAACTGATGTATCAAAAGAATGGTTGAGCTCCGTTAGTTGAGGACACTCATCACAAACAAGCTTTTGAGAATGCTTCTGTCTAGATTTTATATGAAGATATTCCCGTTTCCAACGAACTCTTCACGGTTATCCAAATATCCACTTGCCGATTCTACAAAAAGAGTGTTTACAAACTGCTGTATCAAAAGAAAGGTTGAACTCTGTAAGTAGAGAAAACACATCACAAAGAAGTTTCTGAGAATGCTTCTGTCTAGATTTTATATGAAGATATTCCCGTTTCCAACGAAATCTTCAAAGTTATCCAAATATCCACTTGCAGATTCTACAAAAAGAGTGTTTCCAAACTACTGTATCAACAGAAAGGTTCAACTCTGGTAACTGAGTACACACATCCCGATTAAGTTTCTGAGAATCTTTCTGTCTCTTTTTTATGGGAAGATATTTCTGTTTTCACCGTAGGCCTGAATTCGCTCAAAATGTCCACTTCCAGATACTACAGAAAGAGTGTTTCAAACCTGGGCTATGAAAGGGAATGTTCAGCTCTGTGACTTGAATGCAGATATCACAAAGCAGTTTCTGACAGTGCTTCTGTGTAGATTTTAGATGAAGATATTCCCGTTTCCAACGAAATCGTTAGAGCTATCCAAATATCCACTTACAGATTCTACAAAAAGAGAGTTTCCAAACTGCTCTATTTAAAGAAAGGTTGAACTCTGTTAGTTGAGGACGCACACCACAAAGAAGTTTCTGAGAATGCTTTTGTCTAGATTTTATATGAAGATATTCCCGTTTCCAACGAAATCTTTAGAGGTATCCAAATATCCACTTACAGATTCTACAAAAAGAGAGTATCCAAACTGCTGTATCAAAAGAATGGTTGAACTCTGTTAGTTGAGGGCACTCATCACAAAGAAGCTTCTGAGAATGCTTCTGTCTAGATTTTATATGAAGATATTCCCGTTTCCAACGAAATCTTCACAGTTATCCAAATATCCACATGCAGATTCTACCAAAAGGGGGTTTTCAAACTTCTGTATCAAAAGAAAGGTTGAACTCTGTTAGTTGAGGACACACATCACAAAGAAGTTTCGAAGAATGCTTCTGTCTAGATTTTATATGAAGATATTCGCGTTTCCAACGAAATCTTCAAAGTTATCCAAATATCCACTTGCAGATTCTACAAAAAGAGTGTTTCCAAACTGCTCTATCAAAAGAAAGGTGGAACTCGGTTAGTTGAAGACACACATCAAAAAGATGTTTCTGAGAATGCTTCTGTCTAGATTTTATTTGAAGATATTCCCATTTCCAACGAAATCTTCACAGTTATCGAAATATCCACTTGCAGATTCTGCAAAAAGAGTGTTTCCAAACTACCTTGTCAAAAGAAAGTTTGAACTCTGTTAGTGGAGGACACACATCACAATGAAGTTTCTGAGAATGCTTCTGTTTAGATTTTATATGAAGATATTCCCGTTTCCAACGAAATCTTCACTGTTATCCAAATATCCACTTGCAGATTCTTCTAAAAGAGGGTTTCCAAACTGCTGTATGAAAAGAAAGGTTGAACTCCTTTAGTTGAGGAAACTCATGTCAAAGAAGTTTCTGAGAATGCTTCCGTCTAGATTTTATATGAAGATATTCCCGTTTCCAACGAAATTTTCACAGTTACCCAAATATCCACTTGCAGATACTACCAAAAGAGTGTTTCCAAACTGCTGTATCAAAAGAATGGTTGAGCTCCGTTAGTTGAGGACACTCATCACAAACAAGCTTTTGAGAATGCTTCTGTCTAGATTTTATGTGAAGATATTCCCGTTTCCAACGAACTCTTCACAGTTATCCAAATATCCACTTGCCGATTCTACAAAAAGAGTGTTTACAAACTGCTGTATCAAAAGAAAGGTTGAACTCTGTAAGTAGAGAAAACACATCACAAAGAAGTTTCTGAGAATGCTTCTGTCTAGATTTTATATGAAGATATTCCCGTTTCCAACGAAATCTTCAAAGTTATCCAAATATCCACTTGCAGATTCTACAAAAAGAGTGTTTCCAAACTACTGTATCAACAGAAAGGTTCAACTCTGGTAACTGAGTACACACATCCTGATTAAGTTTCTGAGAATCGTTCTGTCTCTTTTTTATGGGAAGATATTTCTGTTTTCACCGTAGGCCTGAATTCGCTCAAAATGTCCACTTCCAGATACTACAGAAAGAGTGTTTCAAACCTGGGCTATGAAAGGGAATGTTCAGCTCTGTGACTTGAATGCAGATATCACAAAGCAGTTTCTGACAGTGCTTCTGTGTAGATTTTAGATGAAGATATTCCCGTTTCCAACGAAATCGTTAGAGCTATCCAAATATCCACTTACAGATTCTACAAAAAGAGAGTTTCCAAACTGCTCTATTTAAAGAAAGGTTGAACTCTGTTAGTTGAGGACGCACACCACAAAGAAGTTTCTGAGAATGCTTTTGTCTAGATTTTATATGAAGATATTCCCGTTTCCAACGAAATCTTTAGAGGTATCCAAATATGCACTTACAGATTCTACAAAAAGAGAGTATCCAAACTGCTGTATCAAAACAATGGTTGAACTCTGTTAGTTGAGGACACTCATCACAAAGAAGCTTCTGAGAATGCTTCTGTCTAGATTTTACACGAAGATATTCCCGTTTCCAACGAAATCTTCACAGTTATCCAAATATCCACTTGCAGATTCTACCAAAAGGGGGTTTTCAAACTTCCCTATCAAAAGAAAGGTTGAACTCTGTTAGTTGAGGACACACAACTCAAAGAAGTTTCGGAGAATGCTTCTGTCTAGATTTTATATGAAGATATTCCCTTTTCCAATGAAATTGTTAGAGGTATCCAAATATCCACTTACAGATTCTACAAAAAGAGTGTTTCCAAACTGCTCTATCAAAAGAAAGGTGGAACTCGGTTAGTTGAAGACACACATCAAAAAGATGTTTCTGAGAATGCTTCTGTCTAGATTTTATTTGAAGATATTCCCATTTCCAATGAAATCTTCACAGTTATCGAAATATCCACTTGCAGATTCTACAAAAAGAGTGTTTCCAAACTACAGTGTCAAAAGAAAGTTTGAACTCTGTTAGTGGAGGACACACATCACAATGAAGTTTCTGAGAATGCTTCTGTTTAGATTTTATATGAAGATATTCCCGTTTCCAACGAAATCTTCACTGTTATCCAAATATCCACTTGCAGATTCTTCTAAAAGAGGGTTTCCAAACTGCTGTATGAAAAGAAAGGTTGAACTCCTTTAGTTGAGGAAACTCATGTCAAAGAAGTTTCGGAGAATGCTTCCGTCTAGATTTTATATTAAGATATTCCCGTTTCCAACGAAATTTTCACAGTTATCCAAATATCCAATTGCAGATTCTACCAAAAGAGTGTTTCCAAACTGCTGTATCAAAAGAATGGTTGAGCTCCGTTAGTTGAGGACACTCATCACAAACAAGCTTTTGAGAATGCTTCTGTCTAGATTTTATATGAAGATATTCCCGTTTCCAACGAACTCTTCACAGTTACCCAAATATCCACTTGCCGATTCTACAAAAAGAGTGTTTACAAACTGCTGTATCAAAAGAAAGGTTGAACTCTGTAAGTAGAGAAAACACATCACAAACAAGCTTTTGAGAATGCTTCTGTCTAGATTTCATATGAAGATATTCCCGTTTCCAACGAACTCTTCACTGTTACCCAAATATCCACTTGCCGATTCTACAAAAAGAGTGTTTACAAACTGCTGTATCAAAAGAAAGGTTGAACTCTGTAAGTAGAGAAAACACATCACAAAGAAGTTTCTAAGAATGCTTCTGTCTAGATTTTATGTGAAGATATTCCCGTTTCCAACGAAATCTTCAAAGTTATCCAAATATCCACTTGCAGATTCTACAAAAAGTGTGTTTCCAAACTACTGTATCAACAGAAAGGTTCAACTCTGGTAACTGAGTACACACATCCCAATTAAGTTTCTGAGAATCTTTCTGTCTCTTTTTTATGGGAAGATATTTCTGTTTTCACCGTAGGCCTGAATTCGCTCAAAATGTCCACTTCCAGATACTACAGAAAGAGTGTTTCAAACCTGGGCTATGAAAGGGAATGTTCAGCTCTGTGACTTGAATGCAGATATCACAAAGCAGTTTCTGACAGTGCTTCTGTGTAGATTTTAGATGAAGATATTCCCGTTTCCAACGAAATCGTTAGAGCTATCCAAATATCCACTTACAGATTCTACAAAAAGAGAGTTTCCAAACTGCTCTATTTAAAGAAAGGTTGAACTCTGCTAGTTGAGGACGGACACCACAAGGAAGTTTCTGAGAATGCTTTTGTCTAGATTTTATATGAAGATATTCCCGTTTCCAACGAAATCTTTAGAGGTATCCAAATATCCACTTACAGATTCTACAAAAAGAGAGTATCCAAACTGCTGTATCAAAAGAATGGTTGAACTCTGTTAGTTGAGGACACTCATCACAAAGAAGCTTCTGAGAATGCTTCTGTCTAGATTTTATATGAAGATATTCCCGTTTCCAACGAAATCGTCACAGTTATCCAAATATCCACTTGCAGATTCTACCAAAAGGGGGTTTTCCAACTTCTGTATCAAAAGAAAGTTTGAACTCTGTTAGTTGAGGACACACATCACAAAGAAGTTTCGGAGAATGCTTCTGTCTAGATTTTATATGAAGATATTCCCGTTTCCAATGAAATTGTTAGAGGTATCCAAATATCCACTTACAGGTTCTACAAAAAGAGTGTTCCCAAACTGCTCTATCAAAAGAAAGGTGGAACTCGGTTAGTTGAAGACACACATCAAAAAGATGTTTCTGAGAATGCTTCTGTCTAGATTTTATTTGAAGATATTCCCATTTCCAACGAAATCTTCACAGTTATCGAAATATCCACTTGCAGATTCTGCAAAAAGAGTGTTTCCAAACTACATTATCAAATGAAAGTTTGAACTCTGTTAGTGGAGGACACACATCACAATGAAGTTTCTGAGAATGCTTCTGTTTAGATTTTATATGAAGATATTCCCGTTTCCAACGAAATCTTCACTGTTATCCAAATATCCACTTGCAGATTCTTCTAAAAGAAGGTTTCCAAACTGCTGTATGAAAAGAAAGGTTGAACTCCTTTAGTTGAGGAAACTCATGTCAAAGAAGTTTCTGAGAATGCTTCCGTCTAGATTTTATATGAAGATATTCCCGTTTCCAACGAAATTTTCACAGTTACCCAAATATCCACTTGCAGATTCTACCAAAAGAGTGTTTCCAAACTGCAGTATCAAGAGAATGGTTGAGCTCCGTTTGTTGAGGACACTCATCACAAACAAGCTTTTGAGAATGCTTCTGTCTAGATTTTATATGAAGATATTCCCGTTTCCAACGAACTCTTCACAGTTATCCAAATATCCACTTGCCGATTCTACAAAAAGAGTGTTTACAAACTGCTGTATCAAAAGAAAGGTTGAACTCTGTAAGTAGAGAAAACACATCACAAAGAAGTTTCTGAGAATGCTTCTGTCTAGATTTTATATGAAGATATTCCCGTTTCCAACGAAATCTTCAAAGTTATCCAAATATCCACTTGCAGATACTACAAAAAGAGTGTTTCCAAACTACTGTATCAACAGAAAGGTTCAACTCTGGTAACTGAGTACACACATCCCGATTAAGTTTCTGAGAATCTTTCTGTCTCTTTTTTATGGGAAGATATTTCTGTTTTCACCGTAGGCCTGAATTCGCTCAAAATGTCCACTTCCAGATACTACAGAAAGAGTGTTTCAAACCTGGGCTATGAAAGGGAATGTTCAGCTCTGTGACTTGAATGCAGATATCACAAAGCAGTTTCTGACAGTGCTTCTGTGTAGATTTTAGATGAAGATATTCCCGTTTCCAACGAAATCCTTAGAGCTATCCAAATATCCACTTACAGATTCTACAAAAAGAGAGTTTCCAAACTGCTCTATTTAAAGAAAGGTTGAACTCTGTTAGTTGAGGACGCACACCACGAAGAAGTTTCTGAGAATGCTTTTGTCTAGATTTTATATGAAGATATTCCCGTTTCCAACGAAATCTTTAGAGGTATCCAAATATCCACTTACAGATTCTACAAAAAGAGAGTATCCAAACTGCTGTATCAAAAGAATGGTTGAACTCTGTTAGTTGAGGACACTCATCACAAGCTTCTGAGAATGGTTCTGTCTAGATTTTATATGAAGATATTCCGGTTTCCAACGAAATCTTCACAGTTATCCAAATATCCACATGCAGATTCTACCAAAAGGGGGTTTTCAAACTTCTGTATCAAAAGAAAGGTTGAACTCTGTTAGTTGAGGACACACATCACAAAGAAGTTTCGAAGAATGCTTCTGTCTAGATTTTATATGAAGATATTCCCGTTTCCAAAGAAATTGTTAGAGGTATCCAAATATCCACTTACAGATTCTACAAAAAGACAGTTTCCAAACTGCTCTATCAAAAGAAAGGTGGAACTCGGTTAGTTGAAGACACACATCAAAAAGATGTTTCTGAGAATGCTTCTGTCTAGATTTTATTTGAAGATATTCCCATTTCCAACGAAATCTTCACAGTTATCCAAATATCCACTTGCAGATTCTACAAAAAGAGTGTTTCCAAACTACAGTGTCAAAAGAAAGTTTGAACTCTGTTAGTGGAGGACACACATCACAATGAAGTTTCTGAGAATGCTTCTGTTTAGATTTTATATGAAGATATTCCGGTTTCCAACGAAATCTTCACTGTTATTCAAATATCCACTTGCAGATTCTTCTAAAAGAGGGTTTCCAAACTGCTGTATGAAAAGAAAGGTTGAACTCCTTTAGTTGAGGAAACTCATGTCAAAGAAGTTTCTGAGAATGCTTCCGTCTAGATTTTATATGAAGATATTCCCGTTTCCAACGAAATTTTCACAGTTACCCAAATATCCACTTGCAGATTCTACCAAAAGAGTGTTTCCAAACTGCTGTATCAAAAGAATGGTTGAGCTCCGTTAGTTGAGGACACTCATCACAAACAAGCTTTTGAGAATGCTTCTGTCTAGATTTTATATGAAGATATTCCAATTTCCAACGAACTCTTCACAGTTATCCAAATATCCACTTGCCGATTCTACAAAAAGAGTGTTTCCAAACTGCTGTATCAAAAGAAAGGTTGAACTCTGTAAGTAGAGAAAACACATCACAAAGAAGTTTCTGAGAATGCTTCTGTCTAGATTTTATATGAAGGTATTCCCGTTTCCAACGAAATCTTCAAAGTTATCCAAATATCCACTTGCAGATTCTACAAAAAGAGTGTTTCCAAACTATTGTATCAACAGAAAGGTTCAACTCTGGTAACTGAGCACACACATCCCAATTAAGTTTCTGAGAATCTTTCTGTCTCTTTTTTATGGGAAGATATTTCTGTTTTCACCGTAGGCCTGAATTCGCTCAAAATGTCCACTTCCAGATACTACAGAAAGAGTGTTTCAAACCTGGGCTATGAAAGGGAATGTTCAGCTCTGTGACTTGAATGCAGATATCACAAAGCAGTTTCTGACAGTGCTTCTGTGTAGATTTTAGATGAAGATATTCCCGTTTCCAACGAAATCGTTAGAGCTATCCAAATATCCACTTACAGATTCTACAAAAAGAGAGTTTCCAAACTGCTCTATTTAAAGAAAGGTTGAACTCTGTTAGTTGAGGACACTCATCACAAAGAAGCTTCTGAGAATGCTTCTGTCTAGATTTTATATGAAGATATTCCCGTTTCCAACGAAATCGTCACAGTTATCCAAATATCCACTTGCAGATTCTACCAAAAGGGGGTTTTCAAACTTCTGTATCAAAAGAAAGGTTGAACTCTGTTAGTTGAGGACACACATCACAAAGAAGTTTCGGAGAATGCTTCTGTCTAGATTTTATGTGAAGATATTCCCGTTTCCAATGAAATTGTTAGAGGTATCCAAATATCCACTTACAGATTCTACAAAAAGAGTGTTTCCAAACTGCTCTATCAAAAGAAAGGTGGAACTCGGTTAGTTGAAGACACACATCAAAAAGATGTTTCTGAGAATGCTTCTGTCTAGATTTTATTTGAAGATATTCCCATTTCCAACGAAATCTTCACAGTTATCGAAATATCCACTTGCAGATTCTGCAAAAAGAGTGTTTCCAAACTACATTGTCAAAAGAAAGTTTGAACTCTGTTAGTGGAGGACACACATCCCAATGAAGTTTCTGAGAATGCTTCTGTATAGATTTTATATGAAGATATTCCCGTTTCCAACGAAATCTTCACTGTTATCCAAATATCCACTTGCAGATTCTTCTAAAAGAGGGTTTCCAAACTGCTGTATGAAAAGAAAGGTTGAACTCCTTTAGTTGAGGAAACTCATGTCAAAGAAGTTTCTGAGAATGCTTCCGTCTAGATTTTATATGAAGATATTCCCGTTTCCAACGAAATTTTCACAGTTACCCAAATATCCACTTGCAGATTCTACCAAAAGAGTGTTTCCAAACTGCTGTATCAAAAGAATGGTTGAGCTCCGTTAGTTGAGGACACTCATCACAAACAAGCTTTTGAGAATGCTTCTGTCTAGATTTTATATGAAGATATTCCCGTTTCCAACGAACTCTTCACAGTTATCCAAATATCCACTTTCCGATTCTACAAAAAGAGTGTTTACAAACTGCTGTATCAAAAGAAAGGTTGAACTCTGTAAGTAGAGAAAACACATCACAAAGAAGTTTCTGAGAATGCTTCTGTCTAGATTTTATATGAAGATATTCCCGTTTCCAACGAAATCTTCAAAGTTATCCAAATATCCACTTGCAGATTCTACAAAAAGAGTGTTTCCAAACTACTGTATCAACAGAAAGGTTCAACTCTGGTAACTGAGTACACACATCCCGATTAAGTTTCTGAGAATCTTTCTGTCTCTTTTTTATGGGAAGATATTTCTGTTTTCACCGTAGGCCTGAATTCGCTCAAAATGTCCACTTCCAGATACTACAGAAAGAGTGTTTCAAACCTGGGCTATGAAAGGGAATGTTCAGCTCTGTGACTTGAATGCAGATATCACAAAGCAGTTTCTGACAGTGCTTCTGTGTAGATTTTAGATGAAGATATTCCCGTTTCCAACGAAATCGTTAGAGCTATCCAAATATCCACTTACAGATTCTACAAAAAGAGAGTTTCCAAACTGCTCTATTTAAAGAAAGGTTGAACTCTGTTAGTTGAGGATGCACACCACAAAGAAGTTTCTGAGAATGCTTTTGTCTAGATTTTATATGAAGATATTCCCGTTTCCAACGAAATCTTTAGAGGTATCCAAATATCCACTTACAGATTCTACAAAAAGAGAGTATCCAAACTGCTGTATCAAAAGAATGGTTGAACTCTGTTAGTTGAGGACACTCATCACAAAGAAGCTTCTGAGAATGCTTCTGTCTAGATTTTATACGAAGATATTCCCGTTTCCAACGAAATCTTCACAGTTATCCAAATATCCACTTGCAGATTCTACCAAAAGGGGGTTTTCAAACTTCTGTATCAAAAGAAAGGTTGAACTCTGTTAGTTGAGGACACACAACTCAAAGAAGTTTCGGAGAATGCTTCTGTCTAGATTTTATATGAAGATATTCCCGTTTCCAATGAAATTGTTAGAGGTATCCAAATATCCACTTACAGATTCTACAAAAAGAGTGTTTCCAAACTGCTCTATCAAAAGAAAGGTGGAACTCGGTTAGTTGAAAACACACATCAAAAAGATGTTTCTGAGAATGCTTCTGTCTAGATTTTATTTGAAGATATTCCCATTTCCAACGAAATCTTCACAGTTATCGAAATATCCACTTGCAGATTCTACAAAAAGAGTGTTTCCAAACTACAGTGTCAAAAGAAAGTTTGAACTCTGTTAGTGGAGGACACACATCACAATGAACTTTCTGAGAATGCTTCTGTTTAGATTTTATATGAAGATATTCCCGTTTCCAACGAAATCTTCACTGTTATCCAAATATCCACTTGCAGATTCTTCTAAAAGAGGGTTTCCAAACTGCTGTATGAAAAGAAAGGTTGAACTCCTTTAGTTGAGGAAACTCATGTCAAAGAAGTTTCTGAGAATGCTTCCGTCTAGATTTTATATGAAGATATTCCCGTTTCCAACGAAATTTTCACAGTTACCCAAATATCCACCTGCAGATTCTACCAAAAGAGTGTTTCCAAACTGCTGTATCAAAAGAATGGTTGAGCTCCGTTAGTTGAGGACACTCATCACAAACAAGCTTTTGAGAATGCTTCTGTCTAGATTTTATATGAAGATATTCCCGTTTCCAACGAACTCTTCACAGTTACCCAAATGTCCACTTGCCGATTCTACCAAAAGAGTGTTTACAAACTGCTGTATCAAAAGAAAGGTTGAACTCTGTAAGTAGAGAAAACACATCACAAACAAGCTTTTGAGAATGCTTCTGTCTAGATTTCATATGAAGATATTCCCGTTTCCAACGAACTCTTCACTGTTACCCAAATATCCACTTGCCGATTCTACAAAAAGAGTGTTTACAAACTGCTGTATCAAAAGAAAGGTTGAACTCTGTAAGTAGAGAAAACACATCACAAAGAAGTTTCTAAGAATGCTTCTGTCTAGATTTTATGTGAAGATATTCCCGTTTCCAACGAAATCTTCAAAGTTATCGAAATATCCACTTGCAGATTCTACAAAAAGTGTGTTTCCAAACTACTGTATCAACAGAAAGGTTCAACTCTGGTAACTGAGTACACACATCCCAATTAAGTTTCTGAGAATCTTTCTGTCTCTTTTTTATGGGAAGATATTTCTGTTTTCACCGTAGGCCTGAATTCGCTCAAAATGTCCACTTCCAGATACTACAGAAAGAGTGTTTCAAACCTGGGCTATGAAAGGGAATGTTCAGCTCTGTGACTTGAATGCAGATATCACAAAGCAGTTTCTGACAGTGCTTCTGTGTAGATTTTAGATGAAGATATTCCCGTTTCCAACGAAATCGTTAGAGCTATCCAAATATCCACTTACAGATTCTACAAAAAGAGAGTTTCCAAACTGCTCTATTTAAAGAAAGGTTGAACTCTGCTAGTTGAGGACGGACACCACAAGGAAGTTTCTGAGAATGCTTTTGTCTAGATTTTATATGAAGATATTCCCGTTTCCAATGAAATCTTTAGAGGTATCCAAATATCCACTTACAGATTCTACAAAAAGAGAGTATCCAAACTGCTGTATCAAAAGAATGGTTGAACTCTGTTAGTTGAGGACACTCATCACAAAGAAGCTTCTGAGAATGGTTCTGTCTAGATTTTATATGAAGATATTCCCGTTTCCAACGAAATCTTCACAGTTATCCAAATATCCACTTGCAGATTCTACCAAAAGGGGGTTTTCAAACTTCTGTATCAAAAGAAAGGTTGAACTCTGTTAGTTGTGGACACACATCACAAAGAAGTTTCGAAGAATGCTTTTGTCTAGATTTTATATGAAGATATTCCCGTTTCCAACGAAATCTTTAGAGGTATCCAAATATCCACTTACAGATTCTACAAAAAGAGAGTATCCAAACTGCTGTATCAAAAGAATGGTTGAACTCTGTTAGTTGAGGACACTCATCACAAAGAAGCTTCTGAGAATGCTTCTGTCTATGTTTTATATGAAGATATTCCCGTTTCCAACGAAATCTTCACAGTTATCCAAATATCCACTTGCAGATTCTACCAAAACGGGGTTTTCAAACTTCTGTATCAAAAGAAAGGTTGAACTCTGTTAGTTGAGGACACACATCACAAAGAAGTTTCGGAGAATGCTTCTGTCTAGATTTTATATGAAGATATTCCCGTTTCCAATGAAATTGTTAGAGGTATCCAAATATCCACTTACAGATTCTACAAAAAGAGTGTTTCCAAACTGCTCTATCAAAAGAAAGGTGGAACTCGGTTAGTTGAAGACACACATCAAAAAGATGTTTCTGAGAATGCTTCTGTCTAGATTTTATTTGAAGATATTCCCATTTCCAACGAAATCTTCACAGTTATCGAAATATCCACTTGCAGATTCTACAAAAAGAGTGTTTCCAAAATACAGTGTCAAAAGAAAGTTTGAACTCTGTTAGTGGAGGACACACATCACAATGAAGTTTCTGAGAATGCTTCTGTTTAGATTTTATATGAAGATATTCCCGTTTCCAACGAACTCTTCACAGTAATCCAAATATCCACTTGCCGATTCTACAAAAAGAGTGTTTACAAACTGCTGTATCAAAAGAAAGGTTGAACTCTGTAAGTAGAGAAAACACATCACAAAGAAGTTTCTGAGAATGCTTCTGTCTAGATTTTATATGAAGATATTCCCGTTTCCAACGAAATCTTCAAAGTTATCAAAATATCCACTTGCAGATTCTACAAAAAGAGTGTTTCCCAACTACTGTATCAACAGAAAGGTTCAACTCTGGTAACTGAGTACACACATCCCGATTAAGTTTCTGAGAATCTTTCTGTCTCTTTTTTATGGGAAGATATTTCTGTTTTCACCGTAGGCCTGAATTCGCTCAAAATGTCCACTTCCAGATACTACAGAAAGAGTGTTTCAAACCTGGGCTATGAAAGGGAATGTTCAGCTCTGTGACTTGAATGCAGATATCACAAAGCAGTTTCTGACAGTGCTTCTGTGTAGATTTTAGATGAAGATATTCCCGTTTCCAACGAAATCGTTAGAGCTATCCAAATATCCACTTACAGATTCTACAAAAAGAGAGTTTCCAAACTGCTCTATTTAAAGAAAGGTTGAACTCTGTTAGTTGAGGACGCACACCACAAGGAAGTTTCTGAGAATGCTTTTGTCTAGATTTTATATGAAGATATTCCCGTTTCCAACGAAATCTTTAGAGGTATCCAAACATCCACTTACAGATTCTACAAAAAGAGAGTATCCAAACTGCTGTATCAAAAGAATGGTTAAACTCTGTTAGTTGAGGACACTCATCACAAAGAAGCTTCTGAGAATGCTTCTGTCTAGATTTTATATGAAGATATTCCCGTTTCCAACGAAATCTTCACAGTTATCCAAATATCCACTTGCAGATTCTACCAAAAGGGGGTTTTCAAACTTCTGTATCAAAAGAAAGGTTGAACTCTGTTAGTTGAGGACACACATCACAAAGAAGTTTCGGAGAATGCTTGTGTCTAGATTTTATTTGAAGATATTCCCGTTTCCAATGAAATTGTTAGAGGTATCCAAATATCCACTTACAGATTCTACCAAAAGAGTGTTTCCAAACTGCTCTATCAAAAGAAAGGTGGAACTCTGTTTGTTCAAGACACACATCAAAAAGATGTTTCTGAGAATGCTTCTGTCTAGATTTTATTTGAAGATATTCCCATTTCCAATGAAATCTTCACAGTTATCGAAATATCCACTTGCAGATTCTACAAAAAGAGTGTTTCCAAACTACAGTGTCAAAAGAAAGTTTGAACTCTGTTAGTGGAGGACACACATCACAATGAAGTTTCTGAGAATGCTTCTGTTTAGATTTTATATGAAGATATTCCCGTTTCCAACGAAATCTTCACTGTTATCCAAATATCCACTTGCAGATTCTTCTAAAAGAGGGTTTCCAAACTGCTGTATGAAAAGAAAGGTTGAACTCCTTTAGTTGAGGAAACTCATATCAAAGAAGTGTCTGAGAATGCTTCCGTCTAGATTTAATATGAAGATATTCCCGTTTCCAACGAAATTTTCACAGTTATCCAAATATCCACTTGCAGATTCTACCAAAAGGGTGTTTCCAAACTGCTGTATCAAAAGAAAGGTTGAACTCTGTAAGTAGAGAAAACACATCACAAAGAAGTTTCTGAGAATGCTTCTGTCTAGATTTTATATGAAGATATTCCCGTTTCCAACGAAATCTTCAAAATTATCAAAATATCCACTTGCAGATTCTAAAAAAAGAGTGTTTCCCAACTACTGTATCAACAGAAAGGTTCAACTCTGGTAACTGAGTACACACATCCAGATTAAGTTTCTGAGAATCTTTCTGTCTCTTTTTTATGGGAAGATATTTCTGTTTTCACCGTAGGCCTGAATTCGCTCAAAATGTCCACTTCCAGATACTACAGAAAGAGTGTTTCAAACCTGGGCTATGAAAGGGAATGTTCAGCTCTGTGACTTGAATGCAGATATCACAAAGCAGTTTCTGACAGTGCTTCTGTGTAGATTTTAGATGAAGATATTCCCGTTTCCAACGAAATCGTTAGAGCTATCCAAATATCCACTTACAGATTCTACAAAAAGAGAGTTTCCAAACTGCTCTATTTAAAGAAAGGTTGAACTCTGTTAGTTGAGGACGCACACCACAAAGAAGTTTCTGAGAATGCTTTTTTCTAGACTTTATATGAAGATATTCCCGTTTCCAACGAAATCGTCACAGTTATCCAAATATCCACTTGCAGATTCTACCAAAAGGGGGTTTTCAAACTTCTGTATCAAAAGAAAGGTTGAACTCTGTTAGTTGAGGACACACATCACAAAGAAGTTTCGGAGAATGCTTCTGTCTAGATTTTATATGAAGATATTCCCGTTTCTAATGAAATTGTTAGAGGTATCCAAATATCCACTTACAGATTCTACAAAAAGAGTGTTTCCAAACTGCTGTATCAAAAGAAAGGTTGAACTCTGTAAGTAGAGAAAACACATCACAAAGAAGTTTCTGAGAATGCTTCTGTCTAGATTTTATATGAAGATATTCCCGTTTCCAACGAAATCTTCAAAATTATCAAAATATCCACTTGCAGATTCTAAAAAAAGAGTGTTTCCCAACTACTGTATCAACAGAAAGGTTCAACTCTGGTAACTGAGTACACACATCCCGATTAAGTTTCTGAGAATTTTTCTGTCTCTTTTTTATGGGAAGATATTTCTGTTTTCACCGTAGGCCTGAATTCGCTCAAAATGTCCACTTCCAGATACTACAGAAAGAGTGTTTCAAACCTGGGCTATGAAAGGGAATGTTCAGCTCTGTGACTTGAATGCAGATATCACAAAGCAGTTTCTGACAGTGCTTCTGTGTAGATTTTATATGAAGATATTCCCGTTTCCAACGAAATCTTTAGAGGTATCCAAATATCCACTTACAGATTCTACAAAAAGAGAGTTTCCAAACTGCTCTATTTAAAGAAAGGTTGAACTCTGTTAGTTGAGGACGCACACCACAAAGAAGTTTCTGAGAATGCTTTTTTCTAGACTTTATATGAAGATATTCCCGTTTCCAACGAAATCGTCACAGTTATCCAAATATACACTTGCAGATTCTACCAAAAGGGGGTTTTCAAACTTCTGTATCAAAAGAAAGGTTGAACTCTGTTAGTTGAGGACACACATCACAAAGAAGTTTCGAAGAATGCTTCTGTCTAGATTTTATATGAAGATATTCCCGTTTCCAATGAAATTGTTAGAGGTATCCAAATATCCACTTACAGATTCTACAAAAAGAGTGTTTCCAAACTGCTCTATCAAAAGAAAGTTGGAACTCGGTTATTTGAAGACACACTTCAAAAAGATGTTTCTGAGAATGCTTCTGTCTAGATTTTATTTGAAGATATTCCCAATTCCAACGAAATCTTCACAGTTATCCAAATATCCACTTGCAGATTCTACAAAAAGAGTGTTTCCAAACTACAGTGTCAAAAGAAAGTTTGAACTCTGTTAGTGGAGGACACACATCACAATGAAGTTTCTGAGAATGCTTCTGTTTAGATTTTATATGAAGATATTCCGGTTTCCAACGAAACCTTCACTGTTATCCAAATATCCACTTGCAGATTCTTCTAAAAGAGGGTTTCCAAACTGCTGTATGAAAAGAAAGGTTGAACTCCTTTAGTTGAGGAAACTCATGTCAAAGAAGTTTCTGAGAATGCTTCCGTCTAGATTTTATATGAAGATATTCCCGTTTCCAACGAAATTTTCACAGTTACCCAAATATCCACTTGCAGATTCTACCAAAAGAGTGTTTCCAAACTGCTGTATCAAAAGAATGGTTGAGCTCCGTTAGTTGAGGACACTCATCACAAACAAGCTTTTGAGAATGCTTCTGTCTAGATTTTATATGAAGATATTCCCGTTTCCAACGAACTCTTCACAGTTATCCAAATATCCACTTGCCGATTCTACAAAAAGAGTGTTTCCAAACTGCTGTATCAAAAGAAAGGTTGAACTCTGTAAGTAGAGAAAACACATCACAAAGAAGTTTCTGAGAATGCTTCTGTCTAGATTTTATATGAAGATATTCCCATTTCCAACGAAATCTTCAAAGTTATCCAAATATCCACTTGCAGATTCTACAAAAAGAGTGTTTCCAAACTATTGTATCAACAGAAAGGTTCAACTCTGGTAACTGAGCACACACATCCCAATTAAGTTTCTGAGAATCTTTCTGTCTCTTTTTTATGGGAAGATATTTCTGTTTTCACCGTAGGCCTGAATTCGCTCAAAATGTCCACTTCCAGATAATACAGAAAGAGTGTTTCAAACCTGGGCTATGAAAGGGAATGTTCAGCTCTGTGACTTGAGTGCAGATATCACAAAGCAGTTTCTGACAGTGCTTCTGTGTAGATTTTAGATGAAGATATTCCCGTTTCCAACGAAATGGTTAGAGCTATCCAAATATCCACTTACAGATTCTACAAAAAGAGAGTTTCCAAACTGCTCTATTTAAAGAAAGGTTGAACTCTGTTAGTTGAGGACACTCATCACAAAGAAGCTTCTGAGAATGGTTCTGTCTAGATTTTATATGAAGATATTCCCGTTTCCAACGAAATCGTCACAGTTATCCAAATATCCACTTGCAGATTCTACCAAAAGGGGGTTTTCAAACTTCTGTATCAAAAGAAAGGTTGAACTCTGTTAGTTGAGGACACACATCACAAAGAAGTTTCGGAGAATGCTTCTGTCTAGATTTTATATGAAGATATTCCCGTTTCCAATGAAATTGTTAGAGGTATCCAAATATCCACTTGCAGATTCTACCAAAAGAGTGTTTCCAAACTGCTGTATCAAAAGAATGGTTGAGCTCCGTTAGTTGAGGACACTCATCACAAACAAGCTTTTGAGAATGCTTCTGTCTAGATTTTATATGAAGATATTCCCGTTTCCAACGAACTCTTCACAGTTATCCAAATATCCACTTGCCGATTCTACAAAAAGAGTGTTTCCAAACTGCTGTATCAAAAGAAAGGTTGAACTCTGTAAGTAGAGAAAACACATCACAAAGAAGTTTCTGAGAATGCTTCTGTCTAGATTTTATATGAAGATATTCCCATTTCCAACGAAATCTTCAAAGTTATCCAAATATCCACTTGCAGATTCTACAAAAAGAGTGTTTCCAAACTATTGTATCAACAGAAAGGTTCAACTCTGGTAACTGAGCACACACATCCCAATTAAGTTTCTGAGAATCTTTCTGTCTGTTTTTTATGGGAAGATATTTCTGTTTTCACCGTAGGCCTGAATTCGCTCAAAATGTCCACTTCCAGATAATACAGAAAGAGTGTTTCAAACCTGGGCTATGAAAGGGAATGTTCAGCTCTGTGACTTGAGTGCAGATATCACAAAGCAGTTTCTGACAGTGCTTCTGTGTAGATTTTAGATGAAGATATTCCCGTTTCCAACGAAATGGTTAGAGCTATCCAAATATCCACTTACAGATTCTACAAAAAGAGAGTTTCCAAACTGCTCTATTTAAAGAAAGGTTGAACTCTGTTAGTTGAGGACACTCATCACAAAGAAGCTTCTGAGAATGGTTCTGTCTAGATTTTATATGAAGATATTCCCGTTTCCAACGAAATCGTCACAGTTATCCAAATATCCACTTGCAGATTCTACCAAAAGGGGGTTTTCAAACTTCTGTATCAAAAGAAAGGTTGAACTCTGTTAGTTGAGGAAACACATCACAAAGAAGTTTCGGAGAATGCTTCTGTCTAGATTTTATATGAAGATATTCCCGTTTCCAATGAAATTGTTAGAGGTATCCAAATATCCACTTACAGATTCTACAAAAAGAGTGTTTCCAAACTGCTGTATCAAAAGAAAGGTTGAACTCTGTAAGTAGAGAAAACACATCACAAAGAAGTTTCTGAGAATGCTTCTGTCTAGATTTTATATGAAGATATTCCCGTTTCCAACGAAATCTTCAAAGTTATCCAAATATCCACTTGCAGATTCTACAAAAAGAGTGTTTCCAAACTACTGTATCAACAGAAAGGTTCAACTCTGGTAACTGAGTACACACATCCCGATTAAGTTTCTGAGAATCTTTCTGTCTCTTTTTTATGGGAAGATATTTCTGTTTTCACCGTAGGCCTGAATTCGCTCAAAATGTCCACTTCCAGATACTACAGAAAGAGTGTTTCAAACCTGGGCTATGAAAGGGAATGTTCAGCTCTGTGACTTGAATGCAGATATCACAAAGCAGTTTCTGACAGTGCTTCTGTGTAGATTTTAGATGAAGATATTCCCGTTTCCAACGAAATCGTTAGAGCTATCCAAATATCCACTTACAGATTCTACAAAAAGAGAGTTTCCAAACTGCTCTATTTAAAGAAAGGTTGAACTCTGTTAGTTGAGGACGCACACCACAAGGAAGTTTCTGAGAATGCTTTTGTCTAGATTTTATATGAAGATATTCCCGTTTCCAACGAAATCTTTAGAGGTATCCAAATATCCACTTACAGATTCTACAAAAAGAGAGTATCCAAACTGCTGTATCAAAAGAATGGTTGAACTCTGTTAGTTGAGGACACTCATCACAAAGAAGCTTCTGAGAATGCTTCTGTCTATGTTTTATATGAAGATATTCCCGTTTCCAACGAAATCTTCACAGTTATCCAAATATCCACTTGCAGATTCTACCAAAACGGGGTTTTCAAACTTCTGTATCAAAAGAAAGGTTGAACTCTGTTAGTTGAGGACACACATCACAAAGAAGTTTCGGAGAATGCTTCTGTCTAGATTTTATATGAAGATATTCCCGTTTCCAATGAAATTGTTAGAGGTATCCAAATATCCACTTACAGATTCTACAAAAAGAGTGTTTCCAAACTGCTCTATCAAAAGAAAGGTGGAACTCGGTTAGTTGAAGACACACATCAAAAAGATGTTTCTGAGAATGCTTCTGTCTAGATTTTATTTGAAGATATTCCCATTTCCAACGAAATCTTCACAGTTATCGAAATATCCACTTGCAGATTCTACAAAAAGAGTGTTTCCAAAATACAGTGTCAAAAGAAAGTTTGAACTCTGTTAGTGGAGGACACACATCACAATGAAGTTTCTGAGAATGCTTCTGTTTAGATTTTATATGAAGATATTCCCGTTTCCAACGAACTCTTCACAGTAATCCAAATATCCACTTGCCGATTCTACAAAAAGAGTGTTTCCAAACTGCTGTATCAAAAGAAAGGTTGAACTCTGTAAGTAGAGAAAACACATCACAAAGAAGTTTCTGAGAATGCTTCTGTCTAGATTTTATATGAAGATATTCCCGTTTCCAACGAAATCTTCAAAGTTATCAAAATATCCACTTGCAGATTCTACAAAAAGAGTGTTTCCAAACTACTGTATCAACAGAAAGGTTCAACTCTGGTAACTGAGTACACACATCCCGATTAAGTTTCTGAGAATCTTTCTGTCTCTTTTTTATGGGAAGATATTTCTGTTTTCACCGTAGGCCTGAATTCGCTCAAAATGTCCACTTCCAGATACTACAGAAAGAGTGTTTCAAACCTGGGCTATGAAAGGGAATGTTCAGCTCTGTGACTTGAATGCAGATATCACAAAGCAGTTTCTGACAGTGCTTCTGTGTAGATTTTAGATGAAGATATTCCCGTTTCCAACGAAATCGTTAGAGCTATCCAAATATCCACTTACAGATTCTACAAAAAGAGAGTTTCCAAACTGCTCTATTTAAAGAAAGGTTGAACTCTGTTAGTTGAGGACGCACACCACAAGGAAGTTTCTGAGAATGCGTTTGTCTAGATTTTATATGAAGATATTCCCGTTTCCAACGAAATCTTTAGAGGTATCCAAACATCCACTTACAGATTCTACAAAAAGAGAGTATCCAAACTGCTGTATCAAAAGAATGGTTAAACTCTGTTAGTTGAGGACACTCATCACAAAGAAGCTTCTGAGAATGCTTCTGTCTAGATTTTATATGAAGATATTCCCGTTTCCAACGAAATCTTCACAGTTATCCAAATATCCACTTGCAGATTCTACCAAAAGGGGGTTTTCAAACTTCTGTATCAAAAGAAAGGTTGAACTCTGTTAGTTGAGGACATACATCACAAAGAAGTTTCGGAGAATGCTTCTGTCTAGATTTTATTTGAAGATATTCCCGTTTCCAATGAAATTGTTAGAGGTATCCAAATATCCACTTACAGATTCTACCAAAAGAGTGTTTCCAAACTGCTCTATCAAAAGAAAGGTGGAACTCTGTTAGTTCAAGACACACATCAAAAAGATGTTTCTGAGAATGCTTCTGTCTAGATTTTATTTGAAGATATTCCCATTTCCAACGAAATCTTCACAGTTATCGAAATATCCACTTGCAGATTCTACAAAAAGAGTGTTTCCAAACTACAGTGTCAAAAGAAAGTTTGAACTCTGTTAGTGGAGGACACACATCACAATGAAGTTTCTGAGAATGCTTCTGTTTAGATTTTCTATGAAGATATTCCCGTTTCCAACGAAATCTTCACTGTTATCCAAATATCCACTTGCAGATTCTTCTAAAAGAGGGTTTCCAAACTGCTGTATGAAAAGAAAGGTTGAACTCCTTTAGTTGAGGAAACTCATATCAAAGAAGTTTCTGAGAATGCTTCCGTCTAGATTTTATATGAAGATATTCCCGTTTCCAACGAAATTTTCACAGTTATCCAAATATCCACTTGCAGATTCTACCAAAAGGGTGTTTCCAAACTGCTGTATCAAAAGAAAGGTTGAACTCTGTAAGTAGAGAAAACACATCACAAAGAAGTTTCTGAGAATGCTTCTGTCTAGATTTTATATGAAGATATTCCCGTTTCCAACGAAATCTTCAAAATTATCAAAATATCCACTTGCAGATTCTAAAAAAAGAGTGTTTCCCAACTACTGTATCAACAGAAAGGTTCAACTCTGGTAACTGAGTACACACATCCCGATTAAGTTTCTGAGAATCTTTCTGTCTCTTTTTTATGGGAAGATATTTCTGTTTTCACCGTAGGCCTGAATTCGCTCAAAATGTCCACTTCCAGATACTACAGAAAGAGTGTTTCAAACCTGGGCTATGAAAGGGAATGTTCAGCTCTGTGACTTGAATGCAGATATCACAAAGCAGTTTCTGACAGTGCTTCTGTGTAGATTTTAGATGAAGATATTCCCGTTTCCAACGAAATCGCTAGAGCTATCCAAATATCCACTTACAGATTCTACAAAAAGAGAGTTTCCAAACTGCTCTATTTAAAGAAAGGTTGAACTCTGTTAGTTGAGGACGCACACCACAAAGAAGTTTCTGAGAATGCTTTTTTCTAGACTTCATATGAAGATATTCCCGTTTCCAACGAAATCTTTAGAGGTATCCAAATATCCACTTACAGATTTTACAAAAAGAGAGTATCCAAACTGCTGTATCAAAAGAAAGGCTGAATTCTGTTAGTTGAGGACACACATCACAAAGAAGTTTCGGAGAATTCTTCTGTCTAGATTTTATATGAAGATATTCCCGTTTCCAATGAAATTGTTAGAGGTATCCAAATATCCACTTACAGATTCTACAAAAAGAGTGTTTCCAAACTGCTCTATCAAAAGAAAGGTGGAACTCGGTTAGTTGAAGACACACATCAAAAAGATGTTTCTGAGAATGCTTCTGTCTAGATTTTATTTGAAGATATTCCCATTTCCAACGAAATCTTCACAGTTATCCAAATATCCACTTGCAGATTCTACAAAAAGAGTGTTTCCAAACTACAGTGTCAAAAGAAAGTTTGAACTCTGTTAGTGGAGGACACACATCACAATGAAGTTTCTCAGAATGCTTCTGTTTAGATTTTATATGAAGATATTCCCGTTTCCAACGAAATCTTCACTGTTATCCGAATATCCACTTGCAGATTCTTCTAAAAGAGGGTTTCCAAACTGCTGTATGAAAAGAAAGGTTGAACTCCTTTAGTTGAGGAAACTCATGTCAAAGAAGTTTCTGAGAATGCTTCCGTCTAGATTTTATATGAAGATATTCCCGTTTCCAACGAAATTTTCACAGTTACCCAAATATCCACTTGCAGATTATACCAAAAGAATGTTTCCAAAGTGCTGTATCAAAAGAATGGTTGAGCTCCGTTAGTTGAGGACACTCATCACAAACAAGCTTTTGAGAATGCTTCTGTCTAGATTTTATATGAAGATATTCCCGTTTCCAACGAACTCTTCACAGTTATCCAAATATCCACTTGCCAATTCTACAAAAAGAGTGTTTCCAAACTGCTGTATCAAAAGAAAGGTTGAACTCTGTAAGGAGAGAAAACACATCACAAAGAAGTTTCTGAGAATGCTTCTGTCTAGATTTTATATGAAGATATTCCTGTATCCAATGAAATCTTCAAAGTTATCCAAATATCCACTTGCAGATTCTACAAAAAGAGTGTTTCCAAACTACTGTATCAACAGAAAGGTTCAACTCTGGTAACTGAGTACACACATCCTGATTAAGTTTCTGAGAATCTTTCTGTCTCCTTTTTATGGGAAGATATTTCTGTTTTCACTGTAGGCCTGAATTCGCTCAAAATGTCCACTTCCAGATACTACAGAAAGAGTGTTTCAAACCTGGGCTATGAAAGGGAATGTTCAGCTCTGTGACTTGAATGCAGATATCACAAAGCAGTTTCTGACAGTGCTTCTGTGTAGATTTTAGATGAAGATATTCCCGTTTCCAACGAAATCGTTAGAGCTATCCAAATATCCACTTACAGATTCTACAAAAAGAGAGTTTCCAAACTGCTCTATTTAAAGAAAGGTTGAACTCTGTTAGTTGAGGATGCACACCACAAAGAAGTTTCTGAGAATGCTTTTGTCTAGATTTTATATGAAGATATTCCCGTTTCCAACGAAATCTTTAGAGGTATCCAAATATCCACTTACAGATTCTACAAAAAGAGAGTATCCAAACTGCTGTATCAAAAGAATGGTTGAACTCTGTTAGTTGAGGACACTCATCACAAAGAAGCTTCTGAGAATGCTTCTGTCTAGATTTTATATGAAGATATTCCCGTTTCCAATGAAATCTTCACAGTTATCCAAATATCCACTTGCAGATTCTACCAAAAGGGGGTTTTCAAACTTCTGTATCAAAAGAAAGGTTGAACTCTGTTAGTTGAGGACACACATCACAAAGAAGTTTCGGAGAATGCTTCTGTCTAGATTTTATATGAAGATATTCCCGTTTCCAATGAAATTGTTAGAGGTATCCAAATATCCACTTACAGATTCTACAAAAAGAGTGTTTCCAAACTGCTCTATCAAAAGAAAGGTGGAACTCTGTTAGTTGAAGACACACATCAAAAAGATGTTTCTGAGAATGCTTCTGTCTAGATTTTATTTGAAGATATTCCCATTTCCAACGAAATCTTCACAGTTATCGAAATATCCACTTGCAGATTCTACAAAAAGAGTGTTTCCAAACTACAGTGTCAAAAGAAAGTTTGAACTCTGTTAGTGGAGGACACACATCACAATGAAGTTTCTGAGAATGCTTCTGTTTAGATTTTCTATGAAGATATTCCCGTTTCCAACGAAATCTTCACTGTTATCCAAATATCCACTTGCAGATTCTTCTAAAAGAGGGTTTCCAAACTGCTGTATGAAAAGAAAGGTTGAACTCCTTTAGTTGAGGAAACTCATGTCAAAGAAGTTTCTGAGAATGCTTCCGTCTTGATTTTATATGAAGATATTCCCGTTTCCAACGAAATTTTCCCAGTTATCCAAATATCCACTTGCAGATTCTACCAAAAGAGTGTTTCCAAACTGCTGTATCAAAAGAATGGTTGAGCTCCGTTAGTTGAGGACACTCATCACAAACAAGCTTTTGAGAATGCTTCTGTCTAGATTTTATATGACGATATTCCCGTTTCCAACGAACTCTTCACAGTTATCCAAATATCCACTTGCCGATTCTACAAAAAGAGTGTTTCCAAACTGCTGTATCAAAAGAAAGGTTGAACTCTGTAAGTAGAGAAAACACATCACAAAGAAGTTTCTGAGAATGCTTCTGTCTAGATTTTATATGAAGATATTCCCGTTTCCAACGAAATCTTCAAAATTATCAAAATATCCACTTGCAGATTCTACAAAAAGAGTGTTTCCCAACTACTGTATCAACAGAAAGGTTCAACTCTGGTAACTGAGTACACACATCCCGATTAAGTTTCTGAGAATCTTTCTGTCTCTTTTTTATGGGAAGATATTTCTGTTTTCACCGTAGGCCTGAATTCGCTCAAAATGTCCACTTCCAGATACTACAGAAAGAGTGTTTCAAACCTGGGCTATGAAAGGGAATGTTCAGCTCTGTGACTTGAATGCAGATATCACAAAGCAGTTTCTGACAGTGCTTCTGTGTAGATTTTAGATGAAGATATTCCCGTTTCCAACGAAATCGTTAGAGCTATCCAAATATCCACTTACAGATTCTACAAAAAGAGAGTTTCCAAACTGCTCTATTTAAAGAAAGGTTGAACTCTGTTAGTTGAGGACGCACACCACAAAGAAGTTTCTGAGAATGCTTTTTTCTAGACTTCATATGAAGATATTCCCGTTTCCAACGAAATCTTTAGAGGTATCCAAATATACACTTACAGATTTTACAAAAAGAGAGTATCCAAACTGCTGTATCAAAAGAAAGGTTGAATTCTGTTAGTTGAGGACACACATCACAAAGAAGTTTCGGAGAATTCTTCTGTCTAGATTTTATATGAAGATATTCCCGTTTCCAATGAAATTGTTAGAGGTATCCAAATATCCACTTACAGATTCTACAAAAAGAGTGTTTCCAAACTGCTCTATCAAAAGAAAGGTGGAACTCGGTTAGTTGAAGACACACATCAAAAAGATGTTTCTGAGAATGCTTCTGTCTAGATTTTATTTGAAGATATTCCCATTTCCAACGAAATCTTCACAGTTATCCAAATATCCACTTGCAGATTCTACAAAAAGAGTGTTTCCAAACTACAGTGTCAAAAGAAAGTTTGAACTCTGTTAGTGGAGGACACACATCACAATGAAGTTTCTCAGAATGCTTCTGTTTAGATTTTATATGAAGATATTCCCGTTTCCAACGAAATCTTCACTGTTATCCGAATATCCACTTGCAGATTCTTCTAAAAGAGGGTTTCCAAACTGCTGTATGAAAAGAAAGGTTGAACTCCTTTAGTTGAGGAAAATCATGTCAAAGAAGTTTCTGAGAATGCTTCCGTCTAGATTTTATATGAAGATATTCCCGTTTCCAACGAAATTTTCACAGTTACCCAAATATCCACTTGCAGATTATACCAAAAGAATGTTTCCAAACTGCTGTATCAAAAGAATGGTTGAGCTCCGTTAGTTGAGGACACTCATCACAAACAAGCTTTTGAGAATGCTTCTGTCTAGATTTTATATGAAGATATTCCCGTTTCCAACGAACTCTTCACAGTTATCCAAATATCCACTTGCCAATTCTACAAAAAGAGTGTTTCCAAACTGCTGTATCAAAAGAAAGGTTGAACTCTGTAAGGAGAGAAAACACATCACAAAGAAGTTTCTGAGAATGCTTCTGTCTAGATTTTATATGAAGATATTCCTGTATCCAATGAAATCTTCAAAGTTATCCAAATATCCACTTGCAGATTCTACAAAAAGAGTGTTTCCAAACTACTGTATCAACAGAAAGGTTCAACTCTGGTAACTGAGTACACACATCCTGATTAAGTTTCTGAGAATCTTTCTGTCTCCTTTTTATGGGAAGATATTTCTGTTTTCACCGTAGGCCTGAATTCGCTCAAAATGTCCACTTCCAGATACTACAGAAAGAGTGTTTCAAACCTGGGCTATGAAAGGGAATGTTCAGCTCTGTGACTTGAATGCAGATATCACAAAGCAGTTTCTGACAGTGCTTCTGTGTAGATTTTAGATGAAGATATTCCCGTTTCCAACGAAATCGTTAGAGCTATCCAAATATCCACTTACAGATTCTACAAAAAGAGAGTTTCCAAACTGCTCTATTTAAAGGAAGGTTGAACTCTGTTAGTTGAGGATGCACACCACAAAGAAGTTTCTGAGAATGCTTTTGTCTAGATTTTATATGAAGATATTCCCGTTTCCAACGAAATCTTTAGAGGTATCCAAATATCCACTTACAGATTCTACAAAAAGAGAGTATCCAAACTGCTGTATCAAAAGAATGGTTGAACTCTGTTAGTTGAGGACACTCATCACAAAGAAGCTTCTGAGAATGCTTCTGTCTAGATTTTATATGAAGATATTCCCGTTTCCAATGAAATCTTCACAGTTATCCAAATATCCACTTGCAGATTCTACCAAAAGGGGGTTTTCAAACTTCTGTATCAAAAGAAAGGTTGAACTCTGTTAGTTGAGGACACACATCACAAAGAAGTTTCGGAGAATGCTTCTGTCTAGATTTTATATGAAGATATTCCCGTTTCCAATGAAATTGTTAGAGGTATCCAAATATCCACTTACAGATTCTACAAAAAGAGTGTTTCCAAACTGCTCTATCAAAAGAAAGGTGGAACTCTGTTAGTTGAAGACACACATCAAAAAGATGTTTCTGAGAATGCTTCTGTCTAGATTTTATTTGAAGATATTCCCATTTCCAACGAAATCTTCACAGTTATCGAAATATCCACTTGCAGATTCTACAAAAAGAGTGTTTCCAAACTACAGTGTCAAAAGAAAGTTTGAACTCTGTTAGTGGAGGACACACATCACAATGAAGTTTCTGAGAATGCTTCTGTTTAGATTTTATATGAAGATATTCCCGTTTCCAACGAAATCTTCACTGTTATCCAAATATCCACTTGCAGATTCTTCTAAAAGAGGGTTTCCAAACTGCTGTATGAAAAGAAAGGTTGAACTCCTTTAGTTGAGGAAACTCATGTCAAAGAAGTTTCTGAGAATGCTTCCGTCTTGATTTTATATGAAGATATTCCCGTTTCCAACGAAATTTTCACAGTTATCCAAATATCCACTTGCAGATTCTACCAAAAGAGTGTTTCCAAACTGCTGTATCAAAAGAATGGTTGAGCTCCGTTAGTTGAGGACACTCATCACAAACAAGCTTTTGAGAATGCTTCTGTCTAGATTTTATATGACGATATTCCCGTTTCCAACGAACTCTTCACAGTTATCCAAATATCCACTTGCCGATTCTACAAAAAGAGTGTTTCCAAACTGCTGTATCAAAAGAAAGGTTGAACTCTGTAAGTAGAGAAAACACATCACAAAGAAGTTTCTGAGAATGCTTCTGTCTAGATTTTATATGAAGATATTCCCGTTTCCAACGAAATCTTCAAAGTTATCCAAATATCCACTTGCAGATTCTACAAAAAGAGTGTTTCCAAACTACTGTATCAACAGAAAGGTTCAACTCTGGTAACTGAGTACACACATCCCGATTTAGTTTCTGAGAATCTTTCTGTCTCTTTTTTATGGGAAGATATTTCTGTTTTCACCATAGGCCTGAATTCGCTCAAAATGTCCACTTCCAGATACTACAGAAAGAGTGTTTTAAACCTGGGCTATGAAAGGGAATGTTCAGCTCTGTGACTTGAATGCAGATATCACAAAGCAGTTTCTGACAGTGCTTCTGTGTAGATTTTAAATGAAGATATTCCCGCTTCCAACGAAATCGTTAGAGCTCTCCAAATATCCACTTACAGATTCTACAAAAGGAGAGTTTCCAAACTGCTCTATTTAAAGAAAGGTTGAACTCTGCTAGTTGAGGACGCACACCACAAAGAAGTTTCTGAGAATGCTTTTGTCTAGATTTTATATGAAGATATTCCCGTTTCCAACGAAATCTTTAGAGGTATCCAAATATCCACTTACAGATTCTACAAAAAGAGAGTATCCAAACTGCTGTATCAAAAGAATGGTTGAACTCTGTTAGTTGAGGACACTCATCACAAAGAAGCTTCTGAGAATGCTTCTGTCTAGATTTTATATGAAGATATTCCCATTTCCAACGAAATCTTCACAGTTATCCAAATATCCACTTGCAGATTCTACCAAAAGGGGGTTCTCAATCTTCTGTATCAAAAGAAAGGTTGAACTCTGTTAGTTGAGGACACACATCACAAAGAAGTTTCGGAGAATGCTTCTGTCTTGATTTTATATGAAGATATTCCAGTTTCCAATGAAATTGTTAGAGGTATCCAAATATCCACTTACAGATTCTACAAAAAGAGTGTTTCCAAACTGCTCTATCAAAAGAAAGGTGGAACTCGGTTAGTTGAAGACACACATCAAAAAGATGTTTCTGAGAATGCTTCTGTCTAGATTTTATTTGAAGATATTCCCATTTCCAACGAAATCTTCACAGTTATCCAAATATCCACTTGCAGATTCTACAAAAAGAGTGTTTCCAAACTACAGTGTCAAAAGAAAGTTTGAACTCTGTTAGTGGAGGACACACATCACAATGAAGTTTCTGAGAATGCTTCTGTTTAAATTTTATATGAAGATATTCCCGTTTCCAATGAAATCTTCACTGTTATCCAAATATCCACTTGCAGATTCTTCTAAAAGAGGGTTTCCAAACTGCTGCATGAAAAGAAAGGTTGAACTCCTTTAGTTGAGGAAACTCATGTCGAAGAAGTTTCTGAGAATGCTTCCGTCTAGATTTTATATGAAGATATTCCCGTTTCCAATGAAATTTTCACAGTTATCCAAATATCCACTTGCAGATTCTACCAAAAGAGTGTTTCCAAACTGCTGTATCAAAAGAATGGTTGAGCTCCGTTAGTTGAGGACACTCATCACAAACAAGCTTTTGAGAATGCTTCTGTCTAGATTTTATATGAAGATATTCCCGTTTCCAACGAACTCTTCACAGTCATCCAAATATCCACTTGCCGATTCTACAAAAAGTGTGTTTCCAAACTGCTGTATCAAAAGAAAGGTTGAACTCTGTAAGTAGAGAAAACACATCACAAAGAAGTTTCTGAGAATGCTTCTGTCTAGATTTTATATGAAGATATTCCCGTTTCCAACGAAATCTTCAAAGTTATCCAAATATCCACTTGCAGATTCTACAAAAAGTGTGTTTCCAAACTACTGTATCAACAGAAAGGTTCAACTCTGGTAACTGAGTACACACATCCCGATTAAGTTTCTGAGAATCTTTCTGTCTCTTTTTTATGGGAAGATATTTCTGTTTTCACCATAGGCCTGAATTCGCTCAAATTGTCCACTTCCAGATACTACAGAAAGAGTGTTTCAAACCTGGGCTATGAAAGGGAATGTTCAGCTTTGTTACTTGAATGCAGATATCACAAAGCAGTTTCTGACAGTGCTTCTGTGTAGATTTTAGATGAAGATATTCCCTTTTCCAACGAAATCCTTAGAGCTATCCAAATATCAACTTACAGATTCTACAAAAAGAGAGTTTCCAAACTGCTCTATTTAAAGAAAGGTTGAACTCTGTTAGTTGAGGACGCACAACACAAAGAAGTTTCTGAGAATGCTTTTGTCTAGATTTTATATGAAGATATTCCCGTTTCCAACAAAATCTTTAGAGGTATCCAAATATCCACTTACAGATTCTACAAAAAGAGAGTATCCAAACTGCTGTATCAAAAGAATGGTTGAACTCTGTTAGTTGAGGACACTCATCTCAAAGAAGCTTCTGAGAATGCTTCTGTCTATGTTTTATATGAAGATATTCCCGTTTCCAACGAAATCTTCACAGTTATCCAAATATCCACTTGCAGATTCTACCAAAACGGGGTTTTCAAACTTCTGTATCAAAAGAAAGGTTGAACTCTGTTAGTTGAGGACACACATCACAAAGAAGTTTCGGAGAATGCTTCTGTCTAGATTTTATATGAAGATATTCCCGTTTCCAATGAAATTGTTAGAGGTATCCAAATATCCACTTACAGATTCTACAAAAAGAGTGTTTCCAAACTGCTCTATCAAAAGAAACGTGGAACTCGGTTAGTTGAAGACACACATCAAAAAGATGTTTCTGAGAATGCTTCTGTCTAGATTTTATTTGAATATATTCCCATTTCCAACGAAATCTTCACAGTTATCCAAATATCCACTTGCAGATTCTACAAAAAGAGTGTTTCCAAACTACAGTGTCAAAAGAAAGTTTGAACTCTGTTAGTGGAGGACACACATCACAATGAAGTTTCTGAGAATGCTTCTGTTTAGATTTTATATGAAGATATTCCTGTTTACAACGAAATCTTCACTGTTATCCAAATATCCACTTGCAGATTCTTCTAAAAGAGGGTTTCCAAACTGCTGTATGAAAGGAAAGGTTGAACTCCTTTAGTTGAGGAAACTCATGTCAAAGAAGTTTCTGAGAATGCTTCCGTCTTGATTTTATATGAAGATATTCCCGTTTCCAACGAAATTTTCACAGTTATCCAAATATCCACTTGCAGATTCTACCAAAAGAGTGTTTCCAAACTGCTGTATCAAAAGAATGGTTGAGCTCCGTTAGTTGAGGACACTCATCACAAACAAGCTTTTGAGAATGCTTCTGTCTAGATTTTATATGAAGATATTCCCGATTAAAACGAACTCTTCACAGTTATCCAAATATCCACTTGCCGATTCTACAAAAGGAGTGTTTCCAAACTGCTGTATCAAAAGAAAGGTTGAACTCTGTAAGTAGAGAAAACACATCACACAGAAGTTTCTGAGAATGCTTCTGTCTAGATTTTATATGAAGATATTCCCGTTTCCAATGAAATCTTCAAAGTTATCCAAATATCCACTTGCAGATTCTACAAAAAGAGTGTTTCCAAACTACTGTATCAACAGAAAGGTTCAACTCTGGTAACTGAGTACACACATCCCGATTAAGTTTCTGAGAATCTTTCTGTCTCTTTTTTATGGGAAGATATTTCTGTTTTCACCGTAGGCCTGAATTCTCTCAAAGTGTCCACTTCCAGATACTACAGAAAGAGTGTTTCAAACCTGGGCTATGAAAGGGAATGTTCAGCTCTGTGACTTGAATGCAGATATCACAAAGCAGTTTCTGACAGTGCTTCTGTGTAGATTTTAGATGAAGATATTCCCGTTTCCAACGAAATCGTTATAGCTATCCAAATATCCACTTACAGATTCTACAAAAAGAGAGTTTCCAAACTGCTCTATTTAAAGAAATGTTGAACTCTGATAGTTGAGGACGCACACCACAAAGAAGTTTCTGAGAATGCTTTTGTCTAGATTTTATATGAAGATATTCCCGTTTCCAACCTAATCTTTAGAGGTATCCAAATATCCACTTACAGATTCTACAAAAAGAGAGTATCCAAACTGCTGTATCAAAAGAATGGTTGAACTCTGTTAGTTGAGGACACTCATCACAAGCTTCTGAGAACGCTTCCGTCTAGATTTTATATGAAGATATTCCCGTTTCCAACGAAATCTTCACAGTTATCCAAATATCCACTTGCAGATTCTACCAAAAGGGGGTTTTCAAACTTCTGTATCAAAAGAAAGGTTGAACTCTGTTAGTTGAGGACACACATCACAAAGAAGTTTCGAAGAATGCTTCTGTCTAGATTTCATATGAAGATATTCCCGTTTCCAATGAAATTGTTAGAGGTATCCAAATATCCACTTACAGATTCTACAAAAAGAGTGTTTCCAAACTGCTCTATCAAAAGAAAGGTGGAACTCGGTTAGTTGAAGACACACATCAAAAAGATGTTTCTGAGAATGCTTCTGTCTAGATTTTATTTGAAGATATTCCCATTTCCAACGAAATCTTCACAGTTATCCAAATATCCACTTGCAGATTCTACAAAAAGAGTGTTTCCAAACTACAGTGTCAAAAGAAAGTTTGAACTCTGTTAGTGGAGGACACACATCACAATGAAGTTTCTGAGAATGCTTCTGTTTAGATTTTATATGAAGATATTCCCGTTTCCAACGAAATCTTCACTGTTATCCAAATATCCACTTGCAGATTCTTCTAAAAGAGGGTTTCCAAACTGCTGTATGAAAAGAAAGGTTGAACCCCTTTAGTTGAGGAAACTCATGTCAAAGAAGTTTCTGAGAATGCTTCCGTCTTGATTTTATATGAAGATATTCCCGTTTCCAACGAAATTTTCACAGTTATCCAAATATCCAGTTGCAGATTCTACCAAAAGAGTGTTTCCAAACTGCTGTATCAAAAGAATGGTTGAGCTCCGTTAGTTGAGGACACTCATCACAAACAAGCTTTTGAGAATGCTTCTGTCTAGATTTTATATGACGATATTCCCGTTTCCAACGAACTCTTCACAGTTATCCAAATATCCACTTGCCGATTCTACAAAAAGAGTGTTTCCAAACTGCTGTATCAAAAGAAAGGTTGAACTCTGTAAGTAGAGAAAACACATCACAAAGAAGTTTCTGAGAATGCTTCTGTCTAGATTTTATATGAAGATATTCCCGTTTCCAACGAAATCTTCAAAGTTATCCAAATATCCACTTGCAGATTCTACAAAAAGAGTGTTTCCAAACTACTGTATCAACAGAAAGGTTCAACTCTGGTAACTGAGTACACACATCCCGATTAAGTTTCTGAGAATCTTTCTGTCTCTTTTTTATGGGAAGATATTTCTGTTTTCACCGTAGGCCTGAATTCGCTCAAAATGTCCACTTCCAGATACTACAGAAAGAGTGTTTTAAACCTGGGCTATGAAAGGGAATGTTCAGCTCTGTGACTTGAATGCAGATATCACAAAGCAGTTTCTGACAGTGCTTCTGTGTAGATTTTAGATGAAGATATTCCCGTTTCCAACGAAATCGTTAGAGCTATCCAAATATCCACTTACAGATTCTACAAAAGGAGAGTTTCCAAACTGCTCTATTTAAAGAAAGGTTGAACTCTGCTAGTTGAGGACGCACACCACAAAGAAGTTTCTGAGAATGCTTTTGTCTAGATTTTATATGAAGATATTCCCGTTTCCAACGAAATCTTTAGAGGTATCCAAATATCCACTTACAGATTCTACAAAAAGAGAGTATCCAAACTGCTGTATCAAAAGAATGGTTGAACTCTGTTAGTTGAGGACACTCATCACAAAGAAGCTTCTGAGAATGCTTCTGTCTAGATTTTATATGAAGATATTCCCGTTTCCAACGAAATCTTCACAGTTATCCAAATATCCACTTGCAGATTCTACCAAAAGGGGGTTCTCAAACTTCTGTATCAAAAGAAAGGTTGAATTCTGTTAGTTGAGGACACACATCACAAAGAAGTTTCGGAGAATGCTTCTGTCTTGATTTTATATGAAGATATTCCAGTTTCCAATGAAATTGTTAGAGGTATCCAAATATCCACTTACAGATTCTACAAAAAGAGTGTTTCCAAACTGCTCTATCAAAAGAAAGGTGGAACTCGGTTAGTTGAAGACACACATCAAAAAGATGTTTCTGAGAATGCTTCTGTCTAGATTTTATTTGAAGATATTCCCATTTCCAACGAAATCTTCACAGTTATCCAAATATCCACTTGCAGATTCTACAAAAAGAGTGTTTCCAAACTACAGTGTCAAAAGAAAGTTTGAACTCTGTTAGTGGAGGACACACATCACAATGAAGTTTCTGAGAATGTTTCTGTTTAAATTTTATATGAAGATATTCCCGTTTCCAATGAAATCTTCACTGTTATCCAAATATCCACTTGCAGATTCTTCTAAAAGAGGGTTTCCAAACTGCTGCATGAAAAGAAAGGTTGAACTCCTTTAGTTGAGGAAACTCATGTCAAAGAAGTTTCTGAGAATGCATCCGTCTAGATTTTATATGAAGATATTCCCGTTTCCAACGAAATTTTCACAGTTATCCAAATATCCACTTGCAGATTCTACCAAAAGAGTGTTTCCAAACTGCTGTATCAAAAGAATGGTTGAGCTCCGTTAGTTGAGGACACTCATCACAAACAAGCTTTTGAGAATGCTTCTGTCTAGATTTTATATGACGATATTCCCGTTTCCAACGAACTCTTCACAGTTATCCAAATATCCACTTGCCGATTCTACAAAAAGAGTGTTTCCAAACTGCTGTATCAAAAGAAAGGTTGAACTCTGTAAGTAGAGAAAACACATCACAAAGAAGTTTCTGAGAATGCTTCTGTCTAGATTTTATATGAAGATATTCCCGTTTCCAACGAAATCTTCAAAGTTATCCAAATATCCACTTGCAGATTCTACAAAAAGAGTGTTTCCAAACTACTGTATCAACAGAAAGGTTCAACTCTGGTAACTGAGTACACACATCCCGATTAAGTTTCTGAGAATCTTTCTGTCTCTTTTTTATGGGAAGATATTTCTGTTTTCACCGTAGGCCTGAATTCGCTCAAAATGTCCACTTCCAGATACTACAGAAAGAGTGTTTTAAACCTGGGCTATGAAAGGGAATGTTCAGCTCTGTGACTTGAATGCAGATATCACAAAGCAGTTTCTGACAGTGCTTCTGTGTAGATTTTAGATGAAGATATTCCCGTTTCCAACGAAATCCTTAGAGCTATCCAAATATCAACTTACAGATTCTACAAAAAGAGAGTTTCCAAACTGCTCTATTTAAAGAAAGGTTGAACTCTGTTAGTTGAGGACGCACACCACAAAGAAGTTTCTGAGAATGCTTTTGTCTAGATTTTATATGAAGATATTCCCGTTTCCAACGAAATCTTTAGAGGTATCCAAATATCCACTTACAGATTCTACAAAAAGAGAGTATCCAAACTGCTGTATCAAAAGAATGGTTGAACTCTGTTAGTTGAGGACACTCATCACAAAGAAGCTTCTGAGAATGCTTCTGTCTATGTTTTATATGAAGATATTCCCGTTTCCAACGAAATCTTCACAGTTATCCAAATATCCACTTGCAGATTCTACCAAAAGGGGGTTTTCAAACTTCTGTATCAAAAGAAAGGTTGAACTCTGTTAGTTGAGGACACACATCACAAAGAAGTTTCGAAGAATGCTTCTGTCTAGATTTTATATGAAGATATTCCCGTTTCCAATGAAATTGTTAGAGGTATCCAAATATCCACTTACAGATTCTACAAAAAGAGTGTTTCCAAACTGCTCTATCAAAAGAAAGGTGGAACTCGGTTAGTTGAAGACACACATCAAAAAGATGTTTCTGAGAATGCTTCTGTCTAGATTTTATTTGAAGATATTCCCATTTCCAACGAAATCTTCACAGTTATCCAAATATCCACTTGCAGATTCTACAAAAAGAGTGTTTCCAAACTACAGTGTCAAAAGAAAGTTTGAACTCTGTTAGTGGAGGACACACATCACAATGAAGTTTCTGAGAATGCTTCTGTTTAGATTTTATATGAAGATATTCCCGTTTCCAACGAAATCTTCACTGTTATCCAAATATCCACTTGCAGATTCTTCTAAAAGAGGGTTTCCAAACTGCTGTATGAAAAGAAAGGTTGAACTCCTTTAGTTGAGGAAACTCATGTCAAAGAAGTTTCTGAGAATGCTTCCGTCTTGATTTTATATGAAGATATTCCCGTTTCCAACGAAATTTTCACAGTTATCCAAATATCCACTTGCAGATTCTACCAAAAGAGTGTTTCCAAACTGCTGTATCAAAAGAATGGTTGAGCTCCGTTAGTTGAGGACACTCATCACAAACAAGCTTTTGAGAATGCTTCTGTCTAGATTTTACATGAAGATATTCCCGTTTCCAACGAACCATTCACAGTTATCCAAATATCCACTTGCCGATTCTACAAAAGGAGTGTTTCCAAACTGCTGTATCAAAAGAAAGGTTGAACTCTGTAAGTAGAGAAAACACATCACAAAGAAGTTTCTGAGAATGCTTCTGTCTAGATTTTATGTGAAGATATTCCCGTTTCCAACGAAATCTTCAAAGTTATCCAAATATCCACTTGCAGATTCTACAAAAAGAGTGTTTCCAAACTACTGTATCAACAGAAAGGTTCAACTCTGGTAACTGAGTACACACATCCTGATTAAGTTTCTGAGAATCTTTCTGTCTCTTTTTTATGGGAAGATATTTCTGTTTTCACCGTAGGCCTGAATTCGCTCAAAATGTCCACTTCCAGATACTACAGAAAGAGTGTTTCAAACCTGGGCTATGAAAGGGAATGTTCAGCTCTGTGACTTGAATGCAGATATCACAAAGCAGTTTCTGACAGTGCTTCTGTGTAGATTTTAGATGAAGATATTCCCGTTTCCAACGAAATCGTTAGAGCTATCCAAATATCCACTTACAGATTCTACAAAAAGAGAGTTTCCAAACTGCTCTATTTAAAGAAAGGTTGAACTCTGTTAGTTGAGGACGCACACCACAAAGAAGTTTCTGAGAATGCTTTTGTCTAGATTTTTTATGAAGATATTCCCGTTTCCAACGAAATCTTTAGAGGTATCCAAATATCCACTTACAGATTCTACAAAAAGAGAGTATCCAAACTGCTGTATCAAAAGAATGGTTGAACTCTGTTAGTTGAGGACACTCATCACAAGCTTCTGAGAACGCTTCTGTCTAGATTTTATATGAAGATATTCCCGTTTCCAATGAAATCTTCACAGTTATCCAAATATCCACTTGCAGATTCTACCAAAAGGGGGTTTTCAAACTTCTGTATCAAAAGAAAGGTTGAACTCTGTTAGTTGAGGACACACATCACAAAGAAGTTTCGAAGAATGCTTCTGTCTAGATTTTATATGAAGATATTCCCGTTTCCAATGAAATTGTTAGAGGTATCCAAATATCCACTTACAGATTCTACAAAAAGAGTGTTTCCAAACTGCTCTATCAAAAGAAAGGTGGAACTCGGTTAGTTGAAGACACACATCAAAATGATGTTTCTGAGAATGCTTCTGTCTAGATTTTATTTGAAGATATTCCCATTTCCAACGAAATCTTCACAGTTATCGAAATATCCACTTGCAGATTCTACAAAAAGAGTGTTTCCAAACTACAGTGTCAAAAGAAAGTTTGAACTCTGTTAGTGGAGGACACACATCACAATGAAATTTCTGAGAATGCTTCTGTTTAGATTTTATATGAAGATATTCCCGTTTCCAACGAAATCTTCACTGTTAGCCAAATATCCACTTGCAGATTCTTCTAAAAGAGGGTTTCCAAACTGCTGTATGAAAAGAAAGGTTGAACTCCTTTTGTTGAGGAAACTCATGTCAAAGAACTTTCTGAGAATGCTTCCGTCTAGATTTTATATGAAGATATTCCCGTTTCCAACGAAATTTTCACAGTTATCCAAATATCCACTTGCAGATTCTACCAAAAGAGTGTTTCCAAACTGCTGTACCAAAAGAATTGTTGAGCTCCGTTAGTTGAGGACACTCATCACAAACAAGCTTTTGAGAATGCTTCTGTCTAGATTTTATAGGAAGATATTCCCGTTTCCAACGAACTCTTCACAGTTATCCAAATATCCACTTGCCGATTCTACAAAAGGAGTGTTTCCAAACTGCTGTATCAAAAGAAAGGTTGAACTCTGTAAGTAGAGAAAACACATCACAAAGAAGTTTCTGAGAATGCTTCTGTCTAGATTTTATATGAAGATATTCCCGTTTCCAATGAAATCTTCAAAGTTATCCAAATATCCACTTGCAGATTCTACAAAAAGAGTGTTTCCAAACTACTGTATCAACAGAAAGGTTCAACTCTGGTAACTGAGTACACACATCCCGATTAAGTTTCTGAGAATCTTTCTGTCTCTTTTTTATGGGAAGATATTTCTGTTTTCACCGTAGGCCTGAATTCGCTCAAAATGTCCACTTCCAGATACTACAGAAAGAGTGTTTCAAACCTGGGCTATGAAAGGGAATGTTCAGCTCTGTGACTTGAATGCAGATATCACAAAGCAGTTTCTGACAGTGCTTCTGTGTAGATTTTAGATGAAGATATTCCCGTTTCCAACGAAATCGTTAGAGCTATCCAAATATCCACTTACAGATTCTACAAAAAGAGAGTTTCCAAACTGCTCTATTTAAAGAAAGGTTGAACTCTGTTAGTTGAGGACGCACACCACAAAGAAGTTTCTGAGAATGCTTTTGTCTAGATTTTATATGAAGATATTCCCGTTTCCAACGAAATCTTTAGAGGTATCCAAATATCCACTTACAGATTCTACAAAAAGAGAGTATCCAAACTGCTGTATCAAAAGAATGGTTGAACTCTGTTAGTTGAGGACACTAATCACAAAGAAGCTTCTGAGAATGCTTCTGTCTATGTTTTATATGAAGATATTCCCGTTTCCAACGAAATCTTCACAGTTATCCAAATATCCACTTGCAGATTCTACCAAAAGGGGGTTTTCAAACTTCTGTATCAAAAGAAAGGTTGAACTCTGTTAGTTGAGGACACACATCACAAAGAAGTTTCGAAGAATGCTTCTGTCTAGATTTTATATGAAGTTATTCCCGTTTCCAATGAAATTGTTAGAGGTATCCAAATATCCACTTACAGATTCTACAAAAAGAGTGTTTCCAAACTGCTCTATCAAAAGAAAGGTGGAACTCGGTTAGTTGAAGACACACATCAAAAAGATGTTTCTGAGAATGCTTCTGTCTAGATTTTATTTGAAGATATTCCCATTTCCAACGAAATCTTCACAGTTATCCAAATATCCACTTGCAGATTCTACAAAAAGAGTGTTTCCAAACTACAGTGTCAAAAGAAAGTTTGAACTCTGTTAGTGGAGGACACACATCACAATGAAGTTTCTGAGAATGCTTCTGTTTAGATTTTATATGAAGATATTCCCGTTTCCAACGAAATCTTCACTGTTATCCAAATATCCACTTGCAGATTCTTCTAAAAGAGGGTTTCCAAACTGCTGTATGAAAAGAAAGGTTGAACTCCTTTAGTTGAGGAAACTCATGTCAAAGAAGTTTCTGAGAATGCTTCCGTCTAGATTTTATATGAAGATATTCCCGTTTCCAACGAAATTTTCACAGTTATCCAAATATCCACTTGCAGATTCTACCAAAAGAGTGTTTCCAAACTGCTGTATCAAAAGAATGGTTGAGCTCCGTTAGTTGAGGACACTCATCACAAACAAGCTTTTGAGAATGCTTCTGTCTAGATTTTACATGAAGATATTCCCGTTTCCAACGAACCATTCACAGTTATCCAAATATCCACTTGCCGATTCTACAAAAGGAGTGTTTCCAAACTGCTGTATCAAAAGAAAGGTTGAACTCTGTAAGTAGAGAAAACACATCACAAAGAAGTTTCTGAGAATGCTTCTGTCTAGATTTTATGTGAAGATATTCCCGTTTCCAACGAAATCTTCAAAGTTATCCAAATATCCACTTGCAGATTCTACAAAAAGAGTGTTTCCAAACTACTGTATCAACAGAAAGGTTCAACTCTGGTAACTGAGTACACACATCCTGATTAAGTTTCTGAGAATCTTTCTGTCTCTTTTTTATGGGAAGATATTTCTGTTTTCACCGTAGGCCTGAATTCGCTCAAAATGTCCACTTCCAGATACTACAGAAAGAGTGTTTCAAACCTGGGCTATGAAAGGGAATGTTCAGCTCTGTGACTTGAATGCAGATATCACAAAGCAGTTTCTGACAGTGCTTCTGTGTAGATTTTAGATGAAGATATTCCCGTTTCCAACGAAATCGTTAGAGCTATCCAAATATCCACTTACAGATTCTACAAAAAGAGAGTTTCCAAACTGCTCTATTTAAAGAAAGGTTGAACTCTGTTAGTTGAGGACGCACACCACAAAGAAGTTTCTGAGAATGCTTTTGTCTAGATTTTTTATGAAGATATTCCCGTTTCCAACGAAATCTTTAGAGGTATCCAAATATCCACTTACAGATTCTACAAAAAGAGAGTATCCAAACTGCTGTATCAAAAGAATGGTTGAACTCTGTTAGTTGAGGACACTCATCACAAGCTTCTGAGAACGCTTCTGTCTAGATTTTATATGAAGATATTCCCGTTTCCAATGAAATCTTCACAGTTATCCAAATATCCACTTGCAGATTCTACCAAAAGGGGGTTTTCAAACTTCTGTATCAAAAGAAAGGTTGAACTCTGTTAGTTGAGGACACACATCACAAAGAAGTTTCGAAGAATGCTTCTGTCTAGATTTTATATGAAGATATTCCCGTTTCCAATGAAATTGTTAGAGGTATCCAAATATCCACTTACAGATTCTACAAAAAGAGTGTTTCCAAACTGCTCTATCAAAAGAAAGGTGGAACTCGGTTAGTTGAAGACACACATCAAAATGATGTTTCTGAGAATGCTTCTGTCTAGATTTTATTTGAAGATATTCCCATTTCCAACGAAATCTTCACAGTTATCGAAATATCCACTTGCAGATTCTACAAAAAGAGTGTTTCCAAACTACAGTGTCAAAAGAAAGTTTGAACTCTGTTAGTGGAGGACACACATCACAATGAAATTTCTGAGAATGCTTCTGTTTAGATTTTATATGAAGATATTCCCGTTTCCAACGAAATCTTCACTGTTATCCAAATATCCACTTGCAGATTCTTCTAAAAGAGGGTTTCCAAACTGCTGTATGAAAAGAAAGGTTGAACTCCTTTTGTTGAGGAAACTCATGTCAAAGAACTTTCTGAGAATGCTTCCGTCTAGATTTTATATGAAGATATTCCCGTTTCCAACGAAATTTTCACAGTTATCCAAATATCCACTTGCAGATTCTACCAAAAGAGTGTTTCCAAACTGCTGTACCAAAAGAATTGTTGAGCTCCGTTAGTTGAGGACACTCATCACAAACAAGCTTTTGAGAATGCTTCTGTCTAGATTTTATAGGAAGATATTCCCGTTTCCAACGAACTCTTCACAGTTATCCAAATATCCACTTGCCGATTCTACAAAAGGAGTGTTTCCAAACTGCTGTATCAAAAGAAAGGTTGAACTCTGTAAGTAGAGAAAACACATCACAAAGAAGTTTCTGAGAATGCTTCTGTCTAGATTTTATATGAAGATATTCCCGTTTCCAACGAAATCTTCAAAGTTATCCAAATATCCACTTGCAGATTCTACAAAAAGAGTGTTTCCAAACTACTGTATCAACAGAAAGGTTCAACTCTGGTAACTGAGTACACACATCCAGATTAAGTTTCTGAGAATCTTTCTGTCTCTTTTTTATGGGAAGATATTTCTGTTTTCACCGTAGGCCTGAATTCGCTCAAAATGTCCACTTCCAGATACTACAGAAAGAGTGTTTCAAACCTGGGCTATGAAAGGGAATGTTCAGCTCTGTGACTTGAATGCAGATATCACAAAGCAGTTTCTGACAGTGCTTCTGTGTAGATTTTAGATGAAGATATTCCCGTTTCCAACGAAATCGTTAGAGCTATCCAAATATCCACTTACAGATTCTACAAAAAGAGAGTTTCCAAACTGCTCTATTTAAAGAAAGGTTGAACTCTGTTAGTTGAGGACGCACACCACAAAGAAGTTTCTGAGAATGCTTTTGTCTAGATTTTATATGAAGATATTCCCGTTTCCAACGAAATCTTTAGAGGTATCCAAATATCCACTTACAGATTCTACAAAAAGAGAGTATCCAAACTGCTGTATCAAAAGAATGGTTGAACTCTGTTAGTTGAGGACACTCATCACAAGCTTCTGAGAACGCTTCTGTCTAGATTTTATATGAAGATATTCCCGTTTCCAACGAAATCTTCACAGTTATCCAAATATCCACTTGCAGATTCTACCAAAAGGGGGTTTTCAAACTTCTGTATCAAAAGAAAGGTTGAACTCTGTTAGTTGAGGACACACATCACAAAGAAGTTTCGAAGAATGCTTCTGTCTAGATTTTATATGAAGATATTCCCGTTTCCAATGAAATTGTTAGAGGTATCCAAATATCCACTTACAGATTCTACAAAAAGAGTGTTTCCAAACTGCTCTATCAAAAGAAAGGTGGAACTCGGTTAGTTGAAGACACACATCAAAAAGATGTTTCTGAGAATGCTTCTGTCTAGATTTTATTTGAAGATATTCCCATTTCCAACGAAATCTTCACAGTTATCCAAATATCCACTTGCAGATTCTACAAAAAGAGTGTTTCCAAACTACAGTGTCAAAAGAAAGTTTGAACTCTGTTAGTGGAGGACACACATCACAATGAAGTTTCTGAGAATGCTTCTGTTTAGATTTTATATGAAGATATTCCCGTTTCCAACGAAATCTTCACTGTTATCCAAATATCAACTTACAGATTCTTCTAAAAGAAGGTTTCCAAACTGCTGTATGAAAAGAAAGGTTGAACTCCTTTAGTTGTGGAAACTCATGTCAAAGAAGTTTCTGAGAATGCTTCCGTCTAGATTTTATATGAAGATATTCCCGTTTCCAACGAACTCTTCACAGTTATCCAAATATCCACTTGCCGATTCTACAAAAGGAGTGTTTCCAAACTGCTGTATCAAAAGAAAGGTTGTACTCCGTAAGTAGAGAAAACACATCACAAAGAAGTTTCTGAGAATGCTTCTGTCTAGATTTTATGTGAAGATATTCCCGTTTCCATCGAAATCTTCAAAGTTATCCAAATATCCACTTGCAGATTCTACAAAAAGAGTGTTTCCAAACTACTGTATCAACAGAAAGGTTCAACTCTGGTAACTGAGTACACACATCCCGATTAAGTTTCTGAGAATCTTTCTGTCTCTTTTTTATGGGAAGATATTTCTGTTTTCACCGTAGGCCTGAATTCGCTCAAAATGTCCACTTCCAGATACTACAGAAAGAGTGTTTCAAACCTGGGCTATGAAAGGGAATGTTCAGCTCTGTGACTTGAATGCAGATATCACAAAGCAGTTTCTGACAGTGCTTCTGTGTAGATTTTAGATGAAGATATTCCCGTTTCCAACGAAATCGTTAGAGCTATCCAAATATCCACTTACAGATTCTACAAAAAGAGAGTTTCCAAACTGCTCTATTTAAAGAAAGGTTGAACTCTGTTAGTTGAGGACGCACACCACAAAGAAGTTTCTGAGAATGCTTTTGTCTAGATTTTATATGAAGATATTCCCGTTTCCAACGAAATCTTTAGAGGCATCCAAATATCCACTTACAGATTCTACAAAAAGAGAGTATCCAAACTGCTGTATCAAAAGAATGGTTGAACTCTGTTAGTTGAGGACACTCATCACAAGCTTCTGAGAACGCTTCTGTCTAGATTTTATATGAAGATATTCCCGTTTCCAACGAAATCTTCACAGTTATCCAAATATCCACTTGCAGATTCTACCAAAAGGGGGTTTTCAAACTTCTGTATCAAAAGAAAGGTTGAACTCTGTTAGTTGAGGACACACATCACAAAGAAGTTTCGAAGAATGCTTCTGTCTAGATTTTATATGAAGTTATTCCCGTTTCCAATGAAATTGTTAGAGGTATCCAAATATCCACTTACAGATTCTACAAAAAGAGTGTTTCCAAACTGCTCTATCAAAAGAAAGGTGGAACTCGGTTAGTTGAAGACACACATCAAAAAGATGTTTCTGAGAATGCTTCTGTCTAGATTTTATTTGAAGATATTCCCATTTCCAACGAAATCTTCACAGTTATCCAAATATCCACTTGCAGATTCTACAAAAAGAGTGTTTCCAAACTACAGTGTCAAAAGAAAGTTTGAACTCTGTTAGTGGAGGACACACATCACAATGAAGTTTCTGAGAATGCTTCTGTTTAGATTTTATATGAAGATATTCCCGTTTCCAACGAAATCTTCACTGTTATCCAAATATCCACTTGCAGATTCTTCTAAAAGAGGGTTTCCAAACTGCTGTATGAAAAGAAAGGTTGAACTCCTTTAGTTGAGGAAACTCATGTCAAAGAAGTTTCTGAGAATGCTTCCGTCTAGATTTTATATGAAGATATTCCCGTTTCCAACGAAATTTTCACAGTTATCCAAATATCCACTTGCAGATTCTACCAAAAGAGTGTTTCCAAACTGCTGTATCAAAAGAATGGTTGAGCTCCGTTAGTTGAGGACACTCATCACAAACAAGCTTTTGAGAATGCTTCTGTCTAGATTTTACATGAAGATATTCCCGTTTCCAACGAACCATTCACAGTTATCCAAATATCCACTTGCCGATTCTACAAAAGGAGTGTTTCCAAACTGCTGTATCAAAAGAAAGGTTGAACTCTGTAAGTAGAGAAAACACATCACAAAGAAGTTTCTGAGAATGCTTCTGTCTAGATTTTATGTGAAGATATTCCCGTTTCCAACGAAATCTTCAAAGTTATCCAAATATCCACTTGCAGATTCTACAAAAAGAGTGTTTCCAAACTACTGTATCAACAGAAAGGTTCAACTCTGGTAACTGAGTACACACATCCTGATTAAGTTTCTGAGAATCTTTCTGTCTCTTTTTTATGGGAAGATATTTCTGTTTTCACCGTAGGCCTGAATTCGCTCAAAATGTCCACTTCCAGATACTACAGAAAGAGTGTTTCAAACCTGGGCTATGAAAGGGAATGTTCAGCTCTGTGACTTGAATGCAGATATCACAAAGCAGTTTCTGACAGTGCTTCTGTGTAGATTTTAGATGAAGATATTCCCGTTTCCAACGAAATCGTTAGAGCTATCCAAATATCCACTTACAGATTCTACAAAAAGAGAGTTTCCAAACTGCTCTATTTAAAGAAAGGTTGAACTCTGTTAGTTGAGGACGCACACCACAAAGAAGTTTCTGAGAATGCTTTTGTCTAGATTTTTTATGAAGATATTCCCGTTTCCAACGAAATCTTTAGAGGTATCCAAATATCCACTTACAGATTCTACAAAAAGAGAGTATCCAAACTGCTGTATCAAAAGAATGGTTGAACTCTGTTAGTTGAGGACACTCATCACAAGCTTCTGAGAACGCTTCTGTCTAGATTTTATATGAAGATATTCCCGTTTCCAATGAAATCTTCACAGTTATCCAAATATCCACTTGCAGATTCTACCAAAAGGGGGTTTTCAAACTTCTGTATCAAAAGAAAGGTTGAACTCTGTTAGTTGAGGACACACATCACAAAGAAGTTTCGAAGAATGCTTCTGTCTAGATTTTATATGAAGATATTCCCGTTTCCAATGAAATTGTTAGAGGTATCCAAATATCCACTTACAGATTCTACAAAAAGAGTGTTTCCAAACTGCTCTATCAAAAGAAAGGTGGAACTCGGTTAGTTGAAGACACACATCAAAATGATGTTTCTGAGAATGCTTCTGTCTAGATTTTATTTGAAGATATTCCCATTTCCAACGAAATCTTCACAGTTATCGAAATATCCACTTGCAGATTCTACAAAAAGAGTGTTTCCAAACTACAGTGTCAAAAGAAAGTTTGAACTCTGTTAGTGGAGGACACACATCACAATGAAATTTCTGAGAATGCTTCTGTTTAGATTTTATATGAAGATATTCCCGTTTCCAACGAAATCTTCACTGTTATCCAAATATCCACTTGCAGATTCTTCTAAAAGAGGGTTTCCAAACTGCTGTATGAAAAGAAAGGTTGAACTCCTTTTGTTGAGGAAACTCATGTCAAAGAACTTTCTGAGAATGCTTCCGTCTAGATTTTATATGAAGATATTCCCGTTTCCAACGAAATTTTCACAGTTATCCAAATATCCACTTGCAGATTCTACCAAAAGAGTGTTTCCAAACTGCTGTACCAAAAGAATTGTTGAGCTCCGTTAGTTGAGGACACTCATCACAAACAAGCTTTTGAGAATGCTTCTGTCTAGATTTTATAGGAAGATATTCCCGTTTCCAACGAACTCTTCACAGTTATCCAAATATCCACTTGCCGATTCTACAAAAGGAGTGTTTCCAAACTGCTGTATCAAAAGAAAGGTTGAACTCTGTAAGTAGAGAAAACACATCACAAAGAAGTTTCTGAGAATGCTTCTGTCTAGATTTTATATGAAGATATTCCCGTTTCCAACGAAATCTTCAAAGTTATCCAAATATCCACTTGCAGATTCTACAAAAAGAGTGTTTCCAAACTACTGTATCAACAGAAAGGTTCAACTCTGGTAACTGAGTACACACATCCAGATTAAGTTTCTGAGAATCTTTCTGTCTCTTTTTTATGGGAAGATATTTCTGTTTTCACCGTAGGCCTGAATTCGCTCAAAATGTCCACTTCCAGATACTACAGAAAGAGTGTTTCAAACCTGGGCTATGAAAGGGAATGTTCAGCTCTGTGACTTGAATGCAGATATCACAAAGCAGTTTCTGACAGTGCTTCTGTGTAGATTTTAGATGAAGATATTCCCGTTTCCAACGAAATCGTTAGAGCTATCCAAATATCCACTTACAGATTCTACAAAAAGAGAGTTTCCAAACTGCTCTATTTAAAGAAAGGTTGAACTCTGTTAGTTGAGGACGCACACCACAAAGAAGTTTCTGAGAATGCTTTTGTCTAGATTTTATATGAAGATATTCCCGTTTCCAACGAAATCTTTAGAGGTATCCAAATATCCACTTACAGATTCTACAAAAAGAGAGTATCCAAACTGCTGTATCAAAAGAATGGTTGAACTCTGTTAGTTGAGGACACTCATCACAAGCTTCTGAGAACGCTTCTGTCTAGATTTTATATGAAGATATTCCCGTTTCCAACGAAATCTTCACAGTTATCCAAATATCCACTTGCAGATTCTACCAAAAGGGGGTTTTCAAACTTCTGTATCAAAAGAAAGGTTGAACTCTGTTAGTTGAGGACACACATCACAAAGAAGTTTCGAAGAATGCTTCTGTCTAGATTTTATATGAAGATATTCCCGTTTCCAATGAAATTGTTAGAGGTATCCAAATATCCACTTACAGATTCTACAAAAAGAGTGTTTCCAAACTGCTCTATCAAAAGAAAGGTGGAACTCGGTTAGTTGAAGACACACATCAAAAAGATGTTTCTGAGAATGCTTCTGTCTAGATTTTATTTGAAGATATTCCCATTTCCAACGAAATCTTCACAGTTATCCAAATATCCACTTGCAGATTCTACAAAAAGAGTGTTTCCAAACTACAGTGTCAAAAGAAAGTTTGAACTCTGTTAGTGGAGGACACACATCACAATGAAGTTTCTGAGAATGCTTCTGTTTAGATTTTATATGAAGATATTCCCGTTTCCAACGAAATCTTCACTGTTATCCAAATATCAACTTACAGATTCTTCTAAAAGAAGGTTTCCAAACTGCTGTATGAAAAGAAAGGTTGAACTCCTTTAGTTGTGGAAACTCATGTCAAAGAAGTTTCTGAGAATGCTTCCGTCTAGATTTTATATGAAGATATTCCCGTTTCCAACGAACTCTTCACAGTTATCCAAATATCCACTTGCCGATTCTACAAAAGGAGTGTTTCCAAACTGCTGTATCAAAAGAAAGGTTGTACTCCGTAAGTAGAGAAAACACATCACAAAGAAGTTTCTGAGAATGCTTCTGTCTAGATTTTATGTGAAGATATTCCCGTTTCCATCGAAATCTTCAAAGTTATCCAAATATCCACTTGCAGATTCTACAAAAAGAGTGTTTCCAAACTACTGTATCAACAGAAAGGTTCAACTCTGGTAACTGAGTACACACATCCCGATTAAGTTTCTGAGAATCTTTCTGTCTCTTTTTTATGGGAAGATATTTCTGTTTTCACCGTAGGCCTGAATTCGCTCAAAATGTCCACTTCCAGATACTACAGAAAGAGTGTTTCAAACCTGGGCTATGAAAGGGAATGTTCAGCTCTGTGACTTGAATGCAGATATCACAAAGCAGTTTCTGACAGTGCTTCTGTGTAGATTTTAGATGAAGATATTCCCGTTTCCAACGAAATCGTTAGAGCTATCCAAATATCCACTTACAGATTCTACAAAAAGAGAGTTTCCAAACTGCTCTATTTAAAGAAAGGTTGAACTCTGTTAGTTGAGGACGCACACCACAAAGAAGTTTCTGAGAATGCTTTTGTCTAGATTTTATATGAAGATATTCCCGTTTCCAACGAAATCTTTAGAGGCATCCAAATATCCACTTACAGATTCTACAAAAAGAGAGTATCCAAACTGCTGTATCAAAAGAATGGTTGAACTCTGTTAGTTGAGGACACTCATCACAAGCTTCTGAGAACGCTTCTGTCTAGATTTTATATGAAGATATTCCCGTTTCCAACGAAATCTTCACAGTTATCCAAATATCCACTTGCAGATTCTACCAAAAGGGGGTTTTCAAACTTCTGTATCAAAAGAAAGGTTGAACTCTGTTAGTTGAGGACACACATCACAAAGAAGTTTCGGAGAATGCTTCTGTCTAGATTTTATATGAAGATATTCCCGTTTCCAACGAAATCTTCAAAGTTATCAAAATATCCACTTGCAGATTCTACAAAAAGAGTGTTTCCAAACTACTGTATCAACAGAAAGGTTCAACTCTGGTAACTGAGTACACACATCCCGATTAAGTTTCTGAGAATCTTTCTGTCTCTTTTTTATGGGAAGATATTTCTGTTTTGACCGTATGCCTGAATACGCTCAAAATGTCCACTTCCAGATACTACAGAAAGAGTGTTTCAAACCTGGGCTATGAAAGGGAATGTTCAGCTCTGTGACTTGAATGCAGATATCACAAAGCAGTTTCTGACAGTGCTTCTGTGTAGATTTTAGATGAAGATATTCCCGTTTCCAATGAAATCGTTAGAGCTATCCAAATATCCACTTACAGATTCTACAAAAAGAGAGTTTCCAAACTGCTCTATTTAAAGAAAGGTTGAACTCTGTTAGTTGAGGACGCACACCACAAAGAAGTTTCTGAGAATGCTTTTGTCTAGATTTTATATGAAGATATTCCCGTTTCCAACGAAATCTTTAGAGGTATCCAAATATCCACTTACAGATTCTACAAAAAGAGAGTATCCAAACTGCTGTATCAAAAGAAAGGTTGAATTCTGTTAGTTGAGGACACACATCACAAAGAAGTTTCGGAGAATTCTTCTGTCTAGATTTTATATGAAGATATTCCCGTTTCCAGTGAAATTGTTAGAGGTATCCAAATATCCACTTACAGATTCTACAAAAAGAGTGTTTCCAAACTGCTCTATCAAAAGAAAGGTGGAACTCGGTTAGTTGAAGACACACATCAAAAAGATGTTTCTGAGAATGCTTCTGTCTAGATTTTATTTGAAGATATTACCATTTCCAACGAAATCTTCACAGTTATCCAAATATCCACTTACAGATTCTACAAAAAGAGTGTTTCCAAACTACAGTGTCAAAAGAAAGTTTGAACTCTGTTAGTGGAGGACACACATCACAATGAAGTTTCTGAGAATGCTTCTGTTTAGATTTTATATGAAGATATTCCCGTTTCCAACGAAATCTTCACTGTTATCCAAATATCCACTTGCAGATTCTTCTAAAAGAGGGTTTCCAAACTGCTGTATGAAAAGAAAGGTTGAACTCCTTTAGTTGAGGAAACTCATGTCAAAGAAGTTTGTGAGAATGCTTCCGTCTAGATTTTATATGAAGATATTCCCGTTTCCAACGAAATTTTCACAGTTACCCAAATAATCACTTGCAGATTCTACCAAAAGTGTGTTTCCAAACTGCTGTATCAAAAGAATGGTTGACCTCCGTTAGTTGAGGACACTCATCACAAACAAGCTTTTGAGAATGCTTCTGTCTAGATTTTATATGAAGATATTCCCGTTTCCAATGAACTCTTCACAGTTATCCAAATATCCACTTGCCGATTCTACAAAAAGAGTGTTTCCAAACTGCTGTATCAAAAGAAAGGTTGAACTCTGTAAGTAGAGAAAACACATCACAAAGAAGTTTCTGAGAATGCTTCTGTCTAGATTTTATATGAAGATATTCCCGTATCCAACGAAATCTTCAAAGTTATCCAAATATCCACTTGCAGATTCTACAAAAAGAGTGTTTCCAAACTACCGTATCAACAGAAAGGTTCAACTCTGGTAACTGAGTACACACATCCCGATTAAGTTTCTGAGAATCTTTCTGTCTCCTTTTTATGGGAAGATATTTCTGTTTTCACCGTAGGCCTGAATTCGCTCAAAATGTCCACTTCCAGATACTACAGAAAGAGTGTTTCAAACCTGGGCTATGAAAGGGAATGTTCAGCTCTGTGACTTGAATGCAGATATCACAAAGCAGTTTCTGACAGTGCTTCTGTGTAGATTTTAGATGAAGATATTCCCGTTTCCAACGAAATCGTTAGAGCTATCCAAATATCCACTTACAGATTCTACAAAAAGAGAGTTTCCAAACTGCTCTATTTAAAGAAAGGTTGAACTCTGTTAGTTGAGGATGCACACCACAAAGAAGGTTCTGAGAATGCTTTTGTCTAGATTTTATATGAAGATATTCCCGTTTCCAAAGAAATCTTTAGAGGTATCCAAATATCCACTTACAGATTCTACAAAAAGAGAGTATCCAAACTGCTGTATCAAAAGAAAGGTTGAATTCTGTTAGTTGAGGACACACATCACAAAGAAGTTTCGGAGAATTCTTCTGTCTAGATTTTATATGAAGATATTCCCGTTTCCAATGAAATTGTTATAGGTATCCAAATATCCACTTACAGATTCTACAAAAAGAGTGTTTCCAAACTGCTCTATCAAAAGAAAGGTGGAACTCGGTTAGTTGAAGACACACATCAAAAAGATGTTTCTGAGAATGCTTCTGTCTAGATTTTATTTGAAGATATTACCATTTCCAACGAAATCTTCACAGTTATCCAAATATCCACTTACAGATTCTACAAAAAGAGTGTTTCCAAACTACAGTGTCAAAAGAAAGTTTGAACTCTGTTAGTGGAGGACACACATCACAATGAAGTTTCTGAGAATGCTTCTGTTTAGATTTTATATGAAGATATTCCCGTTTCCAACAAAATCTTCACTGTTATCCAAATATCCACTTGCAGATTCTTCTAAAAGAGGGTTTCCAAACTGCTGTATGAAAAGAAAGGTTGAACTCCTTTAGTTGAGGAAACTCATGTCAAAGAAGTTTCTGAGAATGCTTCCGTCTAGATTTTATATGAAGATATTCCCGTTTCCAACGAAATTTTCACAGTTACCCAAATAATCACTTGCAGATTCTACCAAAAGAGTGTTTCCAAACTGCTGTATCAAAAGAATGGTTGACCTCCGTTAGTTGAGGACACTCATCACAAACAAGCTTTTGAGAATGCTTCTGTCTAGATTTTATATGAAGATATTCCCGTTTCCAATGAAATTGTTAGAGGTATCCAAATATCCCCTTACAGATTCTACAAAAAGAGTGTTTCCAAACTGCTCTATCAAAAGAAAGGTGGAACTCGGTTAGTTGAAGACACACATCAAAAAGATTTTTCTGAGAATGCTTCTGTCTGGATTTTATTTGAAGATATTCCCATTTCCAACGAAATCTTCACAGTTATCCAAATATCCACTTGCAGATTCTACAAAAAGAGTGTTTCCAAAATACAGTGTCAAAAGAAAGTTTGAACTCTGTTAGTGGAGGACACACATCACAATGAAGTTTCTGAGAATGCTTCTGTTTAGATTTTATATGAAGATATTCCCGTTTCCAACGAACTCTTCACAGTTATCCAAATATCCACTTGCCGATTCTACAAAAAGAGTGTTTCCAAACTGCTGTATCAAAAGAAAGGTTGAACTCTGTAAGTAGAGAAAACACATCACAAAGAAGTTTCTGAGAATGCTTCTGTCTAGATTTTATATGAAGATATTACCGTTTCCAACGAAATCTTCAAAGTTATCCAAATATCCACTTGCAGATTCTACAAAAAGAGTGTTTCCAAACTACTGTATGAACAGAAAGGTTCAACTCTGGTAACTGAGTACACACATCCCGATTAAGTTTCTGAGAATCTTTCTGTCTCTTTTTTATGGGAAGATATTTCTGTTTTCACCGTAGGCCTGAATTCGCTCAAAATGTCCACTTCCAGATACTACAGAAAGAGTGTTTCAAACCTGGGCTATGAAAGGGAATGTTCAGCTCTGTGACTTGAATGCAGATATCACAAAGCAGTTTCTGACAGTGCTTCTGTGTAGATTTTAGATGAAGATATTCCCGTTTCCAACGAAATCGATAGAGCTATCCAAATATCCACTTACAGATTCTACAAAAAGAGAGTTTCCAAACTGCTCTATTTAAAGAAATGTTGAACTCTGTTAGTTGAGGACGCACACCACAAGGAAGTTTCTGAGAATGCTTTTGTCTAGATTTTATATGAAGATATTCCCGTTTCCAACGAAATCTTTAGAGGTATCCAAATATCCACTTACAGATTCTACAAAAAGAGAGTATCCAAACTGCTGTATCAAAAGAATGGTTGCACTCTGTTAGTTGAGGACACTCATCACAAAGAAGCTTCTGAGAATGCTTCTGTCTAGATTTTATATGAAGATATTCCCGTTTCCAACGAAATCTTCACAGTTATCCAAATATCCACTTGCAGATTCTACCAAAAGGGGGTTTTCAAACTTCTGTATCAAAAGAAAGGTTGAACTCTGTTAGTTGAGGACACACATCACAAAGAAGTTTCGGAGAATGCTTCTGTTTAGATTTTATATGAAGATATTCCCGTTTCCAATGAAATCTTCACTGTTATCCAAATATCCACTTGCAGATTCTTCTAAAAGAGGGTTTCCAAACTGCTGCATGAAAAGAAAGGTTGAACTCCTTTAGTTAAGGAAACTCATGTCAAAGGAGTTTCTGAGAATGCTTCCGTCTAGATTTTATATTAAGATATTCCCGTTTCCAACGAAATTTTCACAGTTATCCAAATATCCACTTGCAGATTCTTCCAAAAGGGTGTTTCCAAACTGCTGTATCAAAAGAAAGGTTGAACTCTGTAAGTAGAGAAGACACATCACAAAGAAGTTTCTGAGAATGCTTCTGTCTAGATTTTATATGAAGATATTCCCGTTTCCAACGAAATCTTCAAAGTTATCAAAATATCCACTTGCAGATTCTACAAAAAGAGTGTTTCCAAACTACTGTATCAACAGAAAGGTTCAACTCTGGTAACTGAGTACACACATCCCGATTAAGTTTCTGAGAATCTTTCTGTCTCTTTTTTATGGGAAGATATTTCTGTTTTCACCGTAGGCCTGAATTCGCTCAAAATGTCCACTTCCAGATACTACAGAAAGAGTGTTTCAAACCTGGGCTATGAAAGGGAATGTTCAGCTCTGTGACTTGAATGCAGATATCACAAAGCAGTTTCTGACAGTGCTTCTGTGTAGATTTTAGATGAAGATATTCCCGTTTCCAACGAAATCGTTAGAGCTATCCAAATATCCACTTACAGATTCTACAAAAAGAGAGTTTCCAAACTGCTCTATTTAAAGAAAGGTTGAACTCTGTTAGTTGAGGACGCACACCACAAAGAAGTTTCTGAGAATGCTTTTGTCTAGATTTTATATGAAGATATTCCCGTTTCCAACGAAATCTTTAGAGGTATCCAAATATCCACTTACAGATTCTACAAAAAGAGAGTATCCAAACTGCTGTATCAAAAGAAAGGTTGAACTCTGTTAGTTGAGGACACACATCACAAATAAGTTTCGGAGAATTCTTCTGTCTAGATTTTATATCAAGATATTCCCGTTTCCAATGAAATTGTTAGAGGTATCCAAATATCCACTTACAGATTCTACAAAAAGAGTGTTTCAAAACTGCTCTATCAAAAGAGAGGTGGAACTCGGTTAGTTGAAGACACACATCAAAAAGATGTTTCTGAGAATGCTTCTGTCTAGATTTTATTTGAAGATATTCCCATTTCCAACGAAATCTTCACAGTTATCCAAATATCCACTTGCAGATTCTACAAAAAGAGTGTTTCCAAACTACAGTGTCAAAAGAAAGTTTGAACTCTGTTAGTGGAGGACACACATCACAATGAAGTTTCTGAGAATGCTTCTGTTTAGATTTTATATGAAGATATTCCCGTTTCCAACGAAATCTTCACTGTTATCCAAATATCCACTTGCAGATTCTTCTAAAAGAGGGTTTCCAAACTGCTGTATCAAAAGAATGGTTGAGCTCCGTTAGTTGAGGACACTCATCACAAACAAGCTTTTGAGAATGCTTCTGTCTAGATTTTATATGAAGATATTCCCGTTTCCAACGAACTCTTCACAGTTATCCAAATATCCACTTGCCGATTCTACAAAAAGAGTGTTTCCAAACTGCTGTATGAAAAGAAAGGTTGAACTCTGTAAGTAGAGAAAACACATCACAAAGAAGTTTCTGAGAATGATTCTGTCTAGGTTTTATATGAAGATATTCCCGTATCCAACGAAATCTTCAAAGTTATCCAAATATCCACTTGCAGATTCTACAAAAAGAGTGTTTCCAAACTACTGTATCAACAGAAAGGTTCAACTCTGGTAACTGAGTACACCCATCCCGATTAAGTTTCTGAGAATCTTTCTGTCTCCTTTTTATGGGAAGATATTTCTGTTTTCACCGTAGGCCTGAATTCGCTCAAAATGTCCACTTCCAGATACTACAGAAAGAGTGTTTCAAACCTGGGCTATGAAAGGGAATGTTCAGCTCTGTGACTTGAATGCAGATATCACAAAGCAGTTTCTGACAGTGCTTCTGTGTAGATTTTAGATGAAGATATTCCCGTTTCCAACGAAATCGTTAGAGCTATCCAAATATCCACTTACAGATTCTACAAAAAGAGAGTTTCCAAACTGCTCTATTAAAAGAAAGGTTGAACTCTCTTAGTTGAGGACGCACACCACAAAGAAGTTTCTGAGAATGCTTTTGTCTAGATTTTATATGAAGATATTCCCGTTTCCAATGAAATCTTTAGAGGTATCCAAATATCCACTTACAGATTCTACAAAAAGAGAGTATCCAAACTGCTGTATCAAAAGAAAGGTTGAACTCTGTTAGTTGAGGACACACATCACAAAGAAGTTTCGGAGAATGCTTCTGTCTAGATTTTATATGAAGATATTCCCGTTTCCAATGAAATTGTTAGAGGTATCCAAATATCCCCTTACAGATTCTACAAAAAGAGTGTTTCCAAACTGCTCTATCAAAAGAAAGGTGGAACTCGGTTAGTTGAAGACACACATCAAAAAGATGGTTCTGAGAATGCTTCTGTCTAGATTTTATTTGAAGATATTCCCATTTCCAACGAAATCTTCACAGTTATCCAAATATCCACTTGCAGATTCTACAAAAAGAGTGTTTCCAAAATACAGTGTCAAAAGAAAGTTTGAACTCTGTTAGTGGAGGACACACATCACAATGAAGTTTCTGAGAATGCTTCTGTTTAGATTTTATATGAAGATATTCCCGTTTCCAACGAACTCTTCACAGTTATCCAAATATCCACTTGCCGATTCTACAAAAAGAGTGTTTCCAAACTGCTGTATCAAAAGAAAGGTTGAACTCTGTAAGTAGAGAAAACACATCACAAAGAAGTTTCTGAGAATGCTTCTGTCTAGATTTTATATGAAGATATTCCCGTTTCCAACGAAATCTTCAAAGTTATCCAAATATCCACTTGCAGATTCTACAAAAAGAGTGTTTCCAAACTACTGTATGAACAGAAAGGTTCAACTCTGGTAACTGAGTACACACATCCCGATTAAGTTTCTGAGAATCTTTCTGTCTCTTTTTTATGGGAAGATATTTCTGTTTTCACCGTAGGCCTGAATTCGCTCAAAATGTCCACTTCCAGATACTACAGAAAGAGTGTTTCAAACCTGGGCTATGAAAGGGAATGTTCAGCTCTGTGACTTGAATGCAGATATCACAAAGCAGTTTCTGACAGTGCTTCTGTGTAGATTTTAGATGAAGATATTCCCGTTTCCAACGAAATCGATAGAGCTATCCAAATATCCACTTACAGATTCTACAAAAAGAGAGTTTCCAAACTGCTCTATTTAAAGAAATGTTGAACTCTGTTAGTTGAGGACGCACACCACAAGGAAGTTTCTGAGAATGCTTTTGTCTAGATTTTATATGAAGATATTCCCGTTTCCAACGAAATCTTTAGAGGTATCCAAATATCCACTTACAGATTCTACAAAAAGAGAGTATCCAAACTGCTGTATCAAAAGAATGGTTGCACTCTGTTAGTTGAGAACACTCATCACAAAGAAGCTTCTGAGAATGCTTCTGTCTAGATTTTATATGAAGATATTCCCGTTTCCAACGAAATCTTCACAGTTATCCAAATATCCACTTGCAGATTCTACCAAAAGGGGGTTTTCAAACTTCTGTATCAAAAGAAAGGTTGAACTCTGTTAGTTCAGGACACACATCACAAAGAAGTTTCGGAGAATGCTTCTGTTTAGATTTTATATGAAGATATTCCCGTTTCCAATGAAATCTTCACTGTTATCCAAATATCCAATTGCAGATTCTTCTAAAAGAGGGTTTCCAAACTGCTGCATGAAAAGAAAGGTTGAACTCCTTTAGTTAAGGAAACTCATGTCAAAGGAGTTTCTTGGAATGCTTCCGTCTAGATTTTATATTAAGATATTCCCGTTTCCAACGAAATTTTCACAGTTATCCAAATATCCACTTGCAGATTCTACCAAAAGGGTGTTTCCAAACTGCTGTATCAAAAGAAAGGTTGAACTCTGTAAGTAGAGAAGACACATCACAAAGAAGTTTCTGAGAATGCTTCTGTCTAGATTTTATATGAAGATATTCCCGTTTCCAACGAAATCTTCAAAGTTATCAAAATATCCACTTGCAGATTCTACAAAAAGAGTGTTTCCAAACTACTGTATCAACAGAAAGGTTCAACTCTGGTAACTGAGTACACACATCCCGATTAAGTTTCTGAGAATCTTTCTGTCTCTTTTTTATGGGAAGATATTTCTGTTTTCACCGTAGGCCTGAATTCGCTCAAAATGTCCACTTCCAGATACTACAGAAAGAGTGTTTCAAACCTGGGCTATGAAAGGGAATGTTCAGCTCTGTGACTTGAATGCAGATATCACAAAGCAGTTTCTGACAGTGCTTCTGTGTAGATTTTAGATGAAGATATTCCCGTTTCCAACGAAATCGTTAGAGCTATCCAAATATCCACTTACAGATTCTACAAAAAGAGAGTTTCCAAACTGCTCTATTTAAAGAAAGGTTGAACTCTGTTAGTTGAGGACGCACACCACAAAGAAGTTTCTGAGAATGCTTTTGTCTAGATTTTATATGAAGATATTCCCGTTTCCAACGAAATCTTTAGAGGTATCCAAATATCCACTTACAGATTCTACAAAAAGAGAGTATCCAAACTGCTGTATCAAAAGAAAGGTTGAACTCTGTTAGTTGAGGACACACATCACAAATAAGTTTCGGAGAATTCTTCTGTCTAGATTTTATATCAAGATATTCCCGTTTCCAATGAAATTGTTAGAGGTATCCAAATATCCACTTACAGATTCTACAAAAAGAGTGTTTCAAAACTGCTCTATCAAAAGAGAGGTGGAACTCGGTTAGTTGAAGACACACATCAAAAAGATGTTTCTGAGAATGCTTCTGTCTAGATTTTATTTGAAGATATTCCCATTTCCAACGAAATCTTCACAGTTATCCAAATATCCACTTGCAGATTCTACAAAAAGAGTGTTTCCAAACTACAGTGTCAAAAGAAAGTTTGAACTCTGTTAGTGGAGGACACACATCACAATGAAGTTTCTGAGAATGCTTCTGTTTAGATTTTATATGAAGATATTCCCGTTTCCAACGAAATCTTCACTGTTATCCAAATATCCACTTGCAGATTCTTCTAAAAGAGGGTTTCCAAACTGCTGTATCAAAAGAATGGTTGAGCTCCGTTAGTTGAGGACACTCATCACAAACAAGCTTTTGAGAATGCTTCTGTCTAGATTTTATATGAAGATATTCCCGTTTCCAACGAACTCTTCACAGTTATCCAAATATCCACTTGCCGATTCTACAAAAAGAGTGTTTCCAAACTGCTGTATCAAAAGAAAGGTTGAACTCTGTAAGTAGAGAAAACACATCACAAAGAAGTTTCTGAGAATGCTTCTGTCTAGATTTTATATGAAGATATTCCCGTATCCAACGAAATCTTCAAAGTTATCCAAATATCCACTTGCAGATTCTGCAAAAAGAGTGTTTCCAAACTACTGTATCAACAGAAAGGTTCAACTCTGGTAACTGAGTACACCCATCCCGATTAAGTTTCTGAGAATCTTTCTGTCTCCTTTTTATGGGAAGATATTTCTGTTTTCACCGTAGGCCTGAATTCGCTCAAAATGTCCACTTCCAGATACTACAGAAAGAGTGTTTCAAACCTGGGCTATGAAAGGGAATGTTCAGCTCTGTGACTTGAATGCAGATATCACAAAGCAGTTTCTGACAGTGCTTCTGTGTAGATTTTAGATGAAGATATTCCCGTTTCCAACGAAATCGTTAGAGCTATCCAAATATCCACTTACAGATTCTACAAAAAGAGAGTTTCCAAACTGCTCTATTTAAAGAAAGGTTGAACTCTGTTAGTTGAGGACGCACACCACAAAGAAGTTTCCGAGAATGCTTTTGTCTAGATTTTATATGAAGATATTTCCGTTTCCAACGAAATCTTTAGAGGTATCCAAATATCCACTTACAGATTCTACAAAAAGAGAGTATCCAAACTGCTGTATCAAAAGAATGGTTGAACTCTGTTAGTTGAGGACACTCATCACAAAGAAGCTTCTGAGAATGCTTCTGTCTAGATTTTATATGAAGATATTCCCGTTTCCAATGAAATCTTCACAGTTATCCAAATATCCACACGCAGATTCTACCAAAAGGGGGTTTTCAAACTTCTGTATCAAAAGAAAGGTTGAAGTCTGTTAGTTGAGGACACACATCACAAAGAAGTTTCGGAGAATGCTTCTGTCTAGATTTTATATGAAGATATTCCCGTTTCCAATGAAATTGTTAGAGGTATCCAAATATCCACTTACAGATTCTACAAAAAGAGTGTTTCCAAACTGCTCTATCAAAAGAAAGGTGGAACTCTGTTAGTTGAAGACACACATCAAAAAGATGTTTCTGAGAATGCTTCTGTCTAGATTTTATTTGAAGATATTCCCATTTCCAACGAAATCTTCACAGTTATCGAAATATCCACTTGCAGATTCTACAAAAAGAGTGTTTCCAAACTACAGTGTCAAAAGAAAGTTTGAACTCTGTTAGTGGAGGACACACATCACAATGAAGTTTCTGAGAATGCTTCTGTTTAGATTTTATATGAAGATATTCCCGTTTCCAACGAAATCTTCACTGTTATCCAAATATCCACTTGCAGATTCTTCTAAAGGAGGGTTTCCAAACTGCTGTATGAAAAGAAAGGTTGAACTCCTTTAGTTGAGGAAACTCATGTCAAAGAAGTTTCTGAGAATGCTTCCGTCTAGATTTTATATGAAGATATTCCCGTTTCCAACGAAATTTTCACAGTTACCCAAATAATCACTTGCAGATTCTACCAAAAGAGTGTTTCCAAACTGCTGTATCAAAAGAATGGTTGACCTCCGTTAGTTGAGGACACTCATCACAAACAAGCTTTTGAGAATGCTTCTGTCTAGATTTTATATGAAGATATTCCCGTTTCCAATGAAATTGTTAGAGGTATCCAAATATCCCCTTACAGATTCTACAAAAAGAGTGTTTCCAAACTGCTCTATCAAAAGAAAGGTGGAACTCGGTTAGTTGAAGACACACATCAAAAAGATTTTTCTGAGAATGCTTCTGTCTGGATTTTATTTGAAGATATTCCCATTTCCAACGAAATCTTCACAGTTATCCAAATATCCACTTGCAGATTCTACAAAAAGAGTGTTTCCAAAATACAGTGTCAAAAGAAAGTTTGAACTCTGTTAGTGGAGGACACACATCACAATGAAGTTTCTGAGAATGCTTCTGTTTAGATTTTATATGAAGATATTCCCGTTTCCAACGAACTCTTCACAGTTATCCAAATATCCACTTGCCGATTCTACAAAAAGAGTGTTTCCAAACTGCTGTATCAAAAGAAAGGTTGAACTCTGTAAGTAGAGAAAACACATCACAAAGAAGTTTCTGAGAATGCTTCTGTCTAGATTTTATATGAAGATATTACCGTTTCCAACGAAATCTTCAAAGTTATCCAAATATCCACTTGCAGATTCTACAAAAAGAGTGTTTCCAAACTACTGTATGAACAGAAAGGTTCAACTCTGGTAACTGAGTACACACATCCCGATTAAGTTTCTGAGAATCTTTCTGTCTCTTTTTTATGGGAAGATATTTCTGTTTTCACCGTAGGCCTGAATTCGCTCAAAATGTCCACTTCCAGATACTACAGAAAGAGTGTTTCAAACCTGGGCTATGAAAGGGAATGTTCAGCTCTGTGACTTGAATGCAGATATCACAAAGCAGTTTCTGACAGTGCTTCTGTGTAGATTTTAGATGAAGATATTCCCGTTTCCAACGAAATCGATAGAGCTATCCAAATATCCACTTACAGATTCTACAAAAAGAGAGTTTCCAAACTGCTCTATTTAAAGAAATGTTGAACTCTGTTAGTTGAGGACGCACACCACAAGGAAGTTTCTGAGAATGCTTTTGTCTAGATTTTATATGAAGATATTCCCGTTTCCAACGAAATCTTTAGAGGTATCCAAATATCCACTTACAGATTCTACAAAAAGAGAGTATCCAAACTGCTGTATCAAAAGAATGGTTGCACTCTGTTAGTTGAGGACACTCATCACAAAGAAGCTTCTGAGAATGCTTCTGTCTAGATTTTATATGAAGATATTCCCGTTTCCAACGAAATCTTCACAGTTATCCAAATATCCACTTGCAGATTCTACCAAAAGGGGGTTTTCAAACTTCTGTATCAAAAGAAAGGTTGAACTCTGTTAGTTGAGGACACACATCACAAAGAAGTTTCGGAGAATGCTTCTGTTTAGATTTTATATGAAGATATTCCCGTTTCCAATGAAATCTTCACTGTTATCCAAATATCCACTTGCAGATTCTTCTAAAAGAGGGTTTCCAAACTGCTGCATGAAAAGAAAGGTTGAACTCCTTTAGTTAAGGAAACTCATGTCAAAGGAGTTTCTGAGAATGCTTCCGTCTAGATTTTATATTAAGATATTCCCGTTTCCAACGAAATTTTCACAGTTATCCAAATATCCACTTGCAGATTCTTCCAAAAGGGTGTTTCCAAACTGCTGTATCAAAAGAAAGGTTGAACTCTGTAAGTAGAGAAGACACATCACAAAGAAGTTTCTGAGAATGCTTCTGTCTAGATTTTATATGAAGATATTCCCGTTTCCAACGAAATCTTCAAAGTTATCAAAATATCCACTTGCAGATTCTACAAAAAGAGTGTTTCCAAACTACTGTATCAACAGAAAGGTTCAACTCTGGTAACTGAGTACACACATCCCGATTAAGTTTCTGAGAATCTTTCTGTCTCTTTTTTATGGGAAGATATTTCTGTTTTCACCGTAGGCCTGAATTCGCTCAAAATGTCCACTTCCAGATACTACAGAAAGAGTGTTTCAAACCTGGGCTATGAAAGGGAATGTTCAGCTCTGTGACTTGAATGCAGATATCACAAAGCAGTTTCTGACAGTGCTTCTGTGTAGATTTTAGATGAAGATATTCCCGTTTCCAACGAAATCGTTAGAGCTATCCAAATATCCACTTACAGATTCTACAAAAAGAGAGTTTCCAAACTGCTCTATTTAAAGAAAGGTTGAACTCTGTTAGTTGAGGACGCACACCACAAAGAAGTTTCTGAGAATGCTTTTGTCTAGATTTTATATGAAGATATTCCCGTTTCCAACGAAATCTTTAGAGGTATCCAAATATCCACTTACAGATTCTACAAAAAGAGAGTATCCAAACTGCTGTATCAAAAGAAAGGTTGAACTCTGTTAGTTGAGGACACACATCACAAATAAGTTTCGGAGAATTCTTCTGTCTAGATTTTATATCAAGATATTCCCGTTTCCAATGAAATTGTTAGAGGTATCCAAATATCCACTTACAGATTCTACAAAAAGAGTGTTTCAAAACTGCTCTATCAAAAGAGAGGTGGAACTCGGTTAGTTGAAGACACACATCAAAAAGATGTTTCTGAGAATGCTTCTGTCTAGATTTTATTTGAAGATATTCCCATTTCCAACGAAATCTTCACAGTTATCCAAATATCCACTTGCAGATTCTACAAAAAGAGTGTTTCCAAACTACAGTGTCAAAAGAAAGTTTGAACTCTGTTAGTGGAGGACACACATCACAATGAAGTTTCTGAGAATGCTTCTGTTTAGATTTTATATGAAGATATTCCCGTTTCCAACGAAATCTTCACTGTTATCCAAATATCCACTTGCAGATTCTTCTAAAAGAGGGTTTCCAAACTGCTGTATCAAAAGAATGGTTGAGCTCCGTTAGTTGAGGACACTCATCACAAACAAGCTTTTGAGAATGCTTCTGTCTAGATTTTATATGAAGATATTCCCGTTTCCAACGAACTCTTCACAGTTATCCAAATATCCACTTGCCGATTCTACAAAAAGAGTGTTTCCAAACTGCTGTATGAAAAGAAAGGTTGAACTCTGTAAGTAGAGAAAACACATCACAAAGAAGTTTCTGAGAATGATTCTGTCTAGGTTTTATATGAAGATATTCCCGTATCCAACGAAATCTTCAAAGTTATCCAAATATCCACTTGCAGATTCTACAAAAAGAGTGTTTCCAAACTACTGTATCAACAGAAAGGTTCAACTCTGGTAACTGAGTACACCCATCCCGATTAAGTTTCTGAGAATCTTTCTGTCTCCTTTTTATGGGAAGATATTTCTGTTTTCACCGTAGGCCTGAATTCGCTCAAAATGTCCACTTCCAGATACTACAGAAAGAGTGTTTCAAACCTGGGCTATGAAAGGGAATGTTCAGCTCTGTGACTTGAATGCAGATATCACAAAGCAGTTTCTGACAGTGCTTCTGTGTAGATTTTAGATGAAGATATTCCCGTTTCCAACGAAATCGTTAGAGCTATCCAAATATCCACTTACAGATTCTACAAAAAGAGAGTTTCCAAACTGCTCTATTAAAAGAAAGGTTGAACTCTCTTAGTTGAGGACGCACACCACAAAGAAGTTTCTGAGAATGCTTTTGTCTAGATTTTATATGAAGATATTCCCGTTTCCAATGAAATCTTTAGAGGTATCCAAATATCCACTTACAGATTCTACAAAAAGAGAGTATCCAAACTGCTGTATCAAAAGAAAGGTTGAACTCTGTTAGTTGAGGACACACATCACAAAGAAGTTTCGGAGAATGCTTCTGTCTAGATTTTATATGAAGATATTCCCGTTTCCAATGAAATTGTTAGAGGTATCCAAATATCCCCTTACAGATTCTACAAAAAGAGTGTTTCCAAACTGCTCTATCAAAAGAAAGGTGGAACTCGGTTAGTTGAAGACACACATCAAAAAGATGGTTCTGAGAATGCTTCTGTCTAGATTTTATTTGAAGATATTCCCATTTCCAACGAAATCTTCACAGTTATCCAAATATCCACTTGCAGATTCTACAAAAAGAGTGTTTCCAAAATACAGTGTCAAAAGAAAGTTTGAACTCTGTTAGTGGAGGACACACATCACAATGAAGTTTCTGAGAATGCTTCTGTTTAGATTTTATATGAAGATATTCCCGTTTCCAACGAACTCTTCACAGTTATCCAAATATCCACTTGCCGATTCTACAAAAAGAGTGTTTCCAAACTGCTGTATCAAAAGAAAGGTTGAACTCTGTAAGTAGAGAAAACACATCACAAAGAAGTTTCTGAGAATGCTTCTGTCTAGATTTTATATGAAGATATTCCCGTTTCCAACGAAATCTTCAAAGTTATCCAAATATCCACTTGCAGATTCTACAAAAAGAGTGTTTCCAAACTACTGTATGAACAGAAAGGTTCAACTCTGGTAACTGAGTACACACATCCCGATTAAGTTTCTGAGAATCTTTCTGTCTCTTTTTTATGGGAAGATATTTCTGTTTTCACCGTAGGCCTGAATTCGCTCAAAATGTCCACTTCCAGATACTACAGAAAGAGTGTTTCAAACCTGGGCTATGAAAGGGAATGTTCAGCTCTGTGACTTGAATGCAGATATCACAAAGCAGTTTCTGACAGTGCTTCTGTGTAGATTTTAGATGAAGATATTCCCGTTTCCAACGAAATCGATAGAGCTATCCAAATATCCACTTACAGATTCTACAAAAAGAGAGTTTCCAAACTGCTCTATTTAAAGAAATGTTGAACTCTGTTAGTTGAGGACGCACACCACAAGGAAGTTTCTGAGAATGCTTTTGTCTAGATTTTATATGAAGATATTCCCGTTTCCAACGAAATCTTTAGAGGTATCCAAATATCCACTTACAGATTCTACAAAAAGAGAGTATCCAAACTGCTGTATCAAAAGAATGGTTGCACTCTGTTAGTTGAGAACACTCATCACAAAGAAGCTTCTGAGAATGCTTCTGTCTAGATTTTATATGAAGATATTCCCGTTTCCAACGAAATCTTCACAGTTATCCAAATATCCACTTGCAGATTCTACCAAAAGGGGGTTTTCAAACTTCTGTATCAAAAGAAAGGTTGAACTCTGTTAGTTCAGGACACACATCACAAAGAAGTTTCGGAGAATGCTTCTGTTTAGATTTTATATGAAGATATTCCCGTTTCCAATGAAATCTTCACTGTTATCCAAATATCCAATTGCAGATTCTTCTAAAAGAGGGTTTCCAAACTGCTGCATGAAAAGAAAGGTTGAACTCCTTTAGTTAAGGAAACTCATGTCAAAGGAGTTTCTTGGAATGCTTCCGTCTAGATTTTATATTAAGATATTCCCGTTTCCAACGAAATTTTCACAGTTATCCAAATATCCACTTGCAGATTCTACCAAAAGGGTGTTTCCAAACTGCTGTATCAAAAGAAAGGTTGAACTCTGTAAGTAGAGAAGACACATCACAAAGAAGTTTCTGAGAATGCTTCTGTCTAGATTTTATATGAAGATATTCCCGTTTCCAACGAAATCTTCAAAGTTATCAAAATATCCACTTGCAGATTCTACAAAAAGAGTGTTTCCAAACTACTGTATCAACAGAAAGGTTCAACTCTGGTAACTGAGTACACACATCCCGATTAAGTTTCTGAGAATCTTTCTGTCTCTTTTTTATGGGAAGATATTTCTGTTTTCACCGTAGGCCTGAATTCGCTCAAAATGTCCACTTCCAGATACTACAGAAAGAGTGTTTCAAACCTGGGCTATGAAAGGGAATGTTCAGCTCTGTGACTTGAATGCAGATATCACAAAGCAGTTTCTGACAGTGCTTCTGTGTAGATTTTAGATGAAGATATTCCCGTTTCCAACGAAATCGTTAGAGCTATCCAAATATCCACTTACAGATTCTACAAAAAGAGAGTTTCCAAACTGCTCTATTTAAAGAAAGGTTGAACTCTGTTAGTTGAGGACGCACACCACAAAGAAGTTTCTGAGAATGCTTTTGTCTAGATTTTATATGAAGATATTCCCGTTTCCAACGAAATCTTTAGAGGTATCCAAATATCCACTTACAGATTCTACAAAAAGAGAGTATCCAAACTGCTGTATCAAAAGAAAGGTTGAACTCTGTTAGTTGAGGACACACATCACAAATAAGTTTCGGAGAATTCTTCTGTCTAGATTTTATATCAAGATATTCCCGTTTCCAATGAAATTGTTAGAGGTATCCAAATATCCACTTACAGATTCTACAAAAAGAGTGTTTCAAAACTGCTCTATCAAAAGAGAGGTGGAACTCGGTTAGTTGAAGACACACATCAAAAAGATGTTTCTGAGAATGCTTCTGTCTAGATTTTATTTGAAGATATTCCCATTTCCAACGAAATCTTCACAGTTATCCAAATATCCACTTGCAGATTCTACAAAAAGAGTGTTTCCAAACTACAGTGTCAAAAGAAAGTTTGAACTCTGTTAGTGGAGGACACACATCACAATGAAGTTTCTGAGAATGCTTCTGTTTAGATTTTATATGAAGATATTCCCGTTTCCAACGAAATCTTCACTGTTATCCAAATATCCACTTGCAGATTCTTCTAAAAGAGGGTTTCCAAACTGCTGTATCAAAAGAATGGTTGAGCTCCGTTAGTTGAGGACACTCATCACAAACAAGCTTTTGAGAATGCTTCTGTCTAGATTTTATATGAAGATATTCCCGTTTCCAACGAACTCTTCACAGTTATCCAAATATCCACTTGCCGATTCTACAAAAAGAGTGTTTCCAAACTGCTGTATCAAAAGAAAGGTTGAACTCTGTAAGTAGAGAAAACACATCACAAAGAAGTTTCTGAGAATGCTTCTGTCTAGATTTTATATGAAGATATTCCCGTATCCAACGAAATCTTCAAAGTTATCCAAATATCCACTTGCAGATTCTGCAAAAAGAGTGTTTCCAAACTACTGTATCAACAGAAAGGTTCAACTCTGGTAACTGAGTACACCCATCCCGATTAAGTTTCTGAGAATCTTTCTGTCTCCTTTTTATGGGAAGATATTTCTGTTTTCACCGTAGGCCTGAATTCGCTCAAAATGTCCACTTCCAGATACTACAGAAAGAGTGTTTCAAACCTGGGCTATGAAAGGGAATGTTCAGCTCTGTGACTTGAATGCAGATATCACAAAGCAGTTTCTGACAGTGCTTCTGTGTAGATTTTAGATGAAGATATTCCCGTTTCCAACGAAATCGTTAGAGCTATCCAAATATCCACTTACAGATTCTACAAAAAGAGAGTTTCCAAACTGCTCTATTTAAAGAAAGGTTGAACTCTGTTAGTTGAGGACGCACACCACAAAGAAGTTTCCGAGAATGCTTTTGTCTAGATTTTATATGAAGATATTTCCGTTTCCAACGAAATCTTTAGAGGTATCCAAATATCCACTTACAGATTCTACAAAAAGAGAGTATCCAAACTGCTGTATCAAAAGAATGGTTGAACTCTGTTAGTTGAGGACACTCATCACAAAGAAGCTTCTGAGAATGCTTCTGTCTAGATTTTATATGAAGATATTCCCGTTTCCAATGAAATCTTCACAGTTATCCAAATATCCACATGCAGATTCTACCAAAAGGGGGTTTTCAAACTTCTGTATCAAAAGAAAGGTTGAAGTCTGTTAGTTGAGGACACACATCACAAAGAAGTTTCGGAGAATGCTTCTGTCTAGATTTTATATGAAGATATTCCCGTTTCCAATGAAATTGTTAGAGGTATCCAAATATCCACTTACAGATTCTACAAAAAGAGTGTTTCCAAACTGCTCTATCAAAAGAAAGGTGGAACTCTGTTAGTTGAAGACACACATCAAAAAGATGTTTCTGAGAATGCTTCTGTCTAGATTTTATTTGAAGATATTCCCATTTCCAACGAAATCTTCACAGTTATCGAAATATCCACTTGCAGATTCTACAAAAAGAGTGTTTCCAAACTACAGTGTCAAAAGAAAGTTTGAACTCTGTTAGTGGAGGACACACATCACAATGAAGTTTCTGAGAATGCTTCTGTTTAGATTTTATATGAAGATATTCCCGTTTCCAACGAAATCTTCACTGTTATCCAAATATCCACTTGCAGATTCTTCTAAAGGAGGGTTTCCAAACTGCTGTATGAAAAGAAAGGTTGAACTCCTTTAGTTGAGGAAACTCATGTCAAAGAAGTTTCTGAGAATGCTTCCGTCTAGATTTTATATGAAGATATTCCCGTTTCCAACGAAATTTTCACAGTTATCCAAATATCCACTTGCAGATTCTACCAAAAGAGTGTTTCCAAACTGCTGTATCAAAAGAATGGTTGACCTCCGTTAGTTGAGGACACTCATCACAAACAAGCTTTTGAGAATGCTTCTGTCTAGATTTTATATGAAGATATTCCCGTTTCCAACGAACTCTTCACAGTTATCCAAATATCCACTTGCCGATTCTACAAAAAGAGTGTTTCCAAACTGCTGTATCAAAAGAAAGGTTGAACTCTGTAAGTAGAGAAAACACATCACAAAGAAGTTTCTGAGAATGCTTCTGTCTAGATTTTATATGAAGATATTCCCGTTTCCAACGAAATCTTCAAAGTTATCCAAATATCCACTTGCAGATTCTACAAAAAGAGTGTTTCCAAACTACTGTATCAACAGAAAGGTTCAACTCTGGTAACTGAGTACACACATCCCGATTAAGTTTCTGAGAATCTTTCTGTCTCTTTTTTATGGGAAGATATTTCTGTTTTCACCATAGGCCTGAATTCGCTCAAAATGTCCACTTCCAGATACTACAGAAAGAGTGTTTCAAACCTGGGCTATGAAAGGGAATGTTCAGCTCTGTGACTTGAATGCAGATATCACAAAGCAGTTTCTGACAGTGCTTCTGTGTAGATTTTAGATGAAGATATTCCCGTTTCCAACGAAATCGTTAGAGCTATCCAAATATCCACTTACAGATTCTACAAAAAGAGAGTTTCCAAACTGCTCTATTTAAAGAAAGGTTGAACTCTGCTAGTTGAGGACGCACACCACAAAGAAGTTTCTGAGAATGCTTTTGTCTAGATTTTATATGAAGATATTCCCGTTTCCAACGAAATCTTTAGAGGTATCCAAATATCCACTTACAGATTCTACAAAAAGAGAGTATCCAAACTGCTGTATCAAAAGAATGGTTGAACTCTGTTAGTTGAGGACACTCATCACAAAGAAGCTTCTGAGAATGCTTCTGTCTAGATTTTATATGAAGATATTCCCGTTTCCAACGAAATCTTCACAGTTATCCAAATATCCACTTGCAGATTCTACCAAAAGGGGGTTTTCAAACTTCTGTATCAAAAGAAAGGTTGAACTCTGTTAGTTGAGGACACACATCACAAAGAAGTTTCGGAGAATGCTTCTGTCTTGATTTTATATGAAGATATTCCAGTTTCCAATGAAATTGTTAAAGGTATCCAAATATCCACTTACAGATTCTACAAAAAGAGTGTTTCCAAACTGCTCTATCAAAAGAAAGGTGGAACTCGGTTAGTTGAAGACACACATCAAAAAGATGTTTCTGAGAATGCTTCTGTCTAGATTTTATTTGAAGATATTCCCATTTCCAACGAAATCTTCACAGTTATCCAAATATCCACTTGCAGATTCTACAAAAAGAGTGTTTCCAAACTACAGTGTCAAAAGAAAGTTTGAACTCTGTTAGTGGAGGACACACATCACAATGAAGTTTCTGAGAATGCTTCTGTTTAAATTTTATATGAAGATATTCCCGTTTCCAATGAAATCTTCACTGTTATCCAAATATCCACTTGCAGATTCTTGTAAAAGAGGGTTTCCAAACTGCTGCATGAAAAGAAAGGTTGAACTCCTTTAGTTGAGGAAACTCATGTCAAAGAAGTTTCTGAGAATGCTTCCGTCTAGATTTTATATGAAGATATTCCCGTTTCCAACGAAATTTTCACAGTTATCCAAATATCCACTTGCAGATTCTACCAAAAGAGTGTTTCCAAACTGCTGTATCAAAAGAATGGTTGAGCTCCGTTAGTTGAGGACACTCATCACAAACAAGCTTTTGAGAATGCTTCTGTCTAGATTTTATATGAAGATATTCCCGTTTCCAACGAACTCTTCACAGTCATCCAAATACCACTTGCCGATTCTACAAAAAGTGTGTTTCCAAACTGCTGTATCAAAAGAAAGGTTGAACTCTGTAAGTAGAGAAAACACATCACAAAGAAGTTTCTGAGAATGCTTCTGTCTAGATTTTATATGAAGATATTCCCGTTTCCAACAAAATCTTCAAAGTTATCCAAATATCCACTTGCAGATTCTACAAAAAGAGTGTTTCCAAACTACTGTATCAACAGAAAGGTTCAACTCTGGTAACTGAGTACACACATCCCGATTAAGTTTCTGAGAATCTTTCTGTCTCTTTTTTATGGGAAGATATTTCTGTTTTCACCGTAGGCCTGAATTCGCTCAAGTTGTCCACTTCCAGATACTACAGAAAGAGTGTTTCAAACCTGGGCTATGAAAGGGAATGTTCAGCTTTGTGACTTGAATGCAGATATCACAAAGCAGTTTCTGACAGTGCTTCTGTGTAGATTTTAGATGAAGATATTCCCGTTTCCAACGAAATCCTTAGAGCTATCCAAATATCCACTTACAGATTCTACAAAAAGAGAGTTTCCAAACTGCTCTATTTAAAGAAAGGTTGAACTCTGTTAGTTGAGGACGCACACCACAAAGAAGTTTCTGAGAATGCTTTTGTCTAGATTTTATATGAAGATATTCCCGTTTCCAACGAAATCTTTAGAGGTATCCAAATATCCACTTACAGATTCTACAAAAAGAGAGTATCCAAACTGCTGTATCAAAAGAATGGTTGAACTCTGTTAGTTGAGGACACTCATCACAAAGAAGCTTCTGAGAATGCTTCTGTCTAGATTTTATATGAAGATATTCCCGTTTCCAACGAAATCTTCACAGTTATCCAAATATCCACTTGCAGATTCTACCAAAATGGGGTTTTCAAACTTCTGTATCAAAAGAAAGGTTGAACTCTGTTAGTTGAGGACACACATCACAAAGAAGTTTCGGAGAATGCTTCTGTCTAGATTTTATATGAAGATATTCCCGTTTCCAATGAAATTGTTAGAGGTATCCAAATATCCACTTACAGATTCTACAAAAAGAGTGTTTCCAAACTGCTCTATCAAAAGAAAGGTGGAACTCGGTTAATTGAAGACACACATAAAAAGATGTTTCTGAGAATGCTTCTGTCTAGATTTTATTTGAAGATATTCCCATTTCCAACGAAATCTTCACAGTTATCGAAATATCCACTTGCAGAGTCTACAAAAAGAGTGTTTCCAAACTACAGTGTCAAAAGAAAGTTTGAACTCTGTTAGTGGAGGACACACATCACAATGAAGTTTCTGAGAATGCTTCTGTTTAGATTTTATATGAAGATATTCCCGTTTCCAACGAAATCTTCACTGTTATCCAAATATCCACTTGCAGATTCTTCTAAAAGAGGGTTTCCAAACTGCTGTATGAAAAGAAAGGTTGAACTCCTTTAGTTGAGGAAACTCATGTCAAAGAAGTTTCTGAGAATGCTTCCGTCTAGATTTTATATGAAGATATTCCCGTTTCCAATGAAATTTTCACAGTTATCCAAATATCCACTTGCAGATTCTACCAAAAGAGTGTTTCCAAACTGCAGTATCAAAAGAATGGTTGAGCTCCGTTAGTTGAGGACACTCATCACAAACAAGCTTTTGAGAATGCTTCTGTCTAGATTTTATATGAAGATATTCCCGTTTCCAATGAAATTGTTAGAGGTATCCAAATATCCACTTACAGATTCTACAAAAAGACTGTTTCCAAACTGCTCTATCAAAAGAAAGGTGGAACTCGGTTAATTGAAGACACACATAAAAAGATGTTTCTGAGAATGCTTCTGTCTAGATTTTATTTGAAGATATTCCCATTTCCAACGAAATCTTCACAGTTATCGAAATATCCACTTGCAGAGTCTACAAAAAGAGTGTTTCCAAACTACAGTGTCAAAAGAAAGTTTGAACTCTGTTAGTGGAGGACACACATCACAATGAAGTTTCTGAGAATGCTTCTGTTTAGATTTTATATGAAGATATTCCCGTTTCCAACGAAATCTTCACTGTTATCCAAATATCCACTTGCAGATTCTTCTAAAAGAGGGTTTCCAAACTGCTGTATGAAAAGAAAGGTTGAACTCCTTTAGTTGAGGAAACTCATGTCAAAGAAGTTTCTGAGAATGCTTCCGTCTAGATTTTATATGAAGATATTCCCGTTTCCAATGAAATTTTCACAGTTATCCAAATATCCACTTGCAGATTCTACCAAAAGAGTGTTTCCAAACTGCAGTATCAAAAGAATGGTTGAGCTCCGTTAGTTGAGGACACTCATCACAAACAAGCTTTTGAGAATGCTTCTGTCTAGATTTTATATGAAGATATTCCCGTTTCCAACGAACTCTTCACAGTTATCCAAATATCCACTTGCCGATTCTACAAAAAGAGTGTTTCCAAACTGCTGTATCAAAAGAAAGGTTGAACTCTGTAAGTAGAGAAAACACATCACAAAGAAGTTTCTGAGAATGCTTCTGTCTAGATTTTATATGAAGATATTCCCGTTTCCAACGAAATCTTCAAAGTTATCCAAATATCCACTTGCAGATTCTACAAAAAGAGTGTTTCCAAACTACTGTATCAACAGAAAGGTTCAACTCTGGTAACTGAGTACACACATCCCGATTAAGTTTCTGAGAATCTTTCTGTCTCTTTTTTATGGGAAGATATTTCTGTTTTCACCGTAGGCCTGAATTCGCTCAAAATGTCCACTTCCAGATACTACAGAAAGAGTGTTTCAAACCTGGGCTATGAAAGGGAATGTTCAGCTCTGTGACTTGAATGCAGATATCACAAAGCAGTTTCTGACAGTGCTTCTGTGTAGATTTTAGATGAAGATATTCCCGTTTCCAACGAAATCGTTAGAGCTATCCAAATATCCACTTACAGATTCTACAAAAAGAGAGTTTCCAAACTGCTCTATTTAAAGAAAGGTTGAACTCTGCTAGTTGAGGACGCACACCACAAAGAAGTTTCTGAGAATGCTTTTGTCTAGATTTTATATGAAGATATTCCCGTTTCCAACGAAATCTTTAGAGGTATCCAAATATCCACTTACAGATTCTACAAAAAGAGAGTATCCAAACTGCTGTATCAAAAGAATGGTTGAACTCTGTTAGTTGAGGACACTCATCACAAAGAAGCTTCTGAGAATGCTTCTGTCTAGATTTTATATGAAGATATTCCCGTTTCCAACGAAATCTTCACAGTTATCCAAATATCCACTTGCAGATTCTACCAAAAGGGGGTTTTCAAACTTCTGTATCAAAAGAAAGGTTGAACTCTGTTAGTTGAGGACACACATCACAAAGAAGTTTCGGAGAATGCTTCTGTCTTGATTTTATATGAAGATATTCCAGTTTCCAATGAAATTGTTAGAGGTATCCAAATATCCACTTACAGATTCTACAAAAAGAGTGTTTCCAAACTGCTCTATCAAAAGAAAGGTGGAACTCGGTTAGTTGAAGACACACATCAAAAAGATGTTTCTGAGAATGCTTCTGTCTAGATTTTATTTGAAGATATTCCCATTTCCAAAGAAATCTTCACAGTTATCCAAATATCCACTTGCAGATTCTACAAAAAGAGTGTTTCCAAACTACAGTGTCAAAAGAAAGTTTGAACTCTGTTAGTGGAGGACACACATCACAATGAAGTTTCTGAGAATGCTTCTGTTTAAATTTTATATGAAGCTATTCCCGTTTCCAATGAAATCTTCACTGTTATCCAAATATCCACTTGCAGATTCTTGTAAAAGAGGGTTTCCAAACTGCTGCATGAAAAGAAAGGTTGAACTCCTTTAGTTGAGGAAACTCATGTCAAAGAAGTTTCTGAGAATGCTTCCGTCTAGATTTTATATGAAGATATTCCCGTTTCCAACGAAATTTTCACAGTTATCCAAATATCCACTTGCAGATTCTACCAAAAGAGTGTTTCCAAACTGCTGTATCAAAAGAATGGTTGAGCTCCGTTAGTTGAGGACACTCATCACAAACAAGCTTTTGAGAATGCTTCTGTCTAGATTTTATATGAAGATATTCCCGTTTCCAACGAACTCTTCACAGTCATCCAAATACCACTTGCCGATTCTACAAAAAGTGTGTTTCCAAACTGCTGTATCAAAAGAAATGTTGAACTCTGTAAGTAGAGAAAACACATCACAAAGAAGTTTCTGAGAATGCTTCTGTCTAGATTTTATATGAAGATATTCCCGTTTCCAACGAAATCTTCAAAGTTATCCAAATATCCACTTGCAGATTCTACAAAAAGAGTGTTTCCAAACTACTGTATCAACAGAAAGGTTCAACTCTGGTAACTGAGTACACACATCCCGATTAAGTTTCTGAGAATCTTTCTGTCTCTTTTTTATGGGAAGATATTTCTGTTTTCACCGTAGGCCTGAATTCGCTCAAGTTGTCCACTTCCAGATACTACAGAAAGAGTGTTTCAAACCTGGGCTATGAAAGGGAATGTTCAGCTTTGTGACTTGAATGCAGATATCACAAAGCAGTTTCTGACAGTGCTTCTGTGTAGATTTTAGATGAAGATATTCCCGTTTCCAACGAAATCCTTAGAGCTATCCAAATATCCACTTACAGATTCTACAAAAAGAGAGTTTCCAAACTGCTCTATTTAAAGAAAGGTTGAACTCTGTTAGTTGAGGACGCACACCACAAAGAAGTTTCTGAGAATGCTTTTGTCTAGATTTTATATGAAGATATTCCCGTTTCCAACGAAATCTTTAGAGGTATCCAAATATCCACTTACAGATTCTACAAAAAGAGAGTATCCAAACTGCTGTATCAAAAGAATGGTTGAACTCTGTTAGTTGAGGACACTCATCACAAAGAAGCTTCTGAGAATGCTTCTGTCTAGATTTTATATGAAGATATTCCCGTTTCCAACGAAATCTTCACAGTTATCCAAATATCCACTTGCAGATTCTACCAAAATGGGGTTTTCAAACTTCTGTATCAAAAGAAAGGTTGAACTCTGTTAGTTGAGGACACACATCACAAAGAAGTTTCGGAGAATGCTTCTGTCTAGATTTTATATGAAGATATTCCCGTTTCCAATGAAATTGTTAGAGGTATCCAAATATCCACTTACAGATTCTACAAAAAGACTGTTTCCAAACTGCTCTATCAAAAGAAAGGTGGAACTCGGTTAATTGAAGACACACATAAAAAGAAGTTTCTGAGAATGCTTCTGTCTAGATTTTATTTGAAGATATTCCCATTTCCAACGAAATCTTCACAGTTATCGAAATATCCACTTGCAGAGTCTACAAAAAGAGTGTTTCCAAACTACAGTGTCAAAAGAAAGTTTGAACTCTGTTAGTGGAGGACACACATCACAATGAAGTTTCTGAGAATGCTTCTGTTTAGATTTTATATGAAGATATTCCCGTTTCCAACGAAATCTTCACTGTTATCCAAATATCCACTTGCAGATTCTTCTAAAAGAGGGTTTCCAAACTGCTGTATGAAAAGAAAGGTTGAACTCCTTTAGTTGAGGAAACTCATGTCAAAGAAGTTTCTGAGAATGCTTCCGTCTAGATTTTATATGAAGATATTCCCGTTTCCAATGAAATTTTCACAGTTATCCAAATATCCACTTGCAGATTCTACCAAAAGAGTGTTTCCAAACTGCAGTATCAAAAGAATGGTTGAGCTCCGTTAGTTGAGGACACTCATCACAAACAAGCTTTTGAGAATGCTTCTGTCTAGATTTTATATGAAGATATTCCCGTTTCCAACGAACTCTTCACAGTTATCCAAATATCCACTTGAGGATTCTACAAAAAGAGTGTTTCCAAACTGCTGTATCAAAAGAAAGGTTGAACTCTGTAAGTAGAGAAAACACATCACAAAGAAGTTTCTGAGAATGCTTCTGTCTTGATTTTATATGAAGATATTCCCGTTTCCAACGAAATCTTCAAAGTTATCCAAATATCCACTTGCAGATTCTACAAAAAGAGTGTTTCCAAACTACTGTATCAACAGAAAGGTTCAACTCTGGTAACTGAGTACACACATCCCGATTAAGTTTCTGAGAATCTTTCTGTCTTTTTTTTATGGGAAGATATTTCTGTTTTCACCGTAGGCCTGAATTCGCTCAAAATGTCCACTTCCAGATACTACAGAAAGAGTGTTTCAAACCTGGGCTATGAAAGGGAATGTTCAGCTCTGTGACTTGAATGCAGATATCACAAAGCAGTTTCTGACAGTGCTTCTGTGTAGATTTTAGATGAAGATATTCCCGTTTCCAACGAAATCGTTAGAGCTATCCAAATATCCACTTACAGATTCTACAAAAAGAGAGTTTCCAAACTGCTCTATTTAAAGAAAGGTTGAACTCTGCTAGTTGAGGATGCACACCACAAGGAAGTTTCTGAGAATGCTTTTGTCTAGATTTTATATGAAGATATTCCCGTTTCCAACGAAATCCTTAGAGGTATCCAAATATCCACTTACAGATTCTACAAAAAGAGAGTATCCAAACTGCTGTATCAAAAGAATGGTTGAACTCTGTTAGTTGAGGACACTCATCACAAAGAAGCTTCTGAGAATGCTTCTGTCTAGATTTTATATGAAGATATTCCCGTTTCCAACGAAATCTTCACAGTTATCCAAATATCCACTTGCAGATTCTACCAAAAGGGGGTTTTCAAACTTCTGTATCAAAAGAAAGGTTGAACTCTGTTAGTTGAGGACACACATCACAAAGAAGTTTTGAAGAATGCTTCTGTCTAGATTTTATATGAAGTTATTCCCGTTTCCAATGAAATTGTTAGAGGTATCCAAATATCCACTTACAGATTCTACAAAAAGAGTGTTTCCAAACTGCTCTATCAAAAGAAAGGTGGAACTCGGTTAGTTGAAGACACACATCAAAAAGATGTTTCTGAGAATGCTTCTGTCTAGATTTTATTTGAAGATATTCCCATTTCCAACGAAATCTTCACAGTTATCCAAATATCCACTTGCAGATTCTACAAAAAGAGTGTTTCCAAACTACAGTGTCAAAAGAAAGTTTGATCTCCGTTAGTGGAGGACACACATCACAATGAAGTTTCTGAGAATGCTTCTGTTTAGATTTTATATGAAGATATTCCCGTTTCCAACGAAATCTTCACTGTTATCCAAATATCCACTTGCAGATTCTTCTAAAAGAGGGTTTCCAAACTGCTGTATGAAAAGAAAGGTTGAACTCCTTTAGTTGAGGAAACTCATGTCAAAGAAGTTTCTGAGAATGCTTCCGTCTAGATTTTATATGAAGATATTCCCGTTTCCAACGAAATTTTCACAGTTATCCAAATATCCACTTGCAGATTCTACCAAATGAGTGTTTCCAAACTGCTGTATCAAAAGAATGGTTGAGCTCCGTTAGTTGAGGACACTCATCACAAACAAGCTTTTGAGAATGCTTCTGTCTAGATTTTATATGAAGATATTCCCGTTTCCAAAGAACTCTTCACAGTTATCCAAATATCCACTTGCCGATTCTACAAAAGGAGTGTTTCCAAACTGCTGTATCAAAAAAAAGGTTGAACTCTGTAAGTAGAGAAAACACATCACAAAGAAGTTTCTGAGAATGCTTCTGTCTAGATTTTATATGAAGATATTCCCGTTTCCAACGAAATCTTCAAAGTTATCCAAATATCCACTTGCAGATTCTACAAAAAGAGTGTTTCCAAACTACTGTATCAACAGAAAGGTTCAACTCTGGTAACTGAGTACACACATCCCGATTAAGTTTTTGAGAATATTTCTGTCTTTTTTTTATGGGAAGATATTTCTGTTTTCACCGTAGGCCTGAATTCGCTCAAAATGTCCACTTCCAGATACTACAGAAAGAGTGTTTCAAACCTGGGCTATGAAAGGGAATGTACAGGTCTTTGACTTGAATGCAGATATCACAAAGCAGTTTCTGACAGTGCTTCTGTGTAGATTTTAGATGAAGATATTCCCGTTTCCAACGAAATCGTTAGAGCTATCCAAATATCCACTTACAGATTCTACAAAAAGAGAGTTTCCAAACTGCTCTATTTAAAGAAAGGTTGAACTCTGCTAGTTGAGGATGCACACCACAAGGAAGTTTCTGAGAATGCTTTTGTCTAGATTTTATATGAAGATATTCCCGTTTCCAACGAAATCCTTAGAGGTATCCAAATATCCACTAACAGATTCTACAAAAAGAGAGTATCCAAACTGCTGTATCAAAAGAATGGTTGAACTCTGTTAGTTGAGGACACTCATCACAAAGAAGCTTCTGAGAATGCTTCTGTCTAGATTTTATATGAAGATATTCCCGTTTCCAACGAAATCTTCACAGTTATCCAAATATCCACTTGCAGATTCTACCAAAAGGGGGTTTTCAAACTTCTGTATCAAAAGAAAGGTTGAACTCTGTTAGTTGAGGACACACATCACAAAGAAGTTTTGAAGAATGCTTCTGTCTAGATTTTATATGAAGTTATTCCTGTTTCCAATGAAATTGTTAGAGGTATCCAAATATCCACTTACAGATTCTACAAAAAGAGTGTTTCCAAACTGCTCTATCAAAAGAAAGGTGGAACTCGGTTAGTTGAAGACACACATCAAAAAGATGTTTCTGAGAATGCTTCTGTCTAGATTTTATTTGAAGATATTCCCATTTCCAACGAAATCTTCACAGTTATCCAAATATCCACTTGCAGATTCTACAAAAAGAGTGTTTCCAAACTACAGTGTCAAAAGAAAGTTTGAACTCCGTTAGTGGAGGACACACATCACAATGAAGTTTCTGAGAATGCTTCTGTTTAGATTTTATATGAAGATATTCCCGTTTCCAACGAAATCTTCACTGTTATCCAAATATCCACTTGCAGATTCTTCTAAAAGAGGGTTTCCAAACTGCTGTATGAAAAGAAAGGTTGAACTCCTTTAGTTGAGGAAACTCATGTCAAAGAAGTTTCTGAGAATGCTTCCGTCTTGATTTTATATGAAGATATTCCCGTTTCCAACGAAATTTTCACAGTTATCGAAATATCCACTTGCAGATTCTACCAAAAGAGTGTTTCCAAACTGCTGTATCAAAAGAATGGTTGACCTCCGTTAGTTGAGGACACTCATCACAAACAAGCTTTTGAGAATGCTTCTGTCTAGATTTTATATGATGATATTCCCGTTTCCAATGAACTCTTCACAGTTATCCAAATATCCACTTGCCGATTCTACAAAAAGAGTGTTTCCAAACTGCTGTATCAAAAGAAAGGTTGAACTCTGTAAGTAGAGAAAACACATCACAAAGAAGTTTCTGAGAATGCTTCTGTCTAGATTTTATATGAAGATATTCCCGTTTCCAACGAAATCTTCAAAGTTATCCAAATATCCACTTGCAGATTCTACAAAAAGAGTGTTTCCAAACTACTGTATCAACAGAAAGGTTCAACTCTGGTAACTGAGTACACACATCCCGATTAAGTTTCTGAGAATCTTTCTGTCTCTTTTTTATGGGAAGATATTTCTGTTTTCACCGTAGGCCTGAATTCGCTCAAAATGTCCACTTCCAGATACTACAGAAAGAGTGTTTCAAACCTGGGCTATGAAAGGGAATGTTCAGCTCTGTGACTTGAATGCAGATATCACAAAGCAGTTTCTGACAGTGCTTCTGTGTAGATTTTAGATGAAGATATTCCCGTTTCCAACGAAATCGTTAGAGCTATCCAAATATCCACTTACAGATTCTACAAAAAGAGAGTTTCCAAACTGCTCTATTTAAAGAAAGGTTGAACTCTGCTAGTTGAGGACGCACACCACAAAGAAGTTTCTGAGAATGCTTTTGTCTAGATTTTATATGAAGATATTCCCGTTTCCAACGAAATCTTTAGAGGTATCCAAATATCCACTTACAGATTCTACAAAAAGAGAGTATCCAAACTGCTGTATCAAAAGAATGGTTGAACTCTGTTAGTTGAGGACACTCATCACAAAGAAGCTTCTGAGAATGCTTCTGTCTAGATTTTATATGAAGATATTCCCGTTTCCAACGAAATCTTCACAGTTATCCAAATATCCACTTGCAGATTCTACCAAAAGGGGGTTTTCAAACTTCTGTATCAAAAGAAAGGTTGAACTCTGTTAGTTGAGGACACACATCACAAAGAAGTTTCGGAGAATGCTTCTGTCTTGATTTTATATGAAGATATTCCAGTTTCCAATGAAATTGTTAGAGGTATCCAAATATCCACTTACAGATTCTACAAAAAGAGTGTTTCCAAACTGCTCTATCAAAAGAAAGGTGGAACTCGGTTAGTTGAAGACACACATCAAAAAGATGTTTCTGAGAATGCTTCTGTCTAGATTTTATTTGAAGATATTCCCATTTCCAACGAAATCTTCACAGTTATCCAAATATCCACTTGCAGATTCTACAAAAAGAGTGTTTCCAAACTACAGTGTCAAAAGAAAGTTTGAACTCTGTTAGTGGAGGACACACATCACAATGAAGTTTCTGAGAATGCTTCTGTTTAAATTTTATATGAAGATATTCCCGTTTCCAATGAAATCTTCACTGTTATCCAAATATCCACTTGCAGATTCTTCTAAAAGAGGGTTTCCAAACTGCTGCATGAAAAGAAAGGTTGAACTCCTTTAGTTGAGGAAACTCATGTCAAAGAAGTTTCTGAGAATGCTTCCGTCTAGATTTTATATGAAGATATTCCCGTTTCCAACGAAATTTTCACAGTTATCCAAATATCCACTTGCAGATTCTACCAAAAGAGTGTTTCCAAACTGCTGTATCAAAAGAATGGTTGAGCTCCGTTAGTTGAGGACACTCATCACAAACAAGCTTTTGAGAATGCTTCTGTCTAGATTTTATATGAAGATATTCCCGTTTCCAACGAACTCTTCACAGTCATCCAAATACCACTTGCCGATTCTACAAAAAGTGTGTTTCCAAACTGCTGTATCAAAAGAAAGGTTGAACTCTGTAAGTAGAGAAAACACATCACAAAGAAGTTTCTGAGAATGCTTCTGTCTAGATTTTATATGAAGATATTCCCGTTTCCAACGAAATCTTCAAAGTTATCCAAATATCCACTTGCAGATTCTACAAAAAGAGTGTTTCCAAACTACTGTATCAACAGAAAGGTTCAACTCTGGTAACTGAGTACACACATCCCGATTAAGTTTCTGAGAATCTTTCTGTCTCTTTTTTATGGGAAGATATTTCTGTTTTCACCGTAGGCCTGAATTCGCTCAAATTGTCCACTTCCAGATACTACAGAAAGAGTGTTTCAAACCTGGGCTATGAAAGGGAATGTTCAGCTTTGTGACTTGAATGCAGATATCACAAAGCAGTTTATGACAGTGCTTCTGTGTAGATTTTAGATGAAGATATTCCCGTTTCCAACGAAATCTTCACTGTTATCCAAATATCCACTTGCAGATTCTTCTAAAAGAGGGTTTCCAAACTGCTGTATGAAAAGAAAGGTTGAACTCCTTTAGTTGAGGAAACTCATGTCAAAGAAGTTTCTGAGAATGCTTCCGTCTAGATTTTATATGAAGATATTCCCGTTTCCAACGAAATTTTCACAGTTATCCAAATATCCACTTGCAGATTCTACCAAAAGAATGTTTCCAAACTGCTGTATCAAAAGAATGGTTGAGCTCCGTTAGTTGAAGACACTCATCACAAACAAGCTTTTGTGAATGCTTCTGTCTAGATTTTATATGAAGATATTCCCGTTTCCAATGAACTCTTCACAGTTACCCAAATATCCACTTGCCGATTCTACAAAAAGAGTGTTTCCAAACTGCTGTATCAAAAGAAAGGTTGAACTCTGTAAGTAGAGAAAACACATCACAAAGAAGTTTGTGAGAATGCTTCTGTCTAGATTTTATATGAAGATATTCCCGTTTCCAACGAAATCTTCAAAGTTATCCAAATATCCACTTGCAGATTCTACAAAAAGTGTGTTTCCAAACTACTGTATCAACAGAAAGGTTCAACTCTGGTAACTGAGTACACACATCCCGATTAAGTTTCTGAGAATCTTTCTGTCTCTTTTTTATGGGAAGATATTTCTGTTTTCACCGTAGGCCTGAATTCGCTCAAAATGTCCACTTCCAGATACTACAGAAAGAGTGTTTCAAACCTGGGCTATGAAAGGGAATGTTCAGCTCTGTGGCTTGAATGCAGATATCACAAAGCAGTTTCTGACAGTGCTTCTGTGTAGATTTTAGATGAAGATATTCCCGTTTCCAACGAAATCGCTAGAGCTATCCAAATATCCACTTACAGATTCTACAAAAAGAGAGTTGCCAAACTGCTCTATTTAAAGAAAGGTTGAACTCTGCTAGTTGAGGATGCACACCACAAGGAAGTTTCTGAGAATGCTTTTGTCTAGATTTTATATGAAGATATTCCCGTTTCCAACGAAATCTTTAGAGGTATCCAAATATCCACTTACAGATTCTACAAAAAGAGAGTATCCAAACTGCTGTATCAAAAGAATGGTTGAACTCTGTTAGTTGAGGACATTCATCACAAAGAAGCTTCTGAGAATGCTTCTGTCTAGATTTTATATGAAGATATTCCCGTTTCCAACGAAATCTTCACAGTTATCCAAATATCCACTTGCAGATTCTACCAAAAGGGGGTTTTCAAACTTCTGTATCAAAAGAAAGGTTGAACTCTGTTAGTTGAGGACACACATCACAAAGAAGTTTCGAAGAATGCTTCTGTCTAGATTTTATATGAAGTTATTCCCGTTTCCAATGAAATTGTTAGAGGTATCCAAATATCCACTTACAGATTCTACAAAAAGAGTGTTTCCAAACTGCTCTATCAAAAGAAAGGTGGAACTCGGTTAGTTGAAGACACACATCAAAAAGATGTTTCTGAGAATGCTTCTGTCTAGATTTTATTTGAAGATATTCCCATTTCCAACGAAATCTTCACAGTTATCCAAATATCCACTTGCAGATTCTACAAAAAGAGTGTTTCCAAACTACAGTGTCAAAAGAAAGTTTGAACTCTGTTAGTGGAGGACACACATCACAATGAAGTTTCTGAGAATGCTTCTGTTTAGATTTTATATGAAGATATTCCCGTTTCCAACGAAATCTTCACTGTTATCCAAATATCCACTTGCAGATTCTTCTAAAAGAGGGTTTCCAAACTGCTGCATGAAAAGAAAGGTTGAACTCCTTTAGTTGAGGAAACTCATGTCAAAGAAGTTTCTGAGAATGCTTCCGTCTAGATTTTATATGAAGATATTCCCGTTTCCAACGAAATTTTCACAGTTATCCAAATATCCACTTGCAGATTCTACCAAAAGAGTGTTTCCAAACTGCTGTATCAAAAGAATGGTTGAGCTCCGTTAGTTGAGGACACTCATCACAAACAAGCTTTTGAGAATGCTTCTGTCTAGATTTTATATGAAGATATTCCCGTTTCCAACGAACTCTTCACAGTTATCCAAATATCCACTTGCCGATTCTACAAAAAGAGTGTTTCCAAACTGCTGTATCAAAAGAAAGGTTGAACTCTGTAAGTAGAGAAAACACATCACAAAGAAGTTTCTGAGAATGCTTCTGTCTAGATTTTATATGAAGATATTCCCGTTTCCAACGAAATCTTCAAAGTTATCCAAATATCCACTTGCAGATTCTACAAAAAGAGTGTTTCCAAACTACTGTATCAACAGAAAGGTTCAACTCTGGTAACTGAGTACACACATCCCGATTAAGTTTCTGAGAATCTTTCTGTCTCTTTTTTATGGGAAGATATTTCTGTTTTCACCGTAGGCCTGAATTCGCTCAAAATGTCCACTTCCAGATACTACAGAAAGAGTGTTTCAAACCTGGGCTATGAAAGGGAATGTTCAGCTTTGTGACTTGAATGCAGATATCACAAAGCAGTTTCTGACAGTGCTTCTGTGTAGATTTTAGATGAAGATATTCCCGTTTCCAACGAAATCCTTAGAGCTATCCAAATATCAACTTACAGATTCTACAAAAAGAGAGTTTCCAAACTGCTCTATTTAAAGAAAGGTTGAACTCTGTTAGTTGAGGAAGCACACCACAAAGAAGTTTCTGAGAATGCTTTTGTCTAGATTTTATATGAAGATATTCCCGTTTCCAACGAAATCTTTAGAGGTATCCAAATATCCACTTACAGATTCTACAAAAAGAGAGTATCCAAACTGCTGTATCAAAAGAATGGTTGAACTCTGTTAGTTGAGGACACTCATCACAAAGAAGCTTCTGAGAATGCTTCTGTCTAGATTTTATATGAAGATATTCCCGTTTCCAACGAAATCTTCACAGTTATCCAAATATCCACTTGCAGATTCTACCAAAACGGGGTTTTCAAACTTCTGTATCAAAAGAAAGGTTGAACTCTGTTAGTTGAGGACACACATCACAAAGAAGTTTCGGAGAATGCTTCTGTCTAGATTTTATATGAAGATATTCCCGTTTCCAATGAAATTGTTAGAGGTATCCAAATATCCACTTACAGATTCTACAAAAAGACTGTTTCCAAACTGCTCTATCAAAAGAAAGGTGGAACTCGGTTATTGGAGACACACATAAAAAGATATTTCTGAGAATGCTTCTGTCTAGATTTTATTTGAAGATATTCCCATTTCCAACGAAATCTTCACAGTTATCGAAATATCCACTTGCAGATTCTACAAAAAGAGTGTTTCCAAACTACAGTGTCAAAAGAAAGTTTGAACTCTGTTAGTGGAGGACACACATCACAATGAAGTTTCTGAGAATGCTTCTGTTTAGATTTTATATGAAGATATTCCCGTTTCCAACGAAATCTTCACTGTTATCCAAATATCCACTTGCAGATTCTTCTAAAAGAGGGTTTCCAAACTGCTGTATGAAAAGAAAGGTTGAACTCCTTTAGTTGAGGAAACTCATGTCAAAGAAGTTTCTGAGAATGCTTCCGTCTAGATTTTATATGAAGATATTCCCGTTTCCAACGAAATTTTAACAGTTATCCAAATATCCACTTGCAGATTCTACCAAAAGAGTGTTTCCAAACTGCAGTATCAAAAGAATGGTTGAGCTCCGTTAGTTGAGGACACTCATCACAAACAAGCTTTTGAGAATGCTTCTGTCTAGATTTTATATGAAGATATTCCCGTTTCCAACGAACTCTTCACAGTTATCCAAATATCCACTTGAGGATTCTACAAAAAGAGTGTTTCCAAACTGCTGTATCAAAAGAAAGGTTGAACTCTGTAAGTAGAGAAAACACATCACAAAGAAGTTTCTGAGAATGCTTCTGTCTAGATTTTATATGAAGATATTCCCGTTTCCAACGAAATCTTCAAAGTTATCCAAATATCCACTTGCAGATTCTACAAAAAGAGTGTTTCCAAACTACTGTATCAACAGAAAGGTTCAACTCTGGTAACTGAGTACACACATCCCGATTAAGTTTCTGAGAATCTTTCTGTCTTTTTTTTATGGGAAGATATTTCTGTTTTCACCGTAGGCCTGAATTCGCTCAAAATGTCCACTTCCAGATACTACAGAAAGAGTGTTTCAAACCTGGGCTATGAAAGGGAATGTACAGCTCTGTGACTTGAATGCAGATATCACAAAGCAGTTTCTGACAGTGCTTCTGTGTAGATTTTAGATGAAGATATTCCCGTTTCCAACGAAATCGTTAGAGCTATCCAAATATCCACTTACAGATTCTACAAAAAGAGAGTTTCCAAACTGCTCTAATTAAAGAAAGGTTGAACTCTGCTAGTTGAGGATGCACACCACAAGGAAGTTTCTGAGAATGCTTTTGTCTAGATTTTATATGAAGATATTCCCGTTTCCAACGAAATCCGTAGAGGTATCCAAATATCCACTTACAGATTCTACAAAAAGAGAGTATCCAAACTGCTGTAGCAAAAGAATGGTTGAACTCTGTTAGTTGAGGACACTCATCACAAAGAAGCTTCTGAGAATGCTTCTGTCTAGATTTTATATGAAGATATTCCCGTTTCCTACGAAATCTTCACAGTTATCCAAATATCCACTTGCAGATTCTACCAAAAGGGGGTTTTCAAACTTCTGTATCAAAAGAAAGGTTGAACTCTGTTAGTTGAGGACACAAATCACAAAGAAGTTTTGAAGAATGCTTCTGTCTAGATTTTATATGAAGTTATTCCCGTTTCCAATGAAATTGTTAGTGGTATCCAAATATCCACTTACAGATTCTACAAAAAGAGTGTTTCCAAACTGCTCTATCAAAAGAAAGGTGGAACTCGGTTAGTTGAAGACACACATCAAAAAGATGTTTCTGAGAATGCTTCTGTCTAGATTTTATTTGAAGATATTCCCATTTCCAACGAAATCTTCACAGTTATCCAAATATCCACTTGCAGATTCTACAAAAAGAGTGTTTCCAAACTACAGTGTCAAAAGAAAGTTTGAACTCCGTTAGTGGAGGACACACATCACAATGAAGTTTCTGAGAATGCTTCTGTTTAGATTTTATATGAAGATATTCCCGTTTCCAACGAAATCTTCACTGTTATCCAAATATCCACTTGCAGATTCTACAAAAAGAGTGTTTCCAAACTACAGTGTCAAAAGAAAGTTTGAACTCTGTCAGTGGAGGACACACATCACAATGAAGTTTCTGAGAATGCTTCTGTTTAGATTTTATATGAAGATATTCCCGTTTCCAACGAAATCTTCACTGTTATCCAAATATCCACTTGCAGATTCTTCTAAAAGAGGGTTTCCAAACTGCTGTATGAAAAGAAAGGTTGAACTCCTTTAGTTGAGGAAACTCATGTCAAAGAAGTTTCTGAGAATGCTTCCGTCTAGATTTTACATGAAGATATTCCCGTTTCCAATGAAATTCTCACAGTTATCCAAATATCCACTTGCAGATTCTACCAAAAGAATGTTTCCAAACTGCTGTATCAAAAGAATGGTTGAGCTCCGTTAGTTGAGGACACTCATCACAAACAAGCTTTTGAGAATGCTTCTGTCTAGATTTTATATGAAGATATTCCCGTTTCCAACGAACTCTTCACAGTTACCCAAATATCCACTTGCCGGTTCTACAAAAAGAGTGTTTACAAACTGCTGTATCAAAAGAAAGGTTGAACTCTGTAAGTAGAGAAAACACATCACAAAGAAGTTTCTGAGAATGCTTCTGTCTAGATTTTATATGAAGATATTCCCGTTTCCAACGAAATCTTCAAAGTTATCCAAATATCCACTTGCAGATTCTACAAAAAGTGTGTTTCCAAACTACTGTATCAACAGAAAGGTTCAACTCTGGTAACTGAGTACACACATCCCGATTAAGTTTCTGAGAATCTTTCTGTCTCTTTTTTATTTTGAAGATATTTCTGTTTTCACCGTAGGCCTGAATTCGCTCAAAATGTCCACTTCCAGATACTACAGAAAGAGTGTTTCAAACCTGGGCTATGAAAGGGAATGTACAGCTCTGTGACTTGAATGCAGATATCACAAAGCAGTTTCTGACAGTGCTTCTGTGTAGATTTTAGATGAAAATATTCCCGTTTCCAATGAAATCGCTAGAGCTATCCAAATATCCACTTACAGATTCTACAAAAAGAGAGTTTCCAAACTGCTCTATTTAAAGAAAGGTTGAACTCTGCTAGTTGAGGATGCACACCACAAGGAAGTTTCTGAGAATGCTTTTGTCTAGATTTTATATGAAGATATTCCCGTTTCCAACGAAATCTTTAGAGGTATCCAAATATCCACTTACAGATTCTACAAAAAGAGAGTATCCAAACTGCTGTATCAAAAGAATGGTTGAACTCTGTTAGTTGAGTACACTCATCACAAAGAAGCTTCTGAGAATGCTTCTGTCTAGATTTTATATGAAGATATTCCCGTTTCCAACGAAATCTTCACAGTTATCCAAATATCCACTTGCAGATTCTACCAAAAGGGGGTTTTCAAACTTCTGTATCAAAAGAAAGGTTGAACTCTGTTAGTTGAGGACACACATCACAAAGAAGTTTCGAAGCATGCTTCTGTCTAGATTTTATATGAAGTTATTCCCGTTTCCAATGAAATTGTTAGAGGTATCCAAATATCCACTTACAGATTCTACAAAAAGAGTGTTTCCAAACTGCTCTATCAAAAGAAAGGTGGAACTCGGTTAGTTGAAGACACACATCAAAAAGATGTTTCTGAGAATGCTTCTGTCTAGATTTTATTTGAAGATATTCCCATTTCCAACGAAATCTTCACAGTTATCCAAATATCCACTTGCAGATTCTACAAAAAGAGTGTTTCCAAACTACAGTGTCAAAAGAAAGTTTGAACTCTGTTAGTGGAGGACACACATCACAATGAAGTTTCTGAGAATGCTTCTGTTTAGATTTTATAGGAAGATATTCCCGTTTCCAACAAAATCTTCACTGTTATCCAAATATCCACTTGCAGATTCTTCTAAAAGAGGGTTTCCAAACTGCTGTATGAAAAGAAAGGTTGAACTCCTTTAGTTGAGGAAACTCATGTCCAAGAAGTTTCTGAGAATGCTTCCGTCTAGATTTTATATGAAGATATTCCCGTTTCCAACGAAGTTTTCACAGTTATCCAAATATCCACTTGCAGATTCTACAAAAAGAGTGTTTCCAAACTGCTGTATCAAAAGAATGGTTGAACTCTGTTAGTTCAGGACACTCATCACAAGCTTCTGAGAACGCTTCTGTCTAGATTTTATATGAAGATATTCCCGTTTCCAACGAAATCTTCACAGTTATCCAAATATCCACTTGCAGATTCTACCAAAAGGGGGTTTTCAAACTTCTGTATCAAAAGAAAGGTTGAACTCTGTTAGTTGAGGACACACATCACAAAGAAGTTTCGAAGAATGCTTCTGTCTAGATTTTATATGAAGATATTCCCGTTTCCAATGAAATTGTTAGAGGTATCCAAATATCCACTTACAGATTCTACAAAAAGAGTGTTTCCAAACTGCTCTATCAAAAGAAAGGTGGAACTCGGTTAGTTGAAGACACACATCAAAAAGATGTTTCTGAGAATGCTTCTGTCTAGATTTTATTTGAAGATATTCCCATTTCCAACGAAATCTTCACAGTTATCGAAATATCCACTTGCAGATTCTACAAAAAGAGTGTTTCCAAACTACAGTGTCAAAAGAAAGTTTGAACTCTGTTAGTGGAGGACACACATCACAATGAAGTTTCTGAGAATGCTTCTGTTTAGATTTTATATGAAGATATTCCCGTTTCCAACGAAATCTTCACTGTTATCCAAATATCCACTTGCAGATTCTTCTAAAAGAGGGTTTCCAAACTGCTGTATGAAAAGAAAGGTTGAACTCCTTTAGTTGAGGAAACTCATGTCAAAGAAGTTTCTGAGAATGCTTCCGTCTAGATTTTATATGAAGATATTCCCGTTTCCAACGAAATTTTCACAGTTATCCAAATATCCACTTGCAGATTCTACCAAAAGAGTGTTTCCAAACTGCTGTATCAAAAGAATGCTTGAGCTCCGTTAGTTGAGGACCCTCATCACAAACAAGCTTTTGAGAATGCTTCTGTCTAGATTTTATATGAAGATATTCCCGTTTCCAACGAACTCTTCACAGTTATCCAAATATCCACTTGACGATTCTACAAAAAGAGTGTTTCCAAACTGCTGTATCAAAAGAAAGGTTGAACTCTGTAAGTAGAGAAAACACATCACAAAGAAGTTTCTGAGAATGCTTCTGTCTAGATTTTATATGAAGATATTCACGTTTCCAACGAAATCTTCAAAGTTATCCAAATATCCACTTGCAGATTCTACAAAAAGAGTGTTTCCAAACTACTGTATCAACAGAAAGGTTCAACTCTGGTAACTGAGTACACACATCCCGATTAAGTTTCTGAGAATCTTTCTGTCTCTTTTTTATGGGAAGATATTTCTGTTTTCACCGTAGGCCTGAATTCGCTGAAAATATCCACTTCCAGATACTACAGAAAGAGTGTTTCAAACCTGGGCTATGAAAGGGAATGTTCAGCTCTGTGACTTGAATGCAGATATCACAAAGCAGTTTCTGACAGTGCTTCTCTGTAGATTTTAGATGAAGATATTCCCGTTTCCAACGAAATCGTTAGAGCTATCCAAATATCCACTTACAGATTCTACAAAAAGAGAGTTTCCAAACTGCTCTATTTAAAGAAAGGTTGAACTCTGCTAGTTGAGGAAGCACACCACAAAGAAGTTTCTGAGAATGCTTTTGTCTAGATTTTATATGAAGATATTCCCGTTTCCAACGAAATCTTTAGAGGTATCCAAATATCCACTTACAGATTCTACAAAAAGAGAGTATCCAAACTGCTGTATCAAAAGAATGGTTGAACTCTGTTAGTTGAGGACACTCATCACAAGCTTCTGAGAACGCTTCTGTCTAGATTTTATATGAAGATATTCCCGTTTCCAACGAAATCTTCACAGTTATCCAAATATCCACTTGCAGATTCTACCAAAAGGGGGTTTTCAAACTTCTGTATCAAAAGAAAGGTTGAACTCTGTTAGTTGAGGACAGACATCACAAAGAAGTTTCGAAAAATGCTTCTGTCTAGATTTTATATGAAGATATTCCCGTTTCCAATGAAATTGTTAGAGGTATCCAAATATCCACTTACAGATTCTACAAAAAGAGTGTTTCCAAACTGCTCTATCAAAAGAAAGGTGGAACTCGGTTAGTTGAAGACACACATCAAAAAGATGTTTCTGAGAATGCTTCTGTCTAGATTTTATTTGAAGATATTCCCATTTCCAACGAAATCTTCACAGTTATCGAAATATCCACTTGCAGATTCTACAAAAAGAGTGTTTCCAAACTACAGTGTCAAAAGAAAGTTTGAACTCTGTTAGTGGAGGACACACATCACAATGAAGTTTCTGAGAATGCTTCTGTTTAGATTTTATATGAAGATATTCCCGTTTCCAACGAAATCTTCACTGTTATCCAAATATCCACTTGCAGATTCTTCTAAAAGAGGGTTTCCAAACTGCTGTATGAAAAGAAAGGTTGAACTCCTTTAGGTGAGGAAACTCATGTCAAAGAAGTTTCTGAGAATGCTTCCGTCTAGATTTTATATGAAGATATTCCCGTTTCCAATGAAATTCTCACAGTTATCCAAATATCCACTTGCAGATTCTACCAAAAGAATGTTTCCAAACTGCTGTATCAAAAGAATGGTTGAGCTCCGTTAGTTGAGGACACTCATCACAAACAAGCTTTTGAGAATGCTTCTGTCTAGATTTTATATGAAGATATTCCCGTTTCCAACGAACTCTTCACAGTTACCAAAATATCCACTTGCCGGTTCTACAAAAAGAGTGTTTCCAAACTGCTGTATCAAAAGAAAGGTTGAACTCTGTAAGTAGAGAAAACACATCACAAAGAAGTTTCTGAGAATGCTTCTGTCTAGATTTTATATGAAGATATTCCCGTTTCCAACAAAATCTTCAAAGTTATCCAAATATCCACTTGCAGATTCTACAAAAAGTGTGTTTCCAAACTACTGTATCAACAGAAAAGTTCAACTGTGGTAACTGAGTACACACATCCCAATTAAGTTTCTGAGAATCTTTCTGTCTCTTTTTTATGGGAAGATATTTCTGTTTTCACCGTAGGCCTGAATTCGCTCAAAATGTCCACTTCCAGATACTACAGAAAGAGTGTTTCAAACCTGGGCTATGAAAGGGAATGTTCAGCTCTGTGACTTGAATGCAGATATCACAAAGCAGTTTCTGACAGTGCTTCTGTGTAGATTTTAGATGAAGATATTCCCGTTTCCAACGAAATCGCTAGAGCTATCCAAATATCCACTTACAGATTCTACAAAAAGAGAGTTTCCAAACTACTCTATTTAAAGAAAGGTTGAACTCTGCTAGTTGAGGATGCACACCACAAGGAAGTTTCTGAGAATGCTTTTGTCTAGATTTTATATGAAGATATTCCCGTTTCCAACGAAATCTTTAGAGGTATCCAAATATCCACTTACAGATTCTACAAAAAGAGAGTATCCAAACTGCTGTATCAAAAGAATGGTTGAACTCTGTTAGTTGAGGACACTCGTCACAAAGAAGCTTCTGAGAATGCTTCTGTCTAGATTTTATATGAAGATATTCCCGTTTCCCACGAAATCTTCACAGTTATCCAAATATCCACTTGCAGATTCTACCAAAAGGGGGTTTTCAAACTTCTGTATCAAAAGAAAGGTTGAACTCTGTTAGTTGAGGACACACATCACAAAGAAGTTTCGAAGAATGCTTCTGTCTAGATTTTATATGAAGTTATTCCCGTTTCCAATGAAATTGTTAGAGGTATCCAAATATCCACTTACAGATTCTACAAAAAGAGTGTTTCCAAACTGCTCTATCAAAAGAAAGGTGGAACTCGGTTAGTTGAAGACACACATCAAAAAGATGTTTCTGAGAATGCTTCTGTCTAGATTTTATTTGAAGATATTCCCATTTCCAACGAAATCTTCACAGTTATCCAAATATCCACTTGCAGATTCTACAAAAAGAGTGTTTCCAAACTACAGTGTCAAAAGAAAGTTTGAACTCTGTTAGTGGAGGACACACATCACAATGAAGTTTCTGAGAATGCTTCTGTTTAGATTTTATATGAAGATATTCCCGTTTCCAACGAAATCTTCACTGTTATCCAAATATCCACTTGCAGATTCTTCTAAAAGAGGGTTTCCAAACTGCTGTATGAAAAGAAAGGTTGAACTCCTTTAGTTGAGGAAACTCATGTCAAAGAAGTTTCTGAGAATGCTTCCGTCTAGATTTTATATGAAGATATTCCCGTTTCCAACGAAATTTTCACAGTTTTCCAAATATCCACTTGCAGATTCTACAAAAAGAGTGTTTCCAAACTGCTGTATCAAAAGAATGGTTGAGCTCCGTTAGTTGAGGACACTCATCACAAACAAGCTTTTGAGAATGCTTCTGTCTAGATTTTATATGAAGATATTCCCGTTTCCAACGAACTCTTCACAGTTATCCAAATATCCACTTGCCGATTCTACAAAAGGAGTGTTTCCAAACTGCTGTATCAAAAGAAAGGTTGAACTCTGTAAGTAGAGAAAACACATCACAAAGAAGTTTCTGAGAATGCTTCTGTCTAGATTTTATATGACGATATTCCCGTTTCCAACGAAATCTTCAAAGTTATCCAAATATCCACTTGCAGATTCTACAAAAAGAGTGTTTCCAAACTACTGTATCAACAGAAAGGTTCAACTCTGGTAACTGAGTACACACATCCCGATTAAGTTTCTGAGAATCTTTCTGTCTCTTTTTTATGGGAAGATATTTCTGTTTTCACCGTAGGCCTGAATTCGCTCAAAATGTCCACTTCCAGATACTACAGAAAGTGTGTTTCAAACCTGGGCTATGAAAGGGAATGTTCAGCTCTGTGACTTGAATGCAGATATCACAAAGCAGTTTCTGACAGTGCTTCTGTGTATATTTTAGATGAAGATATTCCCGTTTCCAACGAAATCGTTAGAGCTATCAAAATATCCACTTACAGATTCTACAAAAAGAGAGTTTCCAAACTGCTCTATTTAAAGAAAGGTTGAACTCTGATAGTTGAGGACGCACACCACAAAGAAGTTTCTGAGAATGCTTTTGTCTAGATTTTATATGAAGATATTCCCGTTTCCAACGAAATCATTAGAGGTATCCAAATATCCACTTACAGATTATACAAAAAGAGAGTATCCAAACTGCTGTATCAAAAGAATGGTTGAACTCTGTTAGTTGAGGACACTCATCACAAGCTTCTGAGAACGCTTCTGTCTAGATTTTATATGAAGATATTCCCGTTTCCAACGAAATCTTCACAGTTATCCAAATATCCACTTGCAGATTCTACCAAAAGGGGGTTTTCAAACTTCTGTATCAAAAGAAAGGTTGAACTCTGTTAGTTGAGGACACACATCACAAAGAAGTTTCGAAGAATGCTTCTGTCTAGATTTTATATGAAGTTATTCCCGTTTCCAATGAAATTGTTAGAGGTATCCATATATCCACTTACAGATTCTACAAAAAGAGTGTTTCCAAACTGCTCTATCAAAAGAAAGGTGGAACTCGGTTAGTTGAAGACACACATCAAAAAGATGTTTCTGAGAATGCCTCTGTCTAGATTTTATTTGAAGATATTCCCATTTCCAACGAAATCTTCACAGTTATCCAAATATCCACTTGCAGATTCTACAAAAAGAGTGTTTCCAAACTACAGTGTCAAAAGAAAGTTTGAACTCTGTTAGTGGAGGACACACATCACAATGAAGTTTCTGAGAATGCTTCTGTTTAGATTTTATATGAAGATATTCCCGTTTCCAACAAAATCTTCACTGTTATCCAAATATCCACTTGCAGATTCTTCTAAAAGAGGGTTTCCAAACTGCTGTATGAAAAGAAAGGTTGAACTCCTTTAGTTGAGGAAACTCATGTCAAAGAAGTTTCTGAGAATGCTTCCGTCTAGATTTTATATGAAGATATTCCCGTTTCCAACGAAATTTTCAAAGTTACCCAAATATCCTCTTGCAGCTTCTACCAAAAGAGTGTTTCCAAACTGCTGTATCAGAAGAATGGCTGAGCTCCGTTAGTTGAGGACACTCATCACAAACAAGCTTTTGAGAATGCTTCTGTCTAGATTTTATATGAAGATATTCCCGTTTCCAACGAACTCTTCACAGTTACCCAAATATCCACTTGCCGATTCTACAAAAAGAGTGTTTACAAACTGCTGTATCAAAAGAAAGGTTGAACTCTGTAAGTAGAGAAAACACATCACAAAGAAGTTTCTGAGAATGCTTCTGTCTAGATTTTATATGAAGATATTCCCGTTTCCAACGAAATCTTCAAAGTTATCCAAATATCCACTTGCAGATTCTACAAAAAGTGTGTTTCCAAACTACTGTATCAACAGAAAGGGTCAACTCTGGTAACTGAGTACACACATCCCGATTAAGTTTCTGAGAATCTTTCTGTCTCTTTTTTATGGGAAGATATTTCTGTTTTCACCGTAGGCCTGAATTCGCTCAAAATGTCCACTTCCAGATACTACAGAAAGAGTGTTTCAAACCTGGGCTATGAAAGGGAATGTTCAGCTCTGTGACTTGAATGCAGATATCACAAAGCAGTTTCTGACAGTGCTTCTGTGTAGATTTTAGATGAAGTTATTCCCGTTTCCAACGAAATCGTTAGAGCTATCCAAATATCCACTTACAGATTCTACAAAAAGAGAGTTTCCAAACTGCTCTATTTAAAGAAATGTTGAACTCTATTAGTTGAGGACGCACACCACAAAGAAGTTTCTGAGAATGCTTTTGTCTAGATTTTATATGAAGATATTCCCGTTTCCAACGAAATCTTTAGAGGTATCCAAATATCCACTTACAGATTCTACAAAAAGAGAGTATCCAAACTGCTGTATCAAAAGAATGGTTGAATTCTGTTAGTTGAGGACACTCATCACAAGCTTCTGAGAATTGTTCTGTCTAGATTTTATATGAAGATATTCCCGTTTCCAACGAAATCTTCACAGTTATCCAAATATTCACATGCAGATTCTACCAAAAGGGGGTTTTCAAACTTCTGTATCAAAAGAAAGGTTGAACTCTGTTAGTTGAGGACACACATCACAAAGAAGTTTCGGAGAATGCTTCTGTCTAGATTTTATATGAAGATATTCCCGTTTCCAATGAAATTGTTAGAGGTATCCAAATATCCACTTACAGATTCTACAAAAAGAGTGTTTCCAAACTGCTCTATCAAAAGAAAGGTGGAACTCGGTTAGTTGAAGACACACATCAAAAAGATGTTTCTGAGAATGCTTCTGTCTAGATTTTATTTGAAGATATTCCCATTTCCAAAGAAATCTTCACAGTTATCCAAATATCCACTTGCAGATTCTACAAAAAGAGTGTTTCCAAACTACAGTGTCAAAAGAAAGTTTGAACTCTGTTAGTGGAGGTCACACATCACAATGAAGTTTCTGAGAATGCTTCTGTTTAGATTTTATATGAAGATATTCCCATTTCCAACGAAATCTTCACTGTTATCCAAATATCCACTTGCAGATTCTTCTAAAAGAGGGTTTCCAAACTGCTGTATGAAAAGAAAGGTTGAACTCCTTTAGTTGAGGAAACTCATGTCAAAGAAGTTTCTGAGAATGCTTCCGTCTAGATTTTATATGAAGATATTCCCGTTTCCAACGAAATTTTCACAGTTATCCAAATATCCACTTGCAGATTCTACCAAAAGAGTGTTTCCAAACTGCTGTATCAAAAGAATGGTTGAGCTCCGTTAGTTGAGGACACTCATCACAAACAAGCTTTTGAGAATGCTTCTGTCTAGATTTTATATGAAGATATTCCCGTTTCCAACGAACTCTTCACAGTTATCCAAATATCCACTTGCCGATTCTACAAAAGGAGTGTTTCCAAACTGCTGTATCAAAAGAAAGGTTGAACTCTGTAAGTAGAGAAAACACATCACAAAGAAGTTTCTGAGAATGCTTCTGTCTAGATTTTATATGAAGATATTCCCGTTTCCAACGAAATCTTCAAAGTTATCCAAATATCCACTTGCAGATTCTACAAAAAGTGTGTTTCCAAACTACTGTATCAACAGAAAGGTTCAACTCTGGTAACTGAGTACACACATCCCGATTAAGTTTCTGAGAATCTTTCTGTCTCTTTTTTATGGGAAGATATTTCTGTTTTCACCGTAGGCCTGAATTCGCTCAAAATGTCCACTTCCAGATACTACGGAAAGAGTGTTTCAAACCTGGGCTATGAAAAGGAATGTTCAGCTCTGTGACTTGAATGCAGATATCACAAAGCAGTTTCTGACAGTGCTTCTGTGTAGATTTTAGATGAAGATATTCCCGTTTCCAACGAAATCGTTAGAGCTATCCAAATATCCACTTACAGATTCTACAAAAGGAGAGTTTCCAAACTGCTCTGTTTAAAGAAAGGTTGAACTCTGTTAGTTGAGGACGCACACCACAAAGAAGTTTCTGAGAATGCTTTTGTCTAGATTTTATATGAAGATATTCCCGTTTCCAACGAAATCTTTAGAGGTATCCAAATATCCACTTACAGATTCTACAAAAAGAGAGTATCCAAACTGCTGTATCAAAAGAATGGTTGAACTCTGTTAGTTGAGGACACTCATCACAAGCTTCTGAGAACGCTTCTGTCTAGATTTTATATGAAGATATTCCCGTTTCCAATGAAATCTTCACAGTTATCCAAATATCCACTTGCAGATTCTACCAAAACGGGGTTTTCAAACTTCTGTATCAAAAGAAAGGTTGAACTCTGTTAGTTGAGGACACACATCACAAAGAAGTTTCGAAGAATGCTTCTGTCTAGATTTTATATGAAGATATTCCCGTTTCCAATGAAATTGTTAGAGGTATCCAAATATCCACATACAGATTCTACAAAAAGAGTGTTTCCAAACTGCTCTATCAAAAGAAAGGTGGAACTCGGTTAGTTGAAGACACACATCAAAAAGATGTTTCTGAGAATGCTTCTGTCTAGATTTTATTTGAAGATATTCCCATTTCCAAAGAAATCTTCACAGTTATCCAAATATCCACTTGCAGATTCTACAAAAAGAGTGTTTCCAAACTACAGTGTCAAAAGAAAGTTTGAACTCTGTTAGTGGAGGACACACATCACAATGAAGTTTCTGAGAATGCTTCTGTTTAGATTTTATATGAAGATATTCCCGTTTCCAACGAAATCTTCACTGTTATCCAAATATCCACTTGCAGATTCTTCTAAAAGAGGGTTTCCAAACTGCTGTATGAAAAGAAAGGTTGAACTCCTTTAGTTGAGGAAACTCATGTCAAAGAAGTTTCTGAGAATGCTTCCGTCTAGATTTTATATGAAGATATTCCCGTTTCCAACGAAATTTTCACAGTTATCCAAATATCCACTTGCAGATTCTACCAAAAGAGTGTTTCCAAACTGCTGTATCAAAAGAATGGTTGAGCTCCGTTAGTTGAGGACACTCATCACAAACAAGCTTTTGAGAATGCTTCTGTCTAGATTTTATATGAAGATATTCCCGTTTCCAACGAACTCTTCACAGTTATCCAAATATCCACTTGCCGATTCTACAAAAAGAGTGTTTCCAAACTGCTGTATCAAAACAAAGGTTGAACTCTGTAAGTAGAGAAAACACATCACAAAGAAGTTTCTGAGAATGCTTCTGTCTAGATTTTATATGAAGATATTCCCGTTTCCAACGAAATCTTCAAAGTTATCCAAATATCCACTTGCAGATTCTACAAAAAGAGTGTTTCCAAACTACTGTATCAACAGAAAGGTTCAACTCTGGTAACTGAGTACACACATCCCGATTAAGTTTCTGAGAATCTTTCTGTCTCTTTTTTATGGGAAGATATTTCTGTTTTCACCGTAGGCCTGAATTCGCTCAAAATGTCCACTTCCAGATACTACAGAAAGAGTGTTTCAAACCTGGGCTATGAAAGGGAATGTTCAGCTCTGTGACTTGAATGCAGATATCACAAAGCAGTTTCTGACAGTGCTTCTGTGTAGATTTTAGATGAAGATATTCCCGTTTCCAACGAAATCGTTAGAGGTATCCAAATATCCACTTACAGATTCTACAAAAAGAGAGTTTCCAAACTGCTCTATTTAAAGAAAGGTTGAACTCTGTTAGTTGAGGACGCACACCACAAAGAAGTTTCTGAGAATGCTTTTGTCTAGATTTTATATGAAGATATTCCCGTTTCCAACGAAATTTTTAGAGGTATCCAAATATCCACTTACAGATTCTACAAAAAGAGAGTATCCAAACTGCTGTATCAAAACAATGGTTGAACTCTGTTAGTTGAGGACACTCATCACAAAGAAGCTTCTGAGAATGCTTCTGTCTAGATTTTATACGAAGATATTCCCGTTTCCAACGAAATCTTCACAGTTATCCAAATATCCACTTGCAGATTCTACCAAAAGGGGGTTTTCAAACTTCTGTATCAAAAGAAAGGTTGAACTCTGTTAGTTGAGGACACACAACTCAAAGAAGTTTCGGAGAATGCTTCTGTCTAGATTTTATATGAAGATATTCCCGTTTCCAATGAAATTGTTAGAGGTATCCAAATATCCACTTACAGATTCTACAAAAAGAGTGTTTCCAAACTGCTCTATCAAAAGAAAGGTGGAACTCGGTTAGTTGAAGACACACATCAAAAAGATGTTTCTGAGAATGCTTCTGTCTAGATTTTATTTGAAGATATTCCCATTTCCAAAGAAATCTTCACAGTTATCCAAATATCCACTTGCAGATTCTACAAAAAGAGTGTTTCCAAACTACAGTGTCAAAAGAAAGTTTGAACTCCGTTAGTGGAGGACACACATCACAATGAAGTTTCTGAGAATGCTTCTGTTTAGATTTTATATGAAGATATTCCCGTTTCCAACGAAATCTTCACTGTTATCCAAATATCCACTTGCAGATTCTTCTAAAAGAGGGTTTCCAAACTGCTGTATGAAAAGAAAGGTTGAACTCCTTTAGTTGAGGAAACTCATGTCAAAGAAGTTTCTGAGAATGCTTCCGTCTAGATTTTATATGAAGATATTCCCGTTTCCAACGAAATTTTCACAGTTATCCAAATATCCACTTGCAGATTCTACCAAAAGAGTGTTTCCAAACTGCTGTATCAAAAGAATGGTTGAGCTCTGTTAGTTGAGGACACTCATCACAAACAAGCTTTTGAGAATGCTTCTGTCTAGATTTTATATGAAGATATTCCCGTTTCCAACGAACTCTTCACAGTTATCCAAATATCCACTTGCCGATTCTACAAAAAGTGTTTCCAAACTGCTGTATCAAAAGAAAGGTTGAACTCTGTAAGTAGAGAAAACACATCACAAAGAAGTTTCTGAGAATGCTTCTGTCTAGATTTTATATGAAGATATTCCCGTTTCCAACGAAATCTTCAAAGTTATCCAAATATCCACTTGCAGATTCTACAAAAAGAGTGTTTCCAAACTACTGTATCAACAGAAAGGTTCAACTCTGGTAACTGAGTACACACATCCCGATTAAGTTTCTGAGAATCTTTCTGTCTCTTTTTTATGGGAAGATATTTCTGTTTTCACCGTAGGCCTGAATTCGCTCAAAATGTCCACTTCCAGATACTACAGAAAGAGTGTTTCAAACCTGGGCTATGAAAGGGAATGTTCAGCTCTGTGACTTGAATGCAGATATCACAAAGCAGTTTCTGACAGTGCTTCTGTGTAGATTTTAGATGAAGATATTCCCGTTTCCAACGAAATCGTTAGAGCTATCCAAATATCCACTTACAGATTCTACAAAAAGAGAGTTTCCAAACTGCTCTATTTAAAGAAAGGTTGAACTCTGTTAGTTGAGGACGCACACCACAAAGAAGTTTCTGAGAATGCTTTTGTCTAGATTTTATATGAAGATATTCCCGTTAACAACGAAATCTTTAGAGGTATCCAAATATCCACTTACAGATTCTACAAAAAGAGAGTATCCAAACTGCTTTATCAAAAGAAAGGTTGAACTGTGTTAGTTGAGGACACACATCACAAAGAAGTTTCGGAGAATGCTTCTGTCTATATTTTATATGAAGATATTCCCGTTTCCAATGAAATTGTTAGAGGTATCAAAATATCCACTTACAGATTCTACAAAAAGAGTGTTTCCAAACTGCTCTATCAAAAGAAAGGTGGAACTCGGTTAGTTGAAGTCACACATCAAAAAGATGTTTCTGAGAATGCTTCTGTCTAGATTTTATATGAAGATATTCCCATTTCCAACGAAATCTTCACAGTTATCGAAATATCCACTTGCAGATTCTACAAAAAGAGTGTTTCCAAACTACAGTGTCAAAAGAAAGTTTGAACTCTGTTAGTGGAGGACACACATCACAATGAAGTTTCTGAGAATGCTTCTGTTTACATTTTATATGAAGATATTCCCGTTTCCAACGAACTCTTCACAGTAATCCAAATATCCACTTGCCGATTCTACAAAAAGAGTGTTTCCAAACTGCTGTATCAAAAGAAAGTTTGAACTCTGTAAGTAGAGAAAACACATCACAAAGAAGTTTCTGAGAATGCTTCTGTCTAGATTTTATATGAAGATATTCCCGTTCCCAACGAAATCTTCAAAGTTATCCAAATATCCACTTGCAGATTCTACAAAAAGAGTGTTTCCAAACTACTGTATCAACAGAAAGGTTCAACTCTGGTAACTGAGTACACACATCCCGATTAAGTTTCTGAGAATCTTTCTGTCTCTTTTTTATGGGAAGATATTTCTGTTTTCACCGTAGGCCTGAATTCGCTCAAAATGTCCACTTCCAGATACTACAGAAAGAGTGTTTCAAACCTGGGCTATGAAAGGGAATGTTCAGCTCTGTGACTTGAATGCAGATATCACAAAGCAGTTTCTGACAGTGCTTCTGTGTAGATTTTAGATGAAGATATTCCCGTTTCCAACGAAATCGTTAGAGCTATCCAAATATCCACTTACAGATTCTACAAAAAGAGAGTTTCCAAACTGCTCTATTTAAAGAAAGGTTGAACTCTGTTAGTTGAGGACGCACACCACAAGGAAGTTTCTGAGAATGCTTTTGTCTAGATTTTATATGAAGATATTCCCGTTTCCAATGAAATCTTTAGAGGTATCCAAATATCCACTTACAGATTCTACAAAAAGAGAGTATCCAAACTGCTGTATCAAAAGAATGGTTGAACTCTGTTAGTTGAGGACACTCATCACAAAGAAGCTTCTGAGAATGCTTCTGTCTAGATTTTATATGAAGATATTCCCGTTTCCAACGAAATCTTCACAGTTATCCAAATATCCACTTGCAGATTCTACCAAAAGGGGGTTTTCAAACTTCTGTATCAAAAGAAAGGTTGAACTCTGTTAGTTGAGGACACACATCACAAAGAAGTTTCGGAGAATGCTTCTGTCTAGATTTTATATGAAGATATTCCCGTTTCCAATGAAATTGTTAGAGGTATCCCAATATCCACTTACAGATTCTACAAAAAGAGTGTTTCCAAACTGCTCTATCAAAAGAAAGGTGGAACTCCGTTAGTTGAAGACACACATCAAAAAGATGTTTCTGAGAATGCTTCTGTCTAGATTTTATTTGAAGATATTCCCATTTCGAACGAAATCTTCACAGTTATCCAAATATCCACTTGCAGATTCTACAAAAAGAGTGTTTCCAAACTACAGTGTCAAAAGAAAGTTTGAACTCTGTTAGTGGAGGACACACATCACAATGAAGTTTCTGAGAATGCTTCTGTTTAGATTTTATATGAAGATATTCCCGTTTCCAATGAAATCTTCACTGTTATCCAAATATCCACTTGCAGATTCTTCTAAAAGAGGGTTTCCAAACTGCTGCATGAAAAGAAAGGTTGAACTCCTTTAGTTGAGGAAACTCATGTCAAAGAAGTTTCTGAGAATGCTTCCGTCTAGATTTTATATGAAGATATTCCCGTTTCCAACGAAATTTTCACAGTTATCCAAATATCCACTTGCAGATTCTACCAAAAGGATGTTTCCAAACTGCTGTATCAAAAGAATGGTTGAGCTCCGTTAGTTGAGGACACTCATCACAAACAAGCTTTTGAGAATGCTTCTGTCTAGATTTTATATGAAGATCTTCCCGTTTAAAATGAACTCTTCACAGTTACCCAAATATCCACTTGCCGATTCTACAAAAAGAGTGTTTCCAAACTGCTGAATCAAAAGAAAGGTTGAACTCTGTAAGTAGAGAAAACACATCACAAAGAAGTTTCTTAGAATGCTTCTGTCTAGATTTTATATGAAGATATTCCCGTTTCCAACGAAATCTTCAAAGTTATCCAAATATCCACTTGCAGATTCTACAAAAAGAGTGTTTCCCAACTACTGTATCAACAGAAAGGTTCAACTCTGGTAACTGAGTACACACATCCCGATTAAGTTTCTGAGAATCTTTCTGTCTCTTTTTTATGGGAAGATATTTCTGTTTTCACCGTAGGCCTGAATTCGCTCAAAATGTCCACTTCCAGATACTACAGAAAGAGTGTTTCAAACCTGGGCTATGAAAGGGAATGTTCAGCTCTGTGACTTGAATGCAGATATCACAAAGCAGTTTCTGACAGTGCTTCTGTGTAGATTTTAGATGAAGATATTCCCGTTTCCAACGAAATCGTTAGAGCTATCCAAATATCCACTTACAGATTCTACAAAAAGAGAGTTTCCAAACTGCTCTATTTAAAGAAAGGTTGAACTCTGTTAGTTGAGGACACACACCACAAAGAAGTTTCTGAGAATGCTTTTGTCTAGATTTTATATGAAGATATTCCCGTTTCCAACGAAATCTTTAGAGGTATCCAAATATCCACTTACAGATTCTACAAAAAGAGAGTATCCAAACTTCTGTATCAAAAGAAAGGTTGAACTCTGTTAGTTGAGGACACACATCCCAAAGAAGTTTCGGAGAATGCTTCTGTCTAGATTTTATATGAAGATATTCCCGTTTCCAATGAAATTGTTAGAGGTATCCAAATATCCACTTACAGATTCTACAAAAAGAGTGTTTCCAAACTGCTCTATCAAAAGAAAAGTTGAACTCGGTTAGTTGAAGACACACATCAAAAAGATGTTTCTGAGAATGCTTCTGTCTTGATTTTATATGAAGATATTCCCATTTCCAACGAAATCTTCACAGTTATCGAAATATCCACTTGCAGATTCTACAAAAAGAGTGTTTCCAAACTACAGTGTCAAAAGAAAGTTTGAACTCTGTTAGTGGAGGACACACATCACAATGAAGTTTCTGAGAATGCTTCTGTTTAGATTTTATATGAAGATATTCCCGTTTCCAACGAACTCTTCACAGTAATCCAAATATCCACTTGCCGATTCTACAAAAAGAGTGTTTCCAAACTGCTGTATCAAAAGAAAGGTTGAACTCTGTAAGTAGAGAAAACACATCACAAAGAAGTTTCTGAGAATGCTTCTGTCTAGATTTTATATGAAGATATTCCCGTTTCCAACGAAATCTTCAAAGTTATCAAAATATCCACTTGCAGATTCTACAAAAAGAGTGTTTCCAAACTACTGTATCAACAGAAAGGTTCAACTCTGGTAACTGAGTACACACATCCCGATTAAGTTTCTGAGAATCTTTCTGTCTCTTTTTTATGGGAAGATATTTCTGTTTTCACCGTAGGCCTGAATTCGCTCAAAATGTCCACTTCCAGATACTACAGAAAGAGTGTTTCAAACCTGGGCTATGAAAGGGAATGTTCAGCTCTGTGACTTGAATGCAGATATCACAAAGCAGTTTCTGACAGTGCTTCTGTGTAGATTTTAGATGAAGATATTCCCGTTTCCAACGAAATCGTTAGAGCTATCCAAATATCCACTTACAGATTCTACAAAAAGAGAGTTTCCAAACTGCTCTATTTAAAGAAAGGTTGAACTCTGTTAGTTGAGGACGCACACCACAAGGAAGTTTCTGAGAATGCTTTTGTCTAGATTTTATATGAAGATATTCCCGTTTCCAACGAAATCTTTAGAGGTATCCAAATATCCACTTACAGATTCTACAAAAAGAGAGTATCCAAACTGCTGTATCAAAACAATGGTTGAACTCTGTTAGTTGAGGACACTCATCACAAAGAAGCTTCTGAGAATGCTTCTGTCTAGATTTTATATGAAGATATTCCCGTTTCCAACGAAATCTTCACAGTTATCCAAATATCCACTTGCAGATTCTATCAAAAGGGGGTTTTCAAACTTCTGTATCAAAAGAAAGGTTGAACTCTGTTAGTTGAGGACACACATCACAAAGAAGTTTCGGAGAATGCTTCTGTCTAGATTTTATATGAAGATATTCCCGTTTCCAATGAAATTGTTAGAGGTATCCAAATATCCACTTACAGATTCTACAAAAAGAGTGTTTCCAAACTGCTCTATCAAAAGAAAGGTGGAACTCGGTTAGTTGAAGACACACATCAAAAAGATGTTTCTGAGAATGCTTCTGTCTAGATTTTATTTGAAGATATTCCCATTTCCAACGAAATCTTCACAGTTATCCAAATATCCACTTGCAGATTCTACAAAAAGAGTGTTTCCAAACTACAGTGTCAAAAGAAAGTTTGAACTCTGTTAGTGGAGGACACACATCACAATGAAGTTTCTGAGAATGCTTCTGTTTAGATTTTATATGAAGATATTCCCGTTTCCAACGAAATCTTCACTGTTATCCAAATATCCACTTGCAGATTCTTCTAAAAGAGGGTTCCCAAACTGCTGCATGAAAAGAAAGGTTGAACTCCTTTAGTTGAGGAAACTCATGTCAAAGAAGTTTCTGAGAATGCTTCCGTCTAGATTTTATATGAAGATATTCCCGTTTCCAACGAAATTTTCACAGTTATCCAAATATCCACTTGCAGATTCTACCAAAAGGGTGTTTCCAAACTGCTGTATCAAAAGAATGGTTGAGCTCCGTTAGTTGAGGACACTCATCACAAACAAGCTTTTGAGAATGCTTCTGTCTAGATTTTATATGAAGATATTCCCGTTTCCAATGAACTCTTCACAGTTACCCAAATATCCACTTGCCGATTTTACAAAAAGAGTGTTTCCAAACTGCTGTATCAAAAGAAAGGTTGAACTCTGTAAGTAGAGAAAACACATCACAAAGAAGTTTCTGAGAATGCTTCTGTCTAGATTTTATATGAAGATATTCCCGTTTCCAACGAAATCTTCAAAGTTATCCAAATATCCACTTGCAGATTCTACAAAAAGAGTGTTTCCCAACTACTGTATCAACAGAAATGTTCAACTCTGGTAACTGAGTACACACATCCCGATTAAGTTTCTGAGAATCTTTCTGTCTCTTTTTTATGGGAAGATATTTCTGTTTTCACCGTAGGCCTGAATTCGCTCAAAATGTCCACTTCCAGATACTACAGAAAGAGTGTTTCAAACCTGGGCTATGAAAGGGAATGTTCAGCTCTGTGACTTGAATGCAGATATCACAAAGCAGTTTCTGACAATGCTTCTGTGTAGATTTTAGATGAAGATATTCCCGTTTCCAACGAAATCGTTAGATCTATCCAAATATCCACTTAGAGATTCTACAAAAAGAGAGTTTCCAAACAGCTCTATTTAAAGAAAGGTTGAACTCTGTTAGTTGAGGACACACACCACAAAGAAGTTTCTGAGAATGCTTTTGTCTAGATTTTATATGAAGATATTCCCGTTTCCAACGAAATCTTTAGAGGTATCCAAATATCCACTTACAGATTCTACAAAAAGAGAGTATCCAAACTGCTGTATCAAAAGAAAGGTTGAACTCTGTTAGTTGAGGACACACATCACAAAGAAGTTTCAGAGAATTCTTCCGTCTAGATTTTATATCAAGATATTCCCGTTTCCAATGAAATTGTTAGAGGTATCCAAATATTCACTTACTGATTCTACAAAAAGAGTGTTTCCAAACTGCTCTATCAAAAGAAAGGTGGAACTCGGTTAGTTGAAGACACACATCAAAAAGATGTTTCTGAGAATGCTTCTGTCTAGATTTTATTTGAAGATATTCCCATTTCCAACGAAATCTTCACAGTTATCCAAATATCCACTTGCAGATTCTACGAAAAGAGTGTTTCCAAACTACAGTGTCAAAAGAAAGTTTGAACTCTGTTAGTGGAGGACACACATCACAATGAAGTTTCTGAGAATGATTCTGTTTAGATTTTATATGAAGATATTCCCGTTTCCAATGAAATCTTCACTGTTATCCAAATATCCACTTGCAGATTCTTCTAAAAGAGGGTTTCCAAACTGCTGTATGAAAAGAAAGGTTGAACTCCTTAAGTTGAGGAAACTCATGTCAAAGAAGTTTCTGAGAATGCTTCCGTCTAGATTTTATATGAAGATATTCCCGTTTCCAACGAAATTTTCAAAGTTACCCAAATATCCACTTGCAGATTCTACCAAAAGAGTGTTTCCAAACTGCTGTATCAAAAGAATGGTTGAGCTCCGTTAGTTGAGGACACTCATCACAAACAAGATTTTGAGAATGCTTCTGTCTAGATTTTATATGAAGATATTCCCGTTTCCAACGAACTCTTCACAGTTATCCAAATATCCACTTGCCGATTCTACAAAAAGAGTGTTTCCAAACTGCTGTATCAAAAGAAAGGTTGAACTCTGTAAGTAGAGAAAACACATCACAAAGAAGTTTCTGAGAATGCTTCTGTCTAGATTTTATATGAAGATATTCCCGTATCCAACGAAATCTTCAAAGTTATCCAAATATCCACTTGCAGATTCTACAAAAAGAGTGTTTCCAAACTACTGTATCAACAGAAAGGTTCAACTCTGGTAACTGAGTACACACATCCCGATTAAGTTTCTGAGAATCTTTCTGTCTCTTTTCTATGGGAAGATATTTCTGTTTTCACCGTAGGCCTGAATTCGCTCAAAATGTCCACTTCCAGATACTACAGAAAGAGTGTTTCAAACCTGGGCTATGAAAGGGAATGTTCAGCTCTGTGACTTGAATGCAGATATCACAAAGCAGTTTCTGACAGTGCTTCTGTGTAGATTTTAGATGAAGATATTCCCGTTTCCAACGAAATCGTTAGAGCTATCCAAATATCCACTTACAGATTCTACAAAAAGAGAGTTTCCAAACTGCTCTATTTAAAGAAAGGTTGAACTCTGCTAGTTGAGGACGCACACCACAAAGAAGTTTCTGAGAATGCTTTTGTCTAGATTTTATATGAAGATATTCCCGTTTCCAACGAAATCTTTAGAGGTATCCAAATATCCACTTACAGATTCTACAAAAAGAGAGTATCCAAACTGCTGTATCAAAAGAATGGTTGAACTCTGTTAGTTGAGGACACTCATCACAAAGAAGCTTCTGAGAATGCTTCTGTCTAGATTTTATATGAAGATATTCCCGTTTCCAACGAAATCTTCACAGTTATCCAAATATCCACTTGCAGATTCTACCAAAAGGGGGTTTTCAAACTTCTGTATCAAAAGAAAGGTTGAACTCTGTTAGTTGAGGACACACATCACAAAGAAGTTTCGGAGAATGCTTCTGTCTTGATTTTATATGAAGATATTCCAGTTTCCAATGAAATTGTTAGAGGTATCCAAATATCCACTTACAGATTCTACAAAAAGAGAGTATCCAAACTGCTGTATCAAAAGAAAGGTTGAACTCTGTTAGTTGAGGACACACATCACAAAGAAGTTTCAGAGAATTCTTCCGTCTAGATTTTATATCAAGATATTCCGGTTTCCAATGAAATTGTTAGAGGTATCCAAATATTCACTTACTGATTCTACAAAAAGAGTGTTTCCAAACTGCTCTATCAAAAGAAAGGTGGAACTCGGTTAGTTGAAGACACACATCAAAAAGATGTTTCTGAGAATGCTTCTGTCTAGATTTTATTTGAAGATATTCCCATTTCCAACGAAATCTTCACAGTTATCCAAATATCCACTTGCAGATTCTACGAAAAGAGTGTTTCCAAACTACAGTGTCAAAAGAAAGTTTGAACTCTGTTAGTGGAGGACACACATCACAATGAAGTTTCTGAGAATGATTCTGTTTAGATTTTATATGAAGATATTCCCGTTTCCAATGAAATCTTCACTGTTATCCAAATATCCACTTGCAGATTCTTCTAAAAGAGGGTTTCCAAACTGCTGTATGAAAAGAAAGGTTGAACTCCTTTAGTTGAGGAAACTCATGTCAAAGAAGTTTCTGAGAATGCTTCCGTCTAGATTTTATATGAAGATATTCCCGTTTCCAACGAAATTTTCAAAGTTACCCAAATATCCACTTGCAGATTCTACCAAAAGAGTGTTTCCAAACTGCTGTATCAAAAGAATGGTTGAGCTCCGTTAGTTGAGGACACTCATCACAAACAAGATTTTGAGAATGCTTCTGTCTAGATTTTATATGAAGATATTCCCGTTTCCAACGAACTCTTCACAGTTATCCAAATATCCACTTGCCGATTCTACAAAAAGAGTGTTTCCAAACTGCTGTATCAAAAGAAAGGTTGAACTCTGTAAGTAGAGAAAACACATCACAAAGAAGTTTCTGAGAATGCTTCTGTCTAGATTTTATATGAAGATATTCCCGTATCCAACGAAATCTTCAAAGTTATCCAAATATCCACTTGCAGATTCTACAAAAAGAGTGTTTCCAAACTACTGTATCAACAGAAAGGTTCAACTCTGGTAACTGAGTACACACATCCCGATTAAGTTTCTGAGAATCTTTCTGTCTCTTTTCTATGGGAAGATATTTCTGTTTTCACCGTAGGCCTGAATTCGCTCAAAATGTCCACTTCCAGATACTACAGAAAGAGTGTTTCAAACCTGGGCTATGAAAGGGAATGTTCAGCTCTGTGACTTGAATGCAGATATCACAAAGCAGTTTCTGACAGTGCTTCTGTGTAGATTTTAGATGAAGATATTCCCGTTTCCAACGAAATCGTTAGAGCTATCCAAATATCCACTTACAGATTCTACAAAAAGAGAGTTTCCAAACTGCTCTATTTAAAGAAAGGTTGAACTCTGCTAGTTGAGGACGCACACCACAAAGAAGTTTCTGAGAATGCTTTTGTCTAGATTTTATATGAAGATATTCCCGTTTCCAACGAAATCTTTAGAGGTATCCAAATATCCACTTACAGATTCTACAAAAAGAGAGTATCCAAACTGCTGTATCAAAACAATGGTTGAACTCTGTTAGTTGAGGACACTCATCACAAAGAAGCTTCTGAGAATGCTTCTGTCTAGATTTTATATGAAGATATTCCCGTTTCCAACGAAATCTTCACAGTTATCCAAATATCCACTTGCAGATTCTACCAAAAGGGGGTTTTCAAACTTCTGTATCAAAAGAAAGGTTGAACTCTGTTAGTTGAGGACACACATCACAAAGAAGTTTCGGAGAATGCTTCTGTCTTGATTTTATATGAAGATATTCCAGTTTCCAATGAAATTGTTAGAGGTATCCAAATATCCACTTACAGATTCTACAAAAAGAGTGTTTCCAAACTGCTCTATCAAAAGAAAGGTGGAACTCGGTTAGTTGAAGACACACATCAAAAAGATGTTTCTGAGAATGCTTCTGTCTAGATTTTATTTGAAGATATTCCCATTTCCATCGAAATCTTCACAGTTATCCAAATATCCACTTGCAGATTCTACAAAAAGAGTGTTTCCAAACTACAGTGTCAAAAGAAAGTTTGAACTCTGTCAGTGGAGGACACACATCACAATGAAGTTTCTGAGAATGCTTCTGTTTAAATTTTATATGAAGATATTCCCGTTTCCAAAGAAATCATCACTGTTATCCAAATATCCACTTGCAGATTCTTCTAAAAGAGGGTTTCCAAACTGCTGCATGAAAAGAAAGGTTGAACTCCTTTAGTTGAGGAAACTCATGTCAAAGAAGTTTCTGAGAATGCTTCCGTCTAGATTTTATATGAAGATATTCCCGTTTCCAACGAAATTTTCACAGTTATCCAAATATCCACTTGCGGATTCTACCAAAAGAGTGTTTCCAAACTGCTGTATCAAAAGAATGGTTGAGCTCCGTTAGTTGAGGACACTCATCACAAACAAGCTTTTGAGAATGCTTCTGTCTAGATTTTATATGAAGATATTCCCGTTTCCAACGAACTCTTCACAGTCATCCAAATATCCACTTGCCGATTGTACAAAAGGTGTGTTTCCAAACTGCTGTATCAAAAGAAAGGTTGAACTCTGTAAGTAGAGAAAACACATCACAAAGAAGTTTCTGAGAATGCTTCTGTCTAGATTTTATATGAAGATATTCCCGTTTCCAACGAAATCTTCAAAGTTATCCAAATATCCACTTGCAGATTCTACAAAAAGAGTGTTTCCAAACTACTGTATCAACAGAAAGGTTCAACTCTGGTAACTGAGTACACACATCCCGATTAAGTTTCTGAGAATCTTTCTGTCTCTTTTTTATGGGAAGATATTTCTGTTTTCACCGTAGGCCTGAATTCGCTCAAATTGTCCACTTCCAGATACTACAGAAAGAGTGTTTCAAACCTGGGCTATGAAAGGGAATGTTCAGCTTTGGGACTTGAATGCAGATATCACAAAGCAGTTTCTGACAGTGCTTCTGTGTAGATTTTAGATGAAGATATTCCCGTTTCCAACGAAATCCTTAGAGCTATCCAAATATCAACTTACAGATTCTACAAAAAGAGAGTTTCCAAACTGCTCTATTTAAAGAAAGGTTGAACTCTGTTAGATGAGGACGCACACCACAAAGAAGTTTCTGAGAATGCTTTTGTCTAGATTTTATATGAAGATATTCCCGTTTCCAACGAAATCTTTAGAGGTATCCAAATATCCACTTACAGATTATACAAAAAGAGAGTATCCAAACTGCTGTATCAAAAGAATGGTTGAACTCTGTTAGTTGAGGACACTCATCACAAAGAAGCTTCTGAGAATGCTTCTGTCTAGATTTTATATGAAGATATTCCCGTTTCCAACGAAATCTTCACAGTTATCCAAATATCCACTTGCAGATTCTACCAAAACGGGGTTTTCAAACTTCTGTATCAAAAGAAAGGTTGAACTCTGTTAGTTGAGGACACACATCACAAAGAAGTTTCGGAGAATGCTTCTGTCTAGATTTTATATGAAGATATTCCCGTTTCCAATGAAATTGTTAGAGGTATCCAAATATCCACATACAGATTCTACAAAAGGACTGTTTCCAAACTGCTCTATCAAAAGAAAGGTGGAACTCGGTTAATTGAAGACACACATAAAAAGATGTTTCTGAGAATGCTTCAGTCTAGATTATATTTGAAGATATTCCCATTTCCAACGAAATCTTCACAGTTATCGAAATATCCACTTGCAGATTCTACAAAAAGAGTGTTTCCAAACTACAGTGTCAAAAGAAAGTTTGAACTCTGTTAGTGGAGGACACACATCACAATGAAGTTTCTGAGAATGCTTCTGTTTAGATTTTATATGAAGATATTCCCGTTTCCAATGAAATCTTCACTGTTATCCAAATATCCACTTGCAGATTCTTCTAAAAGAGGGTTTCCAAACTGCTGTATGAAAAGAAAGGTTGAACTCCTTTAGTTGAGGAAACTCATGTCAAAGAAGTTTCTGAGAATGCTTCCGTCTAGATTTTATATGAAGATATTCCCGTTTCCAACGAAATTTTCACAGTTATCCAAATATCCACTTGCAGATTCTACCAAAAGAGTGTTTCCAAACTGCTGTATCAAAAGAATTGTTGAGCTCCGTTAGTTGAGGACACTCATCACAAACAAGCTTTTGAGAATGCTTCTGTCTAGATTTTATATGAAGATATTCCCGTTTCCAACGAACTCTTCACAGTTATCCAAATATCCACTTGAGGATTCTACAAAAAGAGTGTTTCCAAACTGCTGTATCAAAAGAAAGGTTGAACTCTGTAAGTAGAGAAAACACATCACAAAGAAGTTTCTGAGAATGCTTCTGTCTAGATTTTATATGAAGATATTCCCGTTTCCAACGAAATCTTCAAAGTTATCCAAATATCCACTTGCAGATTCTACAAAAAGAGTGTTTCCAAACTACTGTATCAACAGAAAGGTTCAACTCTGGTAACTGAGTACACACATCCCGATTAAGTTTCTGAGAATCTTTCTGTCTCTTTTTTATGGGAAGATATTTCTGTTTTCACCGTAGGCCTGAATTCGCTCAAAATGTCCACTTCCAGATACTACAGAAAGAGTGTTTCAAACCTGGGCTATGAAAGGGAATGTTCAGCTCTGTGACTTGAATGCAGATATCACAAAGCAGTTTCTGACAGTGCTTCTGTGTAGATTTTAGATGAAGATATTCCCGTTTCCAACGAAATCGTTAGAGCTATCCAAATATCCACTTACAGATTCTACAAAAAGAGAGTTTCCAAACTGCTCTATTTAAAGAAAGGTTGAACTCTGCTAGTTGAGGATGCACACCACAAGGAAGTTTCTGAGAATGCTTTTGTCTAGATTTTATATGAAGATATTCCCGTTTCCAACGAAATCTTTAGAGGTATCCAAATATCCACTTACAGATTCTACAAAAAGAGAGTATCCAAACTGCTGTATCAAAAGAATGGTTGAACTCTGTTAGTTGAGGACACTCATTCCAAAGAAGCTTCTGAGAATGCTTCTGTCTAGATTTTATATGAAGATATTCCCGTTTCCAACGAAATCTTCACAGTTATCCAAATATCCACTTGCAGATTCTACCAAAAGGGGGTTTTCAAACTTCTGTATCAAAAGAAAGGTTGAACTCTGTTAGTTGAGGACACACATCACAAAGAAGTTTCGAAGAATGCTTCTGTCTAGATTTTATATGAAGATATTCCCGTTTCCAATGAAATTGTTAGAGGTATCCAAATATCCACTTACAGATTCTACAAAAAGAGTGTTTCCAAACTGCTCTATCAAAAGAAAGGTGGAACTCGGTTAGTTGAAGACACACATCAAAAAGATGTTTCTGAGAATGCTTCTGTCTAGATTTTATTTGAAGATATTCCCATTTCCAACGAAATCTTCACAGTTATCGAAATATCCACTTGCAGATTCTACAAAAAGAGTGTTTCCAAACTACAGTGTCAAAAGAAAGTTTGAACTCTGTTAGTGGAGGACACACATCACAATGAAGTTTCTGAGAATGCTTCTGTTTAGATTTTATATGAAGATATTCCCGTTTCCAACGAAATCTTCACTGTTATCCAAATATCCACTTGCAGATCCTTCTAAAAGAGTGTTTCCAAACTGCTGTATGAAAAGAAAGGTTGAACTCCTTTTGTTGAGGAAACTCATGTCAAAGAAGTTTCTGAGAATGCTTCCGTCTAGATTTTATATGAAGATATTCCCGTTTCCAATGAAATTCTCACAGTTATCCAAATATCCACTTGCAGATTCTACCAAAAGAATGTTTCCAAACTGCTGTATCAAAAGAATGGTTGAGCTCCGTTAGTTGAGGACACTCATCACAAACAAGCTTTTGAGAATGCTTCTGTCTAGATTTTATATGAAGATATTCCCGTTTCCAACGAACTCTTCACAGTTACACAAATATCCACTTGCCGGTTCTACAAAAAGAGTGTTTACAAACTGCTGTATCAAAAGAAAGGTTGAACTCTGTAAGTAGAGAAAACACATCACAAAGAAGTTTCTGAGAATGCTTCTGTCTAGATTTTATATGAAGATATTCCCGTTTCCAACGAAATCTTCAAAGTTATCCAAATATCCACTTGCAGATTCTACAAAAAGTGTGTTTCCAAACTACTGTATCAACAGAAAGGTTCAACTCTGGTAACTGAGTACACACATCCCGATTAAGTTTCTGAGAATCTTTCTGTCTCTTTTTTTATGGGAAGATATTTCTGTTTTCACCGTAGGCCTGAATTCGCTCAAAATGTCCACTTCCAGATACTACAGAAAGAGTGTTTCAAACCTGGGCTATGAAAGGGAATGTTCAGCTCTGTGACTTGAATGCAGATATCACAAAGCAGTTTCTGACAGTGCTTCTGTGTAGATTTTAGATGAAGATATTCCCGTTTCCAACGAAATCGCTAGAGCTATCCAAATATCCACTTACAGATTCTACAAAAAGAGAGTTTCCAAACTGCTCTATTTAAAGAAAGGTTGAACTCTGCTAGTTGAGGATGCACACCACAAGGAAGTTTCTGAGAATGCTTTTGTCTAGATTTTATATGAAGATATTCCCGTTTCCAACGAAATCTTTAGAGGTATCCAAATATCCACTTACAGATTCTACAAAAAGAGAGTATCCAAACTGCTGTATCAAAAGAATGGTTGAACTCTGTTAGTTGAGGACACTCATCACAAAGAAGCTTCTGAGAATGCTTCTGTCTAGATTTTATATGAAGATATTCCCGTTTCCAACGAAATCTTCACAGTTATCCAAATATCCACTTGCAGATTCTACCAAAAGGGGGTTTTCAAACTTCTGTATCAAAAGAAAGGTTGAACTCTGTTAGTTGAGGACACACATCACAAAGAAGTTTCGAAGAATGCTTCTGTCTAGATTTTATATGAAGTTATTCCCGTTTCCAATGAAATTGTTAGAGGTATCCAAATATCCACTTACAGATTCTACAAAAAGAGTGTTTCCAAACTGCTCTATCAAAAGAAAGGTGGAACTCGGTTAGTTGAAGACACACATCAAAAAGATGTTTCTGAGAATGCTTCTGTCTAGATTTTATTTGAAGATATTCCCATTTCCAACGAAATCTTCACAGTTATCCAAATATCCACTTGCAGATTCTACAAAAAGAGTGTTTCCAAACTACAGTGTCAAAAGAAAGTTTGAACTCTGTTAGTGGAGGACACACATCACAATGAAGTTTCTGAGAATGCTTCTGTTTAGATTTTATATGAAGATATTCCCGTTTCCAACAAAATCTTCACTGTTATCCAAATATCCACTTGCAGATTCTTCTAAAAGAGGGTTTCCAAACTGCTGTATGAAAAGAAAGGTTGAACTCCTTTAGTTGAGGAAACTCATGTCAAAGAAGTTTCTGAGAATGCTTCCGTCTAGATTTTATATGAAGATATTACCGTTTCCAACGAAATTTTCACAGTTATCCAAATATCCACTTGCAGATTCTACAAAAAGAGTGTTTCCAAACTGCTGTATCAAAAGAATGGTTGAGCTCCGTTAGTTAAGGACACTCATCACAAACAAGCTTTTGAGAATGCTTCTGTCTAGATTTTATATGAAGATATTCCCGTTTCCAACGAACTCTTCACAGTTATCCAAATATCCACTTGCCGATTCTACAAAAGGAGTGTTTCCAAACTGCTGTATCAAAAGAAAGGTTGAACTCTGTAAGTAGAGAAAACACATCACAAAGAAGTTTCTGAGAATGCTTCTGTCTAGATTTTATATGAAGATATTCCTGTTTCCAACGAAATCTTCAAAGTTATCCAAATATCCACTTGCAGATTCTACAAAAAGAGTGTTTCCCAACTACTGTATCAACAGAAAGGTTCAACTCTGGTAACTGAGTACACACATCCCGATTAAGTTTCTGAGAATCTTTCTGTCTCTTTTTTATGGGAAGATATTTCTGTTTTCACCGTAGGCCTGAATTCGCTCAAAATGTCCACTTCCAGATACTACAGAAAGAGTGTTTCAAACCTGGGCTATGAAAGGGAATGTTCAGCTCTGTGACTTGAATGCAGATATCACAAAACAGTTTCTGACAGTGCTTCTGTGTAGATTTTAGATGAAGATATTCCCGTTTCCAACGAAATCGTTAGAGCTATCAAAATATCCACTTACAGATTCTACAAAAAGAGAGTTTCCAAACTGCTCTATTTAAATAAAGGTTGAACTCTATTAGTTGAGGACGCACACCACAAAGAAGTTTCTGAGAATGCTTTTGTCTAGATTTTATATGAAGATATTCCCGTTTCCAACGAAATCTTTAGAGGTATCCAAATATCCACTTACAGATTCTACAAAAAGAGAGTATCCAAACTGCTGTATCAAAAGAATGGTTGAACTCTGTTAGTTGAGGACACTCATCACAAGCTTCTGAGAATGGTTCTGTCTAGATTTTATATGAAGATATTCCCGTTTCCAACGAAATCTTCACAGTTATCCAAATATCCACATGCAGATTCTACCAAAAGGGGGTTTTCAAACTTCTGTATCAAAAGAAAGGTTGAACTCTGTTAGTTGAGGACACACATCACAAAGAAGTTTCGAAGAATGCTTCTGTCTAGATTTTATAAGAAGATATTCCCGTTTCCAATGAAATTGTTAGAGGTATCCAAATATCCACTTACAGATTCTACAAAAAGAGTGTTTCCAAACTGCTCTATCAAAAGAAAGGTGGAACTCGGTTAGTTGAAGACACACATCAAAAAGATGTTTCTGAGAATGCTTCTGTCTAGATTTTATTTGAAGATATTCCCATTTCCAAAGAAATCTTCACAGTTATCCAAATATCCACTTGCAGATTCTACAAAAAGAGTGTTTCCAAACTACAGTGTCAAAAGAAAGTTTGAACTCTGTTAGTGGAGGACACACATCACAATGAAGTTTCTGAGAATGCTTCTGTTTAGATTTTATATGAAGATATTCCCGTTTCCAACGAAATCTTCACTGTTATCCAAATATCCACTTGCAGATTCTTCTAAAAGAGGGTTTCCAAACTGCTGTATGAAAAGAAAGGTTGAACTCCTTTAGTTGAGGAAACTCATGTCAAAGAAGTTTCTGAGAATGCTTCCGTCTAGATTTTATATGAAGATATTCCCGTTTCCAACGAAATTTTCACAGTTATCCAAATATCCACTTGCAGATTCTACCAAAAGAGTGTTTCCAAACTGCTGTATCAAAAGAATTGTTGAGCTCCGTTAGTTGAGGACACTCATCACAAACAAGCTTTTGAGAATGCTTCTGTCTAGATTTTATATGAAGATATTCCCGTTTCCCACGAACTCTTCACAGTTATCCAAATATCCACTTGCCGATTCTACAAATGGAGTGTTTCCAAACTGCTGTATCAAAAGAAAGGTTGAACTCTGTAAGTAGAGAAAACACATCACAAAGAAGTTTCTGAGAATGCTTCTGTCTAGATTTTATATGAAGATATTCCCGTTTCCAACGAAATCTTCAAAGTTATCCAAATATCCACTTGCAGATTCTACAAAAAGAGTGTTTCCAAACTACTGTATCAACAGAAAGGTTCAACTCTGGTAACTGAGTACACACATCCCGATTAAGTTTCTGAGAATCTTTCTGTATCTTTTTTATGGGAAGATATTTCTGTTTTCACCGTAGGCCTGAATTCGCTCAAAATGTCCACTTCCAGATACTACAGAAAGAGTGTTTCAAACCTGGGCTATGAAAGGGAATGTTCAGCTCTGTGACTTGAATGCAGATATCACAAAGCAGTTTCTGACAGTGCTTCTGTGTAGATTTTAGATGAAGATATTCCCGTTTCCAACGAAATCGTTAGAGCTATCCAAATATCCACTTACAGATTCTACAAAAAGAGAGTTTCCAAACTGCTCTATTTAAAGAAAGGTTGAACTCTGTTAGTTGAGGACGCACACCACAAAGAAGTTTCTGAGAATGCTTTTGTCTAGATTTTATATGAAGATATTCCCGTTTCCAACGAAATCTTTAGAGGTATCCAAATATCCACTTACAGATTCTACAAAAAGAGAGTATCCAAACTGCTGTATCAAAAGAATGGTTGAACTCTGTTAGTTGAGGACACTCATCACAAAGAGGCTTCTGAGAATGCTTCTGTCTAGATTTTATACGAAGATATTCCCGTTTCCAACGAAATCTTCACAGTTATCCAAATATCCACTTGCAGATTCTACCAAAAGGGGGTTTTCAAACTTCTGTATCTAAAGAAAGGTTGAACTCTGTTAGTTGAGGACACACAACTCAAAGAAGTTTCGGAGAATGCTTCTGTCTAGATTTTATATGAAGATATTCCCGTTTCCAATGAAATTGTTAGAGGTATCCAAATATCCACTTACAGATTCTACAAAAAGAGTGTTTCCAAACTGCTCTATCAAAAGAAAGGTGGAACTCGGTTAGTTGAAGACACACATCAAAAAGATGTTTCTGAGAATGCTTCTGTCTAGATTTTATTTGAAGATATTCCCATTTCCAACGAAATCTTCACAGTTATCGAAATATCCACTTGCAGATTCTACAAAAAGAGTGTTTCCAAACTACAGTGTCAAAAGAAAGTTTGAACTCTGTTAGTGGAGGACACACATCACAATGAAGTTTCTGAGAATGCTTCTGTTTAGATTTTATATGAAGATATTCCCGTTTCCAACGAAATCTTCACTGTTATCCAAATATCCACTTGCAGATTCTTCTAAAAGAGGGTTTCCAAACTGCTGTATGAAAAGAAAGGTTGAACTCCTTTAGTTGAGGAAACTCATGTCAAAGAAGTTTCTGAGAATGCTTCCGTCTAGATTTTATATTAAGATATTCCCGTTTCCAACGAAATTTTCACAGTTATCCAAATATCCACTTGCAGATTCTACCAAAAGAGTGTTTCCAAACTGCTGTATCAAAAGAATGGTTGAGCTCCGTTAGTTGAGGACACTCATCACAAACAAGCTTTTGAGAATGCTTCTGTCTAGATTTTATATGAAGATATTCCCGTTTCCAACGAACTCTTCACAGTTATCCAAATATCCACTTGCCGATTCTGCAAAAAGAGTGTTTCCAAACTGCTGTATCAAAAGAAAGGTTGAACTCTGTAAGTAGAGAAAACACATCACAAAGAAGTTTCTGAGAATGCTTCTGTCTAGATTTTATATGAAGATATTCCCGTTTCCAACGAAATCTTCAAAGTTATCCAAATATCCACTTGCAGATTCTACAAAAAGAGTGTTTCCAAACTACTGTATCAACAGAAAGGTTCAACTCTGGTAACTGAGTACACACATCCCGATTAAGTTTCTGAGAATCTTTCTGTCTCTTTTTTATGGGAAGATATTTCTGTTTTCACCGTAGGCCTGAATTCGCTCAAAATGTCCACTTCCAGATACTACAGAAAGAGTGTTTCAAACCTGGGCTATGAAAGGGAATGTTCAGCTCTGTGACTTGAATGCAGATATCACAAAGCAGTTTCTGACAGTGCTTCTGTGTAGATTTTAGATGAAGATATTCCCGTTTCCAACGAAATCCTTAGAGCTATCCAAATATCCACTTACAGATTCTACAAAAAGAGAGTTTCCAAACTGCTCTATTTAAAGAAAGGTTGAACTCTGCTAGTTGAGGATGCACACCACAAGGAAGTTTCTGAGAATGCTTTTGTCTAGATTTTATATGAAGATATTCCCGTTTCCAACGAAATCTTTAGAGGTATCCAAATATCCACTTACAGATTCTACAAAAAGAGAGTATCCAAACTGCTGTATCAAAAGAATGGTTGAACTCTGTTAGTTGAGGACACTCATCACAAAGAAGCTTCTGAGAATGCTTCTGTCTAGATTTTATATGAAGATATTCCCGTTTCCAACGAAATCTTCACAGTTATCCAAATATCCACATGCAGATTCTACCAAAAGGGGGTTTTCAAACTTCTGTATCAAAAGAAAGGTTGAACTCTGTTAGTTGAGGACACACATCACAAAGAAGTTTCGAAGAATGCTTCTGTCTAGATTTTATATGAAGTTATTCCCGTTTCCAATGAAATTGTTAGAGGTATCCAAATATCCACTTACAGATTCTACAAAAAGAGTGTTTCCAAACTGCTCTATCAAAAGAAAGGTGGAACTCGTTTAGTTGAAGACACACATCAAAAAGATGTTTCTGAGAATGCTTCTGTCTAGATTTTATTTGAAGATATTCCCATTTCCAACGAAATCTTCACAGTTATCCAAATATCCACTTGCAGATTCTACAAAAAGAGTGTTTCCAAACTACAGTGTCAAAAGAAAGTTTGAACTCTGTTAGTGGAGGACACACATCACAATGAAGTTTCTGAGAATGCTTCTGTTTAGATTTTATATGAAGATATTCCCGTTTCCAACGAAATCTTCACTGTTATCCAAATATCCACTTGCAGATTCTTCTAAAAGAGGGTTTCCAAACTGCTGTATGAAAAGAAAGGTTGAACTCCTTTAGTTGAGGAAACTCATGTCAAAGAAGTTTCTGAGAATGCTTCCGTCTAGATTTTATATGAAGATATTCCCGTTTCCAATGAAATTCTCACAGTTATCCAAATATCCACTTGCAGATTCTACAAAAAGAGTGTTTCCAAACTGCTGTATCAAAAGTATGGTTGAGCTCCGTTAGTTAAGGACACTCATCACAAACAAGCTTTTGAGAATGCTTCTGTCTAGATTTTATATGAAGATATTCCCGTTTCCAACGAACTCTTCACAGTTATCCAAATATCCACTTGCCGATTCTACAAAAGGAGTGTTTCCAAACTGCTGTATCAAAAGAAAGGTTGAACTCCGTAAGTAGAGAAAACACATCACAAAGAAGTTTCTGAGAATGCTTCTGTCTAGATTTTATATGACGATATTCCCGTTTCCAACGAAATCTTCAAAGTTATCCAAATATCCACTTGCAGATTCTACAAAAAGAGTGTTTCCAAACTACTGTATCAACAGAAAGGTTCAACTCTGGTAACTGAGTACACACATCCCGATTAAGTTTCTGAGAATCTTTCTGTCTCTTTTTTATGGGAAGATATTTCTGTTTTCACCGTAGGCCTGAATTCGCTCAAAATGTCCACTTCCAGATACTACAGAAAGAGTGTTTCAAACCTGGGCTATGAAAGGGAATGTTCAGCTCTGTGACTTGAATGCAGATATCACAAAGCAGTTTCTGACAGTGCTTCTGTGTAGATTTTAGATGAAGATATTCCCGTTTCCAACGAAATCGTTAGAGCTATCAAAATATCCACTTACAGATTCTACAAAAAGAGAGTTTCCAAACTGCTCTATTTAAAGAAAGGTTGAACTCTGATAGTTGAGGACGCACACCACAAAGAAGTTTCTGAGAATGCTTTTGTCTAGATTTTACATGAAGATATTCCCGTTTCCAACGAAATCTTTAGAGGTATCCAAATATCCACTTACACATTCTACAAAAAGAGAGTATCCAAACTGCTGTACCAAAAGAATGGTTGAACTCTGTTAGTTGAGGACACTCATCACAAGCTTCTGAGAACGCTACTGTCTAGATTTTATATGAAGATATTCCCGTTTCCAACGAAATCTTCACAGTTATCCAAATATCCACTTGCAGATTCTACCAAAAGGGGGTTTTCAATCTTCTGTGTCAAAAGAAAGGTTGAACTCTGTTAGTTGAGGACACACATCACAAAGAAGTTTCGAAGAATGCTTCTGTCTAGATTTTATATGAAGATATTCCCGTTTCCAATGAAATTGTTAGAGGTATCCATATATCCACTTACAGATTCTACAAAAAGAGTGTTTCCAAACTGCTCTATCAAAAGAAAGGTGGAACTCGGTTAGTTGAAGACACACATCAAAAAGATGTTTCTGAGAATGCTTCTGTCTAGATTTTATTTGAAGATATTCCCATTTCCAACAAAATCTTCACAGTTATTCAAATATCCGCTTGCAGATTCTACAAAAAGAGTGTTTCCAAACTGCAGTGTCAAAAGAAAGTTTGAACTCTGTTAGTGGAGGACACACATCACAATGAAGTTTCTGAGAATGCTTCTGTTTAGATTTTATATGAAGATATTCCCGTTTCCAACAAAATCTTCACTGTTATCCAAATATCCACTTGCAGATTCTTCTAAAAGAGGGTTTCCAAACTGCTGTATGAAAAGAAAGGTTGAACTCCTTTAGTTGAGGAAACTCATGTCAAAGAAGTTTCTGAGAATGCTTCCGTCTAGATTTTATATGAAGATATTCCCGTTTCCAACGAAATTTTCAAAGTTACCCAAATATCCTCTTGCAGCTTCTACCAAAAGAGTGTTTCCAAACTGCTGTATCAAAAGAATGGTTGAGCTCCGTTAGTTGAGGAAACTCATGTCAAAGAAGTTTCTGAGAATGCTTCCGTCTAGATTTTATATGAAGATATTCCCGTTTCCAACGAAATTTTCACAGTTATCCAAATATCCACTTGCAGATTCTACCAAAAGAGTGTTTCCAAACTGCTGTATCAAAAGAATGGTTGAGCTCCGTTAGTTGAGGACACTCAGCACAAACAAGCTTTTGAGAATGCTTCTGTCTAGATTTTATATGAAGATATTCCCGTTTCCAACGAACTCTTCACAGTTACCCAAATATCCACTTTCCGATTCTACAAAAGGAGTGTTTCCAAACTGCTGTATCAAAAGAAAGGTTGAACTCTGTAAGTAGAGAAAACACATCACAAAGAAGTTTCTGAGAATGCTTCTGTCTAGATTTTATATGAAGATATTCCCGTTTCCAACGAAATCTTCAAAGTTATCCAAATATCCACTTGCAGATTCTACAAAAAGAGTGTTTCCAAACTACTGTATCAACAGAAAGGTTCAACTCTGGTAACTGAGTACACACATCCCGATTAAGTATCTGAGAATCTTTCTGTCTCTTTTTTATGGGAAGATATTTCTGTTTTCACCGTAGGCCTGAATTCGCTCAAAATGTCCACTTCCAGATACTACAGAAAGAGTGTTTCAAACCTGGGCTATGAAAGGGAATGTTCAGCTCTGTGACTTGAATGCAGATATCACAAAGCAGTTTCTGACAGTGCTTCTCTGTAGATTTTAGATGAAGATATTCCCGTTTCCAATGAAATCGTTAGAGCTATCCAAATATCCACTGACAGATTCTACAAAAAGAGAGTTTCCAAACTGCTCTATTTAAAGAAAGGTTGAACTCTGATAGTTGAGGACGCACACCACAAAGAAGTTTCTGAGAATGCTTTTGTCTAGATTTTATATGAAGATATTCCCGTTTCCAACGAAATCTTTAGAGGTATCCAAATATCCACTTACAGATTCTACAAAAAGAGAGTATCCAAACTGCTGTATCAAAAGAATGGTTGAACTCTGTTAGTTGAGGACACTCATCACAAGCTTCTGAGAACGCTTCTGTCTAGATTTTATATGAAGATATTCCCGTTTCCAACGAAATCTTCACAGTTATCCAAATATCCACTTGCAGATTCTACCAAAAGGGGGTTTTCAAACTTCTGAATCAAAAGAAAGGTTGAACTCTGTTAGTTGAGGACACACATCACAAAGAAGTTTCGAAGAATGCTTCTGTCTAGATTTTATATGAAGATATTCCCGTTTCCAATGAAATTGTTAGAGGTATCCAAATATCCACTTACAGATTCTACAAAAAGAGTGTTTCCAAACTGCTCTATCAAAAGAAAGGTGGAACTCGGTTAGTTGAAGACACACATCAAAAAGATGTTTCTGAGAATGCTTCTGTCTAGATTTTATTTGAAGATATTCCCATTTCCAACGAAATCTTCACAGTTATCGAAATATCCACTTGCAGATTCTACAAAAAGAGTGTTTCCAAACTACAGTGTCAAAAGAAAGTTTGAACTCTGTTAGTGGAGGACACACATCACAATGAAGTTTCTGAGAATGCTTCTGTTTAGATTTTATATGAAGATATTCCCGTTTCCAACGAAATCTTCACTGTTATCCAAATATCCACTTGCAGATTCTTCTAAAAGAGGGTTTCCAAACTGCTGTATGAAAAGAAAGGTTGAACTCCTTTAGTTGAGGAAACTCATGTCAAAGAAGTTTCTGAGAATGCTTCCGTCTAGATTTTATATGAAGATATTCCCGTTTCCAATGAAATTCTCACAGTTATCCAAATATCCACTTGCAGATTCTACCAAAAGAATGTTTCCAAACTGCTGTATCAAAAGAATGGTTGAGCTCCGTTAGTTGAGGACACTCATCACAAACAAGCTTTTGAGAATGCTTCTGTCTAGATTTTATATGAAGATATTCCCGTTTCCAACGAACTCTTCACAGTTACCCAAATATCCACTTGCCGGTTCTACAAAAAGAGTGTTTACAAACTGCTGTATCAAAAGAAAGGTTGAACTCTGTAAGTAGAGAAAACACATCACAAAGAAGTTTCTGAGAATGCTTCTGTCTAGATTTTATATGAAGATATTCCCGTTTCCAACGAAATCTTCAAAGTTATCCAAATATCCACTTGCAGATTCTACAAAAAGTGTGTTTCCAAACTACTGTATCAACAGAAAGGTTCAACTCTGGTAACTGAGTACACACATCCCGATTAAGTTTCTGAGAATCTTTCTGTCTCTTTTTTATGGGAAGATATTTCTGTTTTCACCGTAGGCCTGAATTCGCTCAAAATGTCCACTTCCAGATACTACAGAAAGAGTGTTTCAAACCTGGGCTATGAAAGGGAATGTTCAGCTCTGTGACTTGAATGCAGATATCACAAAGCAGTTTCTGACAGTGCTTCTGTGTAGATTTTAGATGAAGATATTCCCGTTTCCAACGAAATCGCTAGAGCTATCCAAATATCCACTTACAGATTCTACAAAAAGAGAGTTTCCAAACTGCTCTATTTAAAGAAAGGTTGAACTCTGCTAGTTGAGGATGCACACCACAAGGAAGTTTCTGAGAATGCTTTTGTCTAGATTTTATATGAAGATATTCCCGTTTCCAACGAAATCTTTAGAGGTATCCAAATATCCACTTACAGATTCTACAAAAAGAGAGTATCCAAACTGCTGTATCAAAAGAATGGTTGAACTCTGTTAGTTGAGGACACTCATCACAAAGAAGCTTCTGAGAATGCTTCTGTCTAGATTTTATATGAAGATATTCCCGTTTCCAACGAAATCTTCACAGTTATCCAAATATCCACTTGCAGATTCTACCAAAAGGGGGTTTTCAAACTTCTGTATCAAAAAAAAGGTTGAACTCTGTTAGTTGAGGACACACATCACAAAGAAGTTTCGAAGAATGCTTCTGTCTAGATTTTATATGAAGTTATTCCCGTTTCCAATGAAATTGTTAGAGGTATCCAAATATCCACTTACAGATTCTACAAAAAGAGTGTTTCCAAACTGCTCTATCAAAAGAAAGGTGGAACTCGGTTAGTTGAAGACACACATCAAAAAGATGTTTCTGAGAATGCTTCTGTCTAGATTTTATTTGAAGATATTCCCATTTCCAACGAAATCTTCACAGTTATCCAAATATCCACTTGCAGGTTCTACAAAAAGAGTGTTTCCAAACTACAGTGTCAAAAGAAAGTTTGAACTCTGTCAGTGGAGGACACACATCACAATGAAGTTTCTGAGAATGCTTCTGTTTAGATTTTATATGAAGATATTCCCGTTTCCAACGAAATCTTCACTGTTATCCAAATATCCACTTGCAGATTCTTCTAAAAGAGGGTTTCCAAACTGCTGTATGAAAAGAAAGGTTGAACTCCTTTAGTTGAGGAAACTCATGTCAAAGAAGTTTCTGAGAATGCTTCCGTCTAGATTTTATATGAAGATATTCCCGTTTCCAATGAAATTCTCACAGTTATCCAAATATCCACATGCAGATTCTACCAAAAGAATGTTTCCAAACTGCTGTATCAAAAGAATGGTTGAGCTCCGTTAGTTGAGGACACTCATCACAAACAAGCTTTTGAGAATGCTTCTGTCTAGATTTTATATGAAGATATTCCCGTTTCCAACGAACTCTTCACAGTTACCCAAATATCCACTTGCCGGTTCTACAAAAAGAGTGTTTACAAACTGCTGTATCAAAAGAAAGGTTGAACTCTGTAAGTAGAGAAAACACATCACAAAGAAGTTTCTGAGAATGCTTCTGTCTAGATTTTATATGAAGATATTCCCGTTTCCAACGAAATCTTCAAAGTTATCCAAATATCCACTTGCAGATTCTACAAAAAGTGTGTTTCCAAACTACTGTATCAACAGAAAGGTTCAACTCTGGTAACTGAGTACACACATCCCGATTAAGTTTCTGAGAATCTTTCTGTCTCTTTTTTATGGGAAGATATTTCTGTTTTCACCGTAGGCCTGAATTCGCTCAAAATGTCCACTTCCAGATACTACAGAAAGAGTGTTTCAAACCTGGGCTATGAAAGGGAATGTTCAGCTCTGTGACTTGAATGCAGATATCACAAAGCAGTTTCTGACAGTGCTTCTGTGTAGATTTTAGATGAAGATATTCCCGTTTCCAACGAAATCGCTAGAGCTATCCAAATATCCACTTACAGATTCTACAAAAAGAGAGTTTCCAAACTGCTCTATTTAAAGAAAGGTTGAACTCTGCTAGTTGAGGATGCACACCACAAGGAAGTTTCTGAGAATGCTTTTGTCTAGATTTTATATGAAGATATTCCCGTTTACAACGAAATCTTTAGAGGTATCCAAATATCCACTTACAGATTCTACAAAAAGAGAGTATCCAAACTGCTGTATCAAAAGAATGGTTGAACTCTGTTAGTTGAGGACACTCATCACAAAGAAGCTTCTGAGAATGCTTCTGTCTAGATTTTATATGAAGATATTCCCGTTTCCAACGAAATCTTCACAGTTATCCAAATATCCACTTGCAGATTCTACCAAAAGGGGGTTTTCAAACTTCTGTATCAAAAGAAAGGTTGAACTCTGTTAGTTGAGGACACACATCACAAAGAAGTTTCGAAGAATGCTTCTGTCTAGATTTTATATGAAGTTATTCCCGTTTCCAATGAAATTGTTAGAGGTATCCAAATATCCACTTACAGATTCTACAAAAAGAGTGTTTCCAAACTGCTCTATCAAAAGAAAGGTGGAACTCGGTGAGTTGAAGACACACATCAAAAAGATGTTTCTGAGAATGCTTCTGTCTAGATTTTATTTGAAGATATTCCCATTTCCAACGAAATCTTCACAGTTATCCAAATATCCACTTGCAGATTTTACAAAAAGAGTGTTTCCAAACTACTGTATCAACAGAAAGGTTCAACTCTGGTAACTGAGTACACACATCCCGATTAAGTTTCTGAGAATCTTTCTGTCTCTTTTTTATGGGAAGATATTTCTGTTTTTACCGTAGGCCTGAATTCGCTCAAAATGTCCACTTCCAGATACTACAGAAAGAGTGTTTCAAACCTGGGCTATGAAAGGGAATGTTCAGCTCTGTGACTTGAATGCAGATATCACAAAGCAGTTTCTGACAGTGCTTCTGTGTAGATTTTAGATGAAGATATTCCCGTTTCCAACGAAATCGTTAGAGCTATCCAAATATCCACTTACAGATTCTACAAAAAGAGAGTTTCCAAACTGCTCTATTTAAAGAAAGGTTGAACTCTGTTAGTTGAGGGCGCACACCACAAGGAAGTTTCTGAGAATGCTTTTGTCTAGATTTTATATGAAGATATTTCCGTTTCCAACGAAATCTTTAGAGGTATCCAAATATCCACTTACAGATTCTACAAAAAGAGAGTATCCAAACTGCTGTATCAAAACAATGGTTGAACTCTGTTAGTTGAGGACACTCATCACAAAGAAGCTTCTGAGAATGCTTCTGTCTAGATTTTATACGAAGATATTCCCGTTTCCAACGAAATCTTCACAGTTATCCAAATATCCACTTGCAGATTCTACCAAAAGGGGGTTTTCAAACTTCTGTATCAAAAGAAAGGTTGAACTCTGTTAGTTGAGGACACACAACTCAAAGAAGTTTCGGAGAATGCTTCTGTCTAGATTTTATATGAAGATATTCCCGTTTCCAATGAAATTGTTAGAGGTATCCAAATATCCACTTACAGATTCTACAAAAAGAGTGTTTCCAAACTGCTCTATCAAAAGAAAGGTGGAACTCGGTTAGTTGAAGACACACATCAAAAAGATGTTTCTGAGAATGCTTCTGTCTAGATTTTATTTGAAGATATTCCCATTTCCAACGAAATCTTCACAGTTATCGAAATATCCACTTGCAGATTCTACAAAAAGAGTGTTTCCAAACTACAGTGTCAAAAGAAAGTTTGAACTCTGTTAGTGGAGGACACACATCACAATGAAGTTTCTGAGAATGCTTCTGTTTAGATTTTATATGAAGATATTCCCGTTTCCAACGAAATCTTCACTGTTATCCAAATATCCACTTGCAGATTCTTCTAAAAGAGGGTTTCCAAACTGCTGTATGAAAAGAAAGGTTGAACTCCTTTAGTTGAGGAAACTCATGTCAAAGAAGTTTCTGAGAATGCTTCCGTCTAGATTTTATATTAAGATATTCCCGTTTCCAACGAAATTTTCAGTTATCCAAATATCCACTTGCAGATTCTACCAAAAGAGTGTTTCCAAACTGCTGTATCAAAAGAATGGTTGAGCTCCGTTAGTTGAGGAAACTCATGTCAAAGAAGTTTCTGAGAATGCTTCCGTCTAGATTTTATATGAAGATATTCCCGTTTCCAACGAAATTTTCACAGTTATCCAAATATCCACTTGCAGATTCTACCAAAAGAGTGTTTCCAAACTGCTGTATCAAAAGAATGGTTGAGCTCCGTTAGTTGAGGACACTCATCACAAACAAGCTTTTGAGAATGCTTCTGTCTAGATTTTATATGAAGATATTCCCGTTTCCAACGAACTCTTCACAGTTACCCAAATATCCACTTTCCGATTCTACAAAAGGAGTGTTTCCAAACTGCTGTATCAAAAGAAAGGTTGAACTCTGTAAGTAGAGAAAACACATCACAAAGAAGTTTCTGAGAATGCTTCTGTCTAGATTTTATATGAAGATATTCCCGTTTCCAACGAAATCTTCAAAGTTATCCAAATATCCACTTGCAGATTCTACAAAAAGAGTGTTTCCAAACTACTGTATCAACAGAAAGGTTCAACTCTGGTAACTGAGTACACACATCCCGATTAAGTATCTGAGAATCTTTCTGTCTCTTTTTTATGGGAAGATATTTCTGTTTTCACCGTAGGCCTGAATTCGCTCAAAATGTCCACTTCCAGATACTACAGAAAGAGTGTTTCAAACCTGGGCTATGAAAGGGAATGTTCAGCTCTGTGACTTGAATGCAGATATCACAAAGCAGTTTCTGACAGTGCTTCTGTGTAGATTTTAGATGAAGATATTCCCGTTTCCAATGAAATCGTTAGAGCTATCCAAATATCCACTGACAGATTCTACAAAAAGAGAGTTTCCAAACTGCTCTATTTAAAGAAAGGTTGAACTCTGATAGTTGAGGACGCACACCACAAAGAAGTTTCTGAGAATGCTTTTGTCTAGATTTTATATGAAGATATTCCCGTTTCCAACGAAATCTTTAGAGGTATCCAAATATCCACTTACAGATTCTACAAAAAGAGAGTATCCAAACTGCTGTATCAAAAGAATGGTTGAACTCTGTTAGTTGAGGACACTCATCACAAGCTTCTGAGAACGCTTCTGTCTAGATTTTATATGAAGATATTCCCGTTTCCAACGAAATCTTCACAGTTATCCAAATATCCACTTGCAGATTCTACCAAAAGGGGGTTTTCAAACTTCTGAATCAAAAGAAAGGTTGAACTCTGTTAGTTGAGGACACACATCACAAAGAAGTTTCGAAGAATGCTTCTGTCTAGATTTTATATGAAGATATTCCCGTTTCCAATGAAATTGTTAGAGGTATCCAAATATCCACTTACAGATTCTACAAAAAGAGTGTTTCCAAACTGCTCTATCAAAAGAAAGGTGGAACTCGGTTAGTTGAAGACACACATCAAAAAGATGTTTCTGAGAATGCTTCTGTCTAGATTTTATTTGAAGATATTCCCATTTCCAACGAAATCTTCACAGTTATCGAAATATCCACTTGCAGATTCTACAAAAAGAGTGTTTCCAAACTACAGTGTCAAAAGAAAGTTTGAACTCTGTTAGTGGAGGACACACATCACAATGAAGTTTCTGAGAATGCTTCTGTTTAGATTTTATATGAAGATATTCCCGTTTCCAACGAAATCTTCACTGTTATCCAAATATCCACTTGCAGATTCTTCTAAAAGAGGGTTTCCAAACTGCTGTATGAAAAGAAAGGTTGAACTCCTTTAGTTGAGGAAACTCATGTCAAAGAAGTTTCTGAGAATGCTTCCGTCTAGATTTTATATGAAGATATTCCCGTTTCCAATGAAATTCTCACAGTTATCCAAATATCCACATGCAGATTCTACCAAAAGAATGTTTCCAAACTGCTGTATCAAAAGAATGGTTGAGCTCCGTTAGTTGAGGACACTCATCACAAACAAGCTTTTGAGAATGCTTCTGTCTAGATTTTATATGAAGATATTCCCGTTTCCAACGAACTCTTCACAGTTACCCAAATATCCACTTGCCGGTTCTACAAAAAGAGTGTTTACAAACTGCTGTATCAAAAGAAAGGTTGAACTCTGTAAGTAGAGAAAACACATCACAAAGAAGTTTCTGAGAATGCTTCTGTCTAGATTTTATATGAAGATATTCCCGTTTCCAACGAAATCTTCAAAGTTATCCAAATATCCACTTGCAGATTCTACAAAAAGTGTGTTTCCAAACTACTGTATCAACAGAAAGGTTCAACTCTGGTAACTGAGTACACACATCCCGATTAAGTTTCTGAGAATCTTTCTGTCTCTTTTTTATGGGAAGATATTTCTGTTTTCACCGTAGGCCTGAATTCGCTCAAAATGTCCACTTCCAGATACTACAGAAAGAGTGTTTCAAACCTGGGCTATGAAAGGGAATGTTCAGCTCTGTGACTTGAATGCAGATATCACAAAGCAGTTTCTGACAGTGCTTCTGTGTAGATTTCAGATGAAGATATTCCCGTTTCCAACGAAATCGCTAGAGCTATCCAAATATCCACTTACAGATTCTACAAAAAGAGAGTTTCCAAACTGCTCTATTTAAAGAAAGGTTGAACTCTGCTAGTTGAGGATGCACACCACAAGGAAGTTTCTGAGAATGCTTTTGTCTAGATTTTATATGAAGATATTCCCGTTTACAACGAAATCTTTAGAGGTATCCAAATATCCACTTACAGATTCTACAAAAAGAGAGTATCCAAACTGCTGTATCAAAAGAATGGTTGAACTCTGTTAGTTGAGGACACTCATCACAAAGAAGCTTCTGAGAATGCTTCTGTCTAGATTTTATATGAAGATATTCCCGTTTCCAACGAAATCTTCACAGTTATCCAAATATCCACTTGCAGATTCTACCAAAAGGGGGTTTTCAAACTTCTGTATCAAAAGAAAGGTTGAACTCTGTTAGTTGAGGACACACATCACAAAGAAGTTTCGAAGAATGCTTCTGTCTAAATTTTATATGAAATTATTCCCGTTTCCAATGAAATTGTTAGAGGTATCCAAATATCCACTTACAGATTCTACAAAAAGAGTGTTTCCAAACTGCTCTATCAAAAGAAAGGTGGAACTCGGTTAGTTGAAGACACACATCAAAAAGATGTTTCTGAGAATGCTTCTGTCTAGATTTTATTTGAAGATATTCCCATTTCCAACGAAATCTTCACAGTTATCCAAATATCCACTTGCAGATTCTACAAAAAGAGTGTTTCCAAACTACAGTGTCAAAAGAAAGTTTGAACTCTGTTAGTGGAGGACACACATCACAATGAAGTTTCTGAGAATGCTTCTGTTTAGATTTTATATGAAGATATTCCCGTTTCCAACGAAATCTTCACTGTTATCCAAATATCCACTTGCAGATTCTTCTAAAAGAGGGTTTCCAAACTGCTGTATGAAAAGAAAGGTTGAACTCCTTTAGTTGAGGAAACTCATGTCAAAGAAGTTTCTGAGAATGCTTCCGTCTAGATTTTATATGAAGATATTCCCGTTTCCAATGAAATTCTCACAGTTATCCAAATATCCACATGCAGATTCTACCAAAAGAATGTTTCCAAACTGCTGTATCAAAAGAATGGTTGAGCTCCGTTAGTTGAGGACACTCATCACAAACAAGCTTTTGAGAATGCTTCTGTCTAGATTTTATATGAAGATATTCCCGTTTCCAACGAACTCTTCACAGTTACCCAAATATCCACTTGCCGGTTCTACAAAAAGAGTGTTTACAAACTGCTGTATCAAAAGAAAGGTTGAACTCTGTAAGTAGAGAAAACACATCACAAAGAAGTTTCTGAGAATGCTTCTGTCTAGATTTTATATGAAGATATTCCCGTTTCCAACGAAATCTTCAAAGTTATCCAAATATCCACTTGCAGATTCTACAAAAAGTGTGTTTCCAAACTACTGTATCAACAGAAAGGTTCAACTCTGGTAACTGAGTACACACATCCCGATTAAGTTTCTGAGAATCTTTCTGTCTCTTTTTTATGGGAAGATATTTCTGTTTTCACCGTAGGCCTGAATTCGCTCAAAATGTCCACTTCCAGATACTACAGAAAGAGTGTTTCAAACCTGGGCTATGAAAGGGAATGTTCAGCTCTGTGACTTGAATGCAGATATCACAAAGCAGTTTCTGACAGTGCTTCTGTGTAGATTTTAGATGAAGATATTCCCGTTTCCAACGAAATCGCTAGAGCTATCCAAATATCCACTTACAGATTCTACAAAAAGAGAGTTTCCAAACTGCTCTATTTAAAGAAAGGTTGAACTCTGCTAGTTGAGGATGCACACCACAAGGAAGTTTCTGAGAATGCTTTTGTCTAGATTTTATATGAAGATATTCCCGTTTACAACGAAATCTTTAGAGGTATCCAAATATCCACTTACAGATTCTACAAAAAGAGAGTATCCAAACTGCTGTATCAAAAGAATGGTTGAACTCTGTTAGTTGAGGACACTCATCACAAAGAAGCTTCTGAGAATGCTTCTGTCTAGATTTTATATGAAGATATTCCCGTTTCCAACGAAATCTTCACAGTTATCCAAATATCCACTTGCAGATTCTACCAAAAGGGGGTTTTCAAACTTCTGTATCAAAAGAAAGGTTGAACTCTGTTAGTTGAGGACACACATCACAAAGAAGTTTCGAAGAATGCTTCTGTCTAGATTTTATATGAAATTATTCCCGTTTCCAATGAAATTGTTAGAGGTATCCAAATATCCACTTACAGATTCTACAAAAAGAGTGTTTCCAAACTGCTCTATCAAAAGAAAGGTGGAACTCGGTTAGTTGAAGACACACATCAAAAAGATGTTTCTGAGAATGCTTCTGTCTAGATTTTATTTGAAGATATTCCCATTTCCAACGAAATCTTCACAGTTATCCAAATATCCACTTGCAGATTCTACAAAAAGAGTGTTTCCAAACTACAGTGTCAAAAGAAAGTTTGAACTCTGTTAGTGGAGGACACACATCACAATGAAGTTTCTGAGAATGCTTCTGTTTAGATTTTATATGAAGATATTCCCGTTTCCAACGAAATCTTCACTGTTATCCAAATATCCACTTGCAGATTCTTCTAAAAGAGGGTTTCCAAACTGCTGTATGAAAAGAAAGGTTGAACTCCTTTAGTTGAGGAAACTCATGTCAAAGAAGTTTCTGAGAATGCTTCCGTCTAGATTTTATATGAAGATATTCCCGTTTCCAATGAAATTCTCACAGTTATCCAAATATCCACTTGCAGATTCTACCAAAAGAATGTTTCCAAACTGCTGTATCAAAAGAATGGTTGAGCTCCGTTAGTTGAGGACACTCATCACAAACAAGCTTTTGAGAATGCTTCTGTCTAGATTTTATATGAAGATATTCCCGTTTCCAACGAACTCTTCACAGTTACCCAAATATCCACTTGCCGGTTCTACAAAAAGAGTGTTTACAAACTGCTGTATCAAAAGAAAGGTTGAACTCTGTAAGTAGAGAAAACGCATCACAAAGAAGTTTCTGAGAATGCTTCTGTCTAGATTTTATATGAAGATATTCCCGTTTCCAACGAAATCTTCAAAGTTATCCAAATATCCACTTGCAGATTCTACAAAAAGAGTGTTTCCAAACTACTGTATCAACAGAAAGGTTCAACTCTGGTAACTGAGTACACACATCCCGATTAAGTTTCTGAGAATCTTTCTGTCTCTTTTTTATGGGAAGATATTTCTGTTTTCACCGTAGGCCTGAATTCGCTCAAAATGTCCACTTCCAGATACTACAGAAAGAGTGTTTCAAACCTGGGCTATGAAAGGGAATGTTCAGCTCTGTGACTTGAATGCAGATATCACAAAGCAGTTTCTGACAGTGCTTCTGTGTAGATTTTAGATGAAGATATTCCCGTTTCCAACGAAATCGTTAGAGCTATCCAAATATCCACTTACAGATTCTACAAAAAGAGAGTTTCCAAACTGCTCTATTTAAAGAAAGGTTGAACTTTGATAGTTGAGGACGCACACCACAAAGAAGATTCTGAGAATGCTTTTGTCTAGATTTTATATGAAGATATTCCCGTTTCCAACGAAATCTTTAGAGGTATCCAAATATCCACTTACAGATTCTACAAAAAGAGAGTATCCAAACTGCTGTATCAAAAGAATGGTTGAACTCTGTTAGTTGAGGACACTCGTCACAAGCTTCTGAGAACGCTTCTGTCTAGATTTTATATGAAGATATTCCCGTTTCCAACGAAATCTTCACAGTTATCCAAATATCCACTTGCAGATTCTACCAAAAGGGGGTTTTCAAACTTCTGTATCAAAAGAAAGGTTGAACTCTGTTAGTTGAGGACACACATCACAAAGAAGTTTCGAAGAATGCTTCTGTCTAGATTTTATATGAAGATATTCCCGTTTCCAATGAAATTGTTAGAGGTATCCAAATATCCACTTACAGATTCTACAAAAAGAGTGTTTCCAAACTGCTCTATCAAAAGAAAGGTGGAACTCGGTTAGTTGAAGACACACATCAAAAAGATGTTTCTGAGAATGCTTCTGTCTAGATTTTATTTGAAGATATTCCCATTTCCAACGAAATCTTCACAGTTATCCAAATATCCACTTGCAGATTCTACAAAAAGAGTGTTTCCAAACTACAGTGTCAAAAGAAAGTTTGAACTCTGTTAGTGGAGGACACACATCACAATGAAGTTTCTGAGAATGCTTCTGTTTAGATTTTATATGAAGATATTCCCGTTTCCAACGAAATCTTCACTGTTATCCAAATATCCACTTGCAGATTCTTCTAAAAGAGGGTTTCCAAACTGCTGTATGAAAAGAAAGGTTGAACTCCTTTAGTTGAGGAAACTCATGTCAAAGAAGTTTCTGAGAATGCTTCCGTCTACATTTTATATGAAGATATTCCCGTTTCCAACGAAATTTTCACAGTTATCCAAATATCCACTTGCAGATTCTACCAAAAGAGTGTTTCCAAACTGCTGTATCAAAAGAATGGTTGAGCTCCGTTAGTTGAGGACACTCATCACAAACAAGCTTTTGAGAATGCTTTTGTCTAGATTTTATATGAAGATATTCCCGTTTCCAACGAAATCTTTAGAGGTATCCAAATATCCACTTACAGATTCTACAAAAAGAGAGTATCCAAACTGCTGTATCAAAAGAATGGTTGAACTCTGTTAGTTGAGGACACTCATCACAAGCTTCTGAGAACGCTTCTGTCTAGATTTTATATGAAGATATTCCCGTTTCCAACGAAATCTTCACAGTTATCCAAATATCCACTTGCAGATTCTACCAAAAGGGGGTTTTCAAACTTCTGAATCAAAAGAAAGGTTGAACTGTGTTAGTTGAGGACACACATCACAAAGAAGTTTTGGAGAATGATTCTGTATAGATTTTATATGAAGTTATTCCCGTTTCCAATGAAATTGTTAGAGGTATCCAAATATCCACTTACAGATTCTACAAAAAGAGTGTTTCCAAACTGCTCTATCAAAAGAAAGGTGGAACTCGGTTAGTTGAAGACACACATCAAAAAGATGTTTCTGAGAATGCTTCTGTCTAGATTTTATTTGAAGATATTCCCATTTCCAACGAAATCTTCACAGTTATCGAAATATCCACGTGCAGATTCTACAAAAAGAGTGTTTCCAAACTACAGTGTCAAAGAAAGTTTGAACTCTGTTAGTGGAGGACACACATCACAATGAAGTTTCTGAGAATGCTTCTGTTTAGATTTTATATGAAGATATTCCCGTTTCCAACGAAATCTTCACTGTTATCCAAATATCCACTTGCAGATTCCTCTAAAAGAGGGTTTCCAAACTGCTGTGAAAGGAAATGTTGAACTCCTTTAGTTGAGGAAACTCATGTCAAAGAAGTTTCTGAGAATGCTTCCGTCTAGATTTTATATGAAGATATTCCCGTTTCCAACGAAATTTTCACAGTTACCCAAATATCCACTTGCAGATTCTACCAAAAGAGTGTTTCCAAACTGCTGTATCAAAAGAATGCTTGAGCTCCGTTAGTTGAGGACACTCATCACAAACAAGCTTTTGAGAATGCTTCTGTCTAGATTTTATATGAAGATATTCCCGTTTCCAACGAACTCTTCACAGTTATCCAAATATCCACTTGCCGATTCTACAAAAAGAGTGTTTCCAAACTGCTGTATCAAAAGAAAGGTTGAACTCTGTAAGTAGAGAAAACACATCACAAAGAAGTTTCTGAGAATGCTTCTGTCTAGATTTTATATGACGATATTCCCGTTTCCAACGAAATCTTCAAAGTTATCCAAATATCCACTTGCGGATTCTACAAAAAGAGTGTTTCCAAACTACTGTATCAACAGAAAGTTTCAACTCTGGTAACTGAGTACACACATCCCGATTAAGTTTCTGAGAATCTTTCTGTCTCTTTTTTATGGGAAGATATTTCTGTTTTCACCGTAGGCCTGAATTCGCTCAAAATGTCCACTTCCAGATACTACAGAAAGAGTGTTTCAAACCTGGGCTATGAAAGGGAATGTTCAGCTCTGTGACTTGAATGCAGATATCACAAAGCAGCTTCTGACAGTGCTTCTGTGTAGATTTTAGATGAAGATATTCCCGTTTCCAACGAAATCGTTAGAGCTATCCAAATATCCACTTACAGATTCTACAAAAAGAGAGTTTCCAAACTGCTCTATTTAAAGAAAGGTTGAACTCTGTTAGTTGAGGACACACACCACAAAGAAGTTTCTGAGAATGCTTTTGTCTAGATTTTATATGAAGATATTCCCGTTTCCAACGAAATCTTTAGAGGTATCCAAATATCCACTTACAGATTCTACAAAAAGAGAGTATCCAAACTGCTGTATCAAAACAATGGTTGAACTCTGTTAGTTGAGGACACTCATCACAAAGAAGCTTCTGAGAATGCTTCTGTCTAGATTTTCTACGAAGATATTCCCGTTTCCAACGAAATTTTCACAGTTATCCAAATATCCACTTGCTGATTCTACCAAAAGAGTGTTTCCAAACTGCTGTATCAAAAGAATGGTTGAGCTCCGTTAGTTGAGGACACTCATCACAAACAAGCTTTTGAGAATGCTTCTGTCTAGATTTTATATGAAGATATTCCCGTTTCCAACGAACTCTTCACAGTTATCCAAATATCCACTTGCCGATTCTACAAAAAGTGTGTTTCCAAACTGCTGTATCAAAAGAAAGGTTGAACTCTGTAAGTAGAGAAAACACATCACAAAGAAGTTTCTGAGAATGCTTCTGTCTAGATTTTATATGACGATATTCCCGTTTCCAACGAAATCTTCAAAGTTATTAAAATATCCACTTGCAGATTCTACAAAAAGAGTGTTTCCAAACTACTGTATCAACAGAAAGGTTCAACTCTGGTAACTGAGTACACACATCCCGATTAAGTTTCTGAGAATCTTTCTGTCTCTTTTTTATGGGAAGATATTTCTGTTTTCACCGTAGGCCTGAATTCGCTCAAAATGTCCACTTCCAGATACTACAGAAAGAGTGTTTCAAACCTGGGCTATGAAAGGGAATGTTCAGCTCTGTGACTTGAATGCAGATATCACAAAGCAGTTTCTGACAGTGCTTCTGTGTAGATTTTAGATGAAGATATTTCCGTTTCCAACGAAATCGTTAGAGCTATCCAAATATCCACTTACAGATTCTACAAAAAGAGAGTTTCCAAACTGCTCTATTTAAAGAAAGGTTGAATTCTGTTAGTTGAGGACACACACCACAAAGAAGTTTCTGAGAATGCTTTTGTCTAGATTTTATATGAAGATATTCCCGTTTCCAACGAAATCTTTAGAGGTATCCAAATATCCACTTACAGATTCTACAAAAAGAGAGTATCCAAACTGCTGTATCAAAACAATGGTTGAACTCTGTTAGTTGAGGACACTCATCACAAACAAGCTTCTGAGAATGCTTCTGTCTAGATTTTATACGAAGATATTCCCGTTTCCAATGAAATCTTCACAGTTATCCAAATATCCACTTGCAGATTCTACCAAAAGGGGGTTTTCAAACTTCTGTATCAAAAGAAAGGTTGAACTCTGTTAGTTGAGGACACACAACTCAAAGAAGTTTCGGAGAATGCTTCTGTCTAGATTTTATATGAAGATATTCCCGTTTCCAATGAAATTGTTAGAGGTATCCAAATATCCACTTACAGATTCTACAAAAAGAGTGTTTCCAAACTGCTCTATCAAAAGAAAGGTGGAACTCGGTTAGTTGAAGACACACATCAAAAAGATGTTTCTGAGAATGCTTCTGTCTAGATTTTATTTGAAGATATTCCCATTTGCAACGAAATCTTCACAGTTATCGAAATATCCACTTGCAGATTCTACAAAAAGAGTGTTTCCAAACTACAGTGTCAAAAGAAAGTTTGAACTCTGTTAGTGGAGGACACACATCACAATGAAGTTTCTGAGAATGCTTCTGTTTAGATTTTATATGAAGATATTCCCGTTTCCAACGAAATCTTCACTGTTATCCAAATATCCACTTGCAGATTCTTCTAAAAGAGGGTTTCCAAACTGCTGTATGAAAAGAAAGGTTGAACTCCTTTAGTTGAGGAAACTCATGTCAAAGAATTTTCTGAGAATGCTTCCGTCTAGATTTTATATGAAGATATTCCCGTTTCCAACGAAATTTTCACAGTTACCCAAATATCCACTTGCAGATTCTACCAAAAGAGTGTTTCCAAACTGCTGTATCAAAAGAATGGTTGAGCTCCGTTAGTTGAGGACACTCATCACAAACAAGCTTTTGAGAATGCTTCTGTCTAGATTTTATATGAAGATATTCCGGTTTCCAACGAACTCTTCACAGTTATCCAAATATCCACTTGCCGATTCTACAAAAAGAGTGTTTCCAAACTGCTGTATCAAAAGAAAGGTTGAACTCTGTAAGTAGAGAAAACACATCACAAAGAAGTTTCTGAGAATGCTTCTGTCTAGATTTTATATGAAGATATTCCCGTTTCCAACGAAATCTTCAAAGTTATCCAAATATCCACTTGCAGATTCTACAAAGAGAGTGTTTCCCAACTACTGTATCAACAGAAAGGTTCAACTCTGGTAACTGAGTACACACATCCCGATTAAGTTTCTGAGAATCTTTCTGTCTCTTTTTCATGGGAAGATATTTCTGTTTTCACCGTAGGCCTGAATTCGCTCAAAATGTCCACTTCCAGATACTACAGAAAGAGTGTTTCAAACCTGGGCTATGAAAGGGAATGTTCAGCTCTGTGACTTGAATGCAGATATCACAAAGCAGTTTCTGACAGTGCTTCTGTGTAGATTTTAGATGAAGATATTCCCGTTTCCAACGAAATCGTTAGAGCTATCCAAATATCCACTTACAGATTCTACAAAAAGAGAGTTTCCAAACTGCTCTATTTAAAGAAAGGTTGAACTCTGTTAGTTGAGGACGCACACCACAAAGAAGTTTCTGAGAATGCTTTTGTCTAGATTTTATATGAAGATATTCCCGTTTCCAACGAAATCTTTAGAGGTATCCAAATATCCACTTACAGATTCTACAAAAAGAGAGTATCCAAACTGCTGTATCAAAAGAAAGGTTGAACTGTGTTAGTTGAGGACACACATCACAAAGAAGTTTCGGAGAATGCTTCTGTCTAGATTTTATATGAAGATATTCCCGTTTCCAATGAAATTGTTAGAGGTATCCAAATATCCACTTACAGATTCTACAAAAAGAGTGTTTCCAAACTGCTCTAGCAAAAGAAAGGTGGAACTCGGTTAGTTGAAGACACACATCAAAAAGATGTTTCTGAGAATGCTTCTGTCTAGATTTTATTTGAAGATATTCCCATTTCCAACGAAATCTTCACAGTTATCGAAATATCCACTTGCAGATTCTACAAAAAGAGTGTTTCCAAACTACAGTGTCAAAAGAAAGTTTGAAATCTGTTAGTGGAGGACACACATCACAATGAAGTTCCTGAAAATGCTTCTGTTTAGATTTTATATGAAGATATTCCCGTTTCCAACGAACACTTCACAGTAATCCAAATATCCACTTGCCGATTCTACAAAAAGAGTGTTTCCAAACTGCTGTATCAAAAGAAAGGTTGAACTCTGTAAGTAGAGAAAACACATCACAAAGAAGTTTCTGAGAATGCTTCTGTCTAGATTTTATATGAAGATATTCCCGTTTCCAACGAAATCTTCAAAGTTATCCAAATATCCACTTGCAGATTCTACAAAAAGAGTGTTTCCAAACTACTGTATCAACAGAAAGGTTCAACTCTGGTAACTGAGTACACACATCCCAATTAAGTTTCTGAGAATCTTTCTGTCTCTTTTTTATGGGAAGATATTTCTGTTTTCACCGTAGGCCTGAATTCGCTCAAAATGTCCATTTCCAGATACTACAGAAAGAGTGTTTCAAACCTGGGCTATGAAAGGGAATGTTCAGCTCTGTGACTTGAATGCAGATATCACAAAGCAGTTTCTGACAGTGCTTCTGTGTAGATTTTAGATGAAGATATTCCCGTTTCCAACGAAATCGTTAGAGCTATCCAAATATCCACTTACAGATTCTACAAAAAGAGAGTTTCCAAACTGCTCTATTTAAAGAAAGGTTGAACTCTGTTAGTTGAGGACGCACACCACAAGGAAGTTTCTGAGAATGCTTTTGTCTAGATTTTATATGAAGATATTCCCGTTTCCAACGAAATCTTTAGAGGTATCAAAATATCCACTTACAGATTCTACAAAAAGAGAGTATCCAAACTGCTGTATCAAAAGAATGGTTGAACTCTGTTAGTTGAGGACACTCATCACAAAGAATCTTCTGAGAATGCTTCTGTCTAGATTTTATATGAAGATATTCCCGTTTCCAACGAAATCTTCACAGTTATCCAAATATCCACTTGCAGATTCTACCAAAAGGGGGTTTTCAAACTTCTGTATCAAAAGAAAGGTTGAACTCTGTTAGTTGAGGACACACATCACAAAGAAGTTTCGGAGAATGCTTCTGTCTAGATTTTATATGAAGATATTCCCGTTTCCAATGAAATTGTTAGAGGTATCCAAATATCCACTTACAGATTCTACAAAAAGAGTGTTTCCAAACTGCTCTATCAAAAGAAAGGTGGAACTCGGTTAGTTGAAGACACACATCAAAAAGATGTTTCTGAGAATGCTTCTGTCTAGATTTTATTTGAATATATTCCCATTTCGAACGAAATCTTCACAGTTATCCAAATATCCACTTGCAGATTCTACAAAAAGAGTGTTTCCAAACTACAGTGTCAAAAGAAAGTTTGAACTCTCTTAGTGGAGGACACACATCACAATGAACTTTCTGAGAATGCTTCTGTTTAGATTTTATATGAAGATATTCCCGTTTCCAACGAAATCTTCACTGTTATCCAAATATCCACTTGCAGATTCTTCTAAAAGAGGGTTTCCAAACTGCTGTATGAAAAGAAAGGTTGAACTCCTTTAGTTGAGGAAACTCATGTCAAAGAAGTTTCTGAGAATGCTTCCGTCTAGATTTTATATGAAGATATTCCCGTTTCCAACGAAATTTTCACAGTTACCCAAATATCCACTTGCAGATTCTACCAAAAGAGTGTTTCCAAACTGCTGTATCAAAAGAATGGTTGAGCTCCGTTAGTTGAGGACACTCATCACAAACAAGCTTTTGAGAATGCTTCTGTCTAGATTTTATATGAAGATATTCCCGTTTCCAACGAACTCTTCACAGTTATCCAAATATCCACTTGCCGATTCTACAAAAAGAGTGTTTCCAAACTGCTGTATCAAAAGAAAGGTTGAACTCTGTAAGTAGAGAAAACACATCACAAAGAAGTTTCTGAGAATGCTTCTGTCTAGATTTTATATGAAGATATTCCCGTTTCCAACGAAATCTTCAAAGTTATCCAAATATCCACTTGCAGATTCTACAAAAAGAGTGTTTCCCAACTACTGTATCAACAGAAAGGTTCAACTCTGGTAACTGAGTACACACATCCCGATTAAGTTTCTGAGAATCTTTCTGTCTCTTTTTCATGGGAAGATATTTCTGTTTTCACCGTAGGCCTGAATTCGCTCAAAATGTCCACTTCCAGATACTACAGAAAGAGTGTTTCAAACCTGGGCTATGAAAGGGAATGTTCAGCTCTGTGACTTGAATGCAGATATCACAAAGCAGTTTCTGACAGTGCTTCTGTGTAGATTTTAGATGAAGATATTCCCGTTTCCAACGAAATCGTTAGAGCTATCCAAATATCCACTTACAGATTCTACAAAAAGAGAGTTTCCAAACTGCTCTATTTAAAGAAAGGTTGAACTCTGTTAGTTGAGGACGCACACCACAAAGAAGTTTCTGAGAATGCTTTTGTCTAGATTTTATATGAAGATATTCCCGTTTCCAACGAAATCTTTAGAGGTATCCAAATATCCACTTACAGATTCTACAAAAAGAGAGTATCCAAACTGCTGTATCAAAAGAAAGGTTGAACTGTGTTAGTTGAGGACACACATCACAAAGAAGTTTCGGAGAATGCTTCTGTCTAGATTTTATATGAAGATATTCCCGTTTCCAATGAAATTGTTAGAGGTATCCAAATATCCACTTACAGATTCTACAAAAAGAGTGTTTCCAAACTGCTCTAGCAAAAGAAAGGTGGAACTCGGTTAGTTGAAGACACACATCAAAAAGATGTTTCTGAGAATGCTTCTGTCTAGATTTTATATGAAGATATTCCCATTTCCAACGAAATCTTCACAGTTATCGAAATATCCACTTGCAGATTCTACAAAAAGAGTGTTTCCAAACTACAGTGTCGAAAGAAAGTTTGAACTCTGTTAGTGGAGGACACACATCACAATGAAGTTTCTCAAAATGTTTCTGTTTAGATTTTATATGAAGATATTCCCGTTTCCAATGAACTCTTCACAGTTACCCAAATATCCACTTGCCGATTCTACAAAAAGAGTGTTTCCAAACTGCTGTATCAAAAGAAAGGTTGAACTCTGTAAGTAGAGAAAACACATCACAAAGAAGTTTCTGAGAATGCTTCCGTCTAGATTTTATATGAAGATATTCCCGTTTCCAACGAAATCTTCAAAGTTATCCAAATATCCACTTGCAGATTCTACAAAAAGAGTGTTTCCAAACTACTGTATCAACAGAAAGGTTCAACTCTGGTAACTGAGTACACACATCCCGATTAAGTTTCTGAGAATCTTTCTGTATCTTTTTTATGGGAAGATATTTCTGTTTTCACCGTAGGCCTGAATTCGCTCAAAATGTCCATTTCCAGATACTACAGAAAGAGTGTTTCAAACCTGGGCTATGAAAGGGAATGTTCAGCTCTGTGACTTGAATGCAGATATCACAAAGCAGTTTCTGACAGTGCTTCTGTGTAGATTTTAGATGAAGATATTCCCGTTTCCAACGAAATCGTTAGAGCTATCCAAATATCCACTTACAGATTCTACAAAAAGAGAGTTTCCAAACTGCTCTATTTAAAGAAAGGTTGAACTCTGTTAGTTGAGGACGCACACCACAAGGAAGTTTCTGAGAATGCTTTTGTCTAGATTTTATATGAAGATATTCCCGTTTCCAACGAAATCTTTAGAGGTATCAAAATATCCACTTACAGATTCTACAAAAAGAGAGTATCCAAACTGCTGTATCAAAAGAATGGTTGAACTCTGTTAGTTGAGGACACTCATCACAAAGAAGCTTCTGAGAATGCTTCTGTCTAGATTTTATATGAAGATATTCCCGTTTCCAACGAAATCTTCACAGTTATCCAAATATCCACTTGCAGATTCTACCAAAAGGGGGTTTTCAAACTTCTGTATCAAAAGAAAGGTTGAACTCTGTTAGTTGAGGACACACATCACAAAGAAGTTTCGGAGAATGCTTCTGTCTAGATTTTATATGAAGATATTCCCGTTTCCAATGAAATTGTTAGAGGTATCCAAATATCCACTTACAGATTCTACAAAAAGAGTGTTTCCAAACTGCTCTATCAAAAGAAAGGTGGAACTCGGTTAGTTGAAGACACACATCAAAAAGATGTTTCTGAGAATGCTTCTGTCTAGATTTTATTTGAATATATTCCCATTTCGAACGAAATCTTCACAGTTATCCAAATATCCACTTGCAGATTCTACAAAAAGAGTGTTTCCAAACTACAGTGTCAAAAGAAAGTTTGAACTCTCTTAGTGGAGGACACACTTCACAATGAAGTTTCTGAGAATGCTTCTGTTTAGATTTTATATGAAGATATTCCCGTTTCCAACGAAATCTTCACTGTTATCCAAATATCCACTTGCAGATTCTTCTAAAAGAGGGTTTCCAAACTGCTGTATGAAAAGAAAGGTTGAACTCCTTTAGTTGAGGAAACTCATGTCAAAGAAGTTTCTGAGAATGCTTCCGTCTAGATTTTATATGAAGATATTCCCGTTTCCAACGAAATTTTCACAGTTACCCAAATATCCACTTGCAGATTCTACCAAAAGAGTGTTTCCAAACTGCTGTATCAAAAGAATGGTTGAGCTCCGTTAGTTGAGGACACTCATCACAAACAAGCTTTTGAGAATGCTTCTGTTTAGATTTTATATGAAGATATTCCCGTTTCCAACGAACTCTTCACAGTTATCCAAACATCCACTTGCCGATTCTACAAAAAGAGTGTTTCCAAACTGCTGTATCAAAAGAAAGGTTGAACTCTGTAAGTAGAGAAAACACATCACAAAGAAGTTTCTGAGAATGCTTCTGTCTAGATTTTATATGACGATATTCCCGTTTCCAACGAAATCTTCAAAGTTATCCAAATATCCACTTGCAGATTCTACAAAAAGAGTGTTTCCAAACTACTGTATCAACAGAAAGGTTCAACTCTGGTAACTGAGTACACACATCCCGATTAAGTTTCTGAGAATCTTTCTGTCTCTTTTTTATGGGAAGATATTTCTGTTTTCACCGTAGGCCTGAATTCGCTCAAAATGTCCACTTCCAGATACTACAGAAAGAGTGTTTCAAACCTGGGCTATGAAAGGGAATGTTCAGCTCTGTGACTTGAATGCAGATATCACAAAGCAGTTTCTGACAGTGCTTCTGTGTAGATTTTAGATGAAGATATTTCCGTTTCCAACGAAATCGTTAGAGCTATTCAAATATCCACTTACAGATTCTACAAAAAGAGAGTTTCCAAACTGCTCTATTTAAAGAAAGGTTGAACTCTGTTAGTTGAGGACACACACCACAAAGAAGTTTCTGAGAATGCTTTTGTCTAGATTTTATGTGAAGATATTCCCGTTTCCAACGAAATCTTTAGAGGTATCCAAATATCCACTTACAGATTCTACAAAAAGAGAGTATCCAAACTGCTGTATCAAAACAATGGTTGAACTCTGTTAGTTGAGGACACTCATCACAAAGAAGCTTCTGAGAATGCTTCTGTCTAGATTTTATACGAAGATATTCCCGTTTCCAAAGAAATCTTCACAGTTATCCAAATATCCACTTGCAGATTCTACCAAAAGGGGGTTTTCAAACTTCTGTATCAAAAGAAAGGTTGAACTCTGTTAGTTGAGGACACACAACTCAAAGAAGTTTCGGAGAATGCTTCTGTCTAGATTTTATATGAAGATATTCCCGTTTCCAATGAAATTGTTAGAGGTATCCAAATATCCACTTACAGATTCTACAAAAAGAGTGTTTCCAAACTGCTCTATCAAAAGAAAGGAGGAACTCGGTTAGTTGAAGACACACATCAAAAAGATGTTTCTGAGAATGCTTCTGTCTAGATTTTATTTGAAGATATTCCCATTTCCAACGAAATCTTCACAGTTATCGAAATATCCACTTGCAGATTCTACAAAAAGAGTGTTTCCAAACTACAGTGTCAAAAGAAAGTTTGAACTCTGTTAGTGGAGGACACACATCACAATGAAGTTTCTGAGAATGCTTCTGTTTAGATTTTATATGAAGATATTCCCGTTTCCAACGAAATCTTCACTGTTAACCAAATATCCACTTGCAGATTCTTCTAAAAGAGGGTTTCCAAACTGCTGTATGAAAAGAAAGGTTGAACTCCTTTAGTTGAGGAAACTCATGTCAAAGAAGTTTCTGAGAATGCTTCCGTCTAGATTTTATATGAAGATATTCCCGTTTCCAACGAAATTTTCACAGTTACCCAAATATCCACTTGCAGATCCTACCAAAAGAGTGTTTCCAAACTGCTGTATCAAAAGAATGGTTGAGCTCCGTTAGTTGAGGACACTCATCACAAACAAGCTTTTGAGAATGCTTCTGTCTAGATTTTATATGAAGATATTCCCGTTTCCAACGAACTCTTCACAGTTATCCAAATATCCACTTGCCGATTCTACAAAAAGAGTGTTTCCAAACTGCTGTATCAAAAGAAAGGTTGAACTCTGTAAGTAGAGAAAACACATCACAAAGAAGTTTCTGAGAATGCTTCTGTCTAGATTTTATATGAAGATATTCCCGTATCCAATGAAATCTTCAAAGTTATCCAAATATCCACTTGCAGATTCTACAAAAAGAGTGTTTCCCAACTACTGTATCAACAGAAAGGTTCAACTCTGGTAACTGAGTACGCACATCCCGATTAAGTTTCTGAGAATCTTTCTGTCTCTTTTTTATGGGAAGATATTTCTGTTTTCACCGTAGGCCTGAATTCGCTCAAAATGTCCACTTCCAGATACTACAGAAAGAGTGTTTCAAACCTGGGCTATGAAAGGGAATGTTCAGCTCTGTGACTTGAATGCAGATATCACAAAGCAGTTTCTGACAGTGCTTCTGTGTAGATTTTAGATGAAGATATTCCCGTTTCCAACGAAATCATTAGAGCTATCCAAATATCCACTTACAGATTCTACAAAAAGAGAGTTTCCAAACTGCTCTATTTAAAGAAAGGTTGAACTCTGTTAGTTGAGGACGCACACCACAAAGAAGTTTCTGAGAATGCTTTTGTCTAGATTTTATATGAAGATATTCCCGTTTCCAACGAAATCTTTAGAGGTATCCAAATATCCACTTACAGATTCTACAAAAAGAGAGTATCCAAACTGCTGTATCAAAAGAAAGGTTGAACTGTGTTAGTTGAGGACACACATCACAAAGAAGTTTCGGAGAATGCTTCTGTCTAGATTTTATATGAAGATATTCCCGTTTCCAATGAAATTGTTAGAGGTATCCAAATATCCACTTACAGATTCTACAAAAAGAGTGTTTCCAAACTGCTCTAGCAAAAGAAAGGTGGAACTCGGTTAGTTGAAGACACACATCAAAAAGATGTTTCTGAGAATGCTTCTGTCTAGATTTTATTTGAAGATATTCCCATTTCCAACGAAATCTTCACAGTTATCGAAATATCCACTTGCAGATTCTACAAAAAGAGTGTTTCCAAACTACAGTGTCGAAAGAAAGTTTGAACTCTGTTAGTGGAGGACACACATCACAATGAAGTTTCTGAGAATGCTTCTGTTTAGATTTTATATGAAGATATTCCCGTTTCCAACGAACTCTTCACAGTAATCCAAATATCCACTTGCCGATTCTACAAAAAGAGTGTTTCCAAACTGCTGTATCAAAAGAAAGGTTGCACTCTGTAAGTAGAGAAAACACATCACAAAGAAGTTTCTGAGAATGCTTCTGTCTAGATTTTATATGAAGATATTCCCGTTTCCAACGAAATCTTCAAAGTTATCCAAATATCCACTTGCAGATTCTACAAAAAGAGTGTTTCCAAACTACTGTATCAACAGAAATGTTCAACTCTGGTAACTGAGTACACACATCCCGATTAAGTTTCTGAGAATCTTTCTGTCTCTTTTTTATGGGAAGATATTTCTGTTTTCACCGTAGGCCTGAATTCGCTCAAAATGTCCATTTCCAGATACTACAGAAAGAGTATTTCAAACCTGGGCTATGAAAGGGAATGTTCAGCTCTGTGACTTGAATGCAGATATCACAAAGCAGTTTCTGACAGTGCTTCTGTGTAGATTTTAGATGAAGATATTCCCGTTTCCAACGAAATCGTTAGAGCTATCCAAATATCCACTTACAGATTCTACAAAAAGAGAGTTTCCAAACTGCTCTATTTAAAGAAAGGTTGAACTCTGTTAGTTGAGGACGCACACCACAAGGAAGTTTCTGAGAATGCTTTTGTCTAGATTTTATATGAAGATATTCCCGTTTCCAACGAAATCTTTAGAGGTATCCAAATATCCACTTACAGATTCTACAAAAAGAGAGTATCCAAACTGCTGTATCAAAAGAATGGTTGAACTCTGTTAGTTGAGGACACTCATCACAAAGAAGCTTCTGAGAATGCTTCTGTCTAGATTTTATATGAAGATATTCCCGTTTCCAACGAAATCTTCACAGTTATCCAAATATCCACTTGCAGATTCTACCAAAAGGGGGTTTTCAAACTTCTGTATCAAAAGAAAGGTTGAACTCTGTTAGTTGAGGACACACATCACAAAGAAGTTTCGGAGAATGCTTCTGTCTAGATTTTATATGAAGATATTCCCGTTTCCAATGAAATTGTTAGAGGTATCCAAATATCCACTTACAGATTCTACAAAAAGAGTGTTTCCAAACTGCTCTATCAAAAGAAAGGTGGAACTCGGTTAGTTGAAGACACACATCAAAAAGATGTTTCTGAGAATGCTTCTGTCTAGATTTTATTTGAAGATATTCCCATTTCGAACGAAATCTTCACAGTTATCCAAATATCCACTTGCAGATTCTACAAAAAGAGTGTTTCCAAACTACAGTGTCAAAAGAAAGTTTGAACTCTGTTAGTGGAGGACACACATCACAATGAAGTTTCTGAGAATGCTTCTGTTTAGATTTTATATGAAGATGTTCCCGTTTCCAATGAAATCTTCACTGTTATCCAAATATCCACTTGCAGATTCTTCTAAAAGGGGGTTTCCAAACTGCTGCATGAAAAGAAAGGTTGAACTCCTTTAGTTGTGGAAACTCATGTCAAAGAAGTTTCTGAGAATGCTTCCGTCTAGATTTTATATGAAGATATTCCCGTTTCCAACGAAATTCTCACAGTTATCCAAATATCCACTTGCAGATTCTACCAAAAGGGTGTTTCCAAACTGCTGTATCAAAAGAATGGTTGAGCTCCGTTAGTTGAGGACACTCATCACAAACAAGCTTTTGAGAATGCTTCTGTCTAGATTTTATATGAAGATATTCCCGTTTCCAATGAACTCTTCACAGTTACCCAAATATCCACTTGCCGATTCTACAAAAAGAGTGTTTCCAAACTGCTGTATCAAAAGAAAAGTTGAACTCTGTATGTAGAGAAAACACATCACAAAGAAGTTTCTGAGAATGCTTCTGTCTAGATTTTATATGAAGATATTCCCGTATCCAACGAAATCTTCAAAGTTATCCAAATATCCACTTGCAGATTCTACAAAAAGAGTGTTTCCAAACTACTGTATCAACAGAAAGGTTCAACTCTGGTAACTGAGTACACACATCCCGATTAAGTTTCTGAGAATCTTTCTGTCTCCTTTTTATGGGAAGATATTTCTGTTTTCACCGTAGGCCTGAATTCGCTCAAAATGTCCACTTCCAGATACTACAGAAAGAGTGTTTCAAACCTGGGCTATGAAAGGGAATGTTCAGCTCTGTGACTTGAATGCAGATATCACAAAGCAGTTTCTGACAGTGCTTCTGTGTAGATTTTAGATGAAGATATTCCCGTTTCCAACGAAATTGTTAGAGCTATCCAAATATCCACTTACAGATTCTACAAAAATTGAGTTTCCAAACTGCTCTATTTAAAGAAAGGTTGAACTCTGTTAGTTGAGGATGCACACCACAAGGAAGTTTCTGAGAATGCTTTTGTCTAGATTTTATATGAAGATATTCCCGTTTCCAACGAAATCTTTAGAGGTATCCAAATATCCACTTACAGATTCTACAAAAAGAGAGTATCCAAACTGCTGTATCAAAAGAAAGGTTGAACTGTGTTAGTTGAGGACACACATCACAAAGAAGTTTCGGAGAATGCTTCTGTCTAGATTTTATATGAAGATATTCCCGTTTCCAATGAAATTGTTAGAGGTATCCAAATATCCACTTACAGATTCTACAAAAAGAGTGTTTCCAAACTGCTCTAGCAAAAGAAAGGTGGAACTCGGTTAGTTGAAGACACACATCAAAAAGATGTTTCTGAGAATGCTTCTGTCTAGATTTTATTTGAAGATATTCCCATTTCCAACGAAATCTTCACAGTTATCGAAATATCCACTTGCAGATTCTACAAAAAGAGTGTTTCCAAACTACAGTGTCGAAAGAAAGTTTGAACTCTGTTAGTGGAGGACACACATCACAATGAAGTTTCTGAGAATGCTTCTGTTTAGATTTTATATGAAGATATTCCCGTTTCCAACGAACTCTTCACAGTAATCCAAATATCCACTTGCCGATTCTACAAAAAGAGTGTTTCCAAACTGCTGTATCAAAAGAAAGGTTGCACTCTGTAAGTAGAGAAAACACATCACAAAGAAGTTTCTGAGAATGCTTCTGTCTAGATTTTATATGAAGATATTCCCGTTTCCAACGAAATCTTCAAAGTTATCCAAATATCCACTTGCAGATTCTACAAAAAGAGTGTTTCCAAACTACTGTATCAACAGAAATGTTCAACTCTGGTAACTGAGTACACACATCCCGATTAAGTTTCTGAGAATCTTTCTGTCTCTTTTTTATGGGAAGATATTTCTGTTTTCACCGTAGGCCTGAATTCGCTCAAAATGTCCATTTCCAGATACTACAGAAAGAGTATTTCAAACCTGGGCTATGAAAGGGAATGTTCAGCTCTGTGACTTGAATGCAGATATCACAAAGCAGTTTCTGACAGTGCTTCTGTGTAGATTTTAGATGAAGATATTCCCGTTTCCAACGAAATCGTTAGAGCTATCCAAATATCCACTTACAGATTCTACAAAAAGAGAGTTTCCAAACTGCTCTATTTAAAGAAAGGTTGAACTCTGTTAGTTGAGGACGCACACCACAAGGAAGTTTCTGAGAATGCTTTTGTCTAGATTTTATATGAAGATATTCCCGTTTCCAACGAAATCTTTAGAGGTATCCAAATATCCACTTACAGATTCTACAAAAAGAGAGTATCCAAACTGCTGTATCAAAAGAATGGTTGAACTCTGTTAGTTGAGGACACTCATCACAAAGAAGCTTCTGAGAATGCTTCTGTCTAGATTTTATATGAAGATATTCCCGTTTCCAACGAAATCTTCACAGTTATCCAAATATCCACTTGCAGATTCTACCAAAAGGGGGTTTTCAAACTTCTGTATCAAAAGAAAGGTTGAACTCTGTTAGTTGAGGACACACATCACAAAGAAGTTTCGGAGAATGCTTCTGTCTAGATTTTATATGAAGATATTCCCGTTTCCAATGAAATTGTTAGAGGTATCCAAATATCCACTTACAGATTCTACAAAAAGAGTGTTTCCAAACTGCTCTATCAAAAGAAAGGTGGAACTCGGTTAGTTGAAGACACACATCAAAAAGATGTTTCTGAGAATGCTTCTGTCTAGATTTTATTTGAAGATATTCCCATTTCGAACGAAATCTTCACAGTTATCCAAATATCCACTTGCAGATTCTACAAAAAGAGTGTTTCCAAACTACAGTGTCAAAAGAAAGTTTGAACTCTGTTAGTGGAGGACACACATCACAATGAAGTTTCTGAGAATGCTTCTGTTTAGATTTTATATGAAGATATTCCCGTTTCCAATGAAATCTTCACTGTTATCCAAATATCCACTTGCAGATTCTTCTAAAAGGGGGTTTCCAAACTGCTGCATGAAAAGAAAGGTTGAACTCCTTTAGTTGTGGAAACTCATGTCAAAGAAGTTTCTGAGAATCCTTCCGTCTAGATTTTATATGAAGATATTCCCGTTTCCAACGAAATTCTCACAGTTATCCAAATATCCACTTGCAGATTCTACCAAAAGGGTGTTTCCAAACTGCTGTATCAAAAGAATGGTTGAGCTCCGTTAGTTGAGGACACTCATCACAAACAAGCTTTTGAGAATGCTTCTGTCTAGATTTTATATGAAGATATTCCCGTTTCCAATGAACTCTTCACAGTTACCCAAATATCCACTTGCCGATTCTACAAAAAGAGTGTTTCCAAACTGCTGTATCAAAAGAAAAGTTGAACTCTGTATGTAGAGAAAACACATCACAAAGAAGTTTCTGAGAATGCTTCTGTCTAGATTTTATATGAAGATATTCCCGTATCCAACGAAATCTTCAAAGTTATCCAAATATCCACTTGCAGATTCTACAAAAAGAGTGTTTCCAAACTACTGTATCAACAGAAAGGTTCAACTCTGGTAACTGAGTACACACATCCCGATTAAGTTTCTGAGAATCTTTCTGTCTCCTTTTTATGGGAAGATATTTCTGTTTTCACCGTAGGCCTGAATTCGCTCAAAATGTCCACTTCCAGATACTACAGAAAGAGTGTTTCAAACCTGGGCTATGAAAGTGAATGTTCAGCTCTGTGACTTGAATGCAGATATCACAAAGCAGTTTCTGACAGTGCTTCTGTGTAGATTTTAGATGAAGATATTCCCGTTTCCAACGAAATTGTTAGAGCTATCCAAATATCCACTTACAGATTCTACAAAAATTGAGTTTCCAAACTGCTCTATTTAAAGAAAGGTTGAACTCTGTTAGTTGAGGATGCACACCACAAGGAAGTTTCTGAGAATGCTTTTGTCTAGATTTTATATGAAGATATTCCCGTTTCCAACGAAATCTTTAGAGGTATCCAAATATCCACTTACAGATTCTACAAAAAGAGAGTATCCAAACTGCTGTATCAAAAGAAAGGTTGAACTGTGTTAGTTGAGGACACACATCACAAAGAAGTTTCGGAGAATGCTTCTGTCTAGATTTTATATGAAGATATTCCCGTTTCCAATGAAATTGTTAGAGGTATCCAAATATCCACTTACAGATTCTACAAAAAGAGTGTTTCCAAACTGCTCTAGCAAAAGAAAGGTGGAACTCGATTAGTTGAAGACACACATCAAAAAGATGTTTCTGAGAATGCTTCTGTCTAGATTTTATATGAAGATATTCCCATTTCCAACGAAATCTTCACCGTTATCGAAATATCCACTTGCAGATTCTACAAAAAGAGTGTTTCCAAACTACAGTGTCGAAAGAAAGTTTGAACTCTGTTAGTGGAGGACACACATCACAATGAAGTTTCTGAGAATGCTTCTGTTTAGATTTTATATGAAGATATTCCCGTTTCCAACGAACTCTTCACAGTAATCCAAATATCCACTTGCCGATTCTACAAAAAGAGTGTTTCCAAACTGCTGTATCAAAAGAAAGGTTGAACTCTGTAAGTAGAGAAAACACATCACAAAGAAGTTTCTGAGAATGCTTCTGTCTAGATTTTATATGAAGATATTCCCGTTTCCAACGAAATCTTCAAAGTTATCCAAATATCCACTTGCAGATTCTACAAAAAGAGTGTTTCCAAACTACTGTATCAACAGAAAGGTTCAACTCTGGTAACTGAGTACACACATCCCGATTAAGTTTCTGAGAATCTTTCTGTCTCTTTTTTATGGGAAGATATTTCTGTTTTCACCGTAGGCCTGAATTCGCTCAAAATGTCCATTTCCAGATACTACAGAAAGAGTGTTTCAAACCTGGGCTATGAAAGGGAATGTTCAGCTCTGTGACTTGAATGCAGATATCACAAAGCAGTTTCTGACAGTGCTTCTGTGTAGATTTTAGATGAAGATATTCCCGTTTCCAACGAAATCGTTAGAGCTATCCAAATATCCACTTACAGATTCTACAAAAAGAGAGTTTCCAAACTGCTCTATTTAAAGAAAGGTTGAACTCTGTTAGTTGAGGACGCACACCACAAGGAAGTTTCTGAGAATGCTTTTGTCTAGATTTTATATGAAGATATTCCCGTTTCCAACGAAATCTTTAGAGGTATCCAAATATCCACTTACAGATTCTACAAAAAGAGAGTATCCAAACTGCTGTATCAAAAGAATGGTTGAACTCTGTTAGTTGAGGACACTCATCTCAAAGAAGCTTCTGAGAATGCTTCTGTCTAGATTTTATATGAAGATATTCCCGTTTCCAAAGAAATCTTCACAGTTATCCAAATATCCACTTGCAGATTCTACCAAAAGGGGGTTTTCAAACTTCTGTATCAAAAGAAAGGTTGAACTCTGTTAGTTGAGGACACACATCACAAAGAAGTTTCGGAGAATGCTTCTGTCTAGATTTTATATGAAGATATTCCCGTTTCCAATGAAATTGTTAGAGGTATCCAAATATCCACTTACAGATTCTACAAAAAGAGTGTTTCCAAACTGCTCTATCAAAAGAAAGGTGGAACTCGGTTAGTTGAAGACACACATCAAAAAGATGTTTCTGAGAATGCTTCTGTCTAGATTTTATTTGAAGATATTCCCATTTCCAACGAAATCTTCACAGTTATCCAAATATCCACTTGCAGATTCTACAAAAAGAGTGTTTCCAAACTACAGTGTCAAAAGAAAGTTTGAACTCTGTTAGTGGAGGACACACATCACAATGAAGTTTCTGAGAATGCTTCTGTTTAGATTTTATATGAAGATATTCCCGTTTCCAATGAAATCTTCACTGTTATCCAAATATCCACTTGCAGATTCTTCTAAAAGAGGGTTTCCAAACTGCTGCATGAAAAGAAAGTTGAACTCCTTTAGTTGTGGAAACTCATGTCAAAGAAGATTCTGAGAATGCTTCCGTCTAGATTTTATATGAAGATATTCCCGTTTCCAACGAAATTCTCACAGTTATCCAAATATCCACTTGCAGATTCTACCAAAAGGGTGTTTCCAAACTGCTGTATCAAAAGAATGGTTGAGCTCCGTTAGTTGAGGACACTCATCACAAACAAGCTTTTGAGAATGCTTCTGTCTAGATTTTATATGAAGATATTCCCGTTTCCAATGAACTCTTCACAGTTACCCAAATATCCACTTGCCGATTCTACAAAAAGAGTGTTTCCAAACTGCTGTATCAAAAGAAAGGTTGAACTCTGTAAGTAGAGAAAACACATCACAAAGAAGTTTCTGAGAATGCTTCTGTCTAGATTTTATATGAAGATATTCCCGTTTCCAACGAAATCTTCAAAGTTATCCAAATATCCACTTGCAGATTCTACAAAAAGAGTGTTTCCCAACTACTGTATCAACAGAAACGTTCAACTCTGGTAACTGAGTACACACATCCCGATTAAGTTTCTGAGAATCTTTCTGTCTCTTTTTTATGGGAAGATATTTCTGTTTTCACCGTAGGCCTGAATTCGCTCAAAATGTCCACTTCCAGATACTACAGAAAGAGTGTTTCAAACCTGGGCTATGAAAGGGAATGTTCAGCTCTGTGACTTGAATGCAGATATCACAAAGCAGTTTCTGACAGTGCTTCTGTGTAGATTTTAGATGAAGATATTCCCGTTTCCAACGAAATCGTTAGAGCTATCCAAATATCCACATACAGATTCTACAAAAAGAGAGTTTCCAAACTGCTCTATTTAAAGAAAGGTTGAACTCTGTTAGTTGAGGACGCACACCACAAAGAAGTTTCTGAGAATGCTTTTGACTAGATTTTATATGAAGATATTCCCGTTTCCAACGAAATCTTTAGAGGTATCCAAATATCCACTTACAGATTCTACAAAAAGATAGTATCAAAACTGCTGTATCAAAAGAATGGTTGAACTCTGTTAGTTGAGGACACTCATCACAAAGAAGCTTCTGAGAATGCTTCTGTCTAGATTTTATATGAAGATATTCCCGTTTCCAACGAAGTCTTCACAGTTATCCAAATATCCACTGGCAGATTCTACCAAAAGGGGGTTTTCAAACTTCTGTATCAAAAGAAAGGTTGAACTCTGTTAGTTGAGGACACACATCACAAAGAAGTTTCGGAGAATGCTTCTGTCTAGATTTTATATGAAGATATTCCCGTTTCCAATGAAATTGTTAGAGGTATCCAAATATCCACTTACAGATTCTACAAAAAGAGTGTTTCCAAACTGCTCTAGCAAAAGAAAGGTGGAACTCGGTTAGTTGAAGACACACATCAAAAAGATGTTTCTGAGAATGCTTCTGTCTAGATTTTATTTGAAGATATTCCCATTTCCAACGAAATCTTCACAGTTATCCAAATATCCACTTGCAGATTCTACAAAAAGAGTGTTTCCAAACTACAGTGTCAAAAGAAAGTTTGAACTCTGTTAGTGGAGGACACACATCACAATGAAGTTTCTGAGAATGCTTCTGTTTAGATTTTATATGAAGATATTCCCGTTTCCAATGAAATCTTCACTGTTATCCAAATATCCACTTGCAGATTCTTCTAAAAGAGGGTTTCCAAACTGCTGTGAAAAGAAAGGTTGAACTCCATTAGTTGAGGAAACTCATGTCAAAGAACTTTCTGAGAATGCTTCCGTCTAGATTTTATATGAAGATATTCCCGTTTCCAACGAAATTTTCACGGTTACCCAAATATCCACTTGCAGATTCTACCAAAAGAGTGTTTCCAAACTGCTGTATCAAAAGAATGCTTGAGCTCCGTTAGTTGAGGACACTCATCACAAACAAGCTTTTGAGAATGCTTCTGTCTAGATTTTATATGAAGATATTCCCGTTTCCAACGAACTCTTCACAGTTATCCAAATATCCACTTGTCGATTCTACAAAAAGAGTGTTTCCAAACTGCTGTATCAAAAGAAAGGTTGAACTCTGTAAGTAGAGAAAACACATCACAAAGAAGTTTCTGAGAATGCTTCTGTCTAGATTTTATATGACGATATTCCCGTTTCCAACGAAATCTTCAAAGTTATCCAAATATCCACTTGCGGATTCTACAAAAAGAGTGTTTCCAAACTACTGTATCAACAGAAAGGTTCAACTCTGGTAACTGAGTACACACATCCCGATTAAGTTTCTGAGAATCTTTCTGTCTCTTTTTTATGGGAAGATATTTCTGTTTTCACCGTAGGCCTGAATTCGCTCAAAATGTCCACTTCCAGATACTACAGAAAGAGTGTTTCAAACCTGGGCTATGAAAGGGAATGTTCAGCTCTGTGACTTGAATGCAGATATCACAAAGCAGTTTCTGACAGTGCTTCTGTGTAGATTTTAGATGAAGATATTCCCGTTTCCAACGAAATCGTTAGAGCTATCCAAATATCCACTTACAGATTCTACAAAAAGAGAGTTTCCAAACTGCTCTATTTAAAGAAAGGTTGAACTCTGTTAGTTGAGGACGCACACCACAAGGAAGTTTCTGAGAATGCTTTTGTCTAGATTTTATATGAAGATATTCCCGTTTCCAACGAAATCTTTAGAGGTATCAAAATATCCACTTACAGATTCTACAAAAAGAGAGTATCCAAACTGCTGTATCAAAAGAATGGTTGAACTCTGTTAGTTGAGGACACTCATCACAAAGAAGCTTCTGAGAATGCTTCTGTCTAGATTTTATATGAAGATATTCCCGTTTCCAACGAAATCTTCACAGTTATCCAAATATCCACTTGCAGATTCTACCAAAAGGGGGTTTTCAAACTTCTGTATCAAAAGAAAGGTTGAACTCTGTTAGTTGAGGACACACATCACAAAGAAGTTTCGGAGAATGCTTCTGTCTAGATTTTATATGAAGATATTCCCGTTTCCAATGAAATTGTTAGAGGTATCCAAATATCCACTTACAGATTCTACAAAAAGAGTGTTTCCAAACTGCTCTATCAAAAGAAAGGTGGAACTCGGTTAGTTGAAGACACACATCAAAAAGATGTTTCTGAGAATGCTTCTGTCTAGATTTTATTTGAAGATATTCCCATTTCCAACGAAATCTTCACAGTTATCCAAATATCCACTTGCAGATTCTACAAAAAGAGTGTTTCCAAACTACAGTGTCAAAAGAAAGTTTGAACTCTGTTAGTGGAGGACACACATCACAATGAAGTTTCTGAGAATGCTTCTGTTTAGATTTTATATGAAGATATTCCCGTTTCCAATGAAATCTTCACTGTTATCCAAATATCCACTTGCAGATTCTTCTAAAAGAGGGTTTCCAAACTGCTGCATGAAAAGAAAGGTTGAACTCCTTTAGTTGTGGAAACTCATGTCAAAGAAGTTTCTGAGAATGCTTCCGTCTAGATTTTATATGAAGATATTCCCGTTTCCAACGAAATTCTCACAGTTATCCAAATATCCACTTGCAGATTCTACCAAAAGGGTGTTTCCAAACTGCTGTATCAAAAGAATGGTTGAGCTCCGTTAGTTGAGGACACTCATCACAAACAAGCTTTTGAGAATGCTTCTGTCTAGATTTTATATGAAGATATTCCCGTTTCCAAAGAACTCTTCACAGTTACCCAAATATCCACTTGCCGATTCTACAAAAAGAGTGTTTCCAAACTGCTGTATCAAAAGAAAGGTTGAACTCTGTAAGTAGAGAAAACACATCACAAAGAAGTTTCTGAGAATGCTTCTGTCTAGATTTTATATGAAGATATTCCCGTTTCCAACGAAATCTTCAAAGTTATCCAAATATCCACTTGCAGATTCTACAAAAAGAGTGTTTCCCAACTACTGTATCAACAGAAAGGTTCAACTCTGGTAACTGAGTACACACATCCCGATTAAGTTTCTGAGAATCTTTCTGTCTCTTTTTTATGGGAAGATATTTCTGTTTTCACCGTAGGCCTGAATTCGCTCAAAATGTCCACTTCCAGATACTACAGAAAGAGTGTTTCAAACCTGGGCTATGAAAGGGAATGTTCAGCTCTGTGACTTGAATGCAGATATCACAAAGCAGTTTCTGACAGTGCTTCTGTGTAGATTTTAGATGAAGATATTCCCGTTTCCAACGAAATCGTTAGAGCTATCCAAATATCCACTTACAGATTCTACAAAAAGAGAGTTTCCAAACTGCTCTATTTAAAGAAAGGTTGAACTCTGTTAGTTGAGGACGCACACCACAAAGAAGTTTCTGAGAATGCTTTTGCTAGATTTTATATGAAGATATTCCCGTTTCCAACGAAATCTTTAGAGGTATCCAAATATCCACTTACAGATTCTACAAAAAGATAGTATCAAAACTGCTGTATCAAAAGAATGGTTGAACTCTGTTAGTTGAGGACACTCATCACAAAGAAGCTTCTGAGAATGCTTCTGTCTAGATTTTATATGAAGATATTCCCGTTTCCAACGAAGTCTTCACAGTTATCCAAATATCCACTTGCAGATTCTACCAAAAGGGGGTTTTCAAACTTCTGTATCAAAAGAAAGGTTGAACTCTGTTAGTTGAGGACACACATCACAAAGAAGTTTCGGAGAATGCTTCTGTCTAGATTTTATATGAAGATATTCCCGTTTCCAATGAAATTGTTAGAGGTATCCAAATATCCACTTACAGATTCTACAAAAAGAGTGTTTCCAAACTGCTCTAGCAAAAGAAAGGTGGAACTCGGTTAGTTGAAGACACACATCAAAAAGATGTTTCTGAGAATGCTTCTGTCTAGATTTTATTTGAAGATATTCCCATTTCCAACGAAATCTTCACAGTTATCCAAATATCCACTTGCAGATTCTACAAAAAGAGTGTTTCCAAACTACAGTGTCAAAAGAAAGTTTGAACTCTGTTAGTGGAGGACACACATCACAATGAAGTTTCTGAGAATGCTTCTGTTTAGATTTTATATGAAGATATTCCCGTTTCCAATGAAATCTTCACTGTTATCCAAATATCCACTTGCAGATTCTTCTAAAAGAGGGTTTCCAAACTGCTGCATGAGAAGAAAGTTTGAACTCCTTTAGTTGAGGAAACTCATGTCAAAGAAGTTTCTGAGAATGCTTCCGTCTAGATTTTATATGAAGATATTCCCGTTTCCAATGAAATTTTCACAGTTATCCAAATATCCACTTGCAGATTCTACCAAAAGGGTGTTTCCAAACTGCTGTATCAAAAGAATGGTTGAGCTCCGTTAGTTGAGGACACTCATCACAAACAAGCTTTTGAGAATGCTTCTGTCTAGATTTTATATGAAGATATTCCCGTTTCCAATGAACTCTTCACAGTTACCCAAATATCCACTTGCCGATTCTACAAAAAGAGTGTTTCCAAACTGCTGTATCAAAAGAAAGGTTGAACTCTGTAAGTAGAGAAAACACATCACAAAGAAGTTTCTGAGAATGCTTCTGTCTAGATTTTATATGAAGATATTCCCGTTTCCAACGAAATCTTCAAAGTTATCAAAATATCCACTTGCAGATTCTACAAAAAGAGTGTTTCCCAACTACTGTATCAACAGAAAGGTTCAACTCTGGTAACTGAGTACACACATCCCGATTAAGTTTCTGAGAATCTTTCTGTCTCTTTTTTATGGGAAGATATTTCTGTTTTCACCGTAGGCCTGAATTCGCTCAAAATGTCCACTTCCAGATACTACAGAAAGAGTGTTTCAAACCTGGGCTATGAAAGGGAATGTTCAGCTCTGTGACTTGAATGCAGATATCACAAAGCAGTTTCTGACAGTGCTTCTGTGTAGATTTTAGATGAAGATATTCCCGTTTCCAACGAAATCGTTAGAGCTATCCAAATATCCACTTACAGATTCTACAAAAAGAGAGTTTCCAAACTGCTCTATTTAAAGAAAGGTTGAACTCTGTTAGTTGAGGACGCACACCACAAAGAAGTTTCTGAGAATGCTTTTGTCTAGATTTTATATGAAGATATTCCCGTTTCCAACGAAATCTTTAGAGGTATCCAAATATCCACTTACAGATTCTACAAAAAGATAGTATCAAAACTGCTGTATCAAAAGAATGGTTGAACTCTGTTAGTTGAGGACACTCATCACAAAGAAGCTTCTGAGAATGCTTCTGTCTAGATTTTATATGAAGATATTCCCGTTTCCAACGAAGTCTTCACAGTTATCCAAATATCCACTTGCAGATTCTACCAAAAGGGGGTTTTCAAACTTCTGTATCAAAAGAAAGGTTGAACTCTGTTAGTTGAGGACACACATCACAAAGAAGTTTCGGAGAATGCTTCTGTCTAGATTTTATATGAAGATATTCCCGTTTCCAATGAAATTGTTAGAGGTATCCAAATATCCACTTACAGATTCTACAAAAAGAGTGTTTCCAAACTGCTCTATCAAAAGAAAGGTGGAACTCGGTTAGTTGAAGACACACATCAAAAAGATGTTTCTGAGAATGCTTCTGTCTAGATTTTATTTGAAGATATTCCCATTTCCAACGAAATCTTCACAGTTATCCAAATATCCACTTGCAGATTCTACAAAAAGAGTGTTTCCAAACTACAGTGTCAAAAGAAAGTTTGAACTCTGTTAGTGGAGGACACACATCACAATGAAGTTTCTGAGAATGCTTCTGTTTAGATTTTATATGAAGATATTCCCGTTTCCAATGAAATCTTCACTGTTATCCAAATATCCACTTGCAGATTCTTCTAAAAGAGGGTTTCCAAACTGCTGCATGAAAAGAAAGGTTGAACTCCTTTAGTTGAGGAAACTCATGTCAAAGAAGTTTCTGAGAATGCTTCCGTCTAGATTTTATATGAAGATATTCCCGTTTCCAATGAAATTTTCACAGTTACCCAAATATCCACTTGCAGATTCTACCAAAAGGGTGTTTCCAAACTGCTGTATCAAAAGAATGGTTGAGCTCCGTTAGTTGAGGACACTCATCACAAACAAGGTTTTGAGAATGCTTCTGTCTAGATTTTATATGAAGATATTCCCGTTTCCAATGAACTCTTCACAGTTACCCAAATATCCACTTGCCGATTCTACAAAAAGAGTGTTTCCAAACTGCTGTATCAAAAGAAAGGTTGAACTCTGTAAGTAGAGAAAACACATCACAAAGAAGTTTCTGAGAATGCTTCTGTCTAGATTTTATATGAAGATATTCCCGTTTCCAACGAAATCTTCAAAGTTATCCAAATATCCACTTGCAGATTCTACAAAAAGAGTGTTTCCCAACTACTGTATCAACAGAAAGGTTCAACTCTGGTAACTGAGTACACACATCCCGATTAAGTTTCTGAGAATCTTTCTGTCTCTTTTTTATGGGAAGATATTTCTGTTTTCACCGTAGGCATGAATTCGCTCAAAATGTCCACTTCCAGATACTACAGAAAGAGTGTTTCAAACCTGGGCTATGAAAGGGAATGTTCAGCTCTGTGACTTGAATGCAGATATCACAAAGCAGTTTCTGACAGTGCTTCTGTGTAGATTTTAGATGAAGATATTCCCGTTTCCAACGAAATCGTTAGAGCTATCCAAATATCCACTTACAGATTCTACAAAAAGAGAGTTTCCAAACTGCTCTATTTAAAGAAAGGTTGAACTCTGCTAGTTGAGGATGCACACCACAAGGAAGTTTCTGAGAATGCTTTTGTCTAGATTTTATATGAAGATATTCCCGTTTCCAACGAAATCTTTAGAGGTATCCAAATATCCACTTACAGATTCTACAAAAAGAGAGTATCCAAACTGCTGTATCAAAAGAATGGTTGAACTCTGTTAGTTGAGGACACTCATCACAAAGAAGCTTCTGAGAATGCTTCTGTCTAGATTTTATATGAAGATATTCCCGTTTCCAACGAAGTCTTCACAGTTATCCAAATATCCACTTGCAGATTCTACCAAAAGGGGGTTTTCAAACTTCTGTATCAAAAGAAAGGTTGAACTCTGTTAGTTGAGGACACACATCACAAAGAAGTTTCGGAGAATGCTTCTGTCTAGATTTTATATGAAGATATTCCCGTTTCCAATGAAATTGTTAGAGGTATCCAAATATCCACTTACAGATTCTACAAAAAGAGTGTTTCCAAACTGCTCTATCAAAAGAAAGGTGGAACTCGGTTAGTTGAAGACACACATCAAAAAGATGTTTCTTAGAATGCTTCTGTCTAGATTTTATTTGAAGATATTCCCATTTCCAACGAAATCTTCACAGTTATCGAAATATCCACTTGCAGATTCTACAAAAAGAGTGTTTCCAAACTACAGTGTCAAAAGAAAGTTTGAACTCTGTTAGTGGAGGACACACATCACAATGAAGTTTCTGAGAATGCTTCTGTTTAGATTTTATATGAAGATATTCCCGTTTCCAATGAAATCTTCACTGTTATCCAAATATCCACTTGCAGATTCTTCTAAAAGAGGGTTTCCAAACTGCTGCATGAGAAGAAAGGTTGAACTCCTTTAGTTGAGGAAACTCATGTCAAAGAAGTTTCTGAGAATGCTTCCGTCTAGATTTTATATGAAGATATTCCCGTTTCCAATGAAATTTTCACAGTTATCCAAATATCCACTTGCAGATTCTACCAAAAGGGTGTTTCCAAACTGCTGTATCAAAAGAATGGTTGAGCTCCGTTAGTTGAGGACACTCATCACAAACAAGCTTTTGAGAATGCTTCTGTCTAGATTTTATATGAAGATATTCCCGTTTCCAATGAACTCTTCACAGTTACCCAAATATCCACTTGCCGATTCTACAAAAAGAGTGTTTCCAAACTGCTGTATCAAAAGAAAGGTTGAACTCTGTAAGTAGAGAAAACACATCACAAAGAAGTTTCTGAGAATGCTTCTGTCTAGATTTTATATGAAGATATTCCCGTTTCCAACGAAATCTTCAAAGTTATCAAAATATCCACTTGCAGATTCTACAAAAAGAGTGTTTCCCAACTACTGTATCAACAGAAAGGTTCAACTCTGGTAACTGAGTACACACATCCCGATTAAGTTTCTGAGAATCTTTCTGTCTCTTTTTTATGGGAAGATATTTCTGTTTTCACCGTAGGCCTGAATTCGCTCAAAATGTCCACTTCCAGATACTACAGAAAGAGTGTTTCAAACCTGGGCTATGAAAGGGAATGTTCAGCTCTGTGACTTGAATGCAGATATCACAAAGCAGTTTCTGACAGTGCTTCTGTGTAGATTTTAGATGAAGATATTCCCGTTTCCAACGAAATCGTTAGAGCTATCCAAATATCCACTTACAGATTCTACAAAAAGAGAGTTTCCAAACTGCTCTATTTAAAGAAAGGTTGAACTCTGTTAGTTGAGGACGCACACCACAAAGAAGTTTCTGAGAATGCTTTTGTCTAGATTTTATATGAAGATATTCCCGTTTCCAACGAAATCTTTAGAGGTATCCAAATATCCACTTACAGATTCTACAAAAAGATAGTATCAAAACTGCTGTATCAAAAGAATGGTTGAACTCTGTTAGTTGAGGACACTCATCACAAAGAAGCTTCTGAGAATGCTTCTGTCTAGATTTTATATGAAGATATTCCCGTTTCCAACGAAGTCTTCACAGTTATCCAAATATCCACTTGCAGATTCTACCAAAAGGGGGTTTTCAAACTTCTGTATCAAAAGAAAGGTTGAACTCTGTTAGTTGAGGACACACATCACAAAGAAGTTTCGGAGAATGCTTCTGTCTAGATTTTATATGAAGATAGTCCCGTTTCCAATGAAATTGTTAGAGGTATCCAAATATCCACTTACAGATTCTACAAAAAGAGTGTTTCCAAACTGCTCTATCAAAAGAAAGGTGGAACTCGGTTAGTTGAAGACACACATCAAAAAGATGTTTCTGAGAATGCTTCTGTCTAGATTTTATTAGAAGATATTCCCATTTCCAACGAAATCTTCACAGTTATCCAAATATCCACTTGCAGATTCTACAAAAAGAGTGTTTCCAAACTACAGTGTCAAAAGAAAGTTTGAACTCTGTTAGTGGAGGACACACATCACAATGAAGTTTCTGAGAATGCTTCTGTTTAGATTTTATATGAAGATATTCCCGTTTCCAATGAAATCTTCACTGTTATCCAAATATCCACTTGCAGATTCTTCTAAAAGAGGGTTTCCAAACTGCTGCATGAAAAGAAAGGTTGAACTCCTTTAGTTGAGGAAACTCATGTCAAAGAAGTTTCTGAGAATGCTTCCGTCTAGATTTTATATGAAGATATTCCCGTTTCCAATGAAATTTTCACAGTTATCCAAATATCCACTTGCAGATTCTACCAAAAGGGTGTTTCCAAACTGCTGTATCAAAAGAATGGTTGAGCTCCGTTAGTTGAGGACACTCATCACAAACAAGCTTTTGAGAATGCTTCTGTCTAGATTTTATATGAAGATATTCCCGTTTCCAATGAACTCTTCACAGTTACCCAAATATCCACTTGCCGATTCTACAAAAAGAGTGTTTCCAAACTGCTGTATCAAAAGAAAGGTTGAACTCTGTAAGTAGAGAAAACACATCACAAAGAAGTTTCTGAGAATGCTTCTGTCTAGATTTTATATGAAGATATTCACGTTTCCAACGAAATCTTCAAAGTTATCAAAATATCCACTTGCAGATTCTACAAAAAGAGTGTTTCCCAACTACTGTATCAACAGAAAGGTTCAACTCTGGTAACTGAGTACACACATCCCGATTAAGTTTCTGAGAATCTTTCTGTCTCTTTTTTATGGGAAGATATTTCTGTTTTCACCGTAGGCCTGAATTCGCTCAAAATGTCCACTTCCAGATACTACAGAAAGAGTGTTTCAAACCTGGGCTATGAAAGGGAATGTTCAGCTCTGTGACTTGAATGCAGATATCACAAAGCAGTTTCTGACAGTGCTTCTGTGTAGATTTTAGATGAAGATATTCCCGTTTCCAACGAAATCGTTAGAGCTATCCAAATATCCACTTACAGATTCTACAAAAAGAGAGTTTCCAAACTGCTCTATTTAAAGAAAGGTTGAACTCTGCTAGTTGAGGATGCACACCACAAGGAAGTTTCTGAGAATGCTTTTGTCTAGATTTTATATGAAGATATTCCCGTTTCCAACGAAATCTTTAGAGGTATCCAAATATCCACTTACAGATTCTACAAAAAGAGAGTATCCAAACTGCTGTATCAAAAGAATGGTTGAACTCTGTTAGTTGAGGACACTCATCACAGGCTTCTGAGAATGGTTCTGTCTAGATTTTATATGAAGATATTCCCGTTTCCAACGAAATCTTCACAGTTATCCAAATATCCACATGCAGATTCTACCAAAAGGGGGTTTTCAAACTTCTGTATCAAAAGAAAGGTTGAACTCTGTTAGTTGAGGACACACATCACAAAGAAGTTTCGGAGAATGCTTCTGTCTAGATTTTATATGAAGATATTCCCGTTTCCAATGAAATTGTTAGAGGTATCCAAATATCCACTTACAGATTATACAAAAAGACTGTTTCCAAACTGCTCTATCAAAAGAAAGGTGGAACTCGGTTAATTGAAGACACACATAAAAAGATGTTTCTGAGAATGCTTCTGTCTAGATTTTATTTGAAGATATTCCCATTTCCAACGAAATCTTCACAGTTATCGAAATATCCACTTGCAGATTCTACAAAAAGAGTGTTTCCAAACTACAGTGTCAAAAGAAAGTTTGAACTCTGTTAGTGGAGGACACACATCACATTGAAGTTTCTGAGAATGCTTCTGTTTAGATTTTATATGAAGATATTCCCGTTTCCAACGAAATCTTCACTGTTATCCAAATATCCACTTGCAGATTCTTCTAAAAGAGGGTTTCCAAACTGCTGTATGAAAAGAAAGGTTGAACTCCTTTAGTTGAGGAAACTCATGTCAAAGAAGTTTCTGAGAATGCTTCCGTCTAGATTTTATATGAAGATATTCCCGTTTCCAACGAAATTTTCACAGTTATCCAAATATCCACTTGCAGATTCTACCAAAGGAGTGTTTCCAAACTGCTGTATCAAAAGAATGGTTTAGCTCCGTTAGTTGAGGACACTCATCACAAACAAGCTTTTGAGAATGCTTCTGTCTAGATTTTATATGAAGATATTCCCGTTTCCAACGAACTCTTCACAGTTATCCAAATATCCACTTGCCGATTCTACAAAAAGAGTGTTTCCAAACTGCTGTATCAAAAGAAAGGTTGAACTCTGTAAGTAGAGAAAACACATCACAAAGAAGTTTCTGAGAATGCTTCTGTCTAGATTTTATATGAAGATATTCCCGTATCCAACGAAATCTTCAAAGTTATCCAAATATCCACTTGCAGATTCTACAAAAAGAGTGTTTCCCAACTACTGTATCAACAGAAAGGTTCAACTCTGGTAACTGAGTACACACATCCCGATTAAGTTTCTGAGAATCTTTCTGTCTCTTTTTTATGGGAAGATATTTCTGTTTTCACCGTAGGCCTGAATTCGCTCAAAATGTCCACTTCCAGATACTACAGAAAGAGTGTTTCAAACCTGGGCTATGAAAGGGAATGTTCAGCTCTGTGACTTGAATGCAGATATCACAAAGCAGTTTCTGACAGTGCTTCTGTGTAGATTTTAGATGAAGATATTCCCGTTTCCAACGAAATCGTTAGAGCTATCCAAATATCCACTTACAGATTCTACAAAAAGAGAGTTTCCAAACTGCTCTATTTAAAGAAAGGTTGAACTCTGTTAGTTGAGGACGCACACCACAAAGAAGTTTCTGAGAATGCTTTTGTCTAGATTTTATATGAAGATATTCCCGTTTCCAACGAAATCTTTAGAGGTATCCAAATATCCACTTACAGATTCTACAAAAAGAGAGTATCCAAACTGCTGTATCAAAAGAAAGGTTGAACTGTGTTAGTTGAGGACACACATCACAAAGAAATTTCGGAGAATGCATCTGTCTAGATTTTATATGAAGATATTCCCGTTTCCAATGAAATTGTTAGAGGTATCCAAATATCCACTTACAGATTCTACAAAAAGAGTGTTTCCAAACTGCTCTAGCAAAAGAAAGGTGGAACTCGGTTAGTTGAAGACACACATCAAAAAGATGTTTCTGAGAATGCTTCTGTCTAGATTTTATATGAAGATATTCCCATTTCCAACGAAATCTTCACAGTTATCGAAATATCCACTGGCAGATTCTACAAAAAGAGTGTTTCCAAACTACAGTGTCGAAAGAAAGTTTGAACTCTGTTAGTGGAGGACACACATCACAATGAAGTTTCTGAGAATGCTTCTGTTTAGATTTTATATGAAGATATTCCCGTTTCCAACGAACTCTTCACAGTAATCCAAATATCCACTTGCCGATTCTACAAAAAGAGTGTTTCCAAACTGCTGTATCAAAAGAAAGGTTGAACTCTGTAAGTAGAGAAAACACATCACAAAGAAGTTTCTGAGAATGCTTCTGTCTAGATTTTATATGAAGATATTCCCGTTTCCAACGAAATCTTCAAAGTTATCCAAATATCCACTTGCAGATTCTACAAAAAGTGTGTTTCCAAACTACTGTATCAACAGAAAGGTTCAACTCTGGTAACTGAGTACACACATCGCGATTAAGTTTCTGAGAATCTTTCTGTCTCTTTTTTATGGGAAGATATTTCTGTTTTCACCGTAGGCATGAATTCGCTCAAAATGTCCATTTCCAGATACTACAGAAAGAGTATTTCAAACCTGGGCTATGAAAGGGAATGTTCAGCTCTGTGACTTGAATGCAGATATCACAAAGCAGTTTCTGACAGTGCTTCTGTGTAGATTTTAGATGAAGATATTCCCGTTTCCAACGAAATCGTTAGAGCTATCCAAATATCCACTTACAGATTCTACAAAAAGAGAGTTTCCAAACTGCTCTATTTAAAGAAAGGTTGAACTCTGTTAGTTGAGGACGCACACCACAAGGAAGTTTCTGAGAATGCTTTTGTCTAGATTTTATACGAAGATATTCCCGTTTCCAACGAAATCTTTAGAGGTATCCAAATATCCACTTACAGATTCTACAAAAAGAGAGTATCCAAACTGCTGTATCAAAAGAATGGTTGAACTCTGTTAGTTGAGGACACTCATCACAAAGATGCTTCTGAGAATGCTTCTGTCTAGATTTTATATGAAGATATTCCCGTTTCCAACGAAATCTTCACAGTTATCGAAATATTCACTTGCAGATTCTACAAAAAGAGTGTTTCCAAACTACAGTGTCAAAAGAAAGTTTGAACTCTGTTAGTGGAGGACACACATCACAATGAAGTTTCTAAGAATGCTTCTGTTTAGATTTTATATGAAGATATTCCCGTTTCCAATGAAATCTTCACTGTTATCCAAATATCCACTTGCAGATTCTTCTAAAAGAGGGTTTCCAAACTGCTGCATGAAAAGAAAGGTTGAACTCCTTTAGTTGTGGAAACTCATGTCAAAGAAGTTTCTGAGAATGCTTCCGTCTAGATTTTATATGAAGATATTCCCGTTTCCAACGAAATTCTCACAGTTATCCAAATATCCACTTGCAGATTCTACCAAAAGGGTGTTTCCAAACTGCTGTATCAAAAGAATGGTTGAGCTCCGTTAGTTGAAGACACTCATCACAAACAAGCTTTTGAGAATGCTTCTGTCTAGATTTTATATGAAGATATTCCCGTTTCCAATGAACTCTTCACAGTTACCCAAATATCCACTTGCCGATTCTACAAAAAGAGTGTTTCCAAACTGCTGTATCAAAAGAAAAGTTGAACTCTGTATGTAGAGAAAACACATCACAAAGAAGTTTCTGAGAATGCTTCTGTCTAGATTTTATATGAAGATATTCCCGTATCCAACGAAATCTTCAAAGTTATCCAAATATCCACTTGCAGATTCTACAAAAAGAGTGTTTCCAAACTACTGTATCAACAGAAAGGTTCAACTCTGGTAACTGAGTACACACATCCCGATTAAGTTTCTGAGAATCTTTCTGTCTCCTTTTTATGGGAAGATATTTCTGTTTTCACCGTAGGCCTGAATTCGCTCAAAATGTCCACTTGCAGATACTACAGAAAGAGTGTTTCAAACCTGGGCTATGAAAGGGAATGTTCAGCTCTGTGACTTGAATGCAGATATCACAAAGCAGTTTCTGACAGTGCTTCTGTGTAGATTTTAGATGAAGATATTCCCGTTTCCAACGAAATCGTTAGAGCTATCCAAATATCCACTTACAGATTCTACAAAAAGAGAGTTTCCAAACTGCTCTATTTAAAGAAAGGTTGAACTCTGCTAGTTGAGGACGCACACCACAAAGAAGTTTCTGAGAATGCTTTTGTCTAGATTTTATATGAAGATATTCCCGTTTCCAACGAAATCTTTAGAGGTATCCAAATATCCACTTACAGATTCTACAAAAAGAGAGTATCCAAACTGCTGTATCAAAAGAATGGTTGAACTCTGTTAGTTGAGGACACTCATCACAAAGAAGCTTCTGAGAATGCTTCTCTCTAGATTTTATATGAAGATATTCCCGTTTCCAACGAAATCTTCACTGTTATCCAAATATCCACTTGCAGATTCTTCTAAAAGAGGGTTTCCAAACTGCTGTATGAAAAGAAAGGTTGAACTCCTTTAGTTGAGGAAACTCATGTCAAAGAAGTTTCTGAGAATGCTTCCGTCTAGATTTTATATGAAGATATTCCCGTTTCCAACGAAATTTTCACAGTTATCCAAATATCCACTTGCAGATTCTACCAAAAGAGTGTTTCCAAACTGCTGTATCAAAAGAATGGTTTAGCTCCGTTAGTTGAGGACACTCATCACAAACAAGCTTTTGAGAATGCTTCTGTCTAGATTTTATATGAAGATATTCCCGTTTCCAACGAACTCTTCACAGTTATCCAAATATCCACTTGCCGATTCTACAAAAAGAGTGTTTCCAAACTGCTGTATCAAAAGAAAGGTTGAACTCTGTAAGTAGAGAAAACACATCACAAAGAAGTTTCTGAGAATGCTTCTGTCTAGATTTTATATGAAGATATTCCCGTATCCAACGAAATCTTCAAAGTTATCCAAATATCCACTTGCAGATTCTACAAAAAGAGTGTTTCCCAACTACTGTATCAACAGAAAGGTTCAACTCTGGTAACTGAGTACACACATCCCGATTAAGTTTCTGAGAATCTTTCTGTCTCTTTTTTATGGGAAGATATTTCTGTTTTCACCGTAGGCCTGAATTCGCTCAAAATGTCCACTTCCAGATACTACAGAAAGAGTGTTTCAAACCTGGGCTATGAAAGGGAATGTTCAGCTCTGTGACTTGAATGCAGATATCACAAAGCAGTTTCTGACAGTGCTTCTGTGTAGATTTTAGATGAAGATATTCCCGTTTCCAACGAAATCGTTAGAGCTATCCAAATATCCACTTACAGATTCTACAAAAAGAGAGTTTCCAAACTGCTCTATTTAAAGAAAGGTTGAACTCTGTTAGTTGAGGACGCACACCACAAAGAAGTTTCTGAGAATGCTTTTGTCTAGATTTTATATGAAGATATTCCCGTTTCCAACGAAATCTTTAGAGGTATCCAAATATCCACTTACAGATTCTACAAAAAGAGAGTATCCAAACTGCTGTATCAAAAGAAAGGTTGAACTCTGTTAGTTGAGGACACACATCACAAAGAAGTTTCGGAGAATGCTTCTGTCTAGATTTTATATGAAGATATTCCCGTTTCCAATGAAATTGTTAGAGGTATCCAAATATCCACTTACAGATTCTACAAAAAGAGTGTTTCCAAACTGCTCTATCAAAAGAAAGGTGGAACTCGGTTAGTTGAAGACACACATCAAAAAGATGTTTCTGAGAATGCTTCTGTCTAGATTTTATTTGAAGATATTCCCATTTCCAACGAAATCTTCACAGTTATCGAAATATCCACTTGCAGATTCTACAAAAAGAGTGTTTCCAAACTACAGTGTCAAAAGAAAGTTTGAACTCTGTTAGTGGAGGACACACATCACAATGAAGTTTCTGAGAATGCTTCTGTTTAGATTTTATATGAAGATATTCCCGTTTCCAACGAAATCTTCACTGTTATCCAAATATCCACTTGCAGATTCTTCTAAAAGAGGGTTTCCAAACTGCTGCATGAAAAGAAAGGTTGAACTCCTTTAGTTGAGGAAACTCATGTCAAAGAAGTTTCTGAGAATGCTTCCGTCTAGATTTTATATGAAGATATTCCCGTTTCCAACGAAATTTTCACAGTTACCCAAATATCCACTTGCAGATTCTACCAAAAGAGTGTTTCCAAACTGCTGTATCAAAAGAATGGTTGAGCTCCGTTAGTTGAGGACACTCATCACAAACAAGCTTTTGAGAATGCTTCTGTCTAGATTTTATATGAAGATATTCCCGTTTCCAACGAACTCTTCACAGTTATCCAAATATCCACTTGCCGATTCTACAAAAAGAGTGTTTCCAAACTGCTGTATCAAAAGAAAGGTTGAACTCTGTATGTAGAGAAAACACATCACAAAGAAGTTTCTGAGAATGCTTCTGTCTAGATTTTATATGAAGATATTCCCGTATCCAACGAAATCTTCAAAGTTATCCAAATATCCACTTGCAGATTCTACAAAAAGAGTGTTTCCAAACTAATGTATCAACAGAAAGGTTCAACTCTGGTAACTGAGTACACACATCCAGATTAAGTTTCTGAGAATCTTTCTGTCTCCTTTTTATGGGAAGATATTTCTGTTTTCACCGTAGGCCTGAATTCGCTCAAAATGTCCACTTCCAGATACTACAGAAAGAGTGTTTCAAACCTGGGCTATGAAAGGGAATGTTCAGCTCTGTGACTTGAATGCAGATATCACAAAGCAGTTTCTGGCAGTGCTTCTGTGTAGATTTTAGATGAAGATATTCCCGTTTCCAACGAAATCGTTAGAGCTATCCAAATATCCACTTACAGATTCTACAAAAAGAGAGTTTCCAAACTGCTCTATTTAAAGAAAGGTTGAACTCTGTTAGTTGAGGACGCACACCACAAGGAAGTTTCTGAGAATGCTTTTGTCTAGATTTTATATGAAGATATTCCCGTTTCCAACGAAATCTTTAGAGGTATCCAAATATCCACTTACAGATTCTACAAAAAGAGAGTATCCAAACTGCTGTATCAAAAGAATGGTTGAACTCTGTTAGTTGAGGACACTCATCACAAAGAAGCTTCTGAGAATGGTTCTGTCTAGATTTTATATGAAGATATTCCCGTTTCCAACGAAATCTTCACAGTTATCCAAATATCCACTTGCAGATTCTACCAAAAGGGGGTTTTCAAACTTCTGTATCAAAAGAAAGGTTGAACTCTGTTAGTTGAGGACACACATCACAAAGAAGTTTCTGAGAATGCTTCTGTCTAGATTTTATATGAAGATATTCCCGTTTCCAATGAAATTGTTAGAGGTATCCAAATATCCACTTACAGATTCTACAAAAAGAGTGTTTCCAAACTGCTCTATCAAAAGAAAGGTGGAACTCGGTTAGTTGAAGACACACATCCAAAAGATGTTTCTGAGAATGCTTCTGTCTAGATTTTATTTGAAGATATTCCCATTTCCAACGAAATCTTCACAGTTATCCAAATATCCACTTGCAGATTCTACAAAAAGAGTGTTTCCAAACTACAGTGTCAAAAGAAAGTTTCAACTCTGTTAGTGGAGGACACACATCACAATGAAGTTTCTGAGAATGCTTCTGTTTAGATTTTATATGAACATATTCCCGTTTCCAATGAAATCTTCACTGTTATCCAAATATCCACTTGCAGATTCTTCTAAAAGAGGGTTTCCAAACTGCTGCATGAAAAGAAAGGTTGAACTCCTTTAGTTGAGGAAACTCATGTCAAAGAAGTTTCTGAGAATGCTTCTGTCTAGATTTTATATGAAGATATTCCCGTTTCCAACGAAATTTTCACAGTTATCCAAATATCCACTTGCAGATTCTACCAAAAGGGTGTTTCCAAACTGGTGTATCAAAAGAATGGTTGAGCTCCGTTAATTGAGGACACTCATCACAAACAAGCTTTTGAGAATGCTTCTGTCTAGATTTTATATGAAGATATTCCCGTTTCCAATGAACTCTTCACAGTTACCCAAATATCCACTTGCCGATTCTACAAAAAGAGTGTTTCCAAACTGCTGTATCAAAAGAAAGTTTGAACTCTGTAAGTAGAGAAAACACATCACAAAGAAGTTTCTGAGAATGCTTCTGTCTAGATTTTATATGAAGATATTCCCGTTTCCAACGAAATCTTCAAATTTATCAAAATATCCACTTGCAGATTCTACAAAAAGAGTGTTTCCCAACTACTGTATCAACAGAAAGGTTCAACTCTGGTAACTGAGTACACACATCCCGATTAAGTTTCTGAGAATCTTTCTGTCTCTTTTTTATGGGAAGATATTTCTGTTTTCACCGTAGGCCTGAATTCGCTCAAAATGTCCACTTCCAGATACTACAGAACGAGTGTTTCAAACCTGGGCTATGAAAGGGAATGTTCAGCTCTGTGACTTGAATGCAGATATCACAAAGCAGTTTCTGACAGTGCTTCTGTGTAGATTTTAGATGAAGATATTCCCGTTTCCAACGAAATCGTTAGAGCTATCCAAATATCCACTTACAGATTCTACAAAAAGAGAGTTTCCAAACTGCTCTATTTAAAGAAAGGTTGAACTCTGATAGTTGAGGACGCACACCACAAAGAAGTTTCTGAGAATGCTTTTGTCTAGATTTTATATGAAGATATTCCCGTTTCCAACGAAATCTTTAGAGGTATCCAAATATCCACTTACAGATTCTACAAAAAGAGAGTATCCAAACTGCTGTATCAAAAGAAAGGTTGAACTCTGTTAGTTGAGGACACACATCACAAAGAAGTTTCGGAGAATGCTTCTGTCTAGATTTTATATGAAGATATTCCCGTTTCCAATGAAATTGTTAGAGGTATCCAAATATCCACTTACAGATTCTACAAAAAGAGTGTTTCCAAACTGCTCTGTCAAAAGAAAGGTGGAACTCGGTTAATTGAAGACACACATAAAAAGATGTTTCTGAGAATGCTTCTGTCTAGATTTTATTTGAAGATATTCCCATTTCCAACGAAATCTTCACAGTTATCGAAATATCCACTTGCAGATTCTACAAAAAGAGTGTTTCCAAACTACAGTGTCAAAAGAAAGTTTGAACTCTGTTAGTGGAGGACACACATCACAATGAAGTTTCTGAGAATGCTTCTGTTTAGATTTTATATGAAGATATTCCCGTTTCCAACGTAATCTTCACTGTTATCCAAATATCCACTTGCAGATTCTTCTAAAAGAGTGTTTCCAAACTGCTGTATGAAAAGAAAGGTTGAACTCCTTTAGTTGAGGAAACTCATGTCAAAGAAGTTTCTGAGAATGCTTCCGTCTTGATTTTATAAGAAGATATTCCCGTTTCCAACGAAATTTTCACAGTTATCCAAATATCCACTTGCAGATTCTACCAAAAGAGTGTTTCCAAACTGCTGTATCAAAAGAATGGTTGAGCTCCGTTAGTTGAGGACACTCATCACAAACAAGCTTTTGAGAATGCTTCTGTCTAGATTTTATATGAAGATATTCCCGTTTCCAACGAACTCTTCACAGTTATCCAAATATCCACTTGCCGATTCTACAAAAAGAGTGTTTCCAAACTGCTGTATCAAAAGAAAGGTTGAACTCTGTAAGTAGAGAAAACACATCACAAAGAAGTTTCTGAGAATGCTTCTGTCTAGATTTTATATGAAGATATTCCCGTTTCCAACGAAATCTTCAAAGTTATCCAAATATCCACTTGCAGATTCTACAAAAAGAGTGTTTCCAAACTACTGTATCAACAGAAAGGTTCAACTCTGGTAACTGAGTACACACATCCCGATTAAGTTTCTGAGAATCTTTCTGTCTCTTTTTTATGGGAAGATATTTCTGTTTTCACCGTAGGCCTGAATTCGCTCAAAATGTCCACTTCCAGATACTACAGAAAGAGTGTTTCAAACCTCGGCTATGAAAGGGAATGTTCAGCTCTGTGACTTGAATGCAGATATCACAAAGCAGTTTCTGACAGTGCTTCTGTGTAGATTTTAGATGAAGATATTCCCGTTTCCAACGAAATCGTTAGAGCTATCCAAATATCCACTTACAGATTCTACAAAAAGAGAGTTTCCAAACTGCTCTATTTAAAGAAAGGTTGAACTCTGCTAGTTGAGGATGCACACCACAAGGAAGTTTCTGAGAATGCTTTTGTCTAGATTTTATATGAAGATATTCCCGTTTCCAACGAAATCTTTAGAGGTATCCAAATATCCACTTAGAGATTCTACAAAAAGAGAGTATCCAAACTGCTGTATCAAAAGAATGGTTGAACTCTGTTAGTTGAGGGCACTCATCACAAAGAAGCTTCTGAGAATGCTTCTGTCTAGATTTTATAAGAATATATTCCCGTTTCCAACGAAATCTTCACAGTTATCCAAATATCCACTTGCAGATTCTACCAAAAGGGGGTTTTCAAACTTCTGTATCAAAAGAAAGGTTGAACTCTGTTAGTTGAGGACACACATCACAAAGAAGTTTCGAAGAATGCTTCTGTCTAGATTTTATATGAAGTTATTCCCGTTTCCAATGAAATTGTTAGAGGTATCCAAATATCCACTTACAGATTCTACAAAAAGAGTGTTTCCAAACTGCTCTATCAAAAGAAAGGTGGAACTCGGTTAGTTGAAGACACACATCAAAAAGATGTTTCTGAGAATGCTTCTGTCTAGATTTTATTTGAAGATATTCCCATTTCCAACGAAATCTTCACAGTTATCGAAATATCCACTTGCAGATTCTACAAAAAGAGTGTTTCCAAACTACAGTGTCAAAAGAAAGTTTGAACTCTGTTAGTGGAGGACACACATCACAATGAAGTTTCTGAGAATGCTTCTGTTTAGATTTTATATGAAGATATTCCCGTTTCCAACGAAATCTTCACTGTTATCCAAATATCCACTTGCAGATTCTTCTAAAAGAGGGTTTCCAAACTGCTGTATGAAAAGAAAGGTTGAACTCCTTTAGTTGGGGAAACTCATGTCAAAGAAGTTTCTGAGAATGCTTCCGTCTAGATTTTATATGAAGATATTCCCGTTTCCAACGAAATTTTCACAGTTATCCAAATATCCACTTGCAGATTCTACCAAAAGAGTGTTTCCAAACTGCTGTATCAAAAGAATGGTTGAGCTCCGTTAGTTGAGGACACTCATCACAAACAAGCTTTTGAGAATGCTTCTGTCTAGATTTTATATGAAGATATTCCCGTTTCCAACGAACTCTTCACAGTTATCCAAATATCCACTTGCCGATTCTACAAAAGGAGTGTTTCCAAACTGCTGTATCAAAAGAAAGGTTGAACTCTGTAAGTAGAGAAAACACATCACAAAGAAGTTTCTGAGAATGCTTCTGTCTAGATTTTATATGAAGATATTCCCGTTTCCAACGAAATCTTCAAAGTTAACCAAATATCCAATTGCAGATTCTACAAAAAGCGTTTTTCCAAACTACCGTATCAACAGAAAGCTTCAACTCTGGTAACTGAGTACACACATCCAGATTAAGTTTCTGAGAATCTTTCTGTCTCTTTTTTATGGGAAGATATTTCTGTTTTCACCGTAGGCCTGAATTCGCTCAAAATGTCCACTTCCAGATACTACAGAAAGAGTGTTTCAAACCTCGGCTATGAAAGGGAATGTTCAGCTCTGTGACTTGAATGCAGATATCACAAAGCAGTTTCTGACAGTGCTTCTGTGTAGATTTTAGATGAAGATATTCCCGTTTCCAACGAAATCGTTAGAGCTATCCAAATATCCACTTACAGATTCTACAAAAAGAGAGTTTCCAAACTGCTCTATTTAAAGAAAGGTTGAACTCTGCTAGTTGAGGATGCACACCACAAGGAAGTTTCTGAGAATGCTTTTGTCTAGATTTTATATGAAGATATTCCCGTTTCCAACGAAATCTTTAGAGGTATCCAAATATCCACTTACAGATTCTACAAAAAGAGAGTATCCAAACTGCTGTATCAAAAGAATGGTTGAACTCTGTTAGTTGAGGACACTCATCACAAAGAAGCTTCTGAGAATGCTTCTGTCTAGATTTTATAAGAAGATATTCCCGTTTCCAACGAAATCTTCACAGTTATCCAAATATCCACTTGCAGATTCTACCAAAAGGGGGTTTTCAAACTTCTGTATCAAAAGAAAGGTTGAACTCTGTTAGTTGAGGACACACATCACAAAGAAGTTTCGAAGAATGCTTCTGTCTAGATTTTATATGAAGTTATTCCCGTTTCCAATGAAATTGTTAGAGGTATCCAAATATCCACTTACAGATTCTACAAAAAGAGTGTTTCCAAACTGCTCTATCAAAAGAAAGGTGGAACTCGGTTAGTTGAAGACACACATCAAAAAGATGTTTCTGAGAATGCTTCTGTCTAGATTTTATTTGAAGATATTCCCATTTCCAACGAAATCTTCACAGTTATCGAAATATCCACTTGCAGATTCTACAAAAAGAGTGTTTCCAAACTACAGTGTTAAAAGAAAGTTTGAACTCTGTTAGTGGAGGACACACATCACAATGAAGTTTCTGAGAATGCTTCTGTTTAGATTTTATATGAAGATATTCCCGTTTCCAACGAAATCTTCACTGTTATCCAAATATCCACTTGCAGATTCTTCTAAAAGAGGGTTTCCAAACTGCTGTGTGAAAAGAAAGGTTGAACTCCTTTTGTTGAGGAAACTCATGTCAAAGAAGTTTCTGAGAATGCTTCCGTCTAGATTTTATATGAAGATATTCCCGTTTCCAACGAAATTTTCACAGTTATCCAAATATCCACTTGCAGATTCTACCAAAAGAGTGTTTCTAAACTGCTGTATCAAAAGAATGGTTGAGCTCCGTTAGTTGAGGACACTCATCACAAACAAGCTTTTGAGAATAGTTCTGTCTAGATTTTATATGAAGATATTCCCGTTTCCAACGAACTCTTCACAGTTATCCAAATATCCACTTGCCGATTCTACAAAAAGAGTGTTTCCAAACTGCTGTATCAAAAGAAAGGTTGAACTCTGTAAGCAGAGAAAACACATCACAAAGAAGTTTCTGAGAATGCTTCTGTCTAGATTTTATATGAAGATATTCCCGTTTCCAAAGAAATCTTCAAAGTTATCCAAATATCCACTTGCAGATTCTACAAAAAGAGTGTTTCCAAACTACTGTATCAACAGAAAGGTTCAACTCTGGTAACTGAGTACACACATCCCGATTAAGTTTCTGAGAATCTTTCTGTCTCTTTTTTATGGGAAGATATTTCTGTTTTCACCGTAGGCCTGAATTCGCTCAAAATGTCCACTTCCAGATACTACAGAAAGAGTGTTTCAAACCTGGGCTATGAAAGGGAATGTTCAGCTCTGTGACTTGAATGCAGATATCACAAAGCAGTTTCTGACAGTGCTTCTGTGTAGATTTTAGATGAAGATATTCCCGTTTCCAACGAAATCCTTAGAGCTATCCAAATATCCACTTACAGATTCTACAAAAAGAGAGTTTCCAAACTGCTCTATTTAAAGAAAGGTTGAACTCTATTAGTTGAGGACGCACACCACAAAGAAGTTTCTGAGAATGCTTTTGTCTAGATTTTATATGAAGATATTCCCGTTTCCAACGAAATCTTTAGAGGTATCCAAATATCCACTTACAGATTCTACAAAAAGAGAGTATCCAAACTGCTGTATCAAAAGAATGGTTGAACTCTGTTAGTTGAGGACACTCATCACAAAGAAGCTTCTGAGAATGCTTCTGTCTAGATTTTATATGAAGATATTCCCGTTTCCAACGAAATCTTCACAGTTATCCAAATATCCACTTGCAGATTCTACCAAAAGGGGGTTTTCAAACTTCTGTATCAAAAGAAAGGTTGAACTCTGTTAGTTGAGGACACACATCACAAAGAAGTTTCGAAGAATGCTTCTGTCTAGATTTTATATGAAGTTATTCCCGTTTCCAATGAAATTGTTAGAGGTATCCAAATATCCACTTACAGATTCTACAAAAAGAGTGTTTCCAAACTGCTCTATCAAAAGAAAGGTGGAACTCGGTTAGTTGAAGACACACATCAAAAAGATGTTTCTGAGAATGCTTCTGTCTAGATTTTATTTGAAGATATTCCCATTTCCAAAGAAATCTTCACAGTTATCCAAATATCCACTTGCAGATTCTACAAAAAGAGTGTTTCCAAACTACAGTGTCAAAAGAAAGTTTGAACTCTGTTAGTGGAGGACACACATCACAATGAAGTTTCTGAGAATGCTTCTGTTTAGATTTTATGTGAAGATATTCCCGTTTCCAACAAAATCTTCACTGTTATCCAAATATCCACTTGCAGATTCTTCTAAAAGAGGGTTTCCAAACTGCTGTATGAAAAGAAAGGTTGAACTCCTTTAGTTGAGGAAACTCATGTCAAAGAAGTTTCTGAGAATGCTTCCGTCTAGATATTATATGAAGATATTCCCGTTTCCAACGAAATTTTCAAAGTTACCCAAATATCCTCTTGCAGCTTCTACCAAAAGAGTGTTTCCAAACTGCTGTATCAAAAGAATGGCTGAGCTCCGTTAGTTGAGGACACTCATCACAAACAAGCTTTTGAGAATGCTTCTGTCTAGATTTTATATGAAGATATTCCCGTTTCCAACGAACTCTTCACAGTTACCCAAATATCCACTTGCCGATTCTACAAAAAGAGTGTTTCCAAACTGCTGTATCAAAAGAAAGGTTGAACTCTGTAAGTAGAGAAAACACATCACAAAGAAGTTTCTGAGAATGCTTCTGTCTAGATTTTATATGAAGATATTCCCGTTTCCAACGAAATCTTCAAAGTTATCCAAATATCCACTTGCAGATTCTACAAAAAGAGTGTTTCCAAACTACTGTATCAACAGAAAGGTTCAACTCTGTTAACTGAGTACACACATCCCGATTAAGTTTCTGAGAATCTTTCTGTCTCTTTTTATGGGAAGATATTTCTGTTTTCACCGTAGGCCTGAATTCGCTCAAAATGTCCACTTCCAGATACTACAGAAAGAGTGTTTCAAACCTGGGCTATGAAAGGGAATGTTCAGCTCTGTGACTTGAATGCAGATATCACAAAGCAGTTTCTGACAGTGCTTCTGTGTAGATTTTAGATGAAGATATTCCCGTTTCCAACGAAATCGTTAGAGCTATCCAAATATCCACTTACAGATTCTACAAAAAGAGAGTTTCCAAACTGCTCTATTTAAAGAAAGGTTGAACTCTATTAGTTGAGGACGCACACCACAAAGAAGTTTCTGAGAATGCTTTTGTCTAGATTTTATATGAAGATATTCCCGTTTCCAACGAAATCTTTAGAGGTATCCAAATATCCACTTACAGATTCTACAAAAAGAGAGTATCCAAACTGCTGTAGCAAAAGAATGGTTGAACTCTGTTAGTTGAGGACACTCATCACAAGCTTCTGAGAATGGTTCTGTCTAGATTTTATATGAAGATATTCCCGTTTCCAACGAAATCTTCACAGTTATCCAAATATCCACATGCAGATTCTACCAAAAGGGGGTTTTCAAACTTCTGTATCAAAAGAAAGGTTGAACTCTGTTAGTTGAGGACACACATCACAAAGAAGTTTCGAAGAATGCTTCTGTCTAGATTTTATATGAAGATATTCCCGTTTCCAATGAAATTGTTAGAGGTATCCAAATATCCACTTACAGATTCTACAAAAAGAGTGTTTCCAAACTGCTCTATCAAAAGAAAGGTGGAACTCGGTTAGTTGAAGACACACATCAAAAAGATGTTTCTGAGAATGCTTCTGTCTAGATTTTATTTGAAGATATTCCCATTTCCAAAGAAATCTTCACAGTTATCCAAATATCCACTTGCAGATTCTACAAAAAGAGTGTTTCCAAACTACAGTGTCAAAAGAAAGTTTGAACTCTGTTAGTGAAGGACACACATCACAATGAAGTTTCTGAGAATGCTTCTGTTTAGATTTTATATGAAGATATTCCCGTTTCCATCGAAATCTTCACTGTTATCCAAATATCCACTTGCAGATTCTTCTAAAAGAGGGTTTCCAAACTGCTGTATGAAAAGAAAGGTTGAACTCCTTTTGTTGAGGAAACTCATGTCAAAGAAGTTTCTGAGAATGCTTCCGTCTAGATTTTATATGAAGATATTCCCGTTTCCAACGAAATTTTCACAGTTATCCAAATATCCACTTGCAGATTCTACCAAAAGAGTGTTTCCAAACTGCTGTATCAAAAGAATGGTTGAGCTCCGTTAGTTGAGGACACTCATCACAAACAAGCTTTTGAGAATGCTTCTGTCTAGATTTTATATGAAGATATTCCCGTTTCCAACGAACTCTTCACAGTTATCCAAATATCCACTTGCCGATTCTACAAAAAGTGTGTTTCCAAACTGCTGTATCAAAAGAAAGTTTGAACTCTGTAAGTAGAGAAAACACATCACAAAGAAGTTTCTGAGAATGCTTCTGTCTAGATTTTATATGAAGATATTCCCGTTTCCAACGAAATCTTCAAAGTTATCCAAATATCCACTTGCAGATTCTACAAAAAGAGTGTTTCCAAACTACTGTATCAACAGAAAGGTTCAACTCTGGTAACTGAGTACACACATCCCGATTAAGTTTCTGAGAATCTTTCTGTCTCTTTTTTATGGGAAGATATTTCTGTTTTCACCGTAGGCCTGAATTCGCTCAAAATGTCCACTTCCAGATACTACAGAAAGAGTGTTTCAAACCTGGGCTATGAAAGGGAATGTTCAGCTCTGTGACTTGAATGCAGATATCACAAAGCAGTTTCTGACAGTGCTTCTGTGTAGATTTTAGATGAAGATATTCCCGTTTCCAACGAAATCCTTAGAGCTATCCAAATATCTACTTACAGATTCTACAAAAAGAGAGTTTCCAAACTGCTCTATTTAAAGAAAGGTTGAACTCTATTAGTTGAGGACGCACACCACAAAGAAGTTTCTGAGAATGCTTTTGTCTAGATTTTATATGAAGATAATCCCGTTTCCAACGAAATCTTTAGAGGTATCCAAATATCCACTTACAGATTCTACAAAAAGAGAGTATCCAAACTGCTGTATCAAAAGAATGGTTGAACTCTGTTAGTTGAGGACACTCATCACAAAGAAGCTTCTGAGAATGCTTCTGTCTAGATTTTATATGAAGATATTCCCGTTTCCAACGAAATCTTCACAGTTATCCAAATATCCACTTGCAGATTCTACCAAAAGGGGGTTTTCAAACTTCTGTATCAAAAGAAAGGTTGAACTCTGTTAGTTGAGGACACACATCACAAAGAAGTTTCGAAGAATGCTTCTGTCTAGATTTTATATGAAGTTATTCCCGTTTCCAATGAAATTGTTAGAGGTATCCAAATATCCACTTACAGATTCTACAAAAAGAGTGTTTCCAAACTGCTCTATCAAAAGAAAGGTGGAACTCGGTTAGTTGAAGACACACATCAAAAAGATGTTTCTGAGAATGCTTCTGTCTAGATTTTATTTGAAGATATTCCCATTTCCAACGAAATCTTCACAGTTATCCAAATATCCACTTGCAGATTCTACAAAAAGAGTGTTTCCAAACTACAGTGTCAAAAGAAAGTTTGAACTCTGTTAGTGGAGGACACACATCACAATGAAGTTTCTGAGAATGCTTCTGTTTAGATTTTATGTGAAGATATTCCCGTTTCCAAGAAAATCTTCACTGTTATCCAAATATCCACTTGCAGATTCTTCTAAAAGAGGGTTTCCAAACTGCTGTATGAAAAGAAAGGTTGAACTCCTTTAGTTGAGGAAACTCATGTCAAAGAAGTTTCTGAGAATGCTTCCGTCTAGATTTTATATGAAGATATTCCCGTTTCCAACGAAATTTTCAAAGTTACCCAAATATCCTCTTGCAGCTTCTACCAAAAGAGTGTTTCCAAACTGCTGTATCAAAAGAATGGCTGAGCTCCGTTAGTTGAGGACACCCATCACAAACAAGCTTTTGAGAATGCTTCTGTCTAGATTTTATATGAAGATATTCCCGTTTCCAACGAACTCTTCACAGTTACCCAAATATCCACTTGCCGATTCTACAAAAAGAGTGTTTCCAAACTGCTGTATCAAAAGAAAGGTTGAACTCTGTAAGTAGAGAAAACACATCACAAAGAAGTTTCTGAGAATGCTTCTGTCTAGATTTTATATGAAGATATTCCCGTTTCCAACAAAATCTTCAAGGTTATCCAAATATCCACTTGCAGATTCTACAAAAAGTGTGTTTCCAAACTACTGTATCAACAGAAAGGTTCAACTCTGGTAACTGAGTACACACATCCCGATTAAGTTTCTGAGAATCTTTCTGTCTCTTTTTTATGGGAAGATATTTCTGTTTTCAACGTAGGCCTGAATTCGCTCAAAATGTCCACTTCCAGATACTACAGAAAGAGTGTTTCAAACCTGGGCTATGAAAGGGAATGTTCAGCTCTGTGACTTGAATGCAGATATCACAAAGCAGTTTCTGACAGTGCTTCTGTGTAGATTTTAGATGAAGATATTCCCGTTTCCAACGAAATCGTTAGAGCTATCCAAATATCCACTTACAGATTCTACAAAAAGAGAGTTTCCAAACTGCTCTATTTAAAGAAAGGTTGAACTCTATTAGTTGAGGACGCACACCACAAAGAAGTTTCTGAGAATGCTTTTGTCTAGATTTTATATGAAGATATTCCCGTTTCCAACGAAATCTTTAGAGGTATCCAAATATCCACTTACAGATTCTACAAAAAGAGAGTATCCAAACTGCTGTATCAAAAGAATGGTTGAACTCTGTTAGTTGAGGACACTCATCACAAGCTTCTGAGAATGGTTCTGCCTAGATTTTATATGAAGATATTCCCGTTTCCAACGAAATCTTCACAGTTATCCAAATATCCACATGCAGATTCTACCAAAAGGGGGTTTTCAAACTTCTGTATCAAAAGAAAGGTTGAACTCTGTTAGTTGAGGACACACATCACAAAGAAGTTTCGAAGAATGCTTCTGTCTAGATTTTATATGAAGATATTCCCGTTTCCAATGAAATTGTTAGAGGTATCCAAATATCCACTTACAGATTCTACAAAAAGAGTGTTTCCAAACTGCTCTATCAAAAGAAAGGTGGAACTCGGTTAGTTGAAGACACACATCAAAAAGATGTTTCTGAGAATGCTTCTGTCTAGATTTTATTTGAAGATATTCCCATTTCCAAAGAAATCTTCACAGTTATCCAAATATCCACTTGCAGATTCTACAAAAAGAGTGTTTCCAAACTACAGTGTCAAAAGAAAGTTTGAACTCTGTTAGTGGAGGACACACATCACAATGAAGTTTCTGAGAATGCTTCTGTTTAGATTTTATATGAAGATATTCCCGTTTCCAACGAAATCTTCACTGTTATCCAAATATCCACTTGCAGATTCTTCTAAAAGAGGGTTTCCAAACTGCTGTGTGAAAAGAAAGGTTGAACTCCTTTTGTTGAGGAAACTCATGTCAAAGAAGTTTCTGAGAATGCTTCCGTCTAGATTTTATATGAAGATATTCCCGTTTCCAACGAAATTTTCACAGTTATCCAAATATCCACTTGCAGATTCTACCAAAAGAGTGTTTCTAAACTGCTGTATCAAAAGAATGGTTGAGCTCCGTTAGTTGAGGACACTCATCACAAACAAGCTTTTGAGAATAGTTCTGTCTAGATTTTATATGAAGATATTCCCGTTTCCAACGAACTCTTCACAGTTATCCAAATATCCACTTGCCGATTCTACAAAAAGAGTGTTTCCAAACTGCTGTATCAAAAGAAAGGTTGAACTCTGTAAGCAGAGAAAACACATCACAAAGAAGTTTCTGAGAATGCTTCTGTCTAGATTTTATATGAAGATATTCCCGTTTCCAAAGAAATCTTCAAAGTTATCCAAATATCCACTTGCAGATTCTACAAAAAGAGTGTTTCCAAACTACTGTATCAACAGAAAGGTTCAACTCTGGTAACTGAGTACACACATCCCGATTAAGTTTCTGAGAATCTTTCTGTCTCTTTTTTATGGGAAGATATTTCTGTTTTCACCGTAGGCCTGAATTCGCTCAAAATGTCCACTTCCAGATACTACAGAAAGAGTGTTTCAAACCTGGGCTATGAAAGGGAATGTTCAGCTCTGTGACTTGAATGCAGATATCACAAAGCAGTTTCTGACAGTGCTTCTGTGTAGATTTTAGATGAAGATATTCCCGTTTCCAACGAAATCCTTAGAGCTATCCAAATATCCACTTACAGATTCTACAAAAAGAGAGTTTCCAAACTGCTCTATTTAAAGAAAGGTTGAACTCTATTAGTTGAGGACGCACACCACAAAGAAGTTTCTGAGAATGCTTTTGTCTAGATTTTATATGAAGATATTCCCGTTTCCAACGAAATCTTTAGAGGTATCCAAATATCCACTTACAGATTCTACAAAAAGAGAGTATCCAAACTGCTGTATCAAAAGAATGGTTGAACTCTGTTAGTTGAGGACACTCATCACAAAGAAGCTTCTGAGAATGCTTCTGTCTAGATTTTATATGAAGATATTCCCGTTTCCAACGAAATCTTCACAGTTATCCAAATATCCACTTGCAGATTCTACCAAAAGGGGGTTTTCAAACTTCTGTATCAAAAGAAAGGTTGAACTCTGTTAGTTGAGGACACACATCACAAAGAAGTTTCGAAGAATGCTTCTGTCTAGATTTTATATGAAGTTATTCCCGTTTCCAATGAAATTGTTAGAGGTATCCAAATATCCACTTACAGATTCTACAAAAAGAGTGTTTCCAAACTGCTCTATCAAAAGAAAGGTGGAACTCGGTTAGTTGAAGACACACATCAAAAAGATGTTTCTGAGAATGCTTCTGTCTAGATTTTATTTGAAGATATTCCCATTTCCAACGAAATCTTCACAGTTATCCAAATATCCACTTGCAGATTCTACAAAAAGAGTGTTTCCAAACTACAGTGTCAAAAGAAAGTTTGAACTCTGTTAGTGGAGGACACACATCACAATGAAGTTTCTGAGAATGCTTCTGTTTAGATTTTATGTGAAGATATTCCCGTTTCCAACAAAATCTTCACTGTTATCCAAATATCCACTTGCAGATTCTTCTAAAAGAGGGTTTCCAAACTGCTGTATGAAAAGAAAGGTTGAACTCCTTTAGTTGAGGAAACTCATGTCAAAGAAGTTTCTGAGAATGCTTCCGTCTAGATATTATATGAAGATATTCCCGTTTCCAACGAAATTTTCAAAGTTACCCAAATATCCTCTTGCAGCTTCTACCAAAAGAGTGTTTCCAAACTGCTGTATCAAAAGAATGGCTGAGCTCCGTTAGTTGAGGACACTCATCACAAACAAGCTTTTGAGAATGCTTCTGTCTAGATTTTATATGAAGATATTCCCGTTTCCAACGAACTCTTCACAGTTACCCAAATATCCACTTGCCGATTCTACAAAAAGAGTGTTTCCAAACTGCTGTATCAAAAGAAAGGTTGAACTCTGTAAGTAGAGAAAACACATCACAAAGAAGTTTCTGAGAATGCTTCTGTCTAGATTTTATATGAAGATATTCCCGTTTCCAACGAAATCTTCAAAGTTATCCAAATATCCACTTGCAGATTCTACAAAAAGTGTGTTTCCAAACTACTGTATCAACAGAAAGGTTCAACTCTGGTAACTGAGTACACACATCCCGATTAAGTTTCTGAGAATCTTTCTGTCTCTTTTTTATGGGAAGATATTTCTGTTTTCACCGTAGGCCTGAATTCGCTCAAAATGTCCACTTCCAGATACTACAGAAAGAGTGTTTCAAACCTGGGCTATGAAAGGGAATGTTCAGCTCTGTGACTTGAATGCAGATATCACAAAGCAGTTTCTGACAGTGCTTCTGTGTAGATTTTAGATGAAGATATTCCCGTTTCCAACGAAATCGTTAGAGCTATCCAAATATCCACTTACAGATTCTACAAAAAGAGAGTTTCCAAACTGCTCTATTTAAAGAAAGGTTGAACTCTATTAGTTGAGGACGCACACCACAAAGAAGTTTCTGAGAATGCTTTTGTCTAGATTTTATATGAAGATATTCCCGTTTCCAACGAAATCTTTAGAGGTATCCAAATATCCACTTACAGATTCTACAAAAAGAGAGTATCCAAACTGCTGTATCAAAAGAATGGTTGAACTCTGTTAGTTGAGGACACTCATCACAAGCTTCTGAGAATGGTTCTGTCTAGATTTTATATGAAGATATTCCCGTTTCCAACGAAATCTTCACAGTTATCCAAATATCCACATGCAGATTCTACCAAAAGGGGGTTTTCAAACTTCTGTATCAAAAGAAAGGTTGAACTCTGTTAGTTGAGGACACACATCACAAAGAAGTTTCGAAGAATGCTTCTGTCTAGATTTTATATGAAGATATTCCCGTTTCCAATGAAATTGTTAGAGGTATCCAAATATCCACTTACAGATTCTACAAAAAGAGTGTTTCCAAACTGCTCTATCAAAAGAAAGGTGGAACTCGGTTAGTTGAAGACACACATCAAAAAGATGTTTCTGAGAATGCTTCTGTCTAGATTTTATTTGAAGATATTCCCATTTCCAAAGAAATCTTCACAGTTATCCAAATATCCACTTGCAGATTCTACAAAAAGAGTGTTTCCAAACTACAGTGTCAAAAGAAAGTTTGAACTCTGTTAGTGGAGGACACACATCACAATGAAGTTTCTGAGAATGCTTCTGTTTAGATTTTATATGAAGATATTCCCGTTTCCAACGAAATCTTCACTGTTATCCAAATATCCACTTGCAGATTCTTCTAAAAGAGGGTTTCCAAACTGCTGTATGAAAAGAAAGGTTGAACTCCTTTTGTTGAGGAAACTCATGTCAAAGAAGTTTCTGAGAATGCTTCCGTCTAGATTTTATATGAAGATATTCCCGTTTCCAACGAAATTTTCACAGTTATCCAAATATCCACTTGCAGATTCTACCAAAAGAGTGTTTCCAAACTGCTGTATCAAAAGAATGGTTGAGCTCCGTTAGTTGAGGACACTCATCACAAACAAGCTTTTGAGAATGCTTCTGTCTAGATTTTATATGAAGATATTCCCGTTTCCAACGAACTCTTCACAGTTATCCAAATATCCACTTGCCGATTCTACAAAAAGAGTGTTTCCAAACTGCTGTATCAAAAGAAAGGTTGAACTCTGTAAGTAGAGAAAACACATCACAAAGAAGTTTCTGAGAATGCTTCTGTCTAGATTTTATATGAAGATATTCCCGTTTCCAACGAAATCTTCAAAGTTATCCAAATATCCACTTGCAGATTCTACAAAAAGAGTGTTTCCAAACTACTGTATCAACAGAAAGGTTCAACTCTGGTAACTGAGTACACACATCCCGATTAAGTTTCTGAGAATCTTTCTGTCTCTTTTTTATGGGAAGATATTTCTGTTTTCACCGTAGGCCTGAATTCGCTCAAAATGTCCACTTCCAGATACTACAGAAAGAGTGTTTCAAACCTGGGCTATGAAAGGGAATGTTCAGCTCTGTGACTTGAATGCAGATATCACAAAGCAGTTTCTGACAGTGCTTCTGTGTAGATTTTAGATGAAGATATTCCCGTTTCCAACGAAATCGTTAGAGCTATCCAAATATCCACTTACAGATTCTACAAAAAGAGAGTTTCCAAACTGCTCTATTTAAAGAAAGGTTGAACTCTGCTAGTTGAGGATGCACACCACAAGGAAGTTTCTGAGAATGCTTTTGTCTAGATTTTATATGAAGATATTCCCGTTTCCAACGAAATCTTTAGAGGTATCCAAATATCCACTTACAGATTCTACAAAAAGAGAGTATCCAAACTGCTGTATCAAAAGAATGGTTGAACTCTGTTAGTTGAGGACACTCATCACAAAGAAGCTTCTGAGAATGCTTCTGTCTAGATTTTATATGAAGATATTCCCGTTTCCAACGAAATCTTCACAGTTATCCAAATATCCACTTGCAGATTCTACCAAAAGGGGGTTTTCAAACTTCTGTATCAAAAGAAAGGTTGAACTCTGTTAGTTGAGGACACACATCACAAAGAAGTTTCGAAGAATGCTTCTGTCTAGATTTTATATGAAGTTATTCCCGTTTCCAATGAAATTGTTAGAGGTATCCAAATATCCACTTACAGATTCTACAAAAAGAGTGTTTCCAAACTGCTCTATCAAAAGAAAGGTGGAACTCGGTTAGTTGAAGACACACATCAAAAAGATGTTTCTGAGAATGCTTCTGTCTAGATTTTATTTGAAGATATTCCCATTTCCAACGAAATCTTCACAGTTATCCAAATATCCACTTGCAGATTCTACAAGAAGAGTGTTTCCAAACTACAGTGTCAAAAGAAAGTTTGAACTCTGTTAGTGGAGGACACACATCACAATGAAGTTTCTGAGAATGCTTCTGTTTAGATTTTATATGAAGATATTCCCGTTTCCAACGAAATCTTCACTGTTATCCAAATATCCACTTGCAGATTCTTCTAAAAGAGGGTTTCCAAACTGCTGTATGAAAAGAAAGGTTGAACTCCTTTAGTTGAGGAAACTCATGTCAAAGAAGTTTCTGAGAATGCTTCCGTCTAGATTTTATATGAAGATATTCCCGTTTCCAACGAAATTTTCAAAGTTACCCAAATATCCTCTTGCAGCTTCTACCAAAAGAGTGTTTCCAAACTGCTGTATCAAAAGAATGGCTGAGCTCCGTTAGTTGAGGACACTCATCACAAACAAGCTTTTGAGAATGCTTCTGTCTAGATTTTATATGAAGATATTCCCGTTTCCAACGAACTCTTCACATTTATCCAAATATCCACATGCAGATTCTACCAAAAGGGGGTTTTCAAACTTCTGTATCAAAAGAAAGGTTGAACTCTGTTAGTTGAGGACACACATCACAAAGAAGTTTCGAAGAATGCTTCTGTCTAGATTTTATATGAAGATATTCCCGTTTCCAATGAAATTGTTAGAGGTATCCAAATATCCACTTACAGATTCTACAAAAAGAGTGTTTCCAAACTGCTCTATCAAAAGAAAGGTGGAACTCGGTTAGTTGAAGACACACATCAAAAAGATGTTTCTGAGAATGCTTCTGTCTAGATTTTATTTGAAGATATTCCCATTTCCAACGAAATCTTCACAGTTATCCAAATATCCACTTGCAGATTCTACAAAAAGAGTGTTTCCAAACTACAGTGTCAAAAGAAAGTTTGAACTCTGTTAGTGGAGGACACACATCACAATGAAGTTTCTGAGAATGCTTCTGTTTAGATTTTATATGAAGATATTCCCGTTTCCAACGAAATCTTCACTGTTATCCAAATATCCACTTGCAGATTCTTCTAAAAGAGGGTTTCCAAACTGCTGTATGAAAAGAAAGGTTGAACTCCTTTTGTTGAGGAAACTCATGTCAAAGAAGTTTCTGAGAATGCTTCCGTCTAGATTTTATATGAAGATATTCCCGTTTCCAACGAAATTTTCACAGTTATCCAAATATCCACTTGCAGATTCTACCAAAAGAGTGTTTCCAAACTGCTGTATCAAAAGAATGGTTGAGCTCCGTTAGTTGAGGACACTCATCACAAACAAGCTTTTGAGAATGCTTCTGTCTAGATTTTATATGAAGATATTCCCGTTTCCAACGAACTCTTCACAGTTATCCAAATATCCACTTGCCGATTCTAGAAAAAGAGTGTTTCCAAACTGCTGTATCAAAAGAAAGTTTGAACTCTGTAAGTAGAGAAAACACATCACAAAGAAGTTTCTGAGAATGCTTCTGTCTAGATTTTATATGAAGATATTCCCGTTTCCAACGAAATCTTCAAAGTTATCCAAATATCCACTTGCAGATTCTACAAAAAGAGTGTTTCCAAACTACTGTATCAACAGAAAGGTTCAACTCTGGTAACTGAGTACACACATCCCGATTAAGTTTCTGAGAATCTTTCTGTCTCTTTTTTATGGGAAGATATTTCTGTTTTCACCGTAGGCCTGAATTCGCTCAAAATGTCCACTTCCAGATACTACAGAAAGAGTGTTTCAAACCTGGGCTATGAAAGGGAATGTTCAGCTCTGTGACTTGAATGCAGATATCACAAAGCAGTTTCTGACAGTGCTTCTGTGTAGATTTTAGATGAAGATATTCCCGTTTCCAACGAAATCGTTAGAGCTATCCAAATATCCACTTACAGATTCTACAAAAAGAGAGTTTCCAAACTGCTCTATTTAAAGAAAGGTTGAACTCTGCTAGTTGAGGATGCACACCACAAGGAAGTTTCTGAGAATGCTTTTGTCTAGATTTTATATGAAGATATTCCCGTTTCCAACGAAATCTTTAGAGGTATCCAAATATCCACTTACAGATTCTACAAAAAGAGAGTATCCAAACTGCTGTATCAAAAGAATGGTTGAACTCTGTTAGTTGAGGACACTCATCACAAAGAAGCTTCTGAGAATGCTTCTGTCTAGATTTTATATGAAGATATTCCCGTTTCCAACGAAATCTTCACAGTTATCCAAATATCCACTTGCAGATTCTACCAAAAGGGGGTTTTCAAACTTCTGTATCAAAAGAAAGGTTGAACTCTGTTAGTTGAGGACACACATCACAAAGAAGTTTCGAAGAATGCTTCTGTCTTGATTTTATATGAAGTTATTCCCGTTTCCAATGAAATTGTTAGAGGTATCCATATATCCACTTACAGATTCTACAAAAAGAGTGTTTCCAAACTGCTCTATCAAAAGAAAGGTGGAACTCGGTTAGTTGAAGACACACATCAGAAAGATGTTTCTGAGAATGCTTCTGTCTAGATTTTATTTGAAGATATTCCCATTTCCAACGAAATCTTCACAGTTATCGAAATATCCACTTGCAGATTCTACAAAAAGAGTGTTTCCAAACTACAGTGTCAAAAGAAAGTTTGAACTCTGTTAGTGGAGGACACACATCACAATGAAGTTTCTGAGAATGCTTCTGTTTAGATTTTATATGAAGATATTCCCGTTTCCAACAAAATCTTCACTGTTATCCAAATATCCACTTGCAGATCCTTCTAAAAGAGGGTTTCCAAACTGCTGTATGAAAAGAAAGGTTGAACTCCTTTAGTTGAGGAAACTCATGTCAAAGAAGTTTCTGAGAATGCTTCCGTCTAGATTTTATATGAAGATATTCCCGTTTCCAACGAAATTCTCACAGTTATCCAAATATCCACTTGCAGATTCTACAAAAAGAGTGTTTCCAAACTGCTGTATCAAAAGAATGGTTGAGCTCCGTTAGTTGAGGACACTCATCACAAACAAGCTTTTGAGAATGCTTCTGTCTAGATTTTATATGAAGATATTCCCGTTTCCAATGAGCTCTTCACAGTTATCCAAATATCCACTTGCCGATTCTACAAAAGGAGTGTTTCCAAACTGCTGTATCAAAAGAAAGGTTGAACTCTGTAAGTAGAGAAACACATCACAAAGAAGTTTCTGAGAATGCTTCTGTCTAGATTTTATATGAAGATATTCCCGTTTCCAACGAAATCTTCAAAGTTAACCAAATATCCACTTGCAGATTCTACAAAAAGAGTGTTTCCAAACTACTGTATCAACAGAAAGGTTCAACTCTGGTAACTGAGTACACACATCCCGATTAAGTTTCTGAGAATCTTTCTGTCTCTTTTTTATGGGAAGATATTTCTGTTTTCACCGTAGGCCTGAATTCGCTCAAAATGTCCACTTCCAGATACTACAGAAAGAGTGTTTCAAACCTGGGCTATGAAAGGGAATGTTCAGCTCTGTGACTTGAATGCAGATATCACAAAGCAGTTTCTGACAGTGCTTCTCTGTAGATTTTAGATGAAGATATTCCCGTTTCCAAAGAAATCGTTAGAGCTATCCAAATATCCACTTACAGATTCTACAAAAAGAGAGTTTCCAAAATGCTCTATTTAAAGAAAGGTTGAACTCTGATAGTTGAGGACGCACACCACAAAGAAGTTTCTGGGAATGCTTTTGTCTAGATTTTATATGAAGATATTCCCGTTTCCAACGAAATCTTTAGAGGTATCCAAATATCCACTTACAGATTCTACAAAAAGAGAGTATCCAAACTGCTGTATCAAAAGAATGGTTGAACTCTGTTAGTTGAGGACACTCATCACAAGCTTCTGAGAACGCTTCTGTCTAGGTTTTATATGAAGATATTCCCGTTTCCAACGAAATCTTCACAGTTATCCAAATATCCACTTGCAGATTCTACCAAAAGGGGGTTTTCAAACTTCTGTATCAAAAGAAAGGTTGAACTCTGTTAGTTGAGGACACACATCACAAAGAAGTTTCGAAGAATGCTTCTGTCTAGATTTTATATGAAGATATTCCCGTTTCCAATGAAATTGTTAGAGGTATCCAAATATCCACTTACAGATTCTACAAAAAGAGTGTTTCAAAACTGCTCTATCAAAAGAAAGGTGGAACTCGGTTAGTTGAAGACACACATCAAAAAGATGTTTCTGAGAATGCTTCTGTCTAGATTTTATTTGAAGATATTCCCATTTCCAACGAAATCTTCACAGTTATCGAAATATCCACTTGCAGATTCTACAAAAAGAGTGTTTCCAAAGTACAGTGTCAAAAGAAAGTTTGAACTCTGTTAGTGGAGGACACACATCACAATGAAGTTTCTGAGAATGCTTCTGTTTTGATTTTATATGAAGATATTCCCGTTTCCAACGAAATCTTCACTGTTATCCAAATATCCACTTGCAGATCCTTCTAAAAGAGGGTTTCCAAACTGCTGTATGAAAAGAAAGTTTGAACTCCTTTAGTTGAGGAAACTCATGTCAAAGAAGTTTCTGAGAATGCTTCCGTCTAGATTTTATATGAAGATATTCCCGTTTCCAACGAAATTCTCACAGTTATCCAAATATCCACTTGCAGATTCTACCAAAAGAATGTTTCCAAACTGCTGTATCAAAAGAATGGTTGAGCTCCGTTAGTTGAGGACACTCATCACAAACAAGCTTTTGAGAATGCTTCTGTCTAGATTTTATATGAAGATATTCCCGTTTCCAACAAACTCTTCACAGTTTCCCAAATATCCACTTGCCGATTCTACAAAAAGAGTGTTTCCAAACTGCTGTATCAAAAGAAAGGTTGAACTGTGTAAGTAGAGAAAACACATCACAAAGAAGTTTCTGAGAATGCTTCTGTCTAGATTTTATATGAAGATATTCCCGTTTCCAACGAAATCTTCAAAGTTATCCAAATATCCACTTGCAGATTCTACAAAAAGTGTGTTTCCAAACTACTGTATCAACAGAAAGGTTCAACTCTGGTAACTGAGTACACACATCCCGATTAAGTTTCTGAGAATCTTTCTGTCTCTTTTTTATGGGAAGATATTTCTGTTTTCACCGTAGGCCTGAATTCGCTCAAAATGTCCACTTCCAGATACTACAGAAAGAGTGTTTCAAACCTGGGCTATGAAAGGGAATGTTCAGCTCTGTGACTTGAATGCAGACATCACAAAGCAGTTTCTGACAGTGCTTCTGTGTAGATTTTAGATGAAGATATTCCCGTTTCCAACGAAATCGCTAGAGCTATCCAAATATCCACTTACAGATTCTACAAAAAGAGAGTTTCCAAACTGCTCTATTTAAAGAAAGGTTGAACTCTCCTAGTTGAGGACGCACACCACAAGGAAGTTTCTGAGAATGCTTTTGTCTAGATTTTATATGAAGATATTCCCGTTTCCAATGAAATCTTTAGAGGTATCCAAATATCCACTTACAGATTCTACAAAAAGAGAGTATCCAAACTGCTGTATCAAAAGAATGGTTGAACTCTGTTAGTTGAGGACACTCATCACAAAGAAGCTTCTGAGAACGCTTCTGTCTAGATTTTATATGAAGATATTCCCGTTTCCAACGAAATCTTCACAGTTATCCAAATATCCACTTGCAGATTCTACCAAAAGGGGGTTTTCAAACTTCTGTATCAAAAGAAAGGTTGAACTCTGTTAGTTGAGGACACACATCACAAAGAAGTTTCGAAGAATGCTTCTGTCTAGATTTTATATGAAGTTATTCCCGTTTCCAATGAAATTGTTAGAGGTCTCCAAATATCCACTTACAGATTCTACAAAAAGAGTGTTTCGAAACTGCTCTATCAAAAGAAAGGTGGAACACGGTTAGTTGAAGACACACATCAAAAAGATGTTTCTGAGAATGCTTCTGTCTAGATTTTATTTGAAGATATTCCCATTTCCAACGAAATCTTCACAGTTATCCAAATATCCACTTGCAGATTCTACAAAAAGAGTGTTTCCAAACTACAGTGTCAAAAGAAAGTTTGAACTCTGTTAGTGGAGGACACACATCACAATGAAGTTTCTGAGAATGCTTCGGTTTAGATTTTATATGAAGATATTCCCGTTTCCAACAAAATCTTCACTGTTATCCAAATATCCACTTGCAGATTCTTCTAAAAGAGGGTTTCCAAACTGCTGTATGAAAAGAAAGGTTGAACTCCTTTAGTTGAGGAAACTCATGTCAAAGAAGTTTCTGAGAATGCTTCCGTCTAGATTTTATATGCAGATATTCCCGTTTCCAACGAACTCTTCACAGTTATCCAAATATCCACTTGCCGATTCTACAAAAGGAGTGTTTCCAAACTGCTGTATCAAAAGAAAGGTTGAACTCTGTAAGCAGAGAAAACACATCACAAAGAAGTTTCTGAGAATGCCTCTGTCTAGATTTTATATGAAGATATAACCGTTTCCAACGAAATCTTCAATGTTATCCAAATATCCACTTGCAGATTCTACAAAAAGAGTGTTTCCAAACTACTGTATCAACAGAAAGGTTCAACTCTGGTAACTGAGTACACACATCCCGATTAAGTTTCTGAGAATCTTTCTGTCTCTTTTTTATGGGAAGATACTTCTGTTTTCACCGTAGGCCTGAATTCGCTCAAAATGTCCACTTCCAGATACTACAGAAAGAGTGTTTCAAACCTGGGCTATGAAAGGGAATGTTCAGCTCTGTGACTTGAATGCAGATATCACAAAGCAGTTTCTGACAGTGCTTCTGTGTAGATTTTAGATGAAGATATTCCCGTTTCCAACGAAATCGTTAGAGCTATCCAAATATCCACTTACAGATTCTACAAAAAGAGAGCATCCAAACTGCTGTATCAAAAGAATGGTTGAACTCTGTTAGTTGAGGACACTCATCACAAGCTTCTGAGAACGCTTCTGTCTAGATTTTATATGAAGATATTCCCGTTTCCAACGAAATCTTCACAGTTATCCAAATATCCACTTGCAGATTCTACCAAAAGGGGGTTTTCAAACTTCTGTATCAAAAGAAAGGTTGAACTCTGTTAGTTGAGGACACCCATCACAAAGAAGTTTCGAAGAATGCTTCTGTCTAGATTTTATATGAAGATATTCCCGTTTCCAATGAAATTGTTAGAGGTATCCAAATATCCACTTACAGATTCTACAAAAAGAGTGTTTCCAAACTGCTCTATCAAAAGGAAGGTGGAACTCGGTTAGTTGAAGACACACATCAAAAAGATGTTTCTGAGAATGCTTCTGTCTAGATTTTATTTGAAGATATTCCCATTTCCAACGAAATGTTCACAGTTATCGAAATATCCACTTGCAGATTCTACAAAAAGAGTGTTTCCAAACTACAGTGTCAAAAGAAAGTTTGAACTCTGTTAGTGGAGGACACACATCACAATGAAGTTTCTGAGAATGCTTCTGTTTAGATTTTATATGAAGATATTCCCGTTTCCAACGAAATCTTCACTGTTATCCAAATATCCACTTGCAGATTCTACCAAAAGAATGTTTCCAAACTGCTGTATCAAAAGAATGGTTGAGCTCCGTTAGTTGAGGACACTCATCACAAACAAGCTTTTGAGAATGCTTCTGTCTAGATTTTATATGAAGATATTCCCGTTTCCAACGAACTCTTCACAGTTTCCCAAATATCCACTTGCCGATTCTACAAAAAGAGTGTTTCCAAACTGCTGTATCAAAAGAAAGGTTGAACTGTGTAAGTAGAGAAAACACATCACAAAGAAGTTTCTGAGAATGCTTCTGTCTAGATTTTATATGAAGATATTCCCGTTTCCAACGAAATCTTCAAAGTTATCCAAATATCCACTTGCAGATTCTACAAAAAGTGTGTTTCCAAACTACTGTATCAACAGAAAGGTTCAACTCTGGTAACTGAGTACACACATCCCGATTAAGTTTCTGAGAATCTTTCTGTCTCTTTTTTATGGGAAGATATTTCTGTTTTCACCGTAGGCCTGAATTCGCTCAAAATGTCCACTTCCAGATACTACAGAAAGAGTGTTTCAAACCTGGGCTATGAAAGGGAATGTTCAGCTCTGTGACTTGAATGCAGACATCACAAAGCAGTTTCTGACAGTGCTTCTGTGTAGATTTTAGATGAAGATATTCCCGTTTCCAACGAAATCGCTAGAGCTATCCAAATATCCACTTACAGATTCTACAAAAAGAGAGTTTCCAAACTGCTCTATTTAAAGAAAGGTTGAACTCTGCTAGTTGAGGACGCACACCACAAGGAAGTTTCTGAGAATGCTTTTGTCTAGATTTTATATGAAGATATTCCCGTTTCCAACGAAATCTTTAGAGGTATCCAAATATCCACTTACAGATTCTACAAAAAGAGAGTATCCAAACTGCTGTATCAAAAGAATGGTTGAACTCTGTTAGTTGAGGACACTCATCACAAAGAAGCTTCTGAGAACGCTTCTGTCTAGATTTTATATGAAGATATTCCCGTTTCCAACGAAATCTTCACAGTTATCCAAATATCCACTTGCAGATTCTACCAAAAGGGGGTTTTCAAACTTCTGTATCAAAAGAAAGGTTGAACTCTGTTAGTTGAGGACACACATCACAAAGAAGTTTCGAAGAATGCTTCTGTCTAGATTTTATATGAAGTTATTCCCGTTTCCAATGAAATTGTTAGAGGTCTCCAAATATCCACTTACAGATTCTACAAAAAGAGTGTTTCGAAACTGCTCTATCAAAAGAAAGGTGGAACACGGTTAGTTGAAGACTCACATCAAAAAGATGTTTCTGAGAATGCTTCTGTCTAGATTTTATTTGAAGATATTCCCATTTCCAACGAAATCTTCACAGTTATCCAAATATCCACTTGCAGATTCTACAAAAAGAGTGTTTCCAAACTACAGTGTCAAAAGAAAGTTTGAACTCTGTTAGTGGAGGACACACATCACAATGAAGTTTCTGAGAATGCTTCTGTTTAGATTTTATATGAAGATATTCCCGTTTCCAACAAAATCTTCACTGTTATCCAAATATCCACTTGCAGATTCTTCTAAAAGAGGGTTTCCAAACTGCTGTATGAAAAGAAAGGTTGAACTCCTTTAGTTGAGGAAACTCATGTCAAAGAAGTTTCTGAGAATGCTTCCGTCTAGATTTTATATGCAGATATTCCCGTTTCCAACGAACTCTTCACAGTTATCCAAATATCCACTTGCCGATTCTACAAAAGGAGTGTTTCCAAACTGCTGTATCAAAAGAAAGGTTGAACTCTGTAAGCAGAGAAAACACATCACAAAGAAGTTTCTGAGAATGCTTCTGTCTAGATTTTATATGAAGATATAACCGTTTCCAACGAAATCTTCAATGTTATCCAAATATCCACTTGCAGATTCTACAAAAAGAGTGTTTCCAAACTACTGTATCAACAGAAAGGTTCAACTCTGGTAACTGAGTACACACATCCCGATTAAGTTTCTGAGAATCTTTCTGTCTCTTTTTTATGGGAAGATACTTCTGTTTTCACCGTAGGCCTGAATTCGCTCAAAATGTCCACTTCCAGATACTACAGAAAGAGTGTTTCAAACCTGGGCTATGAAAGGGAATGTTCAGCTCTGTGACTTGAATGCAGATATCACAAAGCAGTTTCTGACAGTGCTTCTGTGTAGATTTTAGATGAAGATATTCCCGTTTCCAACGAAATCGTTAGAGCTATCCAAATATCCACTTACAGATTCTACAAAAAGAGAGCATCCAAACTGCTGTATCAAAAGAATGGTTGAACTCTGTTAGTTGAGGACACTCATCACAAGCTTCTGAGAACGCTTCTGTCTAGATTTTATATGAAGATATTCCCGTTTCCAACGAAATCTTCACAGTTATCCAAATATCCACTTGCAGATTCTACCAAAAGGGGGTTTTCAAACTTCTGTATCAAAAGAAAGGTTGAACTCTGTTAGTTGAGGACACACATCACAAAGAAGTTTCGAAGAATGCTTCTGTCTAGATTTTATATGAAGATATTCCCGTTTCCAATGAAATTGTTAGAGGTATCCAAATATCCACTTACAGATTCTACAAAAAGAGTGTTTCCAAACTGCTCTATCAAAAGGAAGGTGGAACTCGGTTAGTTGAAGACACACATCAAAAAGATGTTTCTGAGAATGCTTCTGTCTAGATTTTATTTGAAGATATTCCCATTTCCAACGAAATGTTCACAGTTATCGAAATATCCACTTGCAGATTCTACAAAAAGAGTGTTTCCAAACTACAGTGTCAAAAGAAAGTTTGAACTCTGTTAGTGGAGGACACACATCACAATGAAGTTTCTGAGAATGCTTCTGTTTAGATTTTATATGAAGATATTCCCGTTTCCAACGAAATCTTCACTGTTATCCAAATATCCACTTGCAGATTCTTCTAAAAGAGGGTTTCCAAACTGCTGTATGAAAAGAAAGGTTGAACTCCTTTAGTTGAGGAAACTCATGTCAAAGAAGTTTCTGAGAATGCTTCCGTCTAGATTTTATATGAAGATATTCCCGTTTCCAATGAAATTCTCACAGTTATCCAAATATCCACTTGCAGATTCTACCAAAAGAGTGTTTCCAAACTGCTGTATCAAAAGAATGGTTGAGCTCCGTTAGTTGAGGACACTCATCACAAACAAGCTTTTGAGAATGCTTCTGTCTAGATTTTATATGAAGATATTCCCGTTTCCAACGAACTCTTCACAGTTACCCAAATATCCACTTGCCGATTCTACAAAAAGAGTGTTTCCAAACTGCTGTATCAAAAGAAAGGTTGAACTGTGTAAGTAGAGAAAACACATCACAAAGAAGTTTCTGAGAATGCTTCTGTCTAGATTTTATATGAAGATATTCCCGTTTCCAACGAAATCTTCAAAGTTATCCAAATATCCACTTGCAGATTCTACAAAAAGTGTGTTTCCAAACTACTGTATCAACAGAAAGGTTCAACTCTGGTAACTGAGTACACACATCCCGATTAAGTTTCTGAGAATCTTTCTGTCTCTTTTTTATGGGAAGATATTTCTGTTTTCACCGTAGGCCTGAATTCGCTCAAAATGTCCACTTCCAGATACTACAGAAAGAGTGTTTCAAACCTGGGCTATGAAAGGGAATGTTCAGCTCTGTGACTTGAATGCAGATATCACAAAGCAGTTTCTGACAGTGCTTCTGTGTAGATTTTAGATGAAGATATTCCCGTTTCCAACGAAATCGCTAGAGCTATCCAAATATCCACTTACAGATTCTACAAAAAGAGAGTTTCCAAACTGCTCTATTTAAAGAAAGGTTGAACTCTGCTAGTTGAGGACGCACACCACAAGGAAGTTTCTGAGAATGCTTTTGTCTAGATTTTATATGAAGATATTCCCGTTTCCAACGAAATCTTTAGAGGTATCCAAATATCCACTTACAGATTCTACAAAAAGAGAGTATCCAAACTGCTGTATCAAAAGAATGGTTGAACTCTGTTAGTTGAGGACACTCATCACAAAGAAGCTTCTGAGAACGCTTCTGTCTAGATTTTATATGAAGATATTCCCGTTTCCAACGAAATCTTCACAGTTATCCAAATATCCACTTGCAGATTCTACCAAAAGGGGGTTTTCAAACTTCTGTATCAAAAGAAAGGTTGAACTCTGTTAGTTGAGGACACACATCACAAAGAAGTTTCGAAGAATGCTTCTGTCTAGATTTTATATGAAGTTATTCCCGTTTCCAATGAAATTGTTAGAGGTCTCCAAATATCCACTTACAGATTCTACAAAAAGAGTGTTTCGAAACTGCTCTATCAAAAGAAAGGTGGAACACGGTTAGTTGAAGACACACATCAAAAAGATGTTTCTGAGAATGCTTCTGTCTAGATTTTATTTGAAGATATTCCCATTTCCAACGAAATCTTCACAGTTATCCAAATATCCACTTGCAGATTCTACAAAAAGAGTGTTTCCAAACTACAGTGTCAAAAGAAAGTTTGAACTCTGTTAGTGGAGGTCACACATCACAATGAAGTTTCTGAGAATGCTTCTGTTTAGATTTTATATGAAGATATTCCCGTTTCCAACAAAATCTTCACTGTTATCCAAATATCCACTTGCAGATTCTTCTAAAAGAGGGTTTCCAAACTGCTGTATGAAAAGAAAGGTTGAACTCCTTTAGTTGAGGAAACTCATGTCAAAGAAGTTTCTGAGAATGCTTCCGTCTAGATTTTATATGCAGATATTCCCGTTTCCAACGAACTCTTCACAGTTATCCAAATATCCACTTGCCGATTCTACAAAAGGAGTGTTTCCAAACTGCTGTATCAAAAGAAAGGTTGAACTCTGTAAGCAGAGAAAACACATCACAAAGAAGTTTCTGAGAATGCTTCTGTCTAGATTTTATATGAAGATATAACCGTTTCCAACGAAATTTTCAATGTTATCCAAATATCCACTTGCAGATTCTACAAAAAGAGTGTTTCCAAACTACTGTATCAACAGAAAGGTTCAACTCTGGTAACTGAGTACACACATCCCGATTAAGTTTCTGAGAATCTTTCTGTCTCTTTTTTATGGGAAGATACTTCTGTTTTCACCGTAGGCCTGAATTCGCTCAAAATGTCCACTCCCAGATACTACAGAAAGAGTGTTTCAAACCTGGGCTATGAAAGGGAATGTTCAGCTCTGTGACTTGAATGCAGATATCACAAAGCAGTTTCTGACAGTGCTTCTGTGTAGATTTTAGATGAAGATATTCCCGTTTCCAACGAAATCGTTAGAGCTATCCAAATATCCACTTACAGATTCTACAAAAAGAGAGCATCCAAACTGCTGTATCAAAAGAATGGTTGAACTCTGTTAGTTGAGGACACTCATCACAAGCTTCTGAGAACGCTTCTGTCTAGATTTTATATGAAGATATTCCCGTTTCCAACGAAATCTTCACAGTTATCCAAATATCCACTTGCAGATTCTACCAAAGGGGGGTTTTCAAACTTCTGTATCAAAAGAAAGGTTGAACTCTGTTAGTTGAGGACACACATCACAAAGAAGTTTCGAAGAATGCTTCTGTCTAGATTTTATATGAAGATATTCCCGTTTCCAATGAAATTGTTAGAGGTATCCAAATATCCACTTACAGATTCTACAAAAAGAGTGTTTCCAAACTGCTCTATCAAAAGAAAGGTGGAACTCGGTTAGTTGAAGACACACATCAAAAAGATGTTTCTGAGAATGCTTCTGTCTAGATTTTATTTGAAGATATTCCCATTTCCAACGAAATGTTCACAGTTATCGAAATATCCACTTGCAGATTCTACAAAAAGAGTGTTTCCAAACTACAGTGTCAAAAGAAAGTTTGAACTCTGTTAGTGGAGGACACACATCACAATGAAGTTTCTGAGAATGCTTCTGTTTAGATTTTATATGAAGATATTCCCGTTTCCAACGAAATCTTCACTGTTATCCAAATATCCACTTGCAGATTCTTCTAAAAGAGGGTTTCCAAACTGCTGTATGAAAAGAAAGGTTGAACTCCTTTAGTTGAGGAAACTCATGTCAAAGAAGTTTCTGAGAATGCTTCCGTCTAGATTTTATATGAAGATATTCCCGTTTCCAATGAAATTCTCACAGTTATCCAAATATCCACTTGCAGATTCTACCAAAAGAGTGTTTCCAAACTGCTGTATCAAAAGAATGGTTGAGCTCCGTTAGTTGAGGACACTCATCACAAACAAGCTTTTGAGAATGCTTCTGTCTAGATTTTATATGAAGATATTCCCGTTTCCAACGAACTCTTCACAGTTAACCAAATATCCACTTGCCGATTCTACAAAAAGAGTGTTTCCAAACTGCTGTATCAAAAGAAAGGTTGAACTGTGTAAGTAGAGAAAACACATCACAAAGAAGTTTCTGAGAATGCTTCTGTCTAGATTTTATATGAAGATATTCCCGTTTCCAACGAAATCTTCAAAGTTATCCAAATATCCACTTGCAGATTCTACAAAAAGTGTGTTTCCAAACTACTGTATCAACAGAAAGGTTCAACTCTTGTAACTGAGTACACACATCCCGATTAAGTTTCTGAGAATCTTTCTGTCTCTTTTTTATGGGAAGATATTTCTGTTTTCACCGTAGGCCTGAATTCGCTCAAAATGTCCACTTCCAGATACTACAGAAAGAGTGTTTCAAACCTGGGCTATGAAAGGGAATGTTCAGCTCTGTGACTTGAATGCAGATATCACAAAGCAGTTTCTGACAGTGCTTCTGTGTAGATTTTAGATGAAGATATTCCCGTTTCCAACGAAATCGCTAGAGCTATCCAAATATCCACTTACAGATTCTACAAAAAGAGAGTTTCCAAACTGCTCTATTTAAAGAAAGGTTGAACTCTGCTAGTTGAGGATGCACACCACAAGGAAGTTTCTGAGAATGCTTTTGTCTAGATTTTATATGAAGATATTCCCGTTTCCAACGAAATCTTTAGAGGTATCCAAATATCCACTTACAGATTCTACAAAAAGAGAGTATCCAAACTGCTGTATCAAAAGAATGGTTGAACTCTGTTACTTGAGGACACTCATCACAAAGAAGCTTCTGAGAATGCTTCTGTCTAGATTTTATATGAAGATATTCCCGTTTCCAACGAAATCTTCACAGTTATCCAAATATCCACTTGCAGATTCTACCAAAAGGGGGTTTTCAAACTTCTGTATCAAAAGAAAGGTTGAACTCTGTTAGTTGAGGACACACATCACAAAGAAGTTTCGAAGAATGCTTCTGTCTAGATTTTATATGAAGTTATTCCCGTTTCCAATGAAATTGTTAGAGGTATCCAAATATCCACTTACAGATTCTACAAAAAGAGTGTTTCCAAACTGCTCTATCAAAAGAAAGGTGGAACTCGGTTAGTTGAAGACACACATCAAAAAGATGTTTCTGAGAATGCTTCTGTCTAGATTTTATTTGAAGATATTCCCATTTCCAACGAAATCTTCACAGTTATCCAAATATCCACTTGCAGATTCTACAAAAAGAGTGTTTCCAAACTACAGTGTCAAAAGAAAGTTTGAACTCTGTTAGTGGAGGACACACATCACAATGAAGTTTCTGAGAATGCTTCTGTTTAGATTTTATATGAAGATATTCCCGTTTCCAACGAAATCTTCACTGTTATCCAAATATCCACTTGCAGATTCTTCTAAAAGAGGGTTTCCAAACTGCTGTATGAAAAGAAAGGTTGAACTCCTTTAGTTGAGGAAACTCATGTCAAAGAAATTTCTGAGAATGCTTCCGTCTAGATTTTATATGAAGATATTCCCGTTTCCAATGAAATTCTCACAGTTATCCAAATATCCACTTGCAGATTCTACCAAAAGAATGTTTCCAAACTGCTGTATCAAAAGAATGGTTGAGCTCCGTTAGTTGAGGACACTCATCACAAACAAGCTTTTGAGAATGCTTCTGTCTAGATTTTATATGAAGATATTCCCGTTTCCAACGAACTCTTCACAGTAATCCAAATATCCACTTGCCGATTCTAAAAAAAGAGTGTTTCCAAACTGCTGTATCAAAAGAAAGGTTGAACTCTGTAAGTAGAGAAAACACATCACAAAGAAGTTTCTGAGAATGCTTCTGTCTAGATTTTATATGAAGATATTCCCGTTTCCAACGAAATCTTCAAAGTTATCCAAATATCCACTTGCAGATTCTACAAAAAGTGTGTTTCCAAACTACTGTATCAACAGAAAGGTTCAACTCTTGTAACTGAGTACACACATCCCGATTAAGTTTCTGAGAATCTTTCTGTCTCTTTTTTATGGGAAGATATTTCTGTTTTCACCGTAGGCCTGAATTCGCTCAAAATGTCCACTTCCAGATACTACAGAAAGAGTGTTTCAAACCTGGGCTATGAAAGGGAATGTTCAGCTCTGTGACTTGAATGCAGATATCACAAAGCAGTTTCTGACAGTGCTTCTGTGTAGATTTTAGATGAAGATATTCCCGTTTCCAACGAAATCGCTAGAGCTATCCAAATATCCACTTACAGATTCTACAAAAAGAGAGTTTCCAAACTGCTCTATTTAAAGAAAGGTTGAACTCTGCTAGTTGAGGATGCACACCACAAGGAAGTTTCTGAGAATGCTTTTGTCTAGATTTTATATGAAGATATTCCCGTTTCCAACGAAATCTTTAGAGGTATCCAAATATCCACTTACAGATTCTACAAAAAGAGAGTATCCAAACTGCTGTATCAAAAGAATGGTTGAACTCTGTTAGTTGAGGACACTCATCACAAAGAAGCTTCTGAGAATGCTTCTGTCTAGATTTTATATGAAGATATTCCCGTTTCCAACGAAATCTTCACAGTTATCCAAATATCCACTTGCAGATTCTACCAAAAGGGGGTTTTCAAACTTCTGTATCAAAAGAAAGGTTGAACTCTGTTAGTTGAGGACACACATCACAAAGAAGTTTCGAAGAATGCTTCTGTCTAGATTTTATATGAAGTTATTCCCGTTTCCAATGAAATTGTTAGAGGTATCCAAATATCCACTTACAGATTCTACAAAAAGAGTGTTTCCAAACTGCTCTATCAAAAGAATGGTTGAACTCTGTTAGTTGAGGACACTCATCACAAAGAAGCTTCTGAGAATGCTTCTGTCTAGATTTTATATGAAGATATTCCCATTTCCAACGAAATCTTCACAGTTATCCAAATATCCACTTGCAGATTCTACAAAAAGAGTGTTTCCAAATTACAGTGTCAAAAGAAAGTTTGAACTCTGTTAGTGGAGGACACACATCACAATGAAGTTTCTGAGAATGCTTCTGTTTAGATTTTATATGAAGATATTCCCGTTTCCAACGAAATCTTCACTGTTATCCAAATATCCACTTGCAGATTCTTCTAAAAGAGGGTTTCCAAACTGCTGTATGAAAAGAAAGGTTGAACTCCTTTAGTTGAGGAAACTCATGTCAAAGAAATTTCTGAGAATGCTTCCGTCTAGATTTTATATGAAGATATTCCCGTTTCCAATGAAATTCTCACAGTTATCCAAATATCCACTTGCAGATTCTACCAAAAGAATGTTTCCAAACTGCTGTATCAAAAGAATGGTTGAGCTCCGTTAGTTGAGGACACTCATCACAAACAAGCTTTTGAGAATGCTTCTGTCTAGATTTTATATGAAGATATTCCCGTTTCCAACGAACTCTTCACAGTAATCCAAATATCCACTTGCCGATTCTAAAAAAAGAGTGTTTCCAAACTGCTGTATCAAAAGAAAGGTTGAACTCTGTAAGTAGAGAAAACACATCACAAAGAAGTTTCTGAGAATGCTTCTGTCTAGATTTTATATGAAGATATTCCCTTTTCCAACGAAATCTTCAAAGTTATCCAAATATCCACTTGCAGATTCTACAAAAAGTGTGTTTCCAAACTACTTTATCAACAGAAAGGTTCAACTCTGGTAACTGAGTACACACATCCCGATTAAGTTTCTGAGAATCTTTCTGTCTCTTTTTTATGGGAAGATATTTCTGTTTTCACCGTAGGCCTGAATTCGCTCAAAATGTCCACTTCCAGATACTACAGAAAGAGTGTTTCAAACCTGGGCTATGAAAGGGAATGTTCAGCTCTGTGACTTGAATGCAGATATCACAAAGCAGTTTCTGACAGTGCTTCTGTGTAGATTTTAGATGAAGATATTCCCGTTTCCAACGAAATCGCTAGAGCTATCCAAATATCCACTTACAGATTCTACAAAAAGAGAGTTTCCAAACTGCTCTATTTAAAGAAAGGTTGAACTCTGCTAGTTGAGGATGAACACCACAAGGAAGTTTCTGAGAATGCTTTTGTCTAGATTTTATATGAAGATATTCCCGTTTCCAACGAAATCTTTAGAGGTATCCAAATATCCACTTACAGATTCTACAAAAAGAGAGTATCCAAACTGCTGTATCAAAAGAATGGTTGAACTCTGTTAGTTGAGGACACTCATCACAAAGAAGTTTCTGAGAATGCTTCTGTCTAGATTTTATATGAAGATATTCCCGTTTCCAACGAAATCTTCACAGTTATCCAAATATCCACTTGCAGATTCTACCAAAAGGGGGTTTTCAAACTTCTGTATCAAAAGAAAGGTTGAACTCTGTTAGTTGAGGACACACATCACAAAGAAGTTTCGAAGAATGCTTCTGTCTAGATTTTATATGAAGTTATTCCCGTTTCCAATGAAATTGTTAGAGGTATCCAAATATCCACTTACAGATTCTACAAAAAGAGTGTTTCCAAACTGCTCTATCAAAAGAAAGGTGGAACTCGGTTAGTTGAAGACACACATCAAAAAGATGTTTCTGAGAATGCTTCTGTCTAGATTTTATTTGAAGATATTCCCATTTCCAACGAAATCTTCACAGTTATCGAAATATCCACTTGCAGATTCTACAAAAAGAGTGTTTCCAAACTACAGTGTCAAAAGAAAGTTTGAACTCTGTTAGTGGAGGACACACATCACAATGAAGTTTCTGAGAATGCTTCTGTTTAGATTTTATGTGAAGATATTCCCGTTTCCAACAAAATCTTCACTGTTATCCAAATATCCACTTGCAGATTCTTCTAAAAGAGGGTTTCCAAACTGCTGTATGAAAAGAAAGGTTGAACTCCTTTAGTTGAGGAAACTCATGTCAAAGAAATTTCTGAGAATGCTTCCGTCTAGATTTTATATGAAGATATTCCCGTTTCCAATGAAATTCTCACAGTTATCCAAATATCCACTTGCAGATTCTACCAAAAGAATGTTTCCAAACTGCTGTATCAAAAGAATGGTTGAGCTCCGTTAGTTGAGGACACTCATCACAAACAAGCTTTTGAGAATGCTTCTGTCTAGATTTTATATGAAGATATTCCCGTTTCCAACGAACTCTTCACAGTAATCCAAATATCCACTTGCCGATTCTAAAAAAAGAGTGTTTCCAAACTGCTGTATCAAAAGAAAGGTTGAACTCTGTAAGTAGAGAAAACACATCACAAAGAAGTTTCTGAGAATGCTTCTGTCTAGATTTTATATGAAGATATTCCCTTTTCCAACGAAATCTTCAAAGTTATCCAAATATCCACTTGCAGATTCTACAAAAAGTGTGTTTCCAAACTACTTTATCAACAGAAAGGTTCAACTCTGGTAACTGAGTACACACATCCCGATTAAGTTTCTGAGAATCTTTCTGTCTCTTTTTTATGGGAAGATATTTCTGTTTTCACCGTAGGCCTGAATTCGCTCAAAATGTCCACTTCCAGATACTACAGAAAGAGTGTTTCAAACCTGGGCTATGAAAGGGAATGTTCAGCTCTGTGACTTGAATGCAGATATCACAAAGCAGTTTCTGACAGTGCTTCTGTGTAGATTTTAGATGAAGATATTCCCGTTTCCAACGAAATCGCTAGAGCTATCCAAATATCCACTTACAGATTCTACAAAAAGAGAGTTTCCAAACTGCTCTATTTAAAGAAAGGTTGAACTCTGCTAGTTGAGGATGAACACCACAAGGAAGTTTCTGAGAATGCTTTTGTCTAGATTTTATATGAAGATATTCCCGTTTCCAACGAAATCTTTAGAGGTATCCAAATATCCACTTACAGATTCTACAAAAAGAGAGTATCCAAACTGCTGTATCAAAAGAATGGTTGAACTCTGTTAGTTGAGGACACTCATCACAAAGAAGCTTCTGAGAATGCTTCTGTCTAGATTTTATATGAAGATATTCCCGTTTCCAACGAAATCTTCACAGTTATCCAAATATCCACTTGCAGATTCTACCAAAAGGGGGTTTTCAAACTTCTGTATCAAAAGAAAGGTTGAACTCTGTTAGTTGAGGACACACATCACAAAGAAGTTTCGAAGAATGCTTCTGTCTAGATTTTATATGAAGTTATTCCCGTTTCCAATGAAATTGTTAGAGGTATCCAAATATCCACTTACAGATTCTACAAAAAGAGAGTATCCAAACTGCTGTATCAAAAGAATGGTTGAACTCTGTTAGTTGAGGACACTCATCACAAAGAAGCTTCTGAGAATGCTTCTGTCTAGATTTTATATGAAGATATTCCCATTTCCAACGAAATCTTCACAGTTATCCAAATATCCACTTGCAGATTCTACAAAAAGAGTGTTTCCAAACTACAGTGTCAAAAGAAAGTTTGAACTCTGTTAGTGGAGGACACACATCACAATGAAGTTTCTGAGAATGCTTCTGTTTAGATTTTATATGAAGATATTCCCGTTTCCAACGAAATCTTCACTGTTATCCAAATATCCACTTGCAGATTCTTCTAAAAGAGGGTTTCCAAACTGCTGTATGAAAAGAAAGGTTGAACTCCTTTAGTTGAGGAAACTCATGTCAAAGAAATTTCTGAGAATGCTTCCGTCTAGATTTTATATGAAGATATTCCCGTTTCCAATGAAATTCTCACAGTTATCCAAATATCCACTTGCAGATTCTACCAAAAGAATGTTTCCAAACTGCTGTATCAAAAGAATGGTTGAGCTCCGTTAGTTGAGGACACTCATCACAAACAAGCTTTTGAGAATGCTTCTGTCTAGATTTTATATGAAGATATTCCCGTTTCCAACGAACTCTTCACAGTAATCCAAATATCCACTTGCCGATTCTAAAAAAAGAGTGTTTCCAAACTGCTGTATCAAAAGAAAGGTTGAACTCTGTAAGTAGAGAAAACACATCACAAAGAAGTTTCTGAGAATGCTTCTGTCTAGATTTTATATGAAGATATTCCCTTTTCCAACGAAATCTTCAAAGTTATCCAAATATCCACTTGCAGATTCTACAAAAAGTGTGTTTCCAAACTACTTTATCAACAGAAAGGTTCAACTCTGGTAACTGAGTACACACATCCCGATTAAGTTTCTGAGAATCTTTCTGTCTCTTTTTTATGGGAAGATATTTCTGTTTTCACCGTAGGACTGAATTCGCTCAAAATGTCCACTTCCAGATACTACAGAAAGAGTGTTTCAAACCTGGGCTATGAAAGGGAATGTTCAGCTCTGTGACTTGAATGCAGATATCACAAAGCAGTTTCTGACAGTGCTTCTGTGTAGATTTTAGATGAAGATATTCCCGTTTCCAACGAAATCGCTAGAGCTATCCAAATATCCACTTACAGATTCTACAAAAAGAGAGTTTCCAAACTGCTCTATTTAAAGAAAGGTTGAACTCTGCTAGTTGAGGATGAACACCACAAGGAAGTTTCTGAGAATGCTTTTGTCTAGATTTTATATGAAGATATTCCCGTTTCCAACGAAATCTTTAGAGGTATCCAAATATCCACTTACAGATTCTACAAAAAGAGAGTATCCAAACTGCTATATCAAAAGAATGGTTGAACTCTGTTAGTTGAGGACACTCATCACAAAGAAGCTTCTGAGAATGCTTCTGTCTAGATTTTATATGAAGATATTCCCGTTTCCAACGAAATCTTCACAGTTATCCAAATATCCACTTGCAGATTCTACCAAAAGGGGGTTTTCAAACTTCTGTATCAAAAGAAAGGTTGAACTCTGTTAGTTGAGGACACACATCACAAAGAAGTTTCGAAGAATGCTTCTGTCTAGATTTTATATGAAGTTATTCCCGTTTCCAATGAAATTGTTAGAGGTATCCAAATATCCACTTACAGATTCTACAAAAAGAGTGTTTCCAAACTGCTCTATCAAAAGAAAGGTGGAACTCGGTTAGTTGAAGACACACATCAAAAAGATGTTTCTGAGAATGCTTCTGTCTAGATTTTATTTGAAGATATTCCCATTTCCAACGAAATCTTCACAGTTATCGAAATATCCACTTGCAGATTCTACAAAAAGAGTGTTTCCAAACTACAGTGTCAAAAGAAAGTTTGAACTCTGTTAGTGGAGGACACACATCACAATGAAGTTTCTGAGAATGCTTCTGTTTAGATTTTATGTGAAGATATTCCCGTTTCCAACAAAATCTTCACTGTTATCCAAATATCCACTTGCAGATTCTTCTAAAAGAGGGTTTCCAAACTGCTGTATGAAAAGAAAGGTTGAACTCCTTTAGTTGAGGAAACTCATGTCAAAGAAGTTTCTGAGAATGCTTCCGTCTAGATTTTATATGAATATATTCCCGTTTCCAACGAAATTTTCAAAGTTACCAAATATCCTCTTGCAGCTTCTACCAAAAGAGTGTTTCCAAACTGCTGTATCAAAAGAATGGCTGAGCTCCGTTAGTTGAGGACACTCATCACAAACAAGCTTTTGAGAATGCTTCTGTCTAGATTTTATATGAAGATATTCCCGTTTCCAACGAACTCTTCACAGTTACCCAAATATCCACTTGCCGATTCTACAAAAAGAGTGTTTCCAAACTGCTGTATCAAAAGAAAGGTTGAACTCTGTAAGTAGAGAAAACACATCACAAAGAAGTTTCTGAGAATGCTTCTGTCTAGATTTTATATGAAGATATTCCCGTTTCCAACGAAATCTTTAGAGGTATCCAAATATCCACTTACAGATTCTACAAAAAGAGAGCATCCAAACTGCTGTATCAAAAGAATGGTTGAACTCTGTTAGTTGAGGACACTCATCACAAGCTTCTGAGAACGCTTCTGTCTAGATTTTATATGAAGATATTCCCGTTTCCAACGAAATCTTCACAGTTATCCCAATATCCACTTGCAGATTCTACCAAAAGGGGGTTTTCAAACTCCTGTATCAAAAGAAAGGTTGAACTCTGTTAGTTGAGGACACACATCACAAAGAAGTTTCGAAGAATGCTTCTGTCTAGATTTTATATGAAGATATTCCCGTTTCCAATGAAATTGTTAGAGGTATCCAAATATCCACTTACAGATTCTACAAAAAGAGTGTTTCCAAACTGCTCTATCAAAAGAAAGGTGGAACTCGGTTAGTTGAAGACACACATCAAAAAGATGTTTCTGAGAATGCTTCTGTCTAGATTTTATTTGAAGATATTCCCATTTCCAACGAAATCTTCACAATTATCCAAATATCCACTTGCAGATTCTACAAAAAGAGTGTTTCCAAACTACAGTGTCAAAAGAAAGTTTGAACTCTGTTAGTGGAGGACACACATCACAATGAAGTTTCTGAGAATGCTTCTGTTTAGATTTTATATGAAGATATTCCCGTTTCCAACGAAATCTTCACTGTTATCCAAATATCAACTTACAGATTCTTCTAAAAGAGGGTTTCCAATCTGCTGTATGAAAAGAAAGGTTGAACTCCTTTAGTTGAGGAAACTCATGTCAAAGAAGTTTCTGAGAATGCTTCCGTCTAGATTTTATATGAAGATATTCCCGTTTCCAACGAAATTCTCACAGTTATCCAAATATCCACTTGCAGATTCTACCAAAAGAATGTTTCCAAACTGCTGTATCAAAAGAATGGTTGAGCTCCGTTAGTTGAGGACACTCATCACAAACAAGCTTTTGAGAATGCTTCTGTCTAGATTTTATAGGAAGATATTCCCGTTTCCAACGAACTCTTCACAGTTACCCAAATATCCACTTGCCGATTCTACAAAAAGAGTGTTTCCAAACTGCTGTATCAAAAGAAAGGTTGAACTCTGTAAGTAGAGAAAACACATCACAAAGAAGTTTCTGAGAATGCTTCTGTCTAGATTTTATATGAAGATATTCCCGTTTCCAACGATATCTTCAAAGTTATCCAAATATCCACTTGCAGATTCTACAAAAAGTGTTTCCAAACTACTGTATCAACAGAAAGGTTCAACTCTGGTAACTGAGTACAGACATCCCGATTAAGTTTCTGAGAATCTTTCTGTCTCTTTTTTATGGGAAGATATTTCTGTTTTCACCGTAGGCCTGAATTCGCTCAAAATGTCCAATTCCAGATACTACAGAAAGAGTGTTTCAAACCTGGGCTATGAAAGGGAATGTTCAGCTCTGTGACTTGAATGCAGATATCACAAAGCAGTTTCTGACTGTCCTTCTCTGTAGATTTTAGATGAAGATATTCCCGTTTCCAACGAAATCGCTAGAGCTATCCAAATATCCACTTACAGATTCTACAAAAAGAGAGTTTCCAAACTGCTCTATTTAAAGAAAGGTTGAACTCTGCTAGTTGAGGACGCACACCACAAGGAAGTTTCTGAGAATGCTTTTGTCTAGATTTTATATGAAGATATTCCCGTTTCCAACGAAATCTTTAGAGGTATCCAAATATCCACTTACAGATTCTACAAAAAGAGAGTATCCAAACTGCTGTATCAAAAGAATGGTTGAACTCTGTTAGTTGAGGACAATCATCACAAGCTTCTGAGAATGGTTCTGTCTAGATTTTATATCAAGATATTCCCGTTTCCAACGAAATCTTCACAGTTATCCAAATATCCACATGCAGATTCTACCAAAAGGGGGTTTTCAAACTTCTGTATCAAAAGAAAGGTTGAACTCTGTTAGTTGAGGACACACATCACAAAGAAGTTTCGAAGAATGCTTCTGTCTAGATTTTATATGAAGATATTCCCGTTTCCAATGAAATTGTTAGAGGTATCCAAATATCCACTTACAGATTCTACAAAAAGAGTGTTTCCAAACTGCTCTATCAAAAGAAAGGTGGAACTCGGTTAGTTGAAGACACACATCAAAAAGATGTTTCAGAGAATGCTTCTGTCTAGATTTTATTTGAAGATATTCCCATTTCCAACGAAATCTTCACAGTTATCCAAATATCCACTTGCAGATTCTACAAAAAGAGTGTTTCCAAACTACAGTGTCAAAAGAAAGTTTGAACTCTGTTAGTGGAGGACACACATCACAATGAAGTTTCTGAGAATGCTTCTGTTTAGATTTTATATGAAGATATTCCCGTTTCCAACGAAATCTTCACTGTTATCCAAATATCCACTTGCAGATTCTTCTAAAAGAGGGTTTCCAAACTGCTGTATGAAAAGAAAGGTTGAACTCCTTTAGTTGAGGAAACTCATGTCAAAGAAGTTTCTGAGAATGCTTCCGTCTAGATTTTATATGAAGATATTCCCGTTTCCAACGAAATTTTCACAGTTATCCAAATATCCACTTGCAGATTCTACCAAAAGAGTGTTTCCAAACTGCTGTATCAAAAGAATGGTTGAGCTCCGTTAGTTGAGGACACTCATCACAAACAAGCTTTTGAGAATGCTTCTGTCTAGATTTGATATGAAGATATTCCCGTTTCCAACGAACTCTTCACAGTTACCCAAATATCCACTTGCCGATTCTACAAAAAGAGTGTTTCCAAACTGATGTATCAAAAGAAAGGTTGAACTCTGTAAGTAGAGAAAACACATCACAAAGAAGTTTCTGAGAATGCTTCTGTCTAGATTTTATATGAAGATATTCCCGTTTCCAACGAAATCTTCAAAGTTATCCAAATATCCACTTGCAGATTCTACAAAAAGAGTGTTTCCAAACTACTGTATCAACAGAAAGGTTCAACTCTGGTAACTGAGTACACACATCCCGATTAAGTTTCTGAGAATCTTTCTGTCTCTTTTTTATGGGAAGATATTTCTGTTTTCACCGTAGGCCTGAATTCGCTCAAAATGTCCACTTCCAGATACTACAGAAAGAGTGTTTCAAACCTGGGCTATGAAAGGGAATGTTCAGTTCTGTGACTTGAATGCAGATATCACAAAGCAGTTTCTGACAGTGCTTCTGTGTAGATTTTAGATGAAGATATTCCCGTTTCCAAAGAAATCGTTAGAACTATCCAAATATCCACTTACAGATTCTACAAAAAGAGAGTTTCCAAACTGCTCTATTTAAAGAAAGGTTGAACTCTGTTAGTTGAGGACGCACACCACGAAGAAGTTTCTGAGAATGCTTTTGTCTAGATTTTATATGAAGATATTCCCGTTTCCAACGAAATCTTTAGAGGTATCCAAATATCCACTTACAGATTCTACAAAAAGAGAGTATCCAAACTGCTGTATCAAAAGAATGGTTGAACTCTGTTAGTTGAGGACACTCATCACAAAGAAGCTTCTGAGAATGCTTCTGTCTAGATTTTATATGAAGATATTCCCATTTCCAACGAAATCTTCACAGTTATCCAAATATCCACTTGCAGATTCTACCAAAAGGGGGTTTTCAAACTTCTGTATCAAAAGAAAGGTTGAACTCCGTTAGTTGAGGACACACATCACAATGAAGTTTCTGAGAATGCTTCTGTTTAGATTTTATATGAAGATATTCCCGTTTCCAACGAAATCTTCACTGTTATCCAAATATCCACTTGCAGATTCTTCTAAAAGAGGGTTTCCAAACTGCTGCATGAAAAGAAAGGTTGAACTCCTTTAGTTGAGGAAACTCATGTCAAAGAAGTTTCTGAGAATGCTTCCGTCTAGATTTTATATGAAGATATTCCCGTTTCCAACGAAATTTTCACAGTTATCCAAATATCCACTTGCAGATTCTACCAAAAGAGTGTTTCCAAACTGCTGTATCAAAAGAATGGTTGAGCTCCGTTAGTTGAGGACACTCATCACAAAGAAGCTTTTGAGAATGCTTCTGTCTAGATTTTATAGGAAGATATTCCCGTTTCCAAAGAAATCTTCACAGTTATCCAAATATCCACTTGCCGATTCTACAAAAAGTGTGTTTCCAAACTGCTGTATCAAAAGAAAGGTTGAACTCAGTAAGTAGAGAAAACCCATCACAAAGAAGTTTCTGAGAATGCTTCTGTCTAGATTTTATATGAAGATATTCCCGTTTCCAACGAAATCTTCAAAGTTATCCAAATATCCACTTGCAGATTCTACAAAAAGAGTGTTTCCAAACTACTGTATCAACAGAGAGGTTCAACTCTGGTAACTGAGTACACACATCCCGATTAAGTTTCTGAGAATCTTTCTGTCTCTTTTTTATGGGAAGATATTTCTGTTTTCACCGTAGGCCTGAATTCGCTCAAAATGTCCACTTCCAGATACTACAGAAAGAGTGTTTCAAACCTGGGCTACGAAAGGGAATGTTCAGCTCTGTGACTTGAATGCAGATATCACAAAGCAGTTTCTGACAGTGCTTCTGTGTAGATTTTAGATGAAGATATTCCCGTTTCCAACGAAATCGTTAGAGCTATCCAAATATCCACTTACAGATTCTACAAAAAGAGAGTTTCCAAACTGCTCTATTTAAAGAAAGGTTGAACTCTGTTAGTTGAGGACGCACACCACGAAGAAGTTTCTGAGAATGCTTTTGTCTAGATTTTATATGAAGATATTCCCGTTTCCAACGAAATCTTTAGAGGTATCCAAATATCCACTTACAGATTCTACAAAAAGAGAGTATCCAAACTGCTGTATCAAAAGAATGGTTGAACTCTGTTAGTTGAGGACACTCATCACAAGCTTCTGAGAACGCTTCTGTCTAGATTTTATATGAAGATATTCCCGTTTCCAACGAAATCTTCACAGTTATCCAAATATCCACTTGCAGATTCTACCAAAAGGGGGTTTTCAAACTTCTGTATCAAAAGAAAGGTTGAACTCTGTTAGTTGAGGACACACATCACAAAGAAGTTGCGAAGAATGCTTCTGTCTAGATTTTATATGAAGATATTCCCGTTTCCAATGAAATTGTTAGAGGTATCCAAATATCCACTTACAGATTCTACAAAAAGAGTGTTTCCAAACTGCTCTATCAAAAGAAAGGTGGAACTCGGTTAGTTGAAGACACACATCAAAAAGATGTTTCTGAGAATGCTTCTGTCTAGATTTTATTTGAAGATATTCCCATTTCCAACGAAATGTTCACAGTTATCGAAATATCCACTTGCAGATTCTACAAAAAGAGTGTTTCCAAACTACAGTGTCAAAAGAAAGTTTGAACTCTGTTAGTGGAGGACACACATCACAATGAAGTTTCTGAGAATGATTCTGTTTAGATTTTATATGAAGATATTCCCGTTTCCAACAAAATCTTCACTGTTATCCAAATATCCACTTGCAGATTCTTCGAAAAGAGGGTTTCCAAACTGCTGTATGAAAAGAAAGGTTGAACTCCTTTAGTTGAGGAAACTCATGTCAAAGAAGTTTCTGAGAATGCTTCCGTCTAGATTTTATATGAAGATATTCTCGTTTCCAACGAACTGTTCACAGTTATCCAAATATCCACTTGCCGATTCTACAAAAGGAGTGTTTCCAAACTGCTGTATCAAAAGAAAGGTTGAACTCTGTAAGCAGAGAAAACACATCACAAAGAAGTTTCTGAGAATGCTTCTGTCTAGATTTTATATGAAGATATTCCCGTTTCCAACGAAATCTTCAAAGTTATCCAAATATCCACTTGCAGATTCTACAAAAAGAGTGTTTCCAAACTACTGTATAAACAGAAAGGTTCAACTCTGGTAACTGAGTACACACATCCCGATTAAGTTTCTGAGAATCTATCTGTCTCTTTTTTATGGGAAGATACTTCTGTTTTCACTGTAGGCCTGAATTCGCTCAAAATGTCCACTTCCAGATACTACAGAAAGAGTGTTTCAAACCTGGGCTATGAAAGGGAATGTTCAGCTCTGTGACTTGAATGCAGATATCACAAAGCAGTTTCTGACAGTGCTTCTGTGTAGATTTTAGATGAAGATATTCCCGTTTCCAACGAAATCGTTAGAGCTATCCAAATATCCACTTACAGATTCCACAAAGAGAGAGTATCCAAACTGCTGTATCAAAAGAATGGTTGAACTCTGTTAGTTGAGGACACTCATCACAAGCTTCTGAGAACGCTTCTGTCTAGATTTTATATGAAGATATTCCCGTTTCCAACGAAATCTTCACAGTTATCCAAATATCCACTTGCAGATTCTACCAAAAGGGGGTTTTCAAACTTCTGTATCAAAAGAAAGGTTGAACTCTGTTAGTTGAGGACACACATCACAAAGAAGTTTCGAAGAATGCTTCTGTCTAGATTTTATATGAAGTTATTCCCGTTTCCAATGAAATTGTTAGAGGTATCCAAATATCCACTTACAGATTCTACAAAAAGAGTGTTTCCAAACTGCTCTATCAAAAGAAAGGTGGAACTCGGTTAGTTGAAGACACACATCAAAAAGATGTTTCTGAGAATGCTTCTGTCTAGATTTTATTTGAAGATATTCCCATTTCCAACGAAATCTTCACAGTTATCCAAATATCCACTTGCAGATTCTACAAAAAGAGTGTTTCCAAACTACAGTGTCAAAAGAAAGTTTGAACTCTGTTAGTGGAGGACACACATCACAATGAAGTTTCTGAGAATGCTTCTGTTTAGATTTTATGTGAAGATATTCCCGTTTCCAACAAAATCTTCACTGTTATCCAAATATCCACTTGCAGATTCTTCTAAAAGAGGGTTTCCAAACTGCTGTATGAAAAGAAAGGTTGAACTCCTTTAGTTGAGGAAACTCATGTCAAAGAAGTTTCTGAGAATGCTTCCGTCTAGATTTTATATGAAGATATTCCCGTTTCCAACGAAATTTTCAAAGTTACCCAAATATCCTCTTGCAGCTTCTACCAAAAGAGTGTTTCCAAACTGCTGTATCAAAAGAATGGCTGAGCTCCGTTAGTTGAGGACACTCATCACAAACAAGCTTTTGAGAATGCTTCTGTCTAGATTTTATATGAAGATATTCCCGTTTCCAACGAACTCTTCACAGTTACCCAAATATCCACTTGCCGATTCTACAAAAAGTGTGTTTCCAAACTGCTGTATCAAAAGAAAGGTTGAACTCTGTAAGTAGAGAAAACACATCACAAAGAAGTTTCTGAGAATGCTTCTGTCTAGATTTTATATGAAGATATTCCCGTTTCCAACGAAATCTTTAGAGGTATCCAAATATCCACTTACAGATTCTTCTAAAAGAGGGTTTCCAAACTGCTGTATGAAAAGAAAGGTTGAACTCCTTTAGTTGAGGAAACTCATGTCAAAGAAGTTTCTGAGAATGCTTCCGTCTAGATTTTATATGAAGATATTCCCGTTTCCAACGAAATTTTCACAGTTATCCAAATATCCACTTGCAGATTCTACAAAAAGAGAGTATCCAAACTGCTGTATCAAAAGAATGGTTGAACTCTGTTAGTTGAGGACACTCATCACAAGTTTCTGAGAACGCTTCTGTCTAGATTTTATATGAAATTATTCCCGTTTCCAACGAAATCTTCACAGTTATCCCAATATCCACTTGCAGATTCTACCAAAAGGTGGTTTTCAAACTTCTGTATCAAAAGAAAGGTTGAACTCTGTTAGTTGAGGACACACATCACAAAGAAGTTTCGAAGAATGCTTCTGTCTAGATTTTATATGAAGATATTCCCGTTTCCAATGAAATTGTTAGAGGTATCCAAATATCCACTTACAGATTCTACAAAAAGAGTGTTTCCAAACTGCTCTATCAAAAGAAAGGTGGAACTCGGTTAGTTGAAGACACACATCAAAAAGATGTTTCTGAGAATGCTTCTGTCTAGATTTTATTTGAAGATATTCCCATTTCCAACGAAATCTTCACAGTTATCCAAATATCCACTTGCAGATTCTACAAAAAGAGTGTTTCCAAACTACAGTGTCAAAAGAAAGTTTGAACTCTGTTAGTGGAGGACACACATCAGAATGAAGTTTCTGAGAATGCTTCTGTTTAGATTTTATATGAAGATATTCCCGTTTCCAACGAAATCTTCACTGTTATCCAAATATCCACTTGCAGATTCTTCTAAAAGAGGGTTTCCAAACTGCTGTATGAAAAGAAAGGTTGAACTCCTTTAGTTGAGGAAACTCATGTCAAAGAAGTTTCTGAGAATGCTTCCGTCTAGATTTTATATGAAGATATTCCCGTTTCCAACGAAATTCTCACAGTTATCCAAATATCCACTTGCAGATTCTACCAAAAGAATGTTTCCAAACTGCTGTATCAAAAGAATGGTTGAGCTCCGTTAGTTGAGGACACTCATCACAAACAAGCTTTTGAGAATGCTTCTGTCTAGATTTTATATGAAGATATTCCCGTTTCCAACGAACTCTTCACAGTTACCCAAATATCCACTTGCCGATTCTACAAAAAGAGTGTTTCCAAACTGCTGTATCAAAAGAAAGGTTGAACTCTGTAAGTAGAGAAAACACATCACAAAGAAGTTTCTGAGAATGCTTCTGTCTAGATTTTATGTGAAGATATTCCCGTTTCCAACGAAATCTTGAAAGTTATCCAAATATCCACTTGCAGATTCTACAAAAAGTGTGTTTCCAAACTACTGTATCAACAGAAAGGTTCAACTCTGGTAACTGAGTACACACATCCCGATTAAGTTTCTGAGAATCTTTCTGTCTCTTTTTTATGGGAAGATATTTCTGTTTTCACCGTAGGCCTGAATTCGCTCAAAATGTCCACTTCCAGATACTACAGAAAGAGTGTTTCAAACCTGGGCTATGAAAGGGAATGTTCAGCTCTGTGACTTGAATGCAGATATCACAAAGCAGTTTCTGGCAGTGCTTCTGTGTAGATTTTAGATGAAGATATTCCCGTTTCCAACGAAATCGTTAGAGCTATCCAAATATCCACTTACAGATTCTACAAAAAGAGAGTTTCCAAACTGCTCTATTTAAAGAAAGGTTGAACTCTGCTAGTTGAGGACGCACACCACAAGGAAGTTTCTGAGAATGCTTTTGTCTAGATTTTATATGAAGATATTCCCGTTTCCAACGAAATCTTTAGAGGTATCCAAATATCCACTTACAGATTCTACAAAAAGAGAGTATCCAAACTGCTGTATCAAAAGAATGGTTGAACTCTGTTAGTTGAGGACACTCATCACAAGCTTCTGAGAATGGTTCTGTCTAGATTTTATATGAAGATATTCCCGTTTCCAACGAAATCTTCACAGATATCCAAATATCCACATGCAGATTCTACCAAAAGGGGGTTTTCAAACTTCTGTATCAAAAGAAAGGTTGAACTCTGTTAGTTGAGGACACACATCACAAAGAAGTTTCGAAGAATGCTTCTGTCTAGATTTTATATGAAGATAGTCCCGTTTCCAATGAAATTGTTAGAGGTATCCAAATATCCACTTACAGATTCTACAAAAAGAGTGTTTCCAAACTGCTCTATCAAAAGAAAGGTGGAACTCGGTTAGTTGAAGACACACATCAAAAAGATGTTTCTGAGAATGCTTCTGTCTAGATTTTATTTGAAGATATTCCCATTTCCAACGAAATCTTCACAGTTATCCAAATATCCACTTGCAGATTCTACAAAAAGAGTGTTTCCAAACTACAGTGTCAAAAGAAAGTTTGAACTCTGTTAGTGGAGGACACACATCACAATGAAGTTTCTGAGAATGCTTCTGTTTAGATTTTATATGAAGATATTCCCGTTTCCAACGAAATCTTCACTGTTATCCAAATATCCACTTGCAGATTCTTCTAAAAGAGGGTTTCCAAACTGCTGCATGAAAAGAAAGGTTGAACTCCTTTAGTTGAGGAAACTCATGTCAAAGAAGTTTCTGAGAATGCTTCCGTCTAGATTTTATATGAAGATATTCCCGTTTCCAACGAAATTTTCACAGTTATGCAAATATCCACTTGCAGATTCTACCAAAAGAGTGTTTCCAAACTGCTGTATCAAAAGAATGGTTGAGCTCCGTTAGTTGAGGACACTCATCACAAACAAGCTTTTGAGAATGCTTCTGTCTAGATTTTATAGGAAGATATTCCCGTTTCCAAAGAAATCTTCACAGTTACCCAAATATCCACTTGCCGATTCTACAAAAAGAGTGTTTCCAAACTGCTGTATCAAAAGAAAGGTTGAACTCTGTAAGTAGAGAAAACCCATCACAAAGAAGTTTCTGAGAATGCTTCTGTCTAGATTTTATATGAAGATATTCCCGTTTCCAACGAAATCTTCAAAGTTATCCAAATATCCACTTGCAGATTCTACAAAAAGAGTGTTTCCAAACTACTGTATCAACAGAAAGGTTCAACTCTGGTAACTGAGTACACACATCCCGATTAAGTTTCTGAGAATCTTTCTGTCTCTTTTTTATGGGAAGATATTTCTGTTTTCACCGTAGGCCTGAATTCGCTCAAAATGTCCACTTCCAGATACTACAGAAAGAGTGTTTCAAACCTGGGCTACGAAAGGGAATGTTCAGCTCTGTGACTTGAATGCAGATATCACAAAGCAGTTTCTGACAGTGCTTCTGTGTAGATTTTAGATGAAGATATTCCCGTTTCCAACAAAATCGTTAGAGCTATCCAAATATCCACTTACAGATTCTACAAAAAGAGAGTTTCCAAACTGCTCTATTTAAAGAAAGGTTGAACTCTGCTAGTTGAGGACGCACACCACGAAGAAGTTTCTGAGAATGCTTTTGTCTAGATTTTATATGAAGATATTCCCGTTTCCAACGAAATCTTTAGAGGTATCCAAATATCCACTTACAGATTCTACAAAAAGAGAGTATCCAAACTGCTGTATCAAAAGAATGGTTGAACTCTGTTAGTTGAGGACACTCATCACAAGCTTCTGAGAACGCTTCTGTCTAGATTTTATATGAAGATATTCCCGTTTCCAACGAAATCTTCACAGTTATCCAAATATCCACTTGCAGATTCTACCAAAAGGGGGTTTTCAAACTTCTGTATCAAAAGAAAGGTTGAACTCTGTTAGTTGAGGACACACATCACAAAGAAGTTTCGAAGAATGCTTCTGTCTAGATTTTATATGAAGATATTCCCGTTTCCAATGAAATTGTTAGAGGTATCCAAATATCCACTTACAGATTCTACAAAAAGAGTGTTTCCAAACTGCTCTATCAAAAGAAAGGTGGAACTCGGTTAGTTGAAGACACACATAAAAAAGATGTTTCTGAGAATGCTTCTGTCTAGATTTTATTTGAAGATATTCCCATTTCCAACGAAATCTTCACAGTTATCCAAATATCCACTTGCAGATTCTACAAAAAGAGTGTTTCCAAACTACAGTGTCAAAAGAAAGTTTGAACTCTGTTAGTGGAGGACACACATCAGAATGAAGTTTCTGAGAATGCTTCTGTTTAGATTTTATATGAAGATATTCCCGTTTCCAACGAAATCTTCACTGTTATCCAAATATCCACTTGCAGATTCTTCTAAAAGAGGGTTTCCAAACTGCTGTATGAAAAGAAAGGTTGAACTCCTTTAGTTGAGGACACTCATGTCAAAGAAGTTTCTGAGAATGCTTCCGTCTAGATTTTATATGAAGATATTCCCGTTTCCAACGAAATTCTCACAGTTATCCAAATATCCACTTGCAGATTCTACCAAAAGAATGTTTCCAAACTGCTGTATCAAAAGAATGGTTGACCTCCGTTAGTTGAGGACACTCATCACAAACAAGCTTTTGAGAATGCTTCTGTCTAGATTTTATATGAAGATATTCCCGTTTCCAACGAACTCTTCACAGTTACCCAAATATCCACTTGCCGATTCTACAAAAAGAGTGTTTACAAACTGCTGTATCAAAAGAAAGGTTGAACTCTGTAAGTAGAGAAAACACATCACAAAGAAGTTTCTGAGAATGCTTCTGTCTAGATTTTATATGACGATATTCCCGTTTCCAACGAAATCTTCAAAGTTATCCAAATATCCACTTGCAGATTCTACAAAAAGTGTGTTTCCAAACTACTGTATCAACAGAAAGGTTCAACTCTGGTAACTGAGTACACACATCCCGATTAAGTTTCTGAGAATCTTTCTGTCTCTTTTTTATGGGAAGATATTTCTGTTTTCACCGTAGGCCTGAATTCGCTCAAAATATCCAATTCCAGATACTACAGAAAGAGTGTTTCAAACCTGGGCTATGAAAGGGAATGTTCAGCTCTGTGACTTGAATGCAGATATCACAAAGCAGTTTCTGACAGTCCTTCTGTGTAGATTTTAGATGAAGATATTCCCGTTTCCAATGAAATCGCTAGAGCTATCCAAATATCCACTTACAGATTCTACAAAAAGAGAGTTTCCAAACTGCTCTATTTTAAGAAAGGTTGAACTCTGCTAGTTGAGGACGCACACCACAAGGAAGTTTCTGAGAATGCTTTTGTCTAGATTTTATATGAAGATATTCCCGTTTCCAACGAAATCTTTAGAGGTATCCAAATATCCACTTACAGATTCTACAAAAAGAGAGTATCCAAACTGCTGTATCAAAAGAATGGTTGAACTCTGTTAGTTGAGGACACTCATCACAAGCTTCTGAGAACGCTTCTGTCTAGATTTTATATGAAGATATTCCCGTTTCCAACGAAATCTTCACAGTTATCCAAATATCCACTTGCAGATTCTACCAAAAGGGGGTTTTCAAACTTCTGTATCAAAAGAAAGGTTGAACTCTGTTAGTTGAGGACACACATCACAAAGAAGTTTCGAAGAATGCTTCTGTCTAGATTTTATATGAAGATATTCCCGTTTCCAATGAAATTGTTAGAGGTATCCAAATATCCACTTACAGATTCTACAAAAAGAGTGTTTCCAAACTGCTCTATCAAAAGAAAGGTGGAACTCGGTTAGTTGAAGACACACATCAAAAAGATGTTTCAGAGAATGCTTCTGTCTAGATTTTATTTGAAGATATTCCCATTTCCAACGAAATCTTCACAGTTATCCAAATATCCACTTGCAGATTCTACAAAAAGAGTGTTTCCAAACTACAGTGTCAAAAGAAAGTTTGAACTCTGTTAGTGGAGGACACACATCAGAATGAAGTTTCTGAGAATGCTTCTGTTTAGATTTTATATGAAGATATTCCCGTTTCCAACGAAATCTTCACTGTTATCCAAATATCCACTTGCAGATTCTTCTAAAAGAGGGTTTCCAAACTGCTGTATGAAAAGAAAGGTTGAACTCCTTTAGTTGAGGAAACTCATGTCAAAGAAGTTTCTGAGAATGCTTCCGTCTAGATTTTATATGAAGATATTCCCGTTTCCAACGAAATTCTCACAGTTATCCAAATATCCACTTGCAGATTCTACCAAAAGAATGTTTCCAAACTGCTGTATCAAAAGAATGGTTGACCTCCGTTAGTTGAGGACACTCATCACAAACAAGCTTTTGAGAATGCTTCTGTCTAGATTTTATATGAAGATATTCCCGTTTCCAACGAACTCTTCACAGTTACCCAAATATCCACTTGCCGATTCTACAATAAGAGTGTTTACAAACTGCTGTATCAAAAGAAAGGTTGAACTCTGTAAGTAGAGAAAACACATCACAAAGAAGTTTCTGAGAATGCTTCTGTCTAGATTTTATATGAAGATATTCCCGTTTCCAACGAAATCTTCAAAGTTATCCAAATATCCACTTGCAGATTCTACAAAAAGTGTGTTTCCAAACTACTGTATCAACAGAAAGGTTCAACTCTGGTAACTGAGTACACACACCCCGATTAAGTTTCTGAGAATCTTTCTGTCTCTTTTTTATGGGAAGATATTTCTGTTTTCACCGTAGGCCTGAATTCGCTCAAAATGTCCAATTCCAGATACTACAGAAAGAGTGTTTCAAACCTGGGCTATGAAAGGGAATATTCAGCTCTGTGACTTGAATGCAGATATCACAAAGCAGTTTCTGACAGTCCTTCTGTGTAGATTTTAGATGAAGATATTCCCGTTTCCAACGAAATCGCTAGAGCTATCCAAATATCCACTTACAGATTCTACAAAAAGAGAGTTTCCAAACTGCTCTATTTAAAGAAAGGTTGAACTCTGCTAGTTGAGGACGCACACCACAAGGAAGTTTCTGAGAATGCTTTTGTCTAGATTTTATATGAAGATATTCCCGTTTCCAACGAAATCTTTAGAGGTATCCAAATATCCACTTACAGATTCTACAAAAAGAGAGTATCCAAACTGCTGTATCAAAAGAATGGTTGAACTCTGTTAGTTGAGGACACTCATCACAAGCTTCTGAGAACGCTTCTGTCTAGATTTTATATGAAATTATTCCCGTTTCCAACGAAATCTTCACAGTTATCCCAATATCCACTTGCAGATTCTACCAAAAGGGGGTTTTCAAACTTCTGTATCAAAAGAAAGGTTGAACTATATTAGTTGAGGACACACATCACTAAGAAGTTTCGAAGAATGCTTCTGTCTAGATTTTATATGAAGTTATTCCCCTTTCCAATGAAATTGTTAGAGGTATCCAAATATCCACTTACAGATTCTACAAAAAGAGTGTTTCCAAACTGCTCTATCGAAAGAAAGGTGGAACTCGGTTAGTTGAAGACACACATCAAAAAGATGTTTCTGAGAATGCTTCTGTCTAGATTTTATTTGAAGATATTCCCATTTCCAACGAAATCTTCACAGTTATCCAAATATCCACTTGCAGATTCTACAAAAAGAGTGTTTCCAAACTACAGTGTCAAAAGAAAGTTTGAACTCTGTTAGTGGAGGACACACATCACAATGAAGTTTCTGAGAATGCTTCTGTTTAGATTTTATATGAAGATATTCCCGTTTCCAACGAAATCTTCACTGTTATCCAAATATCCACTTGCAGATTCTTCTAAAAGAGGGTTTCCAAACTGATGTATGAAAAGAAAGTTTGAACTCCTTTAGTTGAGGAAACTCACGTCAAAGAAGTTTCTGAGAATGCTTCCGTCTAGATTTTATATGAAGATATTCCCGTTTCCAACGAAATTTTCACAGTTATCCAAATATCCACTTGCAGATTCTACCAAAAGAGTGTTTCCAAACTGCTGTATCAAAAGAATGGTTGAGCTCCGTTAGTTGAGGACACTCATCACAAGCAAGCTTTTGAGAATGCTTCTGTCTAGATTTTATATGAAGATATTCCCGTTTCCAACGAACTCTTCACAGTTATCCAAATATCCACTTGCCGATTCTACAAAAAGAGTGTTTCCAAACTGCTGTATCAAAAGAAAGGTTGAACTCTGTAAGTAGAGAAAACACATCACAAAGAAGTTTCTGAGTATGCTTCTGTCTAGATTTTATATGAAGATATTCCCGTTTCCAACGAAATCTTCAAAGTAATCCAAATATCCACTTGCAGATTCTACAAAAAGAGTGTTTCCAAACTACTGTATCAACAGAAAGGTTCAACTCTGGTAACTGAGTACACACATCCCGATTAAGTTTCTGAGAATCTTTCTGTCTCTTTTTTATGGGAAGATATTTCTGTTTTCACCGTAGGCCTGAATTCGCTCAAAATGTCCACTTCCAGATACTACAGAAAGAGTGTTTCAAACCTGGGCTATGAAAGGGAATGTTCAGCTCTGTGACTTGAATGCAGATATCACAAAGCAGTTTCTGACAGTGCTTCTGTGAAGATTTTAGATGAAGATATTCCCGTTTCCAACGAAATCCTTAGAGCTATCCAAATATCCACTTACAGATTCTACAAAAAGAGAGTTTCCAAACTGCTCTATTTAAAGAAAGGTTGAACTCTGTTAGTTGAGGACGCACACCACGAAGAAGTTTCTGAGAATGCTTTTGTCTAGATTTTATATGAAGATATTCCCGTTTCCAACGAAATCTTTAGAGGTATCCAAATATCCACTTACAGATTCTACAAAAAGAGAGTATCCAAACTGCTGTATCAAAAGAATGGTTGAACTCTGTTAGTTGAGGACACTCATCACAAGCTTCTGAGAACGCTTCTGTCTAGATTTTATATGAAATTATTCCCGTTTCCAACGAAATCTTCACAGTTATCCCAATATCCACTTGCAGATTCTACCAAAAGGGGGTTTCCAAACTGCTGTATCAAAAGAAAGGTTGAACTCTGTAAGTAGAGAAAACACATCACAAAGAAGTTTCTGAGAATGCTTCTGTCTAGATTTTATATGAAGATATTCCCGTTTCCAACGAAATCTTCAAAGTTATCCAAATATCCACTTGCAGATTCTACAAAAAGTGTGTTTCCAAACTACTGTATCAACAGAAAGGTTCAACTCTGGTAACTGAGTACACACATCCCGATTAAGTTTCTGAGAATCTTTCTGTCTCTTTTTTATGGGAAGATATTTCTGTTTTCACCGTAGGCCTGAATTCGCTCAAAATATCCAATTCCAGATACTACAGAAAGAGTGTTTCAAACCTGGGCTATGAAAGGGAATGTTCAGCTCTGTGACTTGAATGCAGATATCACAAAGCAGTTTCTGACAGTCCTTCTGTGTAGATTTTAGATGAAGATATTCCCGTTTCCAATGAAATCGCTAGAGCTATCCAAATATCCACTTACAGATTCTACAAAAAGAGAGTTTCCAAACTGCTCTATTTTAAGAAAGGTTGAACTCTGCTAGTTGAGGACGCACACCACAAGGAAGTTTCTGAGAATGCTTTTGTCTAGATTTTATATGAAGATATTCCCGTTTCCAACGAAATCTTTAGAGGTATCCAAATATCCACTTACAGATTCTACAAAAAGAGAGTATCCAAACTGCTGTATCAAAAGAATGGTTGAACTCTGTTAGTTGAGGACACTCATCACAAGCTTCTGAGAACGCTTCTGTCTAGATTTTATATGAAGATATTCCCGTTTCCAACGAAATCTTCACAGTTATCCAAATATCCACTTGCAGATTCTACCAAAAGGGGGTTTTCAAACTTCTGTATCAAAAGAAAGGTTGAACTCTGTTAGTTGAGGACACACATCACAAAGAAGTTTCGAAGAATGCTTCTGTCTAGATTTTATATGAAGATATTCCCGTTTCCAATGAAATTGTTAGAGGTATCCAAATATCCACTTACAGATTCTACAAAAAGAGTGTTTCCAAACTGCTCTATCAAAAGAAAGGTGGAACTCGGTTAGTTGAAGACACACATCAAAAAGATGTTTCAGAGAATGCTTCTGTCTAGATTTTATTTGAAGATATTCCCATTTCCAACGAAATCTTCACAGTTATCCAAATATCCACTTGCAGATTCTACAAAAAGAGTGTTTCCAAACTACAGTGTCAAAAGAAAGTTTGAACTCTGTTAGTGGAGGACACACATCAGAATGAAGTTTCTGAGAATGCTTCTGTTTAGATTTTATATGAAGATATTCCCGTTTCCAACGAAATCTTCACTGTTATCCAAATATCCACTTGCAGATTCTTCTAAAAGAGGGTTTCCAAACTGCTGTATGAAAAGAAAGGTTGAACTCCTTTAGTTGAGGAAACTCATGTCAAAGAAGTTTCTGAGAATGCTTCCGTCTAGATTTTATATGAAGATATTCCCGTTTCCAACGAAATTCTCACAGTTATCCAAATATCCACTTGCAGATTCTACCAAAAGAATGTTTCCAAACTGCTGTATCAAAAGAATGGTTGACCTCCGTTAGTTGAGGACACTCATCACAAACAAGCTTTTGAGAATGCTTCTGTCTAGATTTTATATGAAGATATTCCCGTTTCCAACGAACTCTTCACAGTTACCCAAATATCCACTTGCCGATTCTACAATAAGAGTGTTTACAAACTGCTGTATCAAAAGAAAGGTTGAACTCTGTAAGTAGAGAAAACACATCACAAAGAAGTTTCTGAGAATGCTTCTGTCTAGATTTTATATGAAGATATTCCCGTTTCCAACGAAATCTTCAAAGTTATCCAAATATCCACTTGCAGATTCTACAAAAAGTGTGTTTCCAAACTACTGTATCAACAGAAAGGTTCAACTCTGGTAACTGAGTACACACACCCCGATTAAGTTTCTGAGAATCTTTCTGTCTCTTTTTTATGGGAAGATATTTCTGTTTTCACCGTAGGCCTGAATTCGCTCAAAATGTCCAATTCCAGATACTACAGAAAGAGTGTTTCAAACCTGGGCTATGAAAGGGAATATTCAGCTCTGTGACTTGAATGCAGATATCACAAAGCAGTTTCTGACAGTCCTTCTGTGTAGATTTTAGATGAAGATATTCCCGTTTCCAACGAAATCGCTAGAGCTATCCAAATATCCACTTACAGATTCTACAAAAAGAGAGTTTCCAAACTGCTCTATTTAAAGAAAGGTTGAACTCTGCTAGTTGAGGACGCACACCACAAGGAAGTTTCTGAGAATGCTTTTGTCTAGATTTTATATGAAGATATTCCCGTTTCCAACGAAATCTTTAGAGGTATCCAAATATCCACTTACAGATTCTACAAAAAGAGAGTATCCAAACTGCTGTATCAAAAGAATGGTTGAACTCTGTTAGTTGAGGACACTCATCACAAGCTTCTGAGAACGCTTCTGTCTAGATTTTATATGAAATTATTCCCGTTTCCAACGAAATCTTCACAGTTATCCCAATATCCACTTGCAGATTCTACCAAAAGGGGGTTTTCAAACTTCTGTATCAAAAGAAAGGTTGAACTCTATTAGTTGAGGACACACATCACTAAGAAGTTTCGAAGAATGCTTCTGTCTAGATTTTATATGAAGTTATTCCCCTTTCCAATGAAATTGTTAGAGGTATCCAAATATCCACTTACAGATTCTACAAAAAGAGTGTTTCCAAACTGCTCTATCGAAAGAAAGGTGGAACTCGGTTAGTTGAAGACACACATCAAAAAGATGTTTCTGAGAATGCTTCTGTCTAGATTTTATTTGAAGATATTCCCATTTCCAACGAAATCTTCACAGTTATCCAAATATCCACTTGCAGATTCTACAAAAAGAGTGTTTCCAAACTACAGTGTCAAAAGAAAGTTTGAACTCTGTTAGTGGAGGACACACATCACAATGAAGTTTCTGAGAATGCTTCTGTTTAGATTTTATATGAAGATATTCCCGTTTCCAACGAAATCTTCACTGTTATCCAAATATCCACTTGCAGATTCTTCTAAAAGAGGGTTTCCAAACTGCTGTATGAAAAGAAAGGTTGAACTCCTTTAGTTGAGGAAACTCACGTCAAAGAAGTTTCTGAGAATGCTTCCGTCTAGATTTTATATGAAGATATTCCCGTTTCCAACGAAATTTTCACAGTTATCCAAATATCCACTTGCAGATTCTACCAAAAGAGTGTTTCCAAACTGCTGTATCAAAAGAATGGTTGAGCTCCGTTAGTTGAGGACACTCATCACAAGCAAGCTTTTGAGAATGCTTCTGTCTAGATTTTATATGAAGATATTCCCGTTTCCAACGAACTCTTCACAGTTATCCAAATATCCACTTGCCGATTCTACAAAAAGAGTGTTTCCAAACTGCTGTATCAAAAGAAAGGTTGAACTCTGTAAGTAGAGAAAACACATCACAAAGAAGTTTCTGAGTATGCTTCTGTCTAGATTTTATATGAAGATATTCCCGTTTCCAACGAAATCTTCAAAGTAATCCAAATATCCACTTGCAGATTCTACAAAAAGAGTGTTTCCAAACTACTGTATCAACAGAAAGGTTCAACTCTGGTAACTGAGTACACACATCCCGATTAAGTTTCTGAGAATCTTTCTGTCTCTTTTTTATGGGAAGATATTTCTGTTTTCACCGTAGGCCTGAATTCGCTCAAAATGTCCACTTCCAGATACTACAGAAAGAGTGTTTCAAACCTGGGCTATGAAAGGGAATGTTCAGCTCTGTGACTTGAATGCAGATATCACAAAGCAGTTTCTGACAGTGCTTCTGTGAAGATTTTAGATGAAGATATTCCCGTTTCCAACGAAATCCTTAGAGCTATCCAAATATCCACTTACAGATTCTACAAAAAGAGAGTTTCCAAACTGCTCTATTTAAAGAAAGGTTGAACTCTGTTAGTTGAGGACGCACACCACGAAGAAGTTTCTGAGAATGCTTTTGTCTAGATTTTATATGAAGATATTCCCGTTTCCAACGAAATCTTTAGAGGTATCCAAATATCCACTTACAGATTCTACAAAAAGAGAGTATCCAAACTGCTGTATCAAAAGAATGGTTGAACTCTGTTAGTTGAGGACACTCATCACAAGCTTCTGAGAACGCTTCTGTCTAGATTTTATATGAAATTATTCCCGTTTCCAACGAAATCTTCACAGTTATCCCAATATCCACTTGCAGATTCTACCAAAAGGGGGTTTCCAAACTGCTGTATCAAAAGAAAGGTTGAACTCTGTAAGTAGAGAAAACACATCACAAAGAAGTTTCTGAGTATGCTTCTGTCTAGATTTTATATGAAGATATTCCCGTTTCCAACGAAATCTTCAAAGTAATCCAAATATCCACTTGCAGATTCTACAAAAAGAGTGTTTCCAAACTACTGTATCAACAGAAAGGTTCAACTCTGGTAACTGAGTACACACATCCCGATTAAGTTTCTGAGAATCTTTCTGTCTCTTTTTTATGGGAAGATATTTCTGTTTTCACCGTAGGCCTGAATTCGCTCAAAATGTCCACTTCCAGATACTACAGAAAGAGTGTTTCAAACCTGGGCTATGAAAGGGAATGTTCAGCTCTGTGACTTGAATGCAGATATCACAAAGCAGTTTCTGACAGTGCTTCTGTGAAGATTTTAGATGAAGATATTCCCGTTTCCAACGAAATCCTTAGAGCTATCCAAATATCCACTTACAGATTCTACAAAAAGAGAGTTTCCAAACTGCTCTATTTAAAGAAAGGTTGAACTCTGTTAGTTGAGGACGCACACCACGAAGAAGTTTCTGAGAATGCTTTTGTCTAGATTTTATATGAAGATATTCCCGTTTCCAACGAAATCTTTAGAGGTATCCAAATATCCACTTACAGATTCTACAAAAAGAGAGTATCCAAACTGCTGTATCAAAAGAATGGTTGAACTCTGTTAGTTGAGGACACTCATCACAAGCTTCTGAGAACGCTTCTGTCTAGATTTTATATGAAATTATTCCCGTTTCCAACGAAATCTTCACAGTTATCCCAATATCCACTTGCAGATTCTACCAAAAGGGGGTTTTCAAACTTCTGTATCAAAAGAAAGGTTGAACTCTATTAGTTGAGGACACACATCACTAAGAAGTTTCGAAGAATGCTTCTGTCTAGATTTTATATGAAGTTATTCCCCTTTCCAATGAAATTGTTAGAGGTATCCAAATATCCACTTACAGATTCTACAAAAAGAGTGTTTCCAAACTGCTCTATCAAAAGAAAGGTGGAACTCGGTTAGTTGAAGACACACATCAAAAAGATGTTTCTGAGAATGCTTCTGTCTAGATTTTATTTGAAGATATTCCCATTTCCAACGAAATCTTCACAGTTATCCAACTATCCACTTGCAGATTCTACAAAAAGAGTGTTTCCAAACTACAGTGTCAAAAGAAAGTTTGAACTCTGTTAGTGGAGGACACACATCACAATGAAGTTTCTGAGAATGCTTCTGTTTAGATTTTATATGAAGATATTCCCGTTTCCAACGAAATCTTCACTGTTATCCAAATATCCACTTGCAGATTCTTCTAAAAGAGGGTTTCCAAACTGCTGTATGAAAAGAAAGGTTGAACTCCTTTAGTTGAGGAAACTCACGTCAAAGAAGTTTCTGAGAATGCTTCCGTCTAGATTTTATATGAAGATATTCCCGTTTCCAACGAAATTTTCACAGTTATCCAAATATCCACTTGCAGATTCTACCAAAAGAGTGTTTCCAAACTGCTGTATCAAAAGAATGGTTGAGCTCCGTTAGTTGAGGACACTCATCACAAGCAAGCTTTTGAGAATGCTTCTGTCTAGATTTTATATGAAGATATTCCCGTTTCCAACGAACTCTTCACAGTTATCCAAATATCCACTTGCCGATTCTACAAAAAGAGTGTTTCCAAACTGCTGTATCAAAAGAAAGGTTGAACTCTGTAAGTAGAGAAAACACATCACAAAGAAGTTTCTGAGTATGCTTCTGTCTAGATTTTATATGAAGATATTCCCGTTTCCAACGAAATCTTCAAAGTAATCCAAATATCCACTTGCAGATTCTACAAAAAGAGTGTTTCCAAACTACTGTATCAACAGAAAGGTTCAACTCTGGTAACTGAGTACACACATCCCGATTAAGTTTCTGAGAATCTTTCTGTCTCTTTTTTATGGGAAGATATTTCTGTTTTCACCGTAGGCCTGAATTCGCTCAAAATGTCCACTTCCAGATACTACAGAAAGAGTGTTTCAAACCTGGGCTATGAAAGGGAATGTTCAGCTCTGTGACTTGAATGCAGATATCACAAAGCAGTTTCTGACAGTGCTTCTGTGAAGATTTTAGATGAAGATATTCCCGTTTCCAACGAAATCCTTAGAGCTATCCAAATATCCACTTACAGATTCTACAAAAAGAGAGTTTCCAAACTGCTCTATTTAAAGAAAGGTTGAACTCTGTTAGTTGAGGACGCACACCACGAAGAAGTTTCTGAGAATGCTTTTGTCTAGATTTTATATGAAGATATTCCCGTTTCCAACGAAATCTTTAGAGGTATCCAAATATCCACTTACAGATTCTACAAAAAGAGAGTATCCAAACTGCTGTATCAAAAGAATGGTTGAACTCTGTTAGTTGAGGACACTCATCACAAGCTTCTGAGAACGCTTCTGTCTAGATTTTATATGAAATTATTCCCGTTTCCAACGAAATCTTCACAGTTATCCCAATATCCACTTGCAGATTCTACCAAAAGGGGGTTTTCAAACTTCTGTATCAAAAGAAAGGTTGAACTCTATTAGTTGAGGACACACATCACTAAGAAGTTTCGAAGAATGCTTCTGTCTAGATTTTATATGAAGTTATTCCCCTTTCCAATGAAATTGTTAGAGGTATCCAAATATCCACTTACAGATTCTACAAAAAGAGTGTTTCCAAACTGCTCTATCAAAAGAAAGGTGGAACTCGGTTAGTTGAAGACACACATCAAAAAGATGTTTCTGAGAATGCTTCTGTCTAGATTTTATTTGAAGATATTCCCCTTTCCAACGAAATCTTCACAGTTATCCAAATATCCACTTGCAGATTCTACAAAAAGAGTGTTTCCAAACTACAGTGTCAAAAGAAAGTTTGAACTCTGTTAGTGGAGGACACACATCACAATGAAGTTTCTGAGAATGCTTCTGTTTAGATTTTATATGAAGATATTCCCGTTTCCAACGAAATCTTCACTGTTATCCAAATATCCACTTGCAGATTCTTCTAAAAGAGGGTTTCCAAACTGCTGTATGAAAAGAAAGGTTGAACTCCTTTAGTTGAGGAAACTCACGTCAAAGAAGTTTCTGAGAATGCTTCCGTCTAGATTTTATATGAAGATATTCCCGTTTCCAACGAAATTTTCACAGTTATCCAAATATCCACTTGCAGATTCTACCAAAAGAGTGTTTCCAAACTGCTGTATCAAAAGAATGGTTGAGCTCCGTTAGTTGAGGACACTCATCACAAGCAAGCTTTTGAGAATGCTTCTGTCTAGATTTTATATGAAGATATTCCCGTTTCCAACGAACTCTTCACAGTTATCCAAATATCCACTTGCCGATTCTACAAAAAGAGTGTTTCCAAACTGCTGTATCAAAAGAAAGGTTGAACTCTGTAAGTAGAGAAAACACATCACAAAGAAGTTTCTGAGTATGCTTCTGTCTAGATTTTATATGAAGATATTCCCGTTTCCAACGAAATCTTCAAAGTAATCCAAATATCCACTTGCAGATTCTACAAAAAGAGTGTTTCCAAACTACTGTATCAACAGAAAGGTTCAACTCTGGTAACTGAGTACACACATCCCGATTAAGTTTCTGAGAATCTTTCTGTCTCTTTTTTATGGGAAGATATTTCTGTTTTCACCGTAGGCCTGAATTCGCTCAAAATGTCCACTTCCAGATACTACAGAAAGAGTGTTTCAAACCTGGGCTATGAAAGGGAATGTTCAGCTCTGTGACTTGAATGCAGATATCACAAAGCAGTTTCTGACAGTGCTTCTGTGAAGATTTTAGATGAAGATATTCCCGTTTCCAACGAAATCCTTAGAGCTATCCAAATATCCACTTACAGATTCTACAAAAAGAGAGTTTCCAAACTGCTCTATTTAAAGAAAGGTTGAACTCTGTTAGTTGAGGACGCACACCACGAAGAAGTTTCTGAGAATGCTTTTGTCTAGATTTTATATGAAGATATTCCCGTTTCCAACGAAATCTTTAGAGGTATCCAAATATCCACTTACAGATTCTACAAAAAGAGAGTATCCAAACTGCTGTATCAAAAGAATGGTTGAACTCTGTTAGTTGAGGACACTCATCACAAGCTTCTGAGAACGCTTCTGTCTAGATTTTATATGAAATTATTCCCGTTTCCAACGAAATCTTCACAGTTATCCCAATATCCACTTGCAGATTCTACCAAAAGGGGGTTTTCAAACTTCTGTATCAAAAGAAAGGTTGAACTCTATTAGTTGAGGACACACATCACTAAGAAGTTTCGAAGAATGCTTCTGTCTAGATTTTATATGAAGTTATTCCCCTTTCCAATGAAATTGTTAGAGGTATCCAAATATCCACTTACAGATTCTACAAAAAGAGTGTTTCCAAACTGCTCTATCAAAAGAAAGGTGGAACTCGGTTAGTTGAAGACACACATCAAAAAGATGTTTCTGAGAATGCTTCTGTCTAGATTTTATTTGAAGATATTCCCCTTTCCAACGAAATCTTCACAGTTATCCAAATATCCACTTGCAGATTCTACAAAAAGAGTGTTTCCAAACTACAGTGTCAAAAGAAAGTTTGAACTCTGTTAGTGGAGGACACACATCACAATGAAGTTTCTGAGAATGCTTCTGTTTAGATTTTATATGAAGATATTCCCGTTTCCAACGAAATCTTCACTGTTATCCAAATATCCACTTGCAGATTCTTCTAAAAGAGGGTTTCCAAACTGCTGTATGAAAAGAAAGGTTGAACTCCTTTAGTTGAGGAAACTCACGTCAAAGAAGTTTCTGAGAATGCTTCCGTCTAGATTTTATATGAAGATATTCCCGTTTCCAACGAAATTTTCACAGTTATCCAAATATCCACTTGCAGATTCTACCAAAAGAGTGTTTCCAAACTGCTGTATCAAAAGAATGGTTGAGCTCCGTTAGTTGAGGACACTCATCACAAGCAAGCTTTTGAGAATGCTTCTGTCTAGATTTTATATGAAGATATTCCCGTTTCCAACGAACTCTTCACAGTTATCCAAATATCCACTTGCCGATTCTACAAAAAGAGTGTTTCCAAACTGCTGTATCAAAAGAAAGGTTGAACTCTGTAAGTAGAGAAAACACATCACAAAGAAGTTTCTGAGTATGCTTCTGTCTAGATTTTATATGAAGATATTCCCGTTTCCAACGAAATCTTCAAAGTAATCCAAATATCCACTTGCAGATTCTACAAAAAGAGTGTTTCCAAACTACTGTATCAACAGAAAGGTTCAACTCTGGTAACTGAGTACACACATCCCGATTAAGTTTCTGAGAATCTTTCTGTCTCTTTTTTATGGGAAGATATTTCTGTTTTCACCGTAGGCCTGAATTCGCTCAAAATGTCCACTTCCAGATACTACAGAAAGAGTGTTTCAAACCTGGGCTATGAAAGGGAATGTTCAGCTCTGTGACTTGAATGCAGATATCACAAAGCAGTTTCTGACAGTGCTTCTGTGAAGATTTTAGATGAAGATATTCCCGTTTCCAACGAAATCCTTAGAGCTATCCAAATATCCACTTACAGATTCTACAAAAAGAGAGTTTCCAAACTGCTCTATTTAAAGAAAGGTTGAACTCTGTTAGTTGAGGACGCACACCACGAAGAAGTTTCTGAGAATGCTTTTGTCTAGATTTTATATGAAGATATTCCCGTTTCCAACGAAATCTTTAGAGGTATCCAAATATCCACTTACAGATTCTACAAAAAGAGAGTATCCAAACTGCTGTATCAAAAGAATGGTTGAACTCTGTTAGTTGAGGACACTCATCACAAGCTTCTGAGAACGCTTCTGTCTAGATTTTATATGAAATTATTCCCGTTTCCAACGAAATCTTCACAGTTATCCCAATATCCACTTGCAGATTCTACCAAAAGGGGGTTTTCAAACTTCTGTATCAAAAGAAAGGTTGAACTCTATTAGTTGAGGACACACATCACTAAGAAGTTTCGAAGAATGCTTCTGTCTAGATTTTATATGAAGTTATTCCCCTTTCCAATGAAATTGTTAGAGGTATCCAAATATCCACTTACAGATTCTACAAAAAGAGTGTTTCCAAACTGCTCTATCAAAAGAAAGGTGGAACTCGGTTAGTTGAAGACACACATCAAAAAGATGTTTCTGAGAATGCTTCTGTCTAGATTTTATTTGAAGATATTCCCATTTCCAACGAAATCTTCACAGTTATCCAAATATCCACTTGCAGATTCTAAAAAAAGAGTGTTTCAAAACTACAGTGTCAAAAGAAAGTTTGAACTCTGTTAGTGGAGGACACACATCACAATGAAGTTTCTGAGAATGCTTCTGTTTAGATTTTATATGAAGATATTCCCGTTTCCAACGAAATCTTCACTGTTATCCAAATATCCACTTGCAGATTCTTCTAAAAGAGGGTTTCCAAACTGCTGTATGAAAAGAAAGGTTGAACTCCTTTAGTTGAGGAAACTCACGTCAAAGAAGTTTCTGAGAATGCTTCCGTCTAGATTTTATATGAAGATATTCCCGTTTCCAACGAAATTTTCACAGTTATCCAAATATCCACTTGCAGATTCTACCAAAAGAGTGTTTCCAAACTGCTGTATCAAAAGAATGGTTGAGCTCCGTTAGTTGAGGACACTCATCACAAGCAAGCTTTTGAGAATGCTTCTGTCTAGATTTTATATGAAGATATTCCCGTTTCCAACGAACTCTTCACAGTTATCCAAATATCCACTTGCCGATTCTACAAAAAGAGTGTTTCCAAACTGCTGTATCAAAAGAAAGGTTGAACTCTGTAAGTAGAGAAAACACATCACAAAGAAGTTTCTGAGTATGCTTCTGTCTAGATTTTATATGAAGATATTCCCGTTTCCAACGAAATCTTCAAAGTAATCCAAATATCCACTTGCAGATTCTACAAAAAGAGTGTTTCCAAACTACTGTATCAACAGAAAGGTTCAACTCTGGTAACTGAGTACACACATCCCGATTAAGTTTCTGAGAATCTTTCTGTCTCTTTTTTATGGGAAGATATTTCTGTTTTCACCGTAGGCCTGAATTCGCTCAAAATGTCCACTTCCAGATACTACAGAAAGAGTGTTTCAAACCTGGGCTATGAAAGGGAATGTTCAGCTCTGTGACTTGAATGCAGATATCACAAAGCAGTTTCTGACAGTGCTTCTGTGAAGATTTTAGATGAAGATATTCCCGTTTCCAACGAAATCCTTAGAGCTATCCAAATATCCACTTACAGATTCTACAAAAAGAGAGTTTCCAAACTGCTCTATTTAAAGAAAGGTTGAACTCTGTTAGTTGAGGACGCACACCACGAAGAAGTTTCTGAGAATGCTTTTGTCTAGATTTTATATGAAGATATTCCCGTTTCCAACGAAATCTTTAGAGGTATCCAAATATCCACTTACAGATTCTACAAAAAGAGAGTATCCAAACTGCTGTATCAAAAGAATGGTTGAACTCTGTTAGTTGAGGACACTCATCACAAGCTTCTGAGAACGCTTCTGTCTAGATTTTATATGAAATTATTCCCGTTTCCAACGAAATCTTCACAGTTATCCCAATATCCACTTGCAGATTCTACCAAAAGGGGGTTTTCAAACTTCTGTATCAAAAGAAAGGTTGAACTCTATTAGTTGAGGACACACATCACTAAGAAGTTTCGAAGAATGCTTCTGTCTAGATTTTATATGAAGTTATTCCCCTTTCCAATGAAATTGTTAGAGGTATCCAAATATCCACTTACAGATTCTACAAAAAGAGTGTTTCCAAACTGCTCTATCAAAAGAAAGGTGGAACTCGGTTAGTTGAAGACACACATCAAAAAGATGTTTCTGAGAATGCTTCTGTCTAGATTTTATTTGAAGATATTCCCCTTTCCAACGAAATCTTCACAGTTATCCAAATATCCACTTGCAGATTCTACAAAAAGAGTGTTTCCAAACTACAGTGTCAAAAGAAAGTTTGAACTCTGTTAGTGGAGGACACACATCACAATGAAGTTTCTGAGAATGCTTCTGTTTAGATTTTATATGAAGATATTCCCGTTTCCAACGAAATCTTCACTGTTATCCAAATATCCACTTGCAGATTCTTCTAAAAGAGGGTTTCCAAACTGCTGTATGAAAAGAAAGGTTGAACTCCTTTAGTTGAGGAAACTCACGTCAAAGAAGTTTCTGAGAATGCTTCCGTCTAGATTTTATATGAAGATATTCCCGTTTCCAACGAAATTTTCACAGTTATCCAAATATCCACTTGCAGATTCTACCAAAAGAGTGTTTCCAAACTGCTGTATCAAAAGAATGGTTGAGCTCCGTTAGTTGAGGACACTCATCACAAGCAAGCTTTTGAGAATGCTTCTGTCTAGATTTTATATGAAGATATTCCCGTTTCCAACGAACTCTTCACAGTTATCCAAATATCCACTTGCCGATTCTACAAAAAGAGTGTTTCCAAACTGCTGTATCAAAAGAAAGGTTGAACTCTGTAAGTAGAGAAAACACATCACAAAGAAGTTTCTGAGTATGCTTCTGTCTAGATTTTATATGAAGATATTCCCGTTTCCAACGAAATCTTCAAAGTAATCCAAATATCCACTTGCAGATTCTACAAAAAGAGTGTTTCCAAACTACTGTATCAACAGAAAGGTTCAACTCTGGTAACTGAGTACACACATCCCGATTAAGTTTCTGAGAATCTTTCTGTCTCTTTTTTATGGGAAGATATTTCTGTTTTCACCGTAGGCCTGAATTCGCTCAAAATGTCCACTTCCAGATACTACAGAAAGAGTGTTTCAAACCTGGGCTATGAAAGGGAATGTTCAGCTCTGTGACTTGAATGCAGATATCACAAAGCAGTTTCTGACAGTGCTTCTGTGAAGATTTTAGATGAAGATATTCCCGTTTCCAACGAAATCCTTAGAGCTATCCAAATATCCACTTACAGATTCTACAAAAAGAGAGTTTCCAAACTGCTCTATTTAAAGAAAGGTTGAACTCTGTTAGTTGAGGACGCACACCACGAAGAAGTTTCTGAGAATGCTTTTGTCTAGATTTTATATGAAGATATTCCCGTTTCCAACGAAATCTTTAGAGGTATCCAAATATCCACTTACAGATTCTACAAAAAGAGAGTATCCAAACTGCTGTATCAAAAGAATGGTTGAACTCTGTTAGTTGAGGACACTCATCACAAGCTTCTGAGAACGCTTCTGTCTAGATTTTATATGAAATTATTCCCGTTTCCAACGAAATCTTCACAGTTATCCCAATATCCACTTGCAGATTCTACCAAAAGGGGGTTTTCAAACTTCTGTATCAAAAGAAAGGTTGAACTATATTAGTTGAGGACACACATCACTAAGAAGTTTCGAAGAATGCTTCTGTCTAGATTTTATATGAAGTTATTCCCCTTTCCAATGAAATTGTTAGAGGTATCCAAATATCCACTTACAGATTCTACAAAAAGAGTGTTTCCAAACTGCTCTATCAAAAGAAAGGTGGAACTCGGTTAGTTGAAGACACACATCAAAAAGATGTTTCTGAGAATGCTTCTGTCTAGATTTTATTTGAAGATATTCCCATTTCCAACGAAATCTTCACAGTTATCCAAATATCCACTTGCAGATTCTACAAAAAGAGTGTTTCCAAACTACAGTGTCAAAAGAAAGTTTGAACTCTGTTAGTGGAGGACACACATCACAATGAAGTTTCTGAGAATGCTTCTGTTTAGATTTTATATGAAGATATTCCCGTTTCCAACGAAATCTTCACTGTTATCCAAATATCCACTTGCAGATTCTTCTAAAAGAGGGTTTCCAAACTGCTGTATGAAAAGAAAGGTTGAACTCCTTTAGTTGAGGAAACTCACGTCAAAGAAGTTTCTGAGAATGCTTCCGTCTAGATTTTATATGAAGATATTCCCGTTTCCAACGAAATTTTCACAGTTATCCATATATCCACTTGCAGATTCTACCAAAAGAGTGTTTCCAAACTGCTGTATCAAAAGAATGGTTGAGCTCCGTTAGTTGAGGACACTCATCACAAGCAAGCTTTTGAGAATGCTTCTGTCTAGATTTTATATGAAGATATTCCCGTTTCCAACGAACTCTTCACAGTTATCCAAATATCCACTTGCCGATTCTACAAAAAGAGTGTTTCCAAACTGCTGTATCAAAAGAAAGGTTGAACTCTGTAAGTAGAGAAAACACATCACAAAGAAGTTTCTGAGTATGCTTCTGTCTAGATTTTATATGAAGATATTCCCGTTTCCAACGAAATCTTCAAAGTAATCCAAATATCCACTTGCAGATTCTACAAAAAGAGTGTTTCCAAACTACTGTATCAACAGAAAGGTTCAACTCTGCTAACTGAGTACACACATCCTGATTAAGTTTCTGAGAATCTTTCTGTCTCTTTTTTATGGGAAGATATTTCTGTTTTCACCGTAGGCCTGAATTCGCTCAAAATGTCCACTTCCAGATACTACAGAAAGAGTGTTTCAAACCTGGGCTATGAAAGGGAATGTTCAGCTCTGTGACTTGAATGCAGATATCACAAAGCAGTTTCTGACAGTGCTTCTGTGTAGATTTTAGATGAAGATATTCCCGTTTCCAACGAAATCGTTAGAGCTATCCAAATATCCACTTACAGATTCTACAAAAAGAGAGTTTCCAAACTGCTCTATTTAAAGAAAGGTTGAACTCTGTTAGTTGAGGACGCACACCACGAAGAAGTTTCTGAGAATGCTTTTGTCTAGATTTTATATGAAGATATTCCCGTTTCCAACGAAATCTTTAGAGGTATCCAAATATCCACTTACAGATTCTACAAAAAGAGAGTATCCAAACTGCTGTATCAAAAGAATGGTTGAACTCTGTTAGTTGAGGACACTCATCACAAGCTTCTGAGAACGCTTCTGTCTAGATTTTATATGAAATTATTCCCGTTTCCAACGATATCTTCACAGTTATCCCAATATCCACTTGCAGATTCTACCAAAAGGGGGTTTTCAAACTTCTGTATCAAAAGAAAGGTTGAACTCTATTAGTTGAGGACACACATCACAAAGAAGTTTCGAAGAATGCTTCTGTCTAGATTTTATATGAAGTTATTCCCGTTTCCAATGAAATTGTTAGAGGTATCCAAATATCCACTTACAGATTCTACAAAAAGGGTGTTTCCAAACTGCTCTATCAAAAGAAAGGTGGAACTCGGTTAGTTGAAGACACACATCAAAAAGATGTTTCTGAGAATGCTTCTGTCTAGATTTTATTTGAAGATATTCCCATTTCCAACGAAATCTTCACAGTTATCCAAATATCCACTTGCAGATTCTAAAAAAAGAGTGTTTCAAAACTACAGTGTCAAAAGAAAGTTTGAACTCTGTTAGTGGAGGACACACATCACAATGAAGTTTCTGAGAATGCTTCTGTTTAGATTTTATATGAAGATATTCCCGTTTCCAACGAAATCTTCACTGTTATCCAAATATCCACTTGCAGATTCTTCTAAAAGAGGGTTTCCAAACTGCTGTATGAAAAGAAAGGTTGAACTCCTTTAGTTGAGGAAACTCACGTCAAAGAAGTTTCTGAGAATGCTTCCGTCTAGATTTTATATGAAGATATTCCCGTTTCCAACGAAATTTTCACAGTTATCCAAATATCCACTTGCAGATTCTACCAAAAGAGTGTTTCCAAACTGCTGTATCAAAAGAATGGTTGAGCTCCGTTAGTTGAGGACACTCATCACAAGCAAGCTTTTGAGAATGCTTCTGTCTAGATTTTATATGAAGATATTCCCGTTTCCAACGAACTCTTCACAGTTATCCAAATATCCACTTGCCGATTCTACAAAAAGAGTGTTTCCAAACTGCTGTATCAAAAGAAAGGTTGAACTCTGTAAGTAGAGAAAACACATCACAAAGAAGTTTCTGAGTATGCTTCTGTCTAGATTTTATATGAAGATATTCCCGTTTCCAACGAAATCTTCAAAGTAATCCAAATATCCACTTGCAGATTCTACAAAAAGAGTGTTTCCAAACTACTGTATCAACAGAAAGGTTCAACTCTGGTAACTGAGTACACACATCCCGATTAAGTTTCTGAGAATCTTTCTGTCTCTTTTTTATGGGAAGATATTTCTGTTTTCACCGTAGGCCTGAATTCGCTCAAAATGTCCACTTCCAGATACTACAGAAAGAGTGTTTCAAACCTGGGCTATGAAAGGGAATGTTCAGCTCTGTGACTTGAATGCAGATATCACAAAGCAGTTTCTGACAGTGCTTCTGTGAAGATTTTAGATGAAGATATTCCCGTTTCCAACGAAATCCTTAGAGCTATCCAAATATCCACTTACAGATTCTACAAAAAGAGAGTTTCCAAACTGCTCTATTTAAAGAAAGGTTGAACTCTGTTAGTTGAGGACGCACACCACGAAGAAGTTTCTGAGAATGCTTTTGTCTAGATTTTATATGAAGATATTCCCGTTTCCAACGAAATCTTTAGAGGTATCCAAATATCCACTTACAGATTCTACAAAAAGAGAGTATCCAAACTGCTGTATCAAAAGAATGGTTGAACTCTGTTAGTTGAGGACACTCATCACAAGCTTCTGAGAACGCTTCTGTCTAGATTTTATATGAAATTATTCCCGTTTCCAACGATATCTTCACAGTTATCCCAATATCCACTTGCAGATTCTACCAAAAGGGGGTTTTCAAACTTCTGTATCAAAAGAAAGGTTGAACTCTATTAGTTGAGGACACACATCACAAAGAAGTTTCGAAGAATGCTTCTGTCTAGATTTTATATGAAGTTATTCCCGTTTCCAATGAAATTGTTAGAGGTATCCAAATATCCACTTACAGATTCTACAAAAAGGGTGTTTCCAAACTGCTCTATCAAAAGAAAGGTGGAACTCGGTTAGTTGAAGACACACATCAAAAAGATGTTTCTGAGAATGCTTCTGTCTAGATTTTATTTGAAGATATTCCCATTTCCAACGAAATCTTCACAGTTATCCAAATATCCACTTGCAGATTCTAAAAAAAGAGTGTTTCAAAACTACAGTGTCAAAAGAAAGTTTGAACTCTGTTAGTGGAGGACACACATCACAATGAAGTTTCTGAGAATGCTTCTGTTTAGATTTTATATGAAGATATTCCCGTTTCCAACGAAATCTTCACTGTTATCCAAATATCCACTTGCAGATTCTTCTAAAAGAGGGTTTCCAAACTGCTGTATGAAAAGAAAGGTTGAACTCCTTTAGTTGAGGAAACTCACGTCAAAGAAGTTTCTGAGAATGCTTCCGTCTAGATTTTATATGAAGATATTCCCGTTTCCAACGAAATTTTCACAGTTATCCAAATATCCACTTGCAGATTCTACCAAAAGAGTGTTTCCAAACTGCTGTATCAAAAGAATGGTTGAGCTCCGTTAGTTGAGGACACTCATCACAAGCAAGCTTTTGAGAATGCTTCTGTCTAGATTTTATATGAAGATATTCCCGTTTCCAACGAACTCTTCACAGTTATCCAAATATCCACTTGCCGATTCTACAAAAAGAGTGTTTCCAAACTGCTGTATCAAAAGAAAGGTTGAACTCTGTAAGTAGAGAAAACACATCACAAAGAAGTTTCTGAGAATGCTTCTGTCTAGATTTTATATGAAGATATTCCCGTTTCCAACGAAATCTTCAAAGTAATCCAAATATCCACTTGCAGATTCTACAAAAAGAGTGTTTCCAAACTACTGTATCAACAGAAAGGTTCAACTCTGGTAACTGAGTACACACATCCCGATTAAGTTTCTGAGAATCTTTCTGTCTCTTTTTTATGGGAAGATATTTCTGTTTTCACCGTAGGCCTGAATTCGCTCAAAATGTCCACTTCCAGATACTACAGAAAGAGTGTTTCAAACCTGGGCTATGAAAGGGAATGTTCAGCTCTGTGACTTGAATGCAGATATCACAAAGCAGTTTCTGACAGTGCTTCTGTGAAGATTTTAGATGAAGATATTCCCGTTTCCAACGAAATCCTTAGAGCTATCCAAATATCCACTTACAGATTCTACAAAAAGAGAGTTTCCAAACTGCTCTATTTAAAGAAAGGTTGAACTCTGTTAGTTGAGGACGCACACCACGAAGAAGTTTCTGAGAATGCTTTTGTCTAGATTTTATATGAAGATATTCCCGTTTCCAACGAAATCTTTAGAGGTATCCAAATATCCACTTACAGATTCTACAAAAAGAGAGTATCCAAACTGCTGTATCAAAAGAATGGTTGAACTCTGTTAGTTGAGGACACTCATCACAAGCTTCTGAGAACGCTTCTGTCTAGATTTTATATGAAATTATTCCCGTTTCCAACGAAATCTTCACAGTTATCCCAATATCCACTTGCAGATTCTACCAAAAGGGGGTTTTCAAACTTCTGTATCAAAAGAAAGGTTGAACTATATTAGTTGAGGACACACATCACTAAGAAGTTTCGAAGAATGCTTCTGTCTAGATTTTATATGAAGTTATTCCCCTTTCCAATGAAATTGTTAGAGGTATCCAAATATCCACTTACAGATTCTACAAAAAGAGTGTTTCCAAACTGCTCTATCAAAAGAAAGGTGGAACTCGGTTAGTTGAAGACACACATCAAAAAGATGTTTCTGAGAATTCTTCTGTCTAGATTTTATTTGAAGATATTCCCATTTCCAACGAAATCTTCACAGTTATCCAAATATCCACTTGCAGATTCTACAAAAAGAGTGTTTCCAAACTACAGTGTCAAAAGAAAGTTTGAACTCTGTTAGTGGAGGACACACATCACAATGAAGTTTCTGAGAATGCTTCTGTTTAGATTTTATATGAAGATATTCCCGTTTCCAACGAAATCTTCACTGTTATCCAAATATCCACTTGCAGATTCTTCTAAAAGAGGGTTTCCAAACTGCTGTATGAAAAGAAAGGTTGAACTCCTTTAGTTGAGGAAACTCACGTCAAAGAAGTTTCTGAGAATGCTTCCGTCTAGATTTTATATGAAGATATTCCCGTTTCCAACGAAATTTTCACAGTTATCCATATATCCACTTGCAGATTCTACCAAAAGAGTGTTTCCAAACTGCTGTATCAAAAGAATGGTTGAGCTCCGTTAGTTGAGGACACTCATCACAAGCAAGCTTTTGAGAATGCTTCTGTCTAGATTTTATATGAAGATATTCCCGTTTCCAACGAACTCTTCACAGTTATCCAAATATCCACTTGCCGATTCTACAAAAAGAGTGTTTCCAAACTGCTGTATCAAAAGAAAGGTTGAACTCTGTAAGTAGAGAAAACACATCACAAAGAAGTTTCTGAGTATGCTTCTGTCTAGATTTTATATGAAGATATTCCCGTTTCCAACGAAATCTTCAAAGTAATCCAAATATCCACTTGCAGATTCTACAAAAAGAGTGTTTCCAAACTACTGTATCAACAGAAAGGTTCAACTCTGGTAACTGAGTACACACATCCTGATTAAGTTTCTGAGAATCTTTCTGTCTCTTTTTTATGGGAAGATATTTCTGTTTTCACCGTAGGCCTGAATTCGCTCAAAATGTCCACTTCCAGATACTACAGAAAGAGTGTTTCAAACCTGGGCTATGAAAGGGAATGTTCAGCTCTGTGACTTGAATGCAGATATCACAAAGCAGTTTCTGACAGTGCTTCTGTGTAGATTTTAGATGAAGATATTCCCGTTTCCAACGAAATCGTTAGAGCTATCCAAATATCCACTTACAGATTCTACAAAAAGAGAGTTTCCAAACTGCTCTATTTAAAGAAAGGTTGAACTCTGTTAGTTGAGGACGCACACCACGAAGAAGTTTCTGAGAATGCTTTTGTCTAGATTTTATATGAAGATATTCCCGTTTCCAACGAAATCTTTAGAGGTATCCAAATATCCACTTACAGATTCTACAAAAAGAGAGTATCCAAACTGCTGTATCAAAAGAATGGTTGAACTCTGTTAGTTGAGGACACTCATCACAAGCTTCTGAGAACGCTTCTGTCTAGATTTTATATGAAATTATTCCCGTTTCCAACGATATCTTCACAGTTATCCCAATATCCACTTGCAGATTCTACCAAAAGGGGGTTTTCAAACTTCTGTATCAAAAGAAAGGTTGAACTCTATTAGTTGAGGACACACATCACAAAGAAGTTTCGAAGAATGCTTCTGTCTAGATTTTATATGAAGTTATTCCCGTTTCCAATGAAATTGTTAGAGGTATCCAAATATCCACTTACAGATTCTACAAAAAGGGTGTTTCCAAACTGCTCTATCAAAAGAAAGGTGGAACTCGGTTAGTTGAAGACACACATCAAAAAGATGTTTCTGAGAATGCTTCTGTCTAGATTTTATTTGAAGATATTCCCATTTCCAACGAAATCTTCACAGTTATCCAAATATCCACTTGCAGATTCTAAAAAAAGAGTGTTTCAAAACTACAGTGTCAAAAGAAAGTTTGAACTCTGTTAGTGGAGGACACACATCACAATGAAGTTTCTGAGAATGCTTCTGTTTAGATTTTATATGAAGATATTCCCGTTTCCAACGAAATCTTCACTGTTATCCAAATATCCACTTGCAGATTCTTCTAAAAGAGGGTTTCCAAACTGCTGTATGAAAAGAAAGGTTGAACTCCTTTAGTTGAGGAAACTCACGTCAAAGAAGTTTCTGAGAATGCTTCCGTCTAGATTTTATATGAAGATATTCCCGTTTCCAACGAAATTTTCACAGTTATCCAAATATCCACTTGCAGATTCTACCAAAAGAGTGTTTCCAAACTGCTGTATCAAAAGAATGGTTGAGCTCCGTTAGTTGAGGACACTCATCACAAGCAAGCTTTTGAGAATGCTTCTGTCTAGATTTTATATGAAGATATTCCCGTTTCCAACGAACTCTTCACAGTTATCCAAATATCCACTTGCCGATTCTACAAAAAGAGTGTTTCCAAACTGCTGTATCAAAAGAAAGGTTGAACTCTGTAAGTAGAGAAAACACATCACAAAGAAGTTTCTGAGTATGCTTCTGTCTAGATTTTATATGAAGATATTCCCGTTTCCAACGAAATCTTCAAAGTAATCCAAATATCCACTTGCAGATTCTACAAAAAGAGTGTTTCCAAACTACTGTATCAACAGAAAGGTTCAACTCTGGTAACTGAGTACACACATCCCGATTAAGTTTCTGAGAATCTTTCTGTCTCTTTTTTATGGGAAGATATTTCTGTTTTCACCGTAGGCCTGAATTCGCTCAAAATGTCCACTTCCAGATACTACAGAAAGAGTGTTTCAAACCTGGGCTATGAAAGGGAATGTTCAGCTCTGTGACTTGAATGCAGATATCACAAAGCAGTTTCTGACAGTGCTTCTGTGAAGATTTTAGATGAAGATATTCCCGTTTCCAACGAAATCCTTAGAGCTATCCAAATATCCACTTACAGATTCTACAAAAAGAGAGTTTCCAAACTGCTCTATTTAAAGAAAGGTTGAACTCTGTTAGTTGAGGACGCACACCACGAAGAAGTTTCTGAGAATGCTTTTGTCTAGATTTTATATGAAGATATTCCCGTTTCCAACGAAATCTTTAGAGGTATCCAAATATCCACTTACAGATTCTACAAAAAGAGAGTATCCAAACTGCTGTATCAAAAGAATGGTTGAACTCTGTTAGTTGAGGACACTCATCACAAGCTTCTGAGAACGCTTCTGTCTAGATTTTATATGAAATTATTCCCGTTTCCAACGATATCTTCACAGTTATCCCAATATCCACTTGCAGATTCTACCAAAAGGGGGTTTTCAAACTTCTGTATCAAAAGAAAGGTTGAACTCTATTAGTTGAGGACACACATCACAAAGAAGTTTCGAAGAATGCTTCTGTCTAGATTTTATATGAAGTTATTCCCGTTTCCAATGAAATTGTTAGAGGTATCCAAATATCCACTTACAGATTCTACAAAAAGGGTGTTTCCAAACTGCTCTATCAAAAGAAAGGTGGAACTCGGTTAGTTGAAGACACACATCAAAAAGATGTTTCTGAGAATGCTTCTGTCTAGATTTTATTTGAAGATATTCCCATTTCCAACGAAATCTTCACAGTTATCCAAATATCCACTTGCAGATTCTAAAAAAAGAGTGTTTCAAAACTACAGTGTCAAAAGAAAGTTTGAACTCTGTTAGTGGAGGACACACATCACAATGAAGTTTCTGAGAATGCTTCTGTTTAGATTTTATATGAAGATATTCCCGTTTCCAACGAAATCTTCACTGTTATCCAAATATCCACTTGCAGATTCTTCTAAAAGAGGGTTTCCAAACTGCTGTATGAAAAGAAAGGTTGAACTCCTTTAGTTGAGGAAACTCACGTCAAAGAAGTTTCTGAGAATGCTTCCGTCTAGATTTTATATGAAGATATTCCCGTTTCCAACGAAATTTTCACAGTTATCCAAATATCCACTTGCAGATTCTACCAAAAGAGTGTTTCCAAACTGCTGTATCAAAAGAATGGTTGAGCTCCGTTAGTTGAGGACACTCATCACAAGCAAGCTTTTGAGAATGCTTCTGTCTAGATTTTATATGAAGATATTCCCGTTTCCAACGAACTCTTCACAGTTATCCAAATATCCACTTGCCGATTCTACAAAAAGAGTGTTTCCAAACTGCTGTATCAAAAGAAAGGTTGAACTCTGTAAGTAGAGAAAACACATCACAAAGAAGTTTCTGAGAATGCTTCTGTCTAGATTTTATATGAAGATATTCCCGTTTCCAACGAAATCTTCAAAGTAATCCAAATATCCACTTGCAGATTCTACAAAAAGAGTGTTTCCAAACTACTGTATCAACAGAAAGGTTCAACTCTGGTAACTGAGTACACACATCCCGATTAAGTTTCTGAGAATCTTTCTGTCTCTTTTTTATGGGAAGATATTTCTGTTTTCACCGTAGGCCTGAATTCGCTCAAAATGTCCACTTCCAGATACTACAGAAAGAGTGTTTCAAACCTGGGCTATGAAAGGGAATGTTCAGCTCTGTGACTTGAATGCAGATATCACAAAGCAGTTTCTGACAGTGCTTCTGTGAAGATTTTAGATGAAGATATTCCCGTTTCCAACGAAATCCTTAGAGCTATCCAAATATCCACTTACAGATTCTACAAAAAGAGAGTTTCCAAACTGCTCTATTTAAAGAAAGGTTGAACTCTGTTAGTTGAGGACGCACACCACGAAGAAGTTTCTGAGAATGCTTTTGTCTAGATTTTATATGAAGATATTCCCGTTTCCAACGAAATCTTTAGAGGTATCCAAATATCCACTTACAGATTCTACAAAAAGAGAGTATCCAAACTGCTGTATCAAAAGAATGGTTGAACTCTGTTAGTTGAGGACACTCATCACAAGCTTCTGAGAACGCTTCTGTCTAGATTTTATATGAAATTATTCCCGTTTCCAACGAAATCTTCACAGTTATCCCAATATCCACTTGCAGATTCTACCAAAAGGGGGTTTTCAAACTTCTGTATCAAAAGAAAGGTTGAACTATATTAGTTGAGGACACACATCACTAAGAAGTTTCGAAGAATGCTTCTGTCTAGATTTTATATGAAGTTATTCCCCTTTCCAATGAAATTGTTAGAGGTATCCAAATATCCACTTACAGATTCTACAAAAAGAGTGTTTCCAAACTGCTCTATCAAAAGAAAGGTGGAACTCGGTTAGTTGAAGACACACATCAAAAAGATGTTTCTGAGAATGCTTCTGTCTAGATTTTATTTGAAGATATTCCCATTTCCAACGAAATCTTCACAGTTATCCAAATATCCACTTGCAGATTCTACAAAAAGAGTGTTTCCAAACTACAGTGTCAAAAGAAAGTTTGAACTCTGTTAGTGGAGGACACACATCACAATGAAGTTTCTGAGAATGCTTCTGTTTAGATTTTATATGAAGATATTCCCGTTTCCAACGAAATCTTCACTGTTATCCAAATATCCACTTGCAGATTCTTCTAAAAGAGGGTTTCCAAACTGCTGTATGAAAAGAAAGGTTGAACTCCTTTAGTTGAGGAAACTCACGTCAAAGAAGTTTCTGAGAATGCTTCCGTCTAGATTTTATATGAAGATATTCCCGTTTCCAACGAAATTTTCACAGTTATCCAAATATCCACTTGCAGATTCTACCAAAAGAGTGTTTCCAAACTGCTGTATCAAAAGAATGGTTGAGCTCCGTTAGTTGAGGACACTCATCACAAGCAAGCTTTTGAGAATGCTTCTGTCTAGATTTTATATGAAGATATTCCCGTTTCCAACGAACTCTTCACAGTTATCCAAATATCCACTTGCCGATTCTACAAAAAGAGTGTTTCCAAACTGCTGTATCAAAAGAAAGGTTGAACTCTGTAAGTAGAGAAAACACATCACAAAGAAGTTTCTGAGTATGCTTCTGTCTAGATTTTATATGAAGATATTCCCGTTTCCAACGAAATCTTCAAAGTAATCCAAATATCCACTTGCAGATTCTACAAAAAGAGTGTTTCCAAACTACTGTATCAACAGAAAGGTTCAACTCTGGTAACTGAGTACACACATCCCGATTAAGTTTCTGAGAATCTTTCTGTCTCTTTTTTATGGGAAGATATTTCTGTTTTCACCGTAGGCCTGAATTCGCTCAAAATGTCCACTTCCAGATACTACAGAAAGAGTGTTTCAAACCTGGGCTATGAAAGGGAATGTTCAGCTCTGTGACTTGAATGCAGATATCACAAAGCAGTTTCTGACAGTGCTTCTGTGTAGATTTTAGATGAAGATATTCCCGTTTCCAACGAAATCCTTAGAGCTATCCAAATATCCACTTACAGATTCTACAAAAAGAGAGTTTCCAAACTGCTCTATTTAAAGAAAGGTTGAACTCTGTTAGTTGAGGACGCACACCACGAAGAAGTTTCTGAGAATGCTTTTGTCTAGATTTTATATGAAGATATTCCCGTTTCCAACGAAATCTTTAGAGGTATCCAAATATCCACTTACAGATTCTACAAAAAGAGAGTATCCAAACTGCTGTATCAAAAGAATGGTTGAACTCTGTTAGTTGAGGACACTCATCACAAGCTTCTGAGAACGCTTCTGTCTAGATTTTATATGAAATTATTCCCGTTTCCAACGAAATCTTCACAGTTATCCCAATATCCACTTGCAGATTCTACCAAAAGGGGGTTTTCAAACTTCTGTATCAAAAGAAAGGTTGAACTCTATTAGTTGAGGACACACATCACTAAGAAGTTTCGAAGAATGCTTCTGTCTAGATTTTATATGAAGTTATTCCCCTTTCCAATGAAATTGTTAGAGGTATCCAAATATCCACTTACAGATTCTACAAAAAGAGTGTTTCCAAACTGCTCTATCAAAAGAAAGGTGGAACTCGGTTAGTTGAAGACACACATCAAAAAGATGTTTCTGAGAATGCTTCTGTCTAGATTTTATTTGAAGATATTCCCATTTCCAACGAAATCTTCACAGTTATCCAAATATCCACTTGCAGATTCTACAAAAAGAGTGTTTCCAAACTACAGTGTCAAAAGAAAGTTTGAACTCTGTTAGTGGAGGACACACATCACAATGAAGTTTCTGAGAATGCTTCTGTTTAGATTTTATATGAAGATATTCCCGTTTCCAACGAAATCTTCACTGTTATCCAAATATCCACTTGCAGATTCTTCTAAAAGAGGGTTTCCAAACTGCTGTATGAAAAGAAAGGTTGAACTCCTTTAGTTGAGGAAACTCATGTCAAAGAAGTTTCTGAGAATGCTTCCGTCTAGATTTTATATGAAGATATTCCCGTTTCCAACGAAATTCTCACAGTTATCCAAATATCCACTTGCAGATTCTACCAAAAGAATGTTTCCAAACTGCTGTATCATAAGAATGGTTGAGCTCCGTTAGTTGAGGACACTCATCACAAACAAGCTTTTGAGAATGCTTCTGTCTAGATTTTATATGAAGATATTCCCGTTTCCAATGAACTCTTCACAGTTACCCAAATATCCACTTGCCGATTCTACAAAAAGAGTGTTTACAAACTGCTGTATCAAAAGAAAGGTTGAACCCTGTAAGTAGAGAAAACACATCACAAAGAAGTTTCTGAGAATGCTTCTGTCTAGATTTTATATGAAGATATTCCCGTTTCCTACGAAATCTTAAAAGTTATCCAAATATCCACTTGCAGATTCTACAAAAAGTGTGTTTCCAAACTACTGTATCAACAGAAAGGTTCAACTCTGGTAACTGAGTACACACATCCCGATTAAGTTTCTGAGAATCTTTCTGTCTCTTTTGTATGGGAAGATATTTCTGTTTTCACCGTAGGCCTGAATTCGCTCAAAATGTCCACTTCCAGATACTACAGAAAGAGTGTTTCAAACCTGGGCTATGAAAGGGAATGTTCAGCTCTGTGACTCGAATGCAGATATCACAAAGCAGTTTCTGACAGTGCTTCTGTGTAGATTTTAGATGAAGATATTCCCGTTTCCAATGAAATCGTTAGAGCTATCCAAATATCCACTTACAGATTCTACAAAAAGAGAGTTTCCAAACTGCTCTATTTAAAGAAAGGTTGAACTCTGCTAGTTGAGGACGCACACCACAAGGAAGTTTCTGAGAATGCTTTTGTCTAGATTTTATATGAAGATATTCCCGTTTCCAACGAAATCTTTAGAGGTATCCAAATATCCACTTACAGATTCTACAAAAAGAGAGTATCCAAACTGCTGTATCAAAAGAATGGTTGAACTCTGTTAGTTGAGGACACTCATCACAAAGAAGCTTCTGAGAATGCTTCTGTCTAGATTTTATATGAAGATATTCCCGTTTCCAACGAAATCTTCACAGTTATCCAAATATCCACATGCAGATTCTACCAAAAGGGGGTTTTCAAACTTCTGTATCAAAAGAAAGGTTGAACTCTATTAGTTGAGGACACACATCACTAAGAAGTTTCGAAGAATGCTTCTGTCTAGATTTTATATGAAGTTATTCCCCTTTCCAATGAAATTGTTAGAGGTATCCAAATATCCACTTACAGATTCTACAAAAAGAGTGTTTCCAAACTGCTCTATCAAAAGAAAGGTGGAACTCGGTTAGTTGAAGACACACATCAAAAAGATGTTTCTGAGAATGCTTCTGTCTAGATTTTATTTGAAGATATTCCCATTTCCAACGAAATCTTCACAGTTATCCAAATATCCACTTGCAGATTCTACAAAAAGAGTGTTTCCAAACTACAGTGTCAAAAGAAAGTTTGAACTCTGTTAGTGGAGGACACACATCACAATGAAGTTTCTGAGAATGCTTCTGTTTAGATTTTATATGAAGATATTCCCGTTTCCAACGAAATCTTCACTGTTATCCAAATATCCACTTGCAGATTCTTCTAAAAGAGGGTTTCCAAACTGCTGTATGAAAAGAAAGGTTGAACTCCTTTAGTTGAGGAAACTCATGTCAAAGAAGTTTCTGAGAATGCTTCCGTCTAGATTTTATATGAAGATATTCCCGTTTCCAACGAAATTCTCACAGTTATCCAAATATCCACTTGCAGATTCTACCAAAAGAATGTTTCCAAACTGCTGTATCATAAGAATGGTTGAGCTCCGTTAGTTGAGGACACTCATCACAAACAAGCTTTTGAGAATGCTTCTGTCTAGATTTTATATGAAGATATTCCCGTTTCCAATGAACTCTTCACAGTTACCCAAATATCCACTTGCCGATTCTACAAAAAGAGTGTTTACAAACTGCTGTATCAAAAGAAAGGTTGAACTCTGTAAGTAGAGAAAACACATCACAAAGAAGTTTCTGAGAATGCTTCTGTCTAGATTTTATATGAAGATATTCCCGTTTCCTACGAAATCTTAAAAGTTATCCAAATATCCACTTGCAGATTCTACAAAAAGTGTGTTTCCAAACTACTGTATCAACAGAAAGGTTCAACTCTGGTAACTGAGTACACACATCCCGATTAAGTTTCTGAGAATCTTTCTGTCTCTTTTGTATGGGAAGATATTTCTGTTTTCACCGTAGGCCTGAATTCGCTCAAAATGTCCAATTCCAGATACTACAGAAAGAGTGTTTCAAACCTGGGCTATGAAAGGGAATGTTCAGCTCTGTGACTCGAATGCAGATATCACAAAGCAGTTTCTGACAGTGCTTCTGTGTAGATTTTAGATGAAGATATTCCCGTTTCCAATGAAATCGTTAGAGCTATCCAAATATCCACTTACAGATTCTACAAAAAGAGAGTTTCCAAACTGCTCTATTTAAAGAAAGGTTGAACTCTGCTAGTTGAGGACGCACACCACAAGGAAGTTTCTGAGAATGCTTTTGTCTAGATTTTATATGAAGATATTCCCGTTTCCAACGAAATCTTTAGAGGTATCCAAATATCCACTTACAGATTCTACAAAAAGAGTGTTTCCAAACTGCTCTATCAAAAGAAACGTGGAACTCGGTTAGTTGAAGACACACATCAAAAAGATGTTTCTGAGAATGCTTCTGTCTAGATTTTATTTGAAGATATTCCCATTTCCAACGAAATCTTCACAGTTATCCAAATATCCACTTGCAGATTCTACAAAAAGAGTGTTTCCAAACTACAGTGTCAAAAGAAAGTTTGAACTCTGTTAGTGGAGGACACACATCACAATGAAGTTTCTGAGAATGCTTCTGTTTAGATTTTATATGAAGATATTCCCGTTTCCAACGAAATCTTCACAGTTATCCAAATATCCACTTGCAGATTCTTCTAAAAGAGGGTTTCCAAACTGCTGTATGAAAAGAAAGGTTGAACTCCTTTAGTTGAGGAAACTCATGTCAAAGAAGTTTCTGAGAATGCTTCCGTCTAGATTTTATATGAAGATATTCCCGTTTCCAACGAAATTCTCACAGTTATCCAAATATCCACTTGCAGATTCTACCAAAAGAATGTTTCCAAACTGCTGTATCAAAAGAATGGCTGAGCTCCGTTAGTTGAGGACACTCATCACAAACAAGCTTTTGAGAATGCTTCTGTCTAGATTTTATATGAAGATATTCCCGTTTCCAACGAAATCTTCACAGTTATCCAAATATCCTCATGCAGATTCTACCAAAACGGGGTTTTCAAACTTCTGTATCAAAAGAAAGGTTGAACTCTGTTAGTTGAGGACACACATCACAAAGAAGTTTCGAAGAATGCTTCTGTCTAGATTTTATATGAAGATATTCCCGTTTCCAATGAAATTGTTAGAGGTATCCAAATATCCACTTACGGATTCTACAAAAAGAGTGTTTCCAAACTGCTCTATCAAAAGAAAGGTGGAACGCGGTTAGTTGAAGACACACATCAAAAAGATGTTTCTGAGAATGCTTCTGTCTAGATTTTATTTGAAGATATTCCCATTTCCAACGAAATCTTCACAGTTATCCAAATATCCACTTGCAGATTCTACAAAAAGAGTGTTTCCAAACTACAGTGTCAAAAGAAAGTTTGAACTCTGTTAGTGGAGGACACACATCACAATGAAGTTTCTGAGAATGCTTCTGTTTAGATTTTATATGAAGATATTCCCGTTTCCAACGAAATCTTCACTGTTATCCAAATATCCACTTGCAGATTCTTCTAAAAGAGGGTTTCCAAACTGGTGTATGAAAAGAAAGGTTGAACTCCTTTAGTTGAGGAAACTCATGTCAAAGAAGTTTCTGAGAATGCTTCCGTCTAGATTTTATATGAAGATATTCCCGTTTCCAACGAAATTCTCACAGTTATCCAAATATCCACTTGCAGATTCTACCAAAAGAATGTTTCCAAACTGCTGTATCAAAAGAATGGCTGAGCTCCGTTAGTTGAGGACACTCATCACAAACAAGCTTTTGAGAATGCTTCTGTCTAGATTTTATATGAAGATATTCCCGTTTCCAACGAACTCTTCACAGTTACCCAAATATCCACTTGCCGATTCTACAAAAAGAGTGTTTACAAACTGCTGTATCAAAAGAAAGGTTGAACTCTGTAAGTAGAGAAAACACATCACAAAGAAGTTTCTGAGAATGCTTCTGTCTAGATTTTATATGAAGATATTCCCGTTTCCAACGAAATCTTCAAAGTTATCCAAATATCCACTTGCAGATTCTACAAAAAGTGTGTTTCCAAACTACTGTATCAACAGAAAGGTTCAACTCTGGTAACTGAGTACACACATCCCGATTAAGTTTCTGAGAATCTTTCTGTCTCTTTTTTATGGGAAGATATTTCTGTTTTCACCGTAGGCCTGAATTCGCTCAAAATGTCCACTTCCAGATACTACAGAAAGAGTGTTTCAAACCTGGGCTATGAAAGGGAATGTTCAGCTCTGTGACTTGAATGCAGATATCACAAAGCAGTTTCTGACAGTGCTTCTGTGTAGATTTTAGATGAAGATATTCCCGTTTCAAACGAAATCGTTAGAGCTATCCAAATATCCACTTACAGATTCTACAAAAAGAGAGTTTCCAAACTGCTCTATTTAAAGAAAGGTTGAACTCTATTAGTTGAGGACGCACACCACAAGGAAGTTTCTGAGAATGCTTTTGTCTAGATTTTATATGAAGATATTCCCGTTTCCAACGAAATCTTTAGAGGTATCCAAATATCCACTTACAGATTCTACAAAAAGAGAGTATCCAAACTGCTGTATCAAAAGAATGGTTGAACTCTGTTAGTTGAGGACACTCATCACAAGCTTCTGAGAATGGTTCTGTCTAGATTTTATATGAAGATATTCCCGTTTCCAACGAAATCTTCACAGTTATCCAAATATCCACATGCAGATTCTACCAAAAGGGGGTTTTCAAACTTCCGTATCAAAAGAAAGGTTGAACTCTGTTAGTTGAGGACACACATCACAAAGAAGTTTCGAAGAATGCTTCTGTCTAGATTTTATATGAAGATATTCCCGTTTCCAATGAAATTGTTAGAGGTATCCAAATATCCACTTACAGATTCTACAAAAAGAGTGTTTCCAAACTGCTCTATCAAAAGAAAGGTAGAACTCGGTTAGTTGAAGACACACATCAAAAAGATGTTTCTGAGAATGCTTCTGTCTAGATTTTATTTGAAGATATTCCCATTTCCAACGAAATCTTCACAGTTATCCAAATATCCTCTTGCAGATTCTACAAAAAGAGTGTTTCCAAACTACAGTGTCAAAAGAAAGTTTGAACTCTGTTAGTGGAGGACACACATCACAATGAAGTTTCTGAGAATGCTTCTGTTTAGATTTTATATGAAGATATTCCCGTTTCCAACGAAATCTTCACTGTTATCCAAATATCCACTTGCAGATTCTTCTAAAAGAGGGTTTCCAAACTGCTGCATGAAAAGAAAGGTTGAACTCCTTTAGTTGAGGAAACTCATGTCAAAGAAGTTTCTGAGAATGCTTCCGTCTAGATTTTATATGAAGATATTCCCGTTTCCAACGAAATTTTCACAGTTATCCAAATATCCACTTGCAGATTCTACCAAAAGAGTGTTTCCAAACTGCTGTATCAAAAGAATGGTTGAGCTCCGTTAGTTGAGGACACTCATCACAAACAAGCTTTTGAGAATGCTTCTGTCTAGATTTTATAGGAAGATATTCCCGTTTCCAACGAAATCTTCACAGTTATCCAAATATCCACTTGCCGATTCTACAAAAAGAGTGTTTCCAAGCTGCTGTATCAAAAGAAAGGTTGAACTCTGTAAGTAGAGAAAACACATCACAAAGAAGTTTGTGAGAATGCTTCTGTCTAGATTTTATATGAAGATATTCCCGTTTCCAACGAAATCTTCAAAGTTATCCAAATATCCACTTGCAGATTCTACAAAAAGAGTGTTTCCAAACTACTGTATCAACAGAGAGGTTCAACTCTGGTAACTGAGTACACACATCCCGATTAAGTTTCTGAGAATCTTTCTGTCTCTTTTTTATGGGAAGATATTTCTGTTTTCACCGTAGGCCTGAATTCGCTCAAAATGTCCACTTCCAGATACTACAGAAAGAGTGTTTCAAACCTGGGCTACGAAAGGGAATGTTCAGCTCTGTGACTTGAATGCAGATATCACAAAGCAGTTTCTGACAGTGCTTCTGTGTAGATTTTAGATGAAGATATTCCCGTTTCCAACGAAATCGTTAGAGCTATCCAAATATCCACTTACAGATTCTACAAAAAGAGAGTTTCCAAACTGCTCTATTTAAAGAAATGTTGAACTCTGTTAGTTGAGGACGCACACCACAAAGAAGTTTCTGAGAATGCTTTTGTCTAGATTTTATATGAAGATATTCCCGTTTCCAACGAAATCTTTAGAGGTATCCAAATATCCACCTACAGATTCTACAAAAAGAGAGTATCCAAACTGCTGTATCAAAAGAATGGTTGAACTCTGTTAGTTGAGGACACTCATCACAAGCTTCTGAGAACGCTTCTGTCTAGATTTTATATGAAGATATTCCCGTTTCCAACGAAATCTTCACAGTTATCCAAATATCCACTTGCAGATTCTACCAAAAGGGGGTTTTCAAACTTCTGTATCAAAAGAAAGGTTGAACTCTGTTAGTTGAGGACACACATCACAAAGAAGTTTCGAAGAATGCTTCTGTCTAGATTTTATATGAAGATATTCCCGTTTCCAATGAAATTGTTAGAGGTATCCAAATATCCACTTACAGATTCTACAAAAAGAGTGTTTCCAAACTGCTCTATCAAAAGAAAGGTGGAACTCGGTTAGTTGAAGACACACATCAAAAAGATGTTTCTGAGAATGCTTCTGTCTAGATTTTATTTGAAGATATTCCCATTTCCAACGAAATCTTCACAGTTATCCAAATATCCACTTGCAGATTCTACAAAAAGAGTGTTTCCAAACTACAGTGTCAAAAGAAAGTTTGAACTCTGTTAGTGGAGGACACACATCAGAATGAAGTTTCTGAGAATGCTTCTGTTTAGATTTTATATGAAGATATTCCCGTTTCCAACGAAATCTTCACTGTTATCCAAATATCCACTTGCAGATTCTTCTAAAAGAGGGTTTCCAAACTGCTGTATGAAAAGAAAGGTTCAACTCCTTTAGTTGAGGAAACTCATGTCAAAGAAGTTTCTGAGAATGCTTCCGTCTAGATTTTATATGAAGATATTCCCGTTTCCAACGAAATTCTCACAGTTATCCAAATATCCACTTGCAGATTCTACCAAAAGAATGTTTCCAAACTGCTGTATCAAAAGAATGGTTGAGCTCCGTTAGTTGAGGACACTCATCACAAACAAGCTTTTGAGAATGCTTCTGTCTAGATTTTATATGAAGATATTCCCGTTTCCAATGAACTCTTCACAGTTACCCAAATATCCACTTGCCGATTCTACAAAAAGAGTGTTTACAAACTGCTGTATCAAAAGAAAGGTTGAACTCTGTAAGTAGAGAAAACACATCACAAAGAAGTTTCTGAGAATGCTTCTGTCTAGATTTTATATGAAGATATTCCCGTTTCCTACGAAATCTTCAAAGTTATCCAAATATCCACTTGCAGATTCTACAAAAAGTGTGTTTCCAAACTACTGTATCAACAGAAAGGTTCAACTCTGGTAACTGAGTACACACATCCCGATTAAGTTTCTGAGAATCTTTCTGTCTCTTTTTTATGGGAAGATATTTCTGTTTTCACCGTAGGCCTGAATTCGCTCAAAATGTCCAATTCCAGATACTACAGAAAGAGTGTTTCAAACCTGGGCTATGAAAGGGAATGTTCAGCTCTGTGACTTGAATGCAGATATCACAAAGCAGTTTCTGACAGTGCTTCTGTGTAGATTTTAGATGAAGATATTCCGTTTCCAATGAAATCGTTAGAGCTATCCAAATATCCACTTACAGATTCTACAAAAAGAGAGTTTCCAAACTGCTGTATCAAAAGAATGGTTGAACTCTGTTAGTTGAGGACACTCATCACAAAGCAGCTTCTGAGAATGCTTCTGTCTAGATTTTATATGAAGATATTCCCGTTTCCAACGAAATCTTCACTGTTATCCAAATATCCACTTGCAGATTCTTCTAAAAGAGGGTTTCCAAACTGCTGTATGAAAAGAAAGGTTGAACTCCTTTAGTTGAGGAAACTCATGTCAAAGAAGTTTCTGAGAATGCTTCCGTCTAGATTTTATATGAAGTTATTCCCGTTTCCAACGAAATTCTCACAGTTATCCAAATATCCACTTGCAGATTCTACCAAAAGAGTGTTTCCAAACTGCTGTATCAAAAGAATGGTTGAGCTCCGTTAGTTGAGGACACTCATCACAAACAAGCTTTTGAGAATGCTTCTGTCTAGATTTTATATGAAGATATTCCCGTTTCCAATGAAATTGTTATAGGTATCCAAATATCCACTTACAGATTCCACAAAAAGAGTGTTTCCAAACTGCTCTATCAAAACAAAGGTGGAACTCGGTTAGTTGAAGACACACATCAAAAAGATGTTTCTGAGAATGATTCTGTCTAGATTTTTTATGAAGATATTCCCATTTCCAAAGAAATCTTCACAGTTATCGAAATATCCACTTGCAGATTCTAAAAAAAGAGTGTTTCCAAACTACAGTGTCAAAAGAAAGTTTGAACTCTGTTAGAGGAGGACACACATCACAATGAAGTTTCTGAGAATGCTTCTGTTTAGATTTTATATGAAGATATTCCCGTTTCCAACGAAATCTTCACTGTTATCCAAATATCCACTTGCAGATTCTTCTAAAAGAGGGTTTCCAAACTGCTGCATGAAAAGAAAGGTTGAACTCCTTTAGTTGAGGAAACTCATGTCAAAGAAGTTTCTGAGAATGCTTCCGTCTAGATTTTATATGAAGATATTCCCGTTTCCAACGAAATTTTCACAGTTATCCAAATATCCACTTGCAGATTCTACCAAAAGAGTGTTTCCAAACTGCTGTATCAAAAGAATGGTTGAGCTCCGTTAGTTGAGGACACTCATCACAAACAAGCTTTTGAGAATGCTTCTGTCTAGATTTTATAGGAAGATATTCCCGTTTCCAACGAAATCTTCACAGTTATCCAAATATCCACTTGCCGATTCTACAAAAAGAGTGTTTCCAAACTGCTGTATCAAAAGAAAGGTTGAACTCTGTAAGTAGAGAAAACACATCACAAAGAAGTTTGTGAGAATGCTTCTGTCTAGATTTTATATGAAGATATTCCCGTTTCCAACGAAATCTTCAAAGTTATCCAAATATCCACTTGCAGATTCCACAAAAAGAGTGTTTCCAAACTACTGTATCAACAGAAAGGTTCAACTCTGGTAACTGAGTACACACATCCCGATTAAGTTTCTGAGAATCTTTCTGTCTCTTTTTTATGGGAAGATATTTCTGTTTTCACCGTAGGCCTGAATTCGCTCAAAATGTCCACTTCCAGATACTACAGAAAGAGTGTTTCAAACCTGGGCTACGAAAGGGAATGTTCAGCTCTGTGACTTGAATGCAGATATCACAAAGCAGTTTCTGACAGTGCTTCTGTGTAGATTTTAGATGAAGATATTCCCGTTTCCAACGAAATCGTTAGAGCTATCCAAATATCCACTTACAGATTCTACAAAAAGAGAGTTTCCAAACTGCTCTATTTAAAGAAAGGTTGAACTCTGTTAGTTGAGGACGCACACCACAAAGAAGTTTCTGAGAATGCTTTTGTCTAGATTTTATATGAAGATATTCCCGTTTCCAACGAAATCTTTAGAGGTATCCAAATATCCACCTACAGATTCTACAAAAAGAGAGTATCCAAACTGCTGTATCAAAAGAATGGTTGAACTCTGTTAGTTGAGGACACTCATCACAAGCTTCTGAGAACGCTTCTGTCTAGATTTTATATGAAGATATTCCCGTTTCCAACGAAATCTTCACAGTTATCCAAATATCCACTTGCAGATTCTACCAAAAGGGGGTTTTCAAACTTCTGTATCAAAAGAAAGGTTGAACTCTGTTAGTTGAGGACACACATCACAAAGAAGTTTCGAAGAATGCTTCTGTCTAGATTTTATATGAAGATATTCCCGTTTCCAATGAAATTGTTAGAGGTATCCAAATATCCACTTACGGATTCTACAAAAAGAGTGTTTCCAAACTGCTCTATCAAAAGAAAGGTGGAACTCGGTTAGTTGAAGACACACATCAAAAAGATGTTTCTGAGAATGCTTCTGTCTAGATTTTATTTGAAGATATTCCCATTTCCAACGAAATCTTCACAGTTATCCAAATATCCACTTGCAGATTCTACAAAAAGAGTGTTTCCAAACTACAGTGTCAAAAGAAAGTTTGAACTCTGTTGGTGGAGGACACACATCAGAATGAAGTTTCTGAGAATGCTTCTGTTTAGATTTTATATGAAGATATTCCCGTTTCCAACGAAATCTTCACTGTTATCCAAATATCCACTTGCAGATTCTTCTAAAAGAGGGTTTCCATACTGCTGTATGAAAAGAAAGGTTGAACTCCTTTAGTTGAGGAAACTCATGTCAAAGAAGTTTCTGAGAATGCTTCCGTCTAGATTTTATATGAAGATATTCCCGTTTCCAACGAAATTCTCACAGTTATCCAAATATCCACTTGCAGATTCTACCAAAAGAATGTTTCCAAACTGCTGTATCAAAAGAATGGTTGAGCTCCGTTAGTTGAGGACACTCATCACAAACAAGCTTTTGAGAATGCTTCTGTCTAGATTTTATATGAAGATATTCCCGTTTCCAATGAACTCTTCACAGTTACCCAAATATCCACTTGCCGATTCTACAAAAAGAGTGTTTACAAACTGCTGTATCAAAAGAAAGGTTGAACTCTGTAAGTAGAGAAAACACATCACAAAGAAGTTTCTGAGAATGCTTCTGTCTAGATTTTATATGAAGATATTCCCGTTTCCTACGAAATCTTCAAAGTTATCCAAATATCCACTTGCAGATTCTACAAAAAGTGTGTTTCCAAACTACTGTATCAACAGAAAGGTTCAACTCTGGTAACTGAGTACACACATCCCGATTAAGTTTCTGAGAATCTTTCTGTCTCTTTTTTATGGGAAGATATTTCTGTTTTCACCGTAGGCCTGAATTCGCTCAAAATGTCCAATTCCAGATACTAAAGAAAGAGTGTTTCAAACCTGGGCTATGAAAGGGAATGTTCAGCTCTGTGACTTGAATGCAGATATCACAAAGCAGTTTGTGACAGTGCTTCTGTGTAGATTTTAGATGAAGATATTCCCGTTTCCAATGAAATCGTTAGAGCTATCCAAATATCCACTTACAGATTCTACAAAAAGAGAGTTTCCAAACTGCTGTATCAAAAGAATGGTTGAACTCGGTTAGTTGAGGACACTCATCACAAAGAAGCTTCTGAGAATGCTTCTGTCTAGATTTTATATGAAGATATTCCCGTTTCCAACGAAATCTTCACAGTTATCCAAATATCCACATGCAGATTCTACCAAAAGGGGGTTTTCAAACTTCTGTATCAAAAGAAAGGTTGAACTCTGTTAGTTGAGGACACACATCACAAATAAGTTTCGAAGAATGCTTCTGTCTAGATTTTATATGAAGATAGTCCCGTTTCCAACGAAATCTTCACTGTTATCCAAATATCCACTTGCAGATTCTTCTAAAAGAGGGTTTCCAAACTGCTGCATGAAAAGAAAGGTTGAACTCCTTTAGTTGAGGAAACTCATGTCAAAGAAGTTTCTGAGAATGCTTCCGTCTAGATTTTATATGAAGATATTCCCGTTTCCAACGAAATTTTCACAGTTATCCAAATATCCACTTGCAGATTCTACCAAAAGAGTGTTTCCAAACTGCTGTATCAAAAGAATGGTTGAGCTCCGTTAGTTGAGGACACTCATCACAAACAAGCTTTTGAGAATGCTTCTGTCTAGATTTTATAGGAAGATATTCCCGTTTCCAACGAAATCTTCACAGTTATCCAAATATCCACTTGCCGATTCTACAAAAAGAGTGTTTCCAAACTGCTGTATCAAAAGAAAGGTTGAACTCTGTAAGTAGAGAAAACACATCACAAAGAAGTTTGTGAGAATGCTTCTGTCTAGATTTTATATCAAGATATTCCCGTTTCCAACGAAATCTTCAAAGTTATCCAAATATCCACTTGCAGATTCCACAAAAAGAGTGTTTCCAAACTACTGTATCAACAGAAAGGTTCAACTCTGGTAACTGAGTACACACATCCCGATTAAGTTTCTGAGAATCTTTCTGTCTCTTTTTTATGGGAAGATATTTCTGTTTTCACCGTAGGCCTGAATTCGCTCAAAATGTCCACTTCCAGATACTACAGAAAGAGTGTTTCAAACCTGGGCTACGAAAGGGAATGTTCAGCTCTGTGACTTGAATGCAGATATCACAAAGCAGTTTCTGACAGTGCTTCTGTGTAGATTTTAGATGAAGATATTCCCGTTTCCAACGAAATCGTTAGAGCTATCCAAATATCCACTTACAGATTCTACAAAAAGAGAGTTTCCAAACTGCTCTATTTAAAGAAAGGTTGAACTCTGTTAGTTGAGGACGCACACCACAAAGAAGTTTCTGAGAATGCTTTTGTCTAGATTTTATATGAAGATATTCCCGTTTCCAACGAAATCTTTAGAGGTATCCAAATATCCACCTACAGATTCTACAAAAAGAGAGTATCCAAACTGCTGTATCAAAAGAATGGTTGAACTCTGTTAGTTGAGGACACTCATCACAAGCTTCTGAGAACGCTTCTGTCTAGATTTTATATGAAGATATTCCCGTTTCCAACGAAATCTTCACAGTTATCCAAATATCCACTTGCAGATTCTACCAAAAGGGGGTTTTCAAACTTCTGTATCAAAAGAAAGGTTGAACTCTGTTAGTTGAGGACACACATCACAAAGAAGTTTCGAAGAATGCTTCTGTCTAGATTTTATATGAAGATATTCCCGTTTCCAATGAAATTGTTAGAGGTATCCAAATATCCACTTACGGATTCTACAAAAAGAGTGTTTCCAAACTGCTCTATCAAAAGAAAGGTGGAACTCGGTTAGTTGAAGACACACATCAAAAAGATGTTTCTGAGAATGCTTCTGTCTAGATTTTATTTGAAGATATTCCCATTTCCAACGAAATCTTCACAGTTATCCAAATATCCACTTGCAGATTCTACAAAAAGAGTGTTTCCAAACTACAGTGTCAAAAGAAAGTTTGAACTCTGTTGGTGGAGGACACACATCAGAATGAAGTTTCTGAGAATGCTTCTGTTTAGATTTTATATGAAGATATTCCCGTTTCCAACGAAATCTTCACTGTTATCCAAATATCCACTTGCAGATTCTTCTAAAAGAGGGTTTCCATACTGCTGTATGAAAAGAAAGGTTGAACTCCTTTAGTTGAGGAAACTCATGTCAAAGAAGTTTCTGAGAATGCTTCCGTCTAGATTTTATATGAAGATATTCCCGTTTCCAACGAAATTCTCACAGTTATCCAAATATCCACTTGCAGATTCTACCAAAAGAATGTTTCCAAACTGCTGTATCAAAAGAATGGTTGAGCTCCGTTAGTTGAGGACACTCATCACAAACAAGCTTTTGAGAATGCTTCTGTCTAGATTTTATATGAAGATATTCCCGTTTCCAATGAACTCTTCACAGTTACCCAAATATCCACTTGCCGATTCTACAAAAAGAGTGTTTACAAACTGCTGTATCAAAAGAAAGGTTGAACTCTGTAAGTAGAGAAAACACATCACAAAGAAGTTTCTGAGAATGCTTCTGTCTAGATTTTATATGAAGATATTCCCGTTTCCTACGAAATCTTCAAAGTTATCCAAATATCCACTTGCAGATTCTACAAAAAGTGTGTTTCCAAACTACTGTATCAACAGAAAGGTTCAACTCTGGTAACTGAGTACACACATCCCGATTAAGTTTCTGAGAATCTTTCTGTCTCTTTTTTATGGGAAGATATTTCTGTTTTCACCGTAGGCCTGAATTCGCTCAAAATGTCCAATTCCAGATACTAAAGAAAGAGTGTTTCAAACCTGGGCTATGAAAGGGAATGTTCAGCTCTGTGACTTGAATGCAGATATCACAAAGCAGTTTGTGACAGTGCTTCTGTGTAGATTTTAGATGAAGATATTCCCGTTTCCAATGAAATCGTTAGAGCTATCCAAATATCCACTTACAGATTCTACAAAAAGAGAGTTTCCAAACTGCTGTATCAAAAGAATGGTTGAACTCGGTTAGTTGAGGACACTCATCACAAAGAAGCTTCTGAGAATGCTTCTGTCTAGATTTTATATGAAGATATTCCCGTTTCCAACGAAATCTTCACAGTTATCCAAATATCCACATGCAGATTCTACCAAAAGGGGGTTTTCAAACTTCTGTATCAAAAGAAAGGTTGAACTCTGTTAGTTGAGGACACACATCACAAATAAGTTTCGAAGAATGCTTCTGTCTAGATTTTATATGAAGATAGTCCCGTTTCCAACGAAATCTTCACTGTTATCCAAATATCCACTTGCAGATTCTTCTAAAAGAGGGTTTCCAAACTGCTGTATGAAAAGAAAGGTTGAACTCCTTTAGTTGAGGAAACTCATGTCAAAGAAGTTTCTGAGAATGCTTCCGTCTAGATTTTATATGAAGTTATTCCCGTTTCCAACGAAATTCTCACAGTTATCCAAATATCCACTTGCAGATTCTACCAAAAGTATGGTTCAAAAATGCTGTATCAAAAGAATGGTTGAGCTCCGTTAGTTGAGGACACTCATCACAAACAAGCTTTTGAGAATGCTTCTGTCTAGATTTTATATGAAGATATTCCCGTTTCCAACGAATTCTTCACAGTTACCCAAATATCCACTTGCCGATTCTACAAAAAGAGTGTTTACAAACTGCTGTATCAAAAGAAAGGTTGAACTGTGTAAGTAGAGAAAACACATCACAAACAAGCTTTTGAGAATGCTTCTGTCCAGATTTTATATGAAGATATTCCCGTTTCCAACGAACTCTTCACAGTTACCCAAATATCCACTTGCCGATTCTACAAAAAGAGTGTTTACAAACTGCTGTATCAAAGGAAAGGTTGAACTCTGTAAGTAGAGAAAACACATCACAAAGAAGTTTCTGAGAATGCTTCTGTCTAGATTTTATGTGAAGATATTCCCGTTTCCAACGAAATCTTCAAAGTTATCCAAATATCCACTTGCAGATTCTACAAAAAGTGTGTTTCCAAACGACTGTATCAACAGAAAGGTTCAACTCTGGTAACTGAGTACACACATCCCAATTAAGTTTCTGAGAATCTTTCTGTCTCTTTTTTATGGGAAGATATTTCTGTTTTCACCGTAGGCCTGAATTCACTCGAAATGTCCACTTCCAGATACTACAGAAAGAGTGTTTCAAACCTGGGCTATGAAAGGGAATGTTCAGCTCTGTGACTTGAATGCAGATATCACAAAGCAGTTTCTGACAGTGCTTCTGTGTAGATTTTAGATGAAGATATTCCCGTTTCCAACGAAATCGTTAGAGCTATCCAAATATCCACTTACAGATTCTACAAAAAGAGAGTTTCCAAACTGCTCTATTTAAAGAAAGGTTGAACTCTGCTAGTTGAGGACGCACACCACAAGGAAGTTTCTGAGAATGCTTTTGTCTAGATTTTATATGAAGATATTCCCGTTTCCAACGAAATCTTTAGAGGTATCCAAATATCCACTTACAGATTCTACAAAAAGAGAGTATCCAAACTGCTGTATCAAAAGAATGGTTGAACTCTGTTAGTTGAGGACACTCATCACAAAGAAGCTTCTGAGAATGGTTCTGTCTAGATTTTATATGAAGATATTCCCGTTTCCAACGAAATCTTCACAGTTATCCAAATATCCACATGCAGATTCTACCAAAAGGGGGTTTTCAAACTTCTGTATCAAAGCAAAGGTTGAACTCTGTTAGTTGAGGACACACATCACAAAGAAGTTTCGAAGAATGCTTCTGTCTAGATTTTATATGAAGTTATTCCCGTTTCCAATGAAATTGTTAGAGGTATCCAAATATCCACTTACAGATTCTACAAAAAGAGTGTTTCCAAACTGCTCTATCAAAAGAAAGGTGGAACTCGGTTAGTTGAAGACACACATCAAAAAGATGTTTCTGAGAATGCTTCTGTCTAGATTTTATTTGAAGATATTCCCATTTCCAACGAAATCTTCACAGTTATCCAAATATCCACTTGCAGATTCTACAAAAAGAGTGTTTCCAAACTACAGTGTCAAAAGAAAGTTTGAACTCTGTTAGTGGAGGACACACATCACAATGAAGTTTCTGAGAATGCTTCTGTTTAGATTTTATATGAAGATATTCCCGTTTCCAAGGAAATCTTCACTGTTATCCAAATATCCACTTGCAGATTCTTCTAAAAGAGGGTTTCCAAACTGCTGTATGAAAAGAAAGGTTGAACTCCTTTAGTTGAGGAAACTCATGTCAAAGAAGTTTCTGAGAATGCTTCCGTCTAGATTTTATATGAAGATATTCCCGTTTCCAACGAATTTCTCACAGTTATCCAAATATCCAATTGCAGATCCTACCAAAAGAATGTTTCCAAACTGCTGTATCAAAAGAATGGTTGAGCTCCGTTAGTTGAGGACACTCATCACAAACAAGCTTTTGAGAATGCTTCTGTCTAGATTTTATATGAAGATATTCCCGTTTCCAACGAACTCTTCACAGTTACCCAAATATCCACTTGCCGATTCTACAAAAAGAGTGTTTCCAAACTGCTGTATCAAAAGAAAGGTTGAACTCTGTAAGTAGAGAAAACACATCACAAAGAAGTTTCTGAGAATGCTTCTGTCTAGATTTTATATGAAGATATTCCCGTTTCCAACGAAATCTTCAAAGTTATCCAAATATCCACTTGCAGATTCTACAAAAAGAGTGTTTCCAAACTACTGTATCAACAGAAAGGTTCAACTCTGGTAACTGAGTACACACATCCCGATTAAGTTTCTGAGAATCTTTCTGTCTCTTTTTTATGGGAAGATATTTCTGTTTTCACCGTAGGCCTGAGTTCGCTCAAAATGTCCACTTCCAGATACTACAGAAAGAGTGTTTCAAACCTGGGCTATGAAAGGGAATGTTCAGCTCTGTGACTTGAATGCAGATATCACAAAGCAGTTTCTGACAGTGCTTCTGTCTAGATTTTAGATGAAGATACTCCCGTTTCCAACGAAATCGCTAGAGCTATCCAAATATCCACTTACAGATTCTACAAAAAGAGAGTTTCCAAACTGCTCTATTTAAAGAAAGGTTGAACTCTGCTTGTTGAGGACGCACACCACAAGGAAGTTTCTGAGAATGCTTTTGTCTAGATTTTATATGAAGATATTCCCGTTTCCAACGAAATCGTTAGAGGTATCCAAATATCCACTTACAGATTCTACAAAAAGAGAGTATCCAAACTGCTGTATCAAAAGAATGGTTGAACTCTGTTAGTTGAGGACACTCATCACAAAGAAGCTTCTGAGAATGGTTCTGTCTAGATTTTATATGAAGATATTCCCGTTTCCAATGAAATCTTCACAGTTATCCAAATATCCACTTGCAGATTCTACCAAAAGGGGGTTTTCAAACTTCTGTATCAAAAGAAAGGTTGAACTCTGTTAGTTGAGGACACACATCACAAAGAAGTTTCGAAGAATGCTTCTGTCTAGATTTTATATGAAGATAGTCCCGTTTCCAATGAAATCTTCACTGTTATCCAAATATCCACTTGCAGATTCTTATAAAAGAGGGTTTCCAAACTGCTGTATGAAAAGAAAGGTTGAACTCCTTTAGTTGAGGAAACTCATGTCAAAGAAGTTTCTGAGAATGCTTCCGTCTAGATTTTATATGAAGTTATTCCCGTTTCCAACGAAATTCTCACAGTTATCCAAATATCCACTTGCAGATTCTACCAAAAGTATGTTTCAAAAATGCTGTATCAAAAGAATGGTTGAGCTCCGTTAGTTGAGGACACTCATCACAAACAAGCTTTTGAGAATGCTTCTGTCTAGATTTTATATGAAGATATTCCCGTTTCCAACGAACTCTTCACAGTTACCCAAATATCCACTTGCCGATTCTACAAAAAGAGTGTTTACAAACTGCTGTATCAAAAGAAAGGTTGAACTCTGTAAGTAGAGAAAACACATCACAAAGAAGTTTCTGAGAATGCTTCTGTCTAGATTTTATATGAAGATATTCCCGTTTCCAACGAACTCTTCACAGTTACCCAAATATCCACTTGCCGATTCTACAAAAAGAGTGTTTACAAACTGCTGTATCAAAAGAAAGGTTGAACTCTGTAAGTAGAGAAAACACATAACAAAGAAGTTTCTAAGAATGCTTCTGTCTAGATTTTATGTGAAGATATTCCCGTTTCCAACGAAATCTTCAAAGTTATCCAAATATCCACTTGCAGATTCTACAAAAAGTGTGTTTCCAAACTACTGTAACAACAGAAAGGTTCAACTCTGGTAACTGAGTACACACATCCCAATTAAGTTTCTGAGAATCTTTCTGTCTCTTTTTTATGGGAAGATATTTCTGTTTTCACCGTAGGCCTGAATTCGCTCAAAATGTCCACTTCCAGATACTACAGAAAGAGTGTTTCAAACCTGGGCTATGAAAGGGAATGTTCAGCTCTGTGACTTGAATGCAGATATCACAAAGCAGTTTCTGACAGTGCTTCTGTGTAGATTTTAGATGAAGATATTCCCGTTTCCAACGAAATCGCTAGAGCTATCCAAATATCCACTTACAGATTCTAAAAAAAGAGAGTTTCCAAACTGCTCTATTTAAAGAAAAGTTGAACTCTGCTAGTTGAGGACGCACACCACAAGGAAGTTTCTGAAAATGCTTTTGTCTAGATTTTATATGAAGATATTCCCGTTTCCAACGAAATCTTTAGAGGTATCCAAATATCCACTTACAGATTCTACAAAAAGAGAGTATCCAAACTGCTGTATCAAAAGAATGGTTGAACTCTGTTAGTTGAGGACACTCATCACAAGCTTCTGAGAATGGTTCTGTCTAGATTTTATATGAAGATATTCCCGTTTCCAACGAAATCTTCACAGTTATCCAAATATCCACATGCAGATTCTACCAAAAGGGGGTTTTCAAACTTCTGTATCAAAAGAAAGTTTGAACTCTGTTAGTTGAGGACACACATCACAAAGAAGTTTCGAAGAATGCTTCTGTCTAGATGTTATATGAAGATAGTCCCGTTTCCAACGAAATCTTCACTGTTATCCAAATATCCACTTGCAGATTCTTCTAAAAGAGGGTTTCCAAACTGCTGTATGAAAAGAAAGGTTGAACTCCTTTAGTTGAGGAAACTCATGTCAAAGAAGTTTCTGAGAATGCTTCCGTCTAGGTTTTATATGAAGTTATTCCCGTTTCCAACGAAATTCTCACAGTTATCCAAATATCCACTTGCAGATTCTACCAAAAGTATGTTTCAAAAATGCTGTATCAAAAGAATGGTTGAGCTCCGTTAGTTGAGGACACTCATCACAAACAAGCTTTTGAGAATGCTTCTGTCTAGATTTTATAGGAAGATATTCCCGTTTCCAACGAAATCTTCACAGTTATCCAAATATCCACTTGCCGATTCTACAAAAAGAGTGTTTCCAAACTGCTGTATCAAAAGAAAGGTTGAACTCTGTAAGTAGAGAAAACACATCACAAAGAAGTTTGTGAGAATGCTTCTGTCTAGATTTTATATGAAGATATTCCCGTTTCCAACGAAATCTTCAAAGTTATCCAAATATCCACTTGCAGATTCTACAAAAAGAGTGTTTCCAAACTACTGTATCAACAGAAAGGTTCAACTCTGGTAACTGAGTACACACATCCTGATTAAGTTTCTGAGAATCTTTCTGTCTCTTTTTTATGGGAAGATATTTCTGTTTTCACCGTAGGCCTGAATTCGCTCAAAATGTCCACTTCCAGATACTACAGAAAGAGTGTTTCAAACCTGGGCTACGAAAGGGAATGTTCAGCTCTGTGACTTGAATGCAGATATCACAAAGCAGTTTCTGACAGTGCTTCTGTGTAGATTTTAGATGAAGATATTCCCGTTTCCAACGAAATCGTTAGAGCTATCCAAATATCCACTTACAGATTCTACAAAAAGAGAGTTTCCAAACTGCTCTATTTAAAGAAAGGTTGAACTCTGTTAGTTGAGGACGCACACCACAAAGAAGTTTCTGAGAATGCTTTTGTCTAGATTTTATATGAAGATATTCCCGTTTCCAACGAAATCTTTAGAGGTATCCAAATATCCACCTACAGATTCTACAAAAAGAGAGTATCCAAACTGCTGTATCAAAAGAATGGTTGAACTCTGTTAGTTGAGGACACTCATCACAAGCTTCTGAGAACGCTTCTGTCTAGATTTTATATGAAGATATTCCCGTTTCCAACGAAATCTTCACAGTTATCCAAATATCCACTTGCAGATTCTACCAAAAGGGGGTTTTCAAACTTCTGTATCAAAAGAAAGGTTGAACTCTGTTAGTTGAGGACACACATCACAAAGAAGTTTCGAAGAATGCTTCTGTCTAGATTTTATATGAAGATATTCCCGTTTCCAATGAAATTGTTAGAGGTATCCAAATATCCACTTACGGATTCTACAAAAAGAGTGTTTCCAAACTGCTCTATCAAAAGAAAGGTGGAACTCGGTTAGTTGAAGACACACATCAAAAAGATGTTTCTGAGAATGCTTCTGTCTAGATTTTATTTGAAGATATTCCCATTTCCAACGAAATCTTCACAGTTATCCAAATATCCACTTGCAGATTCTACAAAAAGAGTGTTTCCAAACTACAGTGTCAAAAGAAAGTTTGAACTCTGTTGGTGGAGGACACACATCAGAATGAAGTTTCTGAGAATGCTTCTGTTTAGATTTTATATGAAGATATTCCCGTTTCCAACGAAATCTTCACTGTTATCCAAATATCCACTTGCAGATTCTTCTAAAAGAGGGTTTCCATACTGCTGTATGAAAAGAAAGGTTGAACTCCTTTAGTTGAGGAAACTCATGTCAAAGAAGTTTCTGAGAATGCTTCCGTCTAGATTTTATATGAAGATATTCCCGTTTCCAACGAAATTCTCACAGTTATCCAAATATCCACTTGCAGATTCTACCAAAAGAATGTTTCCAAACTGCTGTATCAAAAGAATGGTTGAGCTCCGTTAGTTGAGGACACTCATCACAAACAAGCTTTTGAGAATGCTTCTGTCTAGATTTTATATGAAGATATTCCCGTTTCCAATGAACTCTTCACAGTTACCCAAATATCCACTTGCCGATTCTACAAAAAGAGTGTTTACAAACTGCTGTATCAAAAGAAAGGTTGAACTCTGTAAGTAGAGAAAACACATCACAAAGAAGTTTCTGAGAATGCTTCTGTCTAGATTTTATATGAAGATATTCCCGTTTCCTACGAAATCTTCAAAGTTATCCAAATATCCACTTGCAGATTCTACAAAAAGTGTGTTTCCAAACTACTGTATCAACAGAAAGGTTCAACTCTGGTAACTGAGTACACACATCCCGATTAAGTTTCTGAGAATCTTTCTGTCTCTTTTTTATGGGAAGATATTTCTGTTTTCACCGTAGGCCTGAATTCGCTCAAAATGTCCAATTCCAGATACTAAAGAAAGAGTGTTTCAAACCTGGGCTATGAAAGGGAATGTTCAGCTCTGTGACTTGAATGCAGATATCACAAAGCAGTTTGTGACAGTGCTTCTGTGTAGATTTTAGATGAAGATATTCCCGTTTCCAATGAAATCGTTAGAGCTATCCAAATATCCACTTACAGATTCTACAAAAAGAGAGTTTCCAAACTGCTGTATCAAAAGAATGGTTGAACTCGGTTAGTTGAGGACACTCATCACAAAGAAGCTTCTGAGAATGCTTCTGTCTAGATTTTATATGAAGATATTCCCGTTTCCAACGAAATCTTCACAGTTATCCAAATATCCACATGCAGATTCTACCAAAAGGGGGTTTTCAAACTTCTGTATCAAAAGAAAGGTTGAACTCTGTTAGTTGAGGACACACATCACAAAGAAGTTTCGAAGAATGCTTCTGTCTAGATTTTATATGAAGATATTCCCGTTTCCAATAAAATTGTTAGAGGTATCCAAATATCCACTTACGGATTCTACAAAAAGAGTGTTTCCAAACTGCTCTATCAAAAGAAAGGTGGAACGCGGTTAGTTGAAGACACACATCAAAAAGATGTTTCTGAGAATGCTTCTGTCTAGATTTTATTTGAAGATATTCCCATTTCCAACGAAATCTTCACAGTTATCCAAATATCCACTTGCAGATTCTACAAAAAGAGTGTTTCCAAACTACAGTGTCAAAAGAAAGTTTGAACTCTGTTAGTGGAGGACACACATCACAATGAAGTTTCTGAGAATGCTTCTGTTTAGATTTTATATGAAGATATTCCCGTTTCCAACGAAATCTTCACTGTTATCCAAATATCCACTTGCAGATTCTTCTAAAAGAGGGTTTCCAAACTGCTGTATGAAAAGAAAGGTTGAACTCCTTTAGTTGAGGAAACTCATGTCAAAGAAGTTTCTGAGAATGCTTCCGTCTAGATTTTATATGAAGATATTCCCGTTTCCAACGAAATTCTCACAGTTATCCAAATATCCACTTGCAGATTCTACCAAAAGAATGTTTCCAAACTGCTGTATCAAAAGAATGGCTGAGCTCCGTTAGTTGAGGACACTCATCACAAACAAGCTTTTGAGAATGCTTCTGTCTAGATTTTATATGAAGATATTCCCGTTTCCAACGAACTCTTCACAGTTACCCAAATATCCACTTGCCGATTCTACAAAAAGAGTGTTTACAAACTGCTGTATCAAAAGAAAGGTTGAACTCTGTAAGTAGAGAAAACACATCACAAAGAAGTTTCTGAGAATGCTTCTGTCTAGATTTTATATGAAGATATTCCCGTTTCCAACGAAATCTTCAAAGTTATCCAAATATCCACTTGCAGATTCTACAAAAAGTGTGTTTCCAAACTACTGTATCAACAGAAAGGTTCAACTCTGGTAACTGAGTACACACATCCCGATTAAGTTTCTGAGAATCTTTCTGTCTCTTTTTTATGGGAAGATATTTCTGTTTTCACCGTAGGCCTGAATTCGCTCAAAATGTCCACTTCCAGATACTAGAGAAAGAGTGTTTCAAACCTGGGCTATGAAAGGGAATGTTCAGCTCTGTGACTTGAATGCAGATATCACAAAGCAGTTTCTGACAGTGCTTCTGTGTAGATTTTAGATGAAGATATTCCCGTTTCCAACGAAATCGTTAGAGCTATCCAAATATCCACTTACAGATTCTACAAAAAGAGAGTTTCCAAACTGCTCTATTTAAAGAAAGGTTGAACTCTATTAGTTGAGGACGCACACCACAAGGAAGTTTCTGAGAATGCTTTTGTCTAGATTTTATATGAAGATATTCCCGTTTCCAACGAAATCTTTAGAGGTATCCAAATATCCACTTACAGATTCTACAAAAAGAGAGTATCCAAACTGCTGTATCAAAAGAATGGTTGAACTCTGTTAGTTGAGGACACTCATCACAAGCTTCTGAGAATGGTTCTGTCTAGATTTTATATGAAGATATTCCCGTTTCCAACGAAATCTTCACAGTTATCCAAATATCCACTTGCAGATTCTACCAAAAGGGGGTTTTCAAACTTCTGTATCAAAAGAAAGGTTGAACTCTGTTAGTTGAGGACACACATCACAAAGAAGTTTCGAAGAATGCTTCTGTCTAGATTTTATATGAAGATATTCCCGTTTCCAATGAAATTGTTAGAGGTATCCAAATATCCACTTACAGATTCTACAAAAAGAGTGTTTCCAAACTGCTCTATCAAAAGAAAGGTGGAACTCGGTTAGTTGAAGATACACATCAAAAAGATGTTTCTGAGAATGCTTCTGTCTAGATTTTATTTGAAGATATTCCCATTTCCAACGAAATCTTCACAGTTATCCAAATATCCACTTGCAGATTCTACAAAAAGAGTGTTTCCAAACTACAGTGTCAAAAGAAAGTTTGAACTCTGTTAGTGGAGGACACACATCAGAATGAAGTTTCTGAGAATGCTTCTGTTTAGATTTTATATGAAGATATTCCCGTTTCCAACGAAATCTTCACTGTTATCCAAATATCCACTTGCAGATTCTTCTAAAAGAGGGTTTCCAAACTGCTGTATGAAAAGAAAGGTTCAACTCCTTTAGTTGAGGAAACTCATGTCAAAGAAGTTTCTGAGAATGCTTCCGTCTAGATTTTATATGAAGATATTCCCGTTTCCAACGAAATTCTCACAGTTATCCAAATATCCACTTGCAGATTCTACCAAAAGAATGTTTCCAAACTGCTGTATCAAAAGAATGGTTGAGCTCCGTTAGTTGAGGACACTCATCACAAACAAGCTTTTGAGAATGCTTCTGTCTAGATTTTATATGAAGATATTCCCGTTTCCAATGAACTCTTCACAGTTACCCAAATATCCACTTGCCGATTCTACAAAAAGAGTGTTTACAAACTGCTGTATCAAAAGAAAGGTTGAACTCTGTAAGTAGAGAAAACACATCACAAAGAAGTTTCTGAGAATGCTTCTGTCTAGATTTTATATGAAGATATTCCCGTTTCCTACGAAATCTTCAAAGTTATCCAAATATCCACTTGCAGATTCTACAAAAAGTGTGTTTCCAAACTACTGCATCAACAGAAAGGTTCAACTCTGGTAACTGAGTACACACATCCCGATTAAGTTTCTGAGAATCTTTCTGTCTCTTTTTTATGGGAAGATATTTCTGTTATCACCGTAGGCCTGAATTCGCTCAAAATGTCCAATTCCAGATACTACAGAAAGAGTGTTTCAAACCTGGGCTATGAAAGGGAATGTTCAGCTCTGTGACTTGAATGCAGATATCACAAAGCAGTTTCTGACAGTGCTTCTGTGTAGATTTTAGATGAAGATATTCCCGTTTCCAATGAAATCGTTAGAGCTATCCAAATATCCACTTACAGATTCTACAAAAAGAGAGTTTCCAAACTGCTGTATCAAAAGAATGGTTGAACTCTGTTAGTTGAGGACACTCATCACAAAGAAGCTTCTGAGAATGCTTCTGTCTAGATTTTATATGAAGATATTCCCGTTTCCAACGAAATCTTCACAGTTATCCAAATATCCACATGCAGATTCTACCAAAAGGGGGTTTTCAAACTTCTGTATCAAAAGAAAGGTTGAACTCTGTTAGTTGAGGACACACATCACAAAGAAGTTTCGAAGAATGCTTCTGTCTAGATTTTATATGAAGATATTCCCGTTTCCAATAAAATTGTTAGAGGTATCCAAATATCCACTTACGGATTCTACAAAAAGAGTGTTTCCAAACTGCTCTATCAAAAGAAAGGTGGAACGCGGTTAGTTGAAGACACACATCAAAAAGATGTTTCTGAGAATGCTTCTGTCTAGATTTTATTTGAAGATATTCCCATTTCCAACGAAATCTTCACAGTTATCCAAATATCCACTTACAGATTCTACAAAAAGAGTGTTTCCAAACTACAGTGTCAAAAGAAAGTTTGAACTCTGTTAGTGGAGGACACACATCACAATGAAGTTTCTGAGAATGCTTCTGTTTAGATTTTATATGAAGATATTCCCGTTTCCAACGAAATCTTCACTGTTATCCAAATATCCACTTGCAGATTCTTCTAAAAGAGGGTTTCCAAACTGCTGTATGAAAAGAAAGGTTGAACTCCTTTAGTTGAGGAAACTCATGTCAAAGAAGTTTCTGAGAATGCTTCCGTCTAGATTTTATATGAAGATATTCCCGTTTCCAACGAAATTCTCACAGTTATCCAAATATCCACTTGCAGATTCTACCAAAAGAATGTTTCCAAACTGCTGTATCAAAAGAATGGCTGAGCTCCGTTAGTTGAGGACACTCATCACAAACAAGCTTTTGAGAATGCTTCTGTCTAGATTTTATATGAAGATATTCCCGTTTCCAACGAACTCTTCACAGTTACCCAAATATCCACTTGCCGATTCTACAAAAAGAGTGTTTACAAACTGCTGTATCAAAAGAAAGGTTGAACTCTGTAAGTAGAGAAAACACATCACAAAGAAGTTTCTGAGAATGCTTCTGTCTAGATTTTATATGAAGATATTCCCGTTTCCTACGAAATCTTCAAAGTTATCCAAATATCCACTTGCAGATTCTACAAAAAGTGTGTTTCCAAACTACTGTATCAACAGAAAGGTTCAACTCTGGTAACTGAGTACACACATCCCGATTAAGTTTCTGAGAATCTTTCTGTCTCTTTTTTATGGGAAGATATTTCTGTTTTCACCGTAGGCCTGAATTCGCTCAAAATGTCCAATTCCAGATACTACAGAAAGAGTGTTTCAAACCTGGGCTATGAAAGGGAATGTTCAGCTCTGTGACTTGAATGCAGATATCACAAAGCAGTTTCTGACAGTGCTTCTGTGTAGATTTTAGATGAAGATATTCCCGTTTCCAATGAAATCGTTAGAGCTATCCAAATATCCACTTACAGATTCTACAAAAAGAGAGTTTCCAAACTGCTGTATCAAAAGAATGGTTGAACTCTGTTAGTTGAGGACACTCATCACAAAGAAGCTTCTGAGAATGCTTCTGTCTAGATTTTATATGAAGATATTCCCGTTTCCAACGAAATCTTCACAGTTATCCAAATATCCACATGCAGATTCTACCAAAAGGGGGTTTTCAAACTTCTGTATCAAAAGAAAGGTTGAACTCTGTTAGTTGAGGACACACATCACAAAGAAGTTTCGAAGAATGCTTCTGTCTAGATTTTATATGAAGATATTCCCGTTTCCAATAAAATTGTTAGAGGTATCCAAATATCCACTTACGGATTCTACAAAAAGAGTGTTTCCAAACTGCTCTATCAAAAGAAAGGTGGAACGCGGTTAGTTGAAGACACACATCAAAAAGATGTTTCTGAGAATGCTTCTGTCTAGATTTTATTTGAAGATATTCCCATTTCCAACGAAATCTTCACAGTTATCCAAATATCCACTTGCAGATTCTACAAAAAGAGTGTTTCCAAACTACAGTGTCAAAAGAAAGTTTGAACTCTGTTAGTGGAGGACACACATCACAATGAAGTTTCTGAGAATGCTTCTGTTTAGATTTTATATGAAGATATTCCCGTTTCCAACGAAATCTTCACTGTTATCCAAATATCCACTTGCAGATTCTTCTAAAAGAGGGTTTCCAAACTGCTGTATGAAAAGAAAGGTTGAACTCCTTTAGTTGAGGAAACTCATGTCAAAGAAGTTTCTGAGAATGCTTCCGTCTAGATTTTATATGAAGATATTCCCGTTTCCAACGAAATTCTCACAGTTATCCAAATATCCACTTGCAGATTCTACCAAAAGAATGTTTCCAAACTGCTGTATCAAAAGAATGGCTGAGCTCCGTTAGTTGAGGACGCACACCACAAAGAAGTTTCTGAGAATGCTTTTGTCTAGATTTTATATGAAGATATTCCCGTTTCCAACGAAATCTTTAGAGGTATCCAAATATCCACTTACACATTCTACAAAAAGAGAGTATCCAAACTGCTGTATCAAAAGAATGGTTGAACTCTGTTAGTTGAGGACACTCATCACAAGCTTCTGAGAATGGTTCTGTCTAGATTTTATATGAAGATATTCCCGTTTCCAACGAAATCTTCACAGTTATCCAAATATCCACATGCAGATTCTACCAAAAGGGGGTTTTCAAACTTCTGTATCAAAAGAAAGGTTGAACTCTGTTAGTTGAGGACACACATCACAAAGAAGTTTCGAAGAATGCTTCTGTCTAGATTTTATATGAAGATAGTCCCGTTTCCAACGAAATCTTCACTGTTATCCAAATATCCACTTGCAGATTCTTCTAAAAGTGGGTTTCCAAACTGCTGTATGAAAAGAAAGGTTGAACTCCTTTAGTTGAGGAAACTCATGTCAAAGAAGTTTCTGATAATGCTTCCGTCTAGATTTTATATGAAGTTATTCCCGTTTCCAACGAAATTCTCACAGTTATCCAAATATCCACTTGCAGATTCTACCAAAAGTATGTTTCAAAAATGCTGTATCAAAAGAATGGTTGAGCTCCGTTAGTTGAGGACACTCATCACAAACAAGCTTTTGAGAATGCTTCTGTCTAGATTTTATATGAAGATATTCCCGTTTCCAACGAACTCTTCACAGTTACCCAAATATCCACTTGCCGATTCTACAAAAAGAGTGTTTACAAACTGCTGTATCAAAAGAAAGGTTGAACTCTGTAAGTAGAGAAAACACATCACAAACAAGCTTTTGAGAATGCTTCTGTCTAGATTTTATATGAAGATATTCCCGTTTCCAACGAACTCTTCACAGTTACCCAAATATCCACTTGCCGATTCTACAAAAAGAGTGTTTACAAACTGCTGTATCAAAAGAAAGGTTGAACTCTGTAAGTAGAGAAAACACATCACAAAGAAGTTTCTGAGAATGCTTCTGTCTAGATTTTATGTGAAGATATTCCCGTTTCCAACGAAATCTTCAAAGTTATCCAAATATCCACTTGCAGATTCTACAAAAAGTGTGTTTCCAAACTACTGTATCAACAGAAAGGTTCAACTCTGGTAACTGAGTACACACATCCCAATTAAGTTTCTGAGAATCTTTCTGTCTCTTTTTTATGGGAAGATATTTCTGTTTTCACCGTAGGCCTGAATTCGCTCGAAATGTCCACTTCCAGATACTACAGAAAGAGTGTTTCAAACCTGGGCTATGAAAGGGAATGTTCAGCTCTGTGACTTGAATGCAGATATCACAAAGCAGTTTCTGACAGTGCTTCTGTGTAGATTTTAGATGAAGATATTCCCGTTTCCAACGAAATCGTTAGAGCTATCCAAATATCCACTTACAGATTCTACAAAAAGAGAGTTTCCAAACTGCTCTATTTAAAGAAAGGTTGAACTCTGCTAGTTGAGGACGCACACCACAAGGAAGTTTCTGAGAATGCTTTTGTCTAGATTTTATATGAAGATATTCCCGTTTCCAACGAAATCTTTAGAGGTATCCAAATATCCACTTACAGATTCTACAAAAAGAGAGTATCCAAACTGCTGTATCAAAAGAATGGTTGAACTCTGTTAGTTGAGGACACTCATCACAAAGAAGCTTCTGAGAATGCTTCTGTCTAGATTTTATATGAAGATATTCCCGTTTCCAACGAAATCTTCACAGTTATCCAAATATCCACATGCAGATTCTACCAAAAGGGGGTTTTCAAACTTCTGTATCAAAAGAAAGGTTGAACTCTGTTAGTTGAGGACACACATCACAAAGAAGTTTCGAAGAATGCTTCTGTGTAGATTTTATATGAAGTTATTCCCGTTTCCAATGAAATTGTTAGAGGTATCCAAATATCCACTTACAGATTCTACAAAAAGAGTGTTTCCAAACTGCTCTATCAAAAGAAAGGTGGAACTCGGTTAGTTGAAGACACACATCAAAAAGATGTTTCTGAGAATGCTTCTGTCTAGATTTTATTTGAAGATATTCCCATTTCCAACGAAATCTTCACAGTTATCGAAATATCCACTTGCAGATTCTACAAAAAGAGTGTTTCCAAACTACAGTGTCAAAAGAAAGTTTGAACTCTGTTAGTGGAGGACACACATCACAATGAAGTTTCTGAGAATTCTTCTGTTTAGATTTTATATGAAGATATTCCCGTTTCCAACGAAATCTTCACTGTTATCCAAATATCCACTTGCAGATTCTTCTAAAAGAGGGTTTCCAAACTGCTGTATGAAAAGAAAGGTTGAACTCCTTTAGTTGAGGAAACTCATGTCAAAGAAGTTTCTGAGAATGCTTCCGTCTAGATTTTATATGAAGATATTCCCGTTTCCAACGAAATTCTCACAGTTATCCAAATATCCACTTGCAGATTCTACCAAAAGAATGTTTCCAAACAGCTGTATCAAAAGAATGGTTGAGCTCCGTTAGTTGAGGACACTCATCTCAAACAAGCTTTTGAGAATGCTTCTGTCTAGATTTTATATGAAGATATTCCCGTTTCCAACGAACTCTTCACAGTTACCCAAATATCCACTTGCCGATTCTACAAAAAGAGTGTTTACAAACTGCTGTATCAAAAGAAAGGTTGAACTCTGTAAGTAGAGAAAACACATCACAAAGAAGTTTCTGAGAATGCTTCTGTCTAGATTTTATATGAAGATATTCCCGTTTCCAACGAAATCTTCAAAGTTATCCAAATATCCAATTGCAGATTCTACAAAAAGAGTGTTTCCAAACTACTGTATCAACAGAAAGGTTCAACTCTGGTAACTGAGTACACACATCCCGATTAAGTTTCTGAGAATCTTTCTGTCTCTTTTTTATGGGAAGATATTTCTGTTTTCACCGTAGGACTGAATTCGCTCAAAATGTCCACTTCCAGATACTACAGAAAGAGTGTTTCAAACCTGGGCTATGAAAGGGAATGTTCAGCTCTGTGACTTGAATGCAGATATCACAAAGCAGTTTCTGACAGTGCTTCTGTGTAGATTTTAGATGAAGATATTCCCGTTTCCAACGAAATCGCTAGAGCTATCCAAATATCCACTTACAGATTCTACAAAAAGAGAGTTTCCAAACTGCTCTATTTAAAGAAAAGTTGAACTCTGCTAGTTGAGGACGCACACCACAAGGAAGTTTCTGAAAATGCTTTTGTCTAGATTTTATATGAAGATATTCCCGTTTCCAACGAAATCTTTAGAGGTATCCAAATATCCACTTACAGATTCTACAAAAAGAGAGTATCCAAACTGCTGTATCAAAAGAATGGTTGAACTCTGTTAGTTGACGACACTCATCACAAGCTTCTGAGAATGGTTCTGTCTAGATTTTATATGAAGATATTCCCGTTTCCAACGAAATCTTCACAGTTATCCAAATATCCACATGCAGATTCTACCAAAAGGGGGTTTTCAAACTTCTGTATCAAAAGAAAGGTTGAACTCTGTTAGTTGAGGACACACATCACAAAGAAGTTTCGGAGAATGCTTCTGTCTAGATTTTATATGAAGATAGTCCCGTTTCCAGCGAAATCTTCACTGTTATCCAAATATCCACTTGCAGATTCTTCTAAAAGAGGGTTTCCAAACTGCTGTATGAAAAGAAAGGTTGAACTCCTTTAGTTGAGGAAACTCATGTCAAAGAAGTTTCTGAGAATGCTTCCGTCTAGATTTTATATGAAGTTATTCCCGTTTCCAACGAAATTCTCACAGTTATCCAAATATCCACTTGCAGATTCTACCAAAAGTATGTTTCAAAAATGCTGTATCAAAAGAATGGTTGAGATCCGTTAGTTGAGGACACTCATCACAAACAAGCTTTTGAGAATGCTTCTGTCTAGATTTTATAGGAAGATATTCCCGTTTCCAACGAAATCTTCACAGTTATCCAAATATCCACTTGCCGATTCTACAAAAAGAGTGTTTCCAAACTGCTGTATCAAAAGAAAGGTTGAACTCTGTAAGTAGAGAAAACACATCACAAAGAAGTTTCTGAGAATGCTTCTGTCTAGATTTTATATGAAGATATTCCCGTTTCCAACGAAATCTTCAAAGTTATCCAAATATCCACTTGCAGATTCTACAAAAAGAGTGTTTCCAAACTACTGTATCAACAGAAAGGTTCAACTCTGGTAACTGAGTACACACATCCCGATTAAGTTTCTGAGAATCTTTCTGTCTCTTTTTTATGGGAAGATATTTCTGTTTTCACCGTAGGCCTGAATTCGCTTAAAATGTCCACTTCCAGATACTACAGAAAGAGTGTTTCAAACCTGGGCTACGAAAGGGAATGTTCAGCTCTGTGACTTGAATGCAGATATCACAAAGCAGTTTCTGACAGTGCTTCTGTGTAGATTTTAGATGAAGATATTCCCGTTTCCAACGAAATCGTTAGAGCTATCCAAATATCCACTTACAGATTCTACAAAAAGAGAGTTTCCAAACTGCTCTATTTAAAGAAAGGTTGAACTCTGTTAGTTGAGGACGCACACCACAAAGAAGTTTCTGAGAATGCTTTTGTCTAGATTTTATATGAAGATATTCCCGTTTCCAACGAAATCTTTAGAGGTATCCAAATATCCACCTACAGATTCTACAAAAAGAGTGTATCCAAACTGCTGTATCAAAAGAATGGTTGAACTCTGTTAGTTGAGGACACTCATCACAAGCTTCTGAGAACGCTTCTGTCTAGATTTTATATGAAGATATTCCCGTTTCCAACGAAATCTTCACAGTTATCCAAATATCCACTTGCAGATTCTACCAAAAGGGGGTTTTCAAACTTCTGTATCAGAAGAAAGGTTGAACTCTGTTAGTTGAGGACACACATCACAAAGAAGTTTCGAAGAATGCTTCTGTCTAGATTTTATATGAAGATATTCCCGTTTCCAATGAAATTGTTAGAGGTATCCAAATATCCACTTACAGATTCTACAAAAAGAGTGTTTCCAAACTGCTCTATCAAAAGAAAGGTGGAACTCCGTTAGTTGAAGACACACATCAAAAAGATGTTTCTGAGAATGCTTCTGTCTAGATTTTATTTGAAGATATTCCCATTTCCAACGAAATCTTCACAGTTATCCAAATATCCACTTGCAGATTCTACAAAAAGAGTGTTTCCAAACTACAGTGTCAAAAGAAAGTTTGAACTCTGTTAGTGGAGGACACACATCACAATGAAGTTTCTGAGAATGCTTCTGTTTAGATTTTATATGAAGATATTCCCGTTTCCAACGAAATCTTCACTGTTATCCAAATATCCACTTGCAGATTCTTCTAAAAGAGGGTTTCCAAACTGCTGTATGAAAAGAAATGTTGAACTCCTTTAGTTGAGGAAACTAATGTCAAAGAAGTTTCTGAGAATGCTTCCGTCTAGATTTTATATGAAGATATTCCCGTTTCCAACGAAATTCTCACAGTTATCCAAATATCCACTTGCAGATTCTACCAAAAGAATGTTTCCAAACTGCTGTATCAAAAGAATGGTTGAGCTCCGTTAGTTGAGGACACTCATCACAAACAAGCTTTTGAGAATGCTTCTGTCTAGATTTTATATGAAGATATTCCCGTTTCCAATGAACTCTTCACAGTTACCCAAATATCCACTTGCCGATTCTACAAAAAGAGTGTTTACAAACTGCTGTATCAAAAGAAAGGTTGAACTCTGTAAGTAGAGAAAACACATCACAAAGAAGTTTCTGAGAATGCTTCTGTCTAGATTTTATATGAAGATATTCCCGTTTCCTACGAAATCTTCAAAGTTATCCAAATATCCACTTGCAGATTCTACAAAAAGTGTGTTTCCAAACTACTGTATCAACAGAAAGGTTCAACTCTGGTAACTGAGTACACACATCCCGATTAAGTTTCTGAGAATCTTTCTGTCTCTTTTTTATGGGAAGATATTTCTGTTTTCACCGTAGGCCTGAATTCGCTCAAAATGTCCACTTCCAGATACTAGAGAAAGAGTGTTTCAAACCTGGGCTATGAAAGGGAATGTTCAGCTCTGTGACTTGAATGCAGATATCACAAAGCAGTTTCTGACAGTGCTTCTGTGTAGATTTTAGATGAAGATATTCCCGTTTCCAACGAAATCGTTAGAGCTATCCAAATATCCACTTACAGATTCTACAAAAAGAGAGTTTCCAAACTGCTCTATTTAAAGAAAGGTTGAACTCTATTAGTTGAGGACGCACACCACAAGGAAGTTTCTGAGAATGCTTTTGTCTAGATTTTATATGAAGATATTCCCGTTTCCAACGAAATCTTTAGAGGTATCCAAATATCCACTTACAGATTCTACAAAAAGAGAGTATCCAAACTGCTGTATCAAAAGAATGGTTGAACTCTGTTAGTTGAGGACACTCATCATAAGCTTCTGAGAATGGTTCTGTCTAGATTTTATATGAAGATATTCCCGTTTCCAACGAAATCTTCACAGTTATCCAAATATCCACATGCAGATTCTACCAAAAGGGGGTTTTCAAACTTCTGTATCAAAAGAAAGGTTGAACTCTGTTAGTTGAGGACACACATCACAAAGAAGTTTCGAAGAATGCTTCTGTCTAGATTTTATATGAAGATATTCCCGTTTCCAATGAAATTGTTAGAGGTATCCAAATATCCACTTACAGATTCTACAAAAAGAGTGTTTCCAAACTGCTCTATCAAAAGAAAGGTGGAACTCGGTTAGTTGAAGATACACATCAAAAAGATGTTTCTGAGAATGCTTCTGTCTAGATTTTATTTGAAGATATTCCCATTTCCAACGAAATCTTCACAGTTATCCAAATATCCACTTGCAGATTCTACAAAAAGAGTGTTTCCAAACTACAGTGTCAAAAGAAAGTTTGAACTCTGTTAGTGGAGGACACACATCAGAATGAAGTTTCTGAGAATGCTTCTGTTTAGATTTTATATGAAGATATTCCCGTTTCCAACGAAATCTTCACTGTTATCCAAATATCCACTTGCAGATTCTTCTAAAAGAGGGTTTCCAAACTGCTGTATGAAAAGAAAGGTTCAACTCCTTTAGTTGAGGAAACTCATGTCAAAGAAGTTTCTGAGAATGCTTCCGTCTAGATTTTATATGAAGATATTCCCGTTTCCAACGAAATTTTCACAGTTATCCAAATATCCACTTGCAGATTCTACCAAAAGAATGTTTCCAAACTGCTGTATCAAAAGAATGGTTGAGCTCCGTTAGTTGAGGACACTCATCACAAACAAGCTTTTGAGAATGCTTCTGTCTAGATTTTATATGAAGATATTCCCGTTTCCAATGAACTCTTCACAGTTACCCAAATATCCACTTGCCGATTCTACAAAAAGAGTGTTTACAAACTGCTGTATCAAAAGAAAGGTTGAACTCTGTAAGTAGAGAAAACACATCACAAAGAAGTTTCTGAGAATGCTTCTGTCTAGATTTTATATGAAGATATTCCCGTTTCCAACGAAATCTTCAAAGTTATCCAAATATCCACTTGCAGATTCTACAAAAAGTGTGTTTCCAAACTACTGTATCAACAGAAAGGTTCAACTCTGGTAACTGAGTACACACATCCCGATTAAGTTTCTGAGAATCTTTCTGTCTCTTTTTTATGGGAAGATATTTCTGTTTTCACCGTAGGCCTGAATTCGCTCAAAATGTCCAATTCCAGATACTACAGAAAGAGTGTTTCAAACCTGGGCTATGAAAGGGAATGTTCAGCTCTGTGACTTGAATGCAGATATCACAAAGCAGTTTCTGACAGTGCTTCTGTGTAGATTTTAGATGAAGATATTCCCGTTTCCAATGAAATCGTTAGAGCTATCCAAATATCCACTTACAGATTCTACAAAAAGAGAGTTTCCAAACTGCTGTATCAAAAGAATGGTTGAACTCTGTTAGTTGAGGACACTCATCACAAAGAAGCTTCTGAGAATGCTTCTGTCTAGATTTTATATGAAGATATTCCCGTTTCCAACGAAATCTTCACAGTTATCCAAATATCCACATGCAGATTCTACCAAAAGGGGGTTTTCAAACTTCTGTATCAAAAGAAAGGTTGAACTCTGTTAGTTGAGGACACACATCACAAAGAAGTTTCGAAGAATGCTTCTGTCTAGATTTTATATGAAGTTATTCCCGTTTCCAATGAAATTGTTAGAGGTATCCAAATATCCACTTACAGATACTACAAAAAGAGTGTTTCCAAACTGCTCTATCAAAAGAAAGGTGGAACTCGGTTAGTTGAAGACACACATCAAAAAGATGTTTCTGAGAATGCTTCTGTCTAGATTTTATTTGAAGATATTCCCATTTCCAACGAAATCTTCACAGTTATCCAAATATCCACTTGCAGATTCTACAAAAAGAGTGTTTCCAAACTACAGTGTCAAAAGAAAGTTTGAACTCTGTTAGTGGAGGACACACATCACAATGAAGTTTCTGAGAATGCTTCTGTTTAGATTTTATATGAAGATATTCCCGTTTCCAACGAAATCTTCACTGTTATCCAAATATCCACTTGCAGATTCTTCTAAAAGAGGGTTTCCAAACTGCTGTATGAAAAGAAAGTTGAACTCCTTTAGTTGAGGAAACTCATGTCAAAGAAGTTTCTGAGAATGCTTCCGTCTAGATTTTATATGAAGATATTCCCGTTTCCAACGAAATTTTCACAGTTATCCAAATATCCACTTGCAGATTCTACCAAAAGAATGTTTCCAAACTGCTGTATCAAAAGAATGGTTGAGCTCCGTTAGTTGAGGACACTCATCACAAACAAGCTTTTGAGAATGCTTCTGTCTAAATTTTATATGAAGATATTCCCGTTTCCAACGAACTCTTCACAGTTATCCAAATATCCACTTGCCGATTCTACAAAAGGAGTGTTTCCAAACTGCTGTATCAAAAGAAAGTTTGAACTCTGTAAGTAGAGAAAACACATCACAAAGAAGTTTCTGAGAATGCTTCTGTCTAGATTTTATATGAAGATATTCCCGTTTCCAATGAAATCTTCAAAGTTATCCAAATATCCACTTGCAGATTCTACAAAAAGAGTGTTTCCAAACTACTGTATCAACAGAAAGGTTCAACTCTGGTAACTGAGTACACACATCCCGATTAAGTTTCTGAGAATCTTTCTGTCTCTTTTTTATGGGAAGATATTTCTGTTTTCACCGTAGGCCTGAATTCGCTCAAAATGTCCACTTCCAGATACTACAGAAAGAGTGTTTCAAACCTGGGCTATGAAAGGGAATGTTCAGCTCTGTGACTTGAATGCAGATATCACAAAGCAGTTTCTGACAGTGCTTCTGTGTAGATTTTAGATGAAGATATTCCCGTTTCCAACGAAATCGTTAGAGCTATCCAAATATCCACTTACAGATTCTACAAAAAGAGAGTTTCCAAACTGCTCTATTTAAAGAAAGGTTGAACTCTGTTAGTTGAGGACGCACACCACAAAGAAGTTTCTGAGAATGCTTTTGTCTAGATTTTATATGAAGATATTCCCGTTTCCAACGAAATCTTTAGAGGTATCCAAATATCCACTTACACATTCTACAAAAAGAGAGTATCCAAACTGCTGTATCAAAAGAATGGTTGAACTCTGTTAGTTGAGGACACTCATCACAAGCTTCTGAGAATGGTTCTGTCTAGATTTTATATGAAGATATTCCCGTTTCCAACGAAATCTTCACAGTTATCCAAATATCCACATGCAGATTCTACCAAAAGGGGGTTTTCAAACTTCTGTATCAAAAGAAAGGTTGAACTCTGTTAGTTGAGGACACACATCACAAAGAAGTTTCGAAGAATGCTTCTGTCTAGATTTTATATGAAGATAGTCCCGTTTCCAACGAAATCTTCACTGTTATCCAAATATCCACTTGCAGATTCTTCTAAAAGTGGGTTTCCAAACTGCTGTATGAAAAGAAAGGTTGAACTCCTTTAGTTGAGGAAACTCATGTCAAAGAAGTTTCTGATAATGCTTCCGTCTAGATTTTATATGAAGTTATTCCCGTTTCCAACGAAATTCTCACAGTTATCCAAATATCCACTTGCAGATTCTACCAAAAGTATGTTTCAAAAATGCTGTATCAAAAGAATGGTTGAGCTCCGTTAGTTGAGGACACTCATCACAAACAAGCTTTTGAGAATGCTTCTGTCTAGATTTTATATGAAGATATTCCCGTTTCCAACGAACTCTTCACAGTTACCCAAATATCCACTTGCCGATTCTACAAAAAGAGTGTTTACAAACTGCTGTATCAAAAGAAAGGTTGAACTCTGTAAGTAGAGAAAACACATCACAAACAAGCTTTTGAGAATGCTTCTGTCTAGATTTTATATGAAGATATTCCCGTTTCCAACGAACTCTTCACAGTTACCCAAATATCCACTTGCCGATTCTACAAAAAGAGTGTTTACAAACTGCTGTATCAAAAGAAAGGTTGAACTCTGTAAGTAGAGAAAACACATCACAAAGAAGTTTCTAAGAATGCTTCTGTCTAGATTTTATGTGAAGATATTCCCGTTTCCAACGAAATCTTCAAAGTTATCCAAATATCCACTTGCAGATTCTACAAAAAGTGTGTTTCCAAACTACTGTATCAACAGAAAGGTTCAACTCTGGTAACTGAGTACACACATCCCAATTAAGTTTCTGAGAATCTTTCTGTCTCTTTTTTATGGGAAGATATTTCTGTTTTCACCGTAGGCCTGAATTCGCTCGAAATGTCCACTTCCAGATACTACAGAAAGAGTGTTTCAAACCTGGGCTATGAAAGGGAATGTTCAGCTCTGTGACTTGAATGCAGATATCACAAAGCAGTTTCTGACAGTGCTTCTGTGTAGATTTTAGATGAAGATATTCCCGTTTCCAACGAAATCGTTAGAGCTATCCAAATATCCACTTACAGATTCTACAAAAAGAGAGTTTCCAAACTGCTCTATTTAAAGAAAGGTTGAACTCTGCTAGTTGAGGACGCACACCACAAGGAAGTTTCTGAGAATGCTTTTGTCTAGATTTTATATGAAGATATTCCCGTTTCCAACGAAATCTTTAGAGGTATCCAAATATCCACTTACAGATTCTACAAAAAGAGAGTATCCAAACTGCTGTATCAAAAGAATGGTTGAACTCTGTTAGTTGAGGACACTCATCACAAAGAAGCTTCTGAGAATGCTTCTGTCTAGATTTTATATGAAGATATTCCCGTTTCCAACGAAATCTTCACAGTTATCCAAATATCCACATGCAGATTCTACCAAAAGGGGGTTTTCAAACTTCTGTATCAAAAGAAAGGTTGAACTCTGTTAGTTGAGGACACACATCACAAAGAAGTTTCGAAGAATGCTTCTGTGTAGATTTTATATGAAGTTATTCCCGTTTCCAATGAAATTGTTAGAGGTATCCAAATATCCACTTACAGATTCTACAAAAAGAGTGTTTCCAAACTGCTCTATCAAAAGAAAGGTGGAACTCGGTTAGTTGAAGACACACATCAAAAAGATGTTTCTGAGAATGCTTCTGTCTAGATTTTATTTGAAGATATTCCCATTTCCAACGAAATCTTCACAGTTATCGAAATATCCACTTGCAGATTCTACAAAAAGAGTGTTTCCAAACTACAGTGTCAAAAGAAAGTTTGAACTCTGTTAGTGGAGGACACACATCACAATGAAGTTTCTGAGAATTCTTCTGTTTAGATTTTATATGAAGATATTCCCGTTTCCAACGAAATCTTCACTGTTATCCAAATATCCACTTGCAGATTCTTCTAAAAGAGGGTTTCCAAACTGCTGTATGAAAAGAAAGGTTGAACTCCTTTAGTTGAGGAAACTCATGTCAAAGAAGTTTCTGAGAATGCTTCCGTCTAGATTTTATATGAAGATATTCCCGTTTCCAACGAAATTCTCACAGTTATCCAAATATCCACTTGCAGATTCTACCAAAAGAATGTTTCCAAACAGCTGTATCAAAAGAATGGTTGAGCTCCGTTAGTTGAGGACACTCATCTCAAACAAGCTTTTGAGAATGCTTCTGTCTAGATTTTATATGAAGATATTCCCGTTTCCAACGAACTCTTCACAGTTACCCAAATATCCACTTGCCGATTCTACAAAAAGAGTGTTTACAAACTGCTGTATCAAAAGAAAGGTTGAACTCTGTAAGTAGAGAAAACACATCACAAAGAAGTTTCTGAGAATGCTTCTGTCTAGATTTTATATGAAGATATTCCCGTTTCCAACGAAATCTTCAAAGTTATCCAAATATCCAATTGCAGATTCTACAAAAAGAGTGTTTCCAAACTACTGTATCAACAGAAAGGTTCAACTCTGGTAACTGAGTACACACATCCCGATTAAGTTTCTGAGAATCTTTCTGTCTCTTTTTTATGGGAAGATATTTCTGTTTTCACCGTAGGACTGAATTCGCTCAAAATGTCCACTTCCAGATACTACAGAAAGAGTGTTTCAAACCTGGGCTATGAAAGGGAATGTTCAGCTCTGTGACTTGAATGCAGATATCACAAAGCAGTTTCTGACAGTGCTTCTGTGTAGATTTTAGATGAAGATATTCCCGTTTCCAACGAAATCGCTAGAGCTATCCAAATATCCACTTACAGATTCTACAAAAAGAGAGTTTCCAAACTGCTCTATTTAAAGAAAAGTTGAACTCTGCTAGTTGAGGACGCACACCACAAGGAAGTTTCTGAAAATGCTTTTGTCTAGATTTTATATGAAGATATTCCCGTTTCCAACGAAATCTTTAGAGGTATCCAAATATCCACTTACAGATTCTACAAAAAGAGAGTATCCAAACTGCTGTATCAAAAGAATGGTTGAACTCTGTTAGTTGACGACACTCATCACAAGCTTCTGAGAATGGTTCTGTCTAGATTTTATATGAAGATATTCCCGTTTCCAACGAAATCTTCACAGTTATCCAAATATCCACATGCAGATTCTACCAAAAGGGGGTTTTCAAACTTCTGTATCAAAAGAAAGGTTGAACTCTGTTAGTTGAGGACACACATCACAAAGAAGTTTCGAAGAATGCTTCTGTCTAGATTTTATATGAAGATAGTCCCGTTTCCAGCGAAATCTTCACTGTTATCCAAATATCCACTTGCAGATTCTTCTAAAAGAGGGTTTCCAAACTGCTGTATGAAAAGAAAGGTTGAACTCCTTTAGTTGAGGAAACTCATGTCAAAGAAGTTTCTGAGAATGCTTCCGTCTAGATTTTATATGAAGTTATTCCCGTTTCCAACGAAATTCTCACAGTTATCCAAATATCCACTTGCAGATTCTACCAAAAGTATGTTTCAAAAATGCTGTATCAAAAGAATGGTTGAGATCCGTTAGTTGAGGACACTCATCACAAACAAGCTTTTGAGAATGCTTCTGTCTAGATTTTATAGGAAGATATTCCCGTTTCCAACGAAATCTTCACAGTTATCCAAATATCCACTTGCCGATTCTACAAAAAGAGTGTTTCCAAACTGCTGTATCAAAAGAAAGGTTGAACTCTGTAAGTAGAGAAAACACATCACAAAGAAGTTTCTGAGAATGCTTCTGTCTAGATTTTATATGAAGATATTCCCGTTTCCAACGAAATCTTCAAAGTTATCCAAATATCCACTTGCAGATTCTACAAAAAGAGTGTTTCCAAACTACTGTATCAACAGAAAGGTTCAACTCTGGTAACTGAGTACACACATCCCGATTAAGTTTCTGAGAATCTTTCTGTCTCTTTTTTATGGGAAGATATTTCTGTTTTCACCGTAGGCCTGAATTCGCTTAAAATGTCCACTTCCAGATACTACAGAAAGAGTGTTTCAAACCTGGGCTACGAAAGGGAATGTTCAGCTCTGTGACTTGAATGCAGATATCACAAAGCAGTTTCTGACAGTGCTTCTGTGTAGATTTTAGATGAAGATATTCCCGTTTCCAACGAAATCGTTAGAGCTATCCAAATATCCACTTACAGATTCTACAAAAAGAGAGTTTCCAAACTGCTCTATTTAAAGAAAGGTTGAACTCTGTTAGTTGAGGACGCACACCACAAAGAAGTTTCTGAGAATGCTTTTGTCTAGATTTTATATGAAGATATTCCCGTTTCCAACGAAATCTTTAGAGGTATCCAAATATCCACCTACAGATTCTACAAAAAGAGTGTATCCAAACTGCTGTATCAAAAGAATGGTTGAACTCTGTTAGTTGAGGACACTCATCACAAGCTTCTGAGAACGCTTCTGTCTAGATTTTATATGAAGATATTCCCGTTTCCAACGAAATCTTCACAGTTATCCAAATATCCACTTGCAGATTCTACCAAAAGGGGGTTTTCAAACTTCTGTATCAGAAGAAAGGTTGAACTCTGTTAGTTGAGGACACACATCACAAAGAAGTTTCGAAGAATGCTTCTGTCTAGATTTTATATGAAGATATTCCCGTTTCCAATGAAATTGTTAGAGGTATCCAAATATCCACTTACAGATTCTACAAAAAGAGTGTTTCCAAACTGCTCTATCAAAAGAAAGGTGGAACTCCGTTAGTTGAAGACACACATCAAAAAGATGTTTCTGAGAATGCTTCTGTCTAGATTTTATTTGAAGATATTCCCATTTCCAACGAAATCTTCACAGTTATCCAAATATCCACTTGCAGATTCTACAAAAAGAGTGTTTCCAAACTACAGTGTCAAAAGAAAGTTTGAACTCTGTTAGTGGAGGACACACATCACAATGAAGTTTCTGAGAATGCTTCTGTTTAGATTTTATATGAAGATATTCCCGTTTCCAACGAAATCTTCACTGTTATCCAAATATCCACTTGCAGATTCTTCTAAAAGAGGGTTTCCAAACTGCTGTATGAAAAGAAATGTTGAACTCCTTTAGTTGAGGAAACTAATGTCAAAGAAGTTTCTGAGAATGCTTCCGTCTAGATTTTATATGAAGATATTCCCGTTTCCAACGAAATTCTCACAGTTATCCAAATATCCACTTGCAGATTCTACCAAAAGAATGTTTCCAAACTGCTGTATCAAAAGAATGGTTGAGCTCCGTTAGTTGAGGACACTCATCACAAACAAGCTTTTGAGAATGCTTCTGTCTAGATTTTATATGAAGATATTCCCGTTTCCAATGAACTCTTCACAGTTACCCAAATATCCACTTGCCGATTCTACAAAAAGAGTGTTTACAAACTGCTGTATCAAAAGAAAGGTTGAACTCTGTAAGTAGAGAAAACACATCACAAAGAAGTTTCTGAGAATGCTTCTGTCTAGATTTTATATGAAGATATTCCCGTTTCCTACGAAATCTTCAAAGTTATCCAAATATCCACTTGCAGATTCTACAAAAAGTGTGTTTCCAAACTACTGTATCAACAGAAAGGTTCAACTCTGGTAACTGAGTACACACATCCCGATTAAGTTTCTGAGAATCTTTCTGTCTCTTTTTTATGGGAAGATATTTCTGTTTTCACCGTAGGCCTGAATTCGCTCAAAATGTCCAATTCCAGATACTACAGAAAGAGTGTTTCAAACCTGGGCTATGAAAGGGAATGTTCAGCTCTGTGACTTGAATGCAGATATCACAAAGCAGTTTCTGACAGTGCTTCTGTGTAGATTTTAGATGAAGATATTCCCGTTTCCAATGAAATCGTTAGAGCTATCCAAATATCCACTTACAGATTCTAAAAAAAGAGAGTTTCCAAACTGCTGTATCAAAAGAATGGTTGAACTCTGTTAGTTGAGGACACTCATCACAAAGAAGCTTCTGAGAATGCTTCTGTCTAGATTTCATATGAAGATATTCCCGTTTCCAACGAAATCTTCACAGTTATCCAAATATCCACATGCAGATTCTACCAAAAGGGGGTTTTCAAACTTCTGTATCAAAAGAAAGGTTGAACTCTGTTAGTTGAGGACACACATCACAAAGAAGTTTCGAAGAATGCTTCTGTCTAGATTTTATATGAAGATATTCCCGTTTCCAATAAAATTGTTAGAGGTATCCAAATATCCACTTACGGATTCTACAAAAGGAGTGTTTCCAAACTGCTCTATCAAAAGAAAGGTGGAACTCAGTTAGTTGAAGACACACATCAAAAAGATGTTTCTGAGAATGCTTCTGTCTAGATTTTATTTGAAGATATTCCCATTTCCAACGAAATCTTCACAGTTATCCAAATATCCACTTGCAGATTCTACAAAAAGAGTGTTTCCAAACTACAGTGTCAAAAGAAAGTTTGAACTCTGTTAGTGGAGGACACACATCACAATGAAGTTTCTGAGAATGCTTCTGTCTAGATTTTATATGAAGATATTCCCGTTTCCAACGAAATCTTCACTGTTATCCAAATATCCACTTGCAGATTCTTCTAAAAGAGGGTTTCCAAACTGCTGTATGAAAAGAAAGGTTGAACTCCTTTAGTTGAGGAAACTCATGTCAAAGAAGTTTCTGAGAATGCTTCCGTCTAGATTTTATATGAAGATATTCCCGTTTCCAACGAAATTTTCACAGTTATCCAAATATCCACTTGCAGATTCTACCAAAAGAGTGTTTCCAAACTGCTGTATCAAAAGAATGGTTGAGCTCCGTTAGTTGAGGACACTCATCACAAACAAGCTTTTGAGAATGCTTCTGTCTAGATTTTATATGAAGATATTCCCGTTTCTAACGAACTCTTCACAGTTATCCAAATATCCACTTGCCGATTCTACAAAAGGAGTGTTTCCAAACTGCTGTATCAAAAGAAAGTTTGAACTCTGTAAGTAGAGAAAACACATCACAAAGAAGTTTCTGAGAATGCTTCTGTCTAGATTTTATATGAAGATATTCCCGTTTCCAATGAAATCTTCAAAGTTATCCAAATATCCACTTGCAGATTCTACAAAAAGAGTGTTTCCAAACTACTGTATCAACAGAAAGGTTCAACTCTGGTAACTGAGTACACACATCCCGATTAAGTTTCTGAGAATCTTTCTGTCTCTTTTTTATGGGAAGATATTTCTGTTTTCACCGTAGGCCTGAATTCGCTCAAAATGTCCACTTCCAGATACTACAGAAAGAGTGTTTCAAACCTGGGCTATGAAAGGGAATGTTCAGCTCTGTGACTTGAATGCAGATATCACAAAGCAGTTTCTGACAGTGCTTCTGTGTAGATTTTAGATGAAGATTTTCCCGTTTCCAACGAAGTCGCTAGAGCTATCCAAATATCCACTTACAGATTCTACAAAAAGAGAGTTTCCAAACTGCTCTATTTAAAGAAAGGTTGAACTCTGCTAGTTGAGGACGCACACCACAAGGAAGTTTCTGAGAATGCTTTTGTCTAGATTTTATATGAAGATATTCCCGTTTCCAACGAAATCTTTAGAGGTATCCAAATATCCACTTACAGATTCTACAAAAAGAGAGTATCCAAACTGCTGTATCAAAAGAATGGTTGAACTCTGTTAGTTGAGGACACTCATCAAAAGCTTCTGAGAATGGTTCTGTCTAGATTTTATATGAAGATATTCCCGTTTCCAACGAAATCTTCACAGTTATCCAAATATCCACATGCAGATTCTACCAAAAGGGGGTTTTCAAACTTCTGTATCAAAAGAAAGGTTGAACTCTGTTAGTTGAGGACACACATCACAAAGAAGTTTCGAAGAATGCTTCTGTCTAGATTTTATATGAAGATATTCCCGTTTCCAATGAAATTGTTAGAGGTATCCAAATATCCACTTACAGATTCTACAAAAAGAGTGTTTCCAAACTGCTCTATCAAAAGAAAGGTGGAACTCGGTTAGTTGAAGACACACATCAAAAAGATGTTTCTGAGAATGCTTCTGTCTAGATTTTATTTGAAGATATTCCCATTTCCAACGAAATCTTCACAGTTATCCAAATATCCACTTGCAGATTCTACAAAAAGAGTGTTTCCAAACTACAGTGTCAAAAGAAAGTTTGAACTCTGTTAGTGGAGGACACACATCACAATGAAGTTTCTGAGAATGCTTCTGTTTAGATTTTATATGAAGATATTCCCGTTTCCAACGAAATCTTCACTGTTATCCAAATATCCACTTGCAGATTCTTCTAAAAGAGGGTTTCCAAACTGCTGTATGAAAAGAAAGGTTGAACTCCTTTAGTTGAGGAAACTCATGTCAAAGAAGTTTCTGAGAATGCTTCCGTCTAGATTTTATATGAAGATATTCCCGTTTCCAACGAAATTCTCACAGTTATCCAAATATCCACTTGCAGATTCTACCAAAAGAATGTTTCCAAACTGCTGTATCAAAAGAATGGTTGAGCTCCGTTAGTTGAGGACACTCATCACAAACAAGCTTTTGAGAGTGCTTCTGTCTAGATTTTATAGGAAGATATTCCCGTTTCCAACGAACTCTTCACAGTTACCCAAATATCCACTTGCCGATTCTACAAAAAGAGTGTTTACAAACTGCTGTATCAAAAGAAAGGTTGAACTCTGTAAGTAGAGAAAACACATCACAAAGAAGTTTCTGAGAATGCTTCGGTCTAGATTTTATATGAAGATATTCCCGTTTCCAACGAAATCTTCAAAGTTATCCAAATATCCACTTGCAGATTCTACAAAAAGAGTGTTTCCCAACTACTGTATCAACAGAAAGGTTCAACTCTGGTAACTGAGTACACACATCCCGATTAAGTTTCTGAGAATCTTTCTGTCTCTTTTTTATGGGAAGATATTTCTGTTTTCTCCGTAGGCCTGAATTCGCTCAAAATGTCCACTTCCAGATACTAGAGAAAGAGTGTTTCAAACCTGGGCTATGAAAGGGAATGTTCAGCTCTGTGACTTGAATGCAGATATCACAAAGCAGTTTCTGACAGTGCTTCTGTGTAGATTTTAGATGAAGATTTTCCCGTTTCCAACGAAGTCGCTAGAGCTATCCAAATATCCACTTACAGATTCTACAAAAAGAGAGTTTCCAAACTGCTCTATTTAAAGAAAGGTTGAACTCTGCTAGTTGAGGACGCACACCACAAGGAAGTTTCTGAGAATGCTTTTGTCTAGATTTTATATGAAGATATTCCCGTTTCCAACGAAATCTTTAGAGGTATCCAAATATCCACTTACAGATTCTACAAAAAGAGAGTATCCAAACTGCTGTATCAAAAGAATGGTTGAACTCTGTTAGTTGAGGACACTCATCAAAAGCTTCTGAGAATGGTTCTGTCTAGATTTTATATGAAGATATTCCCGTTTCCAACGAAATCTTCACAGTTATCCAAATATCCACATGCAGATTCTACCAAAAGGGGGTTTTCAAACTTCTGTATCAAAAGAAAGGTTGAACTCTGTTAGTTGAGGACACACATCACAAATAAGTTTCGAAGAATGCTTCTGTCTAGATTTTATATGAAGATATTCCCATTTCCAATGAAATTGTTAGAGGTATCCAAATATCCACTTACAGATTCTACAAAAAGAGTGTTTCCAAACTGCTCTATCAAAAGAAAGGTGGAACTCGGTTAGTTGAAGACACACATCAAAAAGATGTTTCTGAGAATGCTTCTGTCTAGATTTTATTTGAAGATATTCCCATTTCCAACGAAATCTTCACAGTTATCCAAATATCCACTTGCAGATTCTACAAAAAGAGTGTTTCCAAACTACAGTGTCAAAAGAAAGTTTGAACTCTGTTAGTGGAGGACACACATCACAATGAAGTTTCTGAGAATGCTTCTGTTTAGATTTTATATGAAGATATTCCCGTTTCCAACGAAATCTTCACTGTTATCCAAATATCCACTTGCAGATTCTTCTAAAAGAGGGTTTCCAAACTGCTGTATGAAAAGAAAGGTTGAACTCCTTTAGTTGAGGAAACTCATGTCAAAGAAGTTTCTGAGAATGCTTCCGTCTAGATTTTATATGAAGATATTCCCGTTTCCAACGAAATTCTCACAGTTATCCAAATATCCACTTGCAGATTCTACCAAAAGAATGTTTCCAAACTGCTGTATCAAAAGAATGGTTGAGCTCCGTTAGTTGAGGACACTCATCACAAACAAGCTTTTGAGAATGCTTCTGTCTAGATTTTATATGAAGATATTCCCGTTTCCAACGAACTCTTCACAGTTACCCAAATATCCACTTGCCGATTCTACAAAAAGAGTGTTTACAAACTGCTGTATCAAAAGAAAGGTTGAACTCTGTAAGTAGAGAAAACACATCACAAAGAAGTTTCTGAGAATGCTTCTGTCTAGATTTTATATGAAGATATTCCCGTTTCCAACGAAATCTTCAAAGTTATCCAAATATCCACTTGCAGATTCTACAAAAAGAGTGTTTCCAAACTACTGTATCAACAGAAAGGTTCAACTCTGGTAACTGAGTACACACATCCAGATTAAGTTTCTGAGAATCTTTCTGTCTCTTTTTTATGGGAAGATATTTCTGTTTTCACCGTAGGCATGAATTCGCTCAAAATGTCCACTTCCAGATACTACAGAAAGAGTGTTTCAAACCTGGGCTATGAAAGGGAATGTTCAGCTCTGTGACTTGAATGCAGATATCACAAAGCAGTTTCTGACAGTGCTTCTGTGTAGATTTTAGATGAAGATATTCCCGTTTCCATCGAAATCGTTAGAGCTATCCAAATATTCACTTACAGATTCTACAAAAAGAGAGTTTCCAAACTGCTCTATTTAAAGAAAGGTTGAACTCTGCTAGTTGAGGACGCACACCACAAGGAAGTTTCTGAGAATGCTTTTGTCTAGATTTTATATGAAGATATTCCCGTTTCCAACGAAATCTTTAGAGGTATCCAAATATCCACTTACAGATTCTACAAAAAGAGAGTATCCAAACTGCTGTATCAAAAGAATGGTTGAACTCTGTTAGTTGAGGACACTCATCACAAAGAAGCTTCTGAGAATGGTTCTGTCTAGATTTTATATGAAGATATTCCCGTTTCCAACGAAATCTTCACAGTTATCCAAATATCCACTTGCAGATTCTACCAAAAGGGGGTTTTCAAACTTCTGTATCAAAAGAAAGGTTGAACTCTGTTAGTTGAGGACACACATCACAAAGAAGTTTCGAAGAATGCTTCTGTCTAGATTTTATATGAAGTTATTCCGGTTTCCAATGAAATTGTTAGAGGTATCCAAATATCCACTTACAGATACTACAAAAAGAGTGTTTCCAAACTGCTCTATCAAAAGAAAGGTGGAACTCGGTTAGTTGAAGACACACTTAAAAAAAATGTTTCTGAGAATGCTTCTGTCTAGATTTTATTTGAAGATATTCCCATTTCCAACGAAATCTTCACAGTTATCCAAATATCCACTTGCAGATTCTACAAAAAGAGTGTTTCCAAACTACAGTGTCAAAAGAAAGTTTGAACTCTGTTAGTGGAGGACACACATCACAATGAAGTTTCTGAGAATGCTTCTGTTTAGATTTTATATGAAGATATTCCCGTTTCCAACGAAATCATCACTGTTATCCAAATCTCAACTTGCAGATTCTTCTAAAAGAGGGTTTCCAAACTGCTGTATGAAAAGAAAGGTTGAACTCCTTTAGTTGAGGAAACTCATGTCAAAGAAGTCTCTGAGAATGCTTCCGTCTAGATTTTATATGAAGATATTCCCGTTTCCAACGAAATTCTCACCGTTATCCCAATATCCACTTGCAGATTCTACCAAAAGAATGTTTCCAAACTGCTGTATCAAAAGAATGGTTGAGCTCCGTTAGTTGAGGACACTCATCACAAACAAGCTTTTGAGAATGCTTCTGTCTAGATTTTATATGAAGATATTCCCGTTTCTAACGAACTCTTCACAGTTACCCAAATATCCACTTGCCGATTCTACAAAAAGAGTGTTTCCAAACTGCTGTATCAAAAGAAAGGTTGAACTCTGTAAGTAGAGAAAACACATCACGAAGAAGTTTCTGAGAATGCTTCTGTCTAGATTTTATATGAAGATATTCCCGTTTCCAACGAAATCTTCAAAGTTATCCAAATATCCACTTGCAGATTCTACAAAAAGTGTGTTTCCAAACTACTGTATCAACAGAAAGGTTCAACTCTGGTAACTGAGTACACACATCCCAATTAAGTTTCTGAGAATCTTTCTGTCTCTTTTTTATGGGAAGATATTTCTGTTTTCACCGTAGGCCTGAATTCGCTCAAAATGTCCATTTCCAGATACTACAGAAAGAGTGTTTCAAACCTGGGCTATGAAAGGGAATGTTCAGCTCTGTGACTTGAATGCAGATATCACAAAGCAGTTTCTGACAGTGCTTCTGTGTAGATTTTAGATGAAGATTTTCCCGTTTCCAACGAAGTCGCTAGAGCTATCCAAATATCCACTTACAGATTCTACAAAAAGAGAGTTTCCAAACTGCTCTATTTAAAGAAAGGTTGAACTCTGCTAGTTGAGGACGCACACCACAAGGAAGTTTCTGAGAATGCTTTTGTCTAGATTTTATATGAAGGTATTCCCGTTTCCAACGAAATCTTTAGAGGTATCCAAATATCCACTTACAGATTCTACAAAAAGAGAGTATCCAAACTGCTGTATCAAAAGAATGGTTGAACTCTGTTAGTTGAGGACACTCATCACAAGCTTCTGAGAATGGTTCTGTCTAGATTTTATATGAAGATATTCCCGTTTCCAACGAAATCTTCAGTTATCCAAATATCCACATGCAGATTCTACCAAAAGGGGGTTTTCAAACTTCTGTATCAAAAGAAAGGTTGAACTCTGTTAGTTGAGGACACACATCACAAAGAAGTTTCGAAGAATGCTTCTGTCTAGATTTTATATGAAGATATTCCCGTTTCCAATGAAATTGTTAGAGGTATCCAAATATCCACTTACAGATTCTACAAAAAGAGTGTTTCCAAACTGCTCTATCAAAAGAAAGGTGGAACTCGGTTAGTTGAAGACACACATCAAAAAGATGTTTCTGAGAATGCTTCTGTCTAGATTTTATTTGAAGATATTCCCATTTCCAACGAAATCTTCACAGTTATCCAAATATCCACTTGCAGATTCTACAAAAAGAGTGTTTCCAAACTACAGTGTCAAAAGAAAGTTTGAACTCTGTTAGTGGAGGACACACATCACAATGAAGTTTCTGAGAATGCTTCTGTTTAGATTTTATATGAAGATATTCCCGTTTCCAACGAAATCTTCACTGTTATCCAAATATCCACTTGCAGATTCTTCTAAAAGAGGGTTTCCAAACTGCTGTATGAAAAGAAAGGTTGAACTCCTTTAGTTGAGGAAACTCATGTCAAAGAAGTTTCTGAGAATGCTTCCGTCTAGATTTTATATGAAGATATTCCCGTTTCCAACGAAATTTTCACAGTTATCCAAATATCCACTTGCAGATTCTACCAAAAGAGTGTTTCCAAACTGCTGTATCAAAAGAATGGTTGAGCTCCGTTAGTTGAGGACACTCATCACAAACAAGCTTTTGAGAATGCTTCTGTCTAGATTTTATATGAAGATATTCCCGTTTCCAACGAACTCTTCACAGTTATCCAAATATCCACTTGCCGATTCTACAAAAGGAGTGTTTCCAAACTGCTGTATCAAAAGAAAGTTTGAACTCTGTAAGTAGAGAAAACACATCACAAAGAAGTTTCTGAGAATGCTTCTGTCTAGATTTTATATGAAGATATTCCCGTTTCCAACGAAATCTTCAAAGTTATCCAAATATCCACTTGCAGATTCTACAAAAAGAGTGTTTCCAAACTACTGTATCAACAGAAAGGTTCAACTCCGGTAACTGAGTACACACATCCCGATTAAGTTTCTGAGAATCTTTCTGTCTCTTTTTTATGGGAAGATATTTCTGTTTTCACCGTAGGGCTGAATTCGCTCAAAATGTCCACTTCCAGATACTACAGAAAGAGTGTTTCAAACCTGGGCTATGAAAGGGAATGTTCAGCTCTGTGACTTGAATGCAGATATCACAAAGCAGTTTCTGACAGTGCTTCTGTGTAGATTTTAGATGAAGATATTCCCGTTTCCAAAGAAATCGTTAGAGCTATCCAAATATCCACTTACAGATTCTACAAAAAGAGAGTTTCCAAACTGCTCTATTTAAAGAAAGGTTGAACTCTGTTAGTTGAGGACGCACACCACAAAGAAGTTTCTGAGAATGCTTTTGACTAGATTTTATATGAAGATATTCCCGTTTCCAACGAAATCTTTAGAGGTATCCAAATATCCACTTACAGATTCTACAAAAAGAGAGTATCAAAACTGCTGTATCAAAAGAATGGTTGAACTCTGTTAGTTGAGGACACTCATCACAAGCTTCTGAGAACGCTTCTGTCTAGATTTTATATGAAGATATTCCCGTTTCCAACGAAATCTTCACAGTTATCCAAATATCCACATGCAGATTCTACCAAAAGGGGGTTTTCAAACTTCTGTATCAAAAGAAAGGTTGAACTCTGTTAGTTGAGGACACACATCACAAAGAAGTTTCGAAGAATGCTTCTGTCTAGATTTTATATGAAGATATTCCCGTTTCCAATGAAATTGTTAGAGGTATCCAAATATCCACTTACAGATTCTACAAAAAGAGTGTTTCCAAACTGCTCTATCAAAAGAAAGGTGGAACTCGGTTAGTTGAAGACACACATCAAAAACATGTTTCTGAGAATGCTTCTGTCTAGATTTTATTTGAAGATATTCCCATTTCCAACGAAATCTTCACAGTTATCCAAATATCCACTTGCAGATTCTACAAAAAGAGTGTTTCCAAACTACAGTGTCAAAAGAAAGTTTGAACTCTGTTAGTGGAGGACACACATCACAATGAAGTTTCTGAGAATGCTTCTGTTTAGATTTTATATGAAGATATTCCCGTTTCCAATGAAATCTTCACTGTTATCCAAATATCCACTTGCAGATTCTTCTAAAAGAGGTTTTCCAAACTGCTGTATGAAAAGAAAGGTGGAACTCCTTTAGTTGAGGAAACTCGTGTCAAAGAAGTTTCTGAGAATGCTTCCGTCTAGATTTTATAGGAAGATATTCCCGTTTCCAACGAAATTTTCACAGTTATCCAAATATCCACTTGCAGATTCTACCAAAAGAGTGTTTCCAAACTGCTGTATCAAAAGAATGGTTGAGCTCCGTTAGTTGAGGACACTCATCACAAACAAGATTTTGAGAATGCTTCTGTCTAGATATTATATGAAGATATTCCCGTTTCCAACGAACTCTTCACAGTTATCCTAATATCCATTTGCCGATTCTACAAAAAGAGTGTTTCCAAACTGCTGTATCAAAAGAAAGGTGGAACTCTGTAAGTAGAGAAAACACATCACAAAGAAGTTTCTGAGAATGCTTCTGTCTAGATTTTATATGAAGATATTCCCGTTTCCAACGAAATCTTCAAAGTTATCCAAATATCCACTTGCAGATTCTACAAAAAGTGTGTTTCCAAACTACTGTATCAACAGAAAGGTTCAACTCTGGTAACTGAGTACACACATCCCGATTAAGTTTCTGAGAATCTTTCTGTCTCTTTTTTATGGGAAGATATTTCTGTTTTCACCGTAGGCCTGAATTCGCTCAAAATGTCCACTTCCAGATACTACAGAAAGAGTGTTTCAAACCTGGGCTATGAAAGGGAATGTTCAGCTCTGTGACTTGAATGCAGATATCACAAAGCAGTTTCTGACAGTGCTTCTGTGTAGATTTTAGATGAAGATATTCCCGTTTCCAACGAAATCCTTAGAGCTATCCAAATATCCACTTACAGATTCTACAAAAAGAGAGTTTCCAAACTGCTCTATTTAAAGAAAGGTTGAACTCTGTTAGTTGAGGGCGCACACCACAAAGAAGTTCCTGAGAATGCTTTTGTCTAGATTTTATATGAAGATATTCCCGTTTCCAACGAAATCTTTAGAGGTATCCAAATATCCACTTACAGATTCTACAAAAAGAGAGTATCCAAACTGCTGTATCAAAAGAATGGTTGAACTCTGTTAGTTGAGGACACTCATCACAAAGAAGCTTCTGAGAATGCTTCTGTCTAGATTTTATATGAAGATATTCCCGTTTCCAACGAAATCTTCACAGTTATCCAAATATCCACTTGCAGATTCTACCAAAAGGGGGTTTTGAAACTTCTGTATCAAAAGAAAGGTTGAACTCTGTTAGTTGAGGACACACATCACAAAGAAGTTTCGGAGAATGCTTCTGTCTAGATTTTATATGAAGATATTCGCGTTTCCAATGAAATTGTTAGTTGTATCCAAATATCCACTTACAGATTCTACAAAAAGTGTGTTTCCAAACTGCTCTGTCAAAAGAAAGGTGGAACTCGGTTAGTTGAAGACACACATCGAAAAGATGTTTCTGAGAATGCTTCTGTCTAGATTTTATTTGAAGATATTCCCATTTCCAACGAAATCTTCACAGTTATCCAAATATCCACTTGCAGATTCTACAAGAAGAGTGTTTCCAAACTACAGTGTCAAAAGAAAGTTTGAACTCTGTTAGTGGAGGACACACATCACAATGAAGTTTCTGAGAATGCTTCTGTTTAGATTTTATATGAAGATATTCCCGTTTCCAACGAAATCTTCACTGTTATCCAAATATCCACTTGCAGATTCTTCTAAAAGAGGGTTTCCAAACTGCTGTATGAAAAGAAAGGTTGAACTCCTTTAGTTTAGGAAACTCATGTCAAAGAAGTTTCTGAGAATGCTTCCGTCTAGATTTTATATGAAGTTATTCCCGTTTCCAACGAAATTCTCACAGTTATCCAAATATCCACTTGCAGATTCTACCAAAAGTATGTTTCCAAACTGCTGTATCAAAAGAATGGTTGAGCTCCGTTAGTTGAGGACACTCATCACAAACAAGCTTTTGAGAATGCTTCTGTCTAGATTTTATATGAAGATATTCCCGTTTCCAACGAACTCTTCACAGTTACCCAAATATCCACTTGCCGATTCTAGAAAAAGAGTGTTTACAAACTGCTGTATCAAAAGAAAGGTTGAACTCTGTAAGTAGAGAAAACACATCACAAACAAGCTTTTGAGAATGCTTCTGTCTAGATTTTATATGAAGATATTCCCGTTTCCAACGAACTCTTCAGTTACCCAAATATCCACTTGCCGATTCTACAAAAAGCGTGTTTACAAACTGCTGTATCAAAAGAAAGGTTGAACTCTGTAAGTAGAGAAAACACATCACAAAGAAGTTTCTAAGAATGCTTCTGTCTAGATTTTATGTGAAGATATTCCCGTTTCCAACGAAATCTTCAAAGTTATCCAAATATCCACTTGCAGATTCTACAAAAAGTGTGTTTCCAAACTACTGTATCAACAGAAAGGTTCAACTCTGGTAACTGAGTACACACATCCCAATTAAGTTTCTGAGAATCTTTCTGTCTCTTTTTTATGGGAAGATATTTCTGTTTTCACCGTAGGCCTGAATTCACTCAAAATGTCCACTTCCAGATACTACAGAAAGAGTGTTTCAAACCTGGGCTATGAAAGGGAATGTTCAGCTCTGTGACTTGAATGCAGATATCACAAAGCAGTTTCTGACAGTGCTTCTGTGTAGATTTTAGATGAAGATATTCCCGTTTCCAAAGAAATCGTTAGAGCTATCCAAATATCCACTTACAGATTCTACAAAAAGAGAGTTTCCAAACTGCTCTATTTAAAGAAAGTTGAACTCTGCTAGTTGAGGACGCACACCACAAGGAAGTTTCTGAGAATGCTTTTGTCTAGATTTTATATGAAGATATTCCCGTTTCCAACGAAATCTTTAGAGGTATCCAAATATCCACTTACAGATTCTACAAAAAGAGAGTATCCAAACTGCTGTATCAAAAGAATGGTTGAACTCTGTTAGTTGAGGACACTCATCACAAAGAAGCTTCTGAGAATGGTTCTGTCTAGATTTTATATGAAGATATTCCCGTTTCCAACGAAATCTTCACAGTTATCCAAATATCCACTTGCAGATTCTACCAAAAGGGGGTTTTCAAACTTCTGTATCAAAAGAAAGGTTGAAGTCTGTTAGTTGAGGACACACATCACAAAGAAGTTTCGAAGAATGCTTCTGTCTAGATTTTATATGAAGTTATTCCCGTTTCCAATGAAATTGTTAGAGGTATCCAAATATCCACTTACAGATACTACAAAAAGAGTGTTTCCAAACTGCTCTATCAAAAGAAAGGTGGAACTCGGTTAGTTGAAGACACACATCAAAAAGATGTTTCTGAGAATGCTTCTGTCTAGATTTTATTTGAAGATATTCCCATTTCCAACGAAATCTTCACAGTTATCCAAATATCCACTTGCAGATTCTACAAAAAGAGTGTTTCCAAACTACAGTGTCAAAAGAAAGTTTGAACTCTGTTAGTGGAGGACACACATCACAATGAAGTTTCTGAGAATGCTTCTGTTTAGATTTTATATGGAGATATTCCCGTTTCCAACGAAATCTTCACTGTTATCCAAATATCCACTTGCAGATTCTTCTAAAAGAGGGTTTCCAAACTGCCGTATGAAAAGAAAGGTTGAACTCCTTTAGTTGAGGAAACTCATGTCAAAGAAGTTTCTGAGAATGCTTCCGTCTAGATTTTATATGAAGATATTCCCGTTTCCAACGAAATTTTCACAGTTATCCAAATATCCACTTGCAGATTCTACCAAAAGAGTGTTTCCAAACTGCTGTATCAAAAGAATGGTTGAGCTCCGTTAGTTGAGGACACTCATCACAAACAAGCTTTTGAGAATGCTTCTGTCTAGATTTTATATGAAGATATTCCCGTTTCCAACGAAATCTTCAAAGTTATCCAAATATCCACTTGCCGATTGTACAAAAAGAGTGTTTCCAAACTACTGTATCAACAGAAAGGTTCAACTCTGGTAACTGAGTACACACATCCCGATTAAGTTTCTGAGAATCTTTCTGTCTCTTTTTTATGGGAAGATATTTCTGTTTTCACCGTAGGCCTGAATTCGCTCAAAATGTCCACTTCCAGATACTACAGAAAGAGTGTTTCAAACCTGGGCTATGAAAGGGAATGTTCAGCTCTGTGACTTGAATGAAGATATCACAAAGCAGTTTCTGACAGTGCTTCTGTGTAGATTTTAGATGAAGATATTCCCGTTTCCAACGAAATCGTTAGAGCTATCCAAATATCCACTTACAGATTCTACAAAAAGAGAGTTTCCAAACTGCTCTATTTAAAGAAAGGTTGAAATCTGTTAGTTGAGGACGCACACCACGAAGACGTTTCTGAGAATGCTTTTGTCTAGATTTTATATGAAGATATTCCCGTTTCCAACGAAATCTTTAGAGGTATCCAAATATCCACTTACAGATTCTACAAAAAGAGAGTATCCAAACTGCTGTATCAAAAGAATGGTTGAACTCTGTTAGTTGAGGACACTCATCACAAGCTTCTGAGAACGCTTCTGTCTAGATTTTATATGAAGATATTCCCGTTTCCAACGAAATCTTCACAGTTATCCAAATATCCACTTGCAGATTCTACCAAAAGGGGGTTTTCAAACTTCTGTATCAAAAGAAAGGTTGAACTCTGTTAGTTGAGGACACACATCACAAAGAAGTTTCGAAGAATGCTTCTGTCTAGATTTTATATGAAGATATTCCCGTTTCCAATGAAATTGTTAGAGGTATCCAAATATCCACTTACAGATTCTACAAAAAGAGTGTTTCCAAACTGCTCTATCAAAAGAAAGGTGGAACTCGGTTAGTTGAAGACACACATCAAAAAGATGTTTCTGAGAATGCTTCTGTCTAGATTTTATTTGAAGATATTCCCATTTCCAACGAAATCTTCACAGTTATCCAAATATCCACTTGCAGATTCTACAAAAAGAGTGTTTCCAAACTACAGTGTCAAAAGAAAGTTTGAACTCTGATAGTGGAGGACACACATCACAATGAAGTTTCTGAGAATGTTTCTGTTTAGATTTTATATGAAGATATTCCCGTTTCCAACGAAATCTTCACTGTTATCCAAATATCAACTTGCAGATTCTTCTAAAAGAGGGTTTCCAAACTGCTGTATGAAAAGAAAGGTTGAACTCCTTTAGTTGAGGAAACTCATGTCAAAGAAGTTTCTGAGAATGCTTCCGTCTAGATTTTATATGAAGATATTCCCGTTTCCAACGAAATTCTCACAGTTATCCCAATATCCACTTGCAGATTCTACCAAAAGAATGTTTCCAAACTGCTGTATCAAAAGAATGGTTGAGCTCCGTTAGTTGAGGACACTCATCACAAACAAGCTTTTGAGAATGCTTCTGTCTAGATTTTATAGGAAGATATTCCCGTTTCCAACGAACTCTTCACAGTTACCCAAATATCCACTTGCCGATTCTACAAAAAGAGTGTTTACAAACTGCTGTATCAAAAGAAAGGTTGAACTCTGTAAGTAGAGAAAACACATCACAAAGAAGTTTCTAAGAATGCTTCTGTCTAGATTTTATGTGAAGATATTCCCGTTTCCAACGAAATCTTCAAAGTTATCCAAATATCCACTTGCAGATTCTACAAAAAGTGTGTTTCCAAACTACTGTATCAACAGAAAGGTTCAACTCTGGTAACTGAGTACACACATCCCAATTAAGTTTCTGAGAATCTTTCTGTCTCTTTTTTATGGGAAGATATTTCTGTTTTCACCGTAGGCCTGAATTCACTCAAAATGTCCACTTCCAGATACTACAGAAAGAGTGTTTCAAACCTGGGCTATGAAAGGGAATGTTCAGCTCTGTGACTTGAATGCAGATATCACAAAGCAGTTTCTGACAGTGCTTCTGTGTAGATTTTAGATGAAGATATTCCCGTTTCCAACGAAATCGTTAGAGCTATCCAAATATCCACTTACAGATTCTACAAAAAGAGTGTTTCCAAACTGCTCTATCAAAAGAAAGGTGGAACTCGGTTAGTTGAAGACACACATCAAAAAGATGTTTCTGAGAATGCTTCTGTCTAGATTTTATTTGAAGATATTCCCATTTCCAACGAAATCTTCACAGTTATCCAAATATCCACTTGCAGATTCTACAAAAAGAGTGTTTCCAAACTACAGTGTCAAAAGAAAGTTTGAACTCTGATAGTGGAGGACACACATCACAATGAAGTTTCTGAGAATGTTTCTGTTTAGATTTTATATGAAGATATTCCCGTTTCCAACGAAATCTTCACTGTTATCCAAATATCAACTTGCAGATTCTTCTAAAAGAGGGTTTCCAAACTGCTGTATGAAAAGAAAGGTTGAACTCCTTTAGTTGAGGAAACTCATGTCAAAGAAGTTTCTGAGAATGCTTCCGTCTAGATTTTATATGAAGATATTCCCGTTTCCAACGAAATTCTCACAGTTATCCCAATATCCACTTGCAGATTCTACCAAAAGAATGTTTCCAAACTGCTGTATCAAAAGAATGGTTGAGCTCCGTTAGTTGAGGACACTCATCACAAACAAGCTTTTGAGAATGCTTCTGTCTAGATTTTATAGGAAGATATTCCCGTTTCCAACGAACTCTTCACAGTTACCCAAATATCCACTTGCCGATTCTACAAAAAGAGTGTTTACAAACTGCTGTATCAAAAGAAAGGTTGAACTCTGTAAGTAGAGAAAACACATCACAAAGAAGTTTCTAAGAATGCTTCTGTCTAGATTTTATGTGAAGATATTCCCGTTTCCAACGAAATCTTCAAAGTTATCCAAATATCCACTTGCAGATTCTACAAAAAGTGTGTTTCCAAACTACTGTATCAACAGAAAGGTTCAACTCTGGCAACTGAGTACACACATCCCGATTAAGTTTCTGAGAATCTTTCTGTCTCTTTTTTATGGGAAGATATTTCTGTTTTCACCGTAGGCCTGAATTCACTCAAAATGTCCACTTCCAGATACTACAGAAAGAGTGTTTCAAACCTGGGCTATGAAAGGGAATGTTCAGCTCTGTGACTTGAATGCAGATATCACAAAGCAGTTTCTGACAGTGCTTCTGTGTAGATTTTAGATGAAGATATTCCCGTTTCCAACGAAATCGTTAGAGCTATCCAAATATCCACTTACAGATTCTACAAAAAGAGAGTTTCCAAACTGCTCTATTTAAAGAAAGGTTGAACTCTGCTAGTTGAGGACGCACACCACAAGGAAGTTTCTGAGAATGCTTTTGTCTAGATTTTATATGAAGATATTCCCGTTTCCAACGAAATCTTTAGAGGTATCCAAATATCCACTTACAGATTCTACAAAAAGATAGTATCCAAACTGCTGTATCAAAAGAATGGTTGAACTCTGTTAGTTGAGGACACTCATCACAAAGAAGCTTCTGAGAATGGTTCTGTCTAGATTTTATATGAAGATATTCCCGTTTCCAACGAAATCTTCACAGTTATCAAAATATCCACTTGCAGATTCTACCAAAAGGGGGTTTTCAAACTTCTGTATCAAAAGAAAGGTTGAAGTCTGTTAGTTGAGGACACACATCACAAAGAAGTTTCGAAGAATGCTTCTGTCTAGATTTTATATGAAGTTATTCCCGTTTCCAATGAAATTGTTAGAGGTATCCAAATATCCACTTACAGATACTACAAAAAGAGTGTTTCCAAACTGCTCTATCAAAAGAAAGGTGGAACTCGGTTAGTTGAAGACACACATCAAAAAGATGTTTCTGAGAATGCTTCTGTCTAGATTTTATTTGAAGATATTCCCATTTCCAACGAAATCTTCACAGTTATCCAAATATCCACTTGCAGATTCTACAAAAAGAGTGTTTCCAAACTACAGTGTCAAAAGAAAGTTTGAACTCTGTTAGTGGAGGACACACATCACAATGAAGTTTCTGAGAATGCTTCTGTTTAGATTTTATATGGAGATATTCCCGTTTCCAACGAAATCTTCACTGTTATCCAAATATCCACTTGCAGATTCTTCTAAAAGAGGGTTTCCAAACTGCTGTATGAAAAGAAAGGTTGAACTCCTTTAGTTGAGGAAACTCATGTCAAAGAAGTTTCTGAGAATGCTTCCGTCTAGATTTTATATGAAGATATTCCCGTTTCCAACGAAATTTTCACAGTTATCCAAATATCCACTTGCAGATTCTACCAAAAGAGTGTTTCCAAACTGCTGTATCAAAAGAATGGTTGAGCTCCGTTAGTTGAGGACACTCATCACAAACAAGCTTTTGAGAATGCTTCTGTCTAGATTTTATATGAAGATATTCCCGTTTCCAACGAAATCTTCAAAGTTATCCAAATATCCACTTGCCGATTCTACAAAAAGAGTGTTTCCAAACTACTGTATCAACAGAAAGGTTCAACTCTGGTAACTGAGTACACACATCCCGATTAAGTTTCTGAGAATCTTTCTGTCTCTTTTTTATGGGAAGATATTTCTGTTTTCACCGTAGGCCTGAATTCGCTCAAAATGTCCACTTCCAGATACTACAGAAAGAGTGTTTCAAACCTGGGCTATGAAAGGGAATGTTCAGCTCTGTGACTTGAATGAAGATATCACAAAGCAGTTTCTGACAGTGCTTCTGTGTAGATTTTAGATGAAGATATTCCCGTTTCCAACGAAATCGTTAGAGCTATCCAAATATCCACTTACAGATTCTACAAAAAGAGAGTTTCCAAACTGCTCTATTTAAAGAAAGGTTGAAATCTGTTAGTTGAGGACGCACACCACGAAGAAGTTTCTGAGAATGCTTTTGTCTAGATTTTATATGAAGATATTCCCGTTTCCAACGAAATCTTTAGAGGTATCCAAATATCCACTTACAGATTCTACAAAAAGAGAGTATCCAAACTGCTGTATCAAAAGAATGGTTGAACTCTGTTAGTTGAGGACACTCATCACAAGCTTCTGAGAACGCTTCTGTCTAGATTTTATATGAAGATATTCCCGTTTCCAACGAAATCTTCACAGTTATCCAAATATCCACTTGCAGATTCTACCAAAAGGGGGTTTTCAAACTTCTGTATCAAAAGAAAGGTTGAACTCTGTTAGTTGAGGACACACATCACAAAGAAGTTTCGAAGAATGCTTCTGTCTAGATTTTATATGAAGATATTCCCGTTTCCAATGAAATTGTTAGAGGTATCCAAATATCCACTTACAGATTCTACAAAAAGAGTGTTTCCAAACTGCTCTATCAAAAGAAAGGTGGAACTCGGTTAGTTGAAGACACACATCAAAAAGATGTTTCTGAGAATGCTTCTGTCTAGATTTTATTTGAAGATATTCCCATTTCCAACGAAATCTTCACAGTTATCCAAATATCCACTTGCAGATTCTACAAAAAGAGTGTTTCCAAACTACAGTGTCAAAAGAAAGTTTGAACTCTGATAGTGGAGGACACACATCACAATGAAGTTTCTGAGAATGTTTCTGTTTAGATTTTATATGAAGATATTCCCGTTTCCAACGAAATCTTCACTGTTATCCAAATATCAACTTGCAGATTCTTCTAAAAGAGGGTTTCCAAACTGCTGTATGAAAAGAAAGGTTGAACTCCTTTAGTTGAGGAAACTCATGTCAAAGAAGTTTCTGAGAATGCTTCCGTCTAGATTTTATATGAAGATATTCCCGTTTCCAACGAAATTCTCACAGTTATCCCAATATCCACTTGCAGATTCTACCAAAAGAATGTTTCCAAACTGCTGTATCAAAAGAATGGTTGAGCTCCGTTAGTTGAGGACACTCATCACAAACAAGCTTTTGAGAATGCTTCTGTCTAGATTTTATAGGAAGATATTCCCGTTTCCAACGAACTCTTCACAGTTACCCAAATATCCACTTGCCGATTCTACAAAAAGAGTGTTTACAAACTGCTGTATCAAAAGAAAGGTTGAACTCTGTAAGTAGAGAAAACACATCACAAAGAAGTTTCTGAGAATGCTTCGGTCTAGATTTTATATGAAGATATTCCCGTTTCCAACGAAATCTTCAAAGTTATCCAAATATCCACTTGCAGATTCTACAAAAAGAGTGTTTCCCAACTACTGTATCAACAGAAAGGTTCACCTCTGGTAACTGGGTACACACATCCCGATTAAGTTTCTGAGAATCTTTCTGTCTCTTTTTTATGGGAAGATATTTCTGTTTTCTCCGTAGGAATGAATTCGCTCAAAATGTCCACTTCCAGATACTAGAGAAAGAGTGTTTCAAACCTGGGCTATGAAAGGGAATGTTCAGCTCTGTGACTTGAATGCAGATATCACAAAGCAGTTTCTGACAGTGCTTCTGTGTAGATTTTAGATGAAGATTTTCCCGTTTCCAATGAAGTCGCTAGAGCTATCCAAATATCCACTTACAGATTCTACAAAAAGAGAGTTTCCAAACTGCTCTATTTAAAGAAAGGTTGAACTCTGCTAGTTGAGGACGCACACCACAAGGAAGTTTCTGAGAATGCTTTTGTCTAGATTTTATATGAAGATATTCCCGTTTCCAACGAAATCTTTAGAGGTATCCAAATATCCACTTACAGATTCTACAAAAAGAGAGTATCCAAACTGCTGTATCAAAAGAATGGTTGAACTCTGTTAGTTGAGGACACTCATCAAAAGCTTCTGAGAATGGTTCTGTCTAGATTTTATATGAAGATATTCCCGTTTCCAACGAAATCTTCACAGTTATCCAAATATCCACATGCAGATTCTACCAAAAGGGGGTTTTCAAACTTCTGTATCAAAAGAAAGGTTGAACTCTGTTAGTTGAGGACACACATCACAAATAAGTTTCGAAGAATGCTTCTGTCTAGATTTTATATGAAGATATTCCCATTTCCAATGAAATTGTTAGAGGTATCCAAATATCCACTTACAGATTCTACAAAAAGAGTGTTTCCAAACTGCTCTATCAAAAGAAAGGTGGAACTCGGTTAGTTGAAGACACACATCAAAAAGATGTTTCTGAGAATGCTTCTGTCTAGATTTTATTTGAAGATATTCCCATTTCCAACGAAATCTTCACAGTTATCCAAATATCCACTTGCAGATTCTACAAAAAGAGTGTTTCCAAACTACAGTGTCAAAAGAAAGTTCGAACTCTGTTAGTGGAGGACACACATCACAATGAAGTTTCTGAGAATGCTTCTGTTTAGATTTTATATGAAGATATTCCCGTTTCCAACGAAATCTTCACTGTTATCCAAATATCCACTTGCAGATTCTTCTAAAAGAGGGTTTCCAAACTGCTGTATGAAAAGAAAGGTTGAACTCCTTTAGTTGAGGAAACTCATGTCAAAGAAGTTTCTGAGAATGCTTCCGTCTAGATTTTATATGAAGATATTCCCGTTTCCAACGAAATTCTCACAGTTATCCAAATATCCACTTGCAGATTCTACCAAAAGAATGTTTCCAAACTGCTGTATCAAAAGAATGGTTGAGCTCCGTTAGTTGAGGACACTCATCACAAACAAGCTTTTGAGAATGCTTCTGTCTAGATTTTATAGGAAGATATTCCCGTTTCCAACGAACTCTTCACAGTTACCCAAATATCCACTTGCCGAATCTACAAAAAGAGTGTTTACAAACTGCTGTATCAAAAGAAAGGTTGAACTCTGTAAGTAGAGAAAACACATCACAAAGAAGTTTCTGAGAATGCTTCTGTCTAGATTTTATATGAAGATATTCCCGTTTCCAACGAAATCTTCAAAGTTATCCAAATATCCACTTGCAGATTCTACAAAAAGAGTGTTTCCAAACTACTGTATCAACAGAAAGGTTCAACTCTGGTAACTGAGTACACACATCCAGATTAAGTTTCTGAGAATCTTTCTGTCTCTTTTTTATGGGAAGATATTTCTGTTTTCACCGTAGGACTGAATTCGCTCAAAATGTCCACTTCCAGATACTACAGAAAGAGTGTTTCAAACCTGGGCTATGAAAGGGAATGTTCAGCTCTGTGACTTGAATGCAGATATCACAAAGCAGTTTCTGACAGTGCTTCTGTGTAGATTTTAGATGAAGATATTCCCGTTTCCATCGAAATCGTTAGAGCTATCCAAATATTCACTTACAGATTCTACAAAAAGAGAGTTTCCAAACTGCTCTATTTAAAGAAAGGTTGAACTCTGCTAGTTGAGGACGCACACCACAAGGAAGTTTCTGAGAATGCTTTTGTCTAGATTTTATATGAAGATATTCCCGTTTCCAACGAAATCTTTAGAGGTATCCAAATATCCACTTACAGATTCTACAAAAAGAGAGTATCCAAACTGCTGTATCAAAAGAATGGTTGAACTCTGTTAGTTGAGGACACTCATCACAAAGAAGCTTCTGAGAATGGTTCTGTCTAGATTTTATATGAAGATATTCCCGTTTCCAACGAAATCTTCACAGTTATCCAAATATCCACTTGCAGATTCTACCAAAAGGGGGTTTTCAAACTTCTGTATCAAAAGAAAGGTTGAACTCTGTTAGTTGAGGACACACATCACAAAGAAGTTTCGAAGAATGCTTCTGTCTAGATTTTATATGAAGTTATTCCGGTTTCCAATGAAATTGTTAGAGGTATCCAAATATCCACTTACAGATTCTACAAAAAGAGTGTTTCCAAACTGCTCTATCAAAAGAAAGGTGGAACTCGGTTAGTTGAAGACACACTTAAAAAAGATGTTTCTGAGAATGCTTCTGTCTAGATTTTATTTGAAGATATTCCCATTTCCAACGAAATCTTCACAGTTATCCAAATATCCACTTGCAGATTCTACAAAAAGTGTGTTTCCAAACTACAGTGTCAAAAGAAAGTTTGAACTCTGTTAGTGGAGGACACACATCACAATGAAGTTTCTGAGAATGCTTCTGTTTAGATTTTATATGAAGATATTCCCGTTTCCAACGAAATCTTCACTGTTATCCAAATCTCAACTTGCAGATTCTCCTAAAAGAGGGTTTCCAAACTGCTGTATGAAAAGAAAGGTTGAACTCCTTTAGTTGAGGAAACTCATGTCAAAGAAGTTTCTGAGAATGCTTCCGTCTAGATTTTATATGAAGATATTCCCGTTTCCAACGAAATTCTCACCGTTATCCCAATATCCACTTGCAGATTCTACCAAAAGAATGTTTCCAAACTGCTGTATCAAAAGAATGGTTGAGCTCCGTTAGTTGAGGACACTCATCACAAACAAGCTTTTGAGAATGCTTCTGTCTAGATTTTATAAGAAGATATTCCCGTTTCTAACGAACTCTTCACAGTTACCCAAATATCCACTTGCCGATTCTACAAAAAGAGTGTTTCCAAACTGCTGTATCAAAAGAAAGGTTGAACTCTGTAAGTAGAGAAAACACATCACGAAGAATTTTCTGAGAATGCTTCTGTCTAGATTTTATATGAAGATATTCCCGTTTCCAACGAAATCTTCAAAGTTATCCAAATATCCACTTGCAGATTCTACAAAAAGTGTGTTTCCAAACTACTGTATCAACAGAAAGGTTCAACTCTGGTAACTGAGTACACACATCCCAATTAAGTTTCTGAGAATCTTTCTGTCTCTTTTTTATGGGAAGATATTTCTGTTTTCACCGTAGGCCTGAATTCGCTCAAAATGTCCACTTCCAGATACTACAGAAAGAGTGTTTCAAACCTGGGCTATGAAAGGGAATGTTCAGCTCTGTGACTTGAATGCAGATATCACAAAGCAGTTTCTGACAGTGCTTCTGTGTAGATTTTAGATGAAGATTTTCCCGTTTCCAACGAAGTCGCTAGAGCTATCCAAATATCCACTTACAGATTCTACAAAAAGAGAGTTTCCAAACTGCTCTATTTAAAGAAAGGTTGAACTCTGCTAGTTGAGGACGCACACCACAAGGAAGTTTCTGAGAATGCTTTTGTCTAGATTTTATATGAAGATATTCCCGTTTCCAACGAAATCTTTAGAGGTATCCAAATATCCACTTACAGATTCTACAAAAAGAGAGTATCCAAACTGCTGTATCAAAAGAATGGTTGAACTCTGTTAGTTGAGGACACTCATCACAAGCTTCTGAGAATGGTTCTGTCTAGATTTTATATGAAGATATTCCCGTTTCCAACGAAATCTTCAGTTATCCAAATATCCACATGCAGATTCTACCAAAAGGGGGTTTTCAAACTTCTGTATCAAAAGAAAGGTTGAACTCTGTTAGTTGAGGACACACATCACAAAGAAGTTTCGAAGAATGCTTCTGTCTAGATTTTATATGAAGATATTCCCGTTTCCAATGAAATTGTTAGAGGTATCCAAATATCCACTTACAGATTCTACAAAAAGAGTGTTTCCAAACTGCTCTATCAAAAGAAAGGTGGAACTCGGTTAGTTGAAGACACACATCAAAAAGATGTTTCTGAGAATGCTTCTGTCTAGATTTTATTTGAAGATATTCCCATTTCCAACGAAATCTTCACAGTTATCCAAATATACACTTGCAGATTCTACCAAAAGAATGTTTCCAAACTGCTGTATCAAAAGAATGGTTGAGCTCCGTTAGTTGAGGACACACATCACAATGAAGTTTCTGAGAATGCTTCTGTTTAGATTTTATATGAAGATATTCCCGTTTCCAACGAAATCTTCACTGTTATCCAAATATCCACTTGCAGATTCTTCTAAAAGAGGGTTTCCAAACTGCTGTATGAAAAGAAAGGTTGAACTCCTTTAGTTGAGGAAACTCATGTCAAAGAAGTTTCTGAGAATGCTTCCGTCTAGATTTTATATGAAGATATTCCCGTTTCCAACGAAATTTTCACAGTTATCCAAATATCCACTTGCAGATTCTACCAAAAGAGTGTTTCCAAACTGCTGTATCAAAAGAATGGTTGAGCTCCGTTAGTTGAGGACACTCATCACAAACAAGCTTTTGAGAATGCTTCTGTCTAGATTTTATATGAAGATATTCCCGTTTCCAACGAACTCTTCACAGTTATCCAAATATCCACTTGCCGATTCTACAAAAGGAGTGTTTCCAAACTGCTGTATCAAAAGAAAGTTTGAACTCTGTAAGTAGAGAAAACACATCACAAAGAAGTTTCTGAGAATGCTTCTGTCTAGATTTTATATGAAGATATTCCCGTTTCCAATGAAATCTTCAAAGTTATCCAAATATCCACTTGCAGATTCTACAAAAAGAGTGTTTCCAAACTACTGTATCAACAGAAAGGTTCAACTCCGGTAACTGAGTACACACATCCCGATTAAGTTTCTGAGAATCTTTCTGTCTCTTTTTTATGGGAAGATATTTCTGTTTTCACCGTAGGGCTGAATTCGCTCAAAATGTCCACTTCCAGATACTACAGAAAGAGTGTTTCAAACCTGGGCTATGAAAGGGAATGTTCAGCTCTGTGACTTGAATGCAGATATCACAAAGCAGTTTCTGACAGTGCTTCTGTGTAGATTTTAGATGAAGATATTCCCGTTTCCAAAGAAATCGTTAGAGCTATCCAAATATCCACTTACAGATTCTACAAAAAGAGAGTTTCCAAACTGCTCTATTTAAAGAAAGGTTGAACTCTGTTAGTTGAGGACGCACACCACAAAGAAGTTTCTGAGAATGCTTTTGTCTAGATTTTATATGAAGATATTCCCGTTTCCAACGAAATCTTTAGAGGTATCCAAATATCCACTTACAGATTCTACAAAAAGAGAGTATCAAAACTGCTGTATCAAAAGAATGGTTGAACTCTGTTAGTTGAGGACACTCATCACAAGCTTCTGAGAATGCTTCTGTCTAGATTTTATATGAAGATATTCCCGTTTCCAACGAAATCTTCACAGTTATCCAAATATCCACATGCAGATTCTACCAAAAGGGGGTTTTCAAACTTCTGTATCAAAAGAAATGTTGAACTCTGTTAGTTGAGGACACACATCACAAAGAAGTTTCGAAGAATGCTTCTGTCTATATTTTATACGAAGATATTCCCGTTTCCAATGAAATTGTTAGAGGTATCCAAATATCCACTTACAGATTCTACAAAAAGAGTGTTTCCAAACTGCTCTATCAAAAGAAAGGTGGAACTCGGTTAGTTGAAGACACACATCAAAAACATGTTTCTGAGAATGCTTCTGTCTAGATTTTATTTGAAGATATTCCCATTTCCAACGAAATCTTCACAGTTATCCAAATATCCACTTGCAGATTCTACAAAAAGAGTGTTTCCAAACTACAGTGTCAAAAGAAAGTTTGAACTCTGTTAGTGGAGGACACACATCACAATGAAGTTTCTGAGAATGCTTCTGTTTAGATTTTATATGAAGATATTCCCGTTTCCAACGAAATCTTCACTGTTATCCAAATATCCACTTGCAGATTCTTCTAAAAGATGGTTTCCAAACTGCTGTATGAAAAGAAAGGTTGAACTCCTTTAGTTGAGGAAACTCATGTCAAAGAAGTTTCTGAGAATGCTTCCGTCTAGATTTTATATGAAGATATTCCCGTTTCCAACGAAATTCTCACAGTTATCAAAATATACACTTGCAGATTCTACCAAAAGAATGTTTCCAAACTGCTGTATCAAAAGAATGGTTGAGCTCCGTTAGTTGAGGACACTCATCACAAACAAGCTTTTGAGAATGCTTCTGTCTAGATTTCATATGAAGATATTCCCGTTTCCAACGAACTCTTCACAGTTACCCATATATCCACTTGCCGATTCTACAAAAAGAGTGTTTCCAAACTGCTGTATCAAAAGAAAGGTTGAACTCTGTAAGTAGAGAAAACACATCACAAAGAAGTTTCTGAGAATGCTTCTGTCTAGATTTTATATGAAGATATTCCCGTTTCCAACGAAATCTTCAAAGTTATCCAAATATCCACTTGCAGATTCTACAAAAAGTGTGTTTCCAAACTACTGTATCAACAGAAAGGTTCAACTCTGGTAACTGAGTACACACATCCAGATTAAGTTTCTGAGAATCTTTCTGTCTCTTTTTTATGGGAAGATATTTCTGTTTTCACCGTAGGCCTGAATTCGCTCAAAATGTCCACTTCCAGATACTACAGAAAGAGTGTTTCAAACCTGGGCTATGAAAGGGAATGTTCAGCTCTGTGACTTGAATGCAGATATCACAAAGCAGTTTCTGACAGTGCTTCTGTGTAGATTTTAGATGAAGATATTCCCGTTTCCAACGAAATCGCTAGAGCTATCCAAATATCTACTTACAGATTCTACAAAAAGAGAGTTTCCAAACTGCTCTATTTAAAGAAAGGTTGAACTCTGCTAGTTGAGGACGCACACCACAAGGAAGTTTCTGAGAATGCTTTTGTCTAGATTTTATATGAAGATATTCCCGTTTCCAACGAAATCTTTAGAGGTATCCAAATATCCACTTACAGATTCTACAAAAAGAGAGTATCCAAACTGCTGTATCAAAAGAATGGTTGAACTCTGTTAGTTGAGGACACTCATCACAAAGAAGCTTCTGAGAATGGTTCTGTCTAGATTTTATATGAAGATATTCCCGTTTCCAACGAAATCTTCACAGTTATCCAAATATCCACTTGCAGATTCTACCAAAAGGGGGTTTTCAAACTTCTGTATCAAAAGAAAGGTTGAACTCTGTTAGTTGAGGACACACATCACAAAGAGGTTTCGAAGAATGCTTCTGTCTAGATTTTATATGAAGTTATTCCCGTTTCCAATGAAATTGTTAGAGGTATCCAAATATCCACTTACAGATACTACAAAATGAGTGTTTCCAAACTGCTCTATCAAAAGAAAGGTGGAACTCGGTTAGTTGAAGACACACATCAAAAAGTTGTTTCTGAGAATGCTTCTGTCTAGATTTTATTTGAAGATATTCCCATTTCCAACGAAATCTTCACAGTTATCCAAATATCCACTTGCAGATTCTACAAAAGGAGTGTTTCCAAACTACAATGTCAAAAGAAAGTTCGAACTCTGTTAGTGGAGGACACACATCACAATGAAGTTTCTGAGAATGCTTCTGTTTAGATTTTATATGAAGATATTCCCGTTTCCAATGAAATCTTCACTGTTACCCAAATATCCACTTGCAGATTCTTCTAAAAGAGGTTTTCCAAACTGCTGTATGAAAAGAAAGGTGGAACTCCTTTAGTTGAGGAAACTCGTGTCAAAGAAGTTTCTGAGAATGCTTCCGTCTAGATTTTATAGGAAGATATTCCCGTTTCCAACGAAATTTTCACAGTTATCCAAATATCCACTTGCAGCTTCTACCAAAAGAGTGTTTCCAAACTGCTGTATCAAAAGAATGGTTGAGCTCCGTTAGTTGAGGACACTCATCACAAACAAGATTTTGAGAATGCTTCTGTCTAGATATTATATGAAGATATTCCCGTTTCCAACGAACTCTTCACAGTTATCCTAATATCCATTTGCCGATTCTACAAAAAGAGTGTTTCCAAACTGCTGTATCAAAAGAAAGGTGGAACTCTGTAAGTAGAGAAAACACATCACAAAGAAGTTTCTGAGAATGCTTCTGTCTAGATTTTATATGAAGATATTCCCGTTTCCAACGAAATCTTCAAAGTTATCCAAATATCCACTTGCAGATTCTACAAAAAGAGTGTTTCCAAACAACTGTATCAACAGAAAGGTTCAACTCTGGTAACTGAGTACACACATCCCGATTAAGTTTCTGAGAATCTTTCTGTCTCTTTTTTATGGGAAGATATTTCTGTTTTCACCGTAGGCCTGAATTCGCTCAAAATGTCCACTTCCAGATACTACAGAAAGAGTGTTTCAAACCTGGGCTATGAAAGGGAATGTTCAGCTCTGTGACTTGAATGCAGATATCACAAAGCAGTTTCTGACAGTGCTTCAGTGTAGATTTTAGATGAAGATATTCCCGTTTCCAACGAAATCGTTAGAGCTATCCAAATATCCACTTACAGATTCTACAAAAAGAGAGTTTCCAAACTTCTCTATTTAAAGAAAGGTTGAACTCTGTTAGTTGAGGACGCACACCACAAAGAAGTTTCTGAGAATGCTTTTGTCTAGATTTTATATGAAGATATTCCCGTTTCCAATGAAATCTTTAGAGGTATCCAAATATCCACTTACAGATTCTACAAAAAGAGAGTATCCAAACTGCTGTATCAAAAGAATGGTTGAACTCTGTTAGTTGAGGACACTCATCACAAAGAAGCTTCTGAGAATGCTTCTGTCTAGATTTTATATGAAGATACTCCCGTTTCCAACGAAATCTTCACAGTTATCCAAATATCCACTTGCAGATTCTACCAAAAGGGGGTTTTCAAACTTCTGTATCAAAAGAAAGGTTGAACTCTGTTAGTGGAGGACACACATCACAAAGAAGTTTCGGAGAATGCTTCTGTCTAGATTTTATATGAAGATATTCCCGTTTCCAATGAAATTGTTAGATGTATCCAAATATCCACTTTCAGATTCTACAAAAAGAGTGTTTCCAAACTGCTCTATCAAAAGAAAGGTGGAACTCGGTTAGTTGAAGACACACATCAAAAAGATGTTTCTGAGAATGCTTCTGTCTAGATTTTATTTGAAGATATTCCCATTTCCAACGAAATCTTCACAGTTATCCAAATATCCACTTGCAGATTCTACAAAAAGAGTGTTTCCAAACTACAGTGTCAAAAGAAAGTTTGAACTCTGTTAGTGGAGGACACACATCACAATGAAGTTTCTGAGAATGCTTCTGTTTAGATTTTATATGAAGATATTCCCGTTTCCAAGGAAATCTTCACTGTTATCCAAATATCCACTTGCAGATTCTTCTAAAAGATGGTTTCCAAACTGCTGTATGAAAAGAAAGGTTGAACTCCTTTAGTTGAGGAAACTCATGTCAAAGAAGATTCTGAGAATGCTTCCGTCTAGATTTTATATGAAGGTATTCCCGTTTCCAACGAAATTTTCACAGTTATCCAAATATCCACTTGCAGATTCTACCAAAAGAGTGTTTCCAAACTGCTGTATCAAAAGAATGGTTGAGCTCCGTTAGTTGAGGACACTCATCACAAACAAGCTTTTGAGAATGCTTCTGTCTAGATTTTATATGAAGATATTCCCGTTTCCAACGAACTCTTCACAGTTATCCAAATATCCACTTGCCGATTCTACAAAAAGAGTGTTTACAAACTGCTGTATCAAAAGAAAGGTTGAACTCTGTAAGTAGAGAAAACACATCACAAAGAAGTTTCTGAGAATGCTTCTGTCTAGATTTTATATGAAGATATTCCCGTTTCCAACGAAATCTTCAAAGTTATCCAAATATCCACTTGCAGATTCTACAAAAAGAGTGTTTCCAAACTACTGTATCAACAGAAAGGTTCAACTCTGGTAACTGAGTACACACATCCCGATTAAGTTTCTGAGAATCTTTCTGTCTCTTTTTTATGGGAAGATATTTCTGTTTTCACCGTAGGCCTGAATTCGCTCAAAATGTCCACTTCCAGATACTACAGAAAGAGTGTTTCAAACCTGGGCTATGAAAGGGAATGTTCAGCTCTGTGACTTGAATGCAGATATCACAAAGCAGTTTCTGACAGTGCTTCTGTGTAGATTTTAGATGAAGATATTCCCGTTTCCAACGAAATCCTTAGAGCTATCCAAATATCCACTTACAGATTCTACAAAAAGAGAGTTTCCAAACTGCTCTATTTAAAGAAAGGTTGAACTCTGTTAGTTGAGGACGCACACCACAAAGAAGTTCCTGAGAATGCTTTTGTCTAGATTTTATATGAAGATATTCCCGTTTCCAACGAAATCTTTAGAGGTATCCAAATATCCACTTACAGATTCTACAAAAAGAGATTATCCAAACTGCTGTATCAAAAGAATGGTTGAACTCTGTTAGTTGAGGACACTCATCACAAAGAAGCTTCTGAGAATGCTTCTGTCTAGATTTTATATGAAGATATTCCCGTTTCCAACGAAATCTTCACAGTTATCCAAATATCCACTTGCAGATTCTACCAAAAGGGGGTTTTGAAACTTCTGTATCAAAAGAAAGGTTGAACTCTGTTAGTTGAGTACACACATCACAAAGAAGTTTCGGAGAATGCTTCTGTCTAGATTTTATATGAAGATATTCGCGTTTCCAATGAAATTGTTAGTTGTATCCAAATATCCACTTACAGATTCTACAAAAAGTGTGTTTCCAAACTGCTCTGTCAAAAGAAAGGTGGAACTCGGTTAGTTGAAGACACACATCGAAAAGATGTTTCTGAGAATGCTTCTGTCTAGATTTTATTTGAAGATATTCCCATTTCCAACGAAATCTTCACAGTTATCCAAATATCCACTTGCAGATTCTACAAGAAGAGTGTTTCCAAACTACAGTGTCAAAAGAAAGTTTGAACTCTGTTAGTGGAGGACACACATCACAATGAAGTTTCTGAGAATGCTTCTGTTTAGATTTTATATGAAGATATTCCCGTTTCCAACGAAATCTTTAGAGGTATCCAAATATCCACTTACAGATTCTACAAAAAGAGAGTATCCAAACTGCTGTATCAAAAGAATGGTTGAACTCTGTTAGTTGAGGACACTCATCACAAGCTTCTGAGAACGCTTCTGTCTAGATTTTATATGAAGATATTCCCGTTTCCAACGAAATCTTCACAGTTATCCAAATATCCACTTGCAGATTATACCAAAAGGGGGTTTTCAAACTTCTGTATCAAAAGAAAGGTTGAACTCTGTTAGTTGAGGACACACATCACAAAGAAGTTTCGAAGAATGCTTCTGTCTAGATTTTATATGAAGATATTCCCGTTTCCAATGAAATTGTTAGAGGTATCCAAATATCCACTTACAGATTCTACAAAAAGAGTGTTTCCAAACTGCTCTATAAAAAGAAAGGTGGAACTCGGTTAGTTGAAGACACACATCAAAAAGATGTTTCTGAGAATGCTTCTGTCTAGATTTTATTTGAAGATATTCCCATTTCCAACGAAATCTTCACAGTTATCCAAATATCCACTTGCAGATTCTACAAAAAGAGTGTTTCCAAACTACAGTGTCAAAAGTAAGTTTGAACTCTGATAGTGGAGGACACACATCACAATGAAGTTTCTGAGAATGCTTCTGTTTAAATTTTATATGAAGATATTCCCGTTTCCAACGAAATCTTCACTGTTATCCAAATATCAACTTGCAGATTCTTCTAAAAGAGGGTTTCCAAACTGCTGTATGAAAAGAAAGGTTGAACTCCTTTAGTTGAGGAAACTCATGTCAAAGAAGTTTCTGAGAATGCTTCCGTCTAGATTTTATATGAAGATATTCCCGTTTCCAACGAAATTCTCACAGTTATCCCAATATCCACTTGCAGATTCTACCAAAAGAATGTTTCCAAACTGCTGTATCAAAAGAATGGTTGAGCTCCGTTAGTTGAGGACACTCATCACAAACAAGCTTTTGAGAATGCTTCTGTCTAGATTTTATATGAAGATATTCCCGTTTCTAACGAACTCTTCACAGTTACCCAAATATCCACCTGCCGATTCTACAAAAAGAGTGTTTCCAAACTGCTGTATCAAAAGAAAGGTTGAACTCTGTAAGTAGAGAAAACACATCACAAACAAGCTTTTGAGAATGCTTCTGTCTAGATTTTATATGAAGATATTCCCGTTTCCAACGAACTCTTCAGTTACCCAAATATCCACTTGCCGATTCTACAAAAAGAGTGTTTACAAACTGCTGTATCAAAAGAAAGGTTGAACTCTGTAAGTAGAGAAAACACATCACAAAGAAGTTTCTAAGAATGCTTCTGTCTAGATTTTATGTTAAGATATTCCCGTTTCCAACGAAATCTTCAAAGTTATCCAAATATCCACTTGCAGATTCTACAAAAAGTGTGTTTCCAAACTACTGTATCAACAGAAAGGTTCAACTCTGGTAACTGAGTACACACATCCCAATTAAGTTTCTGAGAATCTTTCTGTCTCTTTTTTATGGGAAGATATTTCTGTTTTCACCGTAGGCCTGAATTCACTCAAAATGTCCACTTCCAGATACTACAGAAAGAGTGTTTCAAACCTGGGCTATGAAAGGGAATGTTCAGCTCTGTGACTTGAATGCAGATATCACAAAGCAGTTTCTGACAGTGCTTCTGTGTAGATTTTAGATGAAGATATTCCCGTTTCCAACGAAATCGTTAGAGCTATCCAAATATCCACTTACAGATTCTACAAAAAGAGAGTTTCCAAACTGCTCTATTTAAAGAAAGGTTGAACTCTGCTAGTTGAGGACGCACACCACAAGGAAGTTTCTGAGAATGCTTTTGTCTAGATTTTATATGAAGATATTCCCGTTTCCAACGAAATCTTTAGAGGTATCCAAATATCCACTTACAGATTCTACAAAAAGAGAGTATCCAAACTGCTGTATCAAAAGAATGGTTGAACTCTGTTAGTTGAGGACACTCATCACAAAGAAGCTTCTGAGAATGGTTCTGTCTAGATTTTATATGAAGATATTCCCGTTTCCAACGAAATCTTCACAGTTATCAAAATATCCACTTGCAGATTCTACCAAAAGGGGGTTTTCAAACTTCTGTATCAAAAGAAAGGTTGAAGTCTGTTAGTTGAGGACACACATCACAAAGAAGTTTCGAAGAATGCTTCTGTCTAGATTTTATATGAAGTTATTCCCGTTTCCAATGAAATTGTTAGAGGTATCCAAATATCCACTTACAGATACTACAAAAAGAGTGTTTCCAAACTGCTCTATCAAAAGAAAGGTGGAACTCGGTTAGTTGAAGACACACATCAAAAAGATGTTTCTGAGAATGCTTCTGTCTAGATTTTATTTGAAGATATTCCCATTTCCAACGAAATCTTCACAGTTATCCAAATATCCACTTGCAGATTCTACAAAAAGAGTGTTTCCAAACTACAGTGTCAAAAGAAAGTTTGAACTCTGTTAGTGGAGGACACACATCACAATGAAGTTTCTGAGAATGCTTCTGTTTAGATTTTATATGAAGATATTCCCGTTTCCAACGAAATCTTCACTGTTATCCAAATATCCACTTGCAGATTCTTCTAAAAGAGGGTTTCCAGACTGCTGTATGAAAAGAAAGGTTGAACTCCTTTAGTTGAGGAAACTCATGTCAAAGAAGTTTCTGAGAATGCTTCCGCCTAGATTTTATATGAAGATATTCCCGTTTCCAACGAAATTTTCACAGTTATCCAAATATCCACTTGCAGATTCTACCAAAAGAGTGTTTCCAAACTGCTGTATCAAAAGAATGGTTGAGCTCCGTTAGTTGAGGACACTCATCACAAACAAGCTTTTGAGAATGCTTCTGTCTAGATTTTATATGAAGATATTCCCGTTTCCAACGAAATCTTCAAAGTTATCCAAATATCCACTTGCAGATTCTACAAAAAGAGTGTTTCCAAACTACTGTATCAACAGAAAGGTTCAACTCTGGTAACTGAGTACACACATCCCGATTAAGTTTCTGAGAATCTTTCTGTCTCTTTTTTATGGGAAGATATTTCTGTTTTCACCGTAGGCCTGAATTCGCTCAAAATGTCCACTTCCAGATACTACAGAAAGAATGTTTCAAACCTGGGCTATGAAAGGGAATGTTCAGCTCTGTGACTTGAATGCAGATATCACAAAGCAGTTTCTGACAGTGCTTCTGTGTAGATTTTAGATGAAGATATTCCCGTTTCCAACGAAATCGTTAGAGCTATCCAAATATCCACTTACAGATTCTACAAAAAGAGAGTTTCCAAACTGCTCTATTTAAAGAAAGGTTGAACTCTGTTAGTTGAGGACGCACACCACAAAGAAGTTTCTGAGAATGCTTTTGTCTAGATTTTATATGAAGATATTCCCGTTTCCAACGAAATTTTTAGAGGTATCCAAATATCCACTTACAGATTCTACAAAAAGAGAGTATCCAAACTGCTGTATCAAAAGAATGGTTGAACTCTGTTAGTTGAGGACACTCATCACAAGCTTCTGAGAACGCTTCTGTCTAGATTTTATATGAAGATATTCCCGTTTCCAACGAAATCTTCACAGTTATCCAAATATCCACTTGCAGATTCTACCAAAAGGGGGTTTTCAAACTTCTGTATCAAAAGAAAGGTTGAACTCTGTTAGTTGAGGACACACATCACAAAGAAGTTTCGAAGAATGCTTCTGTCTAGATTTTATATGAAGATATTCCCGTTTCCAATGAAATTGTTAGAGGTATCCAAATATCCACTTACAGATTCTACAAAAAGAGTGTTTCCAAACTGCTCTATCAAAAGAAAGGTGGAACTCGGTTAGTTGAATACACACATCAAAAAGATGTTTCTGAGAATGCTTCTGTCTAGATTTTATTTGAAGATATTCCCATTTCCAACGAAATCTTCACAGTTATCCAAATATCCACTTGCAGATTCTACAAAAAGAGTGTTTCCAAACTACAGTGTCAAAAGAAAGTTTGAACTCTGATAGTGGAGGACACACATCACAATGAAGTTTCTGAGAATGCTTCTGTTTAAATTTTATATGAAGATATTCCCGTTTCCATCGAAATCTTCACTGTTATCCAAATATCAACTTGCAGATTCTTCTAAAAGAGGGTTTCCAAACTGCTGTATGAAAAGAAAGGTTGAACTCCTTTAGTTGAGGAAACTCATGTCAAAGAAGTTTCTGAGAATGCTTCCGTCTAGATTTTATATGAAGATATTCCCGTTTCCAACGAAATTCTCACAGTTATCCCAATATCCACTTGCAGATTCTACCAAAAGAATGTTTCCAAACTGCTGTATCAAAAGAATGGTTGAGCTCCGTTAGTTGAGGACACTCATCACAAACAAGCTTTTGAGAATGCTTCTGTCTAGATTTTATAGGAAGATATTCCCGTTTCCAACGAACTCTTCACAGTTACCCAAATATCCACTTGCCGATTCTACAAAAAGAGTGTTTACAAACTGCTGTATCAAAAGAAAGGTTGAACTCTGTAAGTAGAGAAAACACATCACAAAGAAGTTTCTGAGAATGCTTCGGTCTAGATTTTATATGAAGATATTCCCGTTTCCAACGAAATCTTCAAAGTTATCCAAATATCCACTTGCAGATTCTACAAAAAGAGTGTTTCCCAACTACTGTATCAACAGAAAGGTTCACCTCTGGTAACTGAGTACACACATCCCGATTAAGTTTCTGAGAATCTTTCTGTCTCTTTTTTATGGGAAGATATTTCTGTTTTCTCCGTAGGAATGAATTCGCTCAAAATGTCCACTTCCAGATACTAGAGAAAGAGTGTTTCAAACCTGGGCTATGAAAGCGAATGTTCAGCTCTGTGACTTGAATGCAGATATCACAAAGCAGTTTCTGACAGTGCTTCTGTGTAGATTTTAGATGAAGATTTTCCCGTTTCCAATGAAGTCGCTAGAGCTATCCAAATATCCACTTACAGATTCTACAAAAAGAGAGTTTCCAAACTGCTCTATTTAAAGAAAGGTTGAACTCTGCTAGTTGAGGACGCACACCACAAGGAAGTTTCTGAGAATGCTTTTGTCTAGATTTTATATGAAGATATTCCCGTTTCCAACGAAATCTTTAGAGGTATCCAAATATCCACTTACAGATTCTACAAAAAGAGAGTATCCAAACTGCTGTATCAAAAGAATGGTTGAACTCTGTTAGTTGAGGACACTCATCAAAAGCTTCTGAGAATGGTTCTGTCTAGATTTTATATGAAGATATTCCCGTTTCCAACGAAATCTTCACAGTTATCCAAATATCCACATGCAGATTCTACCAAAAGGGGGTTTTCAAACTTCTGTATCAAAAGAAAGGTTGAACTCTGTTAGTTGAGGACACACATCACAAATAAGTTTCGAAGAATGCTTCTGTCTAGATTTTATATGAAGATATTCCCATTTCCAATGAAATTGTTAGAGGTATCCAAATATCCACTTACAGATTCTACAAAAAGAGTGTTTCCAAACTGCTCTATCAAAACAAAGGTGGAACTCGGTTAGTTGAAGACACACATCAAAAAGATGTTTCTGAGAATGCTTCTGTCTAGATTTTATTTGAAGATATTCCCATTTCCAACGAAATCTTCACAGTTATCCAAATATCCACTTGCAGATTCTACAAAAAGAGTGTTTCCAAACTACAGTGTCAAAAGAAAGTTCGAACTCTGTTAGTGGAGGACACACATCACAATGAAGTTTCTGAGAATGCTTCTGTTTAGATTTTATATGAAGATATTCCCGTTTCCAACGAAATCTTCACTGTTATCCAAATATCCACTTGCAGATTCTTCTAAAAGAGGGTTTCCAAACTGCTGTATGAAAAGAAAGGTTGAACTCCTTTAGTTGAGGAAACTCATGTCAAAGAAGTTTCTGAGAATGCTTCCGTCTAGATTTTATATGAAGATATTCCCGTTTCCAACGAAATTCTCACAGTTATCCAAATATCCACTTGCAGATTCTACCAAAAGAATGTTTCCAAACTGCTGTATCAAAAGAATGGTTGAGCTCCGTTAGTTGAGGACACTCATCACAAACAAGCTTTTGAGAATGCTTCTGTCTAGATTTTATAGGAAGATATTCCCGTTTCCAACGAACTCTTCACAGTTACCCAAATATCCACTTGCCGAATCTACAAAAAGAGTGTTTACAAACTGCTGTATCAAAAGAAAGGTTGAACTCTGTAAGTAGAGAAAACACATCACAAAGAAGTTTCTGAGAATGCTTCTGTCTAGATTTTATATGAAGATATTCCCGTTTCCAACGAAATCTTCAAAGTTATCCAAATATCCACTTGCAGATTCTACAAAAAGAGTGTTTCCAAACTACTGTATCAACAGAAAGGTTCAACTCTGGTAACTGAGTACACACATCCAGATTAAGTTTCTGAGAATCTTTCTGTCTCTTTTTTATGGGAAGATATTTCTGTTTTCACCGTAGGACTGAATTCGCTCAAAATGTCCACTTCCAGATACTACAGAAAGAGTGTTTCAAACCTGGGCTATGAAAGGGAATGTTCAGCTCTGTGACTTGAATGCAGATATCACAAAGCAGTTTCTGACAGTGCTTCTGTGTAGATTTTAGATGAAGATATTCCCGTTTCCATCGAAATCGTTAGAGCTATCCAAATATTCACTTACAGATTCTACAAAAAGAGAGTTTCCAAACTGCTGTATTTAAAGAAAGGTTGAACTCTGCTAGTTGAGGACGCACACCACAAGGAAGTTTCTGAGAATGCTTTTGTCTAGATTTTATATGAAGATATTCCCGTTTCCAACGAAATCTTTAGAGGTATCCAAATATCCACTTACAGATTCTACAAAAAGAGAGTATCCAAACTGCTGTATCAAAAGAATGGTTGAACTCTGTTAGTTGAGGACACTCATCACAAAGAAGCTTCTGAGAATGGTTCTGTCTAGATTTTATATGAAGATATTCCCGTTTCCAACGAAATCTTCACAGTTATCCAAATATCCACTTGCAGATTCTACCAAAAGGGGGTTTTCAAACTTCTGTATCAAAAGAAAGGTTGAACTCTGTTAGTTGAGGACACACATCACAAAGAAGTTTCGAAGAATGCTTCTGTCTAGATTTTATATGAAGTTATTCCGGTTTCCAATGAAATTGTTAGAGGTATCCAAATATCCACTTACAGATTCTACAAAAAGAGTGTTTCCAAACTGCTCTATCAAAAGAAAGGTGGAACTCGGTTAGTTGAAGACACACTTAAAAAAGATGTTTCTGAGAATGCTTCTGTCTAGATTTTATTTGAAGATATTCCCATTTCCAACGAAATCTTCACAGTTATCCAAATATCCACTTGCAGATTCTACAAAAAGTGTGTTTCCAAACTACAGTGTCAAAAGAAAGTTTGAACTCTGTTAGTGGAGGACACACATCACAATGAAGTTTCTGAGAATGCTTCTGTTTAGATTTTATATGAAGATATTCCCGTTTCCAACGAAATCTTCACTGTTATCCAAATCTCAACTTGCAGATTTTCCTAAAAGTGGGTTTCCAAACTGCTGTATGAAAAGAAAGGTTGAACTCCTTTAGTTGAGGAAACTCATGTCAAAGAAGTTTCTGAGAATGCTTCCGTCTAGATTTTATATGAAGATATTCCCGTTTCCAACGAAATTCTCACCGTTATCCCAATATCCACTTGCAGATTCTACCAAAAGAATGTTTCCAAACTGCTGTATCAAAAGAATGGTTGAGCTCCGTTAGTTGAGGACACTCATCACAAACAAGCTTTTGAGAATGCTTCTGTCTAGATTTTATAAGAAGATATTCCCGTTTCTAACGAACTCTTCACAGTTACCCAAATATCCACTTGCCGATTCTACAAAAAGAGTGTTTCCAAACTGCTGTATCAAAAGAAAGGTTGAACCCTGTAAGTAGAGAAAACACATCACGAAGAATTTTCTGAGAATGCTTCTGTCTAGATTTTATATGAAGATATTCCCGTTTCCAACGAAATCTTCAAAGTTATCCAAATATCCACTTGCAGATTCTACAAAAAGTGTGTTTCCAAACTACTGTATCAACAGAAAGGTTCAACTCTGGTAACTGAGTACACACATCCCAATTAAGTTTCTGAGAATCTTTCTGTCTCTTTTTTATGGGAAGATATTTCTGTTTTCACCGTAGGCCTGAATTCGCTCAAAATGTCCACTTCCAGATACTACAGAAAGAGTGTTTCAAACCTGGGCTATGAAAGGGAATGTTCAGCTCTGTGACTTGAATGCAGATATCACAAAGCAGTTTCTGACAGTGCTTCTGTGTAGATTTTAGATGAAGATTTTCCCGTTTCCAACGAAGTCGCTAGAGCTATCCAAATATCCACTTACAGATTCTACAAAAAGAGAGTTTCCAAACTGCTCTATTTAAAGAAAGGTTGAACTCTGCTAGTTGAGGACGCACACCACAAGGAAGTTTCTGAGAATGCTTTTGTCTAGATTTTATATGAAGATATTCCCGTTTCCAACGAAATCTTTAGAGGTATCCAAATATCCACTTACAGATTCTACAAAAAGAGAGTATCCAAACTGCTGTATCAAAAGAATGGTTGAACTCTGTTAGTTGAGGACACTCATCACAAGCTTCTGAGAATGGTTCTGTCTAGATTTTATATGAAGATATTCCCGTTTCCAACGAAATCTTCAGTTATCCAAATATCCACATGCAGATTCTACCAAAAGGGGGTTTTCAAACTTCTGTATCAAAAGAAAGGTTGAACTCTGTTAGTTGAGGACACACATCACAAAGAAGTTTCGAAGAATGCTTCTGTCTAGATTTTATATGAAGATATTCCCGTTTCCAATGAAATTGTTAGAGGTATCCAAATATCCACTTACAGATTCTACATAAAGAGTGTTTCCAAACTGCTCTATCAAAAGAAAGGTGGAACTCGGTTAGTTGAAGACACACATCAAAAAGATGTTTCTGAGAATGCTTCTGTCTAGATTTTATTTGAAGATATTCCCATTTCCAACGAAATCTTCACAGTTATCCAAATATACACTTGCAGATTCTACCAAAAGAATGTTTCCAAACTGCTGTATCAAAAGAATGGTTGAGCTCCGTTAGTTGAGGACACACATCACAATGAAGTTTCTGAGAATGCTTCTGTTTAGATTTTATATGAAGATATTCCCGTTTCCAACGAAATCTTCACTGTTATCCAAATATCCACTTGCAGATTCTTCTAAAAGAGGGTTTCCAAACTGCTGTATGAAAAGAAAGGTTGAACTCCTTTAGTTGAGGAAACTCATGTCAAAGAAGTTTCTGAGAATGCTTCCGTCTAGATTTTATATGAAGATATTCCCGTTTCCAACGAAATTTTCACAGTTATCCAAATATCCACTTGCAGATTCTACCAAAAGAGTGTTTCCAAACTGCTGTATCAAAAGAATGGTTGAGCTCCGTTAGTTGAGGACACTCATCACAAACAAGCTTTTGAGAATGCTTCTGTCTAGATTTTATATGAAGATATTCCCGTTTCCAACGAACTCTTCACAGTTATCCAAATATCCACTTGCCGATTCTACAAAAGGAGTGTTTCCAAACTGCTGTATCAAAAGAAAGTTTGAACTCTGTAAGTAGAGAAAACACATCACAAAGAAGTTTCTGAGAATGCTTCTGTCTAGATTTTATATGAAGATATTCCCGTTTCCAATGAAATCTTCAAAGTTATCCAAATATCCACTTGCAGATTCTACAAAAAGAGTGTTTCCAAACTACTGTATCAACAGAAAGGTTCAACTCCGGTAACTGAGTACACACATCCCGATTAAGTTTCTGAGAATCTTTCTGTCTCTTTTTTATGGGAAGATATTTCTGTTTTCACCGTAGGGCTGAATTCGCTCAAAATGTCCACTTCCAGATACTACAGAAAGAGTGTTTCAAACCTGGGCTATGAAAGGGAATGTTCAGCTCTGTGACTTGAATGCAGATATCACAAAGCAGTTTCTGACAGTGCTTCTGTGTAGATTTTAGATGAAGATATTCCCGTTTCCAAAGAAATCGTTAGAGCTATCCAAATATCCACTTACAGATTCTACAAAAAGAGAGTTTCCAAACTGCTCTATTTAAAGAAAGGTTGAACTCTGTTAGTTGAGGACGCACACCACAAAGAAGTTTCTGAGAATGCTTTTGACTAGATTTTATATGAAGATATTCCCGTTTCCAACGAAATCTTTAGAGGTATCCAAATATCCACTTACAGATTCTACAAAAAGAGAGTATCAAAACTGCTGTATCAAAAGAATGGTTGAACTCTGTTAGTTGAGGACACTCATCACAAGCTTCTGAGAATGCTTCTGTCTAGATTTTATATGAAGATATTCCCGTTTCCAACGAAATCTTCACAGTTATCCAAATATCCACATGCAGATTCTACCAAAAGGGGGTTTTCAAACTTCTGTATCAAAAGAAATGTTGAACTCTGTTAGTTGAGGACACACATCACAAAGAAGTTTCGAAGAATGCTTCTGTCTATATTTTATATGAAGATATTCCCGTTTCCAATGAAATTGTTAGAGGTATCCAAATATCCACTTACAGATTCTACAAAAAGAGTGTTTCCAAACTGCTCTATCAAAAGAAAGGTGGAACTCGGTTAGTTGAAGACACACATCAAAAACATGTTTCTGAGAATGCTTCTGTCTAGATTTTATTTGAAGATATTCCCATTTCCAACGAAATCTTCACAGTTATCCAAATATCCACTTGCAGATTCTACAAAAAGAGTGTTTCCAAACTACAGTGTCAAAAGAAAGTTTGAACTCTGTTAGTGGAGGACACACATCACAATGAAGTTTCTGAGAATGCTTCTGTTTAGATTTTATATGAAGATATTCCCGTTTCCAACGAAATCTTCACTGTTATCCAAATATCCACTTGCAGATTCTTCTAAAAGATGGTTTCCAAACTGCTGTATGAAAAGAAAGGTTGAACTCCTTTAGTTGAGGAAACTCATGTCAAAGAAGTTTCTGAGAATGCTTCCGTCTAGATTTTATATGAAGATATTCCCGTTTCCAACGAAATTCTCACAGTTATCCAAATATACACTTGCAGATTCTACCAAAAGAATGTTTCCAAACTGCTGTATCAAAAGAATGGTTGAGCTCCGTTAGTTGAGGACACTCATCACAAACAAGCTTTTGAGAATGCTTCTGTCTAGATTTTATATGAAGATATTCCCGTTTCCAACGAACTCTTCACAGTTACCCATATATCCACTTGCCGATTCTACAAAAAGAGTGTTTCCAAACTGCTGTATCAAAAGAAAGGTTGAACTCTGTAAGTAGAGAAAACACATCACAAAGAAGTTTCTGAGAATGCTTCTGTCTAGATTTTATATGAAGATATTCCCGTTTCCAACGAAATCTTCAAAGTTATCCAAATATCCACTTGCAGATTCTACAAAAAGTGTGTTTCCAAACTACTGTATCAACAGAAAGGTTCAACTCTGGTAACTGAGTACACACATCCAGATTAAGTTTCTGAGAATCTTTCTGTCTCTTTTTTATGGGAAGATATTTCTGTTTTCACCGTAGGCCTGAATTCGCTCAAAATGTCCACTTCCAGATACTACAGAAAGAGTGTTTCAAACCTGGGCTATGAAAGGGAATGTTCAGCTCTGTGACTTGAATGCAGATATCACAAAGCAGTTTCTGACAGTGCTTCTGTGTAGATTTTAGATGAAGATATTCCCGTTTCCAACGAAATCGCTAGAGCTATCCAAATATCTACTTACAGATTCTACAAAAAGAGAGTTTCCAAACTGCTCTATTTAAAGAAAGGTTGAACTCTGCTAGTTGAGGACGCACACCACAAGGAAGTTTCTGAGAATGCTTTTGTCTAGATTTTATATGAAGATATTCCCGTTTCCAACGAAATCTTTAGAGGTATCCAAATATCCACTTACAGATTCTACAAAAAGAGAGTATCCAAACTGCTGTATCAAAAGAATGGTTGAACTCTGTTAGTTGAGGACACTCATCACAAAGAAGCTTCTGAGAATGGTTCTGTCTAGATTTTATATGAAGATATTCCCGTTTCCAACGAAATCTTCACAGTTATCCAAATATCCACTTGCAGATTCTACCAAAAGGGGGTTTTCAAACTTCTGTATCAAAAGAAAGGTTGAACTCTGTTAGTTGAGGACACACATCACAAAGAGGTTTCGAAGAATGCTTCTGTCTAGATTTTATATGAAGTTATTCCCGTTTCCAATGAAATTGTTAGAGGTATCCAAATATCCACTTACAGATACTACAAAAAGAGTGTTTCCAAACTGCTCTATCAAAAGAAAGGTGGAACTCGGTTAGTTGAAGACACACATCAAAAAGTTGTTTCTGAGAATGCTTCTGTCTAGATTTTATTTGAAGATATTCCCATTTCCAACGAAATCTTCACAGTTATCCAAATATCCACTTGCAGATTCTACAAAAGGAGTGTTTCCAAACTACAATGTCAAAAGAAAGTTCGAACTCTGTTAGTGGAGGACACACATCACAATGAAGTTTCTGAGAATGCTTCTGTTTAGATTTTATATGAAGATATTCCCGTTTCCAATGAAATCTTCACTGTTACCCAAATATCCACTTGCAGATTCTTCTAAAAGAGGTTTTCCAAACTGCTGTATGAAAAGAAAGGTGGAACTCCTTTAGTTGAGGAAACTCGTGTCAAAGAAGTTTCTGAGAATGCTTCCGTCTAGATTTTATAGGAAGATATTCCCGTTTCCAACGAAATTTTCACAGTTATCCAAATATCCACTTGCAGCTTCTACCAAAAGAGTGTTTCCAAACTGCTGTATCAAAAGAATGGTTGAGCTCCGTTAGTTGAGGACACTCATCACAAACAAGATTTTGAGAATGCTTCTGTCTAGATATTATATGAAGATATTCCCGTTTCCAACGAACTCTTCACAGTTATCCTAATATCCATTTGCCGATTCTACAAAAAGAGTGTTTCCAAACTGCTGTATCAAAAGAAAGGTGGAACTCTGTAAGTAGAGAAAACACATCACAAAGAAGTTTCTGAGAATGCTTCTGTCTAGATTTTATATGAAGATATTCCCGTTTCCAACGAAATCTTCAAAGTTATCCAAATATCCACTTGCAGATTCTACAAAAAGAGTGTTTCCAAACAACTGTATCAACAGAAAGGTTCAACTCTGGTAACTGAGTACACACATCCCGATTAAGTTTCTGAGAATCTTTCTGTCTCTTTTTTATGGGAAGATATTTCTGTTTTCACCGTAGGCCTGAATTCGCTCAAAATGTCCACTTCCAGATACTACAGAAAGAGTGTTTCAAACCTGGGCTATGAAAGGGAATGTTCAGCTCTGTGACTTGAATGCAGATATCACAAAGCAGTTTCTGACAGTGCTTCAGTGTAGATTTTAGATGAAGATATTCCCGTTTCCAACGAAATCGTTAGAGCTATCCAAATATCCACTTACAGATTCTACAAAAAGAGAGTTTCCAAACTTCTCTATTTAAAGAAAGGTTGAACTCTGTTAGTTGAGGACGCACACCACAAAGAAGTTTCTGAGAATGCTTTTGTCTAGATTTTATATGAAGATATTCCCGTTTCCAATGAAATCTTTAGAGGTATCCAAATATCCACTTACAGATTCTACAAAAAGAGAGTATCCAAACTGCTGTATCAAAAGAATGGTTGAACTCTGTTAGTTGAGGACACTCATCACAAAGAAGCTTCTGAGAATGCTTCTGTCTAGATTTTATATGAAGATACTCCCGTTTCCAACGAAATCTTCACAGTTATCCAAATATCCACTTGCAGATTCTACCAAAAGGGGGTTTTCAAACTTCTGTATCAAAAGAAAGGTTGAACTCTGTTAGTGGAGGACACACATCACAAAGAAGTTTCGGAGAATGCTTCTGTCTAGATTTTATATGAAGATATTCCCGTTTCCAATGAAATTGTTAGATGTATCCAAATATCCACTTTCAGATTCTACAAAAAGAGTGTTTCCAAACTGCTCTATCAAAAGAAAGGTGGAACTCGGTTAGTTGAAGACACACATCAAAAAGATGTTTCTGAGAATGCTTCTGTCTAGATTTTATTTGAAGATATTCCCATTTCCAACGAAATCTTCACAGTTATCCAAATATCCACTTGCAGATTCTACAAAAAGAGTGTTTCCAAACTACAGTGTCAAAAGAAAGTTTGAACTCTGTTAGTGGAGGACACACATCACAATGAAGTTTCTGAGAATGCTTCTGTTTAGATTTTATATGAAGATATTCCCGTTTCCAAGGAAATCTTCACTGTTATCCAAATATCCACTTGCAGATTCTTCTAAAAGATGGTTTCCAAACTGCTGTATGAAAAGAAAGGTTGAACTCCTTTAGTTGAGGAAACTCATGTCAAAGAAGATTCTGAGAATGCTTCCGTCTAGATTTTATATGAAGGTATTCCCGTTTCCAACGAAATTTTCACAGTTATCCAAATATCCACTTGCAGATTCTACCAAAAGAGTGTTTCCAAACTGCTGTATCAAAAGAATGGTTGAGCTCCGTTAGTTGAGGACACTCATCACAAACAAGCTTTTGAGAATGCTTCTGTCTAGATTTTATATGAAGATATTCCCGTTTCCAACGAACTCTTCACAGTTATCCAAATATCCACTTGCCGATTCTACAAAAAGAGTGTTTACAAACTGCTGTATCAAAAGAAAGGTTGAACTCTGTAAGTAGAGAAAACACATCACAAAGAAGTTTCTGAGAATGCTTCTGTCTAGATTTTATATGAAGATATTCCCGTTTCCAACGAAATCTTCAAAGTTATCCAAATATCCACTTGCAGATTCTACAAAAAGAGTGTTTCCAAACTACTGTATCAACAGAAAGGTTCAACTCTGGTAACTGAGTACACACATCCCGATTAAGTTTCTGAGAATCTTTCTGTCTCTTTTTTATGGGAAGATATTTCTGTTTTCACCGTAGGCCTGAATTCGCTCAAAATGTCCACTTCCAGATACTACAGAAAGAGTGTTTCAAACCTGGGCTATGAAAGGGAATGTTCAGCTCTGTGACTTGAATGCAGATATCACAAAGCAGTTTCTGACAGTGCTTCTGTGTAGATTTTAGATGAAGATATTCCCGTTTCCAACGAAATCCTTAGAGCTATCCAAATATCCACTTACAGATTCTACAAAAAGAGAGTTTCCAAACTGCTCTATTTAAAGAAAGGTTGAACTCTGTTAGTTGAGGACGCACACCACAAAGAAGTTCCTGAGAATGCTTTTGTCTAGATTTTATATGAAGATATTCCCGTTTCCAACGAAATCTTTAGAGGTATCCAAATATCCACTTACAGATTCTACAAAAAGAGATTATCCAAACTGCTGTATCAAAAGAATGGTTGAACTCTGTTAGTTGAGGACACTCATCACAAAGAAGCTTCTGAGAATGCTTCTGTCTAGATTTTATATGAAGATATTCCCGTTTCCAACGAAATCTTCACAGCTATCCAAATATCCACTTGCAGATTCTACCAAAAGGGGGTTTTGAAACTTCTGTATCAAAAGAAAGGTTGAACTCTGTTAGTTGAGGACACACATCACAAAGAAGTTTCGGAGAATGCTTCTGTCTAGATTTTATATGAAGATATTCGCGTTTCCAATGAAATTGTTAGTTGTATCCAAATATCCACTTACAGATTCTACAAAAAGTGTGTTTCCAAACTGCTCTGTCAAAAGAAAGGTGGAACTCGGTTAGTTGAAGACACACATCGAAAAGATGTTTCTGAGAATGCTTCTGTCTAGATTTTATTTGAAGATATTCCCATTTCCAACGAAATCTTCACAGTTATCCAAATATCCACTTGCAGATTCTACAAGAAGAGTGTTTCCAAACTACAGTGTCAAAAGAAAGTTTGAACTCTGTTAGTGGAGGACACACATCACAATGAAGTTTCTGAGAATGCTTCTGTTTAGATTTTATATGAAGATATTCCCGTTTCCAACGAAATCTTTAGAGGTATCCAAATATCCACTTACAGATTCTACAAAAAGAGAGTATCCAAACTGCTGTATCAAAAGAATGGTTGAACTCTGTTAGTTGAGGACACTCATCACAAGCTTCTGAGAACGCTTCTGTCTAGATTTTATATGAAGATATTCCCGTTTCCAACGAAATCTTCACAGTTATCCAAATATCCACTTGCAGATTATACCAAAAGGGGGTTTTCAAACTTCTGTATCAAAAGAAAGGTTGAACTCTGTTAGTTGAGGACACACATCACAAAGAAGTTTCGAAGAATGCTTCTGTCTAGATTTTATATGAAGATATTCCCGTTTCCAATGAAATTGTTAGAGGTATCCAAATATCCACTTACAGATTCTACAAAAAGAGTGTTTCCAAACTGCTCTATAAAAAGAAAGGTGGAACTCGGTTAGTTGAAGACACACATCAAAAAGATGTTTCTGAGAATGCTTCTGTCTAGATTTTATTTGAAGATATTCCCATTTCCAACGAAATCTTCACAGTTATCCAAATATCCACTTGCAGATTCTACAAAAAGAGTGTTTCCAAACTACAGTGTCAAAAGAAAGTTTGAACTCTGATAGTGGAGGACACACATCACAATGAAGTTTCTGAGAATGCTTCTGTTTAAATTTTATATGAAGATATTCCCGTTTCCAACGAAATCTTCACTGTTATCCAAATATCAACTTTCAGATTCTTCTAAAAGAGGGTTTCCAAACTGCTGTATGAAAAGAAAGGTTGAACTCCTTTAGTTGAGGAAACTCATGTCAAAGAAGTTTCTGAGAATGCTTCCGTCTAGATTTTATATGAAGATATTCCCGTTTCCAACGAAATTCTCACAGTTATCCCAATATCCACTTGCAGATTCTACCAAAAGAATGTTTCCAAACTGCTGTATCAAAAGAATGGTTGAGCTCCGTTAGTTGAGGACACTCATCACAAACAAGCTTTTGAGAATGCTTCTGTCTAGATTTTATATGAAGATATTCCCGTTTCTAACGAACTCTTCACAGTTACCCAAATATCCACCTGCCGATTCTACAAAAAGAGTGTTTCCAAACTGCTGTATCAAAAGAAAGGTTGAACTCTGTAAGTAGAGAAAACACATCACAAACAAGCTTTTGAGAATGCTTCTGTCTAGATTTTATATGAAGATATTCCCGTTTCCAACGAACTCTTCAGTTACCCAAATATCCACTTGCCGATTCTACAAAAAGAGTGTTTACAAACTGCTGTATCAAAAGAAAGGTTGAACTCTGTAAGTAGAGAAAACACATCACAAAGAAGTTTCTAAGAATGCTTCTGTCTAGATTTTATGTTAAGATATTCCCGTTTCCAACAAAATCTTCAAAGTTATCCAAATATCCACTTGCAGATTCTACAAAAAGTGTGTTTCCAAACTACTGTATCAACAGAAAGGTTCAACTCTGGTAACTGAGTACACACATCCCAATTAAGTTTCTGAGAATCTTTCTGTCTCTTTTTTATGGGAAGATATTTCTGTTTTCACCGTAGGCCTGAATTCACTCAAAATGTCCACTTCCAGATACTACAGAAAGAGTGTTTCAAACCTGGGCTATGAAAGGGAATGTTCAGCTCTGTGACTTGAATGCAGATATCACAAAGCAGTTTCTGACAGTGCTTCTGTGTAGATTTTAGATGAAGATATTCCCGTTTCCAACGAAATCGTTAGAGCTATCCAAATATCCACTTACAGATTCTACAAAAAGAGAGTTTCCAAACTGCTCTATTTAAAGAAAGGTTGAACTCTGCTAGTTGAGGACGCACACCACAAGGAAGTTTCTGAGAATGCTTTTGTCTAGATTTTATATGAAGATATTCCCGTTTCCAACGAAATCTTTAGAGGTATCCAAATATCCACTTACAGATTCTACAAAAAGAGAGTATCCAAACTGCTGTATCAAAAGAATGGTTGAACTCTGTTAGTTGAGGACACTCATCACAAAGAAGCTTCTGAGAATGGTTCTGTCTAGATTTTATATGAAGATATTCCCGTTTCCAACGAAATCTTCACAGTTATCAAAATATCCACTTGCAGATTCTACCAAAAGGGGGTTTTCAAACTTCTGTATCAAAAGAAAGGTTGAAGTCTGTTAGTTGAGGACACACATCACAAAGAAGTTTCGAAGAATGCTTCTGTCTAGATTTTATATGAAGTTATTCCCGTTTCCAATGAAATTGTTAGAGGTATCCAAATATCCACTTACAGATACTACAAAAAGAGTGTTTCCAAACTGCTCTATCAAAAGAAAGGTGGAACTCGGTTAGTTGAAGACACACATCAAAAAGATGTTTCTGAGAATGCTTCTGTCTAGATTTTATTTGAAGATATTCCCATTTCCAACGAAATCTTCACAGTTATCCAAATATCCACTTGCAGATTCTACAAAAAGAGTGTTTCCAAACTACAGTGTCAAAAGAAAGTTTGAACTCTGTTAGTGGAGGACACACATCACAATGAAGTTTCTGAGAATGCTTCTGTTTAGATTTTATATGAAGATATTCCCGTTTCCAACGAAATCTTCACTGTTATCCAAATATCCACTTGCAGATTCTTCTAAAAGAGGGTTTCCAAACTGCTGTATGAAAAGAAAGGTTGAACTCCTTTAGTTGAGGAAACTCATGTCAAAGAAGTTTCTGAGAATGCTTCCGCCTAGATTTTATATGAAGATATTCCCGTTTCCAACGAAATTTTCACAGTTATCCAAATATCCACTTGCAGATTCTACCAAAAGAGTGTTTCCAAACTGCTGTATCAAAAGAATGGTTGAGCTCCGTTAGTTGAGGACACTCATCACAAACAAGCTTTTGAGAATGCTTCTGTCTAGATTTTATATGAAGATATTCCCGTTTCCAACGAAATCTTCAAAGTTATCCAAATATCCACTTGCAGATTCTACAAAAAGAGTGTTTCCAAACTACTGTATCAACAGAAAGGTTCAACTCTGGTAACTGAGTACACACATCCCGATTAAGTTTCTGAGAATCTTTCTGTCTCTTTTTTATGGGAAGATATTTCTGTTTTCACCGTAGGCCTGAATTCGCTCAAAATGTCCACTTCCAGATACTACAGAAAGAATGTTTCAAACCTGGGCTATGAAAGGGAATGTTCAGCTCTGTGACTTGAATGCAGATATCACAAAGCAGTTTCTGACAGTGCTTCTGTGTAGATTTTAGATGAAGATATTCCCGTTTCCAACGAAATCGTTAGAGCTATCCAAATATCCACTTACAGATTCTACAAAAAGAGAGTTTCCAAACTGCTCTATTTAAAGAAAGGTTGAACTCTGTTAGTTGAGGACGCACACCACAAAGAAGTTTCTGAGAATGCTTTTGTCTAGATTTTATATGAAGATATTCCCGTTTCCAACGAAATTTTTAGAGGTATCCAAATATCCACTTACAGATTCTACAAAAAGAGAGTATCCAAACTGCTGTATCAAAAGAATGGTTGAACTCTGTTAGTTGAGGACACTCATCACAAGCTTCTGAGAACGCTTCTGTCTAGATTTTATATGAAGATATTCCCGTTTCCAACGAAATCTTCACAGTTATCCAAATATCCACTTGCAGATTCTACCAAAAGGGGGTTTTCAAACTTCTGTATCAAAAGAAAGGTTGAACTCTGTTAGTTGAGGACACACATCACAAAGAAGTTTCGAAGAATGCTTCTGTCTAGATTTTATATGAAGATATTCCCGTTTCCAATGAAATTGTTAGAGGTATCCAAATATCCACTTACAGATTCTACAAAAAGAGTGTTTCCAAACTGCTCTATCAAAAGAAAGGTGGAACTCGGTTAGTTGAATACACACATCAAAAAGATGTTTCTGAGAATGCTTCTGTCTAGATTTTATTTGAAGATATTCCCATTTCCAACGAAATCTTCACAGTTATCCAAATATCCACTTGCAGATTCTACAAAAAGAGTGTTTCCAAACTACAGTGTCAAAAGAAAGTTTGAACTCTGATAGTGGAGGACACACATCACAATGAAGTTTCTGAGAATGCTTCTGTTTAAATTTTATATGAAGATATTCCCGTTTCCATCGAAATCTTCACTGTTATCCAAATATCAACTTGCAGATTCTTCTAAAAGAGGGTTTCCAAACTGCTGTATGAAAAGAAAGGTTGAACTCCTTTAGTTGAGGAAACTCATGTCAAAGAAGTTTCTGAGAATGCTTCCGTCTAGATTTTATATGAAGATATTCCCGTTTCCAACGAAATTTTCACAGTTATCCAAATATCCACTTGCAGATTCTACCAAAAGAGTGTTTCCAAACTGCTGCATCAAAAGAATGGTTGAGCTCCGTTAGCTGAGGACACTCATCACAAACAAGCTTTTGAGAATGCTTCTGTCTAGATTTTATATGAAGATATTCCCGTTTCCAACGAACTCTTCACAGTTATCCAAATATCCACTTGCCGATTCTACAAAAAGAGTGTTTCCAAACTGCTGTATCAAAAGAAAGGTTGAACCCTGTAAGTAGAGAAAACACATCACAAAGAAGTTTCTGAGAATGCTTCTGTCTAGATTTTATATGAAGATATTCCCGTTTCCAACGAAATCTTCAAAGTTATCCAAATATCCACTTGCAGATTCTACAAAAAGAGTGTTTCCAAACTACTGTATCAACAGAAAGGTTCAACTCTGGTAACTGAGTACACACATCCCGATTAAGTTTCTGAGAATCTTTCTGTCTCTTTTTTATGGGAAGATATTTCTGTTTTCACCGTAGGCCTGAATTCGCTCAAAATGTCCACTTCCAGATACTACAGAAAGAGTGTTTCAAACCTGGGCTATGAAAGGGAATGTTCAGCTCTGTGACTTGAATGCAGATATCACAAAGCAGTTTCTGACAGTGCTTCTGTGTAGATTTTAGATGAAGATATTCCCGTTTCCAACGAAATCGTTAGAGCTATCCAAATATCCACTTACAGATTCTACAAAAAGAGAGTTTCCAAACTGCTCTATTTAAAGAAAGGTTGAACTCTGTTAGTTGAGGACGCACACCACAAAGAAGTTTCTGAGAATGCTTTTGTCTAGATTTTATATGAAGATATTCCCGTTTCCAACGAAATCTTTAGAGGTATCCAAATATCCACTTACAGATTCTACAAAAAGAGAGTATCCAAACTGCTGTATCAAAAGAATGGTTGAACTCTGTTAGTTGAGGACACTCATCACAAGCTTCTGAGAACGCTTCTGTCTAGATTTTATATGAAGATATTCCCGTTTCCAACGAAATCTTCACAGTTATCCAAATATCCACTTGCAGATTCTACCAAAAGGGGGTTTTCAAACTTCTGTATCAAAAGAAAGGTTGAACGCTGTTAGTTGAGGACACACATCACAAAGAAGTTTCGAAGAATGCTTCTGTCTAGATTTTATATGAAGATATTCCCGTTTCCAATGAAATTGTTAGAGGTATCCAAATATCCACTTACAGATTCTACAAAAAGAGTGTTTCCAAACTGCTCTATAAAAAGAAAGGTGGAACTCGGTTAGTTGAAGACACACATCAAAAAGATGTTTCTGAGAATGCTTCTGTCTAGATTTTATTTGAAGATATTCCCATTTCCAACGAAATCTTCACAGTTATCCAAATATCCACTTGCAGATTCTACAAAAAGAGTGTTTCCAAACTACAGTGTCAAAAGAAAGTTTGAACTCTGATAGTGGAGGACACACATCACAATGAAGTTTCTGAGAATGCTTCTGTTTAAATTTTATATGAAGATATTCCCGTTTCCAACGAAATCTTCACTGTTATCCAAATATCAACTTGCAGATTCTTCTAAAAGAGGGTTTCCAAACTGCTGTATGAAAAGAAAGGTTGAACTCCTTTAGTTGAGGAAACTCATGTCAAAGAAGTTTCTGAGAATGCTTCCGTCTAGATTTTATATGAAGATATTCCCGTTTCCAACGAAATTCTCACAGTTATCCCAATATCCACTTGCAGATTCTACCAAAAGAATGTTTCCAAACTGCTGTATCAAAAGAATGGTTGAGCTCCGTTAGTTGAGGACACTCATCACAAACAAGCTTTTGAGAATGCTTCTGTCTAGATTTTATATGAAGATATTCCCGTTTCTAACGAACTCTTCACAGTTACCCAAATATCCACCTGCCGATTCTACAAAAAGAGTGTTTCCAAACTGCTGTATCAAAAGAAAGGTTGAACTCTGTAAGTAGAGAAAACACATCACAAAGAAGTTTCTGAGAATGCTTCTGTCTAGATTTTATATGAAGATATTCCCGTTTCCAACGAAATCTTCACAGTTATCAAAATATCCACTTGCAGATTCTACCAAAAGGGGGTTTTCAAACTTCTGTATCAAAAGAAAGGTTGAAGTCTGTTAGTTGAGGACACACATCACAAAGAAGTTTCGAAGAATGCTTCTGTCTAGATTTTATATGAAGTTATTCCCGTTTCCAATGAAATTGTTAGAGGTATCCAAATATCCACTTACAGATACTACAAAAAGAGTGTTTCCAAACTGCTCTATCAAAAGAAAGGTGGAACTCGGTTAGTTGAAGACACACATCAAAAAGATGTCTCTGAGAATGCTTCTGTCTAGATTTTATTTGAAGATATTCCCATTTCCAACGAAATCTTCACAGTTATCCAAATATCCACTTGCAGATTCTACAAAAAGAGTGTTTCCAAACTACAGTGTCAAAAGAAAGTTTGAACTCTGTTAGTGGAGGACACACATCACAATGAAGTTTCTGAGAATGCTTCTGTTTAGATTTTATATGAAGATATTCCCGTTTCCAACGAAATCTTCACTGTTATCCAAATATCCACTTGCAGATTCTTCTAAAAGAGGGTTTCCAAACTGCTGTATGAAAAGAAAGGTTGAACTCCTTTAGTTGAGGAAACTCATGTCAAAGAAGTTTCTGAGAATGCTTCCGTCTAGATTTTATATGAAGATATTCCCGTTTCCAACGAAATTTTCACAGTTATCCAAATATCCACTTGCAGATTCTACCAAAAGAGTGTTTCCAAACTGCTGTATCAAAAGAATGGTTGAGCTCCGTTAGTTGAGGACACTCATCACAAACAAGCTTTTGAGAATGCTTCTGTCTAGATTTTATATGAAGATATTCCCGTTTCCAACGAAATCTTCAAAGTTATCCAAATATCCACTTGCAGATTCTACAAAAAGAGTGTTTCCAAACTACTGTATCAACAGAAATGTTCAACTCTGGTAACTGAGTACACACATCCCGATTAAGTTTCTGAGAATCTTTCTGTCTCTTTTTTATGGGAAGATATTTCTGTTTTCACCGTAGGCCTGAATTCGCTCAAAATGTCCACTTCCAGATACTACAGAAAGAATGTTTCAAACCTGGGCTATGAAAGGGAATGTTCAGCTCTGTGACTTGAATGCAGATATCACAAAGCAGTTTCTGACAGTGCTTCTGTGTAGATTTTAGATGAAGATATTCCCGTTTCCAACGAAATCGTTAGAGCTATCCAAATATCCACTTACAGATTCTACAAAAAGAGAGTTTCCAAACTGCTCTATTTAAAGAAAGGTTGAACTCTGTTAGTTGAGGACGCACACCACAAAGAAGTTTCTGAGAATGCTTTTGTCTAGATTTTATATGAAGATATTCCCGTTTCCAACGAAATTTTTAGAGGTATCCAAATATCCACTTACAGATTCTACAAAAAGAGAGTATCCAAACTGCTGTATCAAAAGAATGGTTGAACTCTGTTAGTTGAGGACACTCATCACAAGCTTCTGAGAACGCTTCTGTCTAGATTTTATATGAAGATATTCCCGTTTCCAACGAAATCTTCACAGTTATCCAAATATCCACTTGCAGATTCTACCAAAAGGGGGTTTTCAAACTTCTGTATCAAAAGAAAGGTTGAACTCTGTTAGTTGAGGACACACATCGCAAAGAAGTTTCGAAGAATGCTTCTGTCTAGATTTTATATGAAGATATTCCCGTTTCCAATGAAATTGTTAGAGGTATCCAAATATCCACTTACAGATTCTACAAAAAGAGTGTTTCCAAACTGCTCTATCAAAAGAAAGGTGGAACTCGGTTAGTTGAAGACACACATCAAAAAGATGTTTCTGAGAATGCTTCTGTCTAGATTTTATTTGAAGATATTCCCATTTCCAACGAAATCTTCACAGTTATCCAAATATCCACTTGCAGATTCTACAAAAAGAGTGTTTCAAAACTACAGTGTCAAAAGAAAGTTTGAACTCTGATAGTGGAGGACACACATCACAATGAAGTTTCTGAGAATGCTTCTGTTTAAATTTTATATGAAGATATTCCAGTTTCCATCGAAATCTTCACTGTTATCCAAATATCAACTTGCAGATTCTTCTAAAAGAGGGTTTCCAAACTGCTGTATGAAAAGAAAGGTTGAACTCCTTTAGTTGAGGAAACTCATGTCAAAGAAGTTTCTGAGAATGCTTCCGTCTAGATTTTATATGAAGATATTCCCGTTTCCAACGAAATTTTCACAGTTATCCAAATATCCACTTGCAGATTCTACCAAAAGAGTGTTTCCAAACTGCTGCATCAAAAGAATGGTTGAGCTCCGTTAGTTGAGGACACTCATCACAAACAAGCTTTTGAGAATGCTTCTGTCTAGATTTTATATGAAGATATTCCCGTTTCCAACGAACTCTTCACAGTTATCCAAATATCCACTTGCCGATTCTACAAAAAGAGTGTTTCCAAACTGCTGTATCAAAAGAAAGGTTGAACCCTGTAAGTAGAGAAAACACATCACAAAGAAGTTTCTGAGAATGCTTCTGTCTAGATTTTATATGAAGATATTCCCGTTTCCAACGAAATCTTCAAAGTTATCCAAATATCCACTTGCAGATTCTACAAAAAGAGTGTTTCCAAACTACTGTATCAACAGAAAGGTTCAACTCTGGTAACTGAGTACACACATCCCGATTAAGTTTCTGAGAATCTTTCTGTCTCTTTTTTATGGGAAGATATTTCTGTTTTCACCGTAGGCCTGAATTCGCTCAAAATGTCCACTTCCAGATACTACAGAAAGAGTGTTTCAAACCTGGGCTATGAAAGGGAATGTTCAGCTCTGTGACTTGAATGCAGATATCACAAAGCAGTTTCTGACAGTGCTTCTGTGTAGATTTTAGATGAAGATATTCCCGTTTCCAACGAAATCGTTAGAGCTATCCAAATATCCACTTACAGATTCTACAAAAAGAGAGTTTCCAAACTGCTCTATTTAAAGAAAGGTTGAACTCTGTTAGTTGAGGACGCACACCACAAAGAAGTTTCTGAGAATGCTTTTGTCTAGATTTTATATGAAGATATTCCCGTTTCCAACGAAATCTTTAGAGGTATCCAAATATCCACTTACAGATTCTACAAAAAGAGAGTATCCAAACTGCTGTATCAAAAGAATGGTTGAACTCTGTTAGTTGAGGACACTCATCACAAGCTTCTGAGAACGCTTCTGTCTAGATTTTATATGAAGATATTCCCGTTTCCAACGAAATCTTCACAGTTATCCAAATATCCACTTGCAGATTCTACCAAAAGGGGGTTTTCAAACTTCTGTATCAAAAGAAAGGTTGAACTCTGTTAGTTGAGGACACACATCACAAAGAAGTTTCGAAGAATGCTTCTGTCTAGATTTTATATGAAGATATTCCCTTTTCCAATGAAATTGTTAGAGGTATCCAAATATCCACTTACAGATTCTACAAAAAGAGTGTTTCCAAACTGCTCTATAAAAAGAAAGGTGGAACTCGGTTAGTTGAAGACACACATCAAAAAGATGTTTCTGAGAATGCTTCTGTCTAGATTTTATTTGAAGATATTCCCATTTCCAACGAAATCTTCACAGTTATCCAAATATCCACTTGCAGATTCTACAAAAAGAGTGTTTCCAAACTACAGTGTCAAAAGAAAGTTTGAACTCTGATAGTGGAGGACACACATCACAATGAAGTTTCTGAGAATGCTTCTGTTTAAATTTTATATGAAGATATTCCCGTTTCCAACGAAATCTTCACTGTTATCCAAATATCAACTTGCAGATTCTTCTAAAAGAGGGTTTCCAAACTGCTGTATGAAAAGAAAGGTTGAACTCCTTTAGTTGAGGAAACTCATGTCAAAGAAGTTTCTGAGAATGCTTCCGTCTAGATTTTATATGAAGATATTCCCGTTTCCAACGAAATTCTCACAGTTATCCCAATATCCACTTGCAGATTCTACCAAAAGAATGTTTCCAAACTGCTGTATCAAAAGAATGGTTGAGCTCCGTTAGTTGAGGACACTCATCACAAACAAGCTTTTGAGAATGCTTCTGTCTAGATTTTATATGAAGATATTCCCGTTTCTAACGAACTCTTCACAGTTACCCAAATATCCACCTGCCGATTCTACAAAAAGAGTGTTTCCAAACTGCTGTATCAAAAGAAAGGTTGAACTCTGTAAGTAGAGAAAACACATCACAAAGAAGTTTCTGAGAATGCTTCTGTCTAGATTTTATATGAAGATATTCCCGTTTCCAACGAAATCTTCAAAGTTATCCAAATATCCACTTGCAGATTCTACAAAAAGTGTGTTTCCAAACTACTGTATTAACAGAAAGGTTCAACTCTGGTAACTGAGTACACACATCCCGATTAAGTTTCTGAGAATCTTTCTGTCTCTTTTTTATGGGAAGATATTTCTGTTTTCACTGTAGGCCTGAATTCGCTCAAAATGTCCACTTCCAGATACTACAGAAAGAGTGTTTCAAACCTGGGCTATGAAAGGGAATGTTCAGCTCTGTGACTTGAATGCAGATATCACAAAGCAGTTTCTGACAGTGCTTCTGTGTAGATTTTAGATGATGATTTTCCCGTTTCCAACGAAGTCGCTAGAGCTATCCAAATATCCACTTACAGATTCTACAAAAAGAGAGTTTCCAAACTGCTCTATTTAAAGAAATGTTGAACTCTGCTAGTTGAGGACGCACACCACAAGGAAGTTTCTGAGAATGCTTTTGTCTAGATTTTATATGAAGATATTCCCGTTTCCAACGAAATCTTTAGAGGTATCCAAATATCCACTTAGAGATTCTACAAAAAGAGAGTATCCAAACTGCTGTATCAAAAGAATGGTTGAACTCTGTTAGTTGAGGACACTCATCACAAGCTTCTGAGAATGGTTCTGTCTAGATTTTATATGAAGATATTCCCGTTTCCAACGAAATCTTCACAGTTATCCAAATATCCACATGCAGATTCTACCAAAAGGGGGTTTTCAAACTTCTGTATCAAAAGAAAGGTTGAACTCTGTTAGTTGAGGACACACATCACAAAGAAGTTTCGAAGAATGCTTCTGTCTAGATTTTATATGAAGATATTCCCGTTTCCAATGAAATTGTTAGAGGTATCCAAATATCCACTTACAGATTCTACAAAAAGAGTGTTTCCAAACTGCTCTATCAAAAGAAAGGTGGAACTCGGTTAGTTGAAGACACACATCAAAAAGATGTTTCTGAGAATGCTTCTGTCTAGATTTTATTTGAAGATATTCCCATTTCCAATGAAATCTTCACAGTTATCCAAATATCCACTTGTAGATTCTACAAAAAGAGTGTTTCCAAACTACAGTGTCAAAAGAAAGTTTGAACTCTGTTAGTGGAGGACACACATCACAATGAAGTTTCTGAGAATGCTTCTGTTTAGATTTTATATGAAGATATTCCCGTTTCCAACGAAATCTTCACTGTTATCCAAATATCCACTTGCAGATTCTTCTAAAAGAGGGTTTCCAAACTGCTGTATGAAAAGAAAGGTTGAACTCCTTTAGTTGAGGAAACTCATGTCAAAGAAGTTTCTGAGAATGCTTCCGTCTAGATTTTATATGAAGATATTCCCGTTTCCAACGAAATTTTCACAGTTATCCAAATATCCACTTGCAGATTCTACCAAAAGAGTGTTTCCAAACTGCTGTATCAAAAGAATGGTTGAGCTCCGTTAGTTGAGGACACTCATCACAAACAAGCTTTTGAGAATGCTTCTGTCTAGATTTTATATGAAGATATTCCCGTTTCCAATGAACTCTTCACAGTTATCCAAATATCCACTTGCCGATTCTACAAAAGGAGTGTTTCCAAAGTGCTGTATCAAAAGAAAGGTTCAACTCTGTAAGTAGAGAAAACACATCACAAAGAAGTTTCTGAGAATGCTTCTGTCTAGATTTTATATGAAGATATTCCCGTTTCCAACGAAATCTTCAAAGTTATCCAAATATCCACTTGCAGATTCTACAAAAAGAGTGTTTCCAAACTACTGTATCAACAGAAAGGTTCAACTCTGGTAACTGAGTACACACATCCCGATTAAGTTTCTGAGAATCTTTCTGTCTCTTTTTTATGGGAAGATATTTCTGTTTTCACCGTAAGCCTGAATTCGTTCAAAATGTCCACTTCCAGATACTACAGAAAGAGCGTTTCAAACCTGGGCTATGAAAGGGAATGTTCAGCTCTGTGACTTGAATGCAGATATCACAAAGCAGTTTCTGACAGTGCTTCTGTGTAGATTTTAGATGAAGATATTCCCGTTTCCAAAGAAATCGTTAGAGCTATGCAAATATCCACTTACAGATTCTACAAAAAGAGAGTTTCCAAACTGTTCTATTTAAAGAAAGGTTGAACTCTGTTAGTTGAGGATTCACACCACAAAGAAGTTTCTGAGAATGCTTTTGTCTAGATTTTATATGAAGATATTCCCGTTTCCAACGAAATCTTTAGAGGTATCCAAATATCCACTTACAGATTCTACAAAAAGAGAGTATCAAAACTGCTGTATCAAAAGAATGGTTGAACTCTGTTAGTTGAGGACACTCATCACAAGCTTCTGAGAACGCTTCTGTCTAGATTTTATATGAAGATATTCCCGTTTCCAACGAAATCTTCACAGTTATCCAAATATCCACTTGCAGATTCTACCAAAAGGGGGTTTTCAAACTTCTGTATCAAAAGAAAGGTTGAACTCTGTTAGTTGAGGACACACATCTCAAAGAAGTTTCGAAGAATGCTTCTGTCTAGATTTTATATGAAGATATTCCCGTTTCCAATGAAATTGTTAGAGGTATCCAAATATCCACTTACAGATTCTACAAAAAGAGTGTTTCCAAACTGCTCTATCAAAAGAAAGGTGGAACTCGGTTAGTTGAAGACACACATCAAAAAGATGTTTCTGAGAATGCTTCTGTCTAGATTTTATTTGAATATATTCCCATTTCCAACGAAATCTTCACAGTTATCCAAATATCCACTTGCAGATTCTACAAAAAGAGTGTTTCCAAACTACAGTGTCAAAAGAAAGTTTGAACTCTGTTAGTGGAGGACACACATCACAATGAAGTTTCTGAGAATGCTTCTGTTTAGATTTTATATGAAGATATTCCCATTTCGAACGAAATCTTCACTGTTATCCAAATATCCACTTGCAGATTCTTCTAAAAGAGGGTTTCCAAACTGCTGTATGAAAAGAAAGGTTGAACTCCTTTAGGTGAGGAAACTCATGTCAAAGAAGTTTCTGAGAATGCTTCCGTCTAGATTTTATATGAAGATATTCCCGTTTCCAACGAAATTCTCACAGTTATCCAAATATCCACTTGCAGATTCTACCAAAAGAATGTTTCCAAACTGCTGTATCAAAAGAATGGTTGATCTCCCTTAGTTGAGGACACTCATCACAAACAAGCTTTTGAGAATGCTTCTGTCTAGATTTTATATGAAGATATTCCCGTTTCCAACGAACTCTTCACAGTTACCCAAATATCCACTTGCCGATACTACAAAAAGAGTGTTTACAAACTGCTGTATCAAAAGAAAGGTTGAACTCTGTAAGTAGAGAAAACACATCACAAAGAAGTTTCTGAGAATGCTTCTGTCTAGATTTTATATGAAGATATTCCCGTTTCCAACGAAATCTTCAAAGTTATCCAAATATCCACTTGCAGATTCTACAAAAAGTGTGTTTCCAAACTACTGTATCAACAGAAAGGTTCAACTCTGGTAACTGAGTACACACATCCCGATTAAGTTTCTGAGAATCTTTCTGTCTCTTTTTTATGGGAAGATATTTCTGTTTTCACCGTAGGCCTGAATTCGCTCAAAATGTCCACTTCCAGATACTACAGAAAGAGTGTTTCAAACCTGGGCTATGAAAGGGAATGTTCAGCTCTGTGACTTGAATGCAGATATCACAAAGCAGCTTCTGACAGTGCTTCTGTGTAGATTTTAGATGAAGATATTCCCGTTTCCAACGAAATCGCTAGAGCTATCCAAATATCTACTTACAGATTCTACAAAAAGAGAGTTTCCAAACTGCTCTATTTAAAGAAAGGTTGAACTCTGCTAGTTGAGGACGCACAGCACAAGGAAGTTTCTGAGAATGCTTTTGTCTAGATTTTATATGAAGATATTCCCGTTTCCAACGAAATCTTTAGAGGTATCCAAATATCCACTTACAGATTCTACAAAAAGAGAGTATCCAAACTGCTGTATCAAAAGAATGGTTGAACTCTGTTAGTTGAGGACACTCATCACAAAGAAGCTTCTGAGAATGCTTCCGTCTAGATTTTATATGAAGATATTCCCGTTTCCAACGAAATTCTCACAGTTATCCAAATATCCACTTGCAGATTCTACCAAAAGAGTGTTTCCAAACTGCTGTATCAAAAGAATGGTTGAGCTCCGTTAGTTGAGGACACTCATCACAAACAAGCTTTTGAGAATGCTTCTGTCTAGATTTTATATGAAGATATTCCCGTTTCCAATGAAATTGTTAGAGGTATCCAAATATCCACTTACAGATTCCACAAAAAGAGTGTTTCCAATCTGCTCTATCAAAAGAAAGGTGGAACTCGGTTAGTTGAAGACACACATCAAAAAGATGTTTCTGAGAATGCTTCTGTCTAGATTTTATATGAAGATATTCCCATTTCCAAAGAAATCTTCACAGTTATCGAAATATCCACTTGCAGATTCTAAAAAAAGAGTGTTTCCAAACTACAGTGTCAAAAGAAAGTTTGAACTCTGTTAGAGGAGGACACACATCACAATGAAGTTTATGAGAATGCTTCTGTTTAGATTTTATGTGAAGATATTCCCGTTTCCAACGAAATCTTCACACTTATCCAAATATCCACTTGCAGATTCTTCTAAAAGAGGGTTTCCAAACTGCTGTATGAAAAGAAAGGTTAACTCCGTTAGTTGAGGAAACTCATCTCAAAGAAGTTTCTGAGAATGCTTCCGTCTAGATTTTATATGAAGATATTCCCGTTTCCAACGAAATTTTCACAGTTATCCACATATCCAGTTGCAGATCCGACAAAAAGAGTGTTTCAAAACTGCTGTATGAAAAGAAAGGTTGAACTCTATTAGCTGAGGACACTCATCGCAAAGAAGTTTCTGGGAATGCTTCTGTCTAGATTTTATATGAAGATATTCCCGTTTCCAGGGAAATCTTCATATTTATCCAAATATCCAAATGCAGATTCTACAAAAAGAGGGTTTCCAAAGTGCTGTATCAAAAGAAAGGTTGAACTCTGTAAGTAGAGAAAACACATCACAAAGAAGTTTCTGAGAATGCTTCTGTCTAGATTTTATATGAAGATATTCCCGTTTCCAACGAAATCTTCAAAGTTATCCAAATATCCACTTGCAGATTCTACAAAAAGAGTGTTTCCAAACTACTGTATCAACAGAAAGGTTCAACTCTGGTAACTGAGTACACACATCCCGATTAAGTTTCTGAGAATCTTTCTGTCTCTTTTTTATGGGAAGATATTTCTGTTTTCACCGTAGGCGTGAATTCGCTCAAAATGTCCACTTCCAGATACTACAGAAAGAGTGCTTCAAACCTGGGCTATGAAAGGGAATGTTCAGCTCTGTGACTTGAATGCAGATATCACAAAGCAGTTTCTGACAGTGCTTCTGTGTAGATTTTAGGTGAAGATATTCCCGTTTCCAACGAAATCCTTAGAGCTATCCAAATATCCACTTACAGATTCTACAAAAAGAGAGTTTCCAAACTGCTCTATTTAAAGAAAGGATGAACTCTGTTAGTTGAGGACGCACACCACAAAGAAGTTTCTGAGAATGCTTTTGTCTAGATTTTATATGAAGATATTCTCGTTTCCAAAGAAATCTTTAGAGGTATCCAAATATCCACTTACAGATTCTACAAAAAGAGAGTATCCAAACTTCTGTATCAAAAGAAAGGTTGAACTCTGTTAGTTGAGGACACACATCACAAAGAAGTTTCCGAGAATGCTTCTGTCTAGATTTTATATGAAGATATTCCCGTTTCCAATGAAATTGTTAGTTGTATCCAAATATCCACTTACAGATTCTACAAAAAGAGTGTTTCCAAACTGCTCTATCAAAAGAAAGGTGGAACTCGGTTAGTTGAAGACACACATCGAAAAGATGTTTCTGAGAATGCTTCTGTCAAGATTTTATTTGAAGATATTCCGATTTCCAACGAAATCTTCACAGTTATCGAAATATCCACTTGCAGATTCTACAAAAAGAGTCTTTCCAAACTACAGTGTCAAAAGGAAGTTTGAACTCTGTTAGTGGAGGACACACATCACAATGAAGTTTCTGAGAATGCTTCTGTTTAGATTTTACATGAAGATATTCCCGTTTCCAACGAAATCTTCACAGTTATCCAAATATCCACTTGCAGATTCTACAAAAAGAGAGTATCCAAACTGCTGTATCAAAAGAAAGGTTGAACTCTGTAAGTAGAGAAAACACATCACAAAGAAGTTTCTGAGAATGCTTCTGTCTAGATTTTATATGAAGATATTCCCGTTTCCAACGAAATCTTCAAAGTTATCCAAATATCCACTTGCAGATTCTACAAAAAGAGTGTTTCCAAACTACTGTATCAACAGAAAGGTTCAACTCTGGTAACTGAGTACACACATCCCGATTAAGTTTCTGAGAATCTTTCTGTCTCTTTTTTATGGGAAGATATTTCTGTTTTCACCGTAGGCCTGAATTCGCTCAAAATGTCCACTTCCAGATACTACAGAAAGAGTGTTTCAAACCTGGGCTATGAAAGGGAATGTTCAGCTCTGTGACTTGAATGCAGATATCACAAAGCAGTTTCTGACAGTGCTTCTGTGTAGATTTTAGATGAAGATATTCCCGTTTCCAACGAAATCGTTAGAGCTATCCAAATATCCACTTACAAATTCTACAAAAAGAGAGTTTCCAAACTGCTCTATTTAAAGAAAGGTTGAACTCTGTTAGTTGAGGACGCACACCACGAAGAAGTTTCTGAGAATGCTTTTGTCTAGATTTTATATGAAGATATTCCCGTTTCCAACTAAATCCTTAGAGGTATCCAAATATCCACTTACAGATTCTACAAAAAGAGAGTATCCAAACTGCTGTATCAAAAGAATGGTTGAACTCTGTTAGTTGAGGACACTCATCACAAGCTGCTGAGAATGCTTCTGTCTAGGTTTTATATGAAGATATTCCCGTTTCCAACGAAATCTTAACAGTTATCCAAATATCCACTTGCAGATTCTACCAAAAGGGGGTTTTCAAACTTCTGTATCAAAAGAAAGGTTGAAGTCTGTTAGTTGAGGACACACATCACAAAGAAGTTTCGAAGAATGCTTCTGTCTAGATTTTATATAAAGATATTCCCGTTTCCAATGAAATTGTTAGAGGTATCCAAATATCCACTTACAGATTCTACAAAAAGAGTGTTTCCAAACTGCTCTATCAAAAGAAAGGTGGAACTCGGTTAGTTGAAGACACACATCAAAAACATGTTTCTGAGAATGCTTCTGTCTAGATTTTATTTGAAGATATTCCCATTTCCAACGAAATCTTCACAGTTATCCAAATATCCACTTGCAGATTCTACAAAAAGAGTGTTTCCAAACTACAGTGTCAAAAGAAAGTTTGAACTCTGTTAGTGGAGGACACACATCACAATGAAGTTTCTGAGAATGCTTCTGTTTAGATTTTATATGAAGATATTCCCGTTTCCAACGAAATCTTCACTGTTATCCAAATATCCACTTGCAGATTCTTCTAAAAGAGGGTTTCCAAACTGCTGTATGAAAAGAAAGGTTGAACTCCTTTAGTTGAGGAAACTCATGTCAAAGAAGTTTCTGAGAATGCTTCCGTCTAGATTTTATATGAAGATATTCCCGTTTCCAACGAAATTTTCACAGTTATCCAAATATCCACTTGCAGATTCTACCAAAAGAGTGTTTCCAAACTGCTGTATCAAAAGAATGGTTGAGCTCCGTTAGTTGAGGACACTCTTCACAAACAATCTTTTGAGAATGCTTCTGTCTAGATTTTATATGAAGATATTCCCGTTTCCAACGAACTCTTCACAGTTATCCAAATATCCACTTGACGATTCTACAAAAAGAGTGTTTCCAAACTGCTGTATCAAAAGAAAGGTTGAACTCTGTAAGTAGAGAAAACACGTCACAAAGAAGTTTCTTAGAATGCTTCTGTCTAGATTTTATATGAAGATATTCCCGTTTCCAACGAAATCTTCAAAGTTATCCAAATATCCACTTGCAGATTCTACAAAAAGAGTGTTTCCAAACTACTATATCAACAGAAAGGTTCAACCCTGGTAACTGAGTACACACATCCCAATTAAGTTTCTGAGAATCTTTCTGTCTCTTTTTTATGGGAAGATATTTCTGTTTTCACCGTTGGCCTGAATTCGCTCAAAATGTCCACTTCCAGATACTACAGAAAGAGTGTTTCAAACCTGGGCTATGAAAGGGAATGTTCAGCTCTGTGACTTGAATGTAGATATCACAAAGCAGTTTCTGACAGTGCTTCTGTGTAGATTTTAGATGAACATATTCCCGTTTCCAACGAAATCCTTAGAGCTATCCAAATATCCACATACAGATTCTACAAAAAGAGAGTTTCCAAACTGCTCTATTTAAAGAAAGGTTGAACTCTGTTGGTTGAGGACGCACACCACAAAGAAGTTTCTGAGAATGCTTTTGTCTAGATTTTATATGAAGATATTCCCGTTTCCAACGAAATCTTTAGAGGTATCCAAATATCCACTTACAGATTCTACAAAAAGAGAGTATCCAAACTGCTGTATCAAAAGAATGGTTGAACTCTGTTAGTTGAGGACACTCATCACAAAGAAGCTTCTGAGAATGCTTCTGTTTAGATTTTATATGAAGATATTCCCTTTTCCAACGAAATCTTCACAGTTATCCAAATATCCACTTGCAGATTCTACCAGAAGGGGGTTTTCAAACTTCTGTATCAAAAGAAAGTTTGAACTCTGTTAGTTGAGGACACACATCACAAAGAAGTTTCGGAGAATGCTTCTGTCTAGATTTTATATGAAGATATTCCCGTTTCCAATGAAATTGTTAGAGGTATCAAAATATCCACTTACAGATTCTACAAAAAGTGTGTTTCCAAACTGCTCTGCCAAAAGAAAGGTGGAACTCGGTTAGTTGAAGACACACATCGAAAAGATGTTTCTGAGAATGCTTCTGTCTAGATTTTATTTGAAGATATTCCCATTTCTAACGAAGTCTTCACAGTTATCGAAATATCCACTTGCAGATTCTACAAAAAGAGTGTTTCCAAACTACAGTGTCAAAAGAAAGGTTGAACTCTGTTAGTGGAGGACACACATCACAATGAAGTTTCTGAGAATGCTTCTGTTTAGATTTTATATGAAGATATTCCCGTTTCCAACGAAATCTTCACTGTTATCCAAATATCCACTTGCAGATTCTTCTAAAAGAGGGTTTCCAAACTGCTGTATGAAAAGAAAGGTTGAACTCCTTTAGTTGAGGAAACTCATGTCAAAGAAGTTTCTGAGAATGCTTCCGTCTAGATTTTATATGAAGATATTCCCGTTTCCAACGAAATTTTCACAGTTATCCAAATATCCACTTGCAGATTCTACCAAAAGAGTGTTTCCAAACTGCTGTATAAAAAGAATGGTTGAGCTCCGTTAGTTGAGGACACTCATCACAAACAAGCTTTTGAGAATGCTTCTGTCTAGATTTTATATGAAGATATTCCCGTTTCCAACGAACTCTTCACAGTTATCCAAATATCCACTTGCCGATTCTACAAAAAGAGTGTTTCCAAACTGCTGTATCAAAAGAAAGGTTGAACTCTGTAAGTAGAGAAAACACATCACAAAGAAGTTTCTGAGAATGCTTCTGTCTAGATTTTATATGAAGATATTCCCGTTTCCAACGAAATCTTCAAAGTTATCCAAATATCCACTTGCAGATTCTACAAAAAGAGTGTTTCCCAACTAGTGTATCAACAGAAAGGTTCAACTCTGGTAACTGAGTACACACATCCCGATTAAGTTTCTGAGAATCTTTCTGTCTCTTTTCTATGGGAAGATATTTCTGTTTTCTCCGTAGGCCTGAATTCGCTCAAAATGTCCACTTCCAGATACTACAGAAAGAGTGTTTCAAACCTGGGCTATGAAAGGGAATGTTCAGCTCTGTGACTTGAATGCAGATATCACAAAGCAGTTTCTGACAGTGCTTCTGTGTAGATTTTAGATGAAGATATTCCCGTTTCCAACGAAATCCTTAGAGCTATCCAAATATCCACTTACAGATTCTACAAAAAGAGAGTTTCCAAACTGCTCTATTTAAAGAAAGGTTGAAATCTGTTAGTTGAGGACGCACACCACAAAGAAGTTTCGGAGAATGCTTTTGTCTAGATTTTATATGAAGATATTCCCGTTTCCAACGAAATCTTTAGAGGTATCCAAATATCCACTTACAGATTCTACAAAAAGAGAGTATCCAAACTGCTGTATCAAAAGAATGGTTGAACTCTGTTAGTTGAGGACACTCATCACAAAGAAGCTTCTGAGAATGATTCTGTCTAGATTTTATATGAAGATATTCCCGTTTCCAACGAAATCTTCACAGTTATCCAAATATCCACTTGCAGATTCTACCAAAAGTGGGTTTTCAAACTTCTGTATCAAAAGAAAGGTTGAACCCTGTTAGTTGAGGACACACATCACAAAGAAGTTTCGAAGAATGCTTCTGTCTAGATTTTACATGAAGATATTCCCGTTTCCAATGAAATTGTTAGAGGTATCCAAATATCCACTTACAGATTCTACAAAAAGAGTGTTTCCAAACTGCTCTGTCAAAAGAAAGGTGGAACTCGGTTAGTTGAAGACACACATCGAAAAGATGTTTCTGAGAATGCTTCTGTCTAGATTTTATTTGAAGATATTCCCATTTCCAACGAAATCTTCACAGTTATCCAAATATCCACTTGCAGATTCTACAAAAAGAGTGTTTCCAAACTACAGTGTCAAAAGAAAGTTTGAACTCTGTTAGTGGAGGACACACATCACAATGAAGTTTCTGAGAATGCTTCTGTTTAGATTTTATATGAAGATATTCCCGTTTCCAACGAAATCTTCACTGTTATCCAAATATCCACTTGCAGATTCTTCTAAAGGAGGGTTTCCAAACTGCTGTATGAAAAGAAAGGTTGAACTCCTTTAGTTGAGGAAACTCATGTCAAAGAAGTTTCTGAGAATGCTTCCGTCTAGATTTTATATGAAGACATTCCCGTTTCCAACGAAATTTTCACAGTTATCCAAATATCCACTTGCAGATTCTACCAAAAGAGTGTTTCCAAACTGCTGTATCAAAAGAATGGTTGAGCTCCGTTAGTTGAGGACACTCATCACAAACAAGCTTTTGAGAATGCTTCTGTCTAGATTTTATATGAAGATATTCCCGTTTCCAACGAACTCTTCACAGTTATCCAAATATCCACTTGCCGATTCTACAAAAAGAGTGTTTCCAAACTGCTGTATCAAAAGAAAGGTTGAACTCTGTAAGTAGAGAAAACACATCACAAAGAAGTTTCTGAGAATGCTTCTGTCTAGATTTTATATGAAGATATTCCCGTTTCCAACGAAATCTTCAAAGTTATCCAAATATCCACTTGCAGATTCTACAAAAAGAGTGTTTCCAAACTACTGTATCAACAGAAAGGTTCAACTCTGGTAACTGAGTACACACATCCCGATTAAGTTTCTGAGAATCTTTCTGTCTCTTTTTTATGGGAAGATATTTCTGTTTTCACCGTAGGCCTGAATTCGCTCAAAATGTCCACTTCCAGATACTACAGAAAGAGTGTTTCAAACCTGGGCTATGAAAGGGAATGTTCAGCTCTGTGACTTGAATGCAGATATCACAAAGCAGTTTCTGACAGTGCTTCTGTGTAGATTTTAGATGAAGATATTCCCGTTTCCAACGAAATCCTTAGAGCTATCCAAATATCCACTTACAGATTCTACAAAAAGAGAGTTTCCAAACTGCTCTATTTAAAGAAAGGTTGAACTCTGTTAGTTGAGGACGCACACCACGAAGAAGTTTCTGAGAATGCTTTTGTCTAGATTTTATATGAAGATATTCCCGTTTCCAACGAAATTTTTAGAGGTATCCAAATATCCACTTACAGATTCTACAAAAAGAGAGTATCCAAACTGCTGTATCAAAAGAATGGTTGAACTCTGTTAGTTGAGGACACTCATCACAAGCTTCTGAGACCGCTTCTGTCTAGATTTTATATGAAGATATTCCCGTTTCCAACGAAATCTTCACAGTTATCCAAATATCCACTTGCAGATTCTACCAAAAGTGGGTTTTCAAACTTCTGTATCAAAAGAAAGGTTGAACCCTGTTAGTTGAGGACACACATCACAAAGAAGTTTCGAAGAATGCTTCTGTCTAGATTTTACATGAAGATATTCCCGTTTCCAATGAAATTGTTAGAGGTATCCAAATATCCACTTACAGATTCTACAAAAAGAGTGTTTCCAAACTGCTCTGTCAAAAGAAAGGTGGAACTCGGTTAGTTGAAGACACACATCGAAAAGATGTTTCTGAGAATGCTTCTGTCTAGATTTTATTTGAAGATATTCCCATTTCCAACGAAATCTTCACAGTTATCCAAATATCCACTTGCAGATTCTACAAAAAGAGTGTTTCCAAACTACAGTGTCAAAAGAAAGTTTGAACTCTGTTAGTGGAGGACACACATCACAATGAAGTTTCTGAGAATGCTTCTGTTTAGATTTTATATGAAGATATTCCCGTTTCCAACGAAATCTTCACTGTTATCCAAATATCCACTTGCAGATTCTTCTAAAGGAGGGTTTCCAAACTGCTGTATGAAAAGAAAGGTTGAACTCCTTTAGTTGAGGAAACTCATGTCAAAGAAGTTTCTGAGAATGCTTCCGTCTAGATTTTATATGAAGACATTCCCGTTTCCAACGAAATTTTCACAGTTATCCAAATATCCACTTGCAGATTCTACCAAAAGAGTGTTTCCAAACTGCTGTATCAAAAGAATGGTTGAGCTCCGTTAGTTGAGGACACTCATCACAAACAAGCTTTTGAGAATGCTTCTGTCTAGATTTTATATGAAGATATTCCCGTTTCCAACGAACTCTTCACAGTTATCCAAATATCCACTTGCCGATTCTACAAAAAGAGTGTTTCCAAACTGCTGTATCAAAAGAAAGGTTGAACTCTGTAAGTAGAGAAAACACATCACAAAGAAGTTTCTGAGAATGCTTCTGTCTAGATTTTATATGAAGATATTCCCGTTTCCAACGAAATCTTCAAAGTTATCCAAATATCCACTTGCAGATTCTACAAAAAGAGTGTTTCCAAACTACTGTATCAACAGAAAGGTTCAACTCTGGTAACTGAGTACACACATCCCGATTAAGTTTCTGAGAATCTTTCTGTCTCTTTTTTATGGGAAGATATTTCTGTTTTCACCGTAGGCCTGAATTCGCTCAAAATGTCCACTTCCAGATACTACAGAAAGAGTGTTTCAAACCTGGGCTATGAAAGGGAATGTTCAGCTCTGTGACTTGAATGCAGATATCACAAAGCAGTTTCTGACAGTGCTTCTGTGTAGATTTTAGATGAAGATATTCCCGTTTCCAACGAAATCCTTAGAGCTATCCAAATATCCACTTACAGATTCTACAAAAAGAGAGTTTCCAAACTGCTCTATTTAAAGAAAGGTTGAACTCTGTTAGTTGAGGACGCACACCACGAAGAAGTTTCTGAGAATGCTTTTGTCTAGATTTTATATGAAGATATTCCCGTTTCCAACGAAATTTTTAGAGGTATCCAAATATCCACTTACAGATTCTACAAAAAGAGAGTATCCAAACTGCTGTATCAAAAGAATGGTTGAACTCTGTTAGTTGAGGACACTCATCACAAGCTTCTGAGACCGCTTCTGTCTAGATTTTATATGAAATTATTCCCGTTTCCAACGAAATCTTCACAGTTATCCCAATATCCACTTGCAGATTCTACCAAAAGTGGGTTTTCAAACTTCTGTATCAAAAGAAAGGTTGAACTCTATTAGTTGAGGACACACATCACAAAGAAGTTTCGAAGAATGATTCTGTCTAGATTTTATATGAAGTTATTCCCGTTTCCAATGAAATTGTTAGAGGTATCCAAATATCCACTTACAGATTCTACAAAAAGGGTGTTTCCAAACTGCTCTATCAAAAGAAAGGTGGAACTCGGTTAGTTGAAGACACACATCAAAAAGATGTTTCTGAGAATGCTTCTGTCTAGATTTTATTTGAAGATATTCCCATTTCCAACGAAATCTTCACAGTTATCCAAATATCCACTTGCAGATTCTACAAAAAGAGTGTTTCCAAACTACAGTGTCAAAAGAAAGTTTGAACTCTGTTAGTGGAGGACACACATCACAATGAAGTTTCTGAGAATGCTTCTGTTTAGATTTTATATGAAGATATTCCCGTTTCCAACGAAATCTTCACTGTTATCCAAATATCCACTTGCAGATTCTTCTAAAAGAGGGTTTCCAAACTGCTGTATGAAAAGAAAGGTTGAACTCCTTTAGTTGAGGAAACTCACGTCAAAGAAGTTTCTGAGAATGCTTCCGTCTAGATTTTATATGAAGATATTCCCGTTTCCAACGAAATTTTCACAGTTATCCAAATATCCACTTGCAGATTCTACCAAAAGAGTGTTTCCAAACTGCTGTATCAAAAGAATGGTTGAGCTCCGTTAGTTGAGGACACTCATCACAAGCAAGCTTTTGAGAATGCTTCTGTCTAGATTTTATATGAAGATATTCCCGTTTCCAACGAACTCTTCACAGTTATCCAAATATCCACTTGCCGATTCTACAAAAAGAGTGTTTCCAAACTGCTGTATCAAAAGAAAGGTTGAACTCTGTAAGTAGAGAAAACACATCACAAAGAAGTTTCTGAGTATGCTTCTGTCTAGATTTTATATGAAGATATTCCCGTTTCCAACGAAATCTTCAAAGTAATCCAAATATCCACTTGCAGATTCTACAAAAAGAGTGTTTCCAAACTACTGTATCAACAGAAAGGTTCAACTCTGGTAACTGAGTACACACATCCCGATTAAGTTTCTGAGAATCTTTCTGTCTCTTTTTTATGGGAAGATATTTCTGTTTTCACCGTAGGCCTGAATTCGCTCAAAATGTCCACTTCCAGATACTACAGAAAGAGTGTTTCAAACCTGGGCTATGAAAGGGAATGTTCAGCTCTGTGACTTGAATGCAGATATCACAAAGCAGTTTCTGACAGTGCTTCTGTGTAGATTTTAGATGAAGATATTCCCGTTTCCAACGAAATCCTTAGAGCTATCCAAATATCCACTTACAGATTCTACAAAAAGAGAGTTTCCAAACTGCTCTATTTAAAGAAAGGTTGAACTCTGTTAGTTGAGGACGCACACCACGAAGAAGTTTCTGAGAATGCTTTTGTCTAGATTTTATATGAAGATATTCCCGTTTCCAACGAAATCTTTAGAGGTATCCAAATATCCACTTACAGATTCTACAAAAAGAGAGTATCCAAACTGCTGTATCAAAAGAATGGCTGAACTCTGTTAGTTGAGGACACTCATCACAAGCTTCTGAGAACGCTTCTGTCTAGATTTTATATGAAATTATTCCCGTTTCCAACGAAATCTTCACAGTTATCCCAATATCCACTTGCAGATTCTACCAAAAGGGGGTTTTCAAACTTCTGTATCAAAAGAAAGGTTGAACTCTATTAGTTGAGGACACACATCACAAAGAAGTTTCGAAGAATGCTTCTGTCTAGATTTTATATGAAGTTATTCCCCTTTCCAATGAAATTGTTAGAGGTATCCAAATATCCACTTACAGATTCTACAAAAAGAGTGTTTCCAAACTGCTCTATCAAAAGAAAGGTGGAACTCGGTTAGTTGAAGACACACATCAAAAAGATGTTTCTGAGAATGCTTCTGTCTAGATTTTATTTGAAGATATTCCCATTTCCAACGAAATCTTCACAGTTATCCAAATATCCACTTGCAGATTCTACAAAAAGAGTGTTTCCAAACTACAGTGTCAAAAGAAAGTTTGAACTCTGTTAGTGGAGGACACACATCACAATGAAGTTTCTGAGAATGCTTCTGTTTAGATTTTATATGAAGATATTCCCGTTTCCAACGAAATCTTCACAGTTATCCAAATATCCACTTGCAGATTCTTCTAAAAGAGGGTTTCCAAACTGCTGTATGAAAAGAAAGGTTGAACTCCTTTAGTTGAGGAAACTCATGTCAAAGAAGTTTCTGAGAATGCTTCCGTCTAGATTTTATATGAAGATATTCCCGTTTCCAACGAAATTCTCACAGTTATCCAAATATCCACTTGCAGATTCTACCAAAAGAATGTTTCCAAACTGCTGTATCAAAAGAATGGCTGAGCTCCGTTAGTTGAGGACACTCATCACAAACAAGCTTTTGAGAATGCTTCTGTCTAGATTTTATATGAAGATATTCCCGTTTCCAACGAACTCTTCACAGTTATCCAAATATCCACATGCAGATTCTACCAAAAGGGGGTTTTCAAACTTCTGTATCAAAAGAAAGGTTGAACTCTGTTAGTTGAGGACACACATCACAAAGAAGTTTCGAAGAATGCTTCTGTCTAGATTTTATATGAAGATATTCCCGTTTCCAATGAAATTGTTAGAGGTATCCAAATATCCACTTACGGATTCTACAAAAAGAGTGTTTCCACACTGCTCTATCAAAAGAAAGGTGGAACGCGGTTAGTTGAAGACACACATCAAAAAGATGTTTCTGAGAATGCTTCTGTCTAGATTTTATTTGAAGATATTCCCATTTCCAATGAAATCTTCACAGTTATCCAAATATCCACTTGCAGATTCTACAAAAAGAGTGTTTCCAAACTACAGTGTCAAAAGAAAGTTTGAACTCTGTTAGTGGAGGACACACATCACAATGAAGTTTCTGAGAATGCTTCTGTTTAGATTTTATATGAAGATATTCCCGTTTCCAACGAAATCTTCACTGTTATCCAAATATCCACTTGCAGATTCTTCTAAAAGAGGGTTTCCAAACTGCTGTATGAAAAGAAAGGTTGAACTCCTTTAGTTGAGGAAACTCATGTCAAAGAAGTTTCTGAGAATGCTTCCGTCTAGATTTTATATGAAGATATTCCCGTTTCCAACGAAATTCTCACAGTTATCCAAATATCCACTTGCAGATTCTACCAAAAGAATGTTTCCAAACTGCTGTATCAAAAGAATGGCTGAGCTCCGTTAGTTGAGGACACTAATCACAAACAAGCTTTTGAGAATGCTTCTGTCTAGATTTTATATGAAGATATTCCCGTTTCCAACGAACTCTTCACAGTTACCCAAATATCCACTTGCCGATTCTACAAAAAGAGTGTTTACAAACTGCTGTATCAAAAGAAAGGTTGAACTCTGTAAGTAGAGAAAACACATCACAAAGAAGTTTCTGAGAATGCTTCTGTCTAGATTTTATATGAAGATATTCCCGTTTCCAACGAAATCTTCAAAGTTATCCAAATATCCACTTGCAGATTCTACAAAAAGTGTGTTTCCAAACTACTGTATCAACAGAAAGGTTCAACTCTGGTAACTGAGTACACACATCCCGATTAAGTTTCTGAGAATCTTTCTGTCTCTTTTTTATGGGAAGATATTTCTGTTTTCACCGTAGGCCTGAATTCGCTCAAAATGTCCACTTCCAGATACTACAGAAAGAGTGTTTCAAACCTGGGCTATGAAAGGGAATGTTCAGCTCTGTGACTTGAATGCAGATATCACAAAGCAGTTTCTGACAGTGCTTCTGTGTAGATTTTAGATGAAGATATTCCCGTTTCCAACGAAATCGTTAGAGCTATCCAAATATCCACTTAGAGATTCTACAAAAAGAGAGTTTCCAAACTGCTCTATTTAAAGAAAGGTTGAACTCTATTAGTTGAGGACGCACACCACAAGGAAGTTTCTGAGAATGCTTTTGTCTAGATTTTATATGAAGATATTCCCGTTTTCAACGAAATCTTTAGAGGTATCCAAATATCCACTTACAGATTCTACAAAAAGAGAGTATCCAAACTGCTGTATCAAAAGAATGGTTGAACTCTGTTAGTTGAGGACACTCATCACAAGCTTCTGAGAATGGTTCTGTCTAGATTTTATATGAAGATATTCCCGTTTCCAACGAAATCTTCTCAGTTATCCAAATATCCACATGCAGATTCTACCAAAAGGGGGTTTTCAAACTTCTATATCAAAAGAAAGGTTGAACTCTGTTAGTTGAGGACACACATCACAAAGAAGTTTAGAAGAATGCTTCTGTCTAGATTTTATATGAAGATATTCCCGTTTCCAATGAAATTGTTAGAGGTATCCAAATATCCACTTACAGATTCTACAAAAAGAGTGTTTCCAAACTGCTCTATCAAAAGAAAGGTAGAACTCGGTTAGTTGAAGACACACATCAAAAAGATGTTTCTGAGAATGCTTCTGTCTAGATTTTATTTGAAGATATTCCCATTTCCAACGAAATCTTCACAGTTATCCAAATATCCTCTTGCAGATTCTACAAAAAGAGTGTTTCCAAACTACAGTGTCAAAAGAAAGTTTGAACTCTGTTAGTGGAGGACACACATCACAATGAAGTTTCTGAGAATGCTTCTGTTTAGATTTTATATGAAGATATTCCCGTTTCCAACGAAATCTTCACTGTTATCCAAATATCCACTTGCAGATTCTTCTAAAAGAGGGTTTCCAAACTGCTGCATGAAAAGAAAGGTTGAACTCCTTTAGTTGAGGAAACTCATGTCAAAGAAGTTTCTTAGAATGCTTCCGTCTAGATTTTATATGAAGATATTCCCGTTTCCAACGAAATTTTCACAGTTATCCAAATATCCACTTGCAGATTCTACCAAAAGAGTGTTTCCAAACTGCTGTATCAAAAGAATGGTTGAGCTCCGTTAGTTGAGGACACTCATCACAAAGAAGCTTTTGAGAATGCTTCTGTCTAGATTTTATAGGAAGATATTCCCGTTTCCAACGAAATCTTCACAGTTATCCAAATATCCACTTGCCGATTCTACAAAAAGAGTGTTTCCAAACTGCTGTATCAAAAGAAAGGTTGAACTCTGTAAATAGAGAAAACACATCACAAAGAAGTTTGTGAGAATGCTTCTGTCTAGATTTTATATGAAGATATTCCCGTATCCAACGAAATCTTCAAAGTTATCCAAATATCCACTTGCAGATTCTACAAAAAGAGTGTTTCCAAACTACTGTATCAACAGAGAGGTTCAACTCTGGTAACTGAGTACACACATCCCGATTAAGTTTCTGAGAATCTTTCTGTCTCTTTTTTATGGGAAGATATTTCTGTTTTCACCGTAGGCCTGAATTCGCTCAAAATGTCCACTTCCAGATACTACAGAAAGAGTGTTTCAAACCTGGGCTACGAAAGGGAATGTTCAGCTCTGTGACTTGAATGCAGATATCACAAAGCAGTTTCTGACAGTGCTTCTGTGTAGATTTTAGATGAAGATATTCCCGTTTCCAACGAAATCGTTAGAGCTATCCAAATATCCACTTACAGATTCTACAAAAAGAGAGTTTCCAAACTGCTCTATTTAAAGAAAGGTTGAACTCTGTTAGTTGAGGACGCACACCACAAAGAAGTTTCTGAGAATGCTTTTGTCTAGATTTTATATGAAGATATTCCCGTTTCCAACGAAATCTTTAGAGGTATCCAAATATCCACCTACAGATTCTACAAAAAGAGAGTATCCAAACTGCTGTATCAAAAGAATGGTTGAACTCTGTTAGTTGAGGACACTCATCACAAGCTTCTGAGAACGCTTCTGTCTAGATTTTATATGAAGATATTCCCGTTTCCAACGAAATCTTCACAGTTATCCAAATATCCACTTGCAGATTCTACCAAAAGGGGGTTTTCAAACTTCTGTATCAAAAGAAAGGTTGAACTCTGTTAGTTGAGGACACACATCACAAAGAAGTTTCGAAGAATGCTTCTGTCTAGATTTTATATGAAGATATTCCCGTTTCCAATGAAATTGTTAGAGGTATCCAAATATCCACTTACAGATTCTACAAAAAGAGTGTTTCCAAACTGCTCTATCAAAAGAAAGGTGGAACTCGGTTAGTTGAAGACACACATCAAAAAGATGTTTCTGAGAATGCTTCTGTCTAGATTTTATTTGAAGATATTCCCATTTCCAACGAAATCTTCACAGTTATCCAAATATCCACTTGCAGATTCTACAAAAAGAGTGTTTCCAAACTACAGTTTCAAAAGAAAGTTTGAACTCTGTTAGTGGAGGACACACATCAGAATGAAGTTTCTGAGAATGCTTCTGTTTAGATTTTATATGAAGATATTCCCGTTTCCAACGAAATCTTCACTGTTATCCAAATATCCACTTGCATATTCTTCTAAAAGAGGGTTTCCAAACTGCTGTATGAAAAGAAAGGTTGAACTCCTTTAGTTGAGGAAACTCATGTCAAAGAAGTTTCTGAGAATGCTTCCGTCTAGATTTTATATGAAGATATTCCCGTTTCCAACGAAATTCTCAGTTATCCAAATATCCACTTGCAGATTCTACCAAAAGAATGTTTCCAAACTGCTGTATCAAAAGAATGGTTGAGCTCCGTTAGTTGAGGACACTCATCACAAACAAGCTTTTGAGAATGCTTCTGTCTAGATTTTATATGAAGATATTCCCGTTTCCAATGAACTCTTCACAGTTACCCAAATATCCACTTGCCGATTCTACAAAAAGAGTGTTTACAAACTGCTGTATCAAAAGAAAGGTTGAACTCTGTAAGTAGAGAAAACACATCACAAAGAAGTTTCTGAGAATGCTTCTGTCTAGATTTTATATGAAGATATTCCCGTTTCCTACGAAATCTTCAAAGTTATCCAAATATCCACTTGCAGATTCTACAAAAAGTGTGTTTCCAAACTACTGTATCAACAGAAAAGTTCAATTCTGGTAACTGAGTACACACATCCCGATTAAGTTTCTGAGAATCTTTCTGTCTCTTTTTTATGGGAAGATATTTCTGTTTTCACCGTAGGCCTGAATTCGCTCAAAATGTCCAATTCCAGATACTACAGAAAGAGTGTTTCAAACCTGGGCTATGAAAGGGAATGTTCAGCTCTGTGACTTGAATGCAGATATCACAAAGCAGTTTCTGACAGTGCTTCTGTGTAGATTTTAGATGAAGATATTCCCGTTTCCAATGAAATCGTTAGAGCTATCCAAATATCCACTTACAGATTCTACAAAAAGAGAGTTTCCAAACTGCTGTATCAAAAGAATGGTTGAACTCTGTTAGTTGAGGACACTCATCACAAAGCAGCTTCTGAGAATGCTTCTGTCTAGATTTTATATGAAGATATTCCCGTTTCCAACGAAATCTTCACAGTTATCCAAATATCCACTTGCAGATTCTACAAAAAGAGTGTTTCCAAACTGCTCTATCAAAACAAAGGTGGAACTCGGTTAGTTGAAGACACACATCAAAAAGATGTTTCTGAGAATGCTTCTGTCTAGATTTTATATGAAGATATTCCCATTTCCAAAGAAATCTTCACAGTTATCGAAATATCCACTTGCAGATTCTAAAAAAAGAGTGTTTCCAAACTACAGTGTCAAAAGAAAGTTTGAACTCTGTTAGAGGAGGACACACATCACAATGAAGTTTCTGAGAATGCTTCTGTTTAGATTTTATATGAAGATATTCCCGTTTCCAACGAAATCTTCACTGTTATCCAAATATCCACTTGCAGATTCTTCTAAAAGAGGGTTTCCAAACTGCTGCATGAAAAGAAAGGTTGAACTCCTTTAGTTGAGGAAACTCATGTCAAAGAAGTTTCTGAGAATGCTTCCGTCTAGATTTTATATGAAGATATTCCCGTTTCCAACGAAATTTTCACAGTTATCCAAATATCCACTTGCAGATTCTACCAAAAGACTGTTTCCAAACTGCTGTATCAAAAGAATGGTTGAGCTCCGTTAGTTGAGGACACTCATCACAAAGAAGCTTTTGAGAATGCTTCTGTCTAGATTTTATATGAAGATATTCCCGTTTCCAACGAACTCTTCACAGTTATCCAAATATCCACTTGCCGATTCTACAAAAAGAGTGTTTCCAAACTGCTGTATCAAAAGAAAGGTTGAACTCTGTAAGTAGAGAAAACACATCACAAAGAAGTTTGTGAGAATGCTTCTGTCTAGATTTTATATGAAGATATTCCCGTTTCCAACGAAATCTTCAAAGTTATCCAAATATCCACTTGCAGATTCTACAAAAAGAGTGTTTCCAAACTACTGTATCAACAGAAAGGTTCAACTCTGGTAACTGAGTACACACATCCCGATTAAGTTTCTGAGAATCTTTCTGTCTCTTTTTTATGGGAAGATATTTCTGTTTTCACCGTAGGCCTGAATTCGCTCAAAATGTCCACTTCCAGATACTACAGAAAGAGTGTTTCAAACCTGGGCTACGAAAGGGAATGTTCAGCTCTGTGACTTGAATGCAGATATCACAAAGCAGTTTCTGACAGTGCTTCTGTGTAGATTTTAGATGAAGATATTCCCGTTTCCAACGAAATCGTTAGAGCTATCCAAATATCCACTTACAGATTCTACAAAAAGAGAGTTTCCAAACTGCTCTATTTAAAGAAAGGTTGAACTCTGTTAGTTGAGGACGCACACCACAAAGAAGTTTCTGAGAATGCTTCTGTTTAGATTTTATATGAAGATATTCCCGTTTCCAACGAAATCTTCACTGTTATCCAAATATCCACTTGCAGATTCTTCTAAAAGAGGGTTTCCAAACTGCTGTATGAAAAGAAATGTTGAACTCCTTTAGTTGAGGAAATTCATGTCAAAGAAGTTTCTGAGAATGCTTCCGTCTAGATTTTATATGAAGATATTCCCGTTTCCAACGAAATTCTCACAGTTATCCAAATATCCACTTGCAGATTCTACCAAAAGAATGTTTCCAAACTGCTGTATCAAAAGAATGGTTGAGCTCCGTTAGTTGAGGACACTCATCACAAGCAAGCTTTTGAGAATGCTTCTGTCTAGATTTTATATGAAGATATTCCCGTTTCCAATGAACTCTTCACAGTTACCCAAATATCCACTTGCCGATTCTACAAAAAGAGTGTTTCCAAACTGCCGTATCAAAAGAAAGGTTGAACTCTGTAAGTAGAGAAAACACATCACAAAGAAGTTTCTGAGAATGCTTCTGTCTAGATTTTATATGAAGATATTCCCGTTTCCTACGAAATCTTCAAAGTTATCCAAATATCCACTTGCAGATTCTACAAAAAGTGTGTTTCCAAACTACTGTATCAACAGAAAGGTTCAACTCTGGTAACTGAGTACACACATCCCGATTAAGTTTCTGAGAATCTTTCTGTCTCTTTTTTATGGGAAGATATTTCTGTTTTCACCGTAGGCCTGAATTCGCTCAAAATGTCCACTTCCAGATACTACAGAAAGAGTGTTTCAAACCTGGGCTATGAAAGGGAATGTTCAGCTCTGTGACTTGAATGCAGATATCACAAAGCAGTTTCTGACAGTGCTTCTGTGTAGATTTTAGATGAAGATATTCCCGTTTCCAATGAAATCGTTAGAGCTATCCAAATATCCACTTACAGATTCTACAAAAAGAGAGTTTCCAAACTGCTGTATCAAAAGAATGGTTGAACTCTGTTAGCTGAGGACACTCATCACAAAGAAGCTTCTGAGAATGCTTCTGTCTAGATTTTATATGAAGATATTCCCGTTTCCAACGAAATCTTCACAGTTATCCAAATATCCACATGCAGATTCTACCAAAAGGGGGTTTTCAAACTTCTGTATCAAAAGAAAGGTTGAACTCTGTTAGTTGAGGACACACATCACAAAGAAGTTTCGAAGAATTCTTCTGTCTAGATTTTATATGAAGATATTCCCGTTTCCAATGAAATTGTTAGAGGTATCCAAATATCCACTTACGGATTCTAAAAAAAGAGTGTTTCCAAACTGCTCTATCAAAAGAAAGGTGGAACGCGGTTAGTTGAAGACACACATCAAAAAGATGTTTCTGAGAATGCTTCTGTCTAGATTTTATTTGAAGATATTCCCATTTCCAACGAAATCTTCACAGTTATCCAAATATCCACTTGCAGATTCTACAAAAAGAGTGTTTCCAAACTACAGTGTCAAAAGAAAGCTTGAACTCTGTTAGTGGAGGACACACATCACAATGAAGTTTCTGAGAATGCTTCTGTTTAGATTTTATATGAAGATATTCCCGTTTCCAACGAAATCTTCACTGTTATCCAAATATCCACTTGCAGATTCTTCTAAAAGAGGGTTTCCAAACTGCTGTATGAAAAGAAAGGTTGAACTCCTTTAGTTGAGGAAACTCATGTCAAAGAAGTTTCTGAGAATGCTTCCGTCTAGATTTTATATGAAGATATTCCCGTTTCCAACGAAATTCTCACAGTTATCCAAATATCCACTTGCAGATTCTACCAAAAGAATGTTTCCAAACTGCTGTATCAAAAGAATGGCTGAGCTCCGTTAGTTGAGGACACTCATCACAAACAAGCTTTTGAGAATGCTTCTGTCTAGATTTTATATGAAGATATTCCCGTTTCCAACGAACTCTTCACAGTTACCCAAATATCCACTTGCCGATTCTACAAAAAGAGTGTTTACAAACTGCTGTATCAAAAGAAAGGTTGAACTCTGTAAGTAGAGAAAACACATCACAAAGAAGTTTCTGAGAATGCTTCTGTCTAGATTTTATATGAAGATATTCCCGTTTCCAACGAAATCTTCAAAGTTATCCAAATATCCACTTGCAGATTCTACAAAAAGTGTGTTTCCAAACTACTGTATCAACAGAAAGGTTCAACTCTGGTAACTCAGTACACACATCCCGATTAAGTTTCTGAGAATCTTTCTGTCTCTTTTTTATGGGAAGATATTTCTGTTTTCACCGTAGGCCTGAATTCGCTCAAAATGTCCACTTCCAGATACTACAGAAAGAGTGTTTCAAACCTGGGCTATGAAAGGGAATGTTCAGCTCTGTGACTTGAATGCAGATATCACAAAGCAGTTTCTGACAGTGCTTCTGTGTAGATTTTAGATGAAGATATTCCCGTTTCCAACGAAATCGTTAGAGCTATCCAAATATCCACTTACAGATTCTACAAAAAGAGAGTTTCCAAACTGCTCTATTTAAAGAAAGGTTGAACTCTATTAGTTGAGGACGCACACCACAAGGAAGTTTCTGAGAATGCTTTTGTCTAGATTTTATATGAAGATATTCCCGTTTCCAATGAAATCTTTAGAGGTATCCAAATATCCACTTACAGATTCTACAAAAAGAGAGTATCCAAACTGCTGTATCAAAAGAATGGTTGAACTCTGTTAGTTGAGGACACTCATCACAAGCTTCTGAGAATGGTTCTGTCTAGATTTTATATGAAGATATTCCCGTTTCCAACGAAATCTTCACTGTTATCCAAATATCAACTTGCAGATTCTTCTAAAAGAGGGTTTCCAAACTGCTGTATGAAAAGAAAGGTTGAACTCCTTTAGTTGAGGAAACTCATGTCAAAGAAGTTTCTGAGAATGCTTCCGTCTAGATTTTATATGAAGATATTCCCGTTTCCAACGAAATTCTCACAGTTATCCAAATATCCACTTGCAGATTCTACCAAAAGAATGTTTCCAAACTGCTGTATCAAAAGAATGGCTGAGCTCCGTTAGTTGAGGACACTCATCACAAACAAGCTTTTGAGAATGCTTCTGTCTAGATTTTATATGAAGATATTCCCGTTTCCAACGAAATCTTCACAGTTATCCAAATATCCACATGCAGATTCTACCAAAAGGGGGTTTTCAAACTTCTGTATCAAAAGAAAGGTTGAACTCTGTTAGTTGAGGACACACATCACAAAGAAGTTTCGAAGAATGCTTCTGTCTAGATTTTATATGAAGATATTCCCGTTTCCAATGAAATTGTTAGAGGTATCCAAATATCCACTTACGGATTCTAAAAAAAGAGTGTTTCCAAACTGCTCTATCAAAAGAAAGGTGGAACGCGGTTAGTTGAAGACACACATCAAAAAGATGTTTCTGAGAATGCTTCTGTCTAGATTTTATTTGAAGATATTCCCATTTCCAACGAAATCTTCACAGTTATCCAAATATCCACTTGCAGATTCTACAAAAAGAGTGTTTCCAAACTACAGTGTCAAAAGAAAGTTCGAACTCTGTTAGTGGAGGACACACATCACAATGAAGTTTCTGAGAATGCTTCTGTTTAGATTTTATATGAAGATATTCCCGTTTCCAACGAAATCTTCACTGTTATCCAAATATCAACTTGCAGATTCTTCTAAAAGAGGGTTTCCAAACTGCTGTATGAAAAGAAAGGTTGAACTCCTTTAGTTGAGGAAACTCATGTCAAAGAAGTTTCTGAGAATGCTTCCGTCTAGATTTTATATGAAGTTATTCCCGTTTCCAACGAAATTCTCACAGTTATCCAAATATCCACTTGCAGATTCTACCAAAAGAGTGTTTCCAAACTGCTGTATCAAAAGAATGGTTGAGCTCCGTTAGTTGAGGACACTCATCACAAACAAGCTTTTGAGAATGCTTCTGTCTAGATTTTATATGAAGATATTCCCGTTTCCAATGAAATTGTTAGAGGTATCCAAATATCCACTTACAGATTCCACAAAAAGAGTGTTTCCAAACTGCTCTATCAAAACAAAGGTGGAACTCGGTTAGTTGAAGACACACATCAAAAAGATGTTTCTGAGAATGCTTCTGTCTAGATTTTATATGAAGATATTCCCATTTCCAAAGAAATCTTCACAGTTATCGAAATATCCACTTGCAGATTCTAAAAAAAGAGTGTTTCCAAACTACAGTGTCAAAAGAAAGTTTGAACTCTGTTAGAGGAGGACACACATCACAATGAAGTTTCTGAGAATGCTTCTGTTTAGATTTTATATGAAGATATTCCCGTTTCCATCGAAATCTTCACTGTTATCCAAATATCCACTTGCAGATTCTTCTAAAAGAGGGTTTCCAAACTGCTGCATGAAAAGAAAGGTTGAACTCCTTTAGTTGAGGAAACTCATGTCAAAGAAGTTTCTGAGAATGCTTCCGTCTAGATTTTATATGAAGATATTCCCATTTCCAACGAAATTTTCACAGTTATCCAAATATCCACTTGCAGATTCTACCAAAAGAGTGTTTCCAAACTGCTGTATCAAAAGAATGGTTGAGCTCCGTTAGTTGAGGACACTCATCACAAAGAAGCTTTTGAGAATGCTTCTGTCTAGATTTTATAGGAAGATATTCCCGTTTCCAACGAAATCTTCACAGTTATCCAAATATCCACTTGCCGATTCTACAAAAAGAGTGTTTCCAAACTGCTGTATCAAAAGAAAGGTTGAACTCTGTAAGTAGAGAAAACACATCACAAAGAAGTTTGTGAGAATGCTTCTGTCTAGATTTTATATGAAGATATTCCCGTTTCCAACGAAATCTTCAAAGTTATCCAAATATCCACTTGCAGATTCTACAAAAAGAGTGTTTCCAAACTACTGTATCAACAGAAAGGTTCAACTCTGGTAACTGAGTACACACATCCCGATTAAGTTTCTGAGAATCTTTCTGTCTCTTTTTAATGGGAAGATATTTCTGTTTTCACCGTAGGCCTGAATTCGCTCAAAATGTCCACTTCCAGATACTACAGAAAGAGTGTTTCAAACCTGGGCTACGAAAGGGAATGTTAAGCTCTGTGACTTGAATGCAGATATCACAAAGCAGTTTCTGACAGTGCTTCTGTGTAGATTTTAGATGAAGATATTCCCGTTTCCAACGAAATCGTTAGAGCTATCCAAATATCCACTTACAGATTCTACAAAAAGAGAGTTTCCAAACTGCTCTATTTAAAGAAAGGTTGAACTCTGTTAGTTGAGGACGCACACCACAAAGAAGTTTCTGAGAATGCTTTTGTCTAGATTTTATATGAAGATATTCCCGTTTCCAACGAAATCTTTAGAGGTATCCAAATATCCACCTACAGATTCTACAAAAAGAGAGTATCCAAACTGCTGTATCAAAAGAATGGTTGAACTCTGTTAGTTGAGGACACTCATGACAAGCTTCTGAGAACGCTTCTGTCTAGATTTTATATGAAGATATTCCCGTTTCCAACGAAATCTTCACAGTTATCCAAATATCCACTTGCAGATTCTACCAAAAGGGGGTTTTCAAACTTCTGTATCAAAAGAAAGGTTGAACTCTGTTAGTTGAGGACACACATCACAAAGAAGTTTCGAAGAATGCTTCTGTCTAGATTTTATATGAAGATATTCCCGTTTCCAATGAAATTGGTAGAGGTATCCAAATATCCACTTACAGATTCTACAAAAAGAGTGTTTCCAAACTGCTCTATCAAAAGAAAGGTGGAACGCGGTTAGTTGAAGACACACATCAAAAAGATGTTTCTGAGAATGCTTCTGTCTAGATTTTATTTGAAGATATTCCCATTTCCAACGAAATCTTCACAGTTATCCAAATATCCACTTGCAGATTCTACAAAAAGAGTGTTTCCAAACTACAGTGTCAAAAGAAAGTTCGAACTCTGTTAGTGGAGGACACACATCACAATGAAGTTTCTGAGAATGCTTCTGTTTAGATTTTATATGAAGATATTCCCGTTTCCAACGAAATCTTCACTGTTATCCAAATATCAACTTGCAGATTCTTCTAAAAGAGGGTTTCCAAACTGCTGTATGAAAAGAAAGGTTGAACTCCTTTAGTTGAGGAAACTCATGTCAAAGAAGTTTCTGAGAATGCTTCCGTCTAGATTTTATATGAAGTTATTCCCGTTTCCAACGAAATTCTCACAGTTATCCAAATATCCACTTGCAGATTCTACCAAAAGAGTGTTTCCAAACTGCTGTATCAAAAGAATGGTTGAGCTCCGTTAGTTGAGGACACTCATCACAAACAAGCTTTTGAGAATGCTTCTGTCTAGATTTTATATGAAGATATTCCCGTTTCCAATGAAATTGTTAGAGGTATCCAAATATCCACTTACAGATTCCACAAAAAGAGTGTTTCCAAACTGCTCTATCAAAACAAAGGTGGAACTCGGTTAGTTGAAGACACACATCAAAAAGATGTTTCTGAGAATGCTTCTGTCTAGATTTTATATGAAGATATTCCCATTTCCAAAGAAATCTTCACAGTTATCGAAATATCCACTTGCAGATTCTAAAAAAAGAGTGTTTCCAAACTACAGTGTCAAAAGAAAGTTTGAACTCTGTTAGAGGAGGACACACATCACAATGAAGTTTCTGAGAATGCTTCTGTTTAGATTTTATATGAAGATATTCCCGTTTCCAACGAAATCTTCACTGTTATCCAAATATCCACTTGCAGATTCTTCTAAAAGAGGGTTTCCAAACTGCTGCATGAAAAGAAAGGTTGAACTCCTTTAGTTGAGGAAACTCATGTCAAAGAAGTTTCTGAGAATGCTTCCGTCTAGATTTTATATGAAGATATTCCCGTTTCCAACGAAATTTTCACAGTTATCCAAATATCCACTTGCAGATTCTACCAAAAGAATGTTTCCAAACTGCTGTATCAAAAGAATGGTTGAGCTCCGTTAGTTGAGGACACTCATCACAAAGAAGCTTTTGAGAATGCTTCTGTCTAGATTTTATAGGAAGATATTCCCGTTTCCAACGAAATCTTCACAGTTATCCAAATATCCACTTGCCGATTCTACAAAAAGAGTGTTTCCAAACTGCTGTATCAAAAGAAAGGTTGAACTCTGTAAGTAGAGAAAACACATCACAAAGAAGTTTGTGAGAATGCTTCTGTCTAGATTTTATATGAAGATATTCCCGTTTCCAACGAAATCTTCAAAGTTATCCAAATATCCACTTGCAGATTCTACAAAAAGAGTGTTTCCAAACTACTGTATCAACAGAAAGGTTCAACTCTGGTAACTGAGTACACACATCCCGATTAAGTTTCTGAGAATCTTTCTGTCTCTTTTTAATGGGAAGATATTTCTGTTTTCACCGTAGGCCTGAATTCGCTCAAAATGTCCACTTCCAGATACTACAGAAAGAGTGTTTCAAACCTGGGCTACGAAAGGGAATGTTCAGCTCTGTGACTTGAATGCAGATATCACAAAGCAGTTTCTGACAGTGCTTCTGTGTAGATTTTAGATGAAGATATTCCCGTTTCCAACGAAATCGTTAGAGCTATCCAAATATCCACTTACAGATTCTACAAAAAGAGAGTTTCCAAACTGCTCTATTTAAAGAAAGGTTGAACTCTGTTAGTTGAGGACGCACACCACAAAGAAGTTTCTGAGAATGCTTTTGTCTAGATTTTATATGAAGATATTCCCGTTTCCAACGAAATCTTTAGAGGTATCCAAATATCCACCTACAGATTCTACAAAAAGAGAGTATCCAAACTGCTGTATCAAAAGAATGGTTGAACTCTGTTAGTTGAGGACACTCATCACAAGCTTCTGAGAATGCTTCTGTCTAGATTTTATATGAAGATATTCCCGTTTCCAACGAAATCTTCACAGTTATCCAAATATCCACTTGCAGATTCTACCAAAAGGGGGTTTTCAAACTTCTGTATCAAAAGAAAGGTTGAACTCTGTTAGTTGAGGACACACATCACAAAGAAGTTTCGAAGAATGCTTCTGTCTAGATTTTATATGAAGATATTCCCGTTTCCAATGAAATTGTTAGAGGTATCCAAATATCCACTTACGGATTCTACAAAAAGAGTGTTTCCAAACTGCTCTATCAAAAGAAAGGTGGAACGCGGTTAGTTGAAGACACACATCAAAAAGATGTTTCTGAGAATGCTTCTGTCTAGATTTTATTTGAAGATATTCCCATTTCCAACGAAATCTTCACAGTTATCCAAATATCCACTTGCAGATTCTACAAAAAGAGTGTTTCCAAACTACAGTGTCAAAAGAAAGTTCGAACTCTGTTAGTGGAGGACACACATCACAATGAAGTTTCTGAGAATGCTTCTGTTTAGATTTTATATGAAGATATTCCCGTTTCCAACGAAATCTTCACTGTTATCCAAATATCCACTTGCAGATTCTTCTAAAAGAGGGTTTCCAAACTGCTGTATGAAAAGAAAGGTTGAACTCCTTTAGTTGAGGAAACTCATGTCAAAGAAGTTTCTGAGAATGCTTCCGTCTAGATTTTATATGAAGTTATTCCCGTTTCCAACGAAATTCTCACAGTTATCCAAATATCCACTTGCAGATTCTACCAAAAGAGTGTTTCCAAACTGCTGTATCAAAAGAATGGTTGAGCTCCGTTAGTTGAGGACACTCATCACAAACAAGCTTTTGAGAATGCTTCTGTCTAGATTTTATATGAAGATATTCCCGTTTCCAATGAAATTGTTAGAGGTATCCAAATATCCACTTACAGATTCCACAAAAAGAGTGTTTCCAAACTGCTCTATCAAAACAAAGGTGGAACTCGGTTAGTTGAAGACACACATCAAAAAGATGTTTCTGAGAATGCTTCTGTCTAGATTTTATATGAAGATATTCCCATTTCCAAAGAAATCTTCACAGTTATCGAAATATCCACTTGCAGATTCTAAAAAAAGAGTGTTTCCAAACTACAGTGTCAAAAGAAAGTTTGAACTCTGTTAGAGGAGGACACACATCACAATGAAGTTTCTGAGAATGCTTCTGTTTAGATTTTATATGAAGATATTCCCGTTTCCAACGAAATCTTCACTGTTATCCAAATATCCACTTGCAGATTCTTCTAAAAGAGGGTTTCCAAACTGCTGCATGAAAAGAAAGGTTGAACTCCTTTAGTTGAGGAAACTCATGTCAAAGAAGTTTCTGAGAATGCTTCCGTCTAGATTTTATATGAAGATATTCCCGTTTCCAACGAAATTTTCACAGTTATCCAAATATCCACTTGCAGATTCTACCAAAAGAGTGTTTCCAAACTGCTGTATCAAAAGAATGGTTGAGCTCCGTTAGTTGAGGACACTCATCACAAAGAAGCTTTTGAGAATGCTTCTGTCTAGATTTTATAGGAAGATATTCCCGTTTCCAACGAAATCTTCACAGTTATCCAAATATCCACTTGCCGATTCTACAAAAAGAGTGTTTCCAAACTGCTGTATCAAAAGAAAGGTTGAACTCTGTAAGTAGAGAAAACACATCACAAAGAAGTTTGTGAGAATGCTTCTGTCTAGATTTTATATGAAGATATTCCCGTTTCCAACGAAATCTTCAAAGTTATCCAAATATCCACTTGCAGATTCTACAAAAAGAGTGTTTCCAAACTACTGTATCAACAGAAAGGTTCAACTCTGGTAACTGAGTACACACATCCCGATTAAGTTTCTGAGAATCTTTCTGTCTCTTTTTAATGGGAAGATATTTCTGTTTTCACCGTAGGCCTGAATTCGCTCAAAATGTCCACTTCCAGATACTACAGAAAGAGTGTTTCAAACCTGGGCTACGAAAGGGAATGTTCAGCTCTGTGACTTGAATGCAGATATCACAAAGCAGTTTCTGACAGTGCTTCTGTGTAGATTTTAGATGAAGATATTCCCGTTTCCAACGAAATCGTTAGAGCTATCCAAATATCCACTTACAGATTCTACAAAAAGAGAGTTTCCAAACTGCTCTATTTAAAGAAAGGTTGAACTCTGTTAGTTGAGGACGCACACCACAAAGAAGTTTCTGAGAATGCTTTTGTCTAGATTTTATATGAAGATATTCCCGTTTCCAACGAAATCTTTAGAGGTATCCAAATATCCACCTACAGATTCTACAAAAAGAGAGTATCCAAACTGCTGTATCAAAAGAATGGTTGTACTCTGTTAGTTGAGGACACTCATCACAAGCTTCTGAGAACGCTTCTGTCTAGATTTTATATGAAGATATTCCCGTTTCCAACGAAATCTTCACAGTTATCCAAATATCCACTTGCAGATTCTACCAAAAGGGGGTTTTCAAACTTCTGTATCAAAAGAAAGGTTGAACTCTGTTAGTTGAGGACACACATCACAAAGAAGTTTCGAAGAATGCTTCTGTCTAGATTTTATATGAAGATATTCCCGTTTCCAATGAAATTGTTAGAGGTATCCAAATATCCACTTGCAGATTCTACAAAAAGAGTGTTTCCAAACTGCTGTATCAAAAGAAAGGTGGAACTCTGTAAGTAGAGAAAACACATCACAAAGAAGTTTCTGAGAATGCTTCTGTCTAGATTTTATATGAAGATATTCCCGTTTCCAACGAAATCTTCAAAGTTATCCAAATATCCACTTGCAGATTCTACAAAAAGTGTGTTTCCAAACTACTGTATCAACAGAAAGGTTCAACTCTGGTAACTGAGTACACACATCCCGATTAAGTTTCTGAGAATCTTTCTGTCTCTTTTTTATGGGAAGATATTTCTGTTTTCACCGTAGGCCTGAATTCGCTCAAAATGTCCACTTCCAGATACTACAGAAAGAGTGTTTCAAACCTGGGCTATGAAAGGGAATGTTCAGCTCTGTGACTTGAATGCAGATATCACAAAGCAGTTTCTGACAGTGCTTCTGTGTAGATTTTATATGAAGATATTCCCGTTTCCAACGAAATCTTCACTGTTATCCAAATATCCACTTGCAGATTCTTCTAAAAGAGGGTTTCCAAACTGCTGTATGAAAAGAAAGGTTGAACTCCTTTAGTTGAGGAAACTCATGTCAAAGAAGTTTCTGAGAATGCTTCCGTCTAGATTTTATATGAAGATATTCCCGTTTCCAACGAAATTCTCACAGTTATCCAAATATCCACTTGCAGATTCTACCAAAAGAATGTTTCCAAACTGCTGTATCAAAAGAATGGTTGAGCTCCGTTAGTTGAGGACACTCATCACAAACAAGCTTTTGAGAATGCTTCTGTCTAGATTTTATATGAAGATATTCCCGTTTCCAATGAACTCTTCACAGTTACCCAAATATCCACTTGCCGATTCTACAAAAAGAGTGTTTCCAAACTGCTGTATCAAAAGAAAGGTTGAACTCTGTAAGTAGAGAAAACACATCACAAAGAAGTTTCTGAGAATGCTTCTGTCTAGATTTTATATGAAGATATTCCCGTTTCCTACGAAATCTTCAAAGTTATCCAAATATCCACTTGCAGATTCTACAAAAAGTGTGTTTCCAAACTACTGTATCAACAGAAAGGTTCAACTCTGGTAACTGAGTACACACATCCCGATTAAGTTTCTGAGAATCTTTCTGTCTCTTTTTTATGGGAAGATATTTCTGTTTTCACCGTAGGCCTGAATTCGCTCAAAATGTCCAATTCCAGATACTACAGAAAGAGTGTTTCAAACCTGGGCTATGAAAGGGAATGTTCAGCTCTGTGACTTGAATGCAGATATCACAAAGCAGTTTCTGACAGTGCTTCTGTGTAGATTTTAGATGAAGATATTCCCGTTTCCAATGAAATCGTTAGAGCTATCCAAATATCCACTTACAGATTCTACAAAAAGAGAGTTTCCAAACTGCTGTATCAAAAGAATGGTTGAACTCTGTTAGTTGAGGACACTCATCACAAAGAAGCTTCTGAGAATGCTTCTGTCTAGATTTTATATGAAGATATTCCCGTTTCCAACGAAATCTTCACAGTTATCCAAATATCCACATGCAGATTCTACCAAAAGGGGGTTTTCAAACTTCTGTATCAAAAGAAAGGTTGAACTCTGTTAGTTGAGGACACACATCACAAAGAAGTTTCGAAGAATGCTTCTGTCTAGATTTTATATGAAGATATTCCCGTTTCCAATAAAATTGTTAGAGGTATCCAAATATCCACTTACGGATTCTACAAAAAGAGTGTTTCCAAACTGCTCTATCAAAAGAAAGGTGGAACGCGGTTAGTTGAAGACACACATCAAGAAGATGTTTCTGAGAATGCTTCTGTCTAGATTTTATTTGAAGATATTCCCATTTCCAACGAAATCTTCACAGTTATCCAAATATCCACTTGCAGATTCTACAAAAAGAGTGTTTCCAAACTACAGTGTCAAAAGAAAGTTTGAACTCTGTTAGTGGAGGACACACATCACAATGAAGTTTCTGAGAATGCTTCTGTTTAGATTTTATATGAAGATATTCCCGTTTCCAACGAAATCTTCACTGTTATCCAAATATCCACTTGCAGATTCTTCTAAAAGAGGGTTTCCAAACTGCTGTATGAAAAGAAAGGTTGAACTCCTTTAGTTGAGGAAACTCATGTCAAAGAAGTTTCTGAGAATGCTTCCGTCTAGATTTTATATGAAGATATTCCCGTTTCCAACGAAATTCTCACAGTTATCCAAATATCCACTTGCAGATTCTACCAAAAGAATGTTTCCAAACTGCTGTATCAAAAGAATGGCTGAGCTCCGTTAGTTGAGGACACTCATCACAAACAAGCTTTTGAGAATGCTTCTGTCTAGATTTTATATGAAGATATTCCCGTTTCCAACGAACTCTTCACAGTTACCCAAATATCCACTTGCCGATTCTACAAAAAGAGTGTTTACAAACTGCTGTATCAAAAGAAAGGTTGAACTCTGTAAGTAGAGAAAACACATCACAAAGAAGTTTCTGAGAATGCTTCTTTCTAGATTTTATATGAAGATATTCCCGTTTCCAACGAAATCTTCAAAGTTATCCAAATATCCACTTGCAGATTCTACAAAAAGTGTGTTTCCAAACTACTGTATCAACAGAAAGGTTCAACTCTGGTAACTGAGTACACACATCCCGATTAAGTTTCTGAGAATCTTTCTGTCTCTTTTTTATGGGAAGATATTTCTGTTTTCACCGTAGGCCTGAATTCGCTCAAAATGTCCACTTCCAGATACTAGAGAAAGAGTGTTTCAAACCTGGGCTATGAAAGGGAATGTTCAGCTCTGTGACTTGAATGCAGATATCACAAAGCAGTTTCTGACAGTGCTTCTGTGTAGATTTTAGATGAAGATATTCCCGTTTCCAACGAAATCGTTAGAGCTATCCAAATATCCACTTACAGATTCTACAAAAAGAGAGTTTCCAAACTGCTCTATTTAAAGAAAGGTTGAACTCTATTAGTTGAGGACGCACACCACAAGGAAGTTTCTGAGAATGCTTTTGTCTAGATTTTATATGAAGATATTCCCGTTTCCAACGAAATCTTTAGAGGTATCCAAATATCCACTTACAGATTCTACAAAAAGAGAGTATCCAAACTGCTGTATCAAAAGAATGGTTGAACTCTGTTAGTTGAGGACACTCATCACAAGCTTCTGAGAATGGTTCTGTCTAGATTTTATATGAAGATATTCCCGTTTCCAACGAAATCTTCACAGTTATCAAAATATCCACATGCTTATTCTACCAAAAGGGGGTTTTCAAACTTCTGTATCAAAAGAAAGGTTGAACTCTGTTAGTTGAGGACACACATCACAAAGAAGTTTCGAAGAATGCTTCTGTCTAGATTTTATATGAAGATATTCCCGTTTCCAATGAAATTGTTAGAGGTATCCAAATATCCACTTACAGATTCTACAAAAAGAGTGTTTCCAAACTGCTCTATCAAAAGAAAGGTGGAACTCGGTTAGTTGAAGACACACATCAAAAAGATGTTTCTGAGAATGCTTCTGTCTAGATTTTATTTGAAGATATTCCCATTTCCAACGAAATCTTCACAGTTATCCAAATATCCACTTGCAGATTCTACAAAAAGAGTGTTTCCAAACTACAGTGTCAAAAGAAAGTTTGAACTCTGTTAGTGGAGGACACACATCACAATGAAGATTCTGAGAATGCTTCTGTTTAGATTTTATATGAAGATATTCCCGTTTCCAACGAAATCTTCACTGTTATCCAAATATCAACTTGCAGATTCTTCTAAAAGAGGGTTTCCAAACTGCTGTATGAAAAGAAAGGTTGAACTCCTTTAGTTGAGGAAACTCATGTCAAAGAAGTTTCTGAGAATGCTTCCGTCTAGATTTTATATGAAGATATTCCCATTTCCAACGAAATTCTCACAGTTATCCAAATATCCACTTGCAGATTCTACCAAAAGAATGTTTCCAAACTGCTGTATCAAAAGAATGGTTGAGCTCCGTTAGTTGAGGACACTCATCACAAACAAGCTTTTGAGAATGCTTCTGTCTAGATTTTATATGAAGATATTCCCGTTTCCAACGAACTCTTCACAGTTACCCAAATATCCACTTGCCGATTCTACAAAAAGAGTGTTTACAAACTGCTGTATCAAAAGAAAGGTTGAACTCTGTAAGTAGAGAAAACACATCACAAAGAAGTTTCTGAGAATGCTTCTGTCTAGATTTTATATGAAGATATTCCCGTTTCCAACGAAATCTTCAAAGTTATCCAAATATCCACTTGAAGATTCTACAAAAAGAGAGTTTCCAAACTACTGTATCAACAGAAAGGTTCAACTCTGGTAAATGAGTACACACATCCCGATTAAGTTTCTGAGAATCTTTCTGTCTCTTTTTTATGGGAAGATATTTCTGTTTTCACCGTAGGCCTGAATTCGCTCAAAATGTCCACTTCCAGATACTACAGAAAGAGTGTTTCAAACCTGGGCTATGAAAGGGAATGTTCAGCTCTGTGACTTGAATGCAGATATCACAAAGCAGTTTCTGACAGTGCTTCTGTGTAGATTTTAGATGAAGATACTCCCGTTTCCAACGAAATCGCTAGAGCTATCCAAATATCCACTTACAGATTCTACAAAAAGAGAGTTTCCAAACTGCTCTATTTAAAGAAAGGTTGAACTCTGCTAGTTGAGGACGCACACCACAAGGAAGTTTCTGAGAATGCTTTTGTCTAGATTTTATATGAAGATATTCCCGTTTCCAACGAAATCTTTAGAGGTATCCAAATATCCACTTACAGATTCTACAAAAAGAGATTATCCAAACTGCTGTATCAAAAGAATGGTTGAACTCTGTTAGTTGAGGACACTCATCACAAAGAAGCTTCTGAGAATGGTTCTGTCTAGATTTTATATGAAGATATTCCCGTTTCCAACCAAATCTTCACAGTTATCCAAATATCCACATGCAGATTCTACCAAAAGGGGGTTTTCAAACTTCTGTATCAAAAGAATGGTTGAACTCTGTTAGTTGAGGACACACATCACAAAGAAGTTTCGAAGAATGCTTCTGTCTAGATTTTATATGAAGTTAGTCCCGTTTCCAACGAAATCTTCACTGTTATCCAAATATCCACTTGCAGATTCTTCTAAAAGAGGGTTTCCAAACTGCTGTATGAAAAGAAAGGTTGAACTCCTTTAGTTGAGGAAACTCATGTCAAAGAAGTTTCTGAGAATGCTTCCGTCTAGATTTTATATGAAGTTATTCCCGTTTCCAACGAAATTCTCACAGTTATCCAAATATCCACTTGCAGATTCTACCAAAAGTATGTTTCAAAAATGCTGTATCAAAAGAATGGTTGAGCTCCGTTAGTTGAGGACACTCATCACAAACAAGCTTTTGAGAATGCTTCTGTCTAGATTTTATATGAAGATATTCCCGTTTCCAACGAACTCTTCACAGTTACCCAAATATCCACTTACCGATTCTACAAAAAGAGTGTTTACAAACTGCTGTATCAAAAGAAAGGTTGAACTCTGTAAGTAGAGAAAACACATCACAAACAAGCTTTTGAGAATGCTTCTGTCTAGATTTTATATGAAGATATTCCCGTTTCCAACGAACTCTTCACAGTTATCCTAATATCCATTTGCCGATTCTACAAAAAGAGTGTTTCCAAACTGCTGTATCAAAAGAAAGGTGGAACTCTGTAAGTAGAGAAAACACATCACAAAGAAGTTTCTGAGAATGCTTCTGTCTAGATTTTATATGAAGATATTCCCGTTTCCAACGAAATCTTCAAAGTTATCCAAATATCCACTTGCAGATTCTACAAAAAGAGTGTTTCCCAACTACTGTATCAACAGAAAGGTTCAACCCTGGTAACTGAGTACACACATCCCGATTAAGTTTCTGAGAATCTTTCTGTCTCTTTTTTATGGGAAGATATTTCTGTTTTCACCGTAGGCCTGAATTCGCTCAAAATGTCCACTTCCAGATACTACAGAAAGAGTGTTTCCAACCTGGGATATGAAAGGGAATGTTCAGCTCTGTGACTTGAATGCAGATATCACAAAGCAGTTTCTGACAGTGCTTCTGTGTAGATTTTAGATGAAGATATTCCCGTTTCCAACGAAATCCTTAGAGCTATCCAAATATCCACTTACAGATTCTACGAAAAGAGAGTTTCCAAACTGCTCTATTTAAAGAAAGGTTGAACTCTGTTACTTGAGGACGCACACCACAAAGAAGTTTCTGAGAATGCTTTTGTCTAGATTTTATATGAAGATATTCCCGTTTCCAACGAAATCTTTAGAGGTATCCAAATATCCACTTACAGATTCTACAAAAAGAGAGTATCCAAACTGCTGTATCAAAAGAATGGTTGAACTCTGTTAGTTGAGGACACTCATCACAAAGAAGCTTCTGAGAATGCTTCTGTCTAGATTTTATATGAAGATATTCCCGTTTCCAACGAAATCTTCACAGTTATCCAAATATCCACTTGCAGATTCTACCAAAAGGGGGTTTTCAAACTTCTGTATCAAAAGAAAGGTTGAACTCTGTTAGTTGAGGACACACATCACAAAGAAGTTTCGAAGAATGCTTCTGTCTAGATTTTATATGAAGATATTCCCGTTTCCAATGAAATTGTTAGAGGTATCCAAATATCCACTTACAGATTCTACAAAAAGGGTGTTTCCAAACTGCTCTATCAAAAGAAAGGTGGAACTCGGTTAGTTGAAGACACACATCCAAAAGATGTTTCTGAGAATGCTTCTGTCTAGATTTTATTTGAAGATATTCCCATTTCCAACGAAATCTTCACAGTTATCGAAATATCCACTTGCAGATTCTACAAAAAGAGTGTTTCCAAACTACAGTGTCAAAAGAAAGTTTGAACTCTGATAGTGGAGGACACACATCACAATGAAGTTTCTGAGAATGTTTCTGTTTAGATTTTATATGAAGATATTCCCGTTTCCAACGAAATCTTCACTGTTATCCAAATATCAACTTGCAGATTCTTCTAAAAGAGGGTTTCCAAACTGCTGTATGAAAAGAAAGGTTGAACTCCTTTGGTTGAGGAAACTCATGTCAAAGAAGTTTCTGAGAATGCTTCCGTCTAGATTTTATATGAAGATATTCCCGTTTCCAACGAAATTCTCACAGTTATCCCAATATCCACTTGCAGATTCTACCAAAAGAATGTTTCCAAACTGCTGTATCAAAAGAATGGTTGAGCTCCGTTAGTTGAGGACACTCATCACAAACAAGCTTTTGAGAATGCTTCTGTCTAGATTTTATATGAAGATATTCCCGTTTCCAACGAACTCTTCACAGTTACCCAAATATCCACTTGCCGATTCTACAAAAAGAGTGTTTACAAACTGCTGTATCAAAAGAAAGGTTGAACTCTGTAAGTAGAGAAAACACATCACAAAGAAGTTTCTGAGAATGCTTCGGTCTAGATTTTATATGAAGATATTCCCGTTTCCAACGAAATCTTCAAAGTTATCCAAATATCCACTTGCAGATTCTACAAAAAGAGTGTTTCCCAACTACTGTATCAACAGAAAGGTTCACCTCTGGTAACTGAGTACACACATCCCGATTAAGTTTCTGAGAATCTTTCTGTCTCTTTTTTATGGGAAGATATTTCTGTTTTCTCCGTAGGCCTGAATTCGATCAAAATGTCCACTTCCAGATACTAGAGAAAGAGTGTTTCAAACCTGGGCTATGAAAGGGAATGTTCAGCTCTGTGACTTGAATGCAGATATCACAAAGCAGTTTCTGACAGTGCTTCTGTGTAGATTTTAGATGAAGATATTCCCGTTTCCATCGAAATCATTAGAGCTATCCAAATATTCACTTACAGATTCTACAAAAAGAGAGTTTCCAAACTGCTCTATTTAAAGAAAGGTTGAACTCTGCTAGTTGAGGACGCACACCACAAGGAAGTTTCTGAGAATGCTTTTGTCTAGATTTTATATGAAGATATTCCCGTTTCCAACGAAATCTTTAGAGGTATCCATATATCCACTTACAGATTCTACAAAAAGAGAGTATCCAAACTGCTGTATCAAAAGAATGGTTGAACTCTGTTAGTTGAGGACACTCATCACAAAGAAGCTTCTGAGAATGGTTCTGTCTAGATTTTATATGAAGATATTCCCGTTTCCAACGAAATCTTCACAGTTATCCAAATATCCACATGCAGATTCTACCAAAAGGGGGTTTTCAAACTTCTGTATCAAAAGAAAGGTTGAACTCTGTTAGTTGAGGACACACATCACAAAGAAGTTTCGAAGAATGCTTCTGTCTAGATTTTATATGAAGATAGTCCCGTTTCCAACGAAATCTTCACTGTTATCCAAATATCCACTTGCAGATTCTTCTAAAAGAGGGTTTCCAAACTGCTGTATGAAAAGAAAGGTTGAACTCCTTTAGTTGAGGAAACTCATGTCAAAGAAGTTTCTGAGAATGCTTCCGTCTAGATTTTATATGAAGTTATTCCCGTTTCCAACGAAATTCTCACAGTTATCCAAATATCCACTTGCAGATTCTACCAAAAGTATGTTTCAAAAATGCTGTATCAAAAGAATGGTTGAGCTCCGTTAGTTGAGGACACTCATCACAAACAAGCTTTTGAGAATGCTTCTGTCTAGATTTTATATGAAGATATTCCCGTTTCCAACGAACTCTTCACAGTTACCCAAATATCCACTTGCCGATTCTACAAAAAGAGTGTTTACAAACTGCTGTATCAAAAGAAAGGTTGAACTCTGTAAGTAGAGAAAACACATCACAAACAAGCTTTTGAGAATGCTTCTGTCTAGATTTTATATGAAGATATTCCCGTTTCCAACGAACTCTTCACAGTTACCCAAATATCCACTTGCCGATTCTACAAAAAGAGTGTTTACAAACTGCTGTATCAAAAGAAAGGTTGAACTCTGTAAGTAGAGAAAACACATCACAAAGAAGTTTCTAAGAATGCTTCTGTCTAGATTTTATGTGAAGATATTCCCGTTTCCAACGAAATCTTCAAAGTTATCCAAATATCCACTTGCAGATTCTACAAAAAGTGTGTTTCCAAACTACTGTATCAACAGAAAGGTTCAACTCTGGTAACTGAGTACACACATCCCAATTAAGTTTCTGAGAATCTTTCTGTCTCTTTTTTATGGGAAGATATTTCTGTTTTCACCGTAGGCCTGAATTCGCTCGAAATGTCCACTTCCAGATACTACAGAAAGAGTGTTTCAAACCTGGGCTATGAAAGGGAATGTTCAGCTCTGTGACTTGAATGCAGATATCACAAAGCAGTTTCTGACAGTGCTTCTGTGTAGATTTTAGATGAAGATATTCCCGTTTCCAACGAAATCGTTAGAGCTATCCAAATATCCACTTACAGATTCTACAAAAAGAGAGTTTCCAAACTGCTCTATTTAAAGAAAGGTTGAACTCTGCTAGTTGAGGACGCACACCACAAGGAAGTTTCTGAGAATGCTTTTGTCTAGATATTATATGAAGATATTCCCGTTTCCAACGAAATCTTTAGAGGTATCCAAATATCCACTTACAGATTCTACAAAAAGAGAGTATCCAAACTGCTGTATCAAAAGAATGGTTGAACTCTGTTAGTTGAGGACACTCATCACAAAGAAGCTTCTGAGAATGGTTCTGTCTAGATTTTATATGAAGATATTCCCGTTTCCAACGAAATCTTCACAGTTATCCAAATATCCACTTGCAGATTCTACCAAAAGGGGGTTTTCAAACTTCTGTATCAAAAGAAAGGTTGAAGTCTGTTAGTTGAGGACACACATCACAAAGAAGTTTCGAAGAATGCTTCTGTCTAGATTTTATATGAAGTTATTCCCGTTTCCAATGAAATTGTTAGAGGTATCCAAATATCCACCTACAGATACTACAAAAAGAGTGTTTCCAAACTGCTCTATCAAAAGAAAGGTGGAACTCGGTTAGTTGAAGACACACATCCAAAAGATGTTTCTGAGAATGCTTCTGTCTAGATTTTATTTGAAGATATTCCCATTTCCAACGAAATCTTCACAGTTATCCAAATATCCACTTGCAGATTCTACAAAAAGAGTGTTTCCAAACTACAGTGTCAAAAGAAAGTTTGAACTCTGATAGTGGAGGACACACATCACAATGAAGTTTCTGAGAATGTTTCTGTTCAGATTTTATATGAAGATATTCCCGTTTCCAACGAAATCTTCACTGTTATCCAAATATCAACTTGCAGATTCTTCTAAAAGAGGGTTTCCAAACTGCTGTATGAAAAGAAAGGTTGAACTCCTTTGGTTGAGGAAACTCATGTCAAAGAAGTTTCTGAGAATGCTTCCATCTAGATTTTATATGAAGATATTCCCGTTTCCAACGAAATTCTCACAGTTATCCCAATATCCACTTGCAGATTCTACCAAAAGAATGTTTCCAAACTGCTGTATCAAAAGAATGGTTGAGCTCCGTTAGTTGAGGACACTCATCACAAACAAGCTTTTGAGAATGCTTCTGTCTAGATTTTATATGAAGATATTCCCGTTTCCAACGAACTCTTCACAGTTACCCAAATATCCACTTGCCGATTCTACAAAAAGAGTGTTTACAAACTGCTGTATCAAAAGAAAGGTTGAACTCTGTAAGTAGAGAAAACACATCACAAAGAAGTTTCTGAGAATGCTTCGGTCTAGATTTTATATGAAGATATTCCCGTTTCCAATGAAATCTTCAAAGTTATCCAAATATCCACTTGCAGATTCTACAAAAAGAGTGTTTCCCAACTACTGTATCAACAGAAAGGTTCACCTCTGGTAACTGAGTACACACATCCCGATTAAGTTTCTGAGAATCTTTCTGTCTCTTTTTTATGGGAAGATATTTCTGTTTTCTCCGTAGGCCTGAATTCGATCAAAATGTCCACTTCCAGATACTAGAGAAAGAGTGTTTCAAACCAGGGCTATGAAAGGGAATGTTCAGCTCTGTGACTTGAATGCAGATATCACAAAGCAGTTTCTGACAGTGCTTCTGTGTAGATTTTAGATGAAGATATTCCCGTTTCCATCGAAATCGTTAGAGCTATCCAAATATTCACTTACAGATTCTACAAAAAGAGAGTTTCCAAACTGCTCTATTTAAAGAAAGGTTGAACTCTGCTAGTTGAGGACGCACACCACAAGGAAGTTTCTGAGAATGCTTTTGTCTAGATTTTATATGAAGATATTCCCGTTTCCAACGAAATCTTTAGAGGTATCCAAATATCCACATACAGATTCTACAAAAAGAGAGTATCCAAACTGCTGTATCAAAAGAATGGTTGAACTCTGTTAGTTGAGGACACTCATCACAAAGAAGCTTCTGAGAATGGTTCTGTCTAGATTTTATATGAAGATATTCCCGTTTCCAACGAAATCTTCACAGTTATCCAAATATCCACATGCAGATTCTACCAAAAGGGGGTTTTCAAACTTCTGTATCAAAAGAAAGGTTGAACTCTGTTAGTTGAGGACACACATCACAAAGAAGTTTCGAAGAATGCTTCTGTCTAGATTTTATATGAAGATAGTCCCGTTTCCAACGAAATCTTCACTGTTATCCAAATATCCACTTGCAGATTCTTCTAAAAGAGGGTTTCCAAACTGCTGTATGAAAAGAAAGGTTGAACTCCTTTAGTTGAGGAAACTCATGTCAAAGAAGTTTCTGAGAATGCTTCCGTCTAGATTTTATATGAAGTTATTCCCGTTTCCAACGAAATTCTCACAGTTATCCAAATATCCACTTGCAGATTCTACCAAAAGTATGTTTCAAAAATGCTGTATCAAAAGAATGGTTGAGCTCCGTTAGTTGAGGACACTCATCACAAACAAGCTTTTGAGAATGCTTCTGTCTAGATTTTATATGAAGATATTCCCGTTTCCAACGAACTCTTCACAGTTACCCAAATATCCACTTGCCGATTCTACAAAAAGAGTGTTTACAAACTGCTGTATCAAAAGAAAGGTTGAACTCTGTAAGTAGAGAAAACACATCACAAACAAGCTTTTGAGAATGCTTCTGTCTAGATTTTATATGAAGATATTCCCGTTTCCAACGAAATTCTCACAGTTTTCCAAATATCCACTTGCAGATTCTACCAAAAGAATGTTTCCAAACTGCTGTATCAAAAGAATGGTTGAGCTCCGTTAGTTGAGGACACTCATCTCAAACAAGCTTTTGAGAATGCTTCTGTCTAGATTTTTTATGAAGATATTCCCGTTTCCAACGAACTCTTGACAGTTACCCAAATATCCACTTGCCGATTCTACAAAAAGAGTGTTTACAAACTGCTGTATCAAAAGAAAGGTTGAACTCTGTAAGTAGAGAAAACACATCACAAAGAAGTTTCTGAGAATGCTTCTGTCTAGATTTTATATGAAGATATTCCCGTTTCCAACGAAATCTTCAAAGTTATCCAAATATCCAATTGCAGATTCTACAAAAAGAGTGTTTCCAAACTACTGTATCAACAGAAAGGTTCAACTCTGGTAACTGAGTACACACATCCCGATTAAGTTTCTGAGAATCTTTCTGTCTCTTTTTTATGGGAAGATATTTCTGTTTTCACCGTAGGCCTGAATTCGCTCAAAATGTCCACTTCCAGATACTACAGAAAGAGTGTTTCAAACCTGGGCTATGAAAGGGAATGTTCAGCTCTGTGACTTGAATGCAGATATCACAAAGCAGTTTCTGACAGTGCTTCTGTGTAGATTTTAGATGAAGATATTCCCGTTTCCAACGAAATCGCTAGAGCTATCCAAATATCCACTTACAGATTCTACAAAAAGAGAGTTTCCAAACTGCTCTATTTAAAGAAAGGTTGAACTCTGCTAGTTGAGGACGCACACCACAAGGAAGTTTCTGAAAATGCTTTTGTCTAGATTTTATATGAAGATATTCCCGTTTCCAACGAAATCTTTAGAGGTATCCAAATATCCACTTACAGATTCTACAAAAAGAGAGTATCCAAACTGCTGTATCAAAAGAATGGTTGAACTCTGTTAGTTGAGGACACTCATCACAAAGAAGCTTCTGAGAATGGTTCTGTCTGGATTTTATATGAAGATATTCCCGTTTCCAACGAAATCTTCACAGTTATCCAAATATCCACATGCAGATTCTACCAAAAGGGGGTTTTCAAACTTCTGTATCAAAAGAAAGGTTGAACTCTGTTAGTTGAGGACACACATCACAAAGAAGTTTCGAAGAATGCTTCTGTCTAGATTTTATATGAAGTTATTCCCGTTTCCAACGAAATCTTCACTGTTATCCAAATATCCACTTGCAGATTCTTCTAAAAGAGGGTTTCCAAACTGCTGTATGAAAAGAAAGGTTGAACTCCTTTAGTTGAGGAAACTCATGTCAAAGAAGTTTCTGAGAATGCTTCCGTCTAGATTTTATATGAAGACATTCCCGTTTCCAACGAAATTTTCACAGTTATCCAAATATCCACTTGCAGATTCTACCAAAAGAGTGTTTCCAAACTGCTGTATCAAAAGAATGGTTGAGCTCCGTTAGTTGAGGACACTCATCACAAACAAGCTTTTGAGAATGCTTCTGTCTAGATTTTATATGAAGATATTCCCGTTTCCAACGAACTCTTCACAGTTATCCAAATATCCACTTGCCGATTCTACAAAAAGAGTGTTTCCAAACTGCTGTATCAAAAGAAAGGTTGAACTCTGTAAGTAGAGAAATCACATCACAAAGAAGTTTCTGAGAATGCTTCTGTCTAGATTTTATATGAAGATATTCCCGTTTCCAACGAAATCTTCAAAGTTATCCAAATATCCACTTGCAGATTCTACAAAAAGAGTGTTTCCAAACTACTGTATCAACAGAAAGGTTCAACTCTGGTAACTGAGTACACACATCCCGATTAAGTTTCTGAGAATCTTTCTGTCTCTTTTTTATGGGAAGATATTTCTGTTTTCACCGTAGGCCTGAATTCGCTCAAAATGTCCACTTCCAGATACTACAGAAAGAGTGTTTCAAACCTGGGCTACGAAAGGGAATGTTCAGCTCTGTGACTTGAATGCAGATATCACAAAGCAGTTTCTGACAGTGCTTCTGTGTAGATTTTAGATGAAGATATTCCCGTTTCCAACGAAATCGTTAGAGCTATCCAAATATCCACTTACAGATTCTACAAAAAGAGAGTTTCCAAACTGCTCTATTTAAAGAAAGGTTGAACTCTGTTAGTTGAGGACGCACACCACAAAGAAGTTTCTGAGAATGCTTTTGTCTAGATTTTATATGAAGATATTCCCGTTTCCAACGAAATCTTTAGAGGTATCCAAATATCCACCTACAGATTCTACAAAAAGAGAGTATCCAAACTGCTGTATCAAAAGAATGGTTGAACTCTGTTAGTTGAGGACACTCATCACAAGCTTCTGAGAACGCTTCTGTCTAGATTTTATATGAAGATATTCCCGTTTCCAACGAAATCTTCACAGTTATCCAAATATCCACTTGCAGATTCTACCAAAAGGGGGTTTTCAAACTTCTGTATCAAAAGAAAGGTTGAACTCTGTTAGTTGAGGACACACATCACAAAGAAGTTTCGAAGAATGCTTCTGTCTAGATTTTATATGAAGATATTCCCGTTTCCAATGAAATTGTTAGAGGTATCCAAATATCCACTTACAGATTCTACAAAAAGAGTGTTTCCAAACTGCTCTATCAAAAGAAAGGTGGAACTCGGTTAGTTGAAGACACACATCAAAAAGATGTTTCTGAGAATGCTTCTGTCTAGATTTTATTTGAAGATACTCCCATTTCCAACGAAATCTTCACAGTTATCCAAATATCCACTTGCAGATTCTACAAAAAGAGTGTTTCCAAACTACAGTGTCAAAAGAAAGTTTGAACTCTGTTAGTGGAGGACACACATCACAATGAACTTTCTGAGAATGCTTCTGTTTAGATTTTATATGAAGATATTCCCGTTTCCAAAGAAATCTTCACTGTTATCCAAATATCCACTTGCAGATTCTTCTAAAAGAGGGTTTCCAAACTGCTGTATGAAAAGAAAGGTTGAACTCCTTTAGTTGAGGAAACTCATGTCAAAGAAGTTTCTGAGAATGCTTCCGTCTAGATTTTATATGAAGATATTCCCGTTTCCAACGAAATTCTCACAGTTATCCAAATATCCACTTGCAGATTCTACCAAAAGAATGTTTCCAAACTGCTGTATCAAAAGAATGGTTGAGCTCCGTTAGTTGAGGACACTCATCACAAACAAGCTTTTGAGAATGCTTCTGTCTAGATTTTATATGAAGATATTCCCGTTTCCAATGAACTCTTCACAGTTACCCAAATATCCACTTGCCGATTCTACAAAAAGAGTGTTTACAAACTGCTGTATCAAAAGAAAGGTTGAACTCTGTAAGTAGAGAAAACACATCACAAAGAAGTTTCTGAGAATGCTTCTGTCTAGATTTTATATGAAGATATTCCCGTTTCCTACGAAATCTTGAAAGTTATCCAAATATCCACTTGCAGATTCTACAAAAAGTGTGTTTCCAAACTACTGTATCAACAGAAAGGTTCAACTCTGGTAACTGAGTACACACATCCCGATTAAGTTTCTGAGAATCTTTCTGTCTCTTTTTTATGGGAAGATATTTCTGTTTTCACCGTAGGCCTGAATTCGCTCAAAATGTCCACTTCCAGATACTACAGAAAGAGTGTTTCAAACCTGGGCTATGAAAGGGAATGTTCAGCTCTGTGACTTGAATGCAGATATCACAAAGCAGTTTCTGACAGTGCTTCTGTGTAGATTTTAGATGAAGATATTCCCGTTTCCAACGAAATCGTTAGAGCTATCCAAATATCCACTTACAGATTCTACAAAAAGAGAGTTTCCAAACTGCTTTATCAAAAGAATGGTTGAACTCTGTTAGTTGAGGACACTCATCACAAAGAAGCTTCTGAGAATGCTTCTGTCTAGATTTCATATGAAGATATTCCCGTTTCCAACGAAATCTTCACAGTTATCCAAATATCCACATGCAGATTCTACCAAAAGGGGGTTTTCAAACTTCTGTATCAAAAGAAAGGTTGAACTCTGTTAGTTGAGGACACACATCACAAAGAAGTTTCGAAGAATGCTTCTGTCTAGATTTTATATGAAGATATTCCCGTTTCCAATAAAATTGTTAGAGTTATCCAAATATCCACTTACGGATTCTACAAAAAGAGTGTTTCCAAACTGCTCTATCAAAAGAAAGGTGGAACGCGGTTAGTTGAAGACACACATCAAAAAGATGTTTCTGAGAATGCTTCTGTCTAGATTTTATTTGAAGATATTCCCATTTCCAACGAAATCTTCACAGTTATCCAAATATCCACTTGCAGATTCTACAAAAAGAGTGTTTCCAAACTACAGTGTCAAAAGAAAGTTTGAACTCTGTTAGTGGAGGACACACATCACAATGAAGTTTCTGAGAATGCTTCTGTCTAGATTTTATATGAAGATATTCCCGTTTCCAACGAAATCTTCACTGTTATCCAAATATCCACTTGCAGATTCTTCTAAAAGAGGGTTTCCAAACTGCTGTATGAAAAGAAAGGTTGAACTCCTTTAGTTGAGGAAACTCATGTCAAAAAAGTTTCTGAGAATGCTTCCGTCTAGATTTTATATGAAGATATTCCCCTTTCCAACGAAATTTTCACAGTTATCCAAATATCCACTTGCAGATTCTACCAAAAGAGTGTTTCCAAACTGCTGTATCAAAAGAATGGTTGAGCTCCGTTAGTTGAGGACACTCATCACAAACAAGCTTTTGAGAATGCTTCTGTCTAGATTTTATATGAAGATATTCCCGTTTCCAACGAACTCTTCACAGTTATCCAAATATCCACTTGCCGATTCTACAAAAGGAGTGTTTCCAAACTGCTGTATCAAAAGAAAGTTTGAACTCTGTAAGTAGAGAAAACACATCACAAAGAAGTTTCTGAGAATGCTTCTGTCTAGATTTTATATGAAGATATTCCCGTTTCCAATGAAATCTTCAAAGTTATCCAAATATCCACTTGCAGATTCTACAAAAAGAGTGTTTCCAAACTACTGTATCAACAGAAAGGTTCAACTCTGGTAACTGAGTACACACATCCCGATTAAGTTTCTGAGAATCTTTCTGTCTCTTTTTTATGGGAAGATATTTCTGTTTTCACCGTAGGCCTGAATTCGCTCAAAATGTCCACTTCCAGATACTACAGAAAGAGTGTTTCAAACCTGGGCTATGAAAGGGAATGTTCAGCTCTGTGACTTGAATGCAGATATCACAAAGCAGTTTCTGACAGTGCTTCTGTGTAGATTTTAGATGAAGATATTCCCGTTTCCAATGAAATCGTTAGAGCTATCCAAATATCCACTAACATATTCTACAAAAAGAGAGTTTCCAAACTGCTCTATTTAAAGAAAGGTTGAAATCTGTTAGTTGAGGACGCACACCACAAAGAAGTTTCTGAGAATGCTTTTGTCTAGATTTTATATGAAGATATTCCCGTTTCCAACGAAATCTTTAGAGGTATCCAAATATCCACTTACAGATTCTACAAAAAGAGAGTATCCAAACTGCTGTATCAAAAGAATGGTTGAACTCTGTTAGTTGAGGACACTCATCACAAGCTTCTGAGAACGCTTCTGTCTAGATTTTATATGAAGATATTCCCGTTTCCAACGAAATCTTCACAGTTATCCAAATATCCACTTGCAGATTCTACCAAAAGGGGGTTTTCAAACTTCTGTATCAAAAGAAAGGTTGAACTCTGTTAGTTGAGGACACACATCACAAAGAAGTTTCGAAGAATGCTTCTGTCTAGATTTTATATGAAGATATTCCCGTTTCCAATGAAATTGTTAGAGGTATCCAAATATCCACTTACAGATTCTACAAAAAGAGTGTTTCCAAACTGCTCTATCAAAAGAAAGGTGGAACTCGGTTAGTTGAAGACACACATCAAAAAGATGTTTCTGAGAATGCTTCTGTCTAGATTTTATTTGAAGATATTCCCATTTCCAACGAAATCTTCACAGTTATCCAAATATCCACTTGCAGATTCTACAAAAATAGTGTTTCCAAACTACAGTGTCAAAAGAAAGTTTGAACTCTGTTAGTGGAGGACACACATCACAATGAAGTTTCTGAGAATGCTTCTGTTTAGATTTTATATGAAGATATTCCCGTTTCCAACGAAATCTTCACTGTTATCCAAATATCCACTTGCAGATTCTTCTAAAAGAGGGTTTCCAAACTGCTGTATGAAAAGAAAGGTTGAACTCCTTTAGTTGAGGAAACTCATGTCAAAGAAGTTTCTGAGAATGCTTCCGTCTAGATTTTATATGAAGATATTCCCGTTTCCAACGAAATTTTCACAGTTATCCAAATATCCACTTGCAGATCCTACCAAAAGAGTGTTTCCAAACTGCTGTAACAAAAGAATGGTTGAGCTCCGTTAGTTGAGGACACTCATCACAAACAAGCTTTTGAGAATGCTTCTGTCTAGATTTTATATGAAGATATTCCCGTTTCCAACGAACTCTTCACAGTTATCCAAATATCCACTTGCCGATTCTACAAAAGGAGTGTTTCCAAACTGCTGTATCAAAAGAAAGTTTGAACTCTGTAAGTAGAGAAAACACATCACAAAGAAGTTTCTGAGAATGCTTCTGTCTAGATTTTATATGAAGATATTCCCGTTTCCAACGAAATCTTCAAAGTTATCCAAATATCCACTTGCAGATTCTACAAAAAGAGTGTTTCCAAACTACTGTATCAACAGAAAGGTTCAACTCCGGTAACTGAGTACACACATCCCGATTAAGTTTCTGAGAATCTTTCTGTCTCTTTTTTATGGGAAGATATTTCTGTTTTCACCGTAGGGCTGAATTCGCTCAAAATGTCCACTTCCAGATACTACAGAAAGAGTGTTTCAAACCTGGGCTATGAAAGGGAATGTTCAGCTCTGTGACTTGAATGCAGATATCACAAAGCAGTTTCTGACAGTGCTTCTGTGTAGATTTTAGATGAAGATATTCCCGTTTCCAAAGAAATCGTTAGAGATATCCAAATATCCACTTACAGATTCTACAAAAAGAGAGTTTCCAAACTGCTCTATTTAAAGAATGGTTGAACTCTGTTAGTTGAGGACACTCATCACAAGCTTCTGAGAATGCTTCTGTCTAGATTTTATATGAAGATATTCCCGTTTCCAACGAAATCTTCACAGTTCTCCAAATATCCACATGCAGATTCTACCAAAAGGGGGTTTTCAAACTTCTGTATCAAAAGAAAGGTTGAACTCTGTTAGTTGAGGACACACATCACAAAGAAGTTTCGAAGAATGCTTCTGTCTATATTTTATATGAAGATATTCCCGTTTCCAATGAAATTGTTAGAGGTATCCAAATATCCACTTACAGATTCTACAAAAAGAGTGTTTCCAAACTGCTCTATCAAAAGAAAGGTGGAACTCGGTTAGTTGAAGACACACATCAAAAACATGTTTCTGAGAATGCTTCTGTCTAGATTTTATTTGAAGATATTCCCATTTCCAACAAAATCTTCACAGTTATCCAAATATCCACTTGCAGATTCTACAAAAAGAGTGTTTCCAAACTACAGTGTCAAAAGAAAGTTTGAACTCTGTTAGTGGAGGACACACATCAGAATGAAGTTTCTGAGAATGCTTCTGTTTAGATTTTATATGAAGATATTCCCGTTTCCAACGAAATCTTCACTGTTATCCAAATATCCACTTGCAGATTCTTCTAAAAGATGGTTTCCAAACTGCTGTATGAAAAGAAAGGTTGAACTCCTTTAGTTGAGGAAACTCATGTCAAAGAAGTTTCTGAGAATGCTTCCGTCTAGATTTTATATGAAGATATTCCCGTTTCCAACGAAATTCTCACAGTTATCCAAATATCCACTTGCAGATTCTACCAAAAGAATGTTTCCAAACTGCTGTATCAAAAGAATGGTTGAGCTCCGTTAGTTGAGGACACTCATCACAAACAAGCTTTTGAGAATGCTTCTGTCTAGATTTTATATGAAGATATTCCCCTTTCCAACGAACTCTTCACAGTTACCCAAATATCCACTTGCCGATTCTACAAAAAGAGTGTTTCCAAACTGCTGTATCAAAAGAAAGGTTGAACTCTGTAAGTAGAGAAAACACATCACAAAGAAGTTTCTGAGAATGCTTCTGTCTAGATTTTATATGAAGATATTCCCGTTTCCAACGAAATCTTCAAAGTTATCCAAATATCCACTTGCAGATTCTTCAAAAAGTGTGTTTCCAAACTACTGTATCAACAGAAAGGTTCAACTCTGGTAACTGAGTACACACATCCAGATTAAGTTTCTGAGAATCTTTCTGTCTCTTTTTTATGGGAAGATATTTCTGTTTTCACCGTAGGCCTGAATTCGCTCAAAATGTCCACTTCCAGATACTACAGAAAGAGTGTTTCAAACCTGGGCTATGAAAGGGAATGTTCAGCTCTGTGACTTGAATGCAGATATCACAAAGCAGTTTCTGACAGTGCTTCTGTGTAGATTTTAGATGAAGATATTCCCGTTTCCAAAGAAATCGTTAGAGATATCCAAATATCCACTTACAGATTCTACAAAAAGAGAGTTTCCAAACTGCTCTATTTAAAGAATGGTTGAACTCTGTTAGTTGAGGACACTCATCACAAGCTTCTGAGAATGCTTCTGTCTAGATTTTATATGAAGATATTCCCGTTTCCAACGAAATCTTCACAGTTATCCAAATATCCACATGCAGATTCTACCAAAAGGGGGTTTTCAAACTTCTGTATCAAAAGAAAGGTTGAACTCTGTTAGTTGAGGACACACATCACAAAGAAGTTTCGAAGAATGCTTCTGTCTATATTTTATATGAAGATATTCCCGTTTCCAATGAAATTGTTAGAGGTATCCAAATATCCACTTACAGATTCTACAAAAAGAGTGTTTCCAAACTGCTCTATCAAAAGAAAGGTGGAACTCGGTTAGTTGAAGACACACATCAAAAACATGTTTCTGAGAATGCTTCTGTCTAGATTTTATTTGAAGATATTCCCATTTCCAACGAAATCTTCACAGTTATCCAAATATCCACTTGCAGATTCTACAAAAAGAGTGTTTCCAAACTACAGTGTCAAAAGAAAGTTTGAACTCTGTTAGTGGAGGACACACATCAGAATGAAGTTTCTGAGAATGCTTCTGTTTAGATTTTATATGAAGATATTCCCGTTTCCAACGAAATCTTCACTGTTATCCAAATATCCACTTGCAGATTCTTCTAAAAGATGGTTTCCAAACTGCTGTATGAAAAGAAAGGTTGAACTCCTTTAGTTGAGGAAACTCATGTCAAAGAAGTTTCTGAGAATGCTTCCGTCTAGATTTTATATGAAGATATTCCCGTTTCCAACGAAATTCTCACAGTTATCCAAATATCCACTTGCAGATTCTACCAAAAGAATGTTTCCAAACTGCTGTATCAAAAGAATGGTTGAGCTCCGTTAGTTGAGGACACTCATCACAAACAAGCTTTTGAGAATGCTTCTGTCTAGATTTTATATGAAGATATTCCCCTTTCCAACGAACTCTTCACAGTTACCCAAATATCCACTTGCCGATTCTACAAAAAGAGTGTTTCCAAACTGCTGTATCAAAAGAAAGGTTGAACTCTGTAAGTAGAGAAAACACATCACAAAGAAGTTTCTGAGAATGCTTCTGTCTAGATTTTATATGAAGATATTCCCGTTTCCAACGAAATCTTCAAAGTTATCCAAATATCCACTTGCAGATTCTTCAAAAAGTGTGTTTCCAAACTACTGTATCAACAGAAAGGTTCAACTCTGGTAACTGAGTACACACATCCAGATTAAGTTTCTGAGAATCTTTCTGTCTCTTTTTTATGGGAAGATATTTCTGTTTTCACCGTAGGCCTGAATTCGCTCAAAATGTCCACTTCCAGATACTACAGAAAGAGTGTTTCAAACCTGGGCTATGAAAGGGAATGTTCAGCTCTGTGACTTGAATGCAGATATCACAAAGCAGTTTCTGACAGTGCTTCTGTGTAGATTCTAGATGAAGATATTCCCGTTTCCAACGAAATCGCTAGAGCTATCCAACTATCTACTTACAGATTCTACAAAAAGAGAGTTTCCAAACTGCTCTATTTAAAGAAAGGTTGAACTCTGCTAGTTGAGGACGCACACCACAAGGAAGTTTCTGAGAATGCTTTTGTCTAGATTTTATATGAAGATATTCCCGTTTCCAACAAAATCTTTAGAGGTATCCAAATATCCACTTACAGATTCTACAAAAAGAGAGTATCCAAACTGCTGTATCAAAAGAATGGTTGAACTCTGTTAGTTGAGGACACTCATCACAAAGAAGCTTCTGAGAATGCTTCTGTCTAGATTTTATATGAAGATATTCCCGTTTCCAACGAAATCTTCACAGTTATCCAAATATCCACTTGCAGATTCTACCAAAAGGGGGTTTTGAAACTTCTGTATCAAAAGAAAGGTTGAACTCTGTTAGTTGAGGACACACATCACAAAGAAGTTTCGGAGAATGCTTCTGTCTAGATTTTATATGAAGATATTCATGTTTCCAATGAAATTGTTAGTTGTATCCAAATATCCACTTACAGATTCTACAAAAAGTGTGTTTCCAAACTGCTCTGTCAAAAGAAAGGTGGAACTCGGTTAGTTGAAGACACACATCGAAAAGATGTTTCTGAGAATGCTTCTGTCTAGATTTTATTTGAAGATATTCCCATTTCCAACGAAATCTTCACAGTTATCCAAATATCCACTTGCAGATTCTACAAAAAGAGTGTTTCCAAACTACAGTGTCAAAAGAAAGTTTGAACTCTGTTAGTGGAGGACACACATCACAATGAAGTTTCTGAGAATGCTTCTGTTTAGATTTTATATGAAGATATTCCCGTTTCCAACGAAATCTTCACTGTTATCCAAATATCCACTTGCAGATTCTTCTAAAAGAGGGTTTCCAAACTGCTGTATGAAAAGAAAGGTTGAACTCCTTTAGTTGAGGAAACTCATGTCAAAGAAGTTTCTGAGAATGCTTCCGTCTAGATTTTATATGAAGATATTCCCGTTTCCAACGAAATTTTCACAGTTATCCACTTGCAGATTCTACCAAAAGAGTGTTTCCAAACTGCTGTATCAAAAGAATGGTTGAGCTCCGTTAGTTGAGGACACTCATCACAAACAAGCTTTTGAGAATGCTTCTGTCTAGATTTTATATGAAGATATTCCCGTTTCCAACGAACTCTTCACAGTTATCCAAATATCCACTTGCCGATTCTACAAAAGGAGTGTTTCCAAACTGCTGTATCAAAAGAAAGTTTGAACTCTGTAAGTAGAGAAAACACATCACAAAGAAGTTTCTGAGAATGCTTCTGTCTAGATTTTATATGAAGATATTCCCGTTTCCAACGAAATCTTCAAAGTTATCCAAATATCCACTTGCAGATTCTACAAAAAGAGTGTTTCCAAACTACTGTATCAACAGAAAGGTTCAACTCCGGTAACTGAGTACACACATCCCGATTAAGTTTCTGAGAATCTTTCTGTCTCTTTTTTATGGGAAGATATTTCTGTTTTCACCGTAGGGCTGAATTCGCTCAAAATGTCCACTTCCAGATACTACAGAAAGAGTGTTTCAAACCTGGGCTATGAAAGGGAATGTTCAGCTCTGTGACTTGAATGCAGATATCACAAAGCAGTTTCTGACAGTGCTTCTGTGTAGATTTTAGATGAAGATATTCCCGTTTCCAAAGAAATCGTTAGAGCTATCCAAATATCCACTTACAGATTCTACAAAAAGAGAGTTTCCAAACTGCTCTATTTAAAGAAAGGTTGAACTCTGTTAGTTGAGGACGCACACCACAAAGAAGTTTCTGAGAATGCTTTTGACTAGATTTTATATGAAGATATTCCCGTTTCCAACGAAATCTTTAGAGGTATCCAAATATCCACTTACAGATTCTACAAAAAGAGAGTATCAAAACTGCTGTATCAAAAGAATGGTTGAACTCTGTTAGTTGAGGACACTCATCACAAGCTTCTGAGAACGCTTCTGTCTAGATTTTATATGAAGATATTCCCGTTTCCAACGAAATCTTCCCAGTTATCCAAATATCCACATGCAGATTCTACCAAAAGGGGGTTTTCAAACTTCTGTATCAAAAGAAAGGTTGAACTCTGTTAGTTGAGGACACACATCACAAAGAAGTTTCGAAGAATGCTTCTGTCTATATTTTATATGAAGATATTCCCGTTTCCAATGAAATTGTTAGAGGTATCCAAATATCCACTTACAGATTCTACAAAAAGAGTGTTTCCAAACTGCTCTATCAAAAGAAAGGTGGAACTCGGTTAGTTGAAGACACACATCAAAAAGATGTTTCTGAGAATGCTTCTGTCTAGATTTTATTTGAAGATATTCCCATTTCCAACGAAATCTTCACAGTTATCCAAATATCCACTTGCAGATTCTACAAAAAGAGTGTTTCCAAACTACAGTGTCAAAAGAAAGTTTGAACTCTGTTAGTGGAGGACACACATCACAATGAAGTTTCTGAGAATGCTTCTGTTTAGATTTTATATGAAGATATTCCCGTTTCCAACGAAATCTTCACTGTTATCCAAATATCCACTTGCAGATTCTTCTAAAAGATGGTTTCCAAACTGCTGTATGAAAAGAAAGGTTGAACTCCTTTAGTTGAGGAAACTCATGTCAAAGAAGTTTCTGAGAATGCTTCCGTCTAGATTTTATATGAAGATATTCCCGTTTCCAACGAAATTCTCACAGTTATCCAAATATCCACTTGCAGATTCTACCAAAAGAATGTTTCCAAACTGCTGTATCAAAAGAATGGTTGAGCTCCGTTAGTTGAGGACACTCATCACAAACAAGCTTTTGAGAATGCTTCTGTCTAGATTTTATATGAAGATATTCCCGTTTCCAACGAACTCTTCACAGTTACCCAAATATCCACCTGCCGATCCTACAAAAAGAGTGTTTCCAAACTGCTGTATCAAAAGAAAGGTTGAACTCTGTAAGTAGAGAAAACACATCACAAAGAAGTTTCTGAGAATGCTTCTGTCTAGATTTTATATGAAGATATTCCCGTTTCCAACGAAATCTTCAAAGTTATCCAAATATCCACTTGCAGATTCTACAAAAAGTGTGTTTCCAAACTACTGTATCAACAGAAAGGTTCAACTCTGGTAACTGAGTACACACATCCAGATTAAGTTTCTGAGAATCTTTCTGTCTCTTTTTTATGGGAAGATATTTCTGTTTTCACCGTAGGCCTGAATTCGCTCAAAATGTCCACTTCCAGATACTACAGAAAGAGTGTTTCAAACCTGGGCTATGAAAGGGAATGTTCAGCTCTGTGACTTGAATGCAGATATCAGAAAGCAGTTTCTGACAGTGCTTCTGTGTAGATTTTAGATGAAGATATTCCCGTTTCCAACGAAATCGCTAGAGCTATCCAAATATCTACTTACAGATTCTACAAAAAGAGAGTTTCCAAACTGCTCTATTTAAAGAAAGGTTGAACTCTGCTAGTTGAGGACGCACACCACAAGGAAGTTTCTGAGAATGCTTTTGTCTAGATTTTATATGAAGATATTCCCGTTTCCAACGAAATCTTTAGAGGTATCCAAATATCCACTTACAGATTCTACAAAAAGAGAGTATCCAAACTGCTGTATCAAAAGAATGGTTGAACTCTGTTAGTTGAGGACACTCATCACAAAGAAGCTTCTGAGAATGCTTCTGTCTAGATTTTATATGAAGATATTCCCGTTTCCAACGAAATCTTCACAGTTATCCATATATCCACTTGCAGATTCTACCAAAAGGGGGTTTTCAAACTTCTGTATCAAAAGAAAGGTTGAACTCTGTTAGTTGAGGACACACATCACAAAGAGGTTTCGAAGAATGCTTCTGTCTAGATTTTATATGAAGTTATTCCCGTTTCCAATGAAATTGTTAGAGGTATCCAAATATCCACTTACAGATACTACAAAAAGAGTGTTTCCAAACTGCTCTATCAAAAGAAAGGTGGAACTCGGTTAGTTGAAGACACACATCAAAAAGATGTTTCTGAGAATGCTTCTGTCTAGATTTTATTTGAAGATATTCCCATTTCCAACGAAATCTTCACAGTTATCCAAATATCCACTTGCAGATTCTACAAAAGGAGTGTTTCCAAACTACAATGTCAAAAGAAAGTTCGAACTCTGTTAGTGGAGGACACACATCACAATGAAGTTTCTGAGAATGCTTCTGTTTAGATTTTATATGAAGATATTCCCGTTTCCAATGAAATCTTCACTGTTATCCAAATATCCACTTGCAGATTCTTCTAAAAGAGGTTTTCCAAACTGCTGTATGAAAAGAAAGGTGGAACTCCTTTAGTTGAGGAAACTCGTGTCAAAGAAGTTTCTGAGAATGCTTCCGTCTAGATTTTATAGGAAGATATTCCCGTTTCCAACGAAATTTTCACAGTTATCCAAATATCCACTTGCAGATTCTACCAAAAGAGTGTTTCCAAACTGCTGTATCAAAAGAATGGTTGAGCTCCGTTAGTTGAGGACACTCATCACAAACAAGATTTTGAGAATGCTTCTGTCTAGATATTATATGAAGATATTCCCGTTTCCAACGAACTCTTCACAGTTATCCTAATATCCATTTGCCGATTCTACAAAAAGAGTGTTTCCAAACTGCTGTATCAAAAGAAAGGTGGAACTCTGTAAGTAGAGAAAACACATCACAAAGAAGTTTCTGAGAATGCTTCTGTCTAGATTTTATATGAAGATATTCCCGTTTCCAACGAAATCTTCAAAGTTATCCAAATATCCACTTGCAGATTCTACAAAAAGAGTGTTTCCCAACTACTGTATCAACAGAAAGGTTCAACTCTGGTAACTGAGTACACACATCCCGATTAAGTTTCTGAGAATCTTTCTGTCTCTTTTTTATGGGAAGATATTTCTGTTTTCACCGTAGGCCTGAATTCGCTCAAAATGTCCACTTCCAGATACTACAGAAAGAGTGTTTCAAACCTGGGCTATGAAAGGGAATGTTCAGCTCTGTGACTTGAATGCAGATATCACAAAGCAGTTTCTGACAGTGCTTCTGTGTAGATTTTAGATGAAGATATTCCCGTTTCCAACGAAATCGTTAGAGCTATCCAAATATCCACTTACAGATTCTACAAAAAGAGAGTTTCCAAACTGCTCTATTTAAAGAAAGGTTGAACTCTGTTAGTTGAGGACGCACACCACAAAGAAGTTTCTGAGAATGCTTTTGTCTAGATTTTATATGAAGATATTCCCGTTTCCAACGAAATCTTTAGAGGTATCCAAATATCCACTTACAGATTCTACAAAAAGAGAGTATCCAAACTGCTGTATCAAAAGAATGGTTGAACTCTGTTAGTTGAGGACACTCATCACAAAGAAGCTTCTGAGAATGCTTCTGTCTAGATTTTATATGAAGATACTCCCGTTTCCAACGAAATCTTCACAGTTATCCAAATATCCACTTGCAGATTCTACCAAAAGGGGGTTTTCAAACTTCTGTATCAAAAGAAAGGTTGAACTCTGTTAGTGGAGGACACACATCACAAAGAAGTTTCGGAGAATGCTTCTGTCTAGATTTTATATGAAGATATTCCCGTTTCCAATGAAATTGTTAGATGTATCCAAATATCCACTTTCAGATTCTACAAAAAGAGTGTTTCCAAACTGCTCTATCAAAAGAAAGGTGGAACTCGGTTAGTTGAAGACACACATCAAAAAGATGTTTCTGAGAATGCTTCTGTCTAGATTTTATTTGAAGATATTCCCATTTCCAACGAAATCTTCACAGTTATCCAAATATCCACTTGCAGATTCTACAAAAAGAGTGTTTCCAAACTACAGTGTCAAAAGAAAGTTTGAACTCTGTTAGTGGAGGACACACATCACAATGAAGTTTCTGAGAATGCTTCTGTTTAGATTTTATATGAAGATATTCCCGTTTCCAAGGAAATCTTCACTGTTATCCAAATATCCACTTGCAGATTCTTCTAAAAGAGGGTTTCCAAACTGCTGTATGAAAAGAAAGGTTGAACTCCTTTAGTTGAGGAAACTCATGTCAAAGTAGATTCTGAGAATGCTTCCGTCTAGATTTTATATGAAGGTATTCCCTTTTCCAACGAAATTTTCACAGTTATCCAAATATCCACTTGCAGATTCTACCAAAAGAGTGTTTCCAAACTGCTGTATCAAAAGAATGGTTGAGCTCCGTTAGTTGAGGACACTCATCACAAACAAGCTTTTGAGAATGCTTCTGTCTAGATTTTATATGAAGATATTCCCGTTTCCAACGAACTCTTCACAGTTATCCAAATATCCACTTGCCGATTCTACAAAAAGAGTGTTTCCAAACTGCTGTACCAAAAGAAAGGTTGAACTCTGTAAGTAGAGAAAACACATCACAAAGAAGTTTCTGAGAATGCTTCTGTCTAGATTTTATATGAAGATATTCCCATTTCCAACGAAATCTTCAAAGTTATCCAAATATCCACTTGCAGATTCTACAAAAAGAGTGTTTCCAAACTTCTGTATCAACAGAAAGGTTCAACTCTGGTAACTGAGTACACACATCCCGATTAAGTTTCTGAGAATCTTTCTGTCTCTTTTTTATGGGAAGATATTTCTGTTTTCACCGTAGTCCTGAATTCGCTCAAAATGTCCACTTCCAGATACTACAGAAAGAGTGTTTCAAACCTGGGCTATGAAAGGGAATGTTCAGCTCTGTGACTTGAATGCAGATATCACAAAGCAGTTTCTGACAGTGCTTCTGTGTAGATTTTAGATGAAGATATTCCCGTTTCCAACGAAATCGTTAGAGCTATCCAAATATCCACTTACAGATTCTACAAAAAGAGAGTTTCCAAACTGCTCTATTTAAAGAAAGGTTGAACTCTGTTAGTTGAGGACGCACACCACAAAGTAGTTTCTGAGAATGCTTTTGTCTAGATTTTATATGAAGATATTCCCGTTTCCAACGAAATCCTTAGAGGTATCCAAATATCCACTTACAGATTCTACAAAAAGAGAGTATCCAAACTGCTGTATCAAAAGAATGGTTGAACTCTGTTAGTTGAGGACACTCATCACAAGCTGCTGAGAATGCTTTTGTCTAGGTTTTATATGAAGATATTCCCGTTTCCAACGAAATCTTCACAGTTATCCAAATATCCACATGCAGATTCTACCAAAAGGGGGTTTTCAAACTTATGTATCAAAAAAAAAGTTGAACTCTGTTAGTTGAGGACACACATCACAAAGAAGTTTCGAAGAATGCTTCTGTCTAGATTTTATATGAAGATATTCCCGTTTCCAATGAAATTGTTAGAGGTATCCAAATATCCACTTACAGATTCTACAAAAAGAGTGTTTCCAAACTGCTCTATCAAAAGAAAGGTGGAACTCGGTTAGTTGAAGACACACATCAAAAAGATGTTTCTGAGAATGCTTCTGTCTAGATTTTATTTGAAGATATTCCCATTTCCAACGAAATCTTCACAGTTATCGAAATATCCACTTGCAGATTCTACAAAAAGAGTGTTTCCAAACTACAGTGTCAAAAGAAAGTTTGAACTCTGTTAGTGGAGGACACACATCACAATGAAGTTTCTGAGAATGCTTCTGTTTAGATTTTATATGAAGATATTCCCGTTTCCAACGAAATCTTCACTGTTATCCAAATATCCACTTGCAGATTCTTCTAAAAGAGGGTTTCCAAACTGCTGTATGAAAAGAAAGGTTGAACTCCTTTAGTTGAGGAAACTCATGTCAAAGAAGTTTCTGAGAATGCTTCCGTCTAGATTTTATATGAAGATATTCCCGTTTCCAACGAAATTTTCACAGTTATCCAAATATCCACTTGCAGATTCTACCAAAAGAGTGTTTCCAAACTGCTGTATCAAAAGAATGGTTGAGCTCCGTTAGTTGAGGACACTCATCACAAACAAGCTTTTGAGAATGCTTCTGTCTAGATTTTATATGAAGATATTCCCGTTTCCAACGAACTCTTCACAGTTATCCAAATATCCACTTGCCGATTCTACAAAAAGAGTGTTTCCAAACTGCTGTATCAAAAGAAAGGTTGAACTCTGTAAGTAGAGAAAACACATCACAAAGAAGTTTCTGAGAATGCTTCTGTCTAGATTTTATAAGAAGATATTCCCGTTTCCAACGAAATCTTCAAAGTTATCCAAATATCCACTTGCAGATTCTACAAAAAGAGTGTTTCCAAACTACTATATCAACAGAAAGGTTCAACCCTGGTAACTGAGTACACACATCCCGATTAAGTTTCTGAGAATCTTTCTGTCTCTTTTTTATGGGAAGATATTTCTGTTTTCAACGTTGGCCTGAATTCGCTCAAAATGTCCACTTCCAGATACTACAGAAAGAGTGTTTTAAACCTGGGCTATGAAAGGGAATGTTCAGCTCTGTGACTTGAATGTAGATATCACAAAGCAGTTTCTGACAGTGCTTCTGTGTAGATTTTAGATGAACATATTCCCGTTTCCAACGAAATCCTTAGAGCTATCCAAATATCCACATACAGATTCTACAAAAAGAGAGTTTCCAAACTGCTCTATTTAAAGAAAGGTTGAACTCTGTTGGTTGAGGACGCACACCACAAAGAAGTTTCTGAGAATGCTTTTGTCTAGATTTTATATGAAGATATTCCCGTTTCCAACGAAATCTTTAGAGGTATCCAAATATCCACTTACAGATTCTACAAAAAGAGAGTATCCAAACTGCTGTATCAAAAGAATGGTTGAACTCTGTTAGTTGAGGACACTCATCACAAAGAAGCTTCTGAGAATGCTTCTGTCTAGATTTTATATGAAGATATTCCCTTTTCCAACGAAATCTTCACAGTTATCCAAATATCCACTTGCAGATTCTACCAGAAGGGGGTTTTCAAACTTCTGTATCAAAAGAAAGGTTGAACTCTGTTAGTTGAGGACACACATCACAAAGAAGTTTCGGAGAATGCTTCTGTCTAGATTTTATATGAAGATATTCCCGTTTCCAATGAAATTGTTAGAGGTATCAAAATATCCACTTACAGATTCTACAAAAAGTGTGTTTCCAAACTGCTCTGCCAAAAGAAAGGTGGAACTCGGTTAGTTGAAGACACACATCGAAAAGATGTTTCTGAGAATGCTTCTGTCTAGATTTTATTTGAAGATATTCCCATTTCTAACGAAGTCTTCACAGTTATCGAAATATCCACTTGCAGATTCTACAAAAAGAGTGTTTCCAAACTACAGTGTCAAAAGAAAGTTTGAGCTCTGTTAGTGGAGGACACACATCACAATGAAGTTTCTGAGAATGCTTCTGTTTAGATTTTATATGAAGATATTCCCGTTTCCAACGAAATCTTCACTGTTATCCAAATATCCACTTGCAGATTCTTCTAAAAGAGGGTTTCCAAACTGCTGTATGAAAAGAAAGGTTGAACTCCTTTAGTTGAGGAAACTCATGTCAAAGAAGTTTCTGAGAATGCTTCCGTCTAGATTTTATATGAAGATATTCCCGTTTCCAACGAAATTTTCACAGTTATCCAAATATCCACTTGCAGATTCTACCAAAAGAGTGTTTCCAAACTGCTGTATCAAAAGAATGGTTGAGCTCCGTTAGTTGAGGACACTCATCACAAACAAGCTTTTGAGAATGCTTCTGTCTAGATTTTATATGAAGATATTCCCGTTTCCAACGAACTCTTCACAGTTATCCAAATATCCACTTGCCGATTCTACAAAAAGAGTGTTTCCAAACTGCTGTATCAAAAGAAAGGTTGAACTCTGTAAGTAGAGAAAACACATCACAAAGAAGTTTCTGAGAATGCTTCTGTCTAGATTTTATATGAAGATATTCCCGTTTCCAACGAAATCTTCAAAGTTATCCAAATATCCACTTGCAGATTCTACAAAAAGAGTGTTTCCCAACTAGTGTATCAACAGAAAGGTTCAACTCTGGTAACTGAGTACACACATCCCGATTAAGTTTCTGAGAATCTTTCTGTCTCTTTTCTATGGGAAGATATTTCTGTTTTCTCCGTAGGCCTGAATTCGCTCAAAATGTCCACTTCCAGATACTACAGAAAGAGTGTTTCAAACCTGGGCTATGAAAGGGAATGTTCAGCTCTGTGACTTGAATGCAGATATCACAAAGCAGTTTCTGACAGTGCTTCTGTGTAGATTTTAGATGAAGATATTCCCGTTTCCAACGAAATCCTTAGAGCTATCCAAATATCCACTTACAGATTCTACAAAAAGAGAGTTTCCAAACTGCTCTATTTAAAGAAAGGTTGAAATCTGTTAGTTGAGGACGCACACCACAAAGAAGTTTCTGAGAATGCTTTTGTCTAGATTTTATATGAAGATATTCCCGTTTCCAACGAAATCTTCACAGTTATCCAAATATCCACTTGCAGATTCTACAAAAAGAGTGTTTCCAAACTACAGTGTCAAAAGAAAGTTTGAACTCTGTTAGTGGAGGACACACATCACAATGAAGTTTCTGAGAATGCTTCTGTTTAGATTTTATATGAAGATATTCCCGTTTCCAACGAAATCTTCACAGTTATCCAAATATCCACTTGCAGATTCTACCAAAAGGGGGTTTTCAAACTTCTGTATCAAAAGAAAGGTTGAACCCTGTTAGTTGAGGACACACAACTCAAAGAAGTTTCGGAGAATGCTTCTGTCTAGATTTTATATGAAGATATTCCCGTTTCCAATGAAATTGTTAGAGGTATCCAAATATCCACTTACAGATTCTACAAAAAGAGTGTTTCCAAACTGCTCTATCAAAAGAAAGGTGGAACTCGGTTAGTTGAAGACACACATCCAAAAGATGTTTCTGAGAATGCTTCTGTCTAGATTTTATTTGAAGATATTCCCATTTCCAACGAAATCTTCACAGTTATCCAAATATCCACTTGCAGATTCTACAAAAAGAGTGTTTCCAAACTACAGTGTCAAAAGAAAGTTTGAACTCTGTTAGTGGAGGACACACATCACAATGAAGTTTCTGAGAATGCTTCTGTTTAGATTTTATATGAAGGTATTCCCGTTTCCAACGAAATTTTCACAGTTATCCAAATATCCACTTGCAGATTCTACCAAAAGAGTGTTTCCAAACTGCTGTATCAAAAGAATGGTTGAGCTCCGTTAGTTGAGGACACTCATCACAAACAAGCTTTTGAGAATGCTTCTGTCTAGATTTTATATGAAGATATTCCCGTTTCCAACGAACTCTTCACAGTTATCCAAATATCCACTTGCCGATTCTACAAAAAGAGTGTTTCCAAACTGCTGTATCAAAAGAAAGGTTGAACTCTGTAAGTAGAGAAAACACGTCACAAAGAAGTTTCTTAGAATGCTTCTGTCTAGATTTTATATGAAGATATTCCCGTTTCCAACGAAATCTTCACTGTTATCCAAATATCCACTTGCAGATTCTTCTAAAAGAGGGTTTCCAAACTGCTGTATGAAAAGAAAGGTTGAACTCCTTTAGTTGAGGAAACTCATGTCAAAGAAGTTTCTGAGAATGCTTCCGTCTAGATTTTATATGAAGATATTCCCGTTTCCAACGAAATTTTCACAGTTATCCAAATATCCACTTGCAGATTCTACCAAAAGAGTGTTTCCAAACTGCTGTATCAAAAGAATGGTTGAGCTCCGTTAGTTGAGGACACTCATCACAAACAAGCTTTTGAGAATGCTTCTGTCTAGATTTTATATGAAGATATTCCCGTTTCCAACGAACTCTTCACAGTTATCCAAATATCCACTTGCCGATTCTACAAAAAGAGTGTTTCCAAACTGCTGTATCAAAAGAAAGGTTGAACTCTGTAAGTAGAGAAAACACATCACAAAGAAGTTTCTGAGAATGCTTCTGTCTAGATTTTATAAGAAGATATTCCCGTTTCCAACGAAATCTTCAAAGTTATCCAAATATCCACTTGCAGATTCTACAAAAAGAGTGTTTCCAAACTACTATATCAACAGAAAGGTTCAACCCTGGTAACTGAGTACACACATCCCGATTAAGTTTCTGAGAATCTTTCTGTCTCTTTTTTATGGGAAGATATTTCTGTTTTCAACGTTGGCCTGAATTCGCTCAAAATGTCCACTTCCAGATACTACAGAAAGAGTGTTTTAAACCTGGGCTATGAAAGGGAATGTTCAGCTCTGTGACTTGAATGTAGATATCACAAAGCAGTTTCTGACAGTGCTTCTGTGTAGATTTTAGATGAACATATTCCCGTTTCCAACGAAATCCTTAGAGCTATCCAAATATCCACATACAGATTCTACAAAAAGAGAGTTTCCAAACTGCTCTATTTAAAGAAAGGTTGAACTCTGTTGGTTGAGGACGCACACCACAAAGAAGTTTCTGAGAATGCTTTTGTCTAGATTTTATATGAAGATATTCCCGTTTCCAACGAAATCTTTAGAGGTATCCAAATATCCACTTACAGATTCTACAAAAAGAGAGTATCCAAACTGCTGTATCAAAAGAATGGTTGAACTCTGTTAGTTGAGGACACTCATCACAAAGAAGCTTCTGAGAATGCTTCTGTCTAGATTTTATATGAAGATATTCCCTTTTCCAACGAAATCTTCACAGTTATCCAAATATCCACTTGCAGATTCTACCAGAAGGGGGTTTTCAAACTTCTGTATCAAAAGAAAGGTTGAACTCTGTTAGTTGAGGACACACATCACAAAGAAGTTTCGGAGAATGCTTCTGTCTAGATTTTATATGAAGATATTCCCGTTTCCAATGAAATTGTTAGAGGTATCAAAATATCCACTTACAGATTCTACAAAAAGTGTGTTTCCAAACTGCTCTGCCAAAAGAAAGGTGGAACTCGGTTAGTTGAAGACACACATCGAAAAGATGTTTCTGAGAATGCTTCTGTCTAGATTTTATTTGAAGATATTCCCATTTCTAACGAAGTCTTCACAGTTATCGAAATATCCACTTGCAGATTCTACAAAAAGAGTGTTTCCAAACTACAGTGTCAAAAGAAAGTTTGAGCTCTGTTAGTGGAGGACACACATCACAATGAAGTTTCTGAGAATGCTTCTGTTTAGATTTTATATGAAGATATTCCCGTTTCCAACGAAATCTTCACTGTTATCCAAATATCCACTTGCAGATTCTTCTAAAAGAGGGTTTCCAAACTGCTGTATGAAAAGAAAGGTTGAACTCCTTTAGTTGAGGAAACTCATGTCAAAGAAGTTTCTGAGAATGCTTCCGTCTAGATTTTATATGAAGATATTCCCGTTTCCAACGAAATTTTCACAGTTATCCAAATATCCACTTGCAGATTCTACCAAAAGAGTGTTTCCAAACTGCTGTATCAAAAGAATGGTTGAGCTCCGTTAGTTGAGGACACTCATCACAAACAAGCTTTTGAGAATGCTTCTGTCTAGATTTTATATGAAGATATTCCCGTTTCCAACGAACTCTTCACAGTTATCCAAATATCCACTTGCCGATTCTACAAAAAGAGTGTTTCCAAACTGCTGTATCAAAAGAAAGGTTGAACTCTGTAAGTAGAGAAAACACATCACAAAGAAGTTTCTGAGAATGCTTCTGTCTAGATTTTATATGAAGATATTCCCGTTTCCAACGAAATCTTCAAAGTTATCCAAATATCCACTTGCAGATTCTACAAAAAGAGTGTTTCCCAACTAGTGTATCAACAGAAAGGTTCAACTCTGGTAACTGAGTACACACATCCCGATTAAGTTTCTGAGAATCTTTCTGTCTCTTTTCTATGGGAAGATATTTCTGTTTTCTCCGTAGGCCTGAATTCGCTCAAAATGTCCACTTCCAGATACTACAGAAAGAGTGTTTCAAACCTGGGCTATGAAAGGGAATGTTCAGCTCTGTGACTTGAATGCAGATATCACAAAGCAGTTTCTGACAGTGCTTCTGTGTAGATTTTAGATGAAGATATTCCCGTTTCCAACGAAATCCTTAGAGCTATCCAAATATCCACTTACAGATTCTACAAAAAGAGAGTTTCCAAACTGCTCTATTTAAAGAAAGGTTGAAATCTGTTAGTTGAGGACGCACACCACAAAGAAGTTTCTGAGAATGCTTTTGTCTAGATTTTATATGAAGATATTCCCGTTTCCAACGAAATCTTCACAGTTATCCAAATATCCACTTGCAGATTCTACAAAAAGAGTGTTTCCAAACTACAGTGTCAAAAGAAAGTTTGAACTCTGTTAGTGGAGGACACACATCACAATGAAGTTTCTGAGAATGCTTCTGTTTAGATTTTATATGAAGATATTCCCGTTTCCAACGAAATCTTCACAGTTATCCAAATATCCACTTGCAGATTCTACCAAAAGGGGGTTTTCAAACTTCTGTATCAAAAGAAAGGTTGAACCCTGTTAGTTGAGGACACACAACTCAAAGAAGTTTCGGAGAATGCTTCTGTCTAGATTTTATATGAAGATATTCCCGTTTCCAATGAAATTGTTAGAGGTATCCAAATATCCACTTACAGATTCTACAAAAAGAGTGTTTCCAAACTGCTCTATCAAAAGAAAGGTGGAACTCGGTTAGTTGAAGACACACATCCAAAAGATGTTTCTGAGAATGCTTCTGTCTAGATTTTATTTGAAGATATTCCCATTTCCAACGAAATCTTCACAGTTATCCAAATATCCACTTGCAGATTCTACAAAAAGAGTGTTTCCAAACTACAGTGTCAAAAGAAAGTTTGAACTCTGTTAGTGGAGGACACACATCACAATGAAGTTTCTGAGAATGCTTCTGTTTAGATTTTATATGAAGGTATTCCCGTTTCCAACGAAATTTTCACAGTTATCCAAATATCCACTTGCAGATTCTACCAAAAGAGTGTTTCCAAACTGCTGTATCAAAAGAATGGTTGAGCTCCGTTAGTTGAGGACACTCATCACAAACAAGCTTTTGAGAATGCTTCTGTCTAGATTTTATATGAAGATATTCCCGTTTCCAACGAACTCTTCACAGTTATCCAAATATCCACTTGCCGATTCTACAAAAAGAGTGTTTCCAAACTGCTGTATCAAAAGAAAGGTTGAACTCTGTAAGTAGAGAAAACACGTCACAAAGAAGTTTCTTAGAATGCTTCTGTCTAGATTTTATATGAAGATATTCCCGTTTCCAACGAAATCTTCACTGTTATCCAAATATCCACTTGCAGATTCTTCTAAAAGAGGGTTTCCAAACTGCTGTATGAAAAGAAAGGTTGAACTCCTTTAGTTGAGGAAACTCATGTCAAAGAAGTTTCTGAGAATGCTTCCGTCTAGATTTTATATGAAGATATTCCCGTTTCCAACGAAATTTTCACAGTTATCCAAATATCCACTTGCAGATTCTACCAAAAGAGTGTTTCCAAACTGCTGTATCAAAAGAATGGTTGAGCTCCGTTAGTTGAGGACACTCATCACAAACAAGCTTTTGAGAATGCTTCTGTCTAGATTTTATATGAAGATATTCCCGTTTCCAACGAACTCTTCACAGTTATCCAAATATCCACTTGCCGATTCTACAAAAAGAGTGTTTCCAAACTGCTGTATCAAAAGAAAGGTTGAACTCTGTAAGTAGAGAAAACACATCACAAAGAAGTTTCTGAGAATGCTTCTGTCTAGATTTTATAAGAAGATATTCCCGTTTCCAACGAAATCTTCAAAGTTATCCAAATATCCACTTGCAGATTCTACAAAAAGAGTGTTTCCAAACTACTATATCAACAGAAAGGTTCAACCCTGGTAACTGAGTACACACATCCCGATTAAGTTTCTGAGAATCTTTCTGTCTCTTTTTTATGGGAAGATATTTCTGTTTTCAACGTTGGCCTGAATTCGCTCAAAATGTCCACTTCCAGATACTACAGAAAGAGTGTTTTAAACCTGGGCTATGAAAGGGAATGTTCAGCTCTGTGACTTGAATGTAGATATCACAAAGCAGTTTCTGACAGTGCTTCTGTGTAGATTTTAGATGAACATATTCCCGTTTCCAACGAAATCCTTAGAGCTATCCAAATATCCACATACAGATTCTACAAAAAGAGAGTTTCCAAACTGCTCTATTTAAAGAAAGGTTGAACTCTGTTGGTTGAGGACGCACACCACAAAGAAGTTTCTGAGAATGCTTTTGTCTAGATTTTATATGAAGATATTCCCGTTTCCAACGAAATCTTTAGAGGTATCCAAATATCCACTTACAGATTCTACAAAAAGAGAGTATCCAAACTGCTGTATCAAAAGAATGGTTGAACTCTGTTAGTTGAGGACACTCATCACAAAGAAGCTTCTGAGAATGCTTCTGTCTAGATTTTATATGAAGATATTCCCTTTTCCAACGAAATCTTCACAGTTATCCAAATATCCACTTGCAGATTCTACCAGAAGGGGGTTTTCAAACTTCTGTATCAAAAGAAAGGTTGAACTCTGTTAGTTGAGGACACACATCACAAAGAAGTTTCGGAGAATGCTTCTGTCTAGATTTTATATGAAGATATTCCCGTTTCCAATGAAATTGTTAGAGGTATCAAAATATCCACTTACAGATTCTACAAAAAGTGTGTTTCCAAACTGCTCTGCCAAAAGAAAGGTGGAACTCGGTTAGTTGAAGACACACATCGAAAAGATGTTTCTGAGAATGCTTCTGTCTAGATTTTATTTGAAGATATTCCCATTTCTAACGAAGTCTTCACAGTTATCGAAATATCCACTTGCAGATTCTACAAAAAGAGTGTTTCCAAACTACAGTGTCAAAAGAAAGTTTGAGCTCTGTTAGTGGAGGACACACATCACAATGAAGTTTCTGAGAATGCTTCTGTTTAGATTTTATATGAAGATATTCCCGTTTCCAACGAAATCTTCACTGTTATCCAAATATCCACTTGCAGATTCTTCTAAAAGAGGGTTTCCAAACTGCTGTATGAAAAGAAAGGTTGAACTCCTTTAGTTGAGGAAACTCATGTCAAAGAAGTTTCTGAGAATGCTTCCGTCTAGATTTTATATGAAGATATTCCCGTTTCCAACGAAATTTTCACAGTTATCCAAATATCCACTTGCAGATTCTACCAAAAGAGTGTTTCCAAACTGCTGTATCAAAAGAATGGTTGAGCTCCGTTAGTTGAGGACACTCATCACAAACAAGCTTTTGAGAATGCTTCTGTCTAGATTTTATATGAAGATATTCCCGTTTCCAACGAACTCTTCACAGTTATCCAAATATCCACTTGCCGATTCTACAAAAAGAGTGTTTCCAAACTGCTGTATCAAAAGAAAGGTTGAACTCTGTAAGTAGAGAAAACACATCACAAAGAAGTTTCTGAGAATGCTTCTGTCTAGATTTTATATGAAGATATTCCCGTTTCCAACGAAATCTTCAAAGTTATCCAAATATCCACTTGCAGATTCTACAAAAAGAGTGTTTCCCAACTAGTGTATCAACAGAAAGGTTCAACTCTGGTAACTGAGTACACACATCCCGATTAAGTTTCTGAGAATCTTTCTGTCTCTTTTCTATGGGAAGATATTTCTGTTTTCTCCGTAGGCATGAATTCGCTCAAAATGTCCACTTCCAGATACTACAGAAAGAGTGTTTCAAACATGGGCTATGAAAGGGAATGTTCAGCTCTGTGACTTGAATGCAGATATCACAAAGCAGTTTCTGACAGTGCTTCTGTGTAGATTTTAGATGAAGATATTCCCGTTTCCAACGAAATCCTTAGAGCTATCCAAATATCCACTTACAGATTCTACAAAAAGAGAGTTTCCAAACTGCTCTATTTAAAGAAAGGTTGAAATCTGTTAGTTGAGGACGCACACCACAAAGAAGTTTCTGAGAATGCTTTTGTCTAGATTTTATATGAAGATATTCCCGTTTCCAACGAAATCTTCACAGTTATCCAAATATCCACTTGCAGATTCTACAAAAAGAGTGTTTCCAAACTACAGTGTCAAAAGAAAGTTTGAACTCTGTTAGTGGAGGACACACATCACAATGAAGTTTCTGAGAATGCTTCTGTTTAGATTTTATATGAAGATATTCCCGTTTCCAACGAAATCTTCACAGTTATCCAAATATCCACTTGCAGATTCTACCAAAAGGGGGTTTTCAAACTTCTGTATCAAAAGAAAGGTTGAACCCTGTTAGTTGAGGACACACAACTCAAAGAAGTTTCGGAGAATGCTTCTGTCTAGATTTTATATGAAGATATTCCCGTTTCCAATGAAATTGTTAGAGGTATCCAAATATCCACTTACAGATTCTACAAAAAGAGTGTTTCCAAACTGCTCTATCAAAAGAAAGGTGGAACTCGGTTAGTTGAAGACACACATCCAAAAGATGTTTCTGAGAATGCTTCTGTCTAGATTTTATTTGAAGATATTCCCATTTCCAACGAAATCTTCACAGTTATCCAAATATCCACTTGCAGATTCTACAAAAAGAGTGTTTCCAAACTACAGTGTCAAAAGAAAGTTTGAACTCTGTTAGTGGAGGACACACATCACAATGAAGTTTCTGAGAATGCTTCTGTTTAGATTTTATATGAAGGTATTCCCGTTTCCAACGAAATTTTCACAGTTATCCAAATATCCACTTGCAGATTCTACCAAAAGAGTGTTTCCAAACTGCTGTATCAAAAGAATGGTTGAGCTCCGTTAGTTGAGGACACTCATCACAAACAAGCTTTTGAGAATGCTTCTGTCTAGATTTTATATGAAGATATTCCCGTTTCCAACGAACTCTTCACAGTTATCCAAATATCCACTTGCCGATTCTACAAAAAGAGTGTTTCCAAACTGCTGTATCAAAAGAAAGGTTGAACTCTGTAAGTAGAGAAAACACGTCACAAAGAAGTTTCTTAGAATGCTTCTGTCTAGATTTTATATGAAGATATTCCCGTTTCCAACGAAATCTTCACTGTTATCCAAATATCCACTTGCAGATTCTTCTAAAAGAGGGTTTCCAAACTGCTGTATGAAAAGAAAGGTTGAACTCCTTTAGTTGAGGAAACTCATGTCAAAGAAGTTTCTGAGAATGCTTCCGTCTAGATTTTATATGAAGTTATTTCCGTTTCCAACGAAATTCTCACAGTTATCCAAATATCCCCTTGCAGATTCTACCAAAAGTATGTTTCCAAACTGCTGTATCAAAAGAATGGTTGAGCTCCGTTAGTTGAGGACACTCATCACAAACAAGCTTTTGAGAATGCTTCTGTCTAGATTTTATATGAATATATTCCCGTTTCCAACGAACTCTTCACAGTTACCCAAATATCCACTTGCCGATTCTAGAAAAAGAGTGTTTACAAACTGCTGTATCAAAAGAAAGGTTGAACTCCGTAAGTAGAGAAAACACATCACAAACAAGCTTTTGAGAATGCTTCTGTCTAGATTTTATATGAAGATATTCCCGTTTCCAACGAACTCTTCAGTTACCCAAATATCCACTTGCCGATTCTACAAAAAGAGTGTTTACAAACTGCTGTATCAAAAGAAAGGTTGAACTCTGTAAGTAGAGAAAACACATCACAAAGAAGTTTCTAAGAATGTTTCTGTCTAGATTTTATGTGAAGATATTCCCGTTTCCAACGAAATCTTCAAAGTTATCCAAATATCCACTTGCAGATTCTACAAAAAGTGTGTTTCCAAACTACTGTATCAACAGAAAGGTTCAACTCTGGTAACTGAGTACACACATCCCAATTAAGTTTCTGAGAATCTTTCTGTCTCTTTTTTATGGGAAGATATTTCTGTTTTCACCGTAGGCCTGAATTCACTCAAAATGTCCACTTCCAGATACTACAGAAAGAGTGTTTCAAACCTGGGCTATGAAAGGGAATGTTCAGCTCTGTGACTTGAATGCAGATATCACAAAGCAGTTTCTGACAGTGCTTCTGTGTAGATTTTAGATGAAGATATTCCCGTTTCCAACGAAATCGTTAGAGCTATCCAAATATCCACTTACAGATTCTACAAAAAGAGAGTTTCCAAACTGCTCTATTTAAAGAAAGGTTGAACTCTGCTAGTTGAGGACGCACACCACAAGGAAGTTTCTGAGAATGCTTTTGTCTAGATTTTATATGAAGATATTCCCGTTTCCAACGAAATCTTTAGAGGTATCCAAATATCCACTTACAGATTCTACAAAAAGAGAGTATCCAAACTGCTGTATCAAAAGAATGGTTGAACTCTGTTAGTTGAGGACACTCATCACAAAGAAGCTTCTGAGAATGGTTCTGTCTAGATTTTATATGAAGATATTCCCGTTTCCAACGAAATCTTCACAGTTATCCAAATATCCACTTGCAGATTCTACCAAAAGGGGGTTTTCAAACTTCTGTATCAAAAGAAAGGTTGAAGTCTGTTAGTTGAGGACACACATCACAAAGAAGTTTCGAAGAATGTTTCTGTCTAGATTTTATATGAAGTTATTCCCGTTTCCAATGAAATTGTTAGAGGTATCCAAATATCCACTTACAGATACTACAAAAAGAGTGTTTCCAAACTGCTCTATCAAAAGAAAGGTGGAACTCGGTTAGTTGAAGACACACATCAAAAAGATGTTTCTGAGAATGCTTCTGTCTAGATTTTATTTGAAGATATTCCCATTTCCAACGAAATCTTCACAGTTATCCAAATATCCACTTGCAGATTCTACAAAAAGAGTGTTTCCAAACTACAGTGTCAAAAGAAAGTTTGAACTCTGTTAGTGGAGGACACACATCACAATGAAGTTTCTGAGAATGCTTCTGTTTAGATTTTATATGAAGATATTCCCGTTTCCAACGAAATCTTCACTGTTATCCAAATATCCACTTGCAGATTCTTCTAAAAGAGGGTTTCCAAACTGCTGTATGAAAAGAAAGGTTGAACTCCTTTAGTTGAGGAAACTCATGTCAAAGAAGTTTCTGAGAATGCTTCTGTCTAGATTTTATATGAAGATATTCCCGTTTCCAACGAAATTCTCACAGTTATCCAAATATCAACTTGCAGATTCTACCAAAAGAATGTTTCCAAACTGCTGTATCAAAAGAATGGCTGAGCTCCGTTAGTTGAGGACACTCATCACAAACAAGCTTTTGAGAATGCTTCTGTCTAGATTTTATATGAAGATATTCCCGTTTCCAACGAACTCTTCACGGTTACCCAAATATCCACTTGCCGATTCTACAAAAAGAGTGTTTACAAACTGCTGTATCAAAAGAAAGGTTGAACTCTGTAAGTAGAGAAAACACATCACAAAGAAGTTTCTGAGAATGCTTCTGTCTAGATTTTATATGAAGATATTCCCGTTTCCAACGAAATCTTCAAAGTTATCCAAATATCCACTTGCAGATTCTACAAAAAGTGTGTTTCCAAACTAGTGTATCAACAGAAAGGTTCAACTCTGGTAACTGAGTACACACATCCCGATTAAGTTTCTGAGAATCTTTCTGTCTCTTTTTTATGGGAAGATATTTCTGTTTTCACCGTAGGCCTGAATTCGCTCAAAATGTCCACTTCCAGATACTACAGAAAGAGTGTTTCAAACCTGGGCTATGAAAGGGAATGTTCAGCTCTGTGACTTGAATGCAGATATCACAAAGCAGTTTCTGACAGTGCTTCTGTGTAGATTTTAGATGAAGATATTCCCGTTTGCAACGAAATCGTTAGAGCTATCCAAATATCCACTTACAGATTCTACAAAAAGAGAGTTTCCAAACTGCTCTATTTAAAGAAAGGTTGAACTCTGTTAGTTGAGGACGCACACCACAAAGAAGTTTCTGAGAATGCTTTTGTCTAGATTTTATATGAAGATATTCCCGTTTCCAACGAAATCTTTAGAGGTATCCAAATATCCACTTACAGATTCTACAAAAAGAGAGTATCCAAACTGCTGTATCAAAAGAATGGTTGAACTCTGTTAGTTGAGGACACTCATCACAAGCTTCTGAGAACGCTTCTGTCTAGATTTTATATGAAGATATTCCCGTTTCCAACGAAATCTTCACAGTTATCCAAATATCCACTTTGAGATTTTACCAAAAGGGGGTTTTCAAACTTCTGTATCAAAAGAAAGGTTGAACTCTGTTAGTTGAGGACACACATCACAAAGAAGTTTCGAAGAATGCTTCTGTCTAGATTTTATATGAAGATATTCCCGTTTCCAATGAAATTGTTAGAGGTATCCAAATATCCACTTACAGATTCTACAAAAAGAGTGTTTCCAAACTGCTCTATCAAAAGAAAGGTGGAACTCGGTTAGTTGAAGACACACATCAAAAAGATGTTTCTGAGAATGCTTCTGTCTAGATTTTATTTGAAGATATTCCCATTTCCAACGAAATCTTCACAGTTATCCAAATATCCACTTGCAGATTCTACAAAAAGAGTGTTTCCAAACTACAGTGTCAAAAGAAAGTTTGAACTCTGATAGTGGAGGACACACATCACAATGAAGTTTCTGAGAATGCTTCTGTTTAAATTTTATATGAAGATATTCCCGTTTCCAACGAAATCTTCACTGTTATCCAAATATCAACTTGCAGATTCTTCTAAAAGAGGGTTTCCAAACTGCTGTATGAAAAGAAAGGTTGAACTCCTTTAGTTGAGGAAACTCATGTCAAAGAAGTTTCTGAGAATGCTTCCGTCTAGATTTTATATGAAGTTATTCCCGTTTCCAACGAAATTCTCACAGTTATCCCAATATCCACTTGCAGATTCTACCAAAAGAATGTTTCCAAACTGCTGTATCAAAAGAATGGTTGAGCTCCGTTAGTTGAGGACACTCATCACAAACAAGCTTTTGAGAATGCTTCTGTCTAGATTTTATATGAAGATATTCCCGTTTCTAACGAACTCTTCACAGTTACCCAAATATCCACCTGCCGATTCTACAAAAAGAGTGTTTCCAAACTGCTGTATCAAAAGAAAGGTTGAACTCTGTAAGTAGAGAAAACACATCACAAAGAAGTTTCTGAGAATGCTTCTGTCTAGATTTTATATGAAGATATTCCCGTTTCCAACGAAATCTTCAAAGTTATCCAAATATCCACTTGCAGATTCTACAAAAAGTGTGTTTGCAAACTACTGTATCAACAGAAAGGTTCAACTCTGGTAACTGAGTACACACATCCCGATTAAGTTTCTGAGAATCTTTCTGTCTCTTTTTTATGGGAAGATATTTCTGTTTTCACCGTAGGCCTGAATTCGCTCAAAATGTCCACTTCCAGATACTACAGAAAGAGTGTTTCAAACCTGGGCTATGAAAGGGAATGTTCAGCTCTGTGACTTGAATGCAGATATCACAAAGCAGTTTCTGACAGTGCTTCTGTGTAGATTTTAGATGAAGATTTTCCCGTTTCCAACGAAGTCGCTAGAGCTATCCAAATATCCACTTACAGATTCTACAAAAAGAGAGTTTCCAAACTGCTCTATTTAAAGAAAGGTTGAACTCTGCTAGTTGAGGACGCACACCACAAGGAAGTTTCTGAGAATGCTTTTGTCTAGATTTTATATGAAGATATTCCCGTTTCCAACGAAATCTTTAGAGGTATCCAAATATCCACTTACAGATTCTACAAAAAGAGAGTATCCAAACTGCTGTATCAAAAGAATGGTTGAACTCTGTTAGTTGAGGACACTCATCAAAAGCTTCTGAGAATGGTTCTGTCTAGATTTTATATGAAGATATTCCCGTTTCCAACGAAATCTTCACAGTTATCCAAATATCCACATGCAGATTCTACCAAAAGGGGGTTTTCAAACTTCTGTATCAAAAGAAAGGTTGAACTCTGTTAGTTGAGGACACACATCACAAAGAAGTTTCGAAGAATGCTTCTGTCTAGATTTTATATGAAGATATTCCCGTTTCCAATGAAATTGTTAGAGGTATCCAAATATCCACTTACAGATTCTACAAAAAGAGTGTTTCCAAACTGCTCTATCAAAAGAAAGGTGGAACTCAGTTAGTTGAAGACACACATCAAAAAGATGTTTCTGAGAATGCTTCTGTCTAGATTTTATTTGAAGATATTCCCATTTCCAACGAAATCTTCACAGTTATCCAAATATCCACTTGCAGATTCTACAAAAAGAGTGTTTCCAAACTACAGTGTCAAAAGAAAGTTTGAACTCTGTTAGTGGAGGACACACATCACAATGAAGTTTCTGAGAATGCTTCTGTTTAGATTTTATATGAAGATATTCCCGTTTCCAACGAAATCTTCACTGTTATCCAAATATCCACTTGCAGATTCTTCTAAAAGAGGGTTTCCAAACTGCTGTATGAAAAGAAAGGTTGAACTCCTTTAGTTGAGGAAACTCATGTCAAAGAAGTTTCTGAGAATGCTTCCGTCTAGATTTTATATGAAGATATTCCCGTTTCCAACGAAATTTTCACAGTTATCCAAATATCCACTTGCAGATTCTACCAAAAGAGTGTTTCCAAACTGCTGTATCAAAAGAATGGTTGAGCTCCGTTAGTTGAGGACACTCATCACAAACAAGCTTTTGAGAATGCTTCTGTCTAGATTTTATATGAAGATATTCCCGTTTCCAACGAACTCTTCACAGTTATCCAAATATCCACTTGCCGATTCTACAAAAGGAGTGTTTCCAAAGTGCTGTATCAAAAGAAAGGTTGAACTCTGTAAGTAGAGAAAACACATCACAAAGAAGTTTCTGAGAATGCTTCTGTCTAGATTTTATATGAAGATATTCCCGTTTCCATCGAAATCTTCAAAGTTATCCAAATATCCACTTGCAGATTCTACAAAAAGAGTGTTTCCAAACTACTGTATCAACAGAAAGGTTCAACTCTGGTAACTGAGTACACACATCCCGATTAAGTTTCTGAGAATCTTTCTGTCTCTTTTTTATGGGAAGATATTTCTGTTTTCACCGTAGGCCTGAATTCGCTCAAAATGTCCACTTCCAGATACTACAGAAAGAGTGTTTCAAACCTGGGCTATGAAAGGGAATGTTCAGCTCTGTGACTTGAATGCAGATATCACAAAGCAGTTTCTGACAGTGCTTCTGTGTAGATTTTAGATGAAGATATTCCCGTTTCCAAAGAAATCGTTAGAGCTATGCAAATATCCACTTACAGATTCTACAAAAAGAGAGTTTCCAAACTGTTCTATTTAAAGAAAGGTTGAACTCTGTTAGTTGAGGATGCACACCACAAAGAAGTTTCTGAGAATGCTTTTGTCTAGATTTTATATGAAGATATTCCCGTTTCCAACGAAATCTTTAGAGGTATCCAAATATCCACTTACAGATTCTACAAAAAGAGAGTATCAAAACTGCTGTATCAAAAGAATGGTTGAACTCTGTTAGTTGAGGACACTCATCACAAGCTTCTGAGAACGCTTCTGTCTAGATTTTATATGAAGATATTCCCGTTTCCAACGAAATCTTCACAGTTATCCAAATATCCACTTGCAGATTCTACCAAAAGGGGGTTTTCAAACTTCTGTATCAAAAGAAAGGTTGAACTCTGTTAGTTGAGGACACACATCACAAAGAAGTTTCGAAGAATGCTTCTGTCTAGATTTTATATGAAGATATTCCCGTTTCCAATGAAATTGTTAGAGGTATCCAAATATCCACTTACAGATTCTACAAAAAGAGTGTTTCCAAACTGCTCTATCAAAAGAAAGGTGGAACTCGGTTAGTTGAAGACACACATCAAAAAGATGTTTCTGAGAATGCTTCTGTCTAGATTTTATTTGAAGATATTCCCATTTCCAACGAAATCTTCACAGTTATCCAAATATCCACTTGCAGATTCTACAAAAAGAGTGTTTCCAAACTACAGTGTCAAAAGATAGTTTGAACTCTGTTAGTGGAGGACACACATCACAATGAAGTTTCTGAGAATGCTTCTGTTTAGATTTTATATGAAGATATTCCCATTTCCAACGAAATCTTCACTGTTATCCAAATATCCACTTGCAGATTCTTCTAAAAGAGGGTTTCCAAACTGCTGTATGAAAAGAAAGGTTGAACTCCTTTAGTTGAGGAATCTCACGTCAAAGAAGTTTCTGAGAATGCTTCCGTCTAGATTTTATATGAAGATATTCCCGTTTCCAACGAAATTTTCACAGTTATCCAAATATCCACTTGCAGATTCTACCAAAAGAGTGTTTCCAAACTGCTGTATCAAAAGAATGGTTGAGCTCCGTTAGTTGAGGACACTCATCACAAACAAGCTTTTGAGAATGCTTCTGTCTAGATTTTATATGAAGATATTCCCGTTTCCAACGAACTCTTCACAGTTATCCAAATATCCACTTGCCGATTCTACAAAAGGAGTGTTTCCAAAGTGCTGTATCAAAAGAAAGGTTGAACTCTGTAAGTAGAGAAAACACATCACAAAGAAGTTTCTGAGAATGCTTCTGTCTAGATTTTATATGAAGATATTCCCGTTTCCAACGAAATCTTCAAAGTTATCCAAATATCCACTTGCAGATTCTACAAAAAGAGTGTTTCCAAACTACTGTATCAACAGAAAGGTTCAACTCTGGTAACTGAGTACACACATCCCGATTAAGTTTCTGAGAATCTTTCTGTCTCTTTTTTATGGGAAGATATTTCTGTTTTCACCGTAGGCCTGAATTCGCCCAAAATGTCCACTTCCAGATACTACAGAAAGAGTGTTTCAAACCTGGGCTATGAAAGGGAATGTTCAGCTCTGTGACTTGAATGCAGATATCACAAAGCAGTTTCTGACAGTGCTTCTGTGTAGATTTTAGATGAAGATATTCCCGTTTCCAAAGAAATCGTTAGAGCTATGCAAATATCCACTTACAGATTCTACAAAAAGAGAGTTTCCAAACTGTTCTATTTAAAGAAAGGTTGAACTCTGTTAGTTGAGGATGCACACCACAAAGAAGTTTCTGAGAATGCTTTTGTCTAGATTTTATATGAAGATATTCCCGTTTCCAACGAAATCTTTAGAGGTATCCAAATATCCACTTACAGATTCTACAAAAAGAGAGTATCAAAACTGCTGTATCAAAAGAATGGTTGAACTCTGTTAATTGAGGACACTCATCACAAGCTTCTGAGAACGCTTCTGTCTAGATTTTATATGAAGATATTCCCGTTTCCAACGAAATCTTCACAGTTATCCAAATATCCACTTGCAGATTCTACCAAAAGGGGGTTTTCAAACTTCTGTATCAAAAGAAAGGTTGAACTCTGTTAGTTGAGGACACACATCACAAAGAAGTTTCGAAGAATGCTTCTGTCTAGATTTTATATGAAGATATTCCCGTTTCCAATGAAATTGTTAGAGGTATCCAAATATCCACTTACAGATTCTACAAAAAGAGTGTTTCCAAACTGCTCTATCAAAAGAAAGGTGGAACTCGGTTAGTTGAAGACACACATCAAAAAGATGTTTCTGAGAATGCTTCTGTCTAGATTTTATTTGAAGATATTCCCATTTCCAACGAAATCTTCACAGTTATCCAAATATCCACTTGCCGATTCTACAAAAAGAGTGTTTCCAAACTGCTGTATCAAAAGAAAGGTTGAACTCTGTAAGTAGAGAGAACACATCACAAAGAAGTTTCTGAGAATGCTTCTGTCTAGATTTTATATGAAGATATTCCCGTATCCAACGAAATCTTCAAAGTTATCCAAATATCCACTTGCAGATTCTACAAAAAGAGTGTTTCCCAACTAGTGTATAAACAGAAAGGTTCAACTCTGGTAACTGAGTACACACATCCCGATTAAGTTTCTGAGAATCTTTCTGTCTCTTTTCTATGGGAAGATATTTCTGTTTTCTCCGTAGGCCTGAATTCGCTCAAAATGTCCACTTCCAGATACTACAGAAAGAGTGTTTCAAACCTGGGCTATGAAAGGGAATGTTCAGCTCTGTGACTTGAATGCAGATATCACAAAGCAGTTTCTGACAGTGCTTCTGTGAAGATTTTAGATGAAGATATTCCCGTTTCCAACGAAATCCTTAGAGCTATCCAAATATCCACTTACAGATTCTACAAAAAGAGAGTTTCCAAACTGCTCTATTTAAAGAAAGGTTGAAATCTGTTAGTTGAGGACGCACACCACAAAGAAGTTTCGGAGAATGCTTTTGTCTAGATTTTATATGAAGATATTCCCGTTTCCAACGAAATCTTTAGAGGTATCCAAATATCCACTTACAGATTCTACAAAAAGAGAGTATCCAAACTGCTGTATCAAAAGAATGGTTGAACTCTGTTAGTTGAGGACACTCATCACAAAGAAGCTTCTGAGAATGCTTCTGTCTAGATTTTATATGAAGATATTCCCGTTTCCAACGAAATCTTCACAGTTATCCAAATATCCACTTGCAGATTCTACCAAAAGGGGGTTTTCAAACTTCTGTATCAAAAGAAAGGTTGAACCCTGTTAGTTGAGGACACACATCACAAAGAAGTTTCGGAGAATGCTTCTGTCTAGATTTTACATGAAGATATTCCCGTTTCCAATGAAATTGTTAGAGGTATCCAAATATCCACTTACAGATTCTACAAAAAGAGTGTTTCCAAACTGCTCTATCAAAAGAAAGGTGGAACTCGGTTAGTTGAAGACACACATCAAAAAGATGTTTCTGAGAATGCTTCTGTCTAGATTTTATTTGAAGATATTCCCATTTCCAACGAAATCTTCACAGTTATCCAAATATCCACTTGCAGATTCTACAAAAAGAGTGTTTCCAAACTACAGTGTCAAAAGAAAGTTTGAACTCTGTTAGTGGAGGACACACATCACAATGAAGTTTCTGAGAATGCTTCTGTTTAGATTTTATATGAAGATATTCCCGTTTCCAACGAAATCTTCACTGTTATCCAAATATCCACTTGCAGATTCTTCTAAAAGAGGGTTTCCAAACTGCTGTATGAAAAGAAAGGTTGAACTCCTTTAGTTGAGGAAACTCATGTCAAAGAAGTTTCTGAGAATGCTTCCGTCTAGATTTTATATGAAGATATTCCCGTTTCCAACGAAATTTTCACAGTTATCCAAATATCCACTTGAAGATTCTACCAAAAGAGTGTTTCCAAACTGCTGTATCAAAAGAATGGTTGAGCTCCGTTAGTTGAGGACACTCATCACAAACAAGCTTTTGAGAATGCTTCTGTCTAGATTTTATATGAAGATATTCCCGTTTCCAACGAACTCTTCACAGTTATCCAAATATCCACTTGCCGATTCTACAAAAAGAGTGTTTCCAAACTGCTGTATCAAAAGAAAGGTTGAACTCTGTAAGTAGAGAAAACACGTCACAAAGAAGTTTCTTAGAATGCTTCTGTCTAGATTTTATATGAAGATATTCCCGTTTCCAACAAAATCTTCAAAGTTATCCAAATATCCACTTGCAGATTCTACAAAAAGAGTGTTTCCAAACTACTGTATCAACAGAAAGGTTCAACTCTGGTAACTGAGTACACACATCCCGATTAAGTTTCTGAGAATCTTTCTGTCTCTTTTTTATGGGAAGATATTTCTGTTTTCAAAATAGGCCTGAATTCGCTCAAAATGTCCACTTCCAGATACTACAGAAAGTGTGTTTCAAACCTGGGCTATGAAAGGGAATGTTCAGCTCTGTGACTTGAATGCAAATATCACAAAGCAGTTTCTGACAGTGCTTTTGTGTAGATTTCAGATGAAGATATTCCCGTTTCCAACGAAATCCTTAGAGCTATCCAAATATCCACTTACAGATTCTACAAAAAGAGAGTTTCCAAACTGCTCTATTTAAAGAAAGGTTGAACTCTGTTAGTTGAGGACGCACACCACAAAGAAGTTCCTGAGAATGCTTTTGTCTAGATTTTATATGAAGATATTCCCGTTTCCAACGAAATCTTTAGAGGTATCCAAATATCCACTTACAGATTCTACAAAAAGAGAGTATCCAAACTGCTGTATCAAAAGAATGGTTGAACTCTGTTAGTTGAGGACACTCATCACAAAGAAGCTTCTGAGAATGCTTCTGTCTAGATTTTATATGAAGATATTCCCGTTTCCAACGAAATCTTCACAGTTATCCAAATATCCACTTGCAGATTCTACCAAAAGGGGGTTTTGAAACTTCTGTATCAAAAGAAAGGTTGAACTCTGTTAGTTGAGGACACACATCACAAAGAAGTTTCGGAGAATGCTTCTGTCTAGATTTTGTATGAAGATATTCCCGTTTCCAATGAAATTGTTAGTTGTATCCAAATATCCACTTACAGATTCTACAAAAAGTGTGTTTCCAAACTGCTCTGTCAAAAGAAAGGTGGAACTCGGTTAGTTGAAGACACACATCGAAAAGATGTTTCTGAGAATGCTTCTGTCTAGATTTTATTTGAAGATATTCCCATTTCCAACGAAATCTTCACAGTTATCCAAATATCCACTTGCAGATTCTACAAAAAGAGTGTTTCCAAACTACAGTGTCAAAAGAAAGTTTGAACTCTGTTAGTGGAGGACACACATCAGAATGAAGTTTCTGAGAATGCTTCTGTTTAGATTTTATATGAAGATATTCCCGTTTCCAACGAAATCTTCACTGTTATCCAAATATCCACTTGCAGATTCTTCTAAAAGAGGGTTTCCAAACTGCTGTATGAAAAGAAAGGTTGAACTCCTTTAGTTGAGGAAACTCATGTCAAAGAAGTTTCTGAGAATGCTTCCGTCTAGATTTTATATGAAGTTATTCCCGTTTCCAACGATATTCTCACAGTTATCCAAATATCCACTTGCAGATTCTACCAAAAGTATGTTTCCAAACTGCTGTATCAAAAGAATGGTTGAGCTCCGTTAGTTGAGGACACTCATCACAAACAAGCTTTTGAGAATGCTTCTGTCTAGATTTTATATGAAGATATTCCCGTTTCCAACGAACTCTTCACAGTTACCCAAATATCCACTTGCCGATTCTAGAAAAAGAGTTTTTACAAACTGCTGTATCAAAAAAAGGTTGAACTCTGTAAGTAGAGAAAACACATCACAAACAAGCTTTTGAGAATGCTTCTGTCTAGATTTTATATGAAGATATTCCCGTTTCCAACGAACTCTTCAGTTACCCAAATATCCACTTGCCGATTCTACAAAAAGAGTGTTTACAAACTGCTGTATCAAAAGAAAGGTTGAACTCTGTAAGTAGAGAAAACACATCACAAGGAAGTTTCTAAGAATGCTTCTGTCTAGATTTTATGTGAAGATATTCCCGTTTCCAACGAAATCTTCAAAGTTATCCAAATATCCACTTGCAGATTCTACAAAAAGTGTGTTTCCAAACTACTGTATCAACAGAAAGGTTCAACTCTGGTAACTGAGTACACACATCCCAATTAAGTTTCTGAGAATCTTTCTGTCTCTTTTTTATGGGAAGATATTTCTGTTTTCACCGTAGGCCTGAATTTACTCAAAATGTCCACTTCCAGATACTACAGAAAGAGTGTTTCAAACCTGGGCTATGAAAGGGAATGTTCAGCTCTGTGACTTGAATGCAGATATCACAAAGCAGTTTCTGACAGTGCTTTTGTGTAGATTTTAGATGAAGATATTCCCGTTTCCAACGAAATCGTTAGAGCTATCCAAATATCCACTTACAGATTCTACAAAAAGAGAGTTTCCAAACTGCTCTATTTAAAGAAAGGTTGAACTCTGCTAGTTGAGGACGCACACCACAAGGAAGTTTCTGAGAATGCTTTTGTCTAGATTTTATATGAAGATATTCCCGTTTCCAACGAAATCTTTAGAGGTATCCAAATATCCACTTACAGATTCTACAAAAAGAGAGTATCCAAACTGCTGTATCAAAAGAATGGTTGAACTCTGTTAGTTGAGGACACTCATCACAAAGAAGCTTCTGAGAATGATTCTGTCTAGATTTTATATGAAGATATTCCCGTTTCCAACGAAATCTTCACAGTTATCCAAATATCCACTTGCAGATTCTACCAAAAGGGGGTTTTCAAACTTCTGTATCAAAAGAAAGGTTGAACTCTGTTAGTTGAGGACACACATCACAAAGAAGTTTCGAAGAATGCTTCTGTCTAGATTTTATATGAAGTTATTCCCGTTTCCAATGAAATTGTTAGAGGTATCCAAATATCCACTTACAGATACTACAAAAAGAGTGTTTCCAAACTGCTCTATCAAAAGAAAGGTGGAACTCGGTTAGTTGAAGACACACATCAAAAAGATGTTTCTGAGAATGCTTCTGTCTAGATTTTATTTGAAGATATTCCCATTTCCAACGAAATCTTCACAGTTATCCAAATATCCACTTGCAGATTCTACAAAAAGAGTGTTTCCAAACTACAGTGTCAAAAGAAAGTTTGAACTCTGTTAGTGGAGGACACACATCACAATGAAGTTTCTGAGAATGCTTCTGTTTAGATTTTATATGAAGATATTCCCGTTTCCAACGAAATCTTCACTGTTATCCAAATATCCACTTGCAGATTCTTCTAAAAGAGGGTTTCCAAACTGCTGTATGAAAAGAAAGGTTGAACTCCTTTAGTTGAGGAAACTCATGTCAAAGAAGTTTCTGAGAATGCTTCCGTCTAGATTTTATATGAAGATATTCCCGTTTCCAACGAAATTTTCACAGTTATCCATATATCCACTTGCAGATTCTACCAAAAGAGTGTTTCCAAACTGCTGTATCAAAAGAATGGTTGAGCTCCGTTAGTTGAGGACACTCATCACAAACAAGCTTTTGAGAATGCTTCTGTCTAGATTTTATATGAAGATATTCCCGTTTCCAACGAACTCTTCACAGTTATCCAAATATCCACTTGCCGATTCTACAAAAAGAGTGTTTCCAAACTGCTGTATCAAAAGAAAGGTTGAACTCTGTAAGTAGAGAAAACACATCACAAAGAAGTTTCTGAGAATGCTTCTGTCTAGATTTTATATGAAGATATTCCCGTATCCAACGAAATCTTCAAAGTTATCCAAATATCCACTTGCAGATTCTACAAAAAGAGTGTTTCCCAACTACTGTATCAACAGAAAGGTTCAACTCTGGTAACTGAGTACACACATCCCGATTAAGTTTCTGAGAATCTTTCTGTCTCTTTTTTATGGGAAGATATTTCTGTTTTCACTGTAGGCCTGAATTCGCTCAAAATGTCCACTTCCAGATACTACAGAAAGAGTGTTTCAAACCTGGGCTATGAAAGGGAATGTTCAGCTCTGTGACTTGAATGCAGATATCACAAAGCAGTTTCTGACAGTGCTTCTGTGTAGATTTTAGATGAAGATATTCCCGTTTCCAACGAAATCGTTAGAGCTATCCAAATATCCACTTACAGATTCTACAAAAAGAGAGTTTCCAAACTGCTCTATTTAAAGAAAGGTTGAACTCTGTTAGTTGAGGACGCACACCACAAAGAAGTTTCTGACAATGCTTTTGTCTAGATTTTATATGAAGATATTCCCGTTTCCAACGAAATCTTTAGAGGTATCCAAATATCCACTTACAGATTCTACAAAAAGAGAGTATCCAAACTGCTGTATGAAAAGAAAGGTTGAACTCTGTTAGTTGAGGACACACATCACAAAGAAGTTTCGGAGAATGCTTCTGTCTAGATTTTATATGAAGATATTCCCGTTTCCAATGAAATTGTTAGAGGTATCCAAATATCCACTTACAGATTCTACAAAAAGAGTGTTTCCAAACTGCTCTATCAAAAGAAAGGTGGAACTCGGTTAGTTGAAGACACACATCAAAAAGATGTTTCTGAGAATGCTTCTGTCTAGATTTTATTTGAAGATATTCCCATTTCCAACGAAATCTTCACAGTTATCGAAATATCCACTTGCAGATTCTACAAAAAGAGTGTTTCCAAACTACAGTGTCAAAAGAAAGTTTGAACTCTGTTAGTGGAGGACACACATCACAATGAAGTTTCTGAGAATGCTTCTGTTTAGATTTTATATGAAGATATTCCCGTTTCCAACGAAATCTTCACTGTTATCCAAATATCCACTTGCAGATTCTTCTAAAAGAGGGTTTCCAAACTGCTGTATCAAAAGAAAGGTTGAACTCTGTAAGTAGAGAAAACACATCACAAAGAAGTTTCTGAGAATGCTTCTGTCTGGATTTTATATGAAGGTATTCCCGTTTCCAACGAAATCTTCAAAGTTATCCAAATATCCACTTGCAGATTCTACAAAAAGAGTGTTTCCAAACTACTGTATCAACAGAAAGGTTCAACTCTGGTAACTGAGTACACACATCCCGATTAAGTTTCTGAGAATCTTTCTGTCTCTTTTTTATGGGAAGATATTTCTGTTTTCACCGTAGGCCTGAATTCGCTCAAAATGTCCACTTCCAGATACTACAGAAAGAGTGTTTCAAACCTGGGCTATGAAAGGGAATGTTCAGCTCTGTGACTTGAATGCAGATATCACAAAGCAGTTTCTGACAGTGCTTCTGTGTAGATTTTAGATGAAGATATTCCCGTTTCCAACGAAATCGTTAGAGCTATCCAAATATCCACTTACAGATTCTACAAAAAGAGAGTTTCCAAACTGCTCTATTTAAAGAAAGGTTGAACTCTGTTAGTTGAGGACGCACACCACAAAGAAGTTTCTGAGAATGCTTTTGTCTAGATTTTATATGAAGATATTCCCGTTTCCAACGAAATCTTTAGAGGTATCCAAATATCCACTTACAGATTCTACAAAAAGAGAGTATCCAAACTGCTGTATCAAAACAATGGTTGAACTCTGTTAGTTGAGGACACTCATCACAAAGAAGCTTCTGAGAATGCTTCTGTCTAGATTTTACACGAAGATATTCCCGTTTCCAACGAAATCTTCACAGTTATCCAAATATCCACTTGCAGATTCTACCAAAAGGGGGTTTTCAAACTTCTGTATCAAAAGAAAGGTTGAACTCTGTTAGTTGAAGACACACAACTCAAAGAAGTTTCGGAGAATGCTTCTGTCTAGATTTTATATGAAGATATTCCCGTTTCCAATGAAATTGTTAGAGGTATCCAAATATCCACTTACAGATTCTACAAAAAGAGTGTTTCCAAACTGCTCTATCAAAAGAAAGGTGGAACTCGGTTAGTTGAAGACACACATCAAAAAGATGTTTCTGAGAATGCTTCTGTCTAGATTTTATTTGAAGATATTCCCATTTCCAACGAAATCTTCACAGTTATCCAAATATCCACTTGCAGATTCTACAAAAAGAGTGTTTCCAAACTACAGTGTCAAAAGAAAGTTTGAACTCTGTTAGTGGAGGACACACATCACAATGAAGTTTCTGAGAATGCTTCTGTTTAGATTTTATATGAAGATATTCCCGTTTCCAACGAAATCTTCACTGTTATCCAAATATCCACTTGCAGATTCTTCTAAAAGAGGGTTTCCAAACTGCTGTATGAAAAGAAAGGTTGAACTCCTTTAGTTGAGGAAACTCATGTCAAAGAAGTTTCTGAGAATGCTTCCGTCTAGATTTTATATGAAGATATTCCCGTTTCCAACGAAATTTTCACAGTTATCCAAATATCCACTTGCAGATTCTACCAAAAGGGTGTTTCCAAACTGCTGTATCAAAAGAATGGTTGAGCTCCGTTAGTTGAGGACACTCATCACAAACAAGCTTTTGAGAATGCTTCTGTCTAGATTTTATATGAAGATATTCCCGTTTCCAACGAACTCTTCACAGTTATCCAAATATCCACTTGCCGATTCTACAAAAAGAGTGTTTCCAAACTTCTGTATCAAAAGAAAGGTTGAACTCTGTAAGTAGAGAAAACACATCACAAAGAAGTTTCTGAGAATGCTTCTGTCTAGATTTTATATGAAGATACTCCCGTTTCCAACGAAATCTTCAAAGTTATCTAAATATCCACTTGCAGATTCTACAAAAAGAGTGTTTCCAAAATACTGTATCAACAGAAAGGTTCAACTCTGGTAACTGAGTACACACATCCCGATTAAGTTTCTGAGAATCTTTCTGTCTCTTTTTTATGGGAAGATATTTCTGTTTTCACCGTAGGCCTGAATTCGCTCAAAATGTCCACTTCCAGATACTACAGAAAGAGTGTTTCAAACCTGGGCTATGAAAGGGAATGTTCAGCTCTGTGACTTGAATGCAGATATCACAAAGCAGTTTCTGACAGTGCTTCTGTGTAGATTTTAGATGAATATATTCCCGTTTCCAACGAAATCGTTAGAGCTATCCAAATATCCACTTACAGATTCTACAAAAAGAGAGTTTCCAAACTGCTCTATTTAAAGAAAGGTTGAACTCTGTTAGTTGAGGACGCACACCACAAAGAAGTTTCTGAGAATGCTTTTGTCTAGATTTTATATGAAGATATTCCCGTTTCCAACGAAATCTTTAGATGTATCCAAATATCCACTTACAGATTCTACAAAAAGAGAGTATCCAAACTGCTGTATGAAAAGAAAGGTTGAACTCTGTTAGTTGAGGACACACATCACAAAGAAGTTTCGGAGAATGCTTCTGTCTAGATTTTATATGAAGATATTCCCGTTTCCAATGAAATTGTTAGAGGTATCCAAATATCCACTTACAGATTCTACAAAAAGAGTGTTTCCAAACTGCTCTATCAAAATAAAGGTGGAACTCGGTTAGTTGAAGACACACATCAAAAAGATGTTTCTGAGAATGCTTCTGTCTAGATTTTATTTGAAGATATTCCCATTTCCAACGAAATCTTCACAGTTATTGAAATATCCACTTGCAGATTCTACAAAAAGAGTGTTTCCAAACTACAGTGTCAAAAGAAAGTTTGAACTCTGTTAGTGGAGGACACACATCACAATGAAGTTTCTGAGAATGCTTCTGTTTAGATTTTATATGAAGATATTCCCGTTTCCAACGAAATCTTCACTGTTATCCAAATATCCACTTGCAGATTCTTCTAAAAGAGGGTTTCCAAACTGCTGCATGAAAAGAAAGGTTGAACTCCTTTAGTTGAGGAAACTCATGTCAAAGAAGTTTCTGAGAATGCTTCCGTCTAGATTTTATATGAAGATATTCCCGTTTCCAACGAAATTTTCACAGTTACCCAAATATCCACTTGCAGATTCTACCAAAAGAGTGTTTCCAAACTGCTGTATCAAAAGAATGGTTGAGCTCCGTTAGTTGAGGACACTCTTCACAAACAAGCTTTAGAGAATGCTTCTGTCTAGATTTTATATGAAGATATTCCCGTTTCCAACGAACTCTTCACAGTTATCCAAATATCCACTTGCCGATTCTACAAAAAGAGTGTTTCCAAACTGCTGTATCAAAAGAAAGGTTGAACTCTGTATGTAGAGAAAACACATCACAAAGAAGTTTCTGAGAATGCTTCTGTCTAGATTTTATATGAAGATATTCCCGTATCCAACGAAATCTTCAAAGTTATCCAAATATCCACTTGCAGATTCTACAAAAAGAGTGTTTCCAAACTACTGTATCAACAGAAAGGTTCAACTCTGGTAACTGAGTACACACATCCAGATTAAGTTTCTGAGAATCTTTCTGTCTCCTTTTTATGTGAAGATATTTCTGTTTTCACTGTAGGCCTGAATTCGCTCAAAATGTCCACTTCCAGATACTACAGAAAGAGTGTTTCAAACCTGGGCTATGAAAGGGAATGTTCAGCTCTGTGACTTGAATGCAGATATCACAAAGCAGTTTCTGACAGTGCTTCTGTGTAGATTTTAGATGAAGATATTCCCGTTTCCAACGAAATCGTTAGAGCTATCCAAATATCCACTTACAGATTCTACAAAAAGAGAGTTTCCAAACTGCTCTATTTAAAGAAAGGTTGAACTCTGTTAGTTGAGGGTGCACACCACAAAGAAGTTTCTGAGAATGCTTTTGTCTAGATTTTATATGAAGATATTCCCGTTTCCAACGAAATCTTTAGAGGCATCCAAATATCCACTTACAGATTCTACAAAAAGAGAGTATCCAAACTGCTGTATCAAAAGAATGGTTGAACTCTGTTAGTTGAGGACACTCATCACAAAGAAGCTTCTGAGAATGCTTCTGTCTAGATTTTATATGAAGATACTCCGTTTCCAATGAAATCTTCACAGTTATCCAAATATCCACTTGCAGATTCTACCAAAAGGGGGTTTTCAAACTTCTGTATCAAAAGAAAGGTTGAACTCTGTTAGTTGAGGACACACATCACAAAGAAGTTTCGGAGAATGCTTCTGTCTAGATTTTATATGAAGATATTCCCGTTTCCAACGAAATCGTTAGAGCTATCCAAATATCCACTTACAGATTCTACAAAAAGAGAGTTTCCAAACTGCTCCATTTAAAGAAAGGTTGAACTCTGTTAGTTGAGGACGCACACCACAAAGAAGTTTCTGAGAATGCTTTTGTCTAGATTTTATATGAAGATATTCCCGTTTCCAACGAAATCTTTAGATGTATCCAAATATCCACTTACAGATTCTACAAAAAGAGAGTATCCAAACTGCTGTATGAAAAGAAAGGTTGAACTCTGTTAGTTGAGGACACACATCACAAAGAAGTTTCGGAGAATGCTTCTGTCTAGATTTTATATGAAGATATTCCCGTTTCCAATGAAATTGTTAGAGGTATCCAAATATCCACTTACAGATTCTACAAAAAGAGTGTTTCCAAACTGCTCTATCAAAAGAAAGTTGGAACTCGGTTAGTTGAAGACACACATCAAAAAGATGTTTCTGAGAATGCTTCTGTCTAGATTTTATTTGAAGATATTCCCATTTCCAACGAAATCTTCACAGTTATCGAAATATCCACTTGCAGATTCTACAAAAAGAGTGTTTCCAAACTACAGTGTCAAAAGAAAGTTTGAACTCTGTTAGTGGAGGACACACATCACAATGAAGTTTCTGAGAATGCTTCTGTTTAGATTTTATATGAAGATATTCCCGTTTCCAACGAAATCTTCACTGTTATCCAAATATCCACTTGCAGATTCTTCTAAAAGAGGGTTTAAAAACTGCTGCATGAAAAGAAAGGTTGAACTCCTTTAGTTGAGGAAACTCATGTCAAAGAAGTTTCTGAGAATGCTTCCGTCTAGATTTTATATGAAGATATTCCCGTTTCCAACGAAATTTTCACAGTTACCCAAATATCCACTTGCAGATTCTACCAAAAGAGTGTTTCCAAACTGCTGTATCAAAAGAATGGTTGAGCTCCGTTAGTTGAGGACACTCTTCACAAACAAGCTTTTGAGAATGCTTCTGTCTAGATTTTATATGAAGATATTCCCGTTTCCAACGAACTCTTCACAGTTATCCAAATATCCACTTGCCGATTCTACAAAAAGAGTGTTTCCAAACTGCTGTATCAAAAGAAAGGTTGAACTCTGTATGTAGAGAAAACACATCACAAAGAAGTTTCTGAGAATGCTTCTGTCTAGATTTTATATGAAGATATTCCCGTATCCAACGAAATCTTCAAAGTTATCCAAATATCCACTTGCAGATTCTACAAAAAGAGTGTTTCCAAACTACTGTATCAACAGAAAGGTTCAACTCTGGTAACTGAGTACACACATCCAGATTAAGTTTCTGAGAATCTTTCTGTCTCCTTTTTATGGGAAGATATTTCTGTTTTCACTGTAGGCCTGAATTCGCTCAAAATGTCCACTTCCAGATACTACAGAAAGAGTGTTTCAAACCTGGGCTATGAAAGGGAATGTTCAGCTCTGTGACTTGAATGCAGATATCACAAAGCAGTTTCTGACAGTGCTTCTGTGTAGATTTTAGATGAAGATATTCCCGTTTCCAACGAAATCATTAGAGCTATCCAAATATCCACTTACAGATTCTACAAAAAGAGAGTTTCCAAACTGTTCTATTTAAAGAAAGGTTGAACTCTGTTAGTTGAGGGTGCACACCACAAAGAAGTTTCTGAGAATGCTTTTGTCTAGATTTTATATGAAGATATTCCCGTTTCCAACGAAATCTTTAGAGGTATCCAAATATCCACTTACAGATTCTACAAAAAGAGAGTATCCAAACTGCTGTATCAAAAGAATGGTTGAACTCTGTTAGTTGAGGACACTCATCACAAAGAAGCTTCTGAGAATGCTTCTGTCTAGATTTTATATGAAGATACTCCGTTTCCAATGAAATCTTCACAGTTATCCAAATATCCACTTGCAGATTCTACCAAAAGGGGGTTTTCAAACTTCTGTATCAAAAGAAAGGTTGAACTCTGTTAGTTGAGGACACACATCACAAAGAAGTTTCGGAGAATGCTTCTGTCTAGATTTTATATGAAGATATTCCCGTTTCCAATGAAATTGTTAGAGGTATCCAAATATCCACTTACAGATTCTACAAAAAGAGTGTTTCCAAACTGCTCTATCAAAAGAAAGGTGGAACTCTGTTAGTTGAAGACACACATCAAAAAGATGTTTCTGAGAATGCTTCTGTCTAGATTTTATTTGAAGATATTCCCATTTCCAAAGAAATCTTCACAGTTATCCAAATATCCACTTGCAGATTCTACAAAAAGAGTGTTTCCAAACTACAGTGTCAAAAGAAAGTTTGAACTCCGTTAGTGGAGGACACACATCACAATGAAGTTTCTGAGAATGCTTCTGTTTAGATTTTATATGAAGATATTCCCGTTTCCAACGAAATCTTCACTGTTATCCAAATATCCACTTGCAGATTCTTCTAAAAGAGGGTTTCCAAACTGCTGTATGAAAAGAAAGGTTGAACTCCTTTAGTTGAGGAAACTCATGTCAAACAAGTTTCTGAGAATGCTTCCGTCTAGATTTTATATGAAGATATTCCCGTTTCCAACGAAATTTTCACAGTTATCCAAATATCCACTTGCAGATTCTACCAAAAGAGTGTTTCCAAACTGCTGTATCAAAAGAATGGTTGAGCTCCGTTAGTTGAGGACACTCATCACAAACAAGCTTTTGAGAATGCTTCTGTCTAGATTTTATATGAAGATATTCACGTTTCCAACGAACTCTTCACAGTTATCCAAATATCCACTTGCCGATTCTACAAAAAGAGTGTTTCCAAACTGCTGTATCAAAAGAAAGGTTGAACTCTGTATGTAGAGAAAACACATCACAAAGAAGTTTCTGAGAATGCTTCTGTCTAGATTTTATATGAAGATATTCCCGTTTCCAACGAAATCTTCAAAGTTATCCAAATATCCACTTGCAGATTCTCCAAAAAGAGTGTTTCCAAACTACTGTATCAACAGAAAGGTTCAACTCTGGTAACTGAGTACACACATCCCGATTAAGTTTCTGAGAATCTTTCTGTCTCCTTTTTATGGGAAGATATTTCTGTTTTCACCGTAGGCCTGAATTCGCTCAAAATGTCCACTTCCAGATACTAAAGAAAGAGTGTTTCAAACCTTGGCTATGAAAGGGAATGTTCAGCTCTGTGACTTGAATGCAGATATCACAAAGCAGTTTCTGACAGTGCTTCTGTGTAGATTTTAGATGAAGATATTCGCGTTTCCAACGAAATCGTTAGAGCTATCCAAATATCCACTTACAGATTCTACAAAAAGAGAGTTTCCAAACTGCTCTATTTAAAGAAAGGTTGAACTCTGTTAGTTGAGGACGCACACCACAAGGAAGTTTCTGAGAATGCTTTTGTCTAGATTTTATATGAAGATATTCCCGTTTCCAACGAAATCTTTAGAGGTATCCAAATATCCACTTACAGATTCTACAAAAAGAGAGTATCCAAAATGCTGTATCAAAAGAATGGTTGAACTCTGTTAGTTGAGGACACTCATCACAAAGAAGCTTCTGAGAATGCTTCTGTCTAGATTTTATATGAAGATATTCCCGTTTCCAACGAAATCTTCACAGTTATCCAAATATCCACTTGCAGATTCTACCAAAAGGGGGTTTTCAAACTTCTGTATCAAAAGAAAGGTTGAACTCTGTTAGTTGAGGACACACATCACAAAGAAGTTTCTGAGAATGCTTCTGTCTAGATTTTATATGAAGATATTCCCGTTTCCAATGAAATTGTTAGAGGTATCCAAATATCCACTTACAGATTCTACAAAAAGAGTGTTTCCAAACTGCTCTATCAAAAGAAAGGTGGAACTCGGTTAGTTGAAGACACACATCCAAAAGATGTTTCTGAGAATGCTTCTGTCTAGATTTTATTTGAAGATATTCACATTTCCAACGAAATCTTCACAGTTATCCAAATATCCACTTGCAGATTCTACAAAAAGAGTGTTTCCAAACTACAGTGTCAAAAGAAAGTTTGAACTCTGTTAGTGGAGGACACACATCACAATGAAGTTTCTGAGAATGCTTCTGTTTAGATTTTATATGAAGATATTCCCGTTTCCAATGAAATCTTCACTGTTATCCAAATATCCACTTGCAGATTCTTCTAAAAGAGGGTTTCTAAACTGCTGCATGAAAAGAAAGGTTGAACTCCTTTAGTTGAGGAAACTCATGTCAAAGAAGTTTCTGAGAATGCTTCCGTCTAGATTTTATATGAAGATATTCCCGTTTCCAACGAAATTTTCACAGTTATCCAAATATCCACTTGCAGATTCTACCAAAAGGGTGTTTCCAAACTGCTGTATCAAAAGAATGGTTGAGCTCCGTTAATTGAGGACACTCATCACAAACAAGCTTTTGAGAATGCTTCTGTCTAGATTTTATATGAAGATATTCCCGTTTCCAATGAACTCTTCACAGTTACCCAAATATCCACTTGCCGATTCTACAAAAAAAGTGTTTCCAAACTGCTGTATCAAAAGAAAGTTTGAACTCTGTAAGTAGAGAAAACACATCACAAAGAAGTTTCTGAGAATGCTTCTGTCTAGATTTTATATGAAGATATTCCCGTTTCCAACGAAATCTTCAAAGTTATCAAAATATCCACTTGCAGATTCTACAAAAAGAGTGTTTCCCAACTACTGTATCAACAGAAAGGTTCAACTCTGGTAACTGAGTACACACATCCCGATTAAGTTTCTGAGAATCTTTCTGTCTCTTTTTTATGGGAAGATATTTCTGTTTTCACCGTAGGCCTGAATTCGCTCAAAATGTCCACTTCCAGATACTACAGAAAGAGTGTTTCAAACCTGGGCTATGAAAGGAATGTTCAGCTCTGTGACTTGAATGCAGATATCACAAAGCAGTTTCTGACAGTGCTTCTGTGTAGATTTTAGATGAAGATATTCCCGTTTCCAACGAAATCGTTAGAGCTATCCAAATATCCACTTACAGATTCTACAAAAAGAGAGTATCCAAACTGCTGTATCAAAAGAAAGGTTGAACTCTGTTAGTTGAGGACACACATCACAAAGAAGTTTCGGAGAATGCTTCTGTCTAGATTTTATATGAAGATATTCCCGTTTCCAATGAAATTGTTAGAGGTATCCAAATATCCACTTACAGATTCTACAAAAAGAGTGTTTCCAAACTGCTCTATCAAAAGAAAGGTGGAACTCGGTTAATTGAAGACACACATAAAAAGATGTTTCTGAGAATGCTTCTGTCTAGATTTTATTTGAAGATATTCCCATTTCCAACGAAATCTTCACAGTTATCGAAATATCCACTTGCAGATTCTACAAAAAGAGTGTTTCCAAACTACAGTGTCAAAAGAAAGTTTGAGCTCTGTTAGTGGAGGACACACATCACAATGAAGTTTCTGAGAATGCTTCTGTTTAGATTTTATATGAAGATATTCCCGTTTCCAACGACATCTTCACTGTTATCCAAATATCCACTTGCAGATTCTTCTAAAAGAGGGTTTCCAAACTGCTGTATGAAAAGAAAGGTTGAACTCCTTTAGTTGAGGAAACTCATGTCAAAGAAGTTTCTGAGAATGCTTCCGTCTTGATTTTATAAGAAGATATTCCCGTTTCCAACGAAATTTTCACAGTTATCCAAATATCCACTTGCAGATTCTACCAAAAGAGTGTTGCCAAACTGCTGTATCAAAAGAATGGTTGAGCTCCGTTAGTTGAGGACACTCATCACAAACAAGCTTTTGAGAATGCTACTGTCTAGATTTTATATGAAGATATTCCCGTTTCCAATGAAATTCTCACAGTTATCCAAATATCCACTTGCAGATTCTTCTAAAAGAGGTTTTCCAAACTGCTGTATGAAAAGAAAGGTTGAACTCCTTTAGTTGAGGAAACTCATGTCAAAGAAGTTTCTGAGAATGCTTCCGTCTAGATTTTATACGAAGATATTCCCTTTTCCAACGAAATCTTCACAGTTATCCAAATATCCACTTGCCGATTCTACAAAAAGAGTGTTTCCAAACTGCTGTATCAAAAGAAAGGTTGAACTCTGTAAGTAGAGAAAACACATCACAAAGAAGTTTCTGAGAATGCTTCTGTCTAGATTTTATATGAAGATATTCCCGTTTCCAACGAAATCTTCAAAGTTATCCAAATATCCACTTGCAGATTCTACAAAAAGTGTGTTTCCAAACTACTGTATCAACAGAAAGGTTCAACTCTGGTAACTGAGTACACACATCCCGATTAAGTTTCTGAGAATCTTTCTGTCTCTTTTTTATGGGAAGATATTTCTGTTTTCACCGTAGGCCTGAATTCGCTCAAAATGTCCACTTCCAGATACTACAGAAAGAGTGTTTCAAACCTGGACTATGAAAGGGAATGTTCAGCTCTGTGACTTGAATGCAGATATCACAAAGCAGTTTCTGACAGTGCTTCTGTGTAGATTTTAGATGAAGATATTCCCGTTTCCAACGAAATCGCTAGAGCTATCCAAATATCCACTTACAGATTCTACAAAAAGAGAGTTTCCAAACTGCTCTATTTAAAGAAAGGTTGAACTCTGCTAGTTGAGGATGCACACCACAAGGAAGTTTCTGAGAATGCTTTTGTCTAGATTTTATATGAAGATATTCCCGTTTCCAACGAAATCTTTAGAGGTATCCAAATATCCACTTACAGATTCTACAAAAAGAGAGTATCCAAACTGCTCTATTTAAAGAATGGTTGAACTCTGTTAGTTGAGGACACTCATCACAAAGAAGCTTCTGAGAATGCTTCTGTCTAGATTTTATATGAAGATATTCCCATTTCCAACGAAATCTTCACAGTTATCCAAATATCCACTTGCAGATTCTACAAAAAGAGAGTATCCAAACTGCTGTATCAAAAGAATGGTTGAACTCTGTTAGTTGAGGACACTCATCACAAGCTTCTGAGAACGCTTCTGTCTAGATTTTATATGAAATTATTCCCGTTTCCAACGAAATCTTCACAGTTATCCCAATATCCACTTGCAGATTCTACCAAAAGGGGGTTTTCAAACTTCTGTATCAAAAGAAAGGTTGAACTCTGTTAGTTGAGGACACACATCACAAAGAAGTTTCGAAGAATGCTTCTGTCTAGATTTTATATGAAGATATTCCCGTTTCCAATGAAATTGTTAGAGGTATCCAAATATCCACTTACAGATTCTACAAAAAGAGTGTTTCCAAACTGCTCTATCAAAAGAAAGGTGGAACTCGGTTAGTTGAAGACACACATCAAAAAGATGTTTCTGAGAATGCTTCTGTCTAGATTTTATTTGAAGATATTCCCATTTCCAACGAAATCTTCACAGTTATCCAAATATCCACTTGCAGATTCTACAAAAAGAGTGTTTCCAAACTACAGTGTCAAAAGAAAGTTTGAACTCTGTTAGTGGAGGACACACATCACAATGAAGTTTCTGAGAATGCTTCTGTTTAGATTTTATATGAAGATATTCCCGTTTCCAACGAAATCTTCACTGTTATCCAAATATCCACTTGCAGATTCTTCTAAAAGAGGGTTTCCAAACTGCTGTATGAAAAGAAAGGTTGAACTCCTTTAGTTGAGGAAACTCATGTCAAAGAAGTTTCTGAGAATGATTCCGTCTAGATTTTATATGAAGATATTCCCGTTTCCAACGAAATTCTCACAGTTATCCAAATATCCACTTGCAGATTCTACCAAGAGAATGTTTCCAAACTGCTGTATCAAAAGAATGGTTGAGCTCCGTTAGTTGAGGACACTCATCACAAACAAGCTTTTGAGAATGCTTCTGTCTAGATTTTATATGAAGATATTCCCGTTTCCAGCGAACTCTTCACAGTTACCCAAATATCCACTTGCCGATTCTACAAAAAGAGTGTTTCCAAACTGCTGTATCAAAAGAAAGGTTGAACTCTGTAAGTAGAGAAAACACATCACAAAGAAGATTCTGAGAATGCTTCTGTCTAGATTTTATGTGAAGATATTCCCGTTTCCAACGAAATCTTCAAAGTTATCCAAATATCCACTTGCAGATTCTACAAAAAGTGTGTTTCCAAACTACTGTATCAACAGAAAGGTTCAACTCTGGTAACTGAGTACACACATCCCGATTAAGTTTCTGAGAATCTTTCTGTCTCTTTTTTATGGGAAGATATTTCTGTTTTCACCGTAGGCCTGAATTCGCTCAAAATGTCCACTTCCAGATACTACAGAAAGAGTGTTTCAAACCTGGGCTACGGAAGGGAATGTTCAGCTCTGTGACTTGAATGCAGATATCACAAAGCAGTTTCTGACAGTGCTTCTGTGTAGATTTTACATGAAGATATTCCCGTTTCCAACGAAATCGTTAGAGCTATCCAAATATCCACTTACAGATTCTACAAAAAGAGAGTTTCCAAACTGCTCTATTTAAAGAAAGGTTGAACTCTGCTAGTTGAGGACGCACACCACAAGGAAGTTTCTGAGAATGCTTTTGTCTAGATTTTATATGAAGATATTCCCGTTTCCAACGAAATCTTTAGAGGTATCCAAATATCCACTTACAGATTCTACAAAAAGAGAGTATCCAAACTGCTGTATCAAAAGAATGGTTGAACTCTGTTAGTTGAGGACACTCACCACAAGCTTCTGAGAATGGTTCTGTCTAGATTTTATATGAAGATATTCCCGTTTCCAACGAAATCTTCCCAGTTATCCAAATATCCACTTGCAGATTCTACCAAAAGGGGGTTTTCAAACTTCTGTATCAAAAGAAAGGTTGAACTCTGTTAGTTGAGGACACACATCACAAAGAAGTTTCGAAGAATGCTTCTGTCTAGATTTTATATGAAGATATTCCCGTTTCCAATGAAATTGTTAGAGGTATCCAAATATCCACTTACAGATTCTACAAAAAGGGTGTTTCCAAACTGCTCTATCAAAAGAAAGGTGGAACTCGGTTAATTGAAGACACACATCAAAAAGATGTTTCTGAGAATGCTTCTGTCTAGATTTTATTTGAAGATATTCCCATTTCCAAAGAAATCTTCACAGTTATCCAAATATCCACTTGCAGATTCTACAAAAAGAGTGTTTCCAAACTACAGTGTCAAAAGAAAGTTTGAACTCTGTTAGTGGAGGACACACATCACAATGAAGTTTCTGAGAATGCTTCTGTTTAGATTTTATATGAAGATATTCCCGTTTCCAACGACATCTTCAGTGTTATCCAAATATCCACTTGCAGATACTTCTAAAAGAGGGTTTCCAAACTGCTGTATGAAAAGAAAGGTTGAACTCCTTTAGTTGAGGAAACTCATGTCAAAGAAGTTTCTGAGAATGCTTCCGTCTAGATTTTATATGAAGATATTCCCGTTTCCAACGAAATTTTCACAGTTATCCAAATATCCACTTGCAGATTCTACAAAAAGAGAGTATCCAAACTGCTGTATCAAAAGAATGGTTGAACTCTGTTAGTTGAGGACACTCATCACAAGCTTCTGAGAACGCTTCTGTCTAGATTTTATATGAAATTATTCCCGTTTCCAACGAAATCTTCACAGTTATCCCAATATCCACTTGCAGATTCTACCAAAAGGGGGTTTTCAAACTTCTGTATCAAAAGAAAGGTTGAACTCTGTTAGTTGAGGACACACATCACAAAGAAGTTTCGAAGAATGCTTCTGTCTAGATTTTATATGAAGATATTCCCGTTTCCAATGAAATTGTTAGAGGTATCCAAATATCCACTTACAGATTCTACAAAAAGAGTGTTTCCAAACTGCTCTATCAAAAGAAAGGTGGAACTCGGTTAGTTGAAGACACACATCAAAAAGATGTTTCTGAGAATGCTTCTGTCTAGATTTTATTTGAAGATATTCCCATTTCCAACGAAATCTTCACAGTTATCCAAATATCCACTTGCAGATTCTACAAAAAGAGTGTTTCCAAACTACAGTGTCAAAAGAAAGTTTGAACTCTGTTAGTGGAGGACACACATCACAATGAAGTTTCTGAGAATGCTTCTGTTTAGATTTTATATGAAGATATTCCCGTTTCCAACGAAATCTTCACTGTTATCCAAATATCCACTTGCAGATTCTTCTAAAAGAGGGTTTCCAAACTGCTGTATGAAAAGAAAGGTTGAACTCCTTTAGTTGAGGAAACTCATGTCAAAGAAGTTTCTGAGAATGATTCCGTCTAGATTTTATATGAAGATATTCCCGTTTCCAACGAAATTCTCACAGTTATCCAAATATCCACTTGCAGATTCTACCAAAAGAATGTTTCCAAACTGCTGTATCAAAAGAATGGTTGAGCTCCGTTAGTTGAGGACACTCATCACAAACAAGCTTTTGAGAATGCTTCTGTCTAGATTTTATATGAAGATATTCCCGTTTCCAGCGAACTCTTCACAGTTACCCAAATATCCACTTGCCGATTCTACAAAAAGAGTGTTTCCAAACTGCTGTATCAAAAGAAAGGTTGAACTCTGTAAGTAGAGAAAACACATCACAAAGAAGTTTCTGAGAATGCTTCTGTCTAGATTTTATGTGAAGATATTCCCGTTTCCAACGAAATCTTCAAAGTTATCCAAATATCCACTTGCAGATTCTACAAAAAGTGTGTTTCCAAACTACTGTATCAACAGAAAGGTTCAACTCTGGTAACTGAGTACACACATCCCGATTAAGTTTCTGAGAATCTTTCTGTCTCTTTTTTATGGGAAGATATTTCTGTTTTCACCGTAGGCCTGAATTCGCTCAAAATGTCCACTTCCAGATACTACAGAAAGAGTGTTTCAAACCTGGGCTACGGAAGGGAATGTTCAGCTCTGTGACTTGAATGCAGATATCACAAAGCAGTTTCTGACAGTGCTTCTGTGTAGATTTTACATGAAGATATTCCCGTTTCCAACGAAATCGCTAGAGCTATCCAAATATCCACTTACAGATTCTACAAAAAGAGAGTTTCCAAACTGCTCTATTTAAAGAAAGGTTGAACTCTGCTAGTTGAGGACGCACACCACAAGGAAGTTTCTGAGAATGCTTTTGTCTAGATTTTATATGAAGATATTCCCGTTTCCAACGAAATCTTTAGAGGTATCCAAATATCCACTTACAGATTCTACAAAAAGAGAGTATCCAAACTGCTGTATCAAAAGAATGGTTGAACTCTGTTAGTTGAGGACACTCACCACAAGCTTCTGAGAATGGTTCTGTCTAGATTTTATATGAAGATATTCCCGTTTCCAACGAAATCTTCCCAGTTATCCAAATATCCACTTGCAGATTCTACCAAAAGGGGGTTTTCAAACTTCTGTATCAAAAGAAAGGTTGAACTCTGTTAGTTGAGGACACACATCACAAAGAAGTTTCGAAGAATGCTTCTGTCTAGATTTTATATGAAGATATTCCCGTTTCCAATGAAATTGTTAGAGGTATCCAAATATCCACTTACAGATTCTACAAAAAGGGTGTTTCCAAACTGCTCTATCAAAAGAAAGGTGGAACTCGGTTAATTGAAGACACACATCAAAAAGATGTTTCTGAGAATGCTTCTGTCTAGATTTTATTTGAAGATATTCCCATTTCCAAAGAAATCTTCACAGTTATCCAAATATCCACTTGCAGATTCTACAAAAAGAGTGTTTCCAAACTACAGTGTCAAAAGAAAGTTTGAACTCTGTTAGTGGAGGACACACATCACAATGAAGTTTCTGAGAATGCTTCTGTTTAGATTTTATATGAAGATATTCCCGTTTCCAACGACATCTTCAGTGTTATCCAAATATCCACTTGCAGATACTTCTAAAAGAGGGTTTCCAAACTGCTGTATGAAAAGAAAGGTTGAACTCCTTTAGTTGAGGAAACTCATGTCAAAGAAGTTTCTGAGAATGCTTCCGTCTAGATTTTATATGAAGATATTCCCGTTTCCAACGAAATTTTCACAGTTATCCAAATATCCACTTGCAGATTCTACAAAAAGAGAGTATCCAAACTGCTGTATCAAAAGAATGGTTGAACTCTGTTAGTTGAGGACACTCATCACAAGCTTCTGAGAACGCTTCTGTCTAGATTTTATATGAAATTATTCCCGTTTCCAACGAAATCTTCACAGTTATCCCAATATCCACTTGCAGATTCTACCAAAAGGGGGTTTTCAAACTTCTGTATCAAAAGAAAGGTTGAACTCTGTTAGTTGAGGACACACATCACAAAGAAGTTTCGAAGAATGCTTCTGTCTAGATTTTATATGAAGATATTCCCGTTTCCAATGAAATTGTTAGAGGTATCCAAATATCCACTTACAGATTCTACAAAAAGAGTGTTTCCAAACTGCTCTATCAAAAGAAAGGTGGAACTCGGTTAGTTGAAGACACACATCAAAAAGATGTTTCTGAGAATGCTTCTGTCTAGATTTTATTTGAAGATATTCCCATTTCCAACGAAATCTTCACAGTTATCCAAATATCCACTTGCAGATTCTACAAAAAGAGTGTTTCCAAACTACAGTGTCAAAAGAAAGTTTGAACTCTGTTAGTGGAGGACACACATCACAATGAAGTTTCTGAGAATGCTTCTGTTTAGATTTTATATGAAGATATTCCCGTTTCCAACGAAATCTTCACTGTTATCCAAATATCAACTTGCAGATTCTTCTAAAAGAGGGTTTCCAAACTGCTGTATGAAAAGAAAGGTTGAACTCCTTTAGTTGAGGAAACTCATGTCAAAGAAGTTTCTGAGAATGATTCCGTCTAGATTTTATATGAAGATATTCCCGTTTCCAACGAAATTCTCACAGTTATCCAAATATCCACTTGCAGATTCTACCAAAAGAATGTTTCCAAACTGCTGTATCAAAAGAATGGTTGAGCTCCGTTAGTTGAGGACACTCATCACAAACAAGCTTTTGAGAATGCTTCTGTCTAGATTTTATATGAAGATATTCCCGTTTCCAGCGAACTCTTCACAGTTACCCAAATATCCACTTGCCGATTCTACAAAAAGAGTGTTTCCAAACTGCTGTATCAAAAGAAAGGTTGAACTCTGTAAGTAGAGAAAACACATCACAAAGAAGTTTCTGAGAATGCTTCTGTCTAGATTTTATGTGAAGATATTCTCGTTTCCAACGAAATCTTCAAAGTTATCCAAATATCCACTTGCAGATTCTACAAAAAGTGTGTTTCCAAACTACTGTATCAACAGAAAGGTTCAACTCTGGTAACTGAGTACACACATCCCGATTAAGTTTCTGAGAATCTTTCTGTCTCTTTTTTATGGGAAGATATTTCTGTTTTCACCGTAGGCCTGAATTCGCTCAAAATGTCCACTTCCAGATACTACAGAAAGAGTGTTTCAAACCTGGGCTACGGAAGGGAATGTTCAGCTCTGTGACTTGAATGCAGATATCACAAAGCAGTTTCTGACAGTGCTTCTGTGTAGATTTTACATGAAGATATTCCCGTTTCCAACGAAATCGCTAGAGCTATCCAAATATCCACTTACAGATTCTACAAAAAGAGAGTTTCCAAACTGCTCTATTTAAAGAAAGGTTGAACTCTGCTAGTTGAGGACGCACACCACAAGGAAGTTTCTGAGAATGCTTTTGTCTAGATTTTATATGAAGATATTCCCGTTTCCAACGAAATCTTTAGAGGTATCCAAATATCCACTTACAGATTCTACAAAAAGAGAGTATCCAAACTGCTGTATCAAAAGAATGGTTGAACTCTGTTAGTTGAGGACACTCATCACAAGCTTCTGAGAATGGTTCTGTCTAGATTTTATATGAAGATATTCCCGTTTCCAACGAAATCTTCACAGTTATCCAAATATCCACATGCAGATTCTACCAAAAGGGTGTTTTCAAACTTCTGTATCAAAAGAAAGGTTGAACTCTGTTAGTTGAGGACACACATCACAAAGAAGTTTCGAAGAATGCTTCTGTCTAGATTTTATATGAAGATAGTCCCGTTTCCAATGAAATTGTTAGAGGTATCCAAATATCCACTTACAGATTCTACAAAAAGAGTGTTTCCAAACTGCTCTATCAAAAGAAAGGTGGAACTCGGTTAGTTGAAGACACACATCAAAAAGATGTTTCTGAGAATGCTTCTGTCTAGATTTTATTTGAAGATATTCCCATTTCCAACGAAATCTTCACAGTTATCGAAATATCCACTTGCAGATTCTACAAAAAGAGTGTTTCCAAACTACAGTGTCAAAAGAAAGTTTGAACTCTGTTAGTGGAGGACACACATCACAATGAAGTTTCTGAGAATGCTTCTGTTTAGATTTTATATGAAGATATTCCCGTTTCCAACGAAATCTTCACTGTTATCCAAATATCCACTTGCAGATTCTTCTAAAAGAGGGTTTCCAAACTGCTGCATGAAAAGAAAGGTTGAACTCCTTTAGTTGAGGAAACTCATGTCAAAGAAGTTTCTGAGAATGCTTCCGTCTAGATTTTATATGAAGATATTCCCGTTTCCAACGAAATTTTCACAGTTATCCAAATATCCACTTGCAGATTCTACCAAAAGAGTGTTTCCAAACTGCTGTATCAAAAGAATGGTTGAGCTCCGTTAGTTGAGGACACTCATCACAAAGAAGCTTTAGAGAATGCTTCTGTCTAGATTTTATAGGAAGATATTCCCGTTTCCAAAGAAATCTTCACAGTTATCCAAATATCCACTTGCCGATTCTACAAAAAGAGTGTTTCCAAACTGCTGTATCAAAAGAAAGGTTGAACTCTGTAAGTAGAGAAAACCCATCACAAAGAAGTTTCTGAGAGTGCTTCTGTCTAGATTTTATATGAAGATATTCCCGTTTCCAACGAAATCTTCAAAGTTATCCAAATATCCACTTGCAGATTCTACAAAAAGAGTGTTTCCAAACTACTGTATCAACAGAGAGGTTCAACTCTGGTAACTGAGTACACACATCCCGATTAAGTTTCTGAGAATCTTTCTGTCTCTTTTTTATGGGAAGATATTTCTGTTTTCACCGTAGGCCTGAATTCGCTCAAAATGTCCACTTCCAGATACTACAGAAAGAGTGTTTCAAACCTGGGCTACGAAAGGGAATGCTCAGCTCTGTGACTTGAATGCAGATATCACAAAGCAGTTTCTGACAGTGCTTCTGTGTAGATTTTAGATGAAGATATTCCCGTTTCCAACAAAATCGTTAGAGCTATCCAAATATCCACTTACAGATTCTACAAAAAGAGAGTTTCCAAACTGCTCTATTTAAAGAAAGGTTGAACTCTGTTAGTTGAGGACGCACACCACGAAGAAGTTTCTGAGAATGCTTTTGTCTAGATTTTATATGAAGATATTCCCGTTTCCAACGAAATCTTTAGAGGTATCCAAATATCCACTTACAGTTTCTACAAAAAGAGAGTATCCAAACTGCTGTATCAAAAGAATGGTTGAACTCTGTTAGTTGAGGACACTCATCACAAGCTTCTGAGAACGCTTCTGTCTAGATTTTATATGAAGATATTCCCGTTTCCAACGAAATTTTCACAGTTATCCAAATATCCACTTGCAGATTCTACCAAAAGAGTGTTTCCAAACTGCTGTATCAAAAGAATGGTTGAGCTCCGTTAGTTGAGGACACTCATCACAAAGAAGCTTTTGAGAATGCTTCTGTTTAGATTTTATATGAAGATATTCCCGTTTCCAACGAAATCTTCACTGTTATCCAAATATCCACTTGCAGATTCTTCTAAAAGAGGGTTTCCAAACTGCTGTATGAAAAGAAAGGTTGAACTCCTTTAGTTGAGGAAACTCATGTCAAAAAGTTTCTGAGAATGCTTCCGTCTAGATTTTATATGAAGTTATTCCCGTTTCCAACGAAATTCTCACAGTTATCCAAATATCCACTTGCAGATTCTACCAAAAGAGTGTTTCCAAACTGCTGTATCAAAAGAATGGTTGAGCTCCGTTAGTTGAGGACACTCATCACAAACAAGCTTTTGAGAATGCTTCTGTCTAGATTTTATATGAAGATATTCCCGTTTCCAATGAAATTGTTAGAGGTATCCAAATATCCACTTACAGATTCCACAAAAAGAGTGTTTCCAAACTGCTCTATCAAAACAAAGGTGGAACTCGGTTAGTTGAAGACACACATCAAAAAGATGTTTCTGAGAATGCTTCTGTCTAGATTTTATATGAAGATATTCCCATTTCCAATGAAATCTTCACAGTTATCGAAATCTCCACTTGCAGATTCTACAAAAAGAGTGTTTCCAAACTACAGTGTCAAAAGAAAGTTTGAACTCTGTTAGTGGAGGACACACATCACAATGAAGTTTCTGAGAATGCTTCTGTTTAGATTTTATATGAAGATATTCCCGTTTCCAACGAAATCTTCACTGTTATCCAAATATCCACTTGCAGATTCTTCTAAAAGAGGGTTTCCAAACTGCTGCATGAAAAGAAAGGTTGAACTCCTTTAGTTGAGGAAACTCATGTCAAAGAAGTTTCTGAGAATGCTTCCGTCTAGATTTTATATGAAGATATTCCCGTTTCCAACGAAATTTTCAGTTATCCAAATATCCACTTGCAGATTCTACCAAAAGAATGTTTCCAAACTGCTGTATCAAAAGAATGGTTGAGCTCCGTTAGTTGAGGACACTCATCACAAACAAGCTTTTGAGAATGCTTCTGTCTAGATTTTATATGAAGATATTCCCGTTTCCAACGAACTCTTCACAGTTACCCAAATATCCACTTGCCGATTCTACAAAAAGAGTGTTTACAAACTGCTGTATCAAAAGAAAGGTTGAACTCTGTAAGTAGAGAAAACACATCACAAAGAAGTTTCTGAGAATGCTTCTGTCTAGATTTTATATGAAGATATTCCCGTTTCCAACGAAATCTTCAAAGTTATCCAAATATCCACTTGCAGATTCTACAAAAAGTGTGTTTCCAAACTACTGTATCAACAGAAAGGTTCAACTCTGGTAACTGAGTACACACATCCCGATTAAGTTTCTGAGAATCTTTCTGTCTCTTTTTTATGGGAAGATATTTCTGTTTTCACCGTAGGCCTGAATTCGCTCAAAATGTCCACTTCCAGATACTACAGAAAGAGTGTTTCAAACCTGGGCTATGAAAGGGAATGTTCAGCTCTGTGACTTGAATGCAGATATCACAAAGCAGTTTCTGACAGTGCTTCTGTGTAGATTTTAGATGAAGATATTCCCGTTTCCAACGAAATCGTTAGAGCTATCCAAATATCCACTTACAGATTCTACAAAAAGAGAGTTTCCAAACTGCTCTATTTAAAGAAAGGTTGAACTCTATTAGTTGAGGACGCACACCACAAGGAAGTTTCTGAGAATGCTTTTGTCTAGATTTTATATGAAGATATTCCCGTTTCCAACGAAATCTTCACAGTTATCCAAATATCCACTTGCAGATTCTACCAAAAGGGGGTTTTCAAACTTCTGTATCAAAAGAAAGGTTGAACTCTGTTAGTTGAGGACACACATCACAAAGAAGTTTCGAAGAATGCTTCTGTCTAGATTTTATATGAAGATATTCCCGTTTCCAATGAAATTGTTAGAGGTATCCAAATATCCACTTACAGATTCTACAAAAAGGGTGTTTCCAAACTGCTCTATCAAAAGAAAGGTGGAACTCGGTTAATTGAAGACACACATCAAAAAGATGTTTCTGAGAATGCTTCTGTCTAGATTTTATTTGAAGATATTCCCATTTCCAAAGAAATCTTCACAGTTATCCAAATATCCACTTGCAGATTCTACAAAAAGAGTGTTTCCAAACTACAGTGTCAAAAGAAAGTTTGAACTCTGTTAGTGGAGGACACACATCACAATGAAGTTTCTGAGAATGCTTCTGTTTAGATTTTATATGAAGATATTCCCGTTTCCAACGAAATCTTCACTGTTATCCAAATATCCACTTGCAGATTCTTCTAAAAGAGGGTTTCCAAACTGCTGTATGAAAAGAAAGGTTGAACTCCTTTAGTTGAGGAAACTCATGTCAAAGAAGTTTCTGAGAATGCTTCCGTCTAGATTTTATATGAAGATATTCCCGTTTCCAACGAAATTTTCACAGTTATCCAAATATCCACTTGCAGATTCTACAAAAAGAGAGTATCCAAACTGCTGTATCAAAAGAATGGTTGAACTCTGTTAGTTGAGGACACTCATCAGAAGCTTCTGAGAACGCTTCTGTCTAGATTTTATATGAAATTATTCCCGTTTCCAACGAAATCTTCACAGTTATCCCAATATCCACTTGTAGATTCTACCAAAAGGGGGTTTTCAAACTTCTGTATCAAAAGAAAGGTTGAACTCTGTTAGTTGAGGACACACATCACAAAGAAGTTTCGAAGAATGCTTCTGTCTAGATTTTATATGAAGATATTCCCGTTTCCAATGAAATTGTTAGAGGTATCCAAATATCCACTTACAGATTCTACAAAAAGAGTGTTTCCAAACTGCTCTATCAAAAGAAAGGTGGAACTCGGTTAGTTGAAGACACACATCAAAAAGATGTTTCTGAGAATGCTTCTGTCTAGATTTTATTTGAAGATATTCCCATTTCCAACGAAATCTTCACAGTTATCCAAATATCCACTTGCAGATTCTACAAAAAGAGTGTTTCCAAACTACAGTGTCAAAAGAAAGTTTGAACTCTGTTAGTGGAGGACACACATCACAATGAAGTTTCTGAGAATGCTTCTGTTTAGATTTTATATGAAGATATTCCCGTTTCCAACGAAATCTTCACTGTTATCCAAATATCAACTTGCAGATTCTTCTTAAAGAGGGTTTCCAAACTGCTGTATGAAAAGAAAGGTTGAACTCCTTTAGTTGAGGAAACTCATGTCAAAGAAGTTTCTGAGAATGCTTCCGTCTAGATTTTATATGAAGATATTCCCGTTTCCAACGAAATTCTCACAGTTATCCAAATATCCACTTGCAGATTCTACCAAAAGAATGTTTCCAAACTGCTGTATCAAAAGAATGGTTGAGCTCCGTTAGTTGAGGACACTCATCACAAACAAGCTTTTGAGAATGCTTCTGTCTAGATTTTATATGAAGATATTCCCGTTTCCAACGAACTCTTCACAGTTACCCAAATATCCACTTGCCGATTCTACAAAAAGAGTGTTTCCAAACTGCTGTATCAAAAGAAAGGTTGAACTCTGTAAGTAGAGAAAACACATCACAAAGAAGTTTCTGAGAATGCTTCTGTCTAGATTTTATGTGAAGATATTCCCGTTTCCAACGAAATCTTCAAAGTTATCCAAATATCCACTTGCAGATTCTACAAAAAGTGTGTTTCCAAACTACTGTATCAACAGAAAGGTTCAACTCTGGTAACTGAGTACACACATCCCGATTAAGTTTCTGAGAATCTTTCTGTCTCTTTTTTATGGGAAGATATTTCTGTTTTCACCGTAGGCCTGAATTCGCTCAAAATGTCCACTTCCAGATACTACAGAAAGAGTGTTTCAAACCTGGGCTACGGAAGGGAATGTTCAGCTCTGTGACTTGAATGCAGATATCACAAAGCAGTTTCTGACAGTGCTTCTGTGTAGATTTTAGATGAAGATATTCCCGTTTCCAACGAAATCGCTATAGCTATCCAAATATCCACTTACAGATTCTACAAAAAGAGAGTTTCCAAACTGCTCTATTTAAAGAAAGGTTGAACTCAGCTAGTTGAGGACGCACACCACAAGGAAGTTTCTGAGAATGCTTTTGTCTAGATTTTATATGAAGATATTCCCGTTTCCAACGAAATCTTTAGAGGTATCCAAATATCCACTTACAGATTCTACAAAAAGAGAGTATCCAAACTGCTGTATCAAAAGAATGGTTGAACTCTGTTAGTTGAGGACACTCATCACAAGCTTATGAGAATGGTTCTGTCTAGATTTTATATGAAGATATTCCCGTTTCCAACGAAATCTTCACAGTTATCCAAATATCCACATGCAGATTCTACCAAAAGGGGGTTTTCAAACTTCTGTATCAAAAGAAAGGTTGAACTCTGTTAGTTGAGGACACACATCACAAAGAAGTTTCGAAGAATGCTTCTGTCTAGATTTTATATGAAGATAGTCCCGTTTCCAATGAAATTGTTAGAGGTATCCAAATATCCACTTACAGATTCTACAAAAAGAGTGTTTCCAAACTGCTCTATCAAAAGAAAGGTGGAACTCGGTTAGTTGAAGACACACATCAAAAAGATGTTTCTGAGAATGCTTCTGTCTAGATTTTATTTGAAGATATTCCCATTTCCAACGAAATCTTCACAGTTATCCAAATATCCACTTGCAGATTCTACAAAAAGAGTGTTTCCAAACTACAGTGTCAAAAGAAAGTTTGAACTCTGTTAGTGGAGGACACACATCACAATGAAGTTTCTGAGAATGCTTCTGTTTAGATTTTATATGAAGATATTCCCGTTTCCAACGAAATCTTCACTGTTATCCAAATATCCACTTGCAGATTCTTCTAAAAGAGGGTTTCCAAACTGCTGCATGAAAAGAAAGGTTGAACTCCTTTAGTTGAGGAAACTCATGTCAAAGAAGTTTCTGAGAATGCTTCCGTCTAGATTTTATATGAAGATATTCCCGTTTCCAACGAAATTTTCACAGTTATGCAAATATCCACTTGCAGATTCTACCAAAAGAGTGTTTCCAAACTGCTGTATCAAAAGAATGGTTGAGCTCCGTTAGTTGAGGACACTCATCACAAACAAGCTTTTGAGAATGCTTCTGTCTAGATTTTATAGGAAGATATTCCCGTTTCCAAAGAAATCTTCACAGTTACCCAAATATCCACTTGCCGATTCTACAAAAAGAGTGTTTCCAAACTGCTGTATCAAAAGAAAGGTTGAACTCTGTAAGTAGAGAAAACACATCACAAAGAAGTTTCTGAGAATGCTTCTGTCTAGATTTTATATGAAGATATTCCCGTTTCCAACGAAATCTTCAAAGTTATCCAAATATCCACTTGCAGATTCTACAAAAAGAGTGTTTCCAAACTTCTGTATCAACAGAAAGGTTCAACTCTGGTAACTGAGTACACACATCCCGATTAAGTTTCTGAGACTCTTTCTGTCTCTTTTTTATGGGAAGATATTTCTGTTTTCACCGTAGGCCTGAATTCGCTCAAAATGTCCACTTCCAGATACTACAGAAAGAGTGTTTCAAACCTGGGCTACGAAAGGGAATGTTCAGCTCTGTGACTTGAATGCAGATATCACAAAGCAGTTTCTGACAGTGCTTCTGTGTAGATTTTAGATGAAGTTTTTCCCGTTTCCAACCAAGTCGCTAGAGCTATCCAAATATCCACTTACAGATTCTACAAAAAGAGAGTTTCCAAACTGCTCTATTTAAAGAAAGGTTGAACTCTGCTAGTTGAGGACGCACACCACGAAGAAGTTTCTGAGAATGCTTTTGTCTAGATTTTATATGAAGATATTCCCGTTTCCAACGAAATCTTCACAGTTATCCAAATATCCACTTGCAGATTCTACCAAAAGGGGGTTTTCAAACTTCTGTATCAAAAGAAAGGTTGAACTCTGTTAGTTGAGGACACACATCACAAAGAAGTTTCGAAGAATGCTTCTGTCTAGATTTTATATGAAGATATTCCCGTTTCCAATGAAATTGTTAGAGGTATCCAAATATCCACTTACAGATTCTACAAAAAGGGTGTTTCCAAACTGCTCTATCAAAAGAAAGGTGGAACTCGGTTAATTGAAGACACACATCAAAAAGATGTTTCTGAGAATGCTTCTGTCTAGATTTTATTTGAAGATATTCCCATTTCCAAAGAAATCTTCACAGTTATCCAAATATCCACTTGCAGATTCTACAAAAAGAGTGTTTCCAAACTACAGTGTCAAAAGAAAGTTTGAACTCTGTTAGTGGAGGACACACATCACAATGAAGTTTCTGAGAATGCTTCTGTTTAGATTTTATATGAAGATATTCCCGTTTCCAACGAAATCTTCACTGTTATCCAAATATCCACTTGCAGATTCTTCTAAAAGAGGGTTTCCAAACTGCTGTATGAAAAGAAAGGTTGAACTCCTTTAGTTGAGGAAACTCATGTCAAAGAAGTTTCTGAGAATGCTTCCGTCTAGATTTTATATGAAGATATTCCCGTTTCCAACGAAATTTTCACAGTTATCCAAATATCCACTTGCAGATTCTACAAAAAGAGAGTATCCAAACTGCTGTATCAAAAGAATGGTTGAACTCTGTTAGTTGAGGACACTCATCAGAAGCTTCTGAGAACGCTTCTGTCTAGATTTTATATGAAATTATTCCCGTTTCCAACGAAATCTTCACAGTTATCCCAATATCCACTTGTAGATTCTACCAAAAGGGGGTTTTCAAACTTCTGTATCAAAAGAAAGGTTGAACTCTGTTAGTTGAGGACACACATCACAAAGAAGTTTCGAAGAATGCTTCTGTCTAGATTTTATATGAAGATATTCCCGTTTCCAATGAAATTGTTAGAGGTATCCAAATATCCACTTACAGATTCTACAAAAAGAGTGTTTCCAAACTGCTCTATCAAAAGAAAGGTGGAACTCGGTTAGTTGAAGACACACATCAAAAAGATGTTTCTGAGAATGCTTCTGTCTAGATTTTATTTGAAGATATTCCCATTTCCAACGAAATCTTCACAGTTATCCAAATATCCACTTGCAGATTCTACAAAAAGAGTGTTTCCAAACTACAGTGTCAAAAGAAAGTTTGAACTCTGTTAGTGGAGGACACACATCACAATGAAGTTTCTGAGAATGCTTCTGTTTAGATTTTATATGAAGATATTCCCGTTTCCAACGAAATCTTCACTGTTATCCAAATATCAACTTGCAGATTCTTCTAAAAGAGGGTTTCCAAACTGCTGTATGAAAAGAAAGGTTGAACTCCTTTAGTTGAGGAAACTCATGTCAAAGAAGTTTCTGAGAATGCTTCCGTCTAGATTTTATATGAAGATATTCCCGTTTCCAACGAAATTCTCACAGTTATCCAAATATCCACTTGCAGATTCTACCAAAAGAATGTTTCCAAACTGCTGTATCAAAAGAATGGTTGAGCTCCGTTAGTTGAGGACACTCATCACAAACAAGCTTTTGAGAATGCTTCTGTCTAGATTTTATATGAAGATATTCCCGTTTCCAACGAACTCTTCACAGTTACCCAAATATCCACTTGCCGATTCTACAAAAAGAGTGTTTCCAAACTGCTGTATCAAAAGAAAGGTTGAACTCTGTAAGTAGAGAAAACACATCACAAAGAAGTTTCTGAGAATGCTTCTGTCTAGATTTTATGTGAAGATATTCCCGTTTCCAACGAAATCTTCAAAGTTATCCAAATATCCACTTGCAGATTCTACAAAAAGTGTGTTTCCAAACTACTGTATCAACAGAAAGGTTCAACTCTGGTAACTGAGTACACACATCCCGATTAAGTTTCTGAGAATCTTTCTGTCTCTTTTTTATGGGAAGATATTTCTGTTTTCACCGTAGGCCTGAATTCGCTCAAAATGTCCACTTCCAGATACTACAGAAAGAGTGTTTCAAACCTGGGCTACGGAAGGGAATGTTCAGCTCTGTGACTTGAATGCAGATATCACAAAGCAGTTTCTGACAGTGCTTCTGTGTAGATTTTAGATGAAGATATTCCCGTTTCCAACGAAATCGCTATAGCTATCCAAATATCCACTTACAGATTCTACAAAAAGAGAGTTTCCAAACTGCTCTATTTAAAGAAAGGTTGAACTCAGCTAGTTGAGGACGCACACCACAAGGAAGTTTCTGAGAATGCTTTTGTCTAGATTTTATATGAAGATATTCCCGTTTCCAACGAAATCTTCAGAGGTATCCAAATATCCACTTACAGATTCTACAAAAAGAGAGTATCCAAACTGCTGTATCAAAAGAATGGTTGAACTCTGTTAGTTGAGGACACTCATCACAAGCTTATGAGAATGGTTCTGTCTAGATTTTATATGAAGATATTCCCGTTTCCAACGAAATCTTCACAGTTATCCAAATATCCACATGCAGATTCTACCAAAAGGGGGTTTTCAAACTTCTGTATCAAAAGAAAGGTTGAACTCTGTTAGTTGAGGACACACATCACAAAGAAGTTTCGAAGAATGCTTCTGTCTAGATTTTATATGAAGATAGTCCCGTTTCCAATGAAATTGTTAGAGGTATCCAAATATCCACTTACAGATTCTACAAAAAGAGTGTTTCCAAACTGCTCTATCAAAAGAAAGGTGGAACTCGGTTAGTTGAAGACACACATCAAAAAGATGTTTCTGAGAATGCTTCTGTCTAGATTTTATTTGAAGATATTCCCATTTCCAACGAAATCTTCACAGTTATCCAAATATCCACTTGCAGATTCTACAAAAAGAGTGTTTCCAAACTACAGTGTCAAAAGAAAGTTTGAACTCTGTTAGTGGAGGACACACATCACAATGAAGTTTCTGAGAATGCTTCTGTTTAGATTTTATATGAAGATATTCCCGTTTCCAACGAAATCTTCACTGTTATCCAAATATCCACTTGCAGATTCTTCTAAAAGAGGGTTTCCAAACTGCTGCATGAAAAGAAAGGTTGAACTCCTTTAGTTGAGGAAACTCATGTCAAAGAAGTTTCTGAGAATGCTTCCGTCTAGATTTTATATGAAGATATTCCCGTTTCCAACGAAATTTTCACAGTTATGCAAATATCCACTTGCAGATTCTACCAAAAGAGTGTTTCCAAACTGCTGTATCAAAAGAATGGTTGAGCTCCGTTAGTTGAGGACACTCATCACAAACAAGCTTTTGAGAATGCTTCTGTCTAGATTTTATAGGAAGATATTCCCGTTTCCAAAGAAATCTTCACAGTTACCCAAATATCCACTTGCCGATTCTACAAAAAGAGTGTTTCCAAACTGCTGTATCAAAAGAGAGGTTGAACTCTGTAAGTAGAGAAAACCCATCACAAAGAAGTTTCTGAGAATGCTTCTGTCTAGATTTTATATGAAGATATTCCCGTTTCCAACGAAATCTTCAAAGTTATCCAAATATCCACTTGCAGATTCTACAAAAAGAGTGTTTCCAAACTACTGTATCAACAGAAAGGTTCAACTCTGGTAACTGAGTACACACATCCCGATTAAGTTTCTGAGACTCTTTCTGTCTCTTTTTTATGGGAAGATATTTCTGTTTTCACCGTAGGCCTGAATTCGCTCAAAATGTCCACTTCCAGATACTACAGAAAGAGTGTTTCAAACCTGGGCTACGAAAGGGAATGTTCAGCTCTGTGACTTGAATGCAGATATCACAAAGCAGTTTCTGACAGTGCTTCTGTGTAGATTTTAGATGAAGTTTTTCCCGTTTCCAACGAAGTCGCTAGAGCTATCCAAATATCCACTTACAGATTCTACAAAAAGAGAGTTTCCAAACTGCTCTATTTAAAGAAAGGTTGAACTCTGCTAGTTGAGGACGCACCCCACGAAGAAGTTTCTGAGAATGCTTTTGTCTAGATTTTATATGAAGATATTCCCGTTTCCAACGAAATCTTTAGAGGTATCCAAATATCCACTTACAGATTCTACAAAAAGAGATTATCCAAACTGCTGTATCAAAAGAATGGTTGAACTCAGTTAGTTGAGGACACTCATCACAAGCTACTGAGAACGCTTCTGTCTAGATTTTATATGAAGATATTCCCGTTTCCAACGAAATCTTCACAGTTATCCAAATATCCACTTGCAGATTCTACCAAAAGGGGGTTTTCAAACTTCTGTATCAAAAGAAAGGTTGAACTCTGTTAGTTGAGGACACACATCACAAAGAAGTTTCGAAGAATGCTTCTGTCTAGATTTTATATGAAGATATTCCCGTTTCCAATGAAATTGTTAGAGGTATCCAAATATCCACTTACAGATTCTACAAAAAGAGTGTTTCCAAACTGCTGTATCAAAAGAAAGGTTGAACTCTGTAAGTAGAGAAAACACATCACAAAGAAGTTTCTGAGAATGCTTCTGTCTAGATTTTATATGAAGATATTCCCGTTTCCAACGAAATCTTCAAAGTTATCCAAATATCCACTTGCAGATTCTACAAAAAGAGTGTTTCCAAACTACTGTATCAACAGAAAGGTTCAACTCTGGTAACTGAGTACACACATCCCGATTAAGTTTCTGAGAATCTTTCTGTCTCTTTTTTATGGGAAGATATTTCTGTTTTCACCGTAGGCCTGAATTCGCTCAAAATGTCCACTTCCAGATACTACAGAAAGAGTGTTTCAAACCTGGGCTATGAAAGGGAATGTTCAGCTCTGTGACTTGAATGCAGATATCACAAAGCAGTTTCTGACAGTGCTTCTGTGTAGATTTTAGATGAAGATATTCCCGTTTCCAACGAAATCCTTAGAGCTATCCAAATATCCACTTACAGATTCTACAAAAAGAGAGTTTCCAAACTGCTCTATTTAAAGAAAGGTTGAACTCTGTTAGTTGAGGACGCACACCACGAAGAAGTTTCTGAGAATGCTTTTGTCTAGATTTTATATGAAGATATTCCCGTTTCCAACGAAATCTTTAGAGGTATCCAAATATCCACTTACAGATTCTACAAAAAGAGAGTATCCAAACTGCTGTATCAAAAGAATGGTTGAACTCTGTTAGTTGAGGACACTCATCACAAGCTTCTGAGAACGCTTCTGTCTAGATTTTATATGAAATTATTCCCGTTTCCAACGAAATCTTCACAGTTATCCCAATATCCACTTGCAGATTCTACCAAAAGGGGGTTTTCAAACTTCTGTATCAAAAGAAAGGTTGAACTCTATCAGTTGAGGACACACATCACAAAGAAGTTTCGAAGAATGCTTCTGTCTAGATTTTATATGAAGTTATTCCCGTTTCCAATGAAATTGTTAGAGGTATCCAAATATCCACTTACAGATTCTACAAAAAGGGTGTTTCCAAACTGCTCTATCAAAAGAAAGGTGGAACTCGGTTAGTTGAAGACACACATCAAAAAGATGTTTCTGAGAATGGTTCTGTCTAGATTTTATTTGAAGATATTCCCATTTCCAACGAAATCTTCACAGTTATCCAAATATCCACTTGCAGATTCTACAAAAAGAGTGTTTCCAAACTACAGTGTCAAAAGAAAGTTTGAACTCTGTTAGTGGAGGACACACATCACAATGAAGTTTCTGAGAATGCTTCTGTTTAGATTTTATATGAAGATATTCCCGTTTCCAACGAAATCTTCACTGTTATCCAAATATCCACTTGCAGATTCTTCTAAAAGAGGGTTTCCAAACTGCTGTATGAAAAGAAAGGTTGAACTCCTTTAGTTGAGGAAACTCACGTCAAAGAAGTTTCTGAGAATGCTTCCGTCTAGATTTTATATGAAGATATTCCCGTTTCCAACGAAATTTTCACAGTTATCCAAATATCCACTTGCAGATTCTACCAAAAGAGTGTTTCCAAACTGCTGTATCAAAAGAATGGTTGAGCTCCGTTAGTTGAGGACACTCATCACAAGCAAGCTTTTGAGAATGCTTCTGTCTAGATTTTATATGAAGATATTCCCGTTTCCAACGAACTCTTCACAGTTATCCAAATATCCACTTGCCGATTCTACAAAAAGAGTGTTTCCAAACTGCTGTATCAAAAGAAAGGTTGAACTCTGTAAGTAGAGAAAACACATCACAAAGAAGTTTCTGAGAATGCTTCTGTCTAGATTTTATGTGAAGATATTCCCGTTTCCAACGAAATCTTCAAAGTTATCCAAATATCCACTTGCAGATTCTACAAAAAGTGTGTTTCCAAACTACTGTATCAACAGAAAGGTTCAACTCTGGTAACTGAGTACACACATCCCGATTAAGTTTCTGAGAATCTTTCTGTCTCTTTTTTATGGGAAGATATTTCTGTTTTCACCGTAGGCCTGAATTCGCTCAAAATGTCCACTTCCAGATACTACAGAAAGAGTGTTTCAAACCTGGGCTATGAAAGGGAATGTTCAGCTCTGTGACTTGAATGCAGATATCACAAAGCAGTTTCTGACAGTGATTCTGTGTAGATTTTAGATGAAGATATTCCCGTTTCCAACGAAATCGTTAGAGCTATCCAAATATCCACTTACAGATTCTACAAAAAGAGAGTTTCCAAACTGCTCTATTTAAAGAAAGGTTGAACTCTATTAGTTGAGGACGCACACCACAAGGAAGTTTCTGAGAATGCTTTTGTCTAGATTTTATATGAAGATATTCCCGTTTCCAACGAAATCTTTAGAGGTATCCAAATATCCACTTACAGATTCTACAAAAAGAGAGTATCCAAACTGCTGTATCAAAAGAATGGTTGAACTCTGTTAGTTGAGGACACTCACCACAAGCTTCTGGGAATGGTTCTGTCTAGATTTTATATGAAGATATTCCCGTTTCCAACGAAATCTTCACAGTTATCCAAATATCCACTTGCAGATTCTACCAAAAGGGTGTTTTCAAACTTCTGTAACAAAAGAAAGGTTGAAATCTGTTAGTTGAGGACACACATCACAAAGAAGTTTCGAAGAATGCTTCTGTCTAGATTTTATATGAAGATATTCCCGTTTCCAATGAAATTGTTAGAGGTATCCAAATATCCACTTACAGATTCTACAAAAAGAGTGTTTCCAAACTGCTCTATCAAAAGAAAGGTGGAACTCGGTTAATTGAAGACACACATCGAAAAGATGTTTCTGAGAATGCTTCTGTCTAGATTTTATTTGAAGATATTCCCATTTCCAAAGAAATCTTCACAGTTATCCAAATATCCACTTGCAGATTCTACAAAAAGAGTGTTTCCAAACTACAGTGTCAAAAGAAAGTTTGAACTCTGTTAGTGGAGGACACACATCACAATGAAGTTTCTGAGAATGCTTCTGTTTAGATTTTATATGAAGATATTCCCGTTTCCAACGAAATCTTCACTGTTATCCAAATATCCACTTGCAGATTCTTCTAAAAGAGGGTTTCCAAACTGCTGTATGAAAAGAAAGGTTGAACTCCTTTAGTTGAGGAAACTCACGTCAAAGAAGTTTCTGAGAATGCTTCCGTCTAGATTTTATATGAAGATATTCCCGTTTCCAACGAAATTTTCACAGTTATCCAAATATCCACTTGCAGATTCTACCAAAAGAGTGTTTCCAAACTGCTGTATCAAAAGAATGGTTGAGCTCCGTTAGTTGAGGACACTCATCACAAGCAAGCTTTTGAGAATGCTTCTGTCTAGATTTTATATGAAGATATTCCCGTTTCCAACGAACTCTTCACAGTTATCCAAATATCCACTTGCCGATTCTACAAAAAGAGTGTTTCCAAACTGCTGTATCAAAAGAAAGGTTGAACTCTGTAAGTAGAGAAAACACATCACAAAGAAGTTTCTGAGTATGCTTCTGTCTAGATTTTATATGAAGATATTCCCGTTTCCAACGAAATCTTCAAAGTAATCCAAATATCCACTTGCAGATTCTACAAAAAGAGTGTTTCCAAACTACTGTATCAACAGAAAGGTTCAACTCTGGTAACTGAGTACACACATCCCGATTAAGTTTCTGAGAATCTTTCTGTCTCTTTTTTATGGGAAGATATTTCTGTTTTCACCGTAGGCCTGAATTCGCTCAAAATGTCCACTTCCAGATACTACAGAAAGAGTGTTTCAAACCTGGGCTATGAAAGGGAATGTTCAGCTCTGTGACTTGAATGCAGATATCACAAAGCAGTTTCTGACAGTGCTTCTGTGTAGATTTTAGATGAAGATATTCCCGTTTCCAACGAAATCCTTAGAGCTATCCAAATATCCACTTACAGATTCTACAAAAAGAGAGTTTCCAAACTGCTCTATTTAAAGAAAGGTTGAACTCTGTTAGTTGAGGACGCACACCACGAAGATGTTTCTGAGAATGCTTTTGTCTAGATTTTATATGAAGATATTCCCGTTTCCAACAAAATCTTTAGAGGTATCCAAATATCCACTTACAGATTCTACAAAAAGAGAGTATCCAAACTGCTGTATCAAAAGAATGGTTGAACTCTGTTAGTTGAGGACACTCATCACAAGCTTCTGAGAACGCTTCTGTCTAGATTTTATATGAAATTATTCCCGTTTCCAACGAAATCTTCACAGTTATCCCAATATCCACTTGCAGATTCTACCAAAAGGGGGTTTTCAAACTTCTGTATCAAAAGAAAGGTTGAACTCTATTAGTTGAGGACACACATCACAAAGAAGTTTCGAAGAATGCTTCTGTCTAGATTTTATATGAAGTTATTCCCCTTTCCAATGAAATTGTTAGAGGTATCCAAATATCCACTTACAGATTCTACAAAAAGAGTGTTTCCAAACTGCTCTATCAAAAGAAAGGTGGAACTCGGTTAGTTGAAGACACACATCAAAAAGATGTTTCTGAGAATGCTTCTGTCTAGATTTTATTTGAAGATATTCCCATTTCCAACGAAATCTTCACAGTTATCCAAATATCCACTTGCAGATTCTACAAAAAGAGTGTTTCCAAACTACAGTGTCAAAAGAAAGTTTGAACTCTGTTAGTGGAGGACACACATCACAATGAAGTTTCTGAGAATGCTTCTGTTTAGATTTTATATGAAGATATTCCCGTTTCCAACGAAATCTTCACTGTTATCCAAATATCCACTTGCAGATTCTTCTAAAAGAGGGTTTCCAAACTGCTGTATGAAAAGAAAGGTTGAACTCCTTTAGTTGAGGAAACTCATGTCAAAGAAGTTTCTGAGAATGCTTCCGTCTAGATTTTATATGAAGATATTCCCGTTTCCAACGAAATTCTCACAGTTATCCAAATATCCACTTGCAGATTCTACCAAAAGAATGTTTCCAAACTGCTGTATCAAAAGAATGGTTGAGCTCCGTTAGTTGAGGACACTCATCACAAACAAGCTTTTGAGAATGCTTCTGTCTAGATTTTATATGAAGATATTCCCGTTTCCAATGAACTCTTCACAGTTACCCAAATATCCACTTGCCGATTCTACAAAAAGAGTGTTTACAAACTGCTGTATCAAAAGAAAGGTTGAACTCTGTAAGTAGAGAAAACACATCACAAAGAAGTTTCTGAGAATGCTTCTGTCTAGATTTTATATGAAGATATTCCCGTTTCCAACGAAATCTTCAAAGTTATCCAAATATCCACTTGCAGATTCTACAAAAAGTGTGTTTCCAAACTACTGTATCAACAGAAAGGTTCAACTCTGGTAACTGAGTACACACATCCCGATTAAGTTTCTGAGAATCTTTCTGTCTCTTTTTTATGGGAAGATATTTCTGTTTTCACCGTAGGCCTGAATTCGCTCAAAATGTCCAATTCCAGATACTACAGAAAGAGTGTTTCAAACCTGGGCTATGAAAGGGAATGTTCAGCTCTGTGACTCGAATGCAGATATCACAAAGCAGTTTCTGACAGTGCTTCTGTGTAGATTTTAGATGAAGATATTCCCGTTTCCAATGAAATCGTTAGAGCTATCCAAATATCCACTTACAGATTCTACAAAAAGAGAGTTTCCAAACTGCTGTATCAAAAGAATGGTTGAACTCTGTTAGTTGAGGACACTCATCACAAAGCAGCTTCTGAGAATGCTTCTGTCTAGATTTTATATGAAGATATTCCCGTTTCCAACGAAATCTTCACAGTTATCCAAATATCCACTTGCAGATTCTACAAAGAGAGTGTTTCCAAACTACAGTGTCAAAAGAAAGTTCGAACTCTGTTAGTGGAGGACACACATCACAATGAAGTTTCTGAGAATGCTTCTGTTTAGATTTTATATGAAGATATTCCCGTTTCCAACGAAATCTTCACTGTTATCCAAATATCCACTTGCAGATTCTTCTAAAAGAGGGTTTCCAAACTGCTGTATGAAAAGAAAGGTTGAACTCCTTTAGTTGAGGAAACTCATGTCAAAGAAGTTTCTGAGAATGCTTCCATCTAGATTTTATATGAAGTTATTCCCGTTTCCAACGAAATTCTCACAGTTATCCAAATATCCACTTGCAGATTCTACCAAAAGAGTGTTTCCAAACTGCTGTATCAAAAGAATGGTTGAGCTCCGTTAGTTGAGGACACTCATCACAAACAAGCTTTTGAGAATGCTTCTGTCTAGATTTTATATGAAGATATTCCCGTTTCCAATGAAATTGTTAGAGGTATCCAAATATCCACTTACAGATTCCACAAAAAGAGTGTTTCCAAACTGCTCTATCAAAACAAAGGTGGAACTCGGTTAGTTGAAGACACACATCAAAAAGATGTTTCTGAGAATGCTTCTGTCTAGATTTTATATGAAGATATTCCCATTTCCAAAGAAATCTTCACAGTTATCGAAATCTCCACTTGCAGATTCTAAAAAAAGAGTGTTTCCAAACTACAGTGTCAAAAGAAAGTTTGAACTCTGTTAGAGGAGGACACACATCACAATGAAGTTTCTGAGAATGCTTCTGTTTAGATTTTATATGAAGATATTCCCGTTTCCAACGAAATCTTCACTGTTATCCAAATATCCACTTGCAGATTCTTCTAAAAGAGGGTTTCCAAACTGCTGCATGAAAAGAAAGGTTGAACTCCTTTACTTGAGGAAACTCATGTCAAAGAAGTTTCTGAGAATGCTTCCGTCTAGATTTTATATGAAGATATTCCCGTTTCCAACGAAATTTTCAGTTATCCAAATATCCACTTGCAGATTCTACCAAAAGAGTGTTTCCAAACTGCTGTATCAAAAGAATGGTTGAGCTCCGTTAGTTGAGGACACTCATCACAAACAAGCTTTTGAGAATGCTTCTGTCTAGATTTTATATGAAGATATTCCCGTTTCCAACGAACTCTTCACAGTTACCCAAATATCCACTTGCCGATTCTACAAAAAGAGTGTTTACAAACTGCTGTATCAAAAGAAAGGTTGAACTCTGTAAGTAGAGAAAACACATCACAAGGAAGTTTCTGAGAATGCTTCTGTCTAGATTTTATATGAAGATATTCCCGTTTCCAACGAAATCTTCAAAGTTATCCAAATATCCACTTGCAGATTCTACAAAAAGTGTGTTTCCAAACTACTGTATCAACAGAAAGGTTCAACTCTGGTAACTGAGTACACACATCCCGATTAAGTTTCTGAGAATCTTTCTGTCTCTTTTTTATGGGAAGATATTTCTGTTTTCACCGTAGGCCTGAATTCGCTCAAAATGTCCACTTCCAGATACTACAGAAAGAGTGTTTCAAACCTGGGCTATGAAAGGGAATGTTCAGCTCTGTGACTTGAATGCAGATATCACAAAGCAGTTTCTGACAGTGCTTCTGTGTAGATTTTAGATGAAGATATTCCCGTTTCCAACGAAATCGTTAGAGCTATCCAAATATCCACTTACAGATTCTACAAAAAGAGAGTTTCCAAACTGCTCTATTTAAAGAAAGGTTGAAATCTATTAGTTGAGGACGCACACCACAAGGAAGTTTCTGAGAATGCTTTTGTCTAGATTTTATATGAAGATATTCCCGTTTCCAACGAAATCTTTAGAGGTATCCAAATATCCACTTACAGATTCTACAAAAAGAGAGTATCCAAACTGCTGTATCAAAAGAATGGTTGAACTCTGTTAGTTGAGGACACTCACCACAAGCTTCTGAGAATGGTTCTGTCTAGATTTTATATGAAGATATTCCCGTTTCCAACGAAATCTTCACAGTTATCCAAATATCCACTTGCAGATTCTACCAAAAGGGGGTTTTCAAACTTCTGTATCAAAAGAAAGGTTGAACTCTGTTAGTTGAGGACACACATCACAAAGAAGTTTCGAAGAATGCTTCTGTCTAGATTTCATATGAAGATATTCCCGTTTCCAATGAAATTGTTAGAGGTATCCAAATATCCACTTACAGATTCTACAAAAAGAGTGTTTCCAAACTGCTCTATCAAAAGAAAGGTGGAACTCGGTTAGTTGAAGACACACATCAAAAAGATGTTTCTGAGAATGCTTCTGTCTAGGTTTTATTTGAAGATATTCCCATTTCCAACGAAATCTTCACAGTTATCCAAATATCCACTTGCAGATTCTACAAAAAGAGTGTTTCCAAACTACAGTGTCAAAAGAAAGTTTGAACTCTGTTAGTGGAGGACACACATCACAATGAAGTTTCTGAGAATGCTTCTGTTTAGATTTTATATGAAGATATTCCCGTTTCCAACGAAATCTTCACTGTTATCCAAATATCAACTTGCAGATTCTTCTAAAAGAGGGTTTCCAAACTGCTGTATGAAAAGAAAGGTTGAACTCCTTTAGTTGAGGAAACTCATGTCAAAGAAGTTTCTGAGAATGCTTCCGTCTAGATTTTATATGAAGATATTCCCGTTTCCAACGAAATTCTCACAGTTATCCAAATATCCACTTGCAGATTCTACCAAAAGAATGTTTCCAAACTGCTGTATCAAAAGAATGGTTGAGCTCCGTTAGTTGAGGACACTCATCACAAACAAGCTTTTGAGAATGCTTCTGTCTAGATTTTATATGAAGATATTCCCGTTTCCAACGAACTCTTCACAGTTACCCAAATATCCACTTGCCGATTCTACAAAAAGAGTGTTTCCAAACTGCTGTATCAAAAGAAAGGTTGAACTCTGTAAGTAGAGAAAACACATCACAAAAAGTTTCTGAGAATGCTTCTGTCTAGGTTTTATGTGAAGATATTCCGGTTTCCAACGAAATCTTCAAAGTTATCCAAATATCCACTTGCAGATTCTACAAAAAGTGTGTTTCCAAACTACTGTATCAACAGAAAGGTTCAACTCTATTAACTGAGTACACACATCCCGATTAAGTTTCTGAGAATCATTCTGTCTCTTTTTTATGGGAAGATATTTCTGTTTTCACCGTAGGCCTGAATTCGCTCAAAATGTCCACTTCCAGATACTACAGAAAGAGTGTTTCAAACCTGGGCTACGGAAGGGAATGTTCAGCTCTGTGACTTGAATGCAGATATCACAAAGCAGTTTCTGACAGTGCTTCTGTGTAGATTTTAGATGAAGATATTCCCGTTTCCAACGAAATCGCTAGAGCTATCCAAATATCCACTTACAGATTCTACAAAAAGGGAGTTTCCAAACTGCTCTATTTAAAGAAAGGTTGAACTCTGCTAGTTGAGGACGCACACCACAAGGAAGTTTCTGAGAATGCTTTTGTCTAGATTTTATATGAAGATATTCCCGTTTCCAACGAAATCTTTAGAGGTATCCAAATATCCACTTACAGATTCTACAAAAAGAGAGTATCCAAACTGCTGTATCAAAAGAATGGTTGAACTCTGTTAGTTGAGGACACTCATCACAAGCTTCTGAGAATGGTTCTGTCTAGATTTTATATCAAGATATTCCCGTTTCCAACGAAATCTTCACAGTTATCCAAATATCCACATGCAGATTCTACCAAAAGGGGGTTTTCAAACTTCTGTATCAAAAGAAAGGTTGAACTCTGTTAGTTGAGGACACACATCACAAAGAAGTTTCGAAGAATGCTTCTGTCTAGATTTTATATGAAGATATTCCCGTTTCCAATGAAATTGTTAGAGGTATCCAAATATCCACTTACAGATTCTACAAAAAGAGTGTTTCCAAACTGCTCTATCAAAAGAAAGGTGGAACTCGGTTAGTTGAAGACACACATCAAAAAGATGTTTCTGAGAATGCTTCTGTCTAGATTTTATTTGAAGATATTCCCATTTCCAACGAAATCTTCACAGTTATCGAAATATCCACTTGCAGATTCTACAAAAAGAGTGTTTCCAAACTACAGTGTCAAAAGAAAGTTTGAACTCTGTTAGTGGAGGACACACATCACAATGAAGTTTCTGAGAATGCTTCTGTTTAGATTTTATATGAAGATATTCCCGTTTCCAACGAAATCTTCACTGTTATCCAAATATCCACTTGCAGATTCTTCTAAAAGAGGGTTTCCAAACTGCTGTATGAAAAGAAAGGTTGAACTCCTTTAGTTGAGGAAACTCATGTCAAAGAAGTTTCTGAGAATGCTTCCGTCTAGATTTTATATGAAGATATTCCCGTTTCCAATGAAATTTTCAGTTATCCAAATATCCACTTGCAGATTCTACCAAAAGAGTGTTTCCAAACTGCTGTATCAAAAGAATGGTTGAGCTCCGTTAGTTGAGGACACTCATCACAAACAAGCTTTTGAGAATGCTTCTGTCTAGATTTTATATGAAGATATTCCCGTTTCCAACGAACTCTTCACAGTTACCCAAATATCCACTTGCCGATTCTACAAAAAGAGTGTTTACAAACTGCTGTATCAAAAGAAAGGTTGAACTCTGTAAGTAGAGAAAACACATCACAAAGAAGTTTCTGAGAATGCTTCTGTCTAGATTTTATATGAAGATATTCCCGTTTCCAACGAAATCTTCAAAGTTATCCAAATATCCACTTGCAGATTCTACAAAAAGAGTGTTTCCAAACTACTGTATCAACAGAAAGGTTCAACTCTGGTAACTGAGTACACACATCCCGGTTAAGTTTCTGAGAATCTTTCTGTCTCTTTTTTATGGGAAGATATTTCTGTTTTCACCGTAGGCCTGAATTCGCTCAAAATGTCCACTTCCAGATACTACAGAAAGAGTGTTTCAAATCTGGGCTATGAAAGGGAATGTTCAGCTCTGTGACTTGAATGCAGATATCACAAAGCAGTTTCTGACAGTGCTTCTGTGTAGATTTTAGATGAAGATATTCCCGTTTCCAAAGAAATCGTTAGAGCTATCCAAATATCCACTTACAGATTCTACAAAAAGAGAGTTTCCAAACTGCTCTATTTAAAGAAAGGTTGAACTCTGTTAGTTGAGGACGCACACCACGAAGAAGTTTCTGAGAATGCTTTTGTCTAGATTTTATATGAAGATATTCCAGTTTCCAACGAAATCTTTAGAGGTATCCAAATATCCACTTACAGATTCTACAAAAAGAGAGTATCCAAACTGCTGTATCAAAAGAATGGTTGAACTCTGTTAGTTGAGGACACTCATCACAAAGAAGCTTCTGAGAATGCTTCTGTCTAGATTTTATATGAAGATATTCCCGTTTCCAACGAAATCTTCACAGTTATCCAAATATCCACTTGCAGATTCTACCAAAAGGGGGTTTTCAAACTTCTGTATCAAAAGAAAGGTTGAACTCTGTTAGTGGAGGACACGCATCACAAAGAAGTTTCGGAGAATGCTTCTGTCTAGATTTTATATGAAGTTATTCCCGTTTCCAATGAAATTGTTAGAGGTATCCAAATATCCACTTACAGATTATACAAAAAGAGTGTTTCCAATCTGCTCTATCAAAAGAAAGGTGGAACGCGGTTAGTTGAAGACACACATCAAAAAGATGTTTCTGAGAATGCTTCTGTCTAGATTTTATTTGAAGATATTCCCATTTCCAACGAAATCTTCACAGTTATCCAAATATCCACTTGCAGATTCTACAAAAAGAGTGTTTCCAAACTACAGTGTCAAAAGAAAGTTTGAACTCTGTTAGTGGAGGACACACATCACAATGAAGTTTCTGAGAATGCTTCTGTTTAGATTTTATATGAAGATATTCCCGTTTCCAACGAAATCTTCACTGTTATCCAAATATCCACTTGCAGATTCTTCTAAAAGAGGGTTTCCAAACTGCTGTATGAAAAGAAAGGTTGAACTCCTTTAGTTGAGGAAACTCATGTCAAAGAAGTTTCTGAGAATGCTTCCGTCTAGATTTTATATGAAGATATTCCCGTTTCCAACGAAATTCTCACAGTTATCCAAATATCCACTTGCAGATTCTACGAAAAGAATGTTTCCAAACTGCTGTATCAAAAGAATGGTTGAGCTCCGTTAGTTGAGGACACTCATCACAAACAAGCTTTTGAGAATGCTTCTGTCTAGATTTTATATGAAGATATTCCCGTTTCCAACGAACTCTTCACAGTTACCCAAATATCCACTTGCCGATTCTACAAAAAGAGTGTTTCCAAACTGCTGTATCAAAAGAAAGGTTGAACTCTGTAAGTAGAGAAAACACATCACAAAGAAGTTTCTGAGAATGCTTCTGTCTAGATTTTATGTGAAGATATTCCCGTTTCCAACGAAATCTTCAAAGTTATCCAAATATCCACTTGCAGATTCTACAAAAAGTGTGTTTCCAAACTACTGTATCAACAGAAAGGTTCAACTCTGGTAACTGAGTACACACATCCAGATTAAGTTTCTGAGAATCTTTCTGTCTCTTTTTTATGGGAAGATATTTCTGTTTTCACCGTAGGCCTGAATTCGCTCAAAATGTCCACTTCCAGATACTACAGAAAGAGTGTTTCAAACCTGGGCTATGAAAGGGAATGTTCAGCTCTGTGACTTGAATGCAGATATCACAAAGCAGTTTCTGACAGTGATTCTGTGTAGATTTTAGATGAAGATATTCCCGTTTCCAACGAAATCGTTAGAGCTATCCAAATATCCACTTACAGATTCTACAAAAAGAGAGTTTCCAAACTGCTCTATTTAAAGAAAGGTTGAACTCTATTAGTTGAGGACGCACACCACAAGGAAGTTTCTGAGAATGCTTTTGTCTAGATTTTATATGAAGATATTCCCGTTTCCAACGAAATCTTTAGAGGTATCCAAATATCCACTTACAGATTCTACAAAAAGAGAGTATCCAAACTGCTGTATCAAAAGAATGGTTGAACTCTGTTAGTTGAGGACACTCACCACAAGCTTCTGGGAATGGTTCTGTCTAGATTTTATATGAAGATATTCCCGTTTCCAACGAAATCTTCACAGTTATCCAAATATCCACTTGCAGATTCTACCAAAAGGGGGTTTTCAAACTTCTGTATCAAAAGAAAGGTTGAACTCTGTTAGTTGAGGACACACATCTCAAAGAAGTTTCGAAGAATGCTTCTGTCTAGATTTTATATGAAGATATTCCCGTTTCCAATGAAATTGTTAGAGGTATCCAAATATCCACTTACAGATTCTACAAAAAGAGTGTTTCCAAACTGCTCTATCAAAAGAAAGGTGGAACTCGGTTAGTTGAAGACACACATCAGAAAGATGTTTCTGAGAATGCTTCTGTCTAGATTTTATTTGAAGATATTCCCATTTCCAAAGAAATCTTCACAGTTATCCAAATATCCACTTGCAGATTCTACAAAAAGAGTGTTTCCAAACTACAGTGTCAAAAGAAAGTTTGAACTCTGTTAGTGGAGGACACACATCACAATGAAGTTTCTGAGAATGCTTCTGTTTAGATTTTATATGAAGATATTCCCGTTTCCAACGAAATCTTCACTGTTATCCAAATATCCACTTGCAGATTTTTCTAAAAGAGGGTTTCCAAACTGCTGCATGAAAAGAAAGGTTGAACTCCTTTAGTTGAGGAAACTCATGTCAAAGAAGTTTCTGAGAATGCTTCCGTCTAGATTTTATATGAAGACATTCCCGTTTCCAACGAAATTTTCACAGTTATCCAAATATCCACTTGCAGATTCTACCAAAAGAGTGTTTCCAAACTGCTGTATCAAAAGAATGGTTGAGCTCCGTTAGTTGAGGACACTCATCACAAACAAGCTTTTGAGAATGCTTCTGTCTAGATTTTATATGAAGATATTCCCGTTTCCAACGAACTCTTCACAGTTATCCAAATATCCTCTTGCCGATTCTACAAAAAGAGTGTTTCCAAACTGCTGTATCAAAAGAAAGGTTGAACTCTGTAAGTAGAGAAAACACATCACAAAGAAGTTTCTGAGAATGCTTCTGTCTAGATTTTATATGAAGATATTCCCGTTTCCAACGAAATCTTCAAAGTTATCCACATATCCACTTGCAGATTCTACAAAAAGAGTGTTTCCAAACTACTGTATCAACAGAAAGGTTCAACTCTGGTAACTGAGTACACACATCCCGATTAAGTTTCTGAGAATCTTTCTGTCTCTTTTTTATGGGAAGATATTTCTGTTTTCACCGTAGGCCTGAATTCGCTCAAAATGTCCAGTTCCAGATACTACAGAAAGAGTGTTTCAAACCTGGGCTATGAAAGGGAATGTTCAGCTCTGTGACTTGAATGCAGATATCACAAAGCAGTTTCTGACAGTGCTTCTGTGTAGATTTTAGATGAAGATATTCCCGTTTCCAACGAAATCCTTAGAGCTATCCAAATATCCACTTACAGATTCTACAAAAAGAGAGTTTCCAAACTGCTCTATTTAAAGAAAGGTTGAACTCTGTTAGTTGAGGACGCACACCACGAAGAAGTTTCTGAGAATGCTTTTGTCTAGATTTTATATGAAGATATTCCCGTTTCCAACGAAATCTTTAGAGGTATCCAAATATCCACTTACAGATTCTACAAAAAGAGAGTATCCAAACTGCTGTATCAAAAGAATGGTTGAACTCTGTTAGTTGAGGACACTCATCACAAGCTTCTGAGAACGCTTCTGTCTAGATTTTATATGAAATTATTCCCGTTTCCAACGAAATCTTGACAGTTATCCCAATATCCACTTGCAGATTCTACCAAAAGGGGGTTTTCAAACTTCTGTATCAAAAGAAAGGTTGAACTCTATTAGTTGAGGACACACATCACAAAGAAGTTTCGAAGAATGCTTCTGTCTAGATTTTATATGAAGTTATTCCCGTTTCCAATGAAATTGTTAGAGGTATCCAAATATCCACTTACAGATTCTACAAAAAGGGTGTTTCCAAACTGCTCTATCAAAAGAAAGGTGGAACTCGGTTAGTTGAAGACACACATCAAAAAGATGTTTCTGAGAATGCTTCTGTCTAGATTTTATTTGAAGATATTCCCATTTCCAACGAAATCTTCACAGTTATCCAAATATCCACTTGCAGATTCTACAAAAAGAGTGTTTCCAAACTACAGTGTCAAAAGAAAGTTTGAACTCTGTTAGTGGAGGACACACATCACAATGAAGTTTCTGAGAATGCTTCTGTTTAGATTTTATATGAAGATATTCCCGTTTCCAACGAAATCTTCACTGTTATCCAAATATCCACTTGCAGATTCTTCTAAAAGAGGGTTTCCAAACTGCTGTATGAAAAGAAAGGTTGAACTCCTTTAGTTGAGGAAACTCATGTCAAAGAAGTTTCTGAGAATGCTTCCGTCTAGATTTTATATGAAGATATTCCCGTTTCCAACGAAATTCTCACAGTTATCCAAATATCCACTTGCAGATTCTACCAAAAGAATGTTTCCAAACTGCTGTATCAAAAGAATGGTTGAGCTCCGTTAGTTGAGGACACTCATCACAAACAAGCTTTTGAGAATGCTTCTGTCTAGATTTTATATGAAGATATTCCCGTTTCCAATGAACTCTTCACAGTTACCCAAATATCCACTTGCCGATTCTACAAAAAGAGTGTTTACAAACTGCTGTATCAAAAGAAAGGTTGAACTCTGTAAGTAGAGAAAACACATCACAAAGAAGTTTCTGAGAATGCTTCTGTCTAGATTTTATATGAAGATATTCCCGTTTCCTACGAAATCTTCAAAGTTATCCAAATATCCACTTGCAGATTCTACAAAAAGTGTGTTTCCAAACTACTGTATCAACAGAAAGGTTCAACTCTGGTAACTGAGTACACACATCCCGATTAAGTTTCTGAGAATCTTTCTGTCTCTTTTTTATGGGAAGATATTTCTGTTTTCACCGTAGGCCTGAATTCGCTCAAAATGTCCAATTCCAGATACTACAGAAAGAGTGTTTCAAACCTGGGCTATGAAAGGGAATGTTCAGCTCTGTGACTCGAATGCAGATATCACAAAGCAGTTTCTGACAGTGCTTCTGTGTAGATTTTAGATGAAGATATTCCCGTTTCCAACGAAATCGTTAGAGCTATCCAAATATCCACTTACAGATTCTACAAAAAGAGAGTTTCCAAACTGCTGTATCAAAAGAATGGTTGAACTCTGTTAGTTGAGGACACTCATCACAAAGCAGCTTCTGAGAATGCTTCTGTCTAGATTTTATATGAAGATATTCCCGTTTCCAACGAAATCTTCACAGTTATCCAAATATCCACTTGCAGATTCTAAAAAAAGAGTGTTTCCAAACTACAGTGTCAAAAGAAAGTTTGAACTCTGTTAGAGGAGGACACACATCACAATGAAGTTTCTGAGAATGCTTCTGTTTAGATTTTATATGAAGATATTCCCGTTTCCAACGAAATCTTCACTGTTATCCAAATATCCACTTGCAGATTCTTCTAAAAGAGGGTTTCCAAACTGCTGCATGAAAAGAAAGGTTGAACTCCTTTAGTTGAGGAAACTCATGTCAAAGAAGTTTCTGAGAATGCTTCCGTCTAGATTTTATATGAAGATATTCCCGTTTCCAACGAAATTTTCACAGTTATCCAAATATCCACTTGCAGATTCTACCAAAAGAGTGTTTCCAAACTGCTGTATCAAAAGAATGGTTGAGCTCCGTTAGTTGAGGACACTCATCACAAAGAAGCTTTTGAGAATGCTTCTGTCTAGATTTTATAGGAAGATATTCCCGTTTCCAACGAAATCTTCACAGTTATCCAAATATCCACTTGCCGATTCTACAAAAAGAGTGTTTCCAAACTGCTGTATCAAAAGAAAGGTTGAACTCTGTAAGTAGAGAAAACACATCACAAAGAAGTTTGTGAGAATGCTTCTGTCTAGATTTTATATGAAGATATTCCCGTTTCCAACGAAATCTTCAAAGTTATCCAAATATCCACTTGCAGATTCTACAAAAAGAGTGTTTCCAAACTACTGTATCAACAGAAAGGTTCAACTCTGGTAACTGAGTACACACATCCCGATTAAGTTTCTGAGAATCTTTCTGTCTCTTTTTTATGGGAAGATATTTCTGTTTTCACCGTAGGCCTGAATTCGCTCAAAATGTCCACTTCCAGATACTACAGAAAGAGTGTTTCAAACCTGGGCTACGAAAGGGAATGTTCAGCTCTGTGACTTGAATGCAGATATCACAAAGCAGTTTCTGACAGTGCTTCTGTGTAGATTTTAGATGAAGATATTCCCGTTTCCAACGAAATCGTTAGAGCTATCCAAATATCCACTTACAGATTCTACAAAAAGAGAGTTTCCAAACTGCTCTATTTAAAGAAAGGTTGAACTCTGTTAGTTGAGGACGCACACCACAAAGAAGTTTCTGAGAATGCTTTTGTCTAGATTTTATATGAAGATATTCCCGTTTCCAACGAAATCTTTAGAGGTATCCAAATATCCACCTACAGATTCTACAAAAAGAGAGTATCCAAACTGCTGTATCAAAAGAATGGTTGAACTCTGTTAGTTGAGGACACTCATCACAAGCTTCTGAGAACGCTTCTGTCTAGATTTTATATGAAGATATTCCCGTTTCCAACGAAATCTTCACAGTTATCCAAATATCCACTTGCAGATTCTACCAAAAGGGGGTTTTCAAACTTCTGTATCAAAAGAAAGGTTGAACTCTGTTAGTTGAGGACACACATCACAAAGAAGTTTCGAAGAATGCTTCTGTCTAGATTTTATATGAAGATATTCCCGTTTCCAATGAAATTGTTAGAGGTATCCAAATATCCACTTACGGATTCTACAAAAAGAGTGTTTCCAAACTGCTCTATCAAAAGAAAGGTGGAACGCGGTTAGTTGAAGACACACATCAGAAAGATGTTTCTGAGAATGCTTCTGTCTAGATTTTATTTGAAGATATTCCCATTTCCAACGAAATCTTCACAGTTATCCAAATATCCACTTGCAGATTCTACATAAAGAGTGTTTCCAAACTACAGTGTCAAAAGAAAGTTCGAACTCTGTTAGTGGAGGACACACATCACAATGAAGTTTCTGAGAATGCTTCTGTTTAGATTTTATATGAAGATATTCCCGTTTCCAACGAAATCTTCACTGTTATCCAAATATCCACTTGCAGATTCTTCTAAAAGAGGGTTTCCAAACTGCTGTATGAAAAGAAAGGTTGAACTCCTTTAGTTGAGGAAACTCATGTCAAAGAAGTTTCTGAGAATGCTTCCGTCTAGATTTTATATGAAGTTATTCCCGTTTCCAACGAAATTCTCACAGTTATCCAAATATCCACTTGCAGATTCTACCAAAAGAGTGTTTCCAAACTGCTGTATCAAAAGAATGGTTGAGCTCCGTTAGTTGAGGACACTCATCACAAACAAGCTTTTGAGAATGCTTCTGTCTAGATTTTATATGAAGATATTCCCGCTTCCAATGAAATTGTTAGAGGTATCCAAATATCCACTTACAGATTCCACAAAAAGAGTGTTTCCAAACTGCTCTATCAAAACAAAGGTGGAACTCGGTTAGTTGAAGACACACATCAAAAAGATGTTTCTGAGAATGCTTCTGTCTAGATTTTATATGAAGATATTCCCATTTCCAAAGAAATCTTCACAGTTATCGAAATATCCACTTGCAGATTCTAAAAAAAGAGTGTTTCCAAACTACAGTGTCAAAAGAAAGTTTGAACTCTGTTAGAGGAGGACACACATCACAATGAAGTTTCTGAGAATGCTTCTGTTTAGATTTTATATGAAGATATTCCCGTTTCCAACGAAATCTTCACTGTTATCCAAATATCCACTTGCAGATTCTTCTAAAAGAGGGTTTCCAAACTGCTGCATGAAAAGAAAGGTTGAACTCCTTTAGTTGAGGAAACTCATGTCAAAGAAGTTTCTGAGAATGCTTCCGTCTAGATTTTATATGAAGATATTCCCGTTTCCAACGAAATTTTCACAGTTATCCAAATATCCACTTGCAGATTCTACCAAAAGAGTGTTTCCAAACTGCTGTATCAAAAGAATGGTTGAGCTCCGTTAGTTGAGGACACTCATCACAAAGAAGCTTTTGAGAATGCTTCTGTCTAGATTTTATAGGAAGATATTCCCGTTTCCAACGAAATCTTCACAGTTATCCAAATATCCACTTGCCGATTCTACAAAAAGAGTGTTTCCAAACTGCTGTATCAAAAGAAAGGTTGAACTCTGTAAGTAGAGAAAACACATCACAAAGAAGTTTGTGAGAATGCTTCTGTCTAGATTTTATATGAAGATATTCCCGTTTCCAACGAAATCTTCAAAGTTATCCAAATATCCACTTGCAGATTCTACAAAAAGAGTGTTTCCAAACTACTGTATCAACAGAAAGGTTCAACTCTGGTAACTGAGTACACACATCCCGATTAAGTTTCTGAGAATCTTTCTGTCTCTTTTTTATGGGAAGATATTTCTGTTTTCACCGTAGGCCTGAATTCGCTCAAAATGTCCACTTCCAGATACTACAGAAAGAGTGTTTCAAACCTGGGCTACGAAAGGGAATGTTCAGCTCTGTGACTTGAATGCAGATATCACAAAGCAGTTTCTGACAGTGCTTCTGTGTAGATTTTAGATGAAGATATTCCCGTTTCCAACGAAATCGTTAGAGCTATCCAAATATCCACTTACAGATTCTACAAAAAGAGAGTTTCCAAACTGCTCTATTTAAAGAAAGGTTGAACTCTGTTAGTTGAGGACGCACACCACAAAGAAGTTTCTGAGAATGCTTTTGTCTAGATTTTATATGAAGATATTCCCGTTTCCAACGAAATCTTTAGAGATATCCAAATATCCACCTACAGATTCTACAAAAAGAGAGAATCCAAACTGCTGTATCAAAAGAATGGTTGAACTCTGTTAGTTGAGGACACTCATCACAAGCTTCTGAGAACGCTTCTGTCTAGATTTTATATGAAGATATTCCCGTTTCCAACGAAATCTTCACAGTTATCCAAATATCCACTTGCAGATTCTACCAAAAGGGGGTTTTCAAACTTCTGTATCAAAAGAAAGGTTCAACTCTGTTAGTTGAGGACACACATCACAAAGAAGTTTCGAAGAATGCTTCTGTCTAGATTTTATATGAAGATATTCCCGTTTCCAATGAAATTGTTAGAGGTATCCAAATATCCACTTACAGATTCTACAAAAAGAGTGATTCCAAACTGCTCTATCAAAAGAAAGGTGGAACTCGGTTAGTTGAAGACACACATCAAAAAGATGTTTCTGAGAATGCTTCTGTCTAGATTTTATTTGAAGATATTCCCATTTCCAACGAAATCTTCACAGTAATCCAAATATCCACTTGCAGATTCTACAAAAAGAGTGTTTCCAAACTACAGTGTCAACAGAAAGTTTGAACTCTGTTAGTGGAGGACACACATCAGAATGAAGTTTCTGAGAATGCTTCTGTTTAGATTTTATATGAAGATATTCCCGTTTCCAACGAAATCTTCACTGTTATCCAAATATCCACTTGCAGATTCTTCTAAAAGAGGGTTTCCAAACTGCTGTATGAAAAGAAAGGTTGAACTCCTTTAGTTGAGGAAACTCATGTCAAAGAAGTTTCTGAGAATGCTTCCGTCTAGATTTTATATGAAGATATTCCCGTTTCCAACGAAATTCTCACAGTTATCCAAATATCCACTTGCAGATTCTACCAAAAGAATGTTTCCAAACTGCTGTATCAAAAGAATGGTTGAGCTCCGTTAGTTGAGGACACTCATCACAAACAAGCTTTTGAGAATGCTTCTGTCTAGATTTTATATGAAGATATTCCCGTTTCCAATGAACTCTTCACAGTTACCCAAATATCCACTTGCCGATTCTACAAAAAGAGTGTTTACAAACTGCTGTATCAAAAGAAAGGTTGAACTCTGTAAGTAGAGAAAACACATCACAAAGAAGTTTCTGAGAATGCTTCTGTCTAGATTTTATATGAAGATATTCCCGTTTCCTACGAAATCTTCAAAGTTATCCAAATATCCACTTGCAGATTCTACAAAAAGTGTGTTTCCAAACTACTGTATCAACAGAAAGGTTCAACTCTGGTAACTGAGTACACACATCCCGATTAAGTTTCTGAGAATCTTTCTGTCTCTTTTTTATGGGAAGATATTTCTGTTTTCACCGTAGGCCTGAATTCGCTCAAAATGTCCAATTCCAGATACTACAGAAAGAGTGTTTCAAACCTGGGCTATGAAAGGGAATGTTCAGCTCTGTGACTTGAATGCAGATATCACAAAGCAGTTTCTGACAGTGCTTCTGTGTAGATTTTAGATGAAGATATTCCCGTTTCCAATGAAATCGTTAGAGCTATCCAAATATCCACTTACAGATTCTACAAAAAGAGAGTTTCCAAACTGCTGTATCAAAAGAATGGTTGAACTCTGTTAGTTGAGGACACTCATCACAAAGAAGCTTCTGAGAATGCTTCTGTCTAGATTTTATATGAAGATATTCCCGTTTCCAACGAAATCTTCACAGTTATCCAAATATCCACATGCAGATTCTACCAAAAGGGGGTTTTCAAACTTCTGTATCAAAAGAAAGGTTGAACTCTGTTAGTTGAGGACACACATCACAAAGAAGTTTCGAAGAATTCTTCTGTCTAGATTTTATATGAAGATATTCCCGTTTCCAATGAAATTGTTAGAGGTATCCAAATATCCACTTACGGATTCTACAAAAAGAGTGTTTCCAAACTGCTCTATCAAAAGAAAGGTGGAACGCGGTTAGTTGAAGACACACATCAAAAAGATGTTTCTGAGAATGCTTCTGTCTAGATTTTATTTGAAGATATTCCCATTTCCAACGAAATCTTCACAGTTATCCAAATATCCACTTGCAGATTCTACAAAAAGAGTGTTTCCAAACTACAGTGTCAAAAGAAAGCTTGAACTCTGTTAGTGGAGGACACACATCACAATGAAGTTTCTGAGAATGCTTCTGTTTAGATTTTATATGAAGATATTCCCGTTTCCAACGAAATCTTCACTGTTATCCTAATATCCACTTGCAGATTCTTCTAAAAGAGGGTTTCCAAACTGCTGTATGAAAAGAAAGGTTGAACTCCTTTAGTTGAGGAAACTCATGTCAAAGAAGTCTCTGAGAATGCTTCCGTCTAGATTTTATATGAAGATATTCCCGTTTCCAACGAAATTCTCACAGTTATCCAAATATCCAATTGCAGATTCTACCAAAAGAATGTTTCCAAACTGCTGTATCAAAAGAATGGCTGAGCTCCGTTAGTTGAGGACACTCATCACAAACAAGCTTTTGAGAATGCTTCTGTCTAGATTTTATATGAAGATATTCCCGTTTCCAACGAACTCTTCACAGTTACCCAAATATCCACTTGCCGATTCTACAAAAAGAGTGTTTACAAACTGCTGTATCAAAAGAAAGGTTGAACTCTGTAAGTAGAGAAAACACATCACAAAGAAGTTTCTGAGAATGCTTCTGTCTAGATTTTATATGAAGATATTCCCGTTTCCAACGAAATCTTCAAAGTTATCCAAATATCCACTTGCAGATTCTACAAAAAGTGTGTTTCCAAACTACTGTATCAACAGAAAGGTTCAACTCTGGTAACTGAGTACACACATCCCGATTAAGTTTCTGAGAATCTTTCTGTCTCTTTTTTATGGGAAGATATTTCTGTTTTCACCGTAGGCCTGAATTCGCTCAAAATGTCCACTTCCAGATACTACAGAAAGAGTGTTTCAAACCTGGGCTATGAAAGGGAATGTTCAGCTCTGTGACTTGAATGCAGATATCACAAAGCAGTTTCTGACAGTGCTTCTGTGTAGATTTTAGATGAAGATATTCCCGTTTCCAACGAAATCGTTAGAGCTATCCAAATATCCACTTACAGATTCTACAAAAAGAGAGTTTCCAAACTGCTCTATTTAAAGAAAGGTTGACCTCTGCTAGTTGAGGACGCACACCACAAGGAAGTTTCTGAGAATGCTTTTGTCTAGATTTTATATGAAGATATTCCCGTTTCCAACGAAATCTTTAGAGGTATCCAAATATCCACTTACAGATTCTACAAAAAGAGAGTATCCAAACTGCTGTATCAAAAGAATGGTTGAACTCTGTTAGTTGAGGACACTCATCACAAGCTTCTGAGAATGGTTCTGTCTAGATTTTATATGAAGATATTCCCGTTTCCAACGAAATCTTCACTGTTATCCAAATATCCACTTGCAGATTCTTCTAAAAGAGGGTTTCCAAACTGCTGTATGAAAAGAAAGGTTGAACTCCTTTAGTTGAGGAAACTCATGTCAAAGAAGTTTCTGAGAATGCTTCCGTCTAGATTTTATATGAAGATATTCCCGTTTCCAACGAAATTCTCACAGTTATCCAAATATCCACTTGCAGATTCTACCAAAAGAATGTTTCCAAACTGCTGTATCAAAAGAATGGCTGAGCTCCGTTAGTTGAGGACACTCATCACAAACAAGCTTTTGAGAATGCTTCTGTCTAGATTTTATATGAAGATATTCCCGTTTCCAACGAACTCTTCACAGTTATCCAAATATCCACATGCAGATTCTACCAAAAGGGGGTTTTCAAACTTCTGTATCAAGAGAAAGGTTGAACTCTGTTAGTTGAGGACACACATCACAAAGAAGTTTCGAAGAATGCTTCTGTCTAGATTTTATATGAAGATATTCCCGTTTCCAATGAAATTGTTAGAGGTATCCAAATATCCACTTACAGATTCTACAAAAAGAGTGTTTCCAAACTGCTCTATCAAAAGAAAGGTGGAACGCGGTTAGTTGAAGACACACATCAAAAAGATGTTTCTGAGAATGCTTCTGTCTAGATTTTATTTGAAGATATTCCCATTTCCAACGAAATCTTCACAGTTATCCAAATATCCACTTGCAGATTCTACAAAAAGAGTGTTTCCAAACTACAGTGTCAAAAGAAAGTTTGAACTCTGTTAGTGGAGGACACACATCACAATGAAGTTTCTGAGAATGCTTCTGTTTAGATTTTATATGAAGATATTCCCGTTTCCAACGAAATCTTCACTGTTATCCAAATATCCACTTGCAGATTCTTCTAAAAGAGGGTTTCCAAACTGCTGTATGAAAAGAAAGGTTGAACTCCTTTAGTTGAGGAAACTCATGTCAAAGAAGTTTCTGAGAATGCTTCCGTCTAGATTTTATATGAAGATATTCCCGTTTCCAACGAAATTCTCACAGTTATCCAAATATCCACTTGCAGATTCTACCAAAAGAATGTTTCCAAACTGCTGTATCAAAAGAATGGCTGAGCTCCGTTAGTTGAGGACACTCATCACAAACAAGCTTTTGAGAATGCTTCTGTCTAGATTTTATATGAAGATATTCCCGTTTCCAACGAACTCTTCACAGTTACCCAAATATCCACTTGCCGATTCTACAAAAAGAATGTTTACAAACTGCTGTATCAAAAGAAAGGTTGAACTCTGTAAGTAGAGAAAACACATCACAAAGAAGTTTCTGAGAATGCTTCTGTCTAGATTTTATATGAAGATATTCCCGTTTCAAACGAAATCTTCAAAGTTATCCAAATATCCACTTGCAGATTCTACAAAAAGTGTGTTTCCAAACTACTGTATCAACAGAAAGGTTCAACTCTGGTAACTGAGTACACACATCCCGATTAAGTTTCTGAGAATCTTTCTGTCTCTTTTTTATGGGAAGATATTTCTGTTTTCACCGTAGGCCTGAATTCGCTCAAAATGTCCACTTCCAGATACTACAGAAAGAGTGTTTCAAACCTGGGCTATGAAAGGGAATGTTCAGCTCTGTGACTTGAATGCAGATATCACAAAGCAGTTTCTGACAGTGCTTCTGTGTAGATTTTAGATGAAGATATTCCCGTTTCCAACGAAATCGTTAGAGCTATCCAAATATCCACTTACAGATTCTACAAAAAGAGAGTTTCCAAACTGCTCTATTTAAAGAAAGGTTGAACTCTATTAGTTGAGGACGCACACCACAAGGAAGTTTCTGAGAATGCTTTTGTCTAGATTTTATATGAAGATATTCCCGTTTCCTACGAAATCTTTAGAGGTATCCAAATATCCACTTACAGATTCTACAAAAAGAGAGTATCCAAACTGCTGTATCAAAAGAATGGTTGAACTCTGTTAGTTGAGGACACTCATCACAAGCTTCTGAGAATGGTTCTGTCTAGATTTTATATGAAGATATTCCCGTTTCCAACGAAATCTTCACTGTTATCCAAATATCCACTTGCAGATTCTTCTAAAAGAGGGTTTCCAAACTGCTGTATGAAAAGAAAGGTTGAACTCCTTTAGTTGAGGAAACTCATGTCAAAGAAGTTTCTGAGAATGCTTCCGTCTAGATTTTATATGAAGATATTCCCGTTTCCAACGAAATTCTCACAGTTATCCAAATATCCACTTGCAGATTCTACCAAAAGAATGTTTCCAAACTGCTGTATCAAAAGAATGGCTGAGCTCCGTTAGTTGAGGACACTCATCACAAACAAGCTTTTGAGAATGCTTCTGTCTAGATTTTATATGAAGATATTCCCGTTTCCAACGAACTCTTCACAGTTATCCAAATATCCACATGCAGATTCTACCAAAAGGGGGTTTTCAAACTTCTGTATCAAAAGAAAGGTTGAACTCTGTTAGTTGAGGACACACATCACAAAGAAGTTTCGAAGAATGCTTCTGTCTAGATTTTATATGAAGATATTCCCGTTTCCAATGAAATTGTTAGAGGTATCCAAATATCCACTTACGGATTCTACAAAAAGAGTGTTTCCAAACTGCTCTATCAAAAGAAAGGTGGAACGCGGTTAGTTGAAGACACACATCAAAAAGATGTTTCTGAGAATGCTTCTGTCTAGATTTTATTTGAAGATATTCCCATTTCCAACGAAATCTTCACAGTTATCCAAATATCCACTTGCAGATTCTACAAAAAGAGTGTTTCCAAACTACAGTGTCAAAAGAAAGTTTGAACTCTGTTAGTGGAGGACACACATCACAATGAAGTTTCTGAGAATGCTTCTGTTTAGATTTTATATGAAGATATTCCCGTTTCCAACGAAATCTTCACTGTTATCCAAATATCCACTTGCAGATTCTTCTAAAAGAGGGTTTCCAAACTGCTGTATGAAAAGAAAGGTTGAAATCCTTTAGTTGAGGAAACTCATGTCAAAGAAGTTTCTGAGAATGCTTCCGTCTAGATTTTATATGAAGATATTCCCGTTTCCAACGAAATTCTCACAGTTATCCAAATATCCACTTGCAGATTCTACCAAAAGAATGTTTCCAAACTGCTGTATCAAAAGAATGGCTGAGCTCCGTTAGTTGAGGACACTCATCACAAACAAGCTTTTGAGAATGCTTCTGTCTAGATTTTATATGAAGATATTCCCGTTTCCAACGAACTCTTCACAGTTACCCAAATATCCACTTGCCGATTCTACAAAAAGAGTGTTTACAAACTGCTGTATCAAAAGAAAGGTTGAACTCTGTAAGTAGAGAAAACACATCACAAAGAAGTTTCTGAGAATGCTTCTGTCTAGATTTTATATGAAGATACTCCCGTTTCCAACGAAATCTTCAAAGTTATCCAAATATCCACTTGCAGATTCTACAAAAAGTGTGTTTCCAAACTACTGTATCAACAGAAAGGTTCAACTCTGGTAACTGAGTACACACATCCCGATTAAGTTTCTGAGAATCTTTCTGTCTCTTTTTTATGGGAAGATATTTCTGTTTTCACCGTAGGCCTGAATTCGCTCAAAATGTCCACTTCCAGATACTACAGAAAGAGTGTTTCAAACCTGGGCTATGAAAGGGAATGTTCAGCTCTGTGACTTGAATGCAGATATCACAAAGCAGTTTCTGACAGTGCTTCTGTGTAGATTTTAGAAGAAGATATTCCCGTTTCCAACGAAATCGTTAGAGCTATCCAAATATCCAGTTACAGATTCTACAAAAAGAGAGTTTCCAAACTGCTCTATTTAAAGAAAGTTTGAACTCTATTAGTTGAGGACGCACACCACAAGGAAGTTTCTGAGAATGCTTTTGTCTAGATTTTATATGAAGATATTCCCGTTTCCAACGAAATCTTTAGAGGTATCCAAATATCCACTTACAGATTCTACAAAAAGAGAGTATCCAAACTGCTGTATCAAAAGAATGGTTGAACTCTGTTAGTTGAGGACACTCATCACAAGCTTCTGAGAATGGTTCTGTCTAGATTTTATATGAAGATATTCCCGTTTCCAACGAAATCTTCACAGTTATCCAAATATCCACATGCAGATTCTACCAAAAGGTGGTTTTCAAACATCTGTGTCAAAAGAAAGGTTGAACTCTGTTAGTTGAGGACACACATCACAAAGAAGTTTCGAAGAATGCTTCTGTCTAGATTTTATATGAAGATATTCCCGTTTCCAATGAAATTGTTAGAGGTATCCAAATATCCACTTACAGATTCTACAAAAAGAGTGTTTCCAAACTGCTCTATCAAAAGAAATTTGGAACTCGGTTAGTTGAAGACACACATCAAAAAGATGTTTCTGAGAATGCTTCTGTCTAGATTTTATTTGAAGATATTCCCATTTCCAACGAAATCTTCACAGTTATCCAAATATCCTCTTGCAGATTCTACAAAAAGAGTGTTTCCAAACTACAGTGTCAAAAGAAAGTTTGAACTCCGTTAGTGGAGGACACACATCACAATGAAGTTTCTGAGAATGCTTCTGTTTAGATTTTATATGAAGATATTCCCGTTTCCAACGAAATCTTCACTGTTATCCAAATATCCACTTGCAGATTCTTCTAAAAGAGGGTTTCCAAACTGCTGCATGAAAAGAAAGGTTGAACTCCTTTAGTTGAGGAAACTCATGTCAAAGAAGTTTCTGAGAATGCTTCCGTCTAGATTTTATATGAAGATATTCCCGTTTCCAACGAAATTTTCACAGTTATCCAAATATCCACTTGCAGATTCTACCAAAAGAGTGTTTCCAAACTGCTGTATCAAAAGAATGGTTGAGCTCCGTTAGTTGAGGACACTCATCACAAAGAAGCTTTTGAGAATGCTTCTGTCTAGATTTTATAGGAAGATATTCCCGTTTCCAACGAAATCTTCACAGTTATCCAAATATCCACTTGCCGAATCTACAAAAAGTGTGTTTCCAAACTGCTGTATCAAAAGAAAGGTTGAACTCTGTAAGTAGAGAAAACACATCACAAAGAAGTTTGTGAGAATGCTTCTGTCTAGATTTTATATGAAGATATTCCCGTTTCCAACGAAATCTTCAAAGTTATCAAAATATCCACTTGCAGATTCTACAAAAAGAGTGTTTCCAAACTACTGTATCAACAGAAAGGTTCAACTCTGGTAACTGAGTACACACATCCCGATTAAGTTTCTGATAATCTTTCTGTCTCTTTTTTATGGGAAGATATTTCTGTTTTCACCGTTGGCCTGAATTCGCTCAAAATGTCCACTTCCAGATACTACAGAAAGAGTGTTTCAAATCTGGTCTATGAAAGGGAATGTTCAGCTCTGTGACTTGAATGCAGATATCACAAAGCAGTTTCTGACAGTGCTTCTGTGTAGATTTTAGATGAAGATATTCCCGTTTCCAAAGAAATCGTTAGAGCTATCCAAATATCCACTTACAGATTCTACAAAAAGAGAGTTTCCAAACTGCTCTATTTAAAGAAAGGTTGAACTCTGTTAGTTGAGGACGCACACCACAAAGAAGTTTCTGAGAATGCTTTTGTCTAGATTTTATATGAAGATATTCCCGTTTCCAACGAAATCTTTAGAGGTATCCAAATATCCACTTACAGATTCTACAAAAAGAGAGTATCCAAACTGCTGTATCAAAAGAATGGTTGAACTCTGTTAGTTGAGGACACTCATCACAAAGAAGCTTCTGAGAATGCTTCTGTCTAGATTTTATATGAAGATATTCCCGTTTCCAACGAAATCTTCACAGTTATCCAAATATGCACTTGCAGATTCTACCAAAAGGGGGTTTTCAAACTTCTGTATCAAAAGAAAGGTTGAACTCTGTTAGTGGAGGACACGCATCACAAAGAAGTTTCGGAGAATGCTTCTGTCTAGATTTTATATGAAGTTATTCCCGTTTCCAATGAAATTGTTAGAGGTATCCAAATATCCACTTACAGATTCTACAAAAAGAGTGTTTCCAAACTGCTCTATCAAAAGAAAGGTGGAACGCGGTTAGTTGAAGACACACATCAAAAAGATGTTTCTGAGAATGCTTCTGTCTAGATTTTATTTGAAGATATTACCATTTCCAATGAAATCTTCACAGTTATCCAAATATCCACTTGCAGATTCTACAAAAAGAGTGTTTCCAAACTACAGTGTCAAAAGAAAGTTTGAACTCTGTTAGTGGAGGACACACATCACAATGAAGTTTCTGAGAATGCTTCTGTTTAGATTTTATATGAAGATATTCCCGTTTCCAACGAAATCTTCACTGTTATCCAAATATCCACTTGCAGATTCTTCTAAAAGAGGGTTTCCAAACTGCTGTATGAAAAGAAAGGTTGAACTCCTTTAGTTGAGGAAACTCATGTCAAAGAAGTTTCTGAGAATGCTTCCGTCTAGATTTTATATGAAGATATTCCCGTTTCCAACGAAATTCTCACAGTTATCCAAATATCCACTTGCAGATTCTACCAAAAGAATGTTTCCAAACTGCTGTATCAAAAGAATGGTTGAGCTCCGTTAGTTGAGGACACTAATCACAAACTAGCTTTTGAGAATGCTTCTGTCTAGATTTTATATGAAGATATTCCCGTTTCCAACGAACTCTTCACAGTTACCCAAATATCCACTTGCCGATTCTACAAAAAGAGTGTTTACAAACTGCAGTATCAAAAGAAAGGTTGAACTCTGTAAGTAGAGACAACACATCACAAAGAAGTTTCTGAGAATGCTTCTGTCTAGATTTTATATGAAGATATTCCCGTTTCCAACGAAATCTTCAAAGTTATCCAAATATCCACTTGCAGATTCTACAAAAAGAGAGTTTCCAAACTGCTGTATCAAAAGAATGGTTGAACTCTGTTAGTTGAGGACACTCATCACAAAGCAGCTTCTGAGAAGGCTTCTGTCTAGATTTTATATGAAGATATTCCAGTTTCCAACGAAATCTTCACAGTTATCCAAATATCCACTTGCAGATTCTACAAAAAGAGTGTTTCCAAACTACAGTGTCAAAAGAAAGTTCGAACTCTGTTAGTGGAGGACACACATCACAATGAAGTTTCTGAGAATGCTTCTGTTTAGATTTTATATGAAGATATTCCCGTTTCCAATGAAATCTTCACTGTTATCCAAATATCCGCTTGCAGATTCTTCTAAAAGAGGGTTTCCAAACTGCTGTATGAAAAGAAAGGTTGAACTCCTTTAGTTGAGGAAACTCATGTCAAAGAAGTTTCTGAGAATGCTTCCGTCTAGATTTTATATGAAGATATTCCCGTTTCCAACGAAATTCTCACAGTTATCCAAATACCACTTGCAGATTCTACCAAAAGAATGTTTCCAAACTGCTGTATCAAAAGAATGGCTGAGCTCCGTTAGTTGAGGACACTAATCACAAACAAGCTTTTGAGAATGCTTCTGTCTAGATTTTATACGAAGATATTCCCGTTTCCAACGAACTCTTCACAGTTACCCAAATATCCACTTGCCGATTCTACAAAAAGAGTGTTTACAAACTGCTGTATCAAAAGAAAGGTTGAACTCTGTAAGTAGAGAAAACACATCACAAAGAAGTTTCTGAGAATGCTTCTGTCTAGATTTTATATGAAGATATTCCCGTTTCCAACGAAATCTTCAAAGTTATCCAAATATCCACTTGCAGATTCTACAAAAAGTGTGTTTCCAAACTACAGTGTCAAAAGAAAGTTCGAACTCTGTTAGTGGAGTACACACATCACAATGAAGTTTCTGAGAATGCTTCTGTTTAGATTTTATATGAAGATATTCCCGTTTCCAATGAAATCTTCACTGTTATCCAAATATCCACTTGCAGATTCTTCTAAAAGAGGGTTTCCAAACTGCTGTATGAAAAGAAAGGTTGAACTCCTTTAGTTGAGGAAACTCATGTCAAAGAAGTTTCTGAGAATGCTTCCGTCTAGATTTTATATGAAGATATTCCCGTTTCCAACGAAATTCTCACAGTTATCCAAATGCCACTTGCAGATTCTACCAAAAGAATGTTTCCAAACTGCTGTATCAAAAGAATGGCTGAGCTCCGTTAGTTGAGGACACTAATCACAAACAAGCTTTTGAGAATGCTTCTGTCTAGATTTTATATGAAGATATTCCCGTTTCCAACGAACTCTTCACAGTTACCAAAATATCCACTTGCCGATTCTACAAAAAGAGTGTTTACAAACTGCTGTATCAAAAGAAAGGTTGAACTCTGTAAGTAGAGAAAACACATCACAAAGAAGTTTCTGAGAATGCTTCTGTCTAGATTTTATATGAAGATATTCCCGTTTCCAACGAAATCTTCAAACTTATCCAAATATCCACTTGCAGATTCTACAAAAAGTGTGTTTCCAAACTACTGTATCAACAGAAAGGTTCAACTCTGGTAACTGAGTACACACATCCCGATTAAGTTTCTGAGAATCTTTCTGTCTCTTTTTTATGGGAAGATATTTCTGTTTTCACCGTAGGCCTGAATTCGCTCAAAATGTCCACTTCCAGATACTACAGAAAGAGTGTTTCAAACCTGGGCTATGAAAGGGAATGTTCAGCTCTGTGACTTGAATGCAGATATCACAAAGCAGTTTCTGACAGTGCTTCTGTGTAGATTTTAGATGAAGATATTCCCGTTTCCAACGAAATCGTTAGAGCTATCCAAATATCCACTTACAGATTCTACAAAAAGAGAGTTTCCAAACTGCTCTATTTAAAGAAAGGTTGAACTCTATTAGTTGAGGACACACACCACAAGGAAGTTTCTGAGAATGCTTTTGTCTAGATTTTATATGAAGATATTCCCGTTTCCAACGAAATCTTTAGAGGTATCCAAATATCCACTTACAGATTCTACAAAAAGAGAGTATCCAAACTGCTGTATCAAAAGAATGGTTGAACTCTGTTAGTTGAGGACACTCATCACAAGCTTCTGAGAATGGTTCTGTCTAGATTTTATATGAAGATATTCCCGTTTCCAACGAAATCTTCACAGTTATCCAAATATCCACATGCAGATTCTACCAAAAGGGGGTTTTCAAACTTCTGTATCAAAAGAAAGGTTGAACTCTGTTAGTTGAGGACACACATCACAAAGAAGTTTCGAAGAATGCTTCTGTCTAGATTTTATATGAAGATATTCCCGTTTACAATGAAATTGTTAGAGGTATCCAAATATCCACTTACAGATTCTACAAAAAGAGTGTTTCCAAACTGCTCTATCAAAAGAAAGGTAGAACTCGGTTAGTTGAAGACACACATCAAAAAGATGTTTCTGAGAATGCTTCTGTCTAGATTTTATTTGAAGATATTCCCATTTCCAACGAAATCTTCACAGTTATCCAAATGTCCTCTTGCAGATTCTACAAAAAGAGTGTTTCCAAACTACAGTGTCAAAAGAAAGTTTGAACTCTGTTAGTGGAGGACACACATCACAATGAAGTTTCTGAGAATGCTTCTGTTTAGATTTTATATGAAGATTTTCCCGTTTCCAACGAAATCTTCACTGTTATCCAAATATCCACTTGCAGATTCTTCTAAAAGAGGGTTTCCAAACTGCTGCATGAAAAGAAAGGTTGAACTCCTTTAGTTGAGGAAACTCATGTCAAAGAAGTTTCTGAGAATGCTTCCGTCTAGATTTTATATGAAGATATTCCCGTTTCCAACGAAATTTTCACAGTTATCCAAATATCCACTTGCAGATTCTACCAAAAGAGTGTTTCCAAACTGCTGTATCAAAAGAATGGTTGAGCTCCGTTAGTTGAGGACACTCATCACAAAGAAGCTTTTGAGAATGCTTCTGTCTAGATTTTATAGGAAGATATTCCCGTTTCCAACGAAATCTTCACAGTTATCCAAATATCCACTTGCCGATTCTACAAAAAGAGTGTTTCCAAACTGCTGTATCAAAAGAAAGGTTGAACTCTGTAAGTAGAGAAAACACATCACAAAGAAGTTTGTGAGAATGCTTCTGTCTAGATTTTATATGAAGATATTCCCGTTTCCAACGAAATCTTCAAAGTTATCCAAATATCCACTTGCAGATTCTACAAAAAGAGTGTTTCCAAACTACTGTATCAACAGAGAGGTTCAACTCTGGTAACTGAGTACACACATCCCGATTAAGTTTCTGAGAATCTTTCTGTCTCTTTTTTATGGGAAGATATTTCTGTTTTCTCCGTAGGCCTGAATTCGCTCAAAATGTCCACTTCCAGATACTACAGAAAGAGTGTTTCAAACCTGGGCTATGAAAGGGAATGTTCAGCTCTGTGACTTGAATGCAGATATCACAAAGCAGTTTCTGACAGTGCTTCTGTGTAGATTTTAGATGAAGATATTCCCGTTTCCAACGAAATCGTTAGAGCTATCCAAATATCCACTTACAGATTCTACAAAAAGAGAGTTTCCAAACTGCTCTATTTAAAGAAATGTTGAACTCTGTTAGTTGAGGACGCACACCACAAAGAAGTTTCTGAGAATGCTTTTGTCTAGATTTTATATGAAGATATTCCCGTTTCCAACGAAATCTTTAGAGGTATCCAAATATCCACCTACAGATTCTACAAAAAGAGAGTATCCAAACTGCTGTATCAAAAGAATGGTTGAACTCTGTTAGTTGAGGACACTCATCACAAGCTTCTGAGAACGCTTCTGTCTAGATTTTATATGAAGATATTCCCGTTTCCAACGAAATCTTCACAGTTATCCAAATATCCACTTGCAGATTCTACCAAAAGGGGGTTTTCAAACTTCTGTATCAAAAGAAAGGTTGAACTCTGTTAGTTGAGGACACACATCACAAAGAAGTTTCGAAGAATGCTTCTGTCTAGATTTTATATGAAGATATTCCCGTTTCCAATGAAATTGTTAGAGGTATCCAAATATCCACTTACAGATTCTACAAAAAGAGTGTTTCCAAACTGCTCTATCAAAAGAAAGGTGGAACTCGGTTAGTTGAAGACACACATCAAAAAGATGTTTCTGAGAATGCTTCTGTCTAGATTTTATTTGAAGATATTCCCATTTCCAACGAAATCTTCACAGTTATCCAAATATCCACTTGCAGATTCTACAAAAAGAGTGTTTCCAAACTACAGTGTCAAAAGAAAGTTTGAACTCTGTTAGTGGAGGACACACATCAGAATGAAGTTTCTGAGAATGCTTCTGTTTAGATTTTATATGAAGATATTCCCGTTTCCAACGAAATCTTCACTGTTATCCAAATATCCACTTGCAGATTCTTCTAAAAGAGGGTTTCCAAACTGCTGTATGAAAAGAAAGGTTCAACTCCTTTAGTTGAGGAAACTCATGTCAAAGAAGTTTCTGAGAATGCTTCCGTCTGGATTTTATATGAAGATATTCCCGTTTCCAACGAAATTCTCACAGTTATCCAAATATCCACTTGCAGATTCTACCAAAAGAATGTTTCCAAACTGCTGTATCAAAAGAATGGTTGAGCTCCGTTAGTTGAGGACACTCATCACAAACAAGCTTTTGAGAATGCTTCTGTCTAGATTTTATATGAAGATATTCCCGTTTCCAATGAACTCTTCACAGTTACCCAAATATCCACTTGCCGATTCTACAAAAAGAGTGTTTACAAACTGCTGTATCAAAAGAAAGGTTGAACTCTGTAAGTAGAGAAAACACATCACAAAGAAGTTTCTGAGAATGCTTCTGTCTAGATTTTATATGAAGATATTCCCGTTTCCTACGAAATCTTCAAAGTTATCCAAATATCCACTTGCAGATTCTACAAAAAGTGTGTTTCCAAACTACTGTATCAACAGAAAGGTTCAACTCTGGTAACTGAGTACACACATCCCGATTAAGTTTCTGAGAATCTTTCTGTCTCTTTTTTATGGGAAGATATTTCTGTTTTCACCGTAGGCCTGAATTCGCTCAAAATGTCCAATTCCAGATACTACAGAAAGAGTGTTTCAAACCTGGGCTATGAAAGGGAATGTTCAGCTCTGTGACTTGAATGCAGATATCACAAAGCAGTTTCTGACAGTGCTTCTGTGTAGATTTTAGATGAAGATATTCCCGTTTCCAATGAAATCGTTAGAGCTATCCAAATATCCACTTACAGATTCTACAAAAAGAGAGTTTCCAAACTGCTGTATCAAAAGAATGGTTGAACTCTGTTAGTTGAGGACACTCATCACAAAGCAGCTTCTGAGAATGCTTCTGTCTAGATTTTATATGAAGATATTCCCGTTTCCAATGAAATTGTTAGAGGTATCCAAATATCCACTTACGGATTCTACAAAAAGAGTGTTTCCAAACTGCTCTATCAAAAGAAAGGTGGAACGCGGTTAGTTGAAGACACACATCAAAAAGATGTTTCTGAGAATGCTTCTGTCTAGATTTTATTTGAAGATATTCCCATTTCCAACGAAATCTTCACAGTTATCCAAATATCCACTTGCAGATTCTACCAAAAGGGGGTTTTCAAACTTCTGTATCAAAAGAAAGGTTGAACTCTGTTAGTTGAGGACACACATCACAAAGAAGTTTCGAAGAATGCTTCTGTCTAGATTTTATATGAAGATATTCCCGTTTCCAATGAAATTGTTAGAGGTATCCAAATATCCACTTACGGATTCTACAAAAAGAGTGTTTCCAAACTGCTCTATCAAAAGAAAGGTGGAACGCGGTTAGTTGAAGACACACATCAAAAAGATGTTTCTGAGAATGCTTCTGTCTAGATTTTATTTGAAGATATTCCCATTTCCAACGAAATCTTCACAGTTATCCAAATATCCACTTGCACATTCTACAAAAAGAGTGTTTCCAAACTACAGTGTCAAAAGAAAGTTCGAACTCTGTTAGTGGAGGACACACATCACAATGAAGTTTCTGAGAATGCTTCTGTTTAGATTTTATATGAAGATATTCCCGTTTCCAACGAAATCTTCACTGTTATCCAAATATCCACTTGCAGATTCTTCTAAAAGAGGGTTTCCAAACTGCTGTATGAAAAGAAAGGTTGAACTCCTTTAGTTGAGGAAACTCATGTCAAAGAAGTTTCTGAGAATGCTTCCGTCTAGATTTTATATGAAGTTATTCCCGTTTCCAACGAAATTCTCACAGTTATCCAAATATCCACTTGCAGATTCTACCAAAAGAGTGTTTCCAAACTGCTGAATCAAAAGAATGGTTGAGCTCCGTTAGTTGGGGACACTCATCACAAACAAGCTTTTGAGAATGCTTCTGTCTAGATTTTATATGAAGATATTCCCGCTTCCAATGAAATTGTTAGAGGTATCCAAATATCCACTTACAGATTCCACAAAAAGAGTGTTTCCAAACTGCTCTATCAAAACAAAGGTGGAACTCGGTTAGTTGAAGACACACATCAAAAAGATGTTTCTGAGAATGCTTCTGTCTAGATTTTATATGAAGATATTCCCATTTCCAAGGAAATCTTCACAGTTATCGAAATATCCACTTGCAGATTCTAAAAAAAGAGTGTTTCCAAACTACAGTGTCAAAAGAAAGTTTGAACTCTGTTAGAGGAGGACACACATCACAATGAAGTTTCTGAGAATGCTTCTGTTTAGATTTTATATGAAGATATTCCCGTTTCCAACGAAATCTTCACTGTTATCCAAATATCCACTTGCAGATTCTTCTAAAAGAGGGTTTCCAAACTGCTGCATGAAAAGAAAGGTTGAACTCCTTTAGTTGAGGAAACTCATGTCAAAGAAGTTTCTGAGAATGCTTCCGTCTAGATTTTATATGAAGATATTCCCGTTTCCAACGAAATTTTCACAGTTATCCAAATATCCACTTGCAGATTCTACCAAAAGAGTGTTTCCAAACTGCTGTATCAAAAGAATGGTTGAGCTCCGTTAGTTGAGGACACTCATCACAAAGAAGCTTTTGAGAATGCTTCTGTCTAGATTTTATAGGAAGATATTCCCGTTTCCAACGAAATCTTCACAGTTATCCAAATATCCACTTGCCGATTCTACAAAAAGAGTGTTTCCAAACTGCTGTATCAAAAGAAAGGTTGAACTCTGTAAGTAGAGAAAACACATCACAAAGAAGTTTGTGAGAATGCTTCTGTCTAGATTTTATATGAAGATATTCCCGTTTCCAACGAAATCTTCAAAGTTATCCAAATATCCACTTGCAGATTCTACAAAAAGAGTGTTTCCAAACTACTGTATCAACAGAAAGGTTCAACTCTGGTAACTGAGTACACACATCCTGATTAAGTTTCTGAGAATCTTTCTGTCTCTTTTTTATGGGAAGATATTTCTGTTTTCACCGTAGGCCTGAATTCGCTCAAAATGTCCACTTCCAGATACTACAGAAAGAGTGTTTCAAACCTGGGCTACGAAAGGGAATGTTCAGCTCTGTGACTTGAATGCAGATATCACAAAGCAGTTTCTGACAGTGCTTCTGTGTAGATTTTAGATGAAGATATTCCCGTTTCCAACGAAATCGTTAGAGCTATCCAAATATCCACTTACAGATTCTACAAAAAGAGAGTTTCCAAACTGCTCTATTTAAAGAAAGGTTGAACTCTGTTAGTTGAGGACGCACACCACAAAGAAGTTTCTGAGAATGCTTTTGTCTAGATTTTATATGAAGATATTCCCGTTTCCAACGAAATCTTTAGAGGTATCCAAATATCCACCTACAGATTCTACAAAAAGAGAGTATCCAAACTGCTGTATCAAAAGAATGGTTGAACTCTGTTAGTTGAGGACACTCATCACAAGCTTCTGAGAACGCTTCTGTCTAGATTTTATATGAAGATATTCCCGTTTCCAACGAAATCTTCACAGTTATCCAAATATCCACTTGCAGATTCTACCAAAAGGGGGTTTTCAAACTTCTGTATCAAAAGAAAGGTTGAACTCTGTTAGTTGAGGACACACATCACAAAGAAGTTTCGAAGAATGCTTCTGTCTAGATTTTATATGAAGATATTCCCGTTTCCAATGAAATTGTTAGAGGTATCCAAATATCCACTTACGGATTCTACAAAAAGAGTGTTTCCAAACTGCTCTATCAAAAGAAAGGTGGAACGCGGTTAGTTGAAGACACACATCAAAAAGATGTTTCTGAGAATGCTTCTGTCTAGATTTTATTTGAAGATATTCCCATTTCCAACGAAATCTTCACAGTTATCCAAATATCCACTTGCAGATTCTACAAAAAGAGTGTTTCCAAACTACAGTGTCAAAAGAAAGTTCGAACTCTGTTAGTGGAGGACACACATCACAATGAAGTTTCTGAGAATGCTTCTGTTTAGATTTTATATGAAGATATTCCCGTTTCCAACGAAATCTTCACTGTTATCCAAATATCCACTTGCAGATTCTTCTAAAAGAGGGTTTCCAAACTGCTGTATGAAAAGAAAGGTTGAACTCCTTTAATTGAGGAAACTCATGTCAAAGAAGTTTCTGAGAATGCTTCCGTCTAGATTTTATATGAAGTTATTCCCGTTTCCAACGAAATTTTCACAGTTATCCAAATATCCACTTGCAGATTCTACCAAAAGAGTGTTTCCAAACTGCTGTATCAAAAGAATGGTTGAGCTCCGTTAGTTGAGGACACTCATCACAAACAAGCTTTTGAGAATGCTTCTGTCTAGATTTTATATGAAGATATTCCCGTTTCCAATGAAATTGTTAGAGGTATCCAAATATCCACTTACAGATTCCACAAAAAGAGTGTTTCCAAACTGCTCTATCAAAACAAAGGTGGAACTCGGTTAGTTGAAGACACACATCAAAAAGATGTTTCTGAGAATGCTTCTGTCTAGATTTTATATGAAGATATTCCCATTTCCAAAGAAATCTTCACAGTTATCGAAATATCCACTTGCAGATTCTAAAAAAAGAGTGTTTCCAAACTACAGTGTCAAAAGAAAGTTTGAACTCTGTTAGAGGAGGACACACATCACAATGAAGTTTCTGAGAATGCTTCTGTTTAGATTTTATATGAAGATATTCCCGTTTCCAACGAAATCTTCACTGTTATCCAAATATCCACTTGCAGATTCTTCTAAAAGAGGGTTTCCAAACTGCTGCATGAAAAGAAAGGTTGAACTCCTTTAGTTGAGGAAACTCGTGTCAAAGAAGTTTCTGAGAATGCTTCCGTCTAGATTTTATATGAAGATATTCCCGTTTCCAACGAAATTTTCACAGTTATCCAAATATCCACTTGCAGATTCTACCAAAAGAGTGTTTCCAAACTGCTGTATCAAAAGAATGGTTGAGCTCCGTTAGTTGAGGACACTCATCACAAAGAAGCTTTTGAGAATGCTTCTGTCTAGATTTTATAGGAAGATATTCCCGTTTCCAACGAAATCTTCACAGTTATCCAAATATCCACTTGCCGATTCTACAAAAAGAGTGTTTCCAAACTGCTGTATCAAAAGAAAGGTTGAACTCTGTAAGTAGAGAAAACACATCACAAAGAAGTTTGTGAGAATGCTTCTGTCTAGATTTTATATGAAGATATTCCCGTTTCCAATGAACTCTTCACAGTTACCCAAATATCCACTTGCCGATTCTACAAAAAGAGTGTTTACAAACTGCTGTATCAAAAGAAAGGTTGAACTCTGTAAGTAGAGAAAACACATCACAAAGAAGTTTCTGAGAATGCTTCTGTCTAGATTTTATATGAAGATATTCCCGTTTCCTACGAAATCTTCAAAGTTATCCAAATATCCACTTGCAGATTCTACAAAAAGTGTGTTTCCAAACTACTGTATCAACAGAAAGGTTCAACTCCGGTAACTGAGTACACACATCCCGATTAAGTTTCTGAGAATCTTTCTGTCTCTTTTTTATGGGAAGATATTTCTGTTTTCACCGTAGGCCTGAATTCGCTCAAAATGTCCAATTCCAGATACTACAGAAAGAGTGTTTCAAACCTGGGCTATGAAAGGGAATGTTCAGCTCTGTGACTTGAATGCAGATATCACAAAGCAGTTTCTGACAGTGCTTCTGTGTAGATTTTAGATGAAGATATTCCCGTTTCCAATGAAATCGTTAGAGCTATCAAAATATCCACTTACGGATTCTACAAAAAGAGTTTTTCCAAACTGCTCTATCAAAAGAAAGGTGGAACGCGGTTAGTTGAAGACACACATCAAAAAGATGTTTCTGAGAATGCTTCTGTCTAGATTTTATTTGAAGATATTCCCATTTCCAACAAAATCTTCACAGTTATCCAAATATCCACTTGCAGATTCTACAAAAAGAGTGTTTCCAAACTACAGTGTCAAAAGAAAGCTTGAACTCTGTTAGTGGAGGACACACATCACAATGAAGTTTCTGAGAATGCTTCTGTTTAGATTTTATATGAAGATATTCCCGTTTCCAACGAAATCTTCACTGTTATCCAAATATCCACTTGCAGATTCTTCTAAAAGAGGGTTTCCAAACTGCTGCATGAAAAGAAAGGTTGAAATCCTTTAGTTGAGGAAACTCATGTCAAAGAAGTTTCTGAGAATGCTTCCGTCTAGATTTTATATGAAGATATTCCCGTTTCCAACGAAATTTTCACAGTTATCCAAATATCCACTTGCAGATTCTACCAAAAGAGTGTTTCCAAACTGCTGTATCAAAAGAAAGGTTGAACTCTGTAAGTAGAGAAAACACATCACAAAGAAGTTTCTGAGAATGCTTCTGTCTAGATTTTATATGAAGATATTCCCGTTTCCAACGAAATCTTCAAAGTTATCCAAATATCCACTTGCAGATTCTACAAAAAGAGTGTTTCCAAACTACTGTATCAACAGAAAGGTTCAACTCTGGTAACTGAGTACACACATCCCGATTAAGTTTCTGAGAATCTTTCTGTCTCTTTTTTATGGGAAGATATTTCTGTTTTCACCGTAGGCCTGAATTCGCTCAAAATGTCCACTTCCAGATACTACAGAAAGAGTGTTTCAAACCTGGGCTACGAAAGGGAATGTTCAGCTCTGTGACTTGAATGCAGATATCACAAAGCAGTTTCTGACAGTGCTTCTGTGTAGATTTTAGATGAAGATATTCCCGTTTCCAACGAAATCGTTAGAGCTATCCAAATATCCACTTACAGATTCTACAAAAAGAGAGTTTCCAAACTGCTCTATTTAAAGAAAGGTTGAACTCTGTTAGTTGAGGACGCACACCACAAAGAAGTTTCTGAGAATGCTTTTGTCTAGATTTTATATGAAGATATTCCCGTTTCCAACGAAATCTTTAGAGGTATCCAAATATCCACCTACAGATTCTACAAAAAGAGAGTATCCAAACTGCTGTATCAAAAGAATGGTTGAACTCTGTTAGTTGAGGACACTCATCACAAGCTTCTGAGAACGCTTCTGTCTAGATTTTATATGAAGATATTCCCGTTTCCAACGAAATCTTCACAGTTATCCAAATATCCACTTGCAGATTCTACCAAAAGGGGGTTTTCAAACTTCTGTATCAAAAGAAAGGTTGAACTCTGTTAGTTGAGGACACACATCACAAAGAAGTTTCGAAGAATGCTTCTGTCTAGATTTTATATGAAGATATTCCCGTTTCCAATGAAATTGTTAGAGGTATCCAAATATCCACTTACAGATCCTACAAAAAGAGTGTTTCCAAACTGCTCTATCAAAAGAAAGGTGGAACTCGGTTAGTTGAAGACACACATCAAAAAGATGTTTCTGAGAATGCTTCTGTCTAGATTTTATTTGAAGATATTCCCATTTCCAACGAAATCTTCACAGTTATCCAAATATCCACTTGCAGATTCTACAAAAAGAGTGTTTCCAAACTACAGTGTCAAAAGAAAGTTTGAACTCTGTTAGTGGAGGACACACATCACAATGAAGTTTCTGAGAATGCTTCTGTTTAGATTTTATATGAAGATATTCCCGTTTCCAACGAAATCTTCACTGTTATCCAAATATCCACTTGCAGATTCTTCTAAAAGAGGGTTTCCAAACTGCTGTATGAAAAGAAAGGTTGAACTCCTTTAGTTGAGGAAACTCATGTCAAAGAAGTTTCTGAGAATGCTTCCGTCTAGATTTTATATGAAGATATTCCCGTTTCCAACGAAATTCTCACAGTTATCCAAATATCCACTTGCAGATTCTACCAAAAGAATGTTTCCAAACTGCTGTATCAAAAGAATGGTTGAGCTCCGTTAGTTGAGGACACTCATCTCAAACAAGCTTTTGAGAATGCTTCTGTCTAGATTTTATATGAAGATATTCCCGTTTCCAATGAACTCTTCACAGTTACCCAAATATCCACTTGCCGATTCTACAAAAAGAGTGTTTACAAACTGCTGTATCAAAAGAAAGGTTGAACTCTGTAAGTAGAGAAAACACATCACAAAGAAGTTTCTGAGAATGCTTCTGTCTAGATTTTATATGAAGATATTCCCGTTTCCTACGAAATCTTCAAAGTTATCCAAATATCCACTTGCAGATTCTACAAAAAGTGTGTTTCCAAACTACTGTATCAACAGAAAGGTTCAACTCCGGTAACTGAGTACACACATCCCGATTAAGTTTCTGAGAATCTTTCTGTCTCTTTTTTATGGGAAGATATTTCTGTTTTCACCGTAGGCCTGAATTCGCTCAAAATGTCCAATTCCAGATACTACAGAAAGAGTGTTTCAAACCTGGGCTATGAAAGGGAATGTTCAGCTCTGTGACTTGAATGCAGATATCACAAAGCAGTTTCTGACAGTGCTTCTGTGTAGATTTTAGATGAAGATATTCCCGTTTCCAATGAAATCGTTAGAGCTATCCAAATATCCACTTACAGATTCTACAAAAAGAGAGTTTCCAAACTGCTGTATCAAAAGAATGGTTGAACTCTGTTAGTTGAGGACACTCATCACAAAGAAGCTTCTGAGAATGCTTCTGTCTAGATTTTATATGAAGATATTCCCGTTTCCAACGAAATCTTCACAGTTATCCAAATATCCACATGCAGATTCTACCAAAAGGGGGTTTTCAAACTTCTGTATCAAAAGAAAGGTTGAACTCTGTTAGTTGAGGACACACATCACAAAGAAGATTCGAAGAATTCTTCTGTCTAGATTTTATATGAAGATATTCCCGTTTCCAATGAAATTGTTAGAGGTATCCAAATATCCACTTACGGATTCTACAAAAAGAGTGTTTCCAAACTGCTCTATCAAAAGAAAGGTGGAACGCGGTTAGTTGAAGACACACATCAAAAAGATGTTTCTGAGAATGCTTCTGTCTAGATTTTATTTGAAGATATTCCCATTTCCAACGAAATCTTCACAGTTATCCAAATATCCACTTGCAGATTCTACAAAAAGAGTGTTTCCAAACTACAGAGTCAAAAGAAAGCTTGAACTCTGTTAGTGGAGGACACACATCACAATGAAGTTTCTGAGAATGCTTCTGTTTAGATTTTATATGAAGATATTCCCGTTTCCAACGAAATCTTCACTGTTATCCAAATATCCACTTGCAGATTCTTCTAAAAGAGGGTTTCCAAACTGCTGTATGAAAAGAAAGGTTGAACTCCTTTAGTTGAGGAAACTCATGTCAAAGAAGTTTCTGAGAATGCTTCCGTCTAGATTTTATATGAAGATATTCCCGTTTCCAACGAAATTCTCACAGTTATCCAAATATCCACTTGCAGATTCTACCAAAAGAATGTTTCCAAACTGCTGTATCAAAAGAATGGTTGAGCTCCGTTAGTTGAGGACACTCATCACAAAGAAGCTTTTGAGAATGCTTCTGTCTAGATTTTATAGGAAGATATTCCCGTTTCCAACGAAATCTTCACAGTTATCCAAATATCCACTTGCCGATTCTACAAAAAGTGTGTTTCCAAACTGCTGTATCAAAAGAAAGGTTGAACTCTGTAAGTAGAGAAAACACATCACAAAGAAGTTTGTGAGAATGCTTCTGTCTAGATTTTATATGAAGATATTCCCGTTTCCAACGAAATCTTCAAAGTTATCCAAATATCCACTTGCAGATTCTACAAAAAGAGTGTTTCCAAACTACTGTATCAACAGAAAGGTTCAACTCTGGTAACTGAGTACACACATCCCGATTAAGTTTCTGAGAATCTTTCTGTCTCTTTTTTATGGGAAGATATTTCTGTTTTCACCGTAGGCCTGAATTCGCTCAAAATGTCCACTTCCAGATACTACAGAAAGAGTGTTTCAAACCTGGGCTACGAAAGGGAATGTTCAGCTCTGTGACTTGAATGCAGATATCACAAAGCAGTTTCTGACAGTGCTTCTGTGTAGATTTTAGATGAAGATATTCCCGTTTCCAACGAAATCGTTAGAGCTATCCAAATATCCACTTACAGATTCTACAAAAAGAGAGTTTCCAAACTGCTCTATTTAAAGGAAGGTTGAACTCTGTTAGTTGAGGACGCACACCACAAAGAAGTTTCTGAGAATGCTTTTGTCTAGATTTTATATGAAGATATTCCCGTTTCCAACGAAATCTTTAGAGGTATCCAAATATCCACCTACAGATTCTACAAAAAGAGAGTATCCAAACTGCTGTATCAAAAGAATGGTTGAACTCTGTTAGTTGAGGACACTCAGCACAAGCTTCTGAGAACGCTTCTGTCTAGATTTTATATGAAGATATTCCCGTTTCCAACGAAATCTTCACAGTTATCCAAATATCCACTTGCAGATTCTACCAAAAGGGGGTTTTCAAACTTCTGTATCAAAAGAAAGGTTGAACTCTGTTAGTTGAGGACACACATCACAAAGAAGTTTCGAAGAATGCTTCTGTCTAGATTTTATATGAAGATATTCCCGTTTCCAATGAAATTGTTAGAGGTATCCAAATATCCACTTACGGATTCTACAAAAAGAGTGTTTCCAAACTGCTCTATCAAAAGAAAGGTGGAACTCGGTTAGTTGAAGACACACATCAAAAAGATGTTTCTGAGAATGCTTCTGTCTAGATTTTATTTGAAGATATTCCCATTTCCAACGAAATCTTCACAGTTATCCAAATATCCACTTGCAGATTCTACAAAAAGAGTGTTTCCAAACTACAGTGTCAAAAGAAAGTTTGAACTCTGTTAGTGGAGGACACACATCAGAATGAAGTTTCTGAGAATGCTTCTGTTTAGATTTTATATGAAGATATCCCCGTTTCCAACGAAATCTTCACTGTTATCCAAATATCCACTTGCAGATTCTTCTGAAAGAGGGTTTCCATACTGCTGTATGAAAAGAAAGGTTGAACTCCTTTAGTTGAGGAAACTCATGTCAAAGAAGTTTCTGAGAATGCTTCCGTCTAGATTTTATATGAAGATATTCCCGTTTCCAACGAAATTCTCACAGTTATCCAAATATCCACTTGCAGATTCTACCAAAAGAATGTTTCCAAACTGCTGTATCAAAAGAATGGTTGAGCTCCGTTAGTTGAGGACACTCATCACAAACAAGGTTTTGAGAATGCTTCTGTCTAGATTTTATATGAAGTTATTCCCGTTTCCAATGAACTCTTCACAGTTACCCAAATATCCACTTGCCGATTCTACAAAAAGAGAGTTTCCAAACTGCTGTATCAAAAGAATGGTTGAACTCGGTTAGTTGAGGACACTCATCACAAAGAAGCTTCTGAGAATGCTTCTGTCTAGATTTTATATGAAGATATTCCCGTTTCCAACGAAATCTTCACAGTTATCCAAATATCCACATGCAGATTCTACCAAAAGGGGGTTTTCAAACTTCTGTATCAAAAGAAAGGTTGAACTCTGTTAGTTGAGGACACACATCACAAAGAAGTTTCGAAGAATGCTTCTGTCTAGATTTTATATGAAGATATTCCCGTTTCCAATGAAATTGTTAGAGGTATCCAAATATCCACTTACGGATTCTACAAAAAGAGTGTTTCCAAACTGCTCTATCAAAAGAAAGGTGGAACGCGGTTAGTTGAAGACACACATCAAAAAGATGTTTCTGAGAATGCTTCTGTCTAGATTTTATTTGAAGATATTCCCATTTCCAACGAAATCTTCATAGTTATCCAAATCTCCACTTGCAGATTCTACAAAAAGAGTGTTTCCAAACTGCAGTGTCAAAAGAAAGCTTGAACTCTGTTAGTGGAGGACACACATCACAATGAAGTTTCTGAGAATGCTTCTGTTTAGATTTTATATGAAGATATTCCCGTTTCCAACGAAATCTTCACTGTTATCCAAATATCCACTTGCAGATTCTTCTAAAAGAGGGTTTCCAAACTGCTGTATGAAAAGAAAGGTTGAACTCCTTTAGTTGAGGAAACTCATGTCAAAGAAGTTTCTGAGAATGCTTCCGTCTAGATTTTATATGAAGATATTCCCGTTTCCAACGAAATTCTCACAGTTATCCAAATATCCACTTGCAGATTCTACCAAAAGAATGTTTCCAAACTGCTGTATCAAAAGAATGGCTGAGCTCCGTTAGTTGAGGACACTCATCACAAACAAGCTTTTGAGAATGCTTCTGTCTAGATTTTATATGAAGATATTCCCGTTTCCAACGAACTCTTCACAGTTACCCAAATATCCACTTGCCGATTCTACAAAAAGAGTGTTTACAAACTGCTGTATCAAAAGAAAGGTTGAACTCTGTAAGTAGAGAAAACACATCACAAAGAAGTTTCTGAGAATGCTTCTGTCTAGATTTTATATGAAGATATTCCCGTTTCCAACGAAATCTTCAAAGTTATCCAAATATCCACTTGCAGATTCTACAAAAAGTGTGTTTCCAAACTACTGTATCAACAGAAAGGTTCAACTCTGGTAACTGAGTACACACATCCCGATTAAGTTTCTGAGAATCTTTCTGTCTCTTTTTTATGGGAAGATATTTCTGTTTTCACCGTAGGCCTGAATTCGCTCAAAATGTCCACTTCCAGATACTAGAGAAAGAGTGTTTCAAACCTGGGCTATGAAAGGGAATGTTCAGCTCTGTGACTTGAATGCAGATATCACAAAGCAGTTTCTGACAGTGCTTCTGTGTAGATTTTAGATGAAGATATTCCCGTTTCCAATGAAATCGTTAGAGCTATCCAAATATCCACTTACAGATTCTACAAAAAGAGAGTTTCCAAACTGCTCTATTTAAAGAAAGGTTGAACTCTGCTAGTTGAGGACGCACACCACAAGGAAGTTTCTGAGAATGCTTTTGTCTAGATTTTATATGAAGATATTCCCGTTTCCAACGAAATCTTTAGAGGTATCCAAATATCCACTTACAGATTCTACAAAAAGAGAGTATCCAAACTGCTGTATCAAAAGAATGGTTGAACTCTGTTAGTTGAGGACACTCGTCACAAGCTTCTGAGAATGGTTCTGTCTAGATTTTATATGAAGATATTCCCGTTTCCAACGAAATCTTCACAGTTATCCAAATATCCACATGCATATTCTACCAAAAGGGGGTTTTCAAACTTCTGTATCAAAAGAAAGGTTGAACTCTGTTAGTTGAGGACACACATCACAAAGAAGTTTCGAAGAATGCTTCTGTCTAGATTTTATATGAAGATATTCCCGTTTCCAATGAAATTGTTAGAGGTATCCAAATATCCACTTACAGATTCTACAAAAAGAGTGTTTCCAAACTGCTCTATCAAAAGAAAGGTGGAACTCGGTTAGTTGAAGACACACATCAAAAAGATGTTTCTGAGAATGCTTCTGTCTAGATTTTATTTGAAGATATTCCCATTTCCAACGAAATCTTCACAGTTATCCAAATATCCACTTGCAGATTCTACAAAGAGAGTGTTTCCAAACTACAGTGTCAAAAGAAAGTTTGAACTCTGTTAGTGGAGGACACACATCACAATGAAGTTTCTGACAATGCTTCTGTTTAGATTTTATATGAAGATATTCCCGTTTCCAACGAAATCTTCACTGTTATCCAAATATCAACTTGCAGATTCTTCTAAAAGAGGGTTTCCAAACTGCTGTATGAAAAGAAAGGTTGAACTCCTTTAGTTGAGGAAACTCATGTCAAAGAAGTTTCTGAGAATGCTTCCGTCTAGATTTTATATGAAGATATTCCCGTTTCCAACGAAATTCTCACAGTTATCCAAATATCCACTTGCAGATTCTACCAAAAGAATGTTTCCAAACTGCTGTATCAAAAGAATGGTTGAGCTCCGTTAGTTGAGGACACTCATCACAAACAAGCTTTTGAGAATGCTTCTGTCTAGATTTTATATGAAGATATTCCCGTTTCCAACGAACTCTTCACAGTTACCCAAATATCCACTTGCCGATTCTACAAAAAGAGTGTTTACAAACTGCTGTATCAAAAGAAAGGTTGAACTCTGTAAGTAGAGAAAACACATCACAAAGAAGTTTCTGAGAATGCTTCTGTCTAGATTTTATATGAAGATATTCCCGTTTCCAACGAAATCTTCAAAGTTATCCAAATATCCACTTGCAGATTCTACAAAAAGTGTGTTTCCAAACTACTGTATCAACAGAAAGGTTCAACTCTGGTAACTGAGTACACACATCCCAATTAAGTTTCTGAGAATCTTTCTGTCTCTTTTTTATGGGAAGATATTTCTGTTTTCACCGTAGGCCTGAATTCGCTCGAAATGTCCACTTCCAGATACTACAGAAAGAGTGTTTCAAACCTGGGCTATGAAAGGGAATGTTCAGCTCTGTGACTTGAATGCAGATATCACAAAGCAGTTTCTGACAGTGCTTCTGTGTAGATTTTAGATGAAGATATTCCCGTTTCCAACGAAATCGTTAGAGCTATCCAAATATCCACTTACAGATTCTACAAAAAGAGAGTTTCCAAACTGCTCTATTTAAAGAAAGGTTGACCTCTGCTAGTTGAGGACGCACACCACAAGGAAGTTTCTGAGAATGCTTTTGTCTAGATTTTATATGAAGATATTCCCGTTTCCAACGAAATCTTTAGAGGTATCCAAATATCCACTTACAGATTCTACAAAAAGAGAGTATCCAAACTGCTGTATCAAAAGAATGGTTGAACTCTGTTAGTTGAGGACACTCATCACAAAGAAGCTTCTGAGAATGGTTCTGTCTAGATTTTATATGAAGATATTCCCGTTTCCAACGAAATCTTCACAGTTATCCAAATATCCACTTGCAGATTCTACCAAAAGGGGGTTTTCAAACTTCTGTATCAAAAGAAAGGTTGAACTCTGTTAGTTGAGGACACACATCACAAAGAAGTTTCGAAGAATGCTTCTGTCTAGATTTTATATGAAGTTATTCCCGTTTCCAATGAAATTGTTAGAGGTATCCAGATATCCACTTACAGATTCTACAAAAAGAGTGTTTCCAAACTGCTCTATCAAAAGAAAGGTGGAACTCGGTTAGTTGAAGACACACATCAAAAAGATGTTTCTGAGAATGCTTCTGTCTAGATTTTATTTGAAGATATTCCCATTTCCAACGAAATCTTCACAGTTATCCAAATATCCACTTGCAGATTCTACAAAAAGAGTGTTTCCAAACTACAGTGTCAAAAGAAAGTTTGAACTCTGTTAGTGGAGGACACACATCACAATGAAGTTTCTGAGAATGCTTCTGTTTAGATTTTATATGAAGATATTCCCGTTTCCAACGAAATCTTCACTGTTATCCAAATATCCACTTGCAGATTCTTCTAAAAGAGGGTTTCCAAACTGCTGTATGAAAAGAAAGGTTGAACTCCTTTAGTTGAGGAAACTCATGTCAAAGAAGTTTCTGAGAATGCTTCCGTCTAGATTTTATATGAAGATATTCCCGTTTCCAACGAAATTCTCACAGTTATCCAAATATCCACTTGCAGATTCTACCAAAAGAATGTTTCCAAACTGCTGTATCAAAAGAATGGTTGAGCTCCGTTAGTTGAGGACACTCATCACAAACAAGCTTTTGAGAATGCTTCTGTCTAGATTTTATATGAAGATATTCCCGTTTCCAACGAACTCTTCACAGTTACCCAAATATCCACTTGCCGATTCTACAAAAAGAGTGTTTCCAAACTGCTGTATCAAAAGAAAGGTTGAACTCTGTAAGTAGAGAAAACACATCACAGAGAAGTTTCTGAGAATGCTTCTGTCTAGATTTTATATGAAGATATTCCCGTTTCCAACGAAATCTTCAAAGTTATCCAAATATCCACTTGCAGATTCTACAAAAAGAGTGTTTCCAAACTACTGTATCAACAGAAAGGTTCAACTCTGGTAACTGAGTACACACATCCCGATTAAGTTTCTGAGAATCTTTCTGTCTCTTTTTTATGGGAAGATATTTCTGTTTTCACCGTAGGCCTGAATTCGCTCAAAATGTCCACTTCCAGATACTACAGAAAGAGTGTTTCAAACCTGGGCTATGAAAGGGAATGTTCAGCTCTGTGACTTGAATGCAGATATCACAAAGCAGTTTCTGACAGTGCTTCTGTGTAGATTTTAGATGAAGATACTCCCGTTTCCAACGAAATCGCTAGAGCTATCCAAATATCCACTTACAGATTCTACAAAAAGAGAGTTTCCAAACTGCTCTATTTAAAGAAAGGTTGAACTCTGCTTGTTGAGGACGCACACCACAAGGAAGTTTCTGAGAATGCTTTTGTCTAGATTTTATATGAAGATATTCCCGTTTCCAACGAAATCGTTAGAGGTATCCAAATATCCACTTACAGATTCTACAAAAAGAGAGTATCCAAACTGCTGTATCAAAAGAATGGTTGAACTCTGTTAGTTGAGGACACTCATCACAAAGAAGCTTCTGAGAATGGTTCTGTCTAGATTTTATATGAAGATATTCCCGTTTCCAACGAAATCTTCACAGTTATCCAAATATCCACATGCAGATTCTACCAAAAGGGGGTTTTCAAACTTCTGTATCAAAAGAAAGGTTGAACTCCGTTAGTTGAGGACACACATCACAAAGAAGTTTCGAAGAATGCTTCTGTCTAGATTTTATATGAAGATAGTCCCGTTTACAACGAAATCTTCACTGTTATCCAAATATCCACTTGCAGATTCTTCTAAAAGAGGGTTTCCAAACTGCTGTATGAAAAGAAAGGTTGAACTCCTTTAGTTGAGGAAACTCATGTCAAAGAAGTTTCTGAGAATGCTTCCGTCTAGATTTTATATGAAGTTATTCCCGTTTCCAACGAAATTCTCACAGTTATCCAAATATCCACTTGCAGATTCTACCAAAAGAATGTTTCCAAACTGCTGTATCAAAAGAATGGTTGAGCTCCGTTAGTTGAGGACACTCATCACAAACAAGCTTTTGAGAATGCTTCTGTCTAGATTTTATATGAAGATATTCCCGTTTCCAACGAACTCTTCACAGTTACCCAAATATCCACTTGCCGATTCTACAAAAAGAGTGTTTACAAACTGCTGTATCAAAAGAAAGGTTGAACTCTGTAAGTAGAGAAAACACATCACAAAGAAGTTTCTGAGAATGCTTCTGTCTAGATTTTATATGAAGATATTCCCGTTTCCAACGAACTCTTCACAGTTACCCAAATATCCACTTGCCGATTCTACAAAAAGAGTGTTTACAAACTGCTGTATCAAAAGAAAGGTTGAACTCTGTAAGTAGAGAAAACACATCACAAAGAAGTTTCTAAGAATGCTTCTGTCTAGATTTTATGTGAAGATATTCCCGTTTCCAACGAAATCTTCAAAGTTATCCAAATATCCACTTGCAGATTCTACAAAAAGTGTGTTTCCAAACTACTGTATCAACAGAAAGGTTCAACTCTGGTAACTGAGTACACACATCCCAATTAAGTTTCTGAGAATCTTTCTGTCTCTTTTTTATGGGAAGATATTTCTGTTTTCACCGTAGGCCTGAATTCGCTCGAAATGTCCACTTCCAGATACTACAGAAAGAGTGTTTCAAACCTGGGCTATGAAAGGGAATGTTCAGCTCTGTGACTTGAATGCAGATATCACAAAGCAGTTTCTGACAGTGCTTCTGTGTAGATTTTAGATGAAGATATTCCCGCTTCCAACGAAATCGTTAGAGCTATCCAAATATCCACTTACAGATTCTACAAAAAGAGAGTTTCCAAACTGCTCTATTTAAAGAAAGGTTGAACTCTGCTAGTTGAGGACGCACACCACAAGGAAGTTTCTGAGAATGCTTTTGTCTAGATTTTATATGAAGATATACCCGTTTCCAACGAAATCTTTAGAGGTATCCAAATATCCACTTACAGATTCTACAAAAAGAGAGTATCCAAACTGCTGTATCAAAAGAATGGTTGAACTCTGTTAGTTGAGGACACTCATCACAAAGAAGCTTCTGAGAATGGTTCTGTCTAGATTTTATATGAAGATATTCCCGTTTCCAACGAAATCTTCACAGTTATCCAAATATCCACATGCAGATTCTACCAAAAGGGGGTTTTCAAACTTCTGTATCAAAAGAAAGGTTGAACTCTGTTAGTTGAGGACACACATCACAAAGAAGCTTCGAAGAATGCTTCTGTCTAGATGTTATATGAAGATAGTCCCGTTTCCAACGAAATCTTCACTGTTATCCAAATATCCACTTGCAGATTCTTCTAAAAGAGGGTTTCCAAACTGCTGTATGAAAAGAAAGGTTGAACTCCTTTTGTTGAGGAAACTCATGTCAAAGAAGTTTCTGAGAATGCTTCCGTCTAGATTTTATATGAAGTTATTCCCGTTTCCAACGAAATTCTCACAGTTATCCAAATATCCACTTGCAGATTCTACCAAAAGTATGTTTCAAAAATGCTGTATCAAAAGAATGGTTGAGCTCCGTTAGTTGAGGACACTCATCACAAGCTTCTGAGAACGCTTCTGTCTAGATTTTATATGAAGATATTCCCGTTTCCAACGAAATCTTCACAGTTATCCAAATATCCACTTGCAGATTCTACCAAAAGGGGGTTTTCAAACTTCTGTATCAAAAGAAAGGTTGAACTCTGTTAGTTGAGGACACACATCACAAAGAAGTTTCGAAGAATGCTTCTGTCTAGATTTTATATGAAGATATTCCCGTTTCCAATGAAATTGTTAGAGGTATCCAAATATCCACTTACAGATTCTACAAAAAGAGTGTTTCCAAACTGCTCTATCAAAAGAAAGGTGGAACTCGGTTAGTTGAAGACACACATCAAAAAGATGTTTCTGAGAATGCTTCTGTCTAGATTTTATTTGAAGATATTCCCATTTCCAACGAAATCTTCACAGTTATTGAAATATCCACTTGCAGATTCTACAAAAAGAGTGTTTCCAAACTACAGTGTCAAAAGAAAGTTTGAACTCTGTTAGTGGAGGACACACATCAGAATGAAGTTTCTGAGAATGCTTCTGTTTAGATTTTATATGAAGATATTCCCGTTTCCAACGAAATCTTCACTGTTATCCAAATATCCACTTGCTGATTCTTCTAAAAGAGGGTTTCCAAACTGCTGTATGAAAAGAAAGGTTCAACTCCTTTAGTTGAGGAAACTCATGTCAAAGAAGTTTCTGAGAATGCTTCCGTCTAGATTTTATATGAAGATATTCCCGTTTCCAACGAAATTCTCACAGTTATCCAAATATCCACTTGCAGATTCTACCAAAAGAATGTTTCCAAACTGCTGTATCAAAAGAATGGTTGAGCTCCGTTAGTTGAGGACACTCATCACAAACAAGCTTTTGAGAATGCTTCTGTCTAGATTTTATATGAAGATATTCCCGTTTCCAATGAACTCTTCACAGTTACCCAAATATCCACTTGCCGATTCTACAAAAAGAGTGTTTACAAACTGCTGTATCAAAAGAAAGGTTGAACTCTGTAAGTAGAGAAAACACATCACAAAGAAGTTTCTGAGAATGCTTCTGTCTAGATTTTATATGAAGATATTCCCGTTTCCTACGAAATCTTCAAAGTTATCCAAATATCCACTTGCAGATTCTACAAAAAGTGTGTTTCCAAACTACTGTATCAACAGAAAGGTTCAACTCTGGTAACTGAGTACACACATCCCGATTAAGTTTCTGAGAATCTTTCTGTCTCTTTTTTATGGGAAGATATTTCTGTTTTCACCGTAGGCCTGAATTCGCTCAAAATGTCCAATTCCAGATACTACAGAAAGAGTGTTTCAAACCTGGGCTATGAAAGGGAATGTTCAGCTCTGTGACTTGAATGCAGATATCACAAAGCAGTTTCTGACAGTGCTTCTGTGTAGATTTTAGATGAAGATATTCCCGTTTCCAATGAAATCGTTAGAGCTATCCAAATATCCACTTACAGATTCTACAAAAAGAGAGTTTCCAAACTGCTGTATCAAAAGAATGGTTGAACTCTGTTAGTTGAGGACACTCATCACAAAGAAGCTTCTGAGAATGCTTCTGTCTAGATTTTATATGAAGATATTCCCGTTTCCAACGAAATCTTCACAGTTATCCAAATATCCACATGCAGATTCTACCAAAAGGGGGTTTTCAAACTTCTGTATCAAAAGAAAGGTTGAACTCTGTTAGTTGAGGACACACATCACAAAGAAGTTTCGAAGAATGCTTCTGTCTAGATTTTATATGAAGATATTCCCGTTTCCAACGAAATCTTCACTGTTATCCAAATATCCACTTGCAGATTCTTCTAAAAGAGGGTTTCCAAACTGCTGTATGAAAAGAAAGGTTGAACTCCTTTAGTTGAGGAAACTCATGTCAAAGAAGTTTCTGAGAATGCTTCCGTCTAGATTTTATATGAAGATATTCCCGTTTCCAACGAAATTTTCACAGTTATCCAAATATCCACTTGCAGATTCTACCAAAAGAGTGTTTCCAAACTGCTGTATCAAAAGAATGGTTGAGCTCCGTTAGTTGAGGACACTCATCACAAACAAGCTTTTGAGAATGCTTCTGTCTAAATTTTATATGAAGATATTCCCGTTTCCAACGAACTCTTCACAGTTATCCAAATATCCACTTGCCGATTCTACAAAAGGAGTGTTTCCAAACTGCTGTATCAAAAGAAAGTTTGAACTCTGTAAGTAGAGAAAACACATCACAAAGAAGTTTCTGAGAATGCTTCTGTCTAGATTTTATATGAAGATATTCCCGTTTCCAATGAAATCTTCAAAGTTATCCAAATATCCACTTGCAGATTCTACAAAAAGAGTGTTTCCAAACTACAGTATCAACAGAAAGGTTCAACTCTGGTAACTGAGTACACACATCCCGATTAAGTTTCTGAGAATCTTTCTGTCTCTTTTTTATGGGAAGATATTTCTGTTTTCACCGTAGGCCTGAATTCGCTCAAAATGTCCACTTCCAGATACTACAGAAAGAGTGTTTCAAACCTGGGCTACGAAAGGGAATGTTCAGCTCTGTGACTTGAATGCAGATATCACAAAGCAGTTTCTGACAGTGCTTCTGTGTAGATTTTAGATGAAGATATTCCCGTTTCCAACGAAATCGTTAGAGCTATCCAAATATCCACTTACAGATTCTACAAAAAGAGAGTTTCCAAACTGCTCTATTTAAAGAAAGGTTGAACTCTGTTAGTTGAGGACGCACACCACAAAGAAGTTTCTGAGAATGCTTTTGTCTAGATTTTATATGAAGATATTCCCGTTTCCAACGAAATCTTTAGAGGTATCCAAATATCCACTTACAGATTCTACAAAAAGAGAGTATCCAAACTGCTGTATCAAAAGAATGGTTGAACTCTGTTAGTTGAGGACACTCATCACAAGCTTCTGAGAACGCTTCTGTCTAGATTTTATATGAAGATATTCCCGTTTCCAACGAAATCTTCACAGTTATCCAAATATCCACTTGCAGATTCTACCAAAAGGGGGTTTTCAAACTTCTGTATCAAAAGAAAGGTTGAACTCTGTTAGTTGAGGACACACATCACAAAGAAGTTTCGAAGAATGCTTCTGTCTAGATTTTATATGAAGATATTCCCGTTTCCAATGAAATTGTTAGAGGTATCCAAATATCCACTTACAGATTCTACAAAAAGAGTGTTTCCAAACTGCTCTATCAAAAGAAAGGTGGAACTCGGTTAGTTGAAGACACACATCAAAAAGATGTTTCTGAGAATGCTTCTGTCTAGATTTTATTTGAAGATATTCCCATTTCCAACGAAATCTTCACAGTTATCCAAATATCCACTTGCAGATTCTACAAAAAGAGTGTTTCCAAACTACAGTGTCAAAAGAAAGTTTGAACTCTGATAGTGGAGGACACACATCACAATGAAGTTTCTGAGAATGCTTCTGTTTAGATTTTATATGAAGATATTCCCGTTTCCAACGAAATCTTCACTGTTATCCAAATATCAACTTGCAGATTCTTCTAAAAGAGGGTTTCCAAACTGCTGTATGAAAAGAAAGGTTGAACTCCTTTAGTTGAGGAAACTCATGTCAAAGAAGTTTCTGAGAATGCTTCCGTCTAGATTTTATATGAAGATATTCCCGTTTCCAACGAAATTCTCACAGTTATCCCAATATCCACTTGCAGATTCTACCAAAAGAATGTTTCCAAACTGCTGTATCAAAAGAATGGTTGAGCTCCGTTAGTTGAGGACACTCATCACAAACAAGCTTTTGAGAATGCTTCTGTCTAGATTTTATATGAAGATATTCCCGTTTCCAACGAACTCTTCACAGTTACCCAAATATCCACTTGCCGATTCTACAAAAAGAGTGTTTACAAACTGCTGTATCAAAAGAAAGGTTGAACTCTGTAAGTAGAGAAAACACATCACAAAGAAGTTTCTAAGAATGCTTCTGTCTAGATTTTATGTGAAGATATTCCCGTTTCCAATGAAATCTTCAAAGTTATCCAAATATCCACTTGCAGATTCTACAAAAAGTGTGTTTCCAAACTACTGTATCAACAGAAAGGTTCAACTCTGGTAACTGAGTACACACATCCCGATTAAGTTTCTGAGAATCTTTCTGTCTCTTTTTTATGGGAAGATATTTCTGTTTTCACCGTAGGCCTGAATTCGCTCGAAATGTCCACTTCCAGATACTACAGAAAGAGTGTTTCAAACCTGGGCTATGAAAGGGAATGTTCAGCTCTGTGACTTGAATGCAGATATCACAAAGCAGTTTCTGACAGTGCTTCTGTGTAGATTTTAGATGAAGATATTCCCGTTTCCAACGAAATCGTTAGAGCTATCCAAATATCCACTTACAGATTCTACAAAAAGAGAGTTTCCAAACTGCTCTATTTAAAGAAAGGTTGAACTCTGCTAGTTGAGGACGCACTCCACAAGGAAGTTTCTGAGAATGCTTTTGTCTAGATTTTATATGAAGATATTCCCGTTTCCAACGAAATCTTTAGAGGTATCCAAATATCCACTTACAGATTCTACAAAAAGAGAGTATCCAAACTGCTGTATCAAAAGAATGGTTGAACTCTGTTAGTTGAGGACACTCATCACAAAGAAGCTTCTGAGAATGGTTCTGTCTAGATTTTATATGAAGGTATTCCCGTTTCCAACGAAATCTTCACAGTTATCCAAATATCCACATGCAGATTCTACCAAAAGGGGGTTTTCAAACTTCTGTATCAAAAGAAAGGTTGAACTCTGTTATTTGAGGACACACATCACAAAGAAGTTTCGAAGAATGCTTCTGTCTAGATTTTATATGAAGTTATTCCCGTTTCCAATGAAATTGTTAGAGGTATCCAAATATCCACTTACAGATACTACAAAAAGAGTGTTTCCAAACTGCTCTATCAAAAGAAAGGTGGAACTCGGTTAGTTGAAGACACACATCAAAAAGATGTTTCTGAGAATGCTTCTGTCTAGATTTTATTTGAAGATATTCCCATTTCCAACGAAATCTTCACAGTTATCCAAATATCCACTTGCAGATTCTACAAAAAGAGTGTTTCCAAACTACAGTGTCAAAAGAAAGTTTGAACTCTGTTAGTGGAGGACACACATCACAATGAAGTTTCTGAGAATGCTTCTGTTTAGATTTTATATGAAGATATTCCCGTTTCCAACGAAATCTTCACTGTTATCCAAATATCCACTTGCAGATTCTTCTAAAAGAGGGTTTCCAAACTGCTGTATGAAAAGAAAGGTGGAACTCCTTTAGTTGAGGAAACTCATGTCAAAGAAGTTTCTGAGAATACTTCCGTCTAGATTTTATATAAAGATATTCCCGTTTCCAACGAAATTGTCACAGTTATCCAAATATCCACTTGCAGATTCTACCAAAAGAGTGTTTCCAAACTGCTGTATCAAAAGAATGGTTGAGCTCCGTTAGTTGAGGACACTCATCACAAACAAGCTTTTGAGAATGCTTCTGTCTAGATTTTATATGAAGATATTCCCGTTTCCAACGAACTCTTCACAGTTATCCAAATATCCACTTGCCGATTCTACAAAAGGAGTGTTTCCAAACTGCTGTATCAAAAGAAAGTTTGAACTCTGTAAGTAGAGAAAACACATCACAAAGAAGTTTCTGAGAATGCTTCTGTCTAGATTTTATATGAAGATATTCCTGTTTCCAATGAAATCTTCAAAGTTATCCAAATATCCACTTGCAGATTCTACAAAAAGAGTGTTTCCAAACTACTGTATCAACAGAAAGGTTCAACTCTGGTAACTGAGTACACACATCCCGATTAAGTTTCTGAGAATCTTTCTGTCTCTTTTTTATGGGAAGATATTTCTGTTTTCACCGTAGGCCTGAATTCGCTCAAAATGTCCACTTCCAGATACTACAGAAAGGGTGTTTCAAACCTGGGCTATGAAAGGGAATGTTCAGCTCTGTGACTTGAATGTAGATATCACAAAGCAGTTTCTGACAGTGCTTCTGTGTAGATTTTAGATGAAGATATTCCCGTTTCCAACGAAATCGTTAGAGCTATCCAAATATCCACTTACAGATTCTACAAAAAGAGAGTTTCCAAACTGCTCTATTTAAAGAAAGGTTGAAATCTGTTACTTGAGGACGCACACCACAAAGAAGTTTCTGAGAATGCTTTTGTCTAGATTTTATATGAAGATATTCCCGTTTCCAACGAAATCTTTAGAGGTATCCAAATATCCACTTACAGATTCTACAAAAAGAGAGTATCCAAACTGCTGTATCAAAAGAATGGTTGAACTCTGTTAGTTGAGGACACTCATCACAAGCTTCTGAGAACGCTTCTGTCTAGATTTTATATGAAGATATTCCCGTTTCCAACGAAATCTTCACAGTTATCCAAATATCCACTTGCAGATTCTACCAAAAGGGGGTTTTCAAACTTCTGTATCAAAAGAAAGGTTGAACTCTGTTAGTTGAGGACACACATCACAAAGAAGTTTCGAAGAATGCTTCTGTCTAGATTTTATATGAAGATATTCCCGTTTCCAATGAAATTGTTAGAGGTATCCAAATATCCACTTACAGATTCTACAAAAAGGGTGTTTCCAAACTGCTCTATCAAAAGAAAGGTGGAACTCGGTTAGTTGAAGACACACATCAAAAAGATGTTTCTGAGAATGCTTCTGTCTAGATTTTATTTGAAGATATTCCCATTTCCAACGAAATCTTCACAGTTATCCAAATATCCACTTGCAGATTCTACAAAAGGAGTGTTTCCAAACTACAGTGTCAAAAGAAAGTTTGAACTCTGATAGTGGAGGACACACATCACAATGAAGTTTCTGAGAATGTTTCTGTTTAGATTTTATATGAAGATATTCCCGTTTCCAACGAAATCTTCACTGTTATCCAAATATCAACTTGCAGATTCTTCTAAAAGAGGGTTTCCAAACTGCTGTATGAAAAGAAAGGTTGAACTCCTTTGGTTGAGGAAACTCATGTCAAAGAAGTTTCTGAGAATGCTTCCGTCTAGATTTTATATGAAGATATTCCCGTTTCCAACGAAATTCTCACAGTTATCCCAATATCCACTTGCAGATTCTACCAAAAGAATGTTTCCAAACTGCTGTATCAAAAGAATGGTTGAGCTCCGTTAGTTGAGGACACTCATCACAAACAAGCTTTTGAGAATGCTTCTGTCTAGATTTTATATGAAGATATTCCCGTTTCCAACGAACTCTTCACAGTTACCCAAATATCCACTTGCCGATTCTTACAAAAAGAGTGTTTACAAACTGCTGTATCAAAAGAAAGGTTGAACTCTGTAAGTAGAGAAAACACATCACAAAGAAGTTTCTGAGAATGCTTCGGTCTAGATTTTATATGAAGATATTCCCGTTTCCAACGAAATCTTCAAAGTTATCCAAATATCCACTTGCAGATTCTACAAAAAGAGTGTTTCCCAACTACTGTATCAACAGAAAGGTTCACCTCTGGTAACTGAGTACACACATCCCGATTAAGTTTCTGAGAATCTTTCTGTCTCTTTTTTATGGGAAGATATTTCTGTTTTCTCCGTAGGCCTGAATTCGCTCAAAATGTCCACTTCCAGATACTAGAGAAAGAGTGTTCCAAACCTGGGCTATGAAAGGGAATGTTCAGCTCTGTGACTTGAATGCAGATATCACAAAGCAGTTTCTGACAGTGCTTCTGTGTAGATTTTAGATGAAGATATTCCCGTTTCCATCGAAATCGTTAGAGCTATCCAAATATTCACTTACAGATTCTACAAAAAGAGAGTTTCCAAACTGCTCTATTTAAAGAAAGGTTGAACTCTGCTAGTTGAGGACGCACACCACAAGGAAGTTTCTGAGAATGCTTTTGTCTAGATTTTATATGAAGATATTCCCGTTTCCAACGAAATCTTTAGAGGTATCCAAATATCCACTTACAGATTCTACAAAAAGAGAGTATCCAAACTGCTGTATCAAAAGAATGGTTGAACTCTGTTAGTTGAGGACACTCATCACAAAGAAGCTTCTGAGAATGCTTCTGTCTAGATTTTATATGAAGATATTCCCGTTTCCAACGAAATCTTCACAGTTATCCAAATATCCACTTGCAGATTCTACCAAAAGGGGGTTTTCAAACTTCTGTATCAAAAGAAAGGTTGAACTCTGTTAGTTGAGGACACACATCACAAAGAAGTTTCGAAGAATGCTTCTGTCTAGATTTTATATGAAGTTATTCCGGTTTCCAATGAAATTGTTAGAGGTATCCAAATATCCACTTACAGATACTACAAAAAGAGTGTTTCCAAACTGCTCTATCAAAAGAAAGGTGGAACTCGGTTAGTTGAAGACACACTTAAAAAAGATGTTTCTGAGAATGCTTCTGTCTAGATTTTATTTGAAGATATTCCCATTTCCAACGAAATCTTCACAGTTATCCAAATATCCACTTGCAGATTCTACAAAAAGAGTGTTTCCAAACTACAGTGTCAAAAGAAAGTTTGAACTCTGTTAGTGGAGGACACACATCACAATGAAGTTTCTGAGAATGCTTCTGTTTAGATTTTATATGAAGATATTCCCGTTTCCAACGAAATCTTCACTGTTATCCAAATCTCAACTTGCAGATTCTTCTAAAAGAGGGTTTCCAAACTGCTGTATGAAAAGAAAGGTTGAACTCCTTTAGTTGAGGAAACTCATGTCAAATAAGTTTCTGAGAATGCTTCCGTCTAGATTTTATATGAAGATATTCCCGTTTCCAACGAAATTCTCACCGTTATCCCAATATCCACTTCCAGATTCTACCGAAAGAATGTTTCCAAACTGCTGTATCAAAAGAATGGTTGAGCTCCGTTAGTTGAGGACACTCATCACAAACAAGCTTTGAGAATGCTTCTGTCTAGATTTTATATGAAGATATGCCCGTTTCTAACGAACTCTTCACAGTTACCCAAATATCCACTTGCCGATTCTACAAAAAGAGTGTTTCCAAACTGCTGTATCAAAAGAAAGGTTGAAGTCTGTAAGTAGAGAAAACACATCACGAAGAAGTTTCTGAGAGTGCTTCTGTCTAGATTTTATATGAAGATATTCCCGTTTCCAACGAAATCTTCAAAGTTATCCAAATATCCACTTGCAGATTCTACAAAAAGTGTGTTTCCAAACTACTGTATCAACAGAAAGGTTCAACTCTGGTAACTGAGTACACACATCCCGATTAAGTTTCTGAGAATCTTTCTGTCTCTTTTTTATGGGAAGATATTTCTGTTTTCACCGTAGGCCTGAATTCGCTCAAAATGTCCACTTCCAGATACTACAGAAAGAGTGTTTCAAACCTGGGCTATGAAAGGGAATGTTCAGCTCTGTGACTTGAATGCAGATATCACAAAGCAGTTTCTGACAGTGCTTCTGTGTAGATTTTAGATGAAGATTTTCCCGTTTCCAACGAAGTCGCTAGAGCTATCCAAATATCCACTTACAGATTCTACAAAAAGAGAGTTTCCAAACTGCTCCATTTAAAGAAAGGTTGAACTCCGCTAGTTGAGGACGCACACCACAAGGAAGTTTCTGAGAATGCTTTTGTCTAGATTTTATATGAAGATATTCCCGTTTCCAACGAAATCTTTAGAGGTATCCAAATATCCACTTACAGATTCTACAAAAAGAGAGTATCCAAACTGCTGTATCAAAAGAATGGTTGAACTCTGTTAGTTGAGGACACTCATCACAAGCTTCTGAGAATGGTTCTGTCTAGATATTATATGAAGATATTCCCCTTTCCAACGAAATCTTCAGTTATCCAAATATCCACATGCAGATTCTACCAAAAGGGGGTTTTCAAACTTCTGTATCAAAAGAAAGGTTGAACTCTGTTAGTTGAGGACACACATCACAAAGAAGTTTCGAAGAATGCTTCTGTCTAGATTTTATATGAAGATATTCCCGTTTCCAATGAAATTGTTAGAGGTATCCAAATATCCACTTACAGATTCTACAAAAAGAGTGTTTCCAAACTGCTCTATCAAAAGAAAGGTGGAACTCAGTTAGTTGAAGACACACATCAAAAAGATGTTTCTGAGAATGCTTCTGTCTAGATTTTATTTGAAGATATTCCCATTTCCAACGAAATCTTCACAGTTATCCAAATATCCACTTGCAGATTCTACAAAAAGTGTGTTTCCAAACTACTGTATCAACAGAAAGGTTCAACTCTGGTAACTGAGTACACACATCCCGATTAAGTTTCTGAGAATCTTTCTGTCTCTTTTTTATGGGAAGATATTTCTGTTTTCACCGTAGGCCTGAATTCGCTCGAAATGTCCACTTCCAGATACTACAGAAAGAGTGTTTCAAACCTGGGCTATGAAAGGGAATGTTCAGCTCTGTGACTTGAATGCAGATATCACAAAGCAGTTTCTGACAGTGCTTCTGTGTAGATTTTAGATGAAGATATTCCCGTTTCCAACGAAATCGTTAGAGCTATCCAAATATCCACTTACAGATTCTACAAAAAGAGAGTTTCCAAACTGCTCTATTTAAAGAAAGGTTGAACTCTGCTAGTTGAGGACGCACTCCACAAGGAAGTTTCTGAGAATGCTTTTGTCTAGATTTTATATGAAGATATTCCCGTTTCCAACGAAATCTTTAGAGGTATCCAAATATCCACTTACAGATTCTACAAAAAGAGAGTATCCAAACTGCTGTATCAAAAGAATGGTTGAACTCTGTTAGTTGAGGACACTCATCACAAAGAAGCTTCTGAGAATGCTTCTGTCTAGATTTTATATGAAGGTATTCCCGTTTCCAACGAAATCTTCACAGTTATCCAAATATCCACATGCAGATTCTACCAAAAGGGGGTTTTCAAACTTCTGTATCAAAAGAAAGGTTGAACTCTGTTATTTGAGGACACACATCACAAAGAAGTTTCGAAGAATGCTTCTGTCTAGATTTTATATGAAGTTATTCCCGTTTCCAATGAAATTGTTAGAGGTATCCAAATATCCACTTACAGATACTACAAAAAGAGTGTTTCCAAACTGCTCTATCAAAAGAAAGGTGGAACTCGGTTAGTTGAAGACACACATCAAAAAGATGTTTCTGAGAATGCTTCTGTCTAGATTTTATTTGAAGATATTCCCATTTCCAACGAAATCTTCACAGTTATCCAAATATCCACTTGCAGATTCTACAAAAAGAGTGTTTCCAAACTACAGTGTCAAAAGAAAGTTTGAACTCTGTTAGTGGAGGACACACATCACAATGAAGTTTCTGAGAATGCTTCTGTTTAGATTTTATATGAAGATATTCCCGTTTCCAACGAAATCTTCACTGTTATCCAAATATCCACTTGCAGATTCTTCTAAAAGAGGGTTTCCAAACTGCTGTATGATAAGAAAGGTGGAACTCCTTTAGTTGAGGAAACTCATGTCAAAGAAGTTTCTGAGAATACTTCCGTCTAGATTTTATATAAAGATATTCCCGTTTCCAACGAAATTGTCACAGTTATCCAAATATCCACTTGCAGATTCTACCAAAAGAGTGTTTCCAAACTGCTGTATCAACAGAATGGTTGAGCTCCGTTAGTTGAGGACACTCATCACAAACAAGCTTTTGAGAATGCTTCTGTCTAGATTTTATATGAAGATATTCCCGTTTCCAACGAACTCTTCACAGTTATCCAAATATCCACTTGCCGATTCTACAAAAGGAGTGTTTCCAAACTGCTGTATCAAAAGAAAGTTTGAACTCTGTAAGTAGAGAAAACACATCACAAAGAAGTTTCTGAGAATGCTTCTGTCTAGATTTTATATGAAGATATTCCTGTTTCCAATGAAATCTTCAAAGTTATCCAAATATCCACTTGCAGATTCTACAAAAAGAGTGTTTCCAAACTACTGTATCAACAGAAAGGTTCAACTCTGGTAACTGAGTACACACATCCCGATTAAGTTTCTGAGAATCTTTCTGTCTCTTTTTTATGGGAAGATATTTCTGTTTTCACCGTAGGCCTGAATTCGCTCAAAATGTCCACTTCCAGATACTACAGAAAGGGTGTTTCAAACCTGGGCTATGAAAGGGAATGTTCAGCTCTGTGACTTGAATGCAGATATCACAAAGCAGTTTCTGACAGTGCTTCTGTGTAGATTTTAGATGAAGATATTCCCGTTTCCAACGAAATCGTTAGAGCTATCCAAATATCCACTTACAGATTCTACAAAAAGAGAGTTTCCAAACTGCTCTATTTAAAGAAAGGTTGAAATCTGTTACTTGAGGACGCACACCACAAAGAAGTTTCTGAGAATGCTTTTGTCTAGATTTTATATGAAGATATTCCCGTTTCCAACGAAATCTTTAGAGGTATCCAAATATCCACTTACAGATTCTACAAAAAGAGAGTATCCAAACTGCTGTATCAAAAGAATGGTTGAACTCTGTTAGTTGAGGACACTCATCACAAGCTTCTGAGAACGCTTCTGTCTAGATTTTATATGAAGATATTCCCGTTTCCAACGAAATCTTCACAGTTTTCCAAATATACACTTGCCGATTCTACCAAAAGGGGGTTTTCAAACTTCTGTATCAAAAGAAAGGTTGAACTCTGTTAGTTGAGGACACACATCACAAAGAAGTTTCGAAGAATGCTTCTGTCTAGATTTTATATGAAGATATTCCCGTTTCCAATGAAATTGTTAGAGGTATCCAAATATCCACTTACAGATTCTACAAAAAGGGTGTTTCCAAACTGCTCTATCAAAAGAAAGGTGGAACTCGGTTAGTTGAAGACACACATCAAAAAGATGTTTCTGAGAATGCTTCTGTCTAGATTTTATTTGAAGATATTCCCATTTCCAACGAAATCTTCACAGTTATCCAAATATCCACTTGCAGATTCTACAAAAAGAGTGTTTCCAAACTACAGTGTCAAAAGAAAGTTTGAACTCTGATAGTGGAGGACACACATCACAATGAAGTTTCTGAGAATGTTTCTGTTTAGATTTTATATGAAGATATTCCCGTTTCCAACGAAATCTTCACTGTTATCCAAATATCAACTTGCAGATTCTTCTAAAAGAGGGTTTCCAAACTGCTGTATGAAAAGAAAGGTTGAACTCCTTTGGTTGAGGAAACTCATGTCAAAGAAGTTTCTGAGAATGCTTCCGTCTAGATTTTATATGAAGATATTCCCGTTTCCAACGAAATTCTCACAGTTATCCCAATATCCACTTGCAGATTCTACCAAAAGAATGTTTCCAAACTGCTGTATCAAAAGAATGGTTGAGCTCCGTTAGTTGAGGACACTCATCACAAACAAGCTTTTGAGAATGCTTCTGTCTAGATTTTATATGAAGATATTCCCGTTTCCAACGAACTCTTCACAGTTACCCAAATATCCACTTGCCGATTCTTACAAAAAGAGTGTTTACAAACTGCTGTATCAAAAGAAAGGTTGAACTCTGTAAGTAGAGAAAACACATCACAAAGAAGTTTCTGAGAATGCTTCGGTCTAGATTTTATATGAAGATATTCCCGTTTCCAACGAAATCTTCAAAGTTATCCAAATATCCACTTGCAGATTCTACAAAAAGAGTGTTTCCCAACTACTGTATCAACAGAAAGGTTCACCTCTGGTAACTGAGTACACACATCCCGATTAAGTTTCTGAGAATCTTTCTGTCTCTTTTTTATGGGAAGATATTTCTGTTTTCTCCGTAGGCCTGAATTCGCTCAAAATGTCCACTTCCAGATACTAGAGAAAGAGTGTTCCAAACCTGGGCTATGAAAGGGAATGTTCAGCTCTGTGACTTGAATGCAGATATCACAAAGCAGTTTCTGACAGTGCTTCTGTGTAGATTTTAGATGAAGATATTCCCGTTTCCATCGAAATCGTTAGAGCTATCCAAATATTCACTTACAGATTCTACAAAAAGAGAGTTTCCAAACTGCTCTATTTAAAGAAAGGTTGAACTCTGCTAGTTGAGGACGCACACCACAAGGAAGTTTCTGAGAATGCTTTTGTCTAGATTTTATATGAAGATATTCCCGTTTCCAACGAAATCTTTAGAGGTATCCAAATATCCACTTACAGATTCTACAAAAAGAGAGTATCCAAACTGCTGTATCAAAAGAATGGTTGAACTCTGTTAGTTGAGGACACTCATCACAAAGAAGCTTCTGAGAATGCTTCTGTCTAGATTTTATATGAAGATATTCCCGTTTCCAACGAAATCTTCACAGTTATCCAAATATCCACTTGCAGATTCTACCAAAAGGGGGTTTTCAAACTTCTGTATCAAAAGAAAGGTTGAACTCTGTTAGTTGAGGACACACATCACAAAGAAGTTTCGAAGAATGCTTCTGTCTAGATTTTATATGAAGTTATTCCGGTTTCCAATGAAATTGTTAGAGGTATCCAAATATCCACTTACAGATACTACAAAAAGAGTGTTTCCAAACTGCTCTATCAAAAGAAAGGTGGAACTCGGTTAGTTGAAGACACACTTAAAAAAGATGTTTCTGAGAATGCTTCTGTCTAGATTTTATTTGAAGATATTCCCATTTCCAACGAAATCTTCACAGTTATCCAAATATCCACTTGCAGATTCTACAAAAAGAGTGTTTCCAAACTACAGTGTCAAAAGAAAGTTTGAACTCTGTTAGTGGAGGACACACATCACAATGAAGTTTCTGAGAATGCTTCTGTTTAGATTTTATATGAAGATATTCCCGTTTCCAACGAAATCTTCACTGTTATCCAAATCTCAACTAGCAGATTCTTCTAAAAGAGGGTTTCCAAACTGCTGTATGAAAAGAAAGGTTGAACTCCTTTAGTTGAGGAAACTCATGTCAAATAAGTTTCTGAGAATGCTTCCGTCTAGATTTTATATGAAGATATTCCCGTTTCCAACGAAATTCTCACCGTTATCCCAATATCCACTTCCAGATTCTACCGAAAGAATGTTTCCAAACTGCTGTATCAAAAGAATGGTTGAGCTCCGTTAGTTGAGGACACTCATCACAAACAAGCTTTGAGAATGCTTCTGTCTAGATTTTATATGAAGATATGCCCGTTTCTAACGAACTCTTCACAGTTACCCAAATATCCACTTGCCGATTCTACAAAAAGAGTGTTTCCAAACTGCTGTATCAAAAGAAAGGTTGAAGTCTGTAAGTAGAGAAAACACATCACGAAGAAGTTTCTGAGAGTGCTTCTGTCTAGATTTTATATGAAGATATTCCCGTTTCCAACGAAATCTTCAAAGTTATCCAAATATCCACTTGCAGATTCTACAAAAAGTGTGTTTCCAAACTACTGTATCAACAGAAAGGTTCAACTCTGGTAACTGAGTACACACATCCCGATTAAGTTTCTGAGAATCTTTCTGTCTCTTTTTTATGGGAAGATATTTCTGTTTTCACCGTAGGCCTGAATTCGCTCAAAATGTCCACTTCCAGATACTACAGAAAGAGTGTTTCAAACCTGGGCTATGAAAGGGAATGTTCAGCTCTGTGACTTGAATGCAGATATCACAAAGCAGTTTCTGACAGTGCTTCTGTGTAGATTTTAGATGAAGATTTTCCCGTTTCCAACGAAGTCGCTAGAGCTATCCAAATATCCACTTACAGATTCTACAAAAAGAGAGTTTCCAAACTGCTCCATTTAAAGAAAGGTTGAACTCCGCTAGTTGAGGACGCACACCACAAGGAAGTTTCTGAGAATGCTTTTGTCTAGATTTTATATGAAGATATTCCCGTTTCCAACGAAATCTTTAGAGGTATCCAAATATCCACTTACAGATTCTACAAAAAGAGAGTATCCAAACTGCTGTATCAAAAGAATGGTTGAACTCTGTTAGTTGAGGACACTCATCACAAGCTTCTGAGAATGGTTCTGTCTAGATATTATATGAAGATATTCCCCTTTCCAACGAAATCTTCAGTTATCCAAATATCCACATGCAGATTCTACCAAAAGGGGGTTTTCAAACTTCTGTATCAAAAGAAAGGTTGAACTCTGTTAGTTGAGGACACACATCACAAAGAAGTTTCGAAGAATGCTTCTGTCTAGATTTTATATGAAGATATTCCCGTTTCCAATGAAATTGTTAGAGGTATCCAAATATCCACTTACAGATTCTACAAAAAGAGTGTTTCCAAACTGCTCTATCAAAAGAAAGGTGGAACTCAGTTAGTTGAAGACACACATCAAAAAGATGTTTCTGAGAATGCTTCTGTCTAGATTTTATTTGAAGATATTCCCATTTCCAACGAAATCTTCACAGTTATCCAAATATCCACTTGCAGATTCTACAAAAAGAGTGTTTCCAAACTACAGTGTCAAAAGAAAGTTTGAACTCTGTTAGTGGAGGACACACATCACAATGAAGTTTCTGAGAATGCTTCTGTTTAGATTTTATATGAAGATATTCCCGTTTCCAACGAAATCTTCACTGTTATCCAAATATCCACTTGCAGATTCTTCTAAAAGAGGGTATCCAAACTGCTGTATGAAAAGAAAGGTTGAACTCCTTTAGTTGAGGAAACTCATGTCAAAGAAGTTTCTGAGAATGCTTCCGTCTAGATTTTATATGAAGATATTCCCGTTTCCAACGAAATTTTCACAGTTATCCAAATATCCACTTGCAGATTCTACCAAAAGAGTGTTTCCAAACTGCTGTATCAAAAGAATGGTTGAGCTCCGTTAGTTGAGGACACTCATCACAAACAAGCTTTTGAGAATGCTTCTGTCTAGATTTTATATGAAGATATTCCCGTTTCCAACGAACTCTTCACAGTTATCCAAATATCCACTTGCCGATTCTACAAAAGGAGTGTTTCCAAACTGCTGTATCAAAAGAAAGTTTGAACTCTGTAAGTAGAGAAAACACATCACAAAGAAGTTTCTGAGAATGCTTCTGTCTAGATTTTATATGAAGATATTCCCGTTTCCAATGAAATCTTCAAAGTTATCCAAATATCCACTTGCAGATTCTACAAAAAGAGTGTTTCCAAACTACTGTATCAACAGAAAGGTTCAACTCCGGTAACTGAGTACACACATCCAGATTAAGTTTCTGAGAATCTTTCTGTCTCTTTTTTATGGGAAGATATTTCTGTTTTCACCGTAGGCCTGAATTCGCTCAAAATGTCCACTTCCAGATACTACAGAAAGAGTGTTTCAAACCTGGGCTATGAAAGGGAATGTTCAGCTCTGTGACTTGAATGCAGATATCACAAAGCAGTTTCTGACAGTGCTTCTGTGTAGATTTTAGATGAAGATATTCCCGTTTCCAACGAAATCGCTAGAGCTATCCAAATATCTACTTACAGATTCTACAAAAAGAGAGTTTCCAAACTGCTCTATTTAAAGAAAGGTTGAACTCTGCTAGTTGAGGACGCACACCACAAGGAAGTTTCTGAGAATGCTTTTGTCTAGATTTTATATGAAGATATTCCCGTTTCCAACGAAATCTTTAGAGGTATCCAAATATCCACTTACAGATTCTACAAAAAGAGAGTATCCAAACTGCTGTATCAAAAGAATGGTTGAACTCTGTTAGTTGAGGACACTCATCACAAAGAAGCTTCTGAGAATGCTTCTGTCTAGATTTTATATGAAGATATTCCCGTTTCCAACGAAATCTTCACAGTTATCCAAATATCCACTTGCAGATTCTACCAAAAGGGGGTTTTCAAACTTCTGTATCAAAAGAAAGGTTGAACTCTGTTAGTTGAGGACACACATCACAAAGAGGTTTCGAAGAATGCTTCTGTCTAGATTTTATATGAAGTTATTCCCGTTTCCAATGAAATTGTTAGAGGTATCCAAATATCCACTTACAGATACTACAAAAAGAGTGTTTCCAAACTGCTCTATCAAAAGAAAGGTGGAACTCGGTTAGTTGAAGACACACATCAAAAAGATGTTTCTGAGAATGCTTCTGTCTAGATTTTATTTGAAGATATTCCCATTTCCAACGAAATCTTCACAGTTATCCAAATATCCACTTGCAGATTCTACAAAAGGAGTGTTTCCAAACTACAATGTCAAAAGAAAGTTCGAACTCTGTTAGTGGAGGACACACATCACAATGAAGTTTCTGAGAATGCTTCTGTTTAGATTTTATATGAAGATATTCCCGTTTCCAATGAAATCTTCACTGTTATCCAAATATCCACTTGCAGATTCTTCTAAAAGAGGTTTTCCAAACTGCTGTATGAAAAGAAAGGTGGAACTCCTTTAGTTGAGGAAACTCGTGTCAAAGAAGTTTCTGAGAATGCTTCCGTCTAGATTTTATAGGAAGATATTCCCGTTTCCAACGAAATTTTCACAGTTATCCAAATATCCACTTGCAGATTCTACCAAAAGAGTGTTTCCAAACTGCTGTATCAAAAGAATGGTTGAGCTCCGTTAGTTGAGGACACTCATCACAAACAAGATTTTGAGAATGCTTCTGTCTAGATATTATATGAAGATATTCCCGTTTCCAACGAACTCTTCACAGTTATCCTAATATCCATTTGCCGATTCTACAAAAAGAGTGTTTCCAAACTGCTGTATCAAAAGAAAGGTTGAACTCTGTAAGTAGAGAAAACACATCACAAAGAAGTTTCTGAGAATGCTTCTGTCTAGATTTTATATGAAGATATTCCCGTTTCCAACGAAATCTTCAAAGTTATCCAAATATCCACTTGCAGATTCTACAAAAAGAGTGTTTCCCAACTAGTGTATCAACAGAAAGGTTCAACTCTGGTAACTGAGTACACACAACCCGATTAAGTTTCTGAGAATCTTTCTGTCTCTTTTTTATGGGAAGATATTTCTGTTTTCACCGTAGGCCTGAATTCTCTCCAAATGTCCACTTCCAGATACTACAGAAAGAGTGTTTCAAACCTGGGCTATGAAAGGGAATGTTCAGCTCTGTGACTTGAATGCAGATATCACAAAGCAGTTTCTGACAGTGCTTCTGTGTAGATTTTAGATGAAGATATTCCCGTTTCCAACGAAATCGTTAGAGCTATCCAAATATCCACTTACAGATTCTACAAAAAGAGAGTTTCCAAACTGCTCTATTTAAAGAAAGGTTGAACTCTGTTAGTTGAGGACGCACACCACAAAGAAGTTTCTGAGAATGCTTTTGTCTAGATTTTATATGAAGATATTCCCGTTTCCCACGAAATCCTTAGAGGTATCCAAATATCCACTTACAGATTCTACAAAAAGAGAGTATCCAAACTGCTGTATCAAAAGAATGGTTGAACTCTGTTAGTTGAGGACACTCATCACAAGCTGCTGAGAATGCTTCTGTCTAGGTTTTATATGAAGATATTCCCGTTTCCAACGAAATCTTCACAGTTATCCAAATATCCACTTGCAGATTCTACCAAAAGGGGGTTTTCAAACTTCTGTATCAAAAGAAAGGTTGAACTCTGTTAGTTGAGGACACACATCACAAAGAAGTTTCGAAGAATGCTTCTGTCTAGATTTTATATGAAGATATTCCCGTTTCCAATGAAATTGTTAGAGGTATCCAAATATCCACTTACAGATTCTACAAAAAGAGTGTTTCCAAACTGCTCTATCAAAAGAAAGGTGGAACTCGGTTAGTTGAAGACACACATCAAAAAGATGTTTCTGAGAATGCTTCTGTCTAGATTTTATTTGAAGATATTCCCATTTCCAACGAAATCTTCACAGTTATCGAAATATCCACTTGCAGATTCTACAAAAAGAGTGTTTCCAAACTACAGTGTCAAAAGAAAGTTTGAACTCTGTTAGTGGAGGACACACATCACAATGAAGTTTCTGAGAATGCTTCTGTTTAGATTTTATATGAAGATATTCCCGTTTCCAACGAAATCTTCACTGTTATCCAAATATCCACTTGCAGATTCTTCTAAAAGAGGGTTTCCAAACTGCTGTATGAAAAGAAAGGTTGAACTCCTTTAGTTGAGGAAACTCATGTCAAAGAAGTTTCTGAGAATGCTTCCGTCTAGATTTTATATGAAGATATTCCCGTTTCCAACGAAATTTTCACAGTTATCCAAATATCCACTTGCAGATTCTACCAAAAGAGTGTTTCCAAACTGCTGTATCAAAAGAATGGTTGAGCTCCGTTAGTTGAGGACACTCATCACAAAGAAGCTTTTGAGAATGCTTCTGTCTAGATTTTATAGGAAGATATTCCCGTTTCCAACGAACTCTTCACAGTTATCCAAATATCCACTTGCCGATTCTACAAAAAGAGTGTTTCCAAACTGCTGTATCAAAAGAAAGGTTGAACTCTGTAAGTAGAGAAAACACATCACAAAGAAGTTTCTGAGAATGCTTCTGTCTAGATTTTATATGAAGATATTCCCGTTTCCAACGAAATCTTCAAAGTTATCCAAATATCCACTTGCAGATTCTACAAAAAGAGTGTTTCCAAACTACTATATCAACAGAAAGGTTCAACCCTGGTAACTGAGTACACACATCCCGATTAAGTTTCTGAGAATCTTTCTGTCTCTTTTTTATGGGAAGATATTTCTGTTTTCACCGTAGGCCTGAATTCGCTCAAAATGTCCACTTCCAGATACTACAGAAAGAGTGTTTCAAACCTGGGCTATGAAAGGGAATGTTCAGCTCTGTGACTTGAATGTAGATATCACAAAGCAGTTTCTGACAGTGCTTCTGTGTAGATTTTAGATGAACATATTCCCGTTTCCAACGAAATCCTTAGAGCTATCCAAATATCCACATACAGATTCTACAAAAAGAGAGTTTCCAAACTGCTCTATTTAAAGAAAGGTTGAACTCTGTTGGTTGAGGACCCACACCACAAAGAAGTTTCTGAGAATGCTTTTGTCTAGATTTTATATGAAGATATTCCCGTTTCCAACGAAATCTTTAGAGGTATCCAAATATCCACTTACAGATTCTACAAAAAGAGAGTATCCAAACTGCTGTATCAAAAGAATGGTTGAACTCTGTTAGTTGAGGACACTCATCACAAAGAAGCTTCTGAGAATGCTTCTGTCTAGATTTTATATGAAGATATTCCCTTTTCCAACGAAATCTTCACAGTTATCCAAATATCCACTTTCAGATTCTACCAGAAGGGGGTTTTCAAACTTCTGTATCAAAAGAAAGTTTGAACTCTGTTAGTTGAGGACACACATCACAAAGAAGTTTCGGAGAATGCTTCTGTCTAGATTTTATATGAAGATATTCCCGTTTCCAATGAAATTGATAGAGGTATCAAAATATCCACTTACAGATTCTACAAAAAGTGTGTTTGCAAACTGCTCTGCCAAAAGAAAGGTGGAACTCGGTTAGTTGAAGACACACATCGAAAAGATGTTTCTGAGAATGCTTCTGTCTAGATTTTATTTGAAGATATTCCCATTTCTAACGAAGTCTTCACAGTTATCGAAATATCCACTTGCAGATTCTACAAAAAGAGTGTTTCCAAACTACAGTGTCAAAAGAAAGTTTGAACTCTGTTAGTGGAGGACACACATCACAATGAAGTTTCTGAGAATGCTTCTGTTTAGATTTTATATGAAGATATTCCCGTTTCCAACGAAATCTTCACTGTTATCCAAATATCCACTTGCAGATTCTTCTAAAAGAGGGTTTCCAAACTGCTGTATGAAAAGAAAGTTTGAACTCCTTTAGTTGAGGAAACTCATGTCAAAGAAGTTTCTGAGAATGCTTCCGTCTAGATTTTATATGAAGATATTCCCGTTTCCAATGAAATTTTCACAGTTATCCAAATATCCACTTGCAGATTCTACCAAAAGAGTGTTTCCAAACTGCTGTATCAAAAGAATGGTTGAGCTCCGTTAGTTGAGGACACTCATCACAAACAAGCTTTTGAGAATGCTTCTGTCTAGATTTTATATGAAGATATTCCCGTTTCCAACGAACTCTTCACAGTTATCCAAATATCCACTTGCCGATTCTACAAAAAGAGTGTTTCCAAACTGCTGTATCAAAAGAAAGGTTGAACTCTGTAAGTAGAGAAAACACATCACAAAGAAGTTTCTGAGAATGCTTCTGTCTAGATTTTATATGAAGATATTCCCATTTCCAACGAAATCTTCAAAGTTATCCAAATATCCACTTGCAGATTCTACAAAAAGAGTGTTTCCCAACTAGTGTATCAACAGAAAGGTTCAACTCTGGTAACTGAGTACACACATCCCGATTAAGTTTCTGAGAATCTTTCTGTCTCTTTTCTATGGGAAGATATTTCTGTTTTCTCCGTAGGCCTGAATTCGCTCAAAATGTCCACTTCCAGATACTACAGAAAGAGTGTTTCAAACCTGGGCTATGAAAGGGAATGTTCAGCTCTGTGACTTGAATGCAGATATCACAAAGCAGTTTCTGACAGTGCTTCTGTGTAGATTTTAGATGAAGATATTCCCGTTTCCAACGAAATCCTTAGAGCTCTCCAAATATCCACTTACAGATTCTACAAAAAGAGAGTTTCCAAACTGCTCTATTTAAAGAAAGGTTGAAATCTGTTAGTTGAGGACGCACACCACAAAGAAGTTTCTGAGAATGCTTTTGTCTAGATTTTATATGAAGATATTCCCGTTTCCAACGAAATCTTTAGAGGTATCCAAATATCCACTTACAGATTCTACAAAAAGAGAGTATCCAAACTGCTGTATCAAAAGAATGGTTGAACTCTGTTAGTTGAGGACACTCATCACAAAGAAGCTTCTGAGAATGCTTCTGTCTAGATTTTATATGAAGATATTCCCGTTTCCAACGAAATCTTCACAGTTATCCAAATATCCACTTGCAGATTCTACCAAAAGGGGGTTTTCAAACTTCTGTATCAAAAGAAAGGTTGAACCCTGTTAGTTGAGGACACACATCACAAAGAAGTTTCGGAGAATGCTTCTGTCTAGATTTTATATGAAGATATTCCCGTTTCCAATGAAATTGTTAGAGGTATCCAAATATCCACTTACAGATTCTACAAAAAGAGTGTTTCCAAACTGCTCTATCAAAAGAAAGGTGGAACTCGGTTAGTTGAAGACACACATCAAAAAGATGTTTCTGAGAATGCTTCTGTCTAGATTTTATTTGAAGATATTCCCATTTCCAACGAAATCTTCACAGTTATCCAAATATCCACTTGCAGATTCTACAAAAAGAGTGTTTCCAAACTACAGTGTCAAAAGAAAGTTTGAACTCTGTTAGTGGAGGACACACATCACAATGAAGTTTCTGAGAATGCTTCTGTTTAGATTTTATATGAAGATATTCCCGTTTCCAAGGAAATCTTCACTGTTATCCAAATATCCACTTGCAGATTCTTCTAAAAGAGGGTTTCCAAACTGCTGTATGAAAAGAAAGGTTGAACTCCTTTAGTTGAGGAAACTCATGTCAAAGAAGATTCTGAGAATGCTTCCGTCTAGATTTTATATGAAGGTATTCCCGTTTCCAACGAAATTTTCACAGTTATCCAAATATCCACTTGCAGATTCTACCAAAAGAGTGTTTCCAAACTGCTGTATCAAAAGAATGGTTGAGCTCCGTTAGTTGAGGACACTCATCACAAACAAGCTTTTGAGAATGCTTCTGTCTAGATTTTATATGAAGATATTCCCGTTTCCAACGAACTCTTCACAGTTATCCAAATATCCACTTGCCGATTCTACAAAAAGAGTGTATCCAAACTGCTGTATCAAAAGAAAGGTTGAACTCTGTAAGTAGAGAAAACACGTCACAAAGAAGTTTCTGAGAATGCTTCTGTCTAGATTTTATATGAAGATATTCCCGTTTCCAACGAAATCTTCAAAGTTATCCAAATATCCACTTGCAGATTCTACAAAAAGAGTGTTTCCAAACTACTGTATCAACAGAAAGGTTCAACTCTGGTAACTGAGTACACACATCCCGATTAAGTTTCTGAGAATCTTTCTGTCTCTTTTTTATGGGAAGATATTTCTGTTTTCAAAATAGGCCTGAATTCGCTCAAAATGTCCACTTCCAGATACTACAGAAAGTGTGTTTCAAACCTGGGCTATGAAAGGGAATGTTCAGCTCTGTGACTTGAATGCAAATATCACAAAGCAGTTTCTGACAGTGCTTTTGTGTAGATTTCAGATGAAGATATTCCCGTTTCCAACGAAATCCTTAGAGCTATCCAAATATCCACTTACAGATTCTACAAAAAGAGAGTTTCCAAACTGCTCTATTTAAAGAAAGGTTGAACTCTGTTAGTTGAGGACGCACACCACAAAGAAGTTCCTGAGAATGCTTTTGTCTAGATTTTATATGAAGATATTCCCGTTTCCAACGAAATCTTTAGAGGTATCCAAATATCCACTTACAGATTCTACAAAAAGAGAGTATCCAAACTGCTGTATCAAAAGAATGGTTGAACTCTGTTAGTTGAGGACACTCATCACAAAGAAGCTTCTGAGAATGCTTCTGTCTAGATTTTATATGAAGATATTCCCGTTTCCAACGAAATCTTCACAGTTATCCAAATATCCACTTGCAGATTCTACCAAAAGGGGGTTTTGAAACTTCTGTATCAAAAGAAAGGTTGAACTCTGTTAGTTGAGGACACACATCACAAAGAAGTTTCGGAGAATGCTTCTGTCTAGATTTTATATGAAGATATTCGCGTTTCCAATGAAATTGTTAGTTGTATCCAAATATCCACTTACAGATTCTACAAAAAGTGTGTTTCCAAACTGCTCTGTCAAAAGAAAGGTGGAACTCGGTTAGTTGAAGACACACATCGAAAAGATGTTTCTGAGAATGCTTCTGTCTAGATTTTATTTGAAGATATTCCCATTTCCAACGAAATCTTCACAGTTATCCAAATATCCACTTGCAGATTCTACAAGAAGAGTGTTTCCAAACTACAGTGTCAAAAGAAAGTTTGAACTCTGTTAGTGGAGGACACACATCACAATGAAGTTTCTGAGAATGCTTCTGTTTAGATTTTATATGAAGATATTCCCGTTTCCAACGAAATCTTCACTGTTATCCAAATATCCACTTGCAGATTCTTCTAAAAGAGGGTTTCCAAACTGCTGTATGAAAAGAAAGGTTGAACTCCTTTAGTTGAGGAAACTCATGTCAAAGAAGTTTCTGAGAATGCTTCCGTCTAGATTTTATATGAAGTTATTCCCGTTTCCAACGAAATTCTCACAGTTATCCAAATATCCACTTGCAGATTCTACCAAAAGTATGGTTCCAAACTGCTGTATCAAAAGAATGGTTGAGCTCCGTTAGTTGAGGACACTCATCACAAACAAGCTTTTGAGAATGCTTCTGTCTAGATTTTATATGAAGATATTCCCGTTTCCAACGAACTCTTCACAGTTACCCAAATATCCACTTGCCGATTCTAGAAAAAGAGTGTTTACAAACTGCTGTATCAAAAGAAAGGTTGAACTCTGTAAGTAGAGAAAACACATCACAAACAAGCTTTTGAGAATGCTTCTGTCTAGATTTTATATGAAGATATTCCCGTTTCCAACGAACTCTTCAGTTACCCAAATATCCACTTGCCGATTCTACAAAAAGAGTGTTTACAAACTGCTGTATCAAAAGAAAGGTTGAACTCTGTAAGTAGAGAAAACACATCACAAAGAAGTTTCTAAGAATGCTTCTGTCTAGATTTTATGTGAAGATATTCCCGTTTCCAACGAAATCTTCAAAGTTATCCAAATATCCACTTGCAGATTCTACAAAAAGTGTGTTTCCAAACTACTGTATCAACAGAAAGGTTCAACTCTGGTAACTGAGTACACACATCCCAATTAAGTTTCTGAGAATCTTTCTGTCTCTTTTTTATGGGAAGATATTTCTGTTTTCACCGTAGGCCTGAATTCACTCAAAATGTCCACTTCCAGATAGTACAGAAAGAGTGTTTCAAACCTGGGCTATGAAAGGGAATGTTCAGCTCTGTGACTTGAATGCAGATATCACAAAGCAGTTTCTGACAGTGCTTCTGTGTAGATTTTAGATGAAGATATTCCCGTTTCCAACGAAATCGTTAGAGCTATCCAAATATCCACTTACAGATTCTACAAAAAGAGAGTTTCCAAACTGCTCTATTTAAAGAAAGGTTGAACTCTGCTAGTTGAGGACGCACACCACAAGGAAGTTTCTGAGAATGCTTTTGTCTAGATTTTATATGAAGATATTCCCGTTTCCAACGAAATCTTTAGAGGTATCCAAATATCCACTTACAGATTCTACAAAAAGAGAGTATCCAAACTGCTGTATCAAAAGAATGGTTGAACTCTGTTAGTTGAGGACACTCATCACAAAGAAGCTTCTGAGAACGCTTCTGTCTAGATTTTATATGAAGATATTCCCGTTTCCATCGAAATCTTCACAGTTATCCAAATATCCACTTGCAGATTCTACCAAAAGGGGGTTTTCAAACTTCTGTATCAAAAGAAAGGTTGAACTCTGTTAGTTGAGGACACACATCACAAAGAAGTTTCGGAGAATGCTTCTGTCTAGATTTTATATGAAGATATTCCCGTTTCCAATGAAATTGTTAGAGGTATCCAAATATCCACTTACAGATTCTACAAAAAGAGTGTTTCCAAACTGCTCTATCAAAAGAAAGGTGGAACTCGGTTAGTTGAAGACACACATCAAAAAGATGTTTCTGAGAATGCTTCTGTCTAGATTTTATTTGAAGATATTCCCATTTCCAACGAAATCTTCACAGTTATCCAAATATCCACTTGCAGATTCTACAAAAAGAGTGTTTCCAAACTACAGTGTCAAAAGAAAGTTTGAACTCTGATAGTGGAGGACACACATCACAATGAAGTTTCTGAGAATGCTTCTGTTTAAATTTTATATGAAGATATTCCCGTTTCCAACGAAATCTTCACTGTTATCCAAATATCCACTTGCAGATTCTTCTAAAAGAGGGTTTCCAAACTGCTGCATGAAAAGAAAGGTTGAACTCCTTTAGTTGAGGAAACTCATGTCAAAGAAGTTTCTGAGAATGCTTCCGTCTAGATTTTATATGAAGATATTCCCGTTTCCAACGAAATTTTCACAGTTATCCAAATATCCACTTGCAGATTCTACCAAAAGAGTGTTTCCAAACTGCTGTATCAAAAGAATGGTTGAGCTCCGTTAGTTGAGGACACTCATCACAAAGAAGCTTTTGAGAATGCTTCTGTCTAGATTTTATAGGAAGATATTCCCGTTTCCAACGAAATCTTCACAGTTATCCAAATATCCACTTGCCGATTCTACAAAAAGAGTGTTTCCAAACTGCTGTATCAAAAGAAAGGTTGAACTCTGTAAGTAGAGAAAACACATCACAAAGAAGTTTGTGAGAATGCTTCTGTCTAGATTTTATATGAAGATATTCCCGTTTCCAACGAAATCTTCAAAGTTATCCAAATATCCACTTGCAGATTCTACAAAAAGAGTGTTTCCAAACTACTGTATCAACAGAGAGGTTCAACTCTGGTAACTGAGTACACACATCCCGATTAAGTTTCTGAGAATCTTTCTGTCTCTTTTTTATGGGAAGATATTTCTGTTTTCACCGTAGGCCTGAATTCGCTCAAAATGTCCACTTCCAGATACTACAGAAAGAGTGCTTCAAACCTGGGCTACGAAAGGGAATGTTCAGCTCTGTGACTTGAATGCAGATATCACAAAGCAGTTTCTGACAGTGCTTCTGTGTAGATTTTAGATGAAGATATTCCCGTTTCCAACGAAATCGTTAGAGCTATACAAATATCCACTTACAGATTCTACCAAAAGAGTGTTTCCAAACTGCTGTATCAAAAGAATGGTTGAGCTCCGTTAGTTGAGGACACTCATCACAAACAAGCTTTTGAGAATGCTTCTGTCTAGATTTTATATGAAGATATTCCCGTTTCCAATGAAATTGTTAGAGGTATCCAAATATCCACTTACAGATTCCACAAAAAGAGTGTTTCCAAACTGCTCTATCAAAACAAAGGTAGAACTCGGTTAGTTGAAGACACACATCAAAAAGATGTTTCTGAGAATGCTTCTGTCTAGATTTTATATGAAGATATTCCCATTTCCAAAGAAATCTTCACAGTTATCGAAATATCCACTTGCAGATTCTAAAAAAAGAGTGTTTCCAAACTACAGTGTCAAAAGAAAGTTTGAACTCTGTTAGAGGAGGACACACATCACAATGAAGTTTCTGAGAATGCTTCTGTTTAGATTTTATATGAAGATATTCCCGTTTCCAATGAAATCTTCACTGTTATCCAAATATCCACTTGCAGATTCTTCTAAAAGAGGGTTTCCAAACTGCTGCATGAAAAGAAAGGTTGAACTCCTTTAGTTGAGGAAACTCATGTCAAAGAAGTTTCTGAGAATGCTTCCGTCTAGATTTTATATGAAGATATTCCCGTTTCCAACGAAATTTTCACAGTTATCCAAATATCCACTTGCAGATTCTACCAAAAGAGTGTTTCCAAACTGCTGTATCAAAAGAATGGTTGAGCTCCGTTAGTTGAGGACATTCATCACAAAGAAGCTTTTGAGAATGCTTCTGTCTAGATTTTATAGGAAGATATTCCCGTTTCCAACGAAATCTTCACAGTTATCCAAATATCCACTTGCCGATTCTACAAAAAGAGTGTTTCCAAACTGCTGTATCAAAAGAAAGGTTGAACTCTGTAAGTAGAGAAAACACATCACAAAGAAGTTTGTGAGAATGCTTCTGTCTAGATTTTATATGAAGATATTCCCGTTTCCAACGAAATCTTCAAAGTTATCCAAATATCCACTTGCAGATTCTACAAAAAGAGTGTTTCCAAACTACTGTATCAACAGAAAGGTTCAACTCTGGTAACTGAGTACACACATCCCGATTAAGTTTCTGAGAATCTTTCTGTCTCTTTTTTATGGGAAGATATTTCTGTTTTCACTGTAGGCCTGAATTCGCTCAAAATGTCCACTTCCAGATACTACAGAAAGAGTGTTTCAAACCTGGGCTACGAAAGGGAATGTTCAGCTCTGTGACTTGAATGCAGATATCACAAAGCAGTTTCTGACAGTGCTTCTGTGTAGATTTTAGATGAAGATATTCCCGTTTCCAATGAAATCGTTAGAGCTATCCAAATATCCACTTACAGATTCTACAAAAAGAGAGTTTCCAAACTGATGTATCAAAAGAATGGTTGAACTCTGTTAGTTGAGGACACTCATCACAAAGCAGCTTCTGAGAATGCTTCTGTCTAGATTTTATATGAAGATATTCCCGTTTCCAACGAAATTTTCACAGTTATCCAAATATCCACTTGCAGATTCTACAAAAAGAGTGTTTCCAAACTACAGTGTCAAAAGAAAGTTCGAACTCTGTTAGTGGAGGACACACATCACAATGAAGTTTCTGAGAATGCTTCTGTTTAGATTTTATATGAAGATATTCCCGTTTCCAACGAAATCTTCACTGTTATCCAAATATCCACTTGCAGATTCTTCTAAAAGAGGGTTTCCAAACTGCTGTATGAAAAGAAAGGTTGAACTCCTTTAGTTGAGGAAACTCATGTCAAAGAAGTTTCTGAGAATGCTTCCGTCTAGATTTTATATGAAGTTATTCCCGTTTCCAACGAAATTCTCACAGTTATCCAAATATCCACTTGCAGATTCTACCAAAAGAGTGTTTCCAAACTGCTGTATCAAAAGAATGGTTGAGCTCCGTTAGTTGAGGACACTCATCACAAACAAGCTTTTGAGAATGCTTCTGTCTAGATTTTATATGAAGATATTCCCGTTTCCAATGAAATTGTTAGAGGTATCCAAATATCCACTTACAGATTCCACAAAAAGAGTGTTTCCAAACTGCTCTATCAAAACAAAGGTGGAACTCGGTTAGTTGAAGACACACATCAAAAAGATGTTTCTGAGAATGCTTCTGTCTAGATTTTATATGAAGATATTCCCATTTCCAAAGAAATCTTCACAGTTATCGAAATATCCACTTGCAGATTCTAAAAAAAGAGTGTTTCCAAACTACAGTGTCAAAAGAAAGTTTGAACTCTGTTAGAGGAGGACACACATCACAATGAAGTTTCTGAGAATGCTTCTGTTTAGATTTTATATGAAGATATTCCCGTTTCCAACGAAATCTTCACTGTTATCCAAATATCCACTTGCAGATTCTTCTAAAAGAGGGTTTCCAAACTGCTGCATGAAAAGAAAGGTTGAACTCCTTTAGTTGAGGAAACTCATGTCAAAGAAGTTTCTGAGAATGCTTCCGTCTAGATTTTATATGAAGATATTCCCGTTTCCAACGAAATTTTCACAGTTATCCAAATATCCACTTGCAGATTCTACCAAAAGAGTGTTTCCAAACTGCTGTATCAAAAGAATGGTTGAGCTCCGTTAGTTGAGGACATTCATCACAAAGAAGCTTTTGAGAATGCTTCTGTCTAGATTTTATAGGAAGATATTCCCGTTTCCAACGAAATCTTCACAGTTATCCAAATATCCACTTGCCGATTCTACAAAAAGAGTGTTTCCAAACTGCTGTATCAAAAGAAAGGTTGAACTCTGTAAGTAGAGAAAACACATCACAAAGAAGTTTGTGAGAATGCTTCTGTCTAGATTTTATATGAAGATATTCCCGTTTCCAACGAAATCTTCAAAGTTATCCAAATATCCACTTGCAGATTCTACAAAAAGAGTGTTTCCAAACTACTGTATCAACAGAAAGGTTCAACTCTGGTAACTGAGTACACACATCCCGATTAAGTTTCTGAGAATCTTTCTGTCTCTTTTTTATGGGAAGATATTTCTGTTTTCACTGTAGGCCTGAATTCGCTCAAAATGTCCACTTCCAGATACTACAGAAAGAGTGTTTCAAACCTGGGCTACGAAAGGGAATGTTCAGCTCTGTGACTTGAATGCAGATATCACAAAGCAGTTTCTGACAGTGCTTCTGTGTAGATTTTAGATGAAGATATTCCCGTTTCCAATGAAATCGTTAGAGCTATCCAAATATCCACTTACAGATTCTACAAAAAGAGAGTTTCCAAACTGATGTATCAAAACAATGGTTGAACTCTGTTAGTTGAGGACACTCATCACAAAGCAGCTTCTGAGAATGCTTCTGTCTAGATTTTATATGAAGATATTCCCGTTTCCAACGAAATTTTCACAGTTATCCAAATATCCACTTGCAGATTCTACAAAAAGAGTGTTTCCAAACTACAGTGTCAAAAGAAAGTTCGAACTCTGTTAGTGGAGGACACACATCACAATGAAGTTTCTGAGAATGCTTCTGTTTAGATTTTATATGAAGATATTCCCGTTTCCAACGAAATCTTCACTGTTATCCAAATATCCACTTGCAGATTCTTCTAAAAGAGGGTTTCCAAACTGCTGTATGAAAAGAAAGGTTGAACTCCTTTAGTTGAGGAAACTCATGTCAAAGAAGTTTCTGAGAATGCTTCCGTCTAGATTTTATATGAAGTTATTCCCGTTTCCAACGAAATTCTCACAGTTATCCAAATATCCACTTGCAGATTCTACCAAAAGAGTGTTTCCAAACTGCTGTATCAAAAGAATGGTTGAGCTCCGTTAGTTGAGGACACTCATCACAAACAAGCTTTTGAGAATGCTTCTGTCTAGATTTTATATGAAGATATTCCCGTTTCCAATGAAATTGTTAGAGGTATCCAAATATCCACTTACAGATTCCACAAAAAGAGTGTTTCCAAACTGCTCTATCAAAACAAAGGTGGAACTCGGTTAGTTGAAGACACACATCAAAAAGATGTTTCTGAGAATGCTTCTGTCTAGATTTTATATGAAGATATTCCCATTTCCAAAGAAATCTTCACAGTTATCGAAATATCCACTTGCAGATACTAAAAAAAGAGTGTTTCCAAACTACAGTGTCAAAAGAAAGTTTGAACTCTGTTAGAGGAGGACACACATCACAATGAAGTTTCTGAGAATGCTTCTGTTTAGATTTTATATGAAGATATTCCCGTTTCCAACGAAATCTTCACTGTTATCCAAATATCCACTTGCAGATTCTTCTAAAAGAGGGTTTCCAAACTGCTGCATGAAAAGAAAGGTTGAACTCCTTTAGTTGAGGAAACTCATGTCAAACAAGTTTCTGAGAATGCTTCCGTCTAGATTTTATATGAAGATATTCCCGTTTCCAACGAAATTTTCACAGTTATCCAAATATCCACTTGCAGATTCTACCAAAAGAGTGTTTCCAAACTGCTGTACCAAAAGAATGGTTGAGCTCCGTTAGTTGAGGACACTCATCACAAAGAAGCTTTTGAGAATGCTTCTGTCTAGATTTTATAGGAAGATATTCCCGTTTCCAACGAAATCTTCACAGTTATCCAAATATCCACTTGCCGATTCTACAAAAAGAGTGTTTCCAAACTGCTGTATCAAAAGAAAGGTTGAACTCTGTAAGTAGAGAAAACACATCACAAAGAAGTTTGTGAGAATGCTTCTGTCTAGATTTTATATGAAGATATTCCCGTTTCCAACGAAATCTTCAAAGTTATCCAAATATCCACTTGCAGATTCTACAAAAAGAGTGTTTCCAAACTACTGTATCAACAGAAAGGTTCAACTCTGGTAACTGAGTACACACATCCCGATTAAGTTTCTGAGAATCTTTCTGTCTCTTTTTTATGGGAAGATATTTCTGTTTTCACTGTAGGCCTGAATTCGCTCAAAATGTCCACTTCCAGATACTACAGAAAGAGTGTTTCAAACCTGGGCTACGAAAGGGAATGTTCAGCTCTGTGACTTGAATGCAGATATCACAAAGCAGTTTCTGACAGTGCTTCTGTGTAGATTTTAGATGAAGATATTCCCGTTTCCAACGAAATCGTTAGAGCTATCCAAATATCCACTTACAGATTCTACAAAAAGAGAGTTTCCAAACTGCTCTATTTAAAGAAAGGTTGAACTCTGTTAGTTGAGGACGCACACCACAAAGAAGTTTCTGAGAATGCTTTTGTCTAGATTTTATATGAAGATATTCCCGTTTCCAACGAAATCTTTAGAGGTATCCAAATATCCACCTACAGATTCTACAAAAAGAGAGTATCCAAACTGCTGTATCAAAAGAATGGTTGAACTCTGTTAGTTGAGGACACTCATCACAAGCTTCTGAGAACGCTTCTGTCTAGATTTTATATGAAGATATTCCCGTTTCCAACGAAATCTTCACAGTTATCCAAATATCCACTTGCAGATTCTACCAAAAGGGGGTTTTCAAACTTCTGTATCAAAAGAAAGGTTGAACTCTGTTAGTTGAGGACACACATCACAAAGAAGTTTCGAAGAATGCTTCTGTCTAGATTTTATATGAAGATATTCCCGTTTCCAATGAAATTGTTAGAGGTATCCAAATATCCACTTACGGATTCTACAAAAAGAGTGTTTCCAAACTGCTCTATCAAAAGAAAGGTGGAACGCGGTTAGTTGAAGACACACATCAAAAAGATGTTTCTGAGAATGCTTCTGTCTAGATTTTATTTGAAGATATTCCCATTTCCAACGAAATCTTCACAGTTATCCAAATATCCACTTGCAGATTCTACAAAAAGAGTGTTTCCAAACTACAGTGTCAAAAGAAAGTTCGAACTCTGTTAGTGGAGGACACACATCACAATGGAGTTTCTGATAATGCTTCTGTTTAGATTTTATATGAAGATATTCCCGTTTCCAACGAAATCTTCACTGTTATCCAAATATCCACTTGCAGATTCTTCTAAAAGAGGGTTTCCAAACTGCTGTATGAAAAGAAAGGTTGAACTCCTTTAGTTGAGGAAACTCATGTCAAAGAAGTTTCTGAGAATGCTTCCGTCTAGATTTTATATGAAGTTATTCCCGTTTCCAACGAAATTCTCACAGTTATCCAAATATCCACTTGCAGATTCTACCAAAAGTGTGTTTCCAAACTGCTGTATCAAAAGAATGGTTGAGCTCCGTTAGTTGAGGACACTCATCACAAACAAGCTTTTGAGAATGCTTCTGTCTAGATTTTATATGAAGATATTCCCGTTTCCAATGAAATTGTTAGAGGTATCCAAATATCCACTTACAGATTCCACAAAAAGAGTGTTTCCAAACTGCTCTATCAAAACAAAGGTGGAACTCGGTTAGTTGAAGACACACATCAAAAAGATGTTTCTGAGAATGCTTCTGTCTAGATTTTATATGAAGATATTCCCATTTCCAAAGAAATCTTCACAGTTATCGAAATATCCACTTGCAGATTCTAAAAAAAGAGTGTTTCCAAACTACAGTGCCAAAAGAAAGTTTGAACTCTGTTAGAGGAGGACACACATCACAATGAAGTTTCTGAGAATGCTTCTGTTTAGATTTTATATGAAGATATTCCCGTTTCCAACGAAATCTTCACTGTTATCCAAATATCCACTTGCAGATTCTTCTAAAAGAGGGTTTCCAAACTGCTGCATGAAAAGAAAGGTTGAACTCCTTTAGTTGAGGAAACTCATGTCAAAGAAGTTTCTGAGAATGCTTCCGTCTAGATTTTATATGAAGATATTCCCGTTTCCAACGAAATTTTCACAGTTATCCAAATATCCACTTGCAGATTCTACCAAAAGAGTGTTTCCAAACTGCTGTATCAAAAGAATGGTTGAGCTCCGTTAGTTGAGGACACTCATCACAAAGAAGCTTTTGAGAATGCTTCTGTCTAGATTTTATAGGAAGATATTCCCGTTTCCAACGAAATCTTCACAGTTATCCAAATATCCACTTGCCGATTCTACAAAAAGAGTGTTTCCAAACTGCTGTATCAAAAGAAAGTTGAACTCTGTAAGTAGAGAAAACCCATCACAAAGAAGTTTCTGAGAATGCTTCTGTCTAGATTTTATATGAAGATATTCCCGTTTCCAACGAAATCTTCAAAGTTATCCAAATATCCACTTGCAGATTCTACAAAAAGAGTGTTTCCAAACTACTGTATCAACAGAAAGGTTCAACTCTGGTAACTGAGTACACACATCCCGATTAAGTTTCTGAGAATCTTTCTGTCTCTTTTTTATGGGAAGATATTTCTGTTTTCACCGTAGGCCTGAATTCGCTCAAAATGTCCACTTCCAGATACTACAGAAAGAGTGTTTCAAACCTGGGCTATGAAAGGGAATGTTCAGCTCTGTGACTTGAATGCAGATATCACAAAGCAGTTTCTGACAGTGCTTCTGTGTAGATTTTAGATGAAGATATTCCCGTTTCCAACGAAATCGTTAGAGCTATCCAAATATCCACTTACAGATTCTACAAAAAGAGAGTTTCCAAACTGCTCTATTTAAAGAAAGGTTGAACTCTGTTATTTGAGGACGCTTACCACAAAGAAGTTTCTGAGAATGCTTTTGTCTAGATTTTATATGAAGATATTCCCGTTTCCAACGAAATCTTTAGAGGTATCCAAATATCCACCTACAGATTCTACAAAAAGAGAGTATCCAAACTGCTGTATCAAAAGAATGGTTGAACTCTGTTAGTTGAGGACACTCATCACAAGCTTCTGAGAACGCTTCTGTCTAGATTTTATATGAAGATATTCCCGTTTCCAACGAAATATTCACAGTTATCCAAATATCCACTTGCAGATTCTACCAAAAGGGGGTTTTCAAACTTCTGTATCAAAAGAAAGGTTGAACTCTGTTAGTTGAGGACACACATCACAAAGAAGTTTCGAAGAATGCTTCTGTCTAGATTTTATATGAAGATATTCCCGTTTCCAATGAAATTGTTAGAGGTATCCAAATATCCACTTACGGATTCTACAAAAAGAGTGTTTCCAAACTGCTCTATCAAAAGAAAGGTGGAACGCGGTTAGTTGAAGACACACATCAAAAAGATGTTTCTGAGAATGCTTCTGTCTAGATTTTATTTGAAGATATTCCCATTTAAAACGAAATCTTCACAGTTATCCAAATATCCACTTGCAGATTCTACAAAAAGAGTGTTTCCAAACTACAGTGTCAAAAGAAAGTTCGAACTCTGTTAGTGGAGGACACACATCACAATGAAGTTTCTGAGAATGCTTCTGTTTAGATTTTATATGAAGATATTCCCGTTTCCAACGAAATCTTCACTGTTATCCAAATATCCACTTGCAGATTCTTCTAAAAGAGGGTTTCCAAACTGCTGTATGAAAAGAAAGGTTGAACTCCTTTAGTTGAGGAAACTCATGTCAAAGAAGTTTCTGAGAATGCTTCCGTCTAGATTTTATATGAAGTTATTCCCGTTTCCAACGAAATTCTCACAGTTATCCAAATATCCACTTGCAGATTCTACCAAAAGAGTGTTTCCAAACTGCTGTATCAAAAGAATGGTTGAGCTCCGTTAGTTGAGGACACTCATCACAAACAAGCTTTTGAGAATGCTTCTGTCTAGATTTTATATGAAGATATTCCCGTTTCCAATGAAATTGTTAGAGGTATCCAAATATCCACTTACAGATTCCACAAAAAGAGTGTTTCCAAACTGCTCTATCAAAACAAAGGTGGAACTCGGTTAGTTGAAGACACACATCAAAAAGATGTTTCTGAGAATGCTTCTGTCTAGATTTTATATGAAGATATTCCCATTTCCAAAGAAATCTTCACAGTTATCGAAATATCCAATTGCAGATTCTAAAAAAAGAGTGTTTCCAAACTACAGTGTCAAAAGAAAGTTTGAACTCTGTTAGAGGAGGACACACATCACAATGAAGTTTCTGAGAATGCTTCTGTTTAGATTTTATATGAAGATATTCCCGTTTCCAACGAAATCTTCACTGTTATCCAAATATCCACTTGCAGATTCTTCTAAAAGAGGGTTTCCAAACTGCTGCATGAAAAGAAAGGTTGAACTCCTTTAGTTGAGGAAACTCATGTCAAAGAAGTTTCTGAGAATGCTTCCGTCTAGATTTTATATGAAGATATTCCCGTTTCCAACGAAATTTTCACAGTTATCCAAATATCCACTTGCAGATTCTACCAAAAGAGTGTTTCCAAACTGCTGTACCAAAAGAATGGTTGAGCTCCGTTAGTTGAGGACACTCATCACAAAGAAGCTTTTGAGAATGCTTCTGTCTAGATTTTATAGGAAGATATTCCCGTTTCCAACGAAATCTTCACAGTTATCCAAATATCCACTTGCCGATTCTACAAAAAGAGTGTTTCCAAACTGCTGTATCAAAAGAAAGGTTGAACTCTGTAAGTAGAGAAAACACATCACAAAGAAGTTTGTGAGAATGCTTCTGTCTAGATTTTATATGAAGATATTCCCGTTTCCAACGAAATCTTCAAAGTTATCCAAATATCCACTTGCAGATTCTACAAAAAGAGTGTTTCCAAACTACTGTATCAACAGAAAGGTTCAACTCTGGTAACTGAGTACACACATCCCGATTAAGTTTCTGAGAATCTTTCTGTCTCTTTTTTATGGGAAGATATTTCTGTTTTCACTGTAGGCCTGAATTCGCTCAAAATGTCCACTTCCAGATACTACAGAAAGAGTGTTTCAAACCTGGGCTACGAAAGGGAATGTTCAGCTCTGTGACTTGAATGCAGATATCACAAAGCAGTTTCTGACAGTGCTTCTGTGTAGATTTTAGATGAAGATATTCCCGTTTCCAACGAAATCGTTAGAGCTATCCAAATATCCACTTACAGATTCTACAAAAAGAGAGTTTCCAAACTGCTCTATTTAAAGAAAGGTTGAACTCTGTTAGTTGAGGACGCACACCACAAAGAAGTTTCTGAGAATGCTTTTGTCTAGATTTTATATGAAGATATTCCCGTTTCCAACGAAATCTTTAGAGGTATCCAAATATCCACCTACAGATTCTACAAAAAGAGAGTATCCAAACTGCTGTATCAAAAGAATGGTTGAACTCTGTTAGTTGAGGACACTCATCACAAGCTTCTGAGAACGCTTCTGTCTAGATTTTATATGAAGATATTCCCGTTTCCAACGAAATCTTCACAGTTATCCAAATATCCACTTGCAGATTCTACCAAAAGGGGGTTTTCAAACTTCTGTATCAAAAGAAAGGTTGAACTCTGTTAGTTGAGGACACACATCACAAAGAAGTTTCGAAGAATGCTTCTGTCTAGATTTTATATGAAGATATTCCCGTTTCCAATGAAATTGTTAGAGGTATCCAAATATCCACTTACGGATTCTACAAAAAGAGTGTTTCCAAACTGCTCTATCAAAAGAAAGGTGGAACGCGGTTAGTTGAAGACACACATCAAAAAGATGTTTCTGAGAATGCTTCTGTCTAGATTTTATTTGAAGATATTCCCATTTCCAACGAAATCTTCACAGTTATCCAAATATCCACTTGCAGATTCTACAAAAAGAGTGTTTCCAAACTACAGTGTCAAAAGAAAGTTCGAACTCTGTTAGTGGAGGACACACATCACAATGGAGTTTCTGATAATGCTTCTGTTTAGATTTTATATGAAGATATTCCCGTTTCCAACGAAATCTTCACTGTTATCCAAATATCCACTTGCAGATTCTTCTAAAAGAGGGTTTCCAAACTGCTGTATGAAAAGAAAGGTTGAACTCCTTTAGTTGAGGAAACTCATGTCAAAGAAGTTTCTGAGAATGCTTCCGTCTAGATTTTATATGAAGTTATTCCCGTTTCCAACGAAATTCTCACAGTTATCCAAATATCCACTTGCAGATTCTACCAAAAGTGTGTTTCCAAACTGCTGTATCAAAAGAATGGTTGAGCTCCGTTAGTTGAGGACACTCATCACAAACAAGCTTTTGAGAATGCTTCTGTCTAGATTTTATATGAAGATATTCCCGTTTCCAATGAAATTGTTAGAGGTATCCAAATATCCACTTACAGATTCCACAAAAAGAGTGTTTCCAAACTGCTCTATCAAAACAAAGGTGGAACTCGGTTAGTTGAAGACACACATCAAAAAGATGTTTCTGAGAATGCTTCTGTCTAGATTTTATATGAAGATATTCCCATTTCCAAAGAAATCTTCACAGTTATCGAAATATCCACTTGCAGATTCTAAAAAAAGAGTGTTTCCAAACTACAGTGCCAAAAGAAAGTTTGAACTCTGTTAGAGGAGGACACACATCACAATGAAGTTTCTGAGAATGCTTCTGTTTAGATTTTATATGAAGATATTCCCGTTTCCAACGAAATCTTCACTGTTATCCAAATATCCACTTGCAGATTCTTCTAAAAGAGGGTTTCCAAACTGCTGCATGAAAAGAAAGGTTGAACTCCTTTAGTTGAGGAAACTCATGTCAAAGAAGTTTCTGAGAATGCTTCCGTCTAGATTTTATATGAAGATATTCCCGTTTCCAACGAAATTTTCACAGTTATCCAAATATCCACTTGCAGATTCTACCAAAAGAGTGTTTCCAAACTGCTGTATCAAAAGAATGGTTGAGCTCCGTTAGTTGAGGACACTCATCACAAAGAAGCTTTTGAGAATGCTTCTGTCTAGATTTTATAGGAAGATATTCCCGTTTCCAACGAAATCTTCACAGTTATCCAAATATCCACTTGCCGATTCTACAAAAAGAGTGTTTCCAAACTGCTGTATCAAAAGAAAGTTGAACTCTGTAAGTAGAGAAAACCCATCACAAAGAAGTTTCTGAGAATGCTTCTGTCTAGATTTTATATGAAGATATTCCCGTTTCCAACGAAATCTTCAAAGTTATCCAAATATCCACTTGCAGATTCTACAAAAAGAGTGTTTCCAAACTACTGTATCAACAGAAAGGTTCAACTCTGGTAACTGAGTACACACATCCCGATTAAGTTTCTGAGAATCTTTCTGTCTCTTTTTTATGGGAAGATATTTCTGTTTTCACCGTAGGCCTGAATTCGCTCAAAATGTCCACTTCCAGATACTACAGAAAGAGTGTTTCAAACCTGGGCTATGAAAGGGAATGTTCAGCTCTGTGACTTGAATGCAGATATCACAAAGCAGTTTCTGACAGTGCTTCTGTGTAGATTTTAGATGAAGATATTCCCGTTTCCAACGAAATCGTTAGAGCTATCCAAATATCCACTTACAGATTCTACAAAAAGAGAGTTTCCAAACTGCTCTATTTAAAGAAAGGTTGAACTCTGTTATTTGAGGACGCTTACCACAAAGAAGTTTCTGAGAATGCTTTTGTCTAGATTTTATATGAAGATATTCCCGTTTCCAACGAAATCTTTAGAGGTATCCAAATATCCACCTACAGATTCTACAAAAAGAGAGTATCCAAACTGCTGTATCAAAAGAATGGTTGAACTCTGTTAGTTGAGGACACTCATCACAAGCTTCTGAGAACGCTTCTGTCTAGATTTTATATGAAGATATTCCCGTTTCCAACGAAATCTTCACAGTTATCCAAATATCCACTTGCAGATTCTACCAAAAGGGGGTTTTCAAACTTCTGTATCAAAAGAAAGGTTGAACTCTGTTAGTTGAGGACACACATCACAAAGAAGTTTCGAAGAATGCTTCTGTCTAGATTTTATATGAAGATATTCCCGTTTCCAATGAAATTGTTAGAGGTATCCAAATATCCACTTACGGATTCTACAAAAAGAGTGTTTCCAAACTGCTCTATCAAAAGAAAGGTGGAACGCGGTTAGTTGAAGACACACATCAAAAAGATGTTTCTGAGAATGCTTCTGTCTAGATTTTATTTGAAGATATTCCCATTTAAAACGAAATCTTCACAGTTATCCAAATATCCACTTGCAGATTCTACAAAAAGAGTGTTTCCAAACTACAGTGTCAAAAGAAAGTTCGAACTCTGTTAGTGGAGGACACACATCACAATGAAGTTTCTGAGAATGCTTCTGTTTAGATTTTATATGAAGATATTCCCGTTTCCAACGAAATCTTCACTGTTATCCAAATATCCACTTGCAGATTCTTCTAAAAGAGGGTTTCCAAACTGCTGTATGAAAAGAAAGGTTGAACTCCTTTAGTTGAGGAAACTCATGTCAAAGAAGTTTCTGAGAATGCTTCCGTCTAGATTTTATATGAAGTTATTCCCGTTTCCAACGAAATTCTCACAGTTATCCAAATATCCACTTGCAGATTCTACCAAAAGAGTGTTTCCAAACTGCTGTATCAAAAGAATGGTTGAGCTCCGTTAGTTGAGGACACTCATCACAAACAAGCTTTTGAGAATGCTTCTGTCTAGATTTTATATGAAGATATTCCCGTTTCCAATGAAATTGTTAGAGGTATCCAAATATCCACTTACAGATTCCACAAAAAGAGTGTTTCCAAACTGCTCTATCAAAACAAAGGTGGAACTCGGTTAGTTGAAGACACACATCAAAAAGATGTTTCTGAGAATGCTTCTGTCTAGATTTTATATGAAGATATTCCCATTTCCAAAGAAATCTTCACAGTTATCGAAATATCCACTTGCAGATTCTAAAAAAAGAGTGTTTCCAAACTACAGTGTCAAAAGAAAGTTTGAACTCTGTTAGAGGAGGACACACATCACAATGAAGTTTCTGAGAATGCTTCTGTTTAGATTTTATATGAAGATATTCCCGTTTCCAACGAAATCTTCACTGTTATCCAAATATCCACTTGCAGATTCTTCTAAAAGAGGGTTTCCAAACTGCTGCATGAAAAGAAAGGTTGAACTCCTTTAGTTGAGGAAACTCATGTCAAAGAAGTTTCTGAGAATGCTTCCGTCTAGATTTTATATGAAGATATTCCCTTTTCCAACGAAATTTTCACAGTTATCCAAATATCCACTTGCAGATTCTACCAAAAGAGTGTTTCCAAACTGCTGTATCAAAAGAATGGTTGAGCTCCGTTAGTTGAGGACACTCATCACAAAGAAGCTTTTGAGAATGCTTCTGTCTAGATTTTATAGGAAGATATTCCCGTTTCCAACGAAATCTTCACAGTTATCCAAATATCCACTTGCCGATTCTACAAAAAGAGTGTTTCCAAACTGCTGTATCAAAAGAAAGGTTGAACTCTGTAAGTAGAGAAAACACATCACAAAGAAGTTTGTGAGAATGCTTCTGTCTAGATTTTATATGAAGATATTCCCGTTTCCAACGAAATCTTCAAAGTTATCCAAATATCCACTTGCAGATTCTACAAAAAGAGTGTTTCCAAACTACTGTATCAACAGAAAGGTTCAACTCTGGTAACTGAGTACACACATCCCGATTAAGTTTCTGAGAATCTTTCTGTCTCTTTTTTATGGGAGGATATTTCTGTTTTCACCGTAGGCCTGAATTCGCTCAAAATGTCCACTTCCAGATACTACAGAAAGAGTGTTTCAAACCTGGGCTACGAAAGGGAATGTTCAGCTCTGTGACTTGAATGCAGATATCACAAAGCAGTTTCTGACAGTGCTTCTGTGTAGATTTTAGATGAAGATATTCCCGTTTCCAACGAAATCGTTAGAGCTATCCAAATATCCACTTACAGATTCTACAAAAAGAGAGTTTCCAAACTGCTCTATTTAAAGAAAGGTTGAACTCTGTTAGTTGAGGACGCACACCACAAAGAAGTTTCTGAGAATGCTTTTGTCTAGATTTTATATGAAGATATTCCCGTTTCCAACGAAATCTTTAGAGGTATCCAAATATCCACCTACAGATTCTACAAAAAGAGAGTATCCAAACTGCTGTATCAAAAGAATGGTTGAACTCTGTTAGTTGAGGACACTCATCACAAGCTTCTGAGAACGCTTCTGTCTAGATTTTATATGAAGATATTCCCGTTTCCAACGAAATCTTCACAGTTATCCAAATATCCACTTGCAGATTCTACCAAAAGGGGGTTTTCAAACTTCTGTATCAAAAGAAAGGTTCAACTCTGTTAGTTGAGGACACACATCACAAAGAAGTTTCGAAGAATGCTTCTGTCTAGATTTTATATGAAGATATTCCCGTTTCCAATGAAATTGTTAGAGGTATCCAAATATCCACTTACAGATTCTACAAAAAGAGTGTTTCCAAACTGCTCTATCAAAAGAAAGGTGGAACTCGGTTAGTTGAAGACACACATCAAAAAGATGTTTCTGAGAATGCTTCTGTCTAGATTTTATTTGAAGATATTCCCATTTCCAACGAAATCTTCACAGTTATCCAAATATCCACTTGCAGATTCTACAAAAAGAGTGTTTCCAAACTACAGTGTCAAAAGAAAGTTTGAACTCTGTTAGTGGAGGACACACATCAGAATGAAGTTTCTGAGAATGCTTCTGTTTAGATTTTATATGAAGATATTCCCGTTTCCAACGAAATCTTCACTGTTATCCAAATATCCACTTGCAGATTCTTCTAAAAGAGGGTTTCCAAACTGCTGTATGAAAAGAAAGGTTGAACTCCTTTAGTTGAGGAAACTCATGTCAAAGAAGTTTCTGAGAATGCTTCCGTCTAGATTTTATATGAAGATATTCCCGTTTCCAACGAAATTCTCACAGTTATCCAAATATCCACTTGCAGATTCTACCAAAAGAATGTTTCCAAACTGCTGTATCAAAAGAATGGTTGAGCTCCGTTAGTTGAGTACACTCATCACAAACAAGCTTTTGAGAATGCTTCTGTCTAGATTTTATATGAAGATATTCCCGTTTCCAATGAACTCTTCACAGTTACCCAAATATCCACTTGCCGATTCTACAAAAAGAGTGTTTACAAACTGCTGTATCAAAAGAAAGGTTGAACTCTGTAAGTAGAGAAAACACATCACAAAGAAGTTTCTGAGAATGCTTCTGTCTAGATTTTATATGAAGATATTCCCGTTTCCTACGAAATCTTCAAAGTTATCCAAATATCCACTTGCAGATTCTACAAAAAGTGTGTTTCCAAACTACTGTATCAACAGAAAGGTTCAACTCTGGTAACTGAGTACACACATCCCGATTAAGTTTCTGAGAATCTTTCTGTCTCTTTTTTATGGGAAGATATTTCTGTTTTCACCGTAGGCCTGAATTCGCTCAAAATGTCCAATTCCAGATACTACAGAAAGAGTGTTTCAAACCTGGGCTATGAAAGGGAATGTTCAGCTCTGTGACTTGAATGCAGATATCACAAAGCAGTTTCTGACAGTGCTTCTGTGTAGATTTTAGATGAAGATATTCCCGTTTCCAATGAAATCGTTAGAGCTATCCAAATATCCACTTACAGATTCTACAAAAAGAGAGTTTCCAAACTGCTGTATCAAAAGAATGGTTGAACTCTGTTAGTTGAGGACACTCATCACAAAGAAGCTTCTGAGAATGCTTCTGTCTAGATTTTATATGAAGATATTCCCGTTTCCAACGAAATCTTCACAGTTATCCAAATATCCACATGCAGATTCTACCAAAAGGGGTTTTTCAAACTTCTGTATCAAAAGAAAGGTTGAACTCTGTTAGTTGAGGACACACATCACAAAGAAGTTTCGAAGAATTCTTCTGTCTAGATTTTATATGAAGATATTCCCGTTTCCAATGAAATTGTTAGAGGTATCCAAATATCCACTTACGGATTCTACAAAAAGAGTGTTTCCAAACTGCTCTATCAAAAGAAAGGTGGAACGCGGTTAGTTGAAGACACACATCAAAAAGATGTTTCTGAGAATGCTTCTGTCTAGATTTTATTTGAAGATATTCCCATTTCCAACGAAATATTCACAGTTATCCAAATATCCACTTGCAGATTCTACAAAAAGAGTGTTTCCAAACTACAGTGTCAAAAGAAAGCTTGAACTCTGTTAGTGGAGGACACACATCACAATGAAGTTTCTGAGAATGCTTCTGTTTAGATTTTATATGAAGATATTCCCGTTTCCAACGAAATCTTCACTGTTATCCAAATATCCACTTGCAGATTCTTCTAAAAGAGGGTTTCCAAACTGCTGTATGAAAAGAAAGGTTGAACTCCTTTAGTTGAGGAAACTCATGTCAAAGAAGTTTCTGAGAATGCTTCCGTCTAGATTTTATATGAAGATATTCCCGTTTCCAACGAAATTCTCACAGTTATCCCAATATCCACTTGCAGATTCTACCAAAATAATGTTTCCAAACTGCTGTATCAAAAGAATGGCTGAGCTCCGTTAGTTGAGGACACTCATCACAAACAAGCTTTTGAGAATGCTTCTGTCTAGATTTTATATGAAGATATTCCCGTTTCCAACGAACTCTTCACAGTTACCCAAATATCCACTTGCCGATTCTACAAAAAGAGTGTTTACAAACTGCTGTATCAAAAGAAAGGTTGAACTCTGTAAGTAGAGAAAACACATCACAAAGAAGTTTCTGAGAATGCTTCTGTCTAGATTTTATATGAAGATATTCCCGTTTCCAACGAAATCTTCAAAGTTATCCAAATATCCACTTGCAGATTCTACAAAAAGTGTGTTTCCAAACTACTGTATCAACAGAAAGGTTCAACTCTGGTAACTGAGTACACACATCCCGATTAAGTTTCTGAGAATCTTTCTGTCTCTTTTTTATGGGAAGATATTTCTGTTTTCACCGTAGGCCTGAATTCGCTCAAAATGTCCACTTCCAGATACTACAGAAAGAGTGTTTCAAACCTGGGCTATGAAAGGGAATGTTCAGCTCTGTGACTTGAATGCAGATATCACAAAGCAGTTTCTGACAGTGCTTCTGTGTAGATTTTAGATGAAGATATTCCCGTTTCCAACGAAATCGTTAGAGCTATCCAAATATCCACTTACAGATTCTACAAAAAGAGAGTTTCCAAACTGCTCTATTTAAAGAAAGGTTGAACTCTATTAGTTGAGGACGCACACCACAAGGAAGTTTCTGAGAATGCTTTTGTCCAGATTTTATATGAAGATATTCCCGTTTCCAACGAAATCTTTAGAGGTATCCAAATATCCACTTACAGATTCTACAAAAAGAGAGTATCCAAACTGCTGTATCAAAAGAATGGTTGAACTCTGTTAGTTGAGGACACTCATCACAAGCTTCTGAGAATGGTTCTGTCTAGATTTTATATGAAGATATTCCCGTTTCCAACGAAATCTTCACTGTTATCCAAATATCCACTTGCAGATTCTTCTAAAAGAGGGTTTCCAAACTGCTGTATGAAAAGAAAGGTTGAACTCCTTTAGTTGAGGAAACTCATGTCAAAGAAGTTTCTGAGAATGCTTCCGTCTAGATTTTATATGAAGATATTCCCGTTTCCAACGAAATTCTCACAGTTATCCAAATATCCACTTGCAGATTCTACCAAAAGAATGTTTCCAAACTGCTGTATCAAAAGAATGGCTGAGCTCCGTTAGTTGAGGACACTCATCACAAACAAGCTTTTGAGAATGCTTCTGTCTAGATTTTATATGAAGATATTCCCGTTTCCAACGAACTCTTCACAGTTATCCAAATATCCACATGCAGATTCTACCAAAAGGGGGTTTTCAAACTTCTGTATCAAAAGAAAGGTTGAACTCTGTTAGTTGAGGACACACATCACAAAGAAGTTTCGAAGAATGCTTCTGTCTAGATTTTATATGAAGATATTCCCGTTTCCAATGAAATTGTTAGAGGTATCCAAATATCCACTTACGGATTCTACAAAAAGAGTGTTTCCAAACTGCTCTATCAAAAGAAAGGTGGAACGCGGTTAGTTGAAGACACACATCAAAAAGATGTTTCTGAGAATGCTTCTGTCTAGATTTTATTTGAAGATATTCCCATTTCCAACGAAATCTTCACAGTTATCCAAATATCCACTTGCAGATTCTACAAAAAGAGTGTTTCCAAACTACAGTGTCAAAAGAAAGTTTGAACTCTGTTAGTGGAGGACACACATCACAATGAAGTTTCTGAGAATGCTTCTGTTTAGATTTTATATGAAGATATTCCCGTTTCCAACGAAATCTTCACTGTTATCCAAATATCCACTTGCAGATTCTTCTAAAAGAGGGTTTCCAAACTGCTGTATGAAAAGAAAGGTTGAACTCCTTTAGTTGAGGAAACTCATGTCAAAGAAGTTTCTGAGAATGCTTCCGTCTAGATTTTATATGAAGATATTCCCGTTTCCAACGAAATTCTCACAGTTATCCAAATATCCACTTGCAGATTCTACCAAAAGAATGTTTCCAAACTGCTGTATCAAAAGAATGGCTGAGCTCCGTTAGTTGAGGACACTCATCACAAACAAGCTTTTGAGAATGCTTCTGTCTAGATTTTATATGAAGATATTCCCGTTTCCAACGAACTCTTCACAGTTATCCAAATATCCACATGCAGATTCTACCAAAAGGGGGTTTTCAAACTTCTGTATCAAAAGAAAGGTTGAACTCTGTTAGTTGAGGACACACATCACAAAGAAGTTTCGAAGAATGCTTCTGTCTAGATTTTATATGAAGATATTCCCGTTTCCAATGAAATTGTTAGAGGTATCCAAATATCCACTTACGGATTCTACAAAAAGAGTGTTTCCAAACTGCTCTATCAAAAGAAAGGTGGAACGCGGTTAGTTGAAGACACACATCAAAAAGATGTTTCTGAGAATGCTTCTGTCTAGATTTTATTTGAAGATATTCCCATTTCCAACGAAATCTTCACAGTTATCCAAATATCCACTTGCAGATTCTACAAAAAGAGTGTTTCCAAACTACAGTGTCAAAAGAAAGTTTGAACTCTGTTAGTGGAGGACACACATCACAATGAAGTTTCTGAGAATGCTTCTGTTTAGATTTTATATGAAGATATTCCCGTTTCCAACGAAATCTTCACTGTTATCCAAATATCCACTTGCAGATTCTTCTAAAAGAGGGTTTCCAAACTGCTGTATGAAAAGAAAGGTTGAACTCCTTTAGTTGAGGAAACTCATGTCAAAGAAGTTTCTGAGAATGCTTCCGTCTAGATTTTATATGAAGATATTCCCGTTTCCAACGAAATTCTCACAGTTATCCAAATATCCACTTGCAGATTCTACCAAAAGAATGTTTCCAAACTGCTGTATCAAAAGAATGGCTGAGCTCCGTTAGTTGAGGACACTCATCACAAACAAGCTTTTGAGAATGCTTCTGTCTAGATTTTATATGAAGATATTCCCGTTTCCAACGAACTCTTCACAGTTATCCAAATATCCACATGCAGATTCTACCAAAAGGGGGTTTTCAAACTTCTGTATCAAAAGAAAGGTTGAACTCTGTTAGTTGAGGACACACATCACAAAGAAGTTTCGAAGAATGCTTCTGTCTAGATTTTATATGAAGATATTCCCGTTTCCAATGAAATTGTTAGAGGTATCCAAATATCCACTTACGGATTCTACAAAAAGAGTGTTTCCAAACTGCTCTATCAAAAGAAAGGTGGAACGCGGTTAGTTGAAGACACACATCAAAAAGATGTTTCTGAGAATGCTTCTGTCTAGATTTTATTTGAAGATATTCCCATTTCCAACGAAATCTTCACAGTTATCCAAATATCCACTTGCAGATTCTACAAAAAGAGTGTTTCCAAACTACAGTGTCAAAAGAAAGTTTGAACTCTGTTAGTGGAGGACACACATCACAATGAAGTTTCTGAGAATGCTTCTGTTTAGATTTTATATGAAGATATTCCCGTTTCCAACGAAATCTTCACTGTTATCCAAATATCCACTTGCAGATTCTTCTAAAAGAGGGTTTCCAAACTGCTGTATGAAAAGAAAGGTTGAACTCCTTTAGTTGAGGAAACTCATGTCAAAGAAGTTTCTGAGAATGCTTCCGTCTAGATTTTATATGAAGATATTCCCGTTTCCAACGAAATTCTCACAGTTATCCAAATATCCACTTGCAGATTCTACCAAAAGAATGTTTCCAAACTGCTGTATCAAAAGAATGGCTGAGCTCCGTTAGTTGAGGACACTCATCACAAACAAGCTTTTGAGAATGCTTCTGTCTAGATTTTATATGAAGATATTCCCGTTTCCAACGAACTCTTCACAGTTATCCAAATATCCACATGCAGATTCTACCAAAAGGGGGTTTTCAAACTTCTGTATCAAAAGAAAGGTTGAACTCTGTTAGTTGAGGACACACATCACAAAGAAGTTTCGAAGAATGCTTCTGTCTAGATTTTATATGAAGATATTCCCGTTTCCAATGAAATTGTTAGAGGTATCCAAATATCCACTTACGGATTCTACAAAAAGAGTGTTTCCAAACTGCTCTATCAAAAGAAAGGTGGAACGCGGTTAGTTGAAGACACACATCAAAAAGATGTTTCTGAGAATGCTTCTGTCTAGATTTTATTTGAAGATATTCCCATTTCCAACGAAATCTTCACAGTTATCCAAATATCCACTTGCAGATTCTACAAAAAGAGTGTTTCCAAACTACAGTGTCAAAAGAAAGTTTGAACTCTGTTAGTGGAGGACACACATCACAATGAAGTTTCTGAGAATGCTTCTGTTTAGATTTTATATGAAGATATTCCCGTTTCCAACGAAATCTTCACTGTTATCCAAATATCCACTTGCAGATTCTTCTAAAAGAGGGTTTCCAAACTGCTGTATGAAAAGAAAGGTTGAACTCCTTTAGTTGAGGAAACTCATGTCAAAGAAGTTTCTGAGAATGCTTCCGTCTAGATTTTATATGAAGATATTCCCGTTTCCAACGAAATTCTCACAGTTATCCAAATATCCACTTGCAGATTCTACCAAAAGAATGTTTCCAAACTGCTGTATCAAAAGAATGGCTGAGCTCCGTTAGTTGAGGACACTAATCACAAACAAGCTTTTGAGAATGCTTCTGTCTAGATTTTATATGAAGATATTCCCGTTTCCAACGAACTCTTCACAGTTACCCAAATATCCACTTGCCGATTCTACAAAAAGAGTGTTTACAAACTGCTGTATCAAAAGAAAGGTTGAACTCTGTAAGTAGAGAAAACACATCACAAAGAAGTTTCTGAGAATGCTTCTGTCTAGATTTTATATGAAGATATTCCCGTTTCCAACGAAATCTTCAAAGTTATCCAAATATCCACTTGCAGATTCTACAAAAAGTGTGTTTCCAAACTACTGTATCAACAGAAAGGTTCAACTCTGGTAACTGAGTACACACATCCCGATTAAGTTTCTGAGAATCTTTCTGTCTCTTTTTTATGGGAAGATATTTCTGTTTTCACCGTAGGCCTGAATTCGCTCAAAATGTCCACTTCCAGATACTACAGAAAGAGTGTTTCAAACCTGGGCTATGAAAGGGAATGTTCAGCTCTGTGACTTGAATGCAGATATCACAAAGCAGTTTCTGACAGTGCTTCTGTGTAGATTTTAGATGAAGATATTCCCGTTTCCAACGAAATCCTTAGAGCTATCCAAATATCCACTTACAGATTCTACAAAAAGAGAGTTTCCAAACTGCTCTATTTAAAGAAAGGTTGAACTCTATTAGTTGAGGACGCACACCACAAGGAAGTTTCTGAGAATGCTTTTGTCTAGATTTTATATGAAGATATTCCCGTTTCCAACGAAATCTTTAGAGGTATCCAAATATCCACTTACAGATTCTACAAAAAGAGAGTATCCAAACTGCTGTATCAAAAGAATGGTTGAACTCTGTTAGTTGAGGACACTCACCACAAGCTTCTGGGAATGGTTCTGTCTAGATTTTATATGAAGATATTCCCGTTTCCAACGAAATCTTCACAGTTATCCAAATATCCACTTGCAGATTCTACCAAAAGGGGGTTTTCAAACTTCTGTATCAAAAGAAAGGTTGAACTCTGTTAGTTGAGGACACACATCACAAAGAAGTTTCGAAGAATGCTTCTGTCTAGATTTTATATGAAGATATTCCCGTTTCCAATGAAATTGTTAGAGGTATCCAAATATCCACTTACAGATTCTACAAAAAGGGTGTTTCCAAACTGCTCTATCAAAAGAAAGGTGGAACTCGGTTAATTGAAGACACACATCAAAAAGATGTTTCTGAGAATGCTTCTGTCTAGATTTTATTTGAAGATATTCCCATTTCCAAAGAAATCTTCACAGTTATCCAAATATCCACTTGCAGATTCTACAAAAAGAGTGTTTCCAAACTACAGTGTCAAAAGAAAGTTTGAACTCTGTTAGTGGAGGACACACATCACAATGAAGTTTCTGAGAATGCTTCTGTTTAGATTTTATATGAAGATATTCCCGTTTCCAACGAAATCTTCACTGTTATCCAAATATCCACTTGCAGATTCTTCTAAAAGAGGGTTTCCAAACTGCTGTATGAAAAGAAAGGTTGAACTCCTTTAGTTGAGGAAACTCATGTCAAAGAAGTTTCTGAGAATGCTTCCGTCTAGATTTTATATGAAGATATTCCCGTTTCCAACGAAATTCTCACAGTTATCCAAATATCCACTTGCAGATTCTACCAAAAGAATGTTTCCAAACTGCTGTATCAAAAGAATGGCTGAGCTCCGTTAGTTGAGGACACTCATCACAAACAAGCTTTTGAGAATGCTTCTGTCTAGATTTTATATGAAGATATTCCCGTTTCCAACGAACTCTTCACAGTTATCCAAATATCCACATGCAGATTCTACCAAAAGGGGGTTTTCAAACTTCTGTATCAAAAGAAAGGTTGAACTCTGTTAGTTGAGGACACACATCACAAAGAAGTTTCGAAGAATGCTTCTGTCTAGATTTTATATGAAGATATTCCCGTTTCCAATGAAATTGTTAGAGGTATCCAAATATCCACTTACGGATTCTACAAAAAGAGTGTTTCCAAACTGCTCTATCAAAAGAAAGGTGGAACTCGGTTAGTTGAAGACACACATCAAAAAGATGTTTCTGAGAATGCTTCTGTCTAGATTTTATTTGAAGATATTCCCATTTCCAACGAAATCTTCACAGTTATCCAAATATCCACTTGCAGATTCTACAAAAAGAGTGTTTCCAAACTACAGTGTCAAAAGAAAGTTTGAACTCTGTTAGTGGAGGACACACATCACAATGAAGTTTCTGAGAATGCTTCTGTTTAGATTTTATATGAAGATATTCCCGTTTCCAACGAAATCTTCACTGTTATCCAAATATCCACTTGCAGATTCTTCTAAAAGAGGGTTTCCAAACTGCTGTATGAAAAGAAAGGTTGAACTCCTTTAGTTGAGGAAACTCATGTCAAAGAAGTTTCTGAGAATGCTTCCGTCTAGATTTTATATGAAGATATTCCCGTTTCCAACGAAATTCTCACAGTTATCCAAATATCCACTTGCAGATTCTACCAAAAGAATGTTTCCAAACTGCTGTATCAAAAGAATGGCTGAGCTCCGTTAGTTGAGGACACTCATCACAAACAAGCTTTTGAGAATGCTTCTGTCTAGATTTTATATGAAGATATTCCCGTTTCCAACGAACTCTTCACAGTTACCCAAATATCCACTTGCCGATTCTACAAAAAGAGTGTTTACAAACTGCTGTATCAAAAGAAAGGTTGAACTCTGTAAGTAGAGAAAACACATCACAAAGAAGTTTCTGAGAATGCTTCTGTCTAGATTTTATATGAAGATATTCCCGTTTCCAACGAAATCTTCAAAGTTATCCAAATATCCACTTGCAGATTCTACAAAAAGTGTGTTTCCAAACTACTGTATCAACAGAAAGGTTCAACTCTGGTAACTGAGTACACACATCCCGATTAAGTTTCTGAGAATCTTTCTGTCTCTTTTTTATGGGAAGATATTTCTGTTTTCACCGTAGGCCTGAATTCGCTCAAAATGTCCACTTCCAGATACTACAGAAAGAGTGTTTCAAACCTGGGCTATGAAAGGGAATGTTCAGCTCTGTGACTTGAATGCAGATATCACAAAGCAGTTTCTGACAGTGCTTCTGTGTAGATTTTAGATGAAGATATTCCCGTTTCCAACGAAATCGTTAGAGCTATCCAAATATCCAGTTACAGATTCTACAAAAAGAGAGTTTCCAAACTGCTCTATTTAAAGAAAGGTTGAACTCTATTAGTTGAGGACGCACACCACAAGGAAGTTTCTGAGAATGCTTTTGTCTAGATTTTATATGAAGATATTCCCGTTTCCAACGAAATCTTTAGAGGTATCCAAATATCCACTTACAGATTCTACAAAAAGAGAGTATCCAAACTGCTGTATCAAAAGAATGGTTGAACTCTGTTAGTTGAGGACACCCATCACAAGCTTCTGAGAATGGTTCTGTCTAGATTTTATATGAAGATATTCCCGTTTCCAACGAAATCTTCACAGTTATCCAAATATCCACATGCAGATTCTACCAAAAGGTGGTTTTCAAACATCTGTGTCAAAAGAAAGGTTGAACGCTGTTAGTTGAGGACACACATCACAAAGAAGTTTCGAAGAATGCTTCTGTCTAGATTTTATATGAAGATATTCCCGTTTCCAATGAAATTGTTAGAGGTATCCAAATATCCACTTACAGATTCTACAAAAAGAGTGTTTCCAAACTGCTCTATCAAAAGAAAGGTGGAACTCGGTTAGTTGAAGACACACATCAAAAAGATGTTTCTGAGAATGCTTCTGTCTAGATTTTATTTGAAGATATTCCCATTTCCAACGAAATCTTCACAGTTACCCAAATATCCACTTGCCGATTCTACAAAAAGAGTGTTTACAAACTGCTGTATCAAAAGAAAGGTTGAACTCTGTAAGTAGAGAAAACACATCACAAAGAAGTTTCTGAGAATGCTTCTGTCTAGATTTTATATGAAGATATTCCCGTTTCCAACGAAATCTTCAAAGTTATCCAAATATCCACTTGCAGATTCTACAAAAAGTGTGTTTCCAAACTACTGTATCAACAGAAAGGTTCAACTCTGGTAACTGAGTACACACATCCCGATTAAGTTTCTGAGAATCTTTCTGTCTCTTTTTTATGGGAAGATATTTCTGTTTTCACCGTAGGCCTGAATTCGCTCAAAATGTCCACTTCCAGATACTAGAGAAAGAGTGTTTCAAACCTGGGCTATGAAAGGGAATGTTCAGCTCTGTGACTTGAATGCAGATATCACAAAGCAGTTTCTGACAGTGCTTCTGTGTAGATTTTAGATGAAGATATTCCCGTTTCCAATGAAATCGTTAGAGCTATCCAAATATCCACTTACAGATTCTACAAAAAGAGAGTTTCCAAACTGCTGTATCAAAAGAATGGTTGAACTCTGTTAGTTGAGGACACTCATCACAAAGAAGCTTCTGAGAATGCTTCTGTCTAGATTTTATATGAAGATATTCCCGTTTCCAACGAAATCTTCACAGTTATCCAAATATCTACATGCAGATTCTACCAAAAGGGGGTTTTCAAACTTCTGTATCAAAAGAAAGGTTGAACTCTGTTAGTTGAGGACACACATCACAAAGAAGTTTCGAAGAATGCTTCTGTCTAGATTTTATATGAAGATATTCCCGTTTCCAATGAAATTGTTAGAGGTATCCAAATATCCACTTACGGATTCTACAAAAAGAGTGTTTCCAAACTGCTCTATCAAAAGAAAGGTGGAACGCGGTTAGTTGAAGACACACATCAAAAAGATGTTTCTGAGAATGCTTCTGTCTAGATTTTATTTGAAGATATTCCCATTTCCAACGAAATCTTCATAGTTATCCAAATCTCCACTTGCAGATTCTACAAAAAGAGTGTTTCCAAACTACAGTGTCAAAAGAAAGCTTGAACTCTGTTAGTGGAGGACACACATCACAAAGAAGTTTCTGAGAATGCTTCTGTTTAGATTTTATATGAAGATATTCCCGTTTCCAACGAAATCTTCACTGTTATCCAAATATCCACTTGCAGATTCTTCTAAAAGAGGGTTTCCAAACTGCTGTATGAAAAGAAAGGTTGAACTCCTTTAGTTGAGGAAACTCATGTCAAAGAAGTTTCTGAGAATGCTTCCGTCTAGATTTTATATGAAGATATTCCCGTTTCCAACGAAATTCTCACAGTTATCCAAATATCCACTTGCAGATTCTACCAAAAGAATGTTTCCAAACTGCTGTATCAAAAGAATGGCTGAGCTCCGTTAGTTGAGGACACTCATCACAAAAAAGCTTTTGAGAATGCTTCTGTCTAGATTTTATATGAAGATATTCCCGTTTCCAACGAACTCTTCACAGTTACCCAAATATCCACTTGCCGATTCTACAAAAAGAGTGTTTCCAAACTGCTGTATCAAAAGAAAGGTTGAACTCTGTAAGTAGAGAAAACACATCACAAAGAAGTTTGTGAGAATGCTTCTGTCTAGATTTTATATGAAGATATTCCCGTTTCCAACGAAATCTTCAAAGTTATCCAAATATCCACTTGCAGATTCTACAAAAAGTGTGTTTCCAAACTACTGTATCAACAGAAAGGTTCAACTCTGGTAACTGAGTACACACATCCCGATTAAGTTTCTGAGAATCTTTCTGTCTCTTTTATATGGGAAGATATTTCTGTTTTCACCGTAGGCCTGAATTCGCTCAAAATGTCCACTTCCAGATATTAGAGAAAGAGTGTTTCAAACCTGGGCTATGAAAGGGAATGTTGAGCTCTGTGACTTGAATGCAGATATCACAAAGCAGTTTCTGACAGTGCTTCTGTGTAGATTTTAGATGAAGATATTCCCGTTTCCAACGAAATCGTTAGAGCTATCCAAATATCCACTTACAGATTCTACAAAAAGAGAGTTTCCAAACTGCTCTATTTAAAGAAAGGTTGAACTCTATTAGTTGAGGACGCACACCACAAGGAAGTTTCTGAGAATGCTTTTGTCTAGATTTTATATGAAGATATTCCCGTTTCCAACGAAATCTTTAGAGGTATCCAAATATCCACTTACAGATTCTACAAAAAGAGAGTATCCAAACTGCTGTATCAAAAGAATGGTTGAACTCTGTTAGTTGAGGACACTCATCACAAGCTTCTGAGAATGGTTCTGTCTAGATTTTATATGAAGATATTCCCGTTTCCAACGAAATCTTCACAGTTATCCAAATATCCACATGCTTATTCTACCAAAAGGGGGTTTTCAAACTTCTGTATCAAAAGAAAGGTTGAACTCTGTTAGTTGAGGACACACATCACAAAGAAGTTTCGAAGAATGCTTCTGTCTAGATTTTATATTAAGATATTCCCGTTTCCAATGAAATTGTTAGAGGTATCCAAATATCCACTTACAGATTCTACAAAAAGAGTGTTTCCAAACTGCTCTATCAAAAGAAAGGTGGAACTCGGTTAGTTGAAGACACACATCAAAAAGATGTTTCTGAGAATGCTTCTGTCTAGATTTTATTTGAAGATATTCCCATTTCCAACGAAATCTTCACAGTTATCCAAATATCCACTTGCAGATTCTACAAAGAGAGTGTTTCCAAACTACAGTGTCAAAAGAAAGTTTGAACTCTGTTAGTGGAGGACACACATCACAATGAAGTTTCTGACAATGATTCTGTTTAGATTTTATATGAAGATATTCCCGTTTCCAACGAAATCTTCACTGTTATCCAAATATCAACTTGCAGATTCTTCTAAAAGAGGGTTTCCAAACTGCTGTATGAAAAGAAAGGTTGAACTCCTTTAGTTGAGGAAACTCATGTCAAAGAAGTTTCTGAGAATGCTTCCGTCTAGATTTTATATGAAGATATTCCCATTTCCAACGAAATTCTCACAGTTATCCAAATATCCACTTGCAGATTCTACCAAAAGAATGTTTCCAAACTGCTGTATCAAAAGAATGGTTGAGCTCCGTTAGTTGAGGACACTCATCACAAACAAGCTTTTGAGAATGCTTCTGTCTAGATTTTATATGAAGATATTCCCGTTTCCAACGAACTCTTCACAGTTACCCAAATATCCACTTGCCGATTCTACAAAAAGAGTGTTTACAAACTGCTGTATCAAAAGAAAGGTTGAACTCTGTAAGTAGAGAAAACACATCACAAAGAAGTTTCTGAGAATGCTTCTGTCTAGATTTTATATGAAGATATTCCCGTTTCCAATGAAATCTTCAAAGTTATCCAAATATCCACTTGCAGATTCTACAAAAAGAGTGTTTCCAAACTACTGTATCAACAGAAAGGTTCAACTCTGGTAACTGAGTACACACATCCCGATTAAGTTTCTGAGAATCTTTCTGTCTCTTTTTTATGGGAAGATATTTCTGTTTTCACCGTAGGCCTGAATTCGCTCAAAATGTCCACTTCCAGATACTACAGAAAGAGTGTTTCAAACCTGGGCTATGAAAGGGAATGTTCAGCTCTGTGACTTGAATGCAGATATCACAAAGCAGTTTCTGACAGTGCTTCTGTGTAGATTTTAGATGAAGATACTCCCGTTTCCAACGAAATCGCTAGAGCTATCCAAATATCCACTTACAGATTCTACAAAAAGAGAGTTTCCAAACTGCTCTATTTAAAGAAAGGTTGGACTCTGCTAGTTGAGGACGCACACCACAAGGAAGTTTCTGAGAATGCTTTTGTCTAGATTTTATATGAAGATATTCCCGTTTCCAACGAAATCGTTAGAGGTATCCAAATATCCACTTACAGATTCTACAAAAAGAGAGTATCCAAACTGCTGTATCAAAAGAATGGTTGTACTCTGTTAGTTGAGGACACTCATCACAAAGAAGCTTCTGAGAATGGTTCTGTCTAGATTTTATATGAAGATATTCCCGTTTCCAACGAAATCTTCACAGTTATCCAAATATCCACATGCAGATTATACCAACAGGGGGTTTTCAAACTTCTGTATCAAGAGAAAGGTTGAACTCTGTTAGTTGAGGACACACATCACAAAGAAGTTTCGAAGAATGCTTCTGTCTAGATTTTATATGAAGATAGTCCCGTTTCCAACGAAATCTTCACTGTTATCCAAATATCCACTTGCAGATTCTTCTAAAAGAGGGTTTCCAAACTGCTGTATGAAAAGAAAGGTTGAACTCCTTTAGTTGAGGAAACTCATGTCAAAGAAGTTTCTGAGAATGCTTCCGTCTAGATTTTATATGAAGTTATTCCCGTTTCCAACGAAATTCTCACAGTTATCCAAATATCCACTTGCAGATTCTACCAAAAGTATGTTTCAAAAATGCTGTATCAAAAGAATGGTTGAGCTCCGTTAGTTGAGGACACTCATCACAAACAAGCTTTTGAGAATGCTTCTGTCTAGATTTTATATGAAGATATTCCCGTTTCCAACGAACTCTTCACAGTTACCCAAATATCCACTTGCCGATTCTACAAAAAGAGTGTTTACAAACTGCTGTATCAAAAGAAAGGTTGAACTCTGTAAGTAGAGAAACACATCACAAACAAGCTTTTGAGAATGCTTCTGTCTAGATTTTATATGAAGATATTCCCGTTTCCAACGAACTCTTCACAGTTACCCAAATATCCACTTGCCGATTCTACAAAAAGAGTGTTTACAAACTGCTGTATCAAAAGAAAGGTTGAACTCTGTAAGTAGAGAAAACACATCACAAAGAAGTTTCTAAGAATGCTTCTGTCTAGATTTTATGTGAAGATATTCCCGTTTCCAACGAAATCTTCAAAGTTATCCAAATATCCACTTGCAGATTCTACAAAAAGTGTGTTTCCAAACTACTGTATCAACAGAAAGGTTCAACTCTGGTAACTGAGTACACACATCCCAATTAAGTTTCTGAGAATCTTTCTGTCTCTTTTTTTTGGGAAGATATTTCTGTTTTCACCGTAGGCCTGAATTCGCTCGAAATGTCCACTTCCAGATACTACAGAAAGAGTGTTTCAAACCTGGGCTATGAAAGGGAATGTTCAGCTCTGTGACTTGAATGCAGATATCACAAAGCAGTTTCTGACAGTGCTTCTGTGTAGATTTTAGATGAAGATATTCCCGTTTCCAATGAAATCGTTAGAGCTATCCAAATATCCACTTACAGATTCTACAAAAAGAGAGTTTCCAAACTGCTCTATTTAAAGAAAGGTTGAACTCTGCTAGTTGAGGACGCACACCACAAGGAAGTTTCTGAGAATGCTTTTGTCTAGATTTTATATGAAGATATTCCCGTTTCCAACGAAATCTTTAGAGGTATCCAAATATCCACTTACAGATTCTACAAAAAGAGAGTATCCAAACTGCTGTATCAAAAGAATGGTTGAACTCTGTTAGTTGAGGACACTCATCACAAAGAAGCTTCTGAGAATGGTTCTGTCTAGATTTTATATGAAGATATTCCCGTTTCCAACGAAATCTTCACAGTTATCCAAATATCCACATGCATATTCTACCAAAAGGGGGTTTTCAAACTTCTGTATCAAAAGAAAGGTTGAACTCTGTTAGTTGAGGACACACATCACAAAGAAGTTTCGAAGAATGCTTCTGTCTAGATTTTATATGAAGATATTCCCGTTTCCAATGAAATTGTTAGAGGTATCCAAATATCCACTTACAGATTCTACAAAAAGAGTGTTTCCAAACTGCTCTATCAAAAGAAAGGTGGAACTCGGTTAGTTGAAGACACACATCAAAAAGATGTTTCTGAGAATGCTTCTGTCTAGATTTTATTTGAAGATATTCCCATTTCCAACGAAATCTTCACAGTTATCCAAATATCCACTTGCAGATTCTACAAAAAGAGTGTTTCCAAACTACAGTGTCAAAAGAAAGTTTGAACTCTGTTAGTGGAGGACACACATCACAATGAAGTTTCTGAGAATGCTTCTGTTTAGATTTTATATGAAGATATTCCCGTTTCCAAGGAAATCTTCACTGTTATCCAAATATCCACTTGCAGATTCTTCTAAAAGAGGGTTTCCAAACTGCTGTATGAAAAGAAAGGTTGAACTCCTTTAGTTGAGGAAACTCATGTCAAAGAAGTTTCTGAGAATGCTTCCGTCTAGATTTTATATGAAGATATTCCCGTTTCCAACGAAATTCTCACAGTTATCCAAATATCCACTTGCAGATTCTACCAAAAGAATGTTTCCAAACTGCTGTATCAAAAGAATGGTTGAGCTCCGTTAGTTGAGGACACTCATCACAAACAAGCTTTTGAGAATGCTTCTGTCTAGATTTTATATGAAGATATTCCCGTTTCCAACGAACTCTTCACAGTTACCCAAATATCCACTTGCCGATTCTACAAAAAGAGTGTTTACAAACTGCTGTATCAAAAGAAAGGTTGAACTCTGTAAGTAGAGAAAACACATCACAAAGAAGTTTCTGAGAATGCTTCTGTCTAGATTTTATATGAAGATATTCCCGTTTCCAACGAAATCTTCAAAGTTATCCAAATATCCACTTGCAGATTCTACAAAAAGAGTGTTTCCAAACTACTGTATCAACAGAAAGGTTCAACTCTGGTAACTGAGTACACACATCCCGATTAAGTTTCTGAGAATCTTTCTGTCTCTTTTTTATGGGAAGATATTTCTGTTTTCACCGTAGGCCTGAATTCGCTCAAAATGTCCACTTCCAGATACTACAGAAAGAGTGTTTCAAACCTGGGCTATGAAAGGGAATGTTCAGCTCTGTGACTTGAATGCAGATATCACAAAGCAGTTTCTGACAGTGCTTCTGTGTAGATTTTAGATGAAGATACTCCCGTTTCCAACGAAATCGCTAGAGCTATCCAAATATCCACTTACAGATTCTACAAAAAGAGAGTTTCCAAACTGCTCTATTTAAAGAAAGGTTGAACTCTGCTTGTTGAGGACGCACACCACAAGGAAGTTTCTGAGAATGCTTTTGTCTAGATTTTATATGAAGATATTCCCGTTTCCAACGAAATCATTAGAGGTATCCAAATATCCACTTACAGATTCTACAAAAAGAGAGTATCCAAACTGCTGTATCAAAAGAATGGTTGAACTCTGTTAGTTGAGGACACTCATCACAAAGAAGCTTCTGAGAATGGTTCTGTCAAGATTTTATATGAAGATATTCCCGTTTCCAACGAAATCTTCACAGTTATCCAAATATCCACATGCAGATTCTACCAAAAGGGGGTTTTCAAACTTCTGTATCAAAAGAAAGGTTGAACTCTGTTAGTTGAGGACACACATCACAAAGAAGTTTCGAAGAATGCTTCTGTCTAGATTTTATATGAAGATAGTCCCGTTTCCAACGAAATCTTCACTGTTATCCAAATATCCACTTGCAGATTCTTCTAAAAGAGGGTTTCCAAACTGCTGTATGAAAAGAAAGGTTGAACTCCTTTAGTTGAGGAAACTCATGTCAAAGAAGTTTCTGAGAATGCTTCCGTCTAGATTTTATATGAAGTTATTCCCGTTTCCAACGAAATTCTCACAGTTATCCAAATATCCACTTGCAGATTCTACCAAAAGCATGTTTCAAAAATGCTGTATCAAAAGAATGGTTGAGCTCCGTTAGTTGAGGACACTCATCACAAACAAGCTTTTGAGAATGCTTCTGTCTAGATTTTATATGAAGATATTCCCGTTTCCAACGAACTCTTCACAGTTACCCAAATATCCACTTGCCGATTCTACAAAAAGAGTGTTTACAAACTGCTGTATCAAAAGAAAGGTTGAACTCTGTAAGTAGAGAAAACACATCACAAACAAGCTTTTGAGAATGCTTCTGTCTAGATTTTATATGAAGATATTCCCGTTTCCAACGAACTCTTCACAGTTACCCAAATATCCACTTGCCGATTCTACAAAAAGAGTGTTTCCAAACTGCTGTATCAAAAGAAAGGTTGAACTCTGTAAGTAGAGAAAACACATCACAAAGAAGTTTCTAAGAATGCTTCTGTCTAGATTTTATGTGAAGATATTCCCGTTTCCAACGAAATCTTCAAAGTTATCCAAATATCCACTTGCAGATTCTACAAAAAGTGTGTTTCCAAACTACTGTATCAACAGAAAGGTTCAACTCTGGTAACTGAGTACACATATCCCAATTAAGTTTCTGAGAATCTTTCTGTCTCTTTTTTATGGGAAGATATTTCTGTTTTCACCGTAGGCCTGAATTCGCTCGAAATGTCCACTTCCAGATACTACAGAAAGAGTGTTTCAAACCTGGGCTATGAAAGGGAATGTTTAGCTCTGTGACTTGAATGCAGATATCACAAAGCAGTTTCTGACAGTGCTTCTGTGTAGATTTTAGATGAAGATATTCCCGTTTCCAACGAAATCGTTAGAGCTATCCAAATATCCACTTACAGATTCTACAAAAAGAGAGTTTCCAAACTGCTCTATTTAAAGAAAGGTTGAACTCTGCTAGTTGAGGACGCACACCACAAGGAAGTTTCTGAGAATGCTTTTGTCTAGATTTTATATGAAGATATTCCCGTTTCCAACGAAATCTTTAGAGGTATCCAAATATCCACTTACAGATTCTACAAAAAGAGAGTATCCAAACTGCTGTATCAAAAGAATGGTTGAACTCTGTTAGTTGAGGACACTCATCACAAAGAAGCTTCTGAGAATGGTTCTGTCTAGATTTTATATGAAGATATTCCCGTTTCCAACGAAATCTTCACAGTTATCCAAATATCCACATGCAGATTATACCAACAGGGGGTTTTCAAACTTCTGTATCAAAAGAAAGGTTGAACTCTGTTAGTTGAGGACACACATCACAAAAAAGTTTCGAAGAATGCTTCTGTCTAGATTTTATATGAAGTTATTCCCGTTTCCAATGAAATTGTTAGATGTATCCAAATATCCACTTACAGATTCTACAAAAAGAGTGTTTCCAAACTGCTCTATCAAAAGAAAGGTGGAACTCGGTTAGTTGAAGACACACATCAAAAAGATGTTTCTGAGAATGCTTCTGTCTAGATTTTATTTGAAGATATTCCCATTTCCAACGAAATCTTCACAGTTATCCAAATATCCACTTGCAGATTCTACAAAAAGAGTGTTTCCAAACTACAGTGTCAAAAGAAAGTTTGAACTCTGTTAGTGGAGGACACACATCACAATGAAGTTTCTGAGAATGCTTCTGTTTAGATTTTATATGAAGATATTCCCGTTTCCAAGGAAATCTTCACTATTATCCAAATATCCACTTGCAGATTCTTCTAAAAGAGGGTTTCCAAACTGCTGTATGAAAAGAAAGGTTGAACTCCTTTAGTTGAGGAAACTCATGTCAAAGAAGTTTCTGAGAATGCTTCCGTCTAGATTTTATATGAAGATATTCCCGTTTCCAACGAAATTCTCACAGTTATCCAAATATCCACTTGCAGATTCTACCAAAAGAATGTTTCCAAACTGCTGTATCAAAAGAATGGTTGAGCTCCGTTAGTTGAGGACACTCATCACAAACAAGCTTTTGAGAATGCTTCTGTCTAGATTTTATAGGAAGATATTCCCGTTTCCAACGAACTCTTCACAGTTACCCAAATATCCACTTGCCGATTCTACAAAAAGAGTGTTTCCAAACTGCTGTATCAAAAGAAAGGTTGAACTCTGTAAGTAGAGAAAACACATCACAAAGAAGTTTCTGAGAATGCTTCTGTCTAGATTTTATATGAAGATATTCCCGTTTCCAACGAAATCTTCAAAGTTATCCAAATATCCACTTGCAGATTCTACAAAAAGAGTGTTTCCAAACTACTGTATCAACAGAAAGGTTCAACTCTGGTAACTGAGTACACACATCCCGATTAAGTTTCTGAGAATCTTTCTGTCTCTTTTTTATGGGAAGATATTTCTGTTTTCACCGTAGGCCTGAATTCGCTCAAAATGTCCACTTCCAGATACTACAGAAAGAGTGTTTCAAACCTGGGCTATGAAAGGGAATGTTCAGCTCTGTGACTTGAATGCAGATATCACAAAGCAGTTTCTGACAGTGCTTCTGTGTAGATTTTAGATGAAGATATTCCCGTTTCCAACGAAATCGCTAGAGCTATCCAAATATCCACTTACAGATTCTAAAAAAAGAGAGTTTCCAAACTGCTCTATTTAAAGAAAAGTTGAACTCTGCTAGTTGAGGACGCACACCACAAGGAAGTTTCTGAAAATGCTTTTGTCTAGATTTTATATGAAGATATTCCCGTTTCCAACGAAATCTTTAGAGGTATCCAAATATCCACTTACAGATTCTACAAAAAGAGAGTATCCAAACTGCTGTATCAAAAGAATGGTTGAACTCTGTTAGTTGAGGACACTCATCACAAGCTTCTGAGAATGCTTCTGTCTAGATTTTATATGAAGATATTCCCGTTTCCAACGAAATCTTCACAGTTATCCAAATATCCACATGCAGATTCTACCAAAAGGGGGTTTTCAAACTTCTGTATCAAAAGAAAGGTTGAACTCTGTTAGTTGAGGACACACATCACAAAGAAGTTTCGAAGAATGCTTCTGTCTAGATGTTATATGAAGATAGTCCCGTTTCCAACGAAATCTTCACTGTTATCCAAATATCCACTTGCAGATTCTTCTAAAAGAGGGTTTCCAAACTGCTGTATGAAAAGAAAGGTTGAACTCCTTTAGTTGAGGAAACTCATGTCAAAGAAGTTTCTGAGAATGCTTCCGTCTAGATTTTATATGAAGTTATTCCCGTTTCCAACGAAATTCTCACAGTTATCCAAATATCCACTTGCAGATTCTACCAAAAGTATGTTTCAAAAATGCTGTATCAAAAGAATGGTTGAGCTCCGTTAGTTGAGGACACTCATCACAAACAAGCTTTTGAGAATGCTTCTGTCTAGATTTTATAGGAAGATATTCCCGTTTCCAACGAAATCTTCACAGTTATCCAAATATCCACTTGCCGATTCTACAAAAAGAGTGTTTCCAAACTGCTGTATCAAAAGAAAGGTTGAACTCTGTAAGTAGAGAAAACTCATCACAAAGAAGTTTGTGAGAATGCTTCTGTCTAGATTTTATATGAAGATATTCCCGTTTCCAACGAAATCTTCAAAGTTATCCAAATATACACTTGCAGATTCTACAAAAAGAGTGTTTCCAAACTACTGTATCAACAGAAAGGTTCAACTCTGGTAACTGAGTACACACATCCCGATTAAGTTTCTGAGAATCTTTCTGTCTCTTTTTTATGGGAAGATATTTCTGTTTTCACCGTAGGCCTGAATTCGCTCAAAATGTCCACTTCCAGATACTACAGAAAGAGTGTTTCAAACCTGGGCTACGAAAGGGAATGTTCAGCTCTGTGACTTGAATGCAGATATCACAAAGCAGTTTCTGACAGTGCTTCTGTGTAGATTTTAGATGAAGATATTCCCGTTTCCAACGAAATCGTTAGAGCTATCCAAATATCCACTTACAGATTCTACAAAAAGAGAGTTTCCAAACTGCTCTATTTAAAGAAAGGTTGAACTCTGTTAGTTGAGGACGCACACCACAAAGAAGTTTCTGAGAATGCTTTTGTCTAGATTTTATATGAAGATATTCCCGTTTCCAACGAAATCTTTAGAGGTATCCAAATATCCACCTACAGATTCTACAAAAAGAGAGTATCCAAACTGCTGTATCAAAAGAATGGTTGAACTCTGTTAGTTGAGGACACTCATCACAAGCTTCTGAGAACGCTTCTGTCTAGATTTTATATGAAGATATTCCCGTTTCCAACGAAATCTTCACAGTTATCCAAATATCCACTTGCAGATTCTACCAAAAGGGGGTTTTCAAACTTCTGTATCAAAAGAAAGGTTGAACTCTGTTAGTTGAGGACACACATCACAAAGAAGTTTCGAAGAATGCTTCTGTCTAGATTTTATATGAAGATATTCCCGTTTCCAATGAAATTGTTAGAGGTATCCAAATATCCACTTACAGATTCTACAAAAAGAGTGTTTCCAAACTGCTCTATCAAAAGAAAGGTGGAACTCGGTTAGTTGAAGACACACATCAAAAAGATGTTTCTGAGAATGCTTCTGTCTAGATTTTATTTGAAGATATTCCCATTTCCAACGAAATCTTCACAGTTATCCAAATATCCACTTGCAGATTCTACAAAAAGAGTGTTTCCAAACTACAGTGTCAAAAGAAAGTTTGAACTCTGTTAGTGGAAGACACACATCAGAATGAAGTTTCTGAGAATGCTTCTGTTTAGATTTTATATGAAGATATTCCCGTTTCCAACGAAATCTTCACTGTTATCCAAATATCCACTTGCAGATTCTTCTAAAAGAGGGTTTCCAAACTGCTGTATGAAAAGAAAGGTTCAACTCCTTTAGTTGAGGAAACTCATGTCAAAGAAGTTTCTGAGAATGCTTCCGTCTAGATTTTATATGAAGATATTCCCGTTTCCAACGAAATTCTCACAGTTATCCAAATATCCACTTGCAGATTCTACCAAAAGAATGTTTCCAAACTGCTGTATCAAAAGAATGGTTGAGCTCCGTTAGTTGAGGACACTCATCACAAACAAGCTTTTGAGAATGCTTCTGTCTAGATTTTATATGAAGATATTCCCGTTTCCAACGAACTCTTCACAGTTACCCAAATATCCACTTGCCGATTCTACAAAAAGAGTGTTTACAAACTGCTGTATCAAAAGAAAGGTTGAACTCTGTAAGTAGAGAAAACACATCACAAAGAAGTTTCTGAGAATGCTTCTGTCTAGATTTTATATGAAGATATTCCCGTTTCCTACGAAATCTTCAAAGTTATCCAAATATCCACTTGCAGATTCTACAAAAAGTGTGTTTCCAAACTACTGTATCAACAGAAAGGTTCAACTCTGGTAACTGAGTACACACATCCCGATTAAGTTTCTGAGAATCTTTCTGTCTCTTTTTTATGGGAAGATATTTTTGTTTTCACCGTAGGCCTGAATTCTCTCAAAATGTCCAATTCCTGATACTACAGAAAGAGTGTTTCAAACCTGGGCTATGAAAGGGAATGTTCAGCTCTGTGACTTGAATGCAGATATCACAAAGCAGTTTCTGACAGTGCTTCTGTGTAGATTTTAGATGAAGATATTCCCGTTTCCAATGAAATCGTTAGAGCTATCCAAATATCCACTTACAGATTCTACAAAAAGAGAGTTTCCAAACTGCTGTATCAAAAGAATGGTTGAACTCTGTTAGTTGAGGACACTCATCACAAAGAAGCTTCTGAGAATGCTTCTGTCTAGATTTTATATCAAGATATTCCCGTTTCCAACGAAATCTTCACAGTTATCCAAATATCCACATGCAGATTCTACCAAAAGGGGGTTTTCAAACTTCTGTATCAAAAGAAAGGTTGAACTCTGTTAGTTGAGGACACACATCACAAAGAAGTTTCGAAGAATGCTTCTGTCTAGATTTTATATGAATTTATTCCCGTTTCCAATGAAATTGTTAGAGGTATCCAAATATCCACTTACAGATTCTACAAAAAGAGTGTTTCCAAACTGCTCTATCAAAAGAAAGGTGGAACTCGGTTAGTTGAAGACACACATCAAAAAGATGTTTCTGAGAATGCTTCTGTCTAGATTTTATTTGAAGATATTCCCATTTCCAACGAAATCTTCACAGTTATCCAAATATCCACTTGCAGATTCTACAAAAAGAGTGTTTCCAAACTACAGTGTCAAAAGAAAGTTTGAACTCTGTTAGTGGAGGACACACATCACAATGAAGTTTCTGAGAATGCTTCTGTTTAAATTTTATATGAAGATATTCCCGTTTCCAACGAAATCTTCACTGTTATCCAAATATCAACTTGCAGATTCTTCTAAAAGAGGGTTTCCAAACTGCTGTATGAAAAGAAAGGTTGAACTCCTTTAGTTGAGGAAACTCATGTCAAAGAAGTTTCTGAGAATGCTTCCGTCTAGATTTTATATGAAGATATTCCCATTTCCAACGAAATCGCTAGAGCTATCCAAATATCCACTTACAGATTCTAAAAAAAGAGAGTTTCCAAACTGCTCTATTTAAAGAAAAGTTGAACTCTGCTCGTTGAGGACGCACACCACAAGGAAGTTTCTGAAAATGCTTTTGTCTAGATTTTATATGAAGATATTCCCGTTTCCAACGAAATCTTTAGAGGTATCCAAATATCCACTTACAGATTCTACAAAAAGAGAGTATCCAAACTGCTGTATCAAAAGAATGGTTGAACTCTGTTAGTTGAGGACACTCATCACAAGCTTCTGAGAATGGTTCTGTCTAGATTTTATATGAAGATATTCCCGTTTCCAACGAAATCTTCACAGTTATCCAAATATCCACATGCAGATTCTACCAAAAGGGGGTTTTCAAACTTCTGTATCAAAAGAAAGGTTGAACTCTGTTAGTTGAGGACACACATCACAAAGAAGTTTCGAAGAATGCTTCTGTCTAGATGTTATATGAAGATAGTCCCGTTTCCAACGAAATCTTCACTGTTATCCAAATATCCACTTGCAGATTCTTCTAAAAGAGGGTTTCCAAACTGCTGTATGAAAAGAAAGGTTGAACTCCTTTAGTTGAGGAAACTCATGTCAAAGAAGTTTCTGAGAATGCTTCCGTCTAGATTTTATATGAAGTTATTCCCGTTTCCAACGAAATTCTCACAGTTATCCAAATATCCACTTGCAGATTCTACCAAAAGTATGTTTCAAAAATGCTATATCAAAAGAATGGTTGAGCTCCGTTAGTTGAAGACACTCATCACAAACAAGCTTTTGAGAATGCTTCTGTCTAGATTTTATAGGAAGATATTCCCGTTTCCAACGAAATCTTCACAGTTATCCAAATATCCACTTGCCGATTCTACAAAAAGAGTGTTTCCAAACTGCTGTATCAAAAGAAAGGTTGAACTCTGTAAGTAGAGAAAACACATCACAAAGAAGTTTGTGAGAATGCTTCTGTCTAGATTTTATATGAAGATATTCCCGTTTCCAACGAAATCTTCAAAGTTATCCAAATATCCACTTGCAGATTCTACAAAAAGAGTGTTTCCAAACTACTGTATCAACAGAAAGGTTCAACTCTGGTAACTGAGTACACACATCCCGATTAAGTTTCTGAGAATCTTTCTGTCTCTTTTTTATGGGAAGATATTTCTGTTTTCACCGTAGGCCTGAATTCGCTTAAAATGTCCACTTCCAGATACTACAGAAAGAGTGTTTCAAACCTGGGCTACGAAAGGGAATGTTCAGCTCTGTGACTTGAATGCAGATATCACAAAGCAGTTTCTGACAGTGCTTCTGTGTAGATTTTAGATGAAGATATTCCCGTTTCCAACGAAATCGTTAGAGCTATCCAAATATCCACTTACAGATTCTACAAAAAGAGAGTTTCCAAACTGCTCTATTTAAAGAAAGGTTGAACTCTGTTAGTTGAGGACGCACACCACAAAGAAGTTTCTGAGAATGCTTTTGTCTAGATTTTATATGAAGATATTCCCGTTTCCAACGAAATCTTTAGAGGTATCCAAATATCCACCTACAGATTCTACAAAAAGAGAGTATCCAAACTGCTGTATCAAAAGAATGGTTGAACTCTGTTAGTTGAGGACACTCATCACAAGCTTCTGAGAACGCTTCTGTCTAGATTTTATATGAAGATATTCCCGTTTCCAACGAAATCTTCACAGTTATCCAAATATCCACTTGCAGATTCTACCAAAAGGGGGTTTTCAAACTTCTGTATCAAAAGAAAGGTTGAACTCTGTTAGTTGAGGACACACATCACAAAGAAGTTTCGAAGAATGCTTCTGTCTAGATTTTATATGAAGATATTCCCGTTTCCAATGAAATTGTTAGAGGTATCCAAATATCCACTTACAGATTCTACAAAAAGAGTGTTTCCAAACTGCTCTATCAAAAGAAAGGTGGAACTCGGTTAGTTGAAGACACACATCAAAAAGATGTTTCTGAGAATGCTTCTGTCTAGATTTTATTTGAAGATATTCCCATTTCCAACGAAATCTTCACAGTTATCCAAATATCCACTTGCAGATTCTACAAAAAGAGTGTTTCCAAACTACAGTGTCAAAAGAAAGTTTGAACTCTGTTAGTGGAAGACACACATCAGAATGAAGTTTCTGAGAATGCTTCTGTTTAGATTTTATATGAAGATATTCCCGTTTCCAACGAAATCTTCACTGTTATCCAAATATCCACTTGCAGATTCTTCTAAAAGAGGGTTTCCAAACTGCTGTATGAAAAGAAAGGTTCAACTCCTTTAGTTGAGGAAACTCATGTCAAAGAAGTTTCTGAGAATGCTTCCGTCTAGATTTTATATGAAGATATTCCCGTTTCCAACGAAATTCTCACAGTTATCCCAATATCCACTTGCAGATTCTACCAAAAGAATGTTTCCAAACTGCTGTATCAAAAGAATGGTTGAGCTCCGTTAGTTGAGGACACTCATCACAAACAAGCTTTTGAGAATGCTTCTGTCTAGATTTTATATGAAGATATTCACGTTTCCAACGAACTCTTCACAGTTACCCAAATATCCACTTGCCGATTCTACAAAAAGAGTGTTTACAAACTGCTGTATCAAAAGAAAGGTTGAACTCTGTAAGTAGAGAAAACACATCACAAAGAAGTTTCTGAGAATGCTTCTGTCTAGATTTTATATGAAGATATTCCCGTTTCCTACGAAATCTTCAAAGTTATCCAAATATCCACTTGCAGATTCTACAAAAAGTGTGTTTCCAAACTACTGTATCAACAGAAAGGTTCAACTCTGGTAACTGAGTACACACATCCCGATTAAGTTTCTGAGAATCTTTCTGTCTCTTTTTTATGGGAAGATATTTCTGTTTTCACCGTAGGCCTGAATTCGCTCAAAATGTCCAATTCCAGATACTACAGAAAGAGTGTTTCAAACCTGGGCTATGAAAGGGAATGTTCAGCTCTGTGACTTGAATGCAGATATCACAAAGCAGTTTCTGACAGTGCTTCTGTGTAGATTTTAGATGAAGATATTCCCGTTTCCAATGAAATCGTTAGAGCTATCCAAATATCCACTTACAGATTCTACAAAAAGAGAGTTTCCAAACTGCTGTATCAAAAGAATGGTTGAACTCTGTTAGTTGAGGACACTCATCACAAAGAAGCTTCTGAGAATGCTTCTGTCTAGATTTTATATCAAGATATTCCCGTTTCCAACGAAATCTTCACAGTTATCCAAATATCCACATGCAGATTCTACCAAAAGGGGGTTTTCAAACTTCTGTATCAAAAGAAAGGTTGAACTCCTTTAGTTGAGGACACACATCACAAAGAAGTTTCGAAGAATGCTTCTGTCTAGATTTTATATGAAGATATTCCCGTTTCCAATGAAATTGTTAGAGGTATCCAAATATCCACTTACAGATTCTACAAAAAGAGTGTTTCCAAACTGCTCTATCAAAAGAAAGGTGGAACTCGGTTAGTTGAAGACACACATCAAAAAGATGTTTCTGAGAATGCTTCTGTCTAGATTTTATTTGAAGATATTCCCATTTCCAACGAAATCTTCACAGTTATCCAAATATCCACTTGCAGATTCTACAAAAAGAGTGTTTCCAAACTACAGTGTCAAAAGAAAGTTTGAACTCTGTTAGTGGAGGACACACATCACAATGAAGTTTCTGAGAATGCTTCTGTTTAGATTTTATATGAAGATATTCCCGTTTCCAACGAAATCTTCACTGTTATCCAAATATCAACTTGCAGATTCTTCTAAAAGAGGGTTTCCAAACTGCTGTATGAAAAGAAAGGTTGAACTCCTTTAGTTGAGGAAACTCATGTCAAAGAAGTTTCTGAGAATGCTTCCGTCTAGATTTTATATGAAGATATTCCCATTTCCAACGAAATTCTCACAGTTATCCAAATATCCACTTGCAGATTCTACCAAAAGAATGTTTCCAAACTGCTGTATCAAAAGAATGGTTGAGCTCCGTTAGTTGAGGACACTCATCACAAACAAGCTTTTGAGAATGCTTCTGTCTAGATTTTATATGAAGATATTCCCGTTTCCAACGAACTCTTCACAGTTACCCAAATATCCACTTGCCGATTCTACAAAAAGAGTGTTTACAAACTGCTGTATCAAAAGAAAGGTTGAACTCTGTAAGTAGAGAAAACACATCACAAAGAAGTTTCTGAGAATGCTTCTGTCTAGATTTTATATGAAGATATTCCCGTTTCCAACGAAATCTTCAAAGTTATCCAAATATCCACTTGCAGATTCTACAAAAAGAGTGTTTCCAAACTACTGTATCAACAGAAAGGTTCAACTCTGGTAACTGAGTACACACATCCCGATTAAGTTTCTGAGAATCTTTCTGTCTCTTTTTTATGGGAAGATATTTCTGTTTTCACCGTAGGCCTGAATTCGCTCAAAATGTCCACTTCCAGATACTACAGAAAGAGTGTTTCAAACCTGGGCTATGAAAGGGAATGTTCAGCTCTGTGACTTGAATGCAGATATCACAAAGCAGTTTCTGACAGTGCTTCTGTGTAGATTTTAGATGAAGATACTCCCGTTTCCAACGAAATCGCTAGAGCTATCCAAATATCCACTTACAGATTCTACAAAAAGAGAGTTTCCAAACTGCTCTATTTAAAGAAAGGTTGAACTCTGCTAGTTGAGGACGCACACCACAAGGAAGTTTCTGAGAATGCTTTTGTCTAGATTTTATATGAAGATATTCCCGTTTCCAACGAAATCTTTAGAGGTATCCAAATATCCACTTACAGATTCTACAAAAAGAGAGTATCCAAACTGCTGTATCAAAAGAATGGTTGAACTCTGTTAGTTGAGGACACTCATCACAAAGAAGCTTCTGAGAATGGTTCTGTCTAGATTTTATATGAAGATATTCCCGTTTCCAACCAAATCTTCACAGTTATCCAAATATCCACATGCAGATGCTACCAAAAGGGGGTTTTCAAACTTCTGTATCAAAAGAAAGGTTGAACTCTGTTAGTTGAGGACACACATCACAAAGAAGTTTCGAAGAATGCTTCTGTCTAGATTTTATATGAAGATAGTCCCGTTTCCAACGAAATCTTCACTGTTATCCAAATATCCACTTGCAGATTCTTCTAAAAGAGGGTTTCCAAACTGCTGTATGAAAAGAAAGGTTGAACTCCTTTAGTTGAGGAAACTCATGTCAAAGAAGTTTCTGAGCATGCTTCCGTCTAGATTTTATATGAAGTTATTCCCGTTTCCAACTAAATTCTCACAGTTATCCAAATATCCACTTGCAGATTCTACCAAAAGTATGTTTCAAAAATGCTGTATCAAAAGAATGGTTGAGCTCCGTTAGTTGAGGACACTCATCACAAACAAGCTTTTGAGAATGCTTCTGTCTAGATTTTATATGAAGATATTCCCGTTTCCAACGAACTCTTCACAGTTACCCAAATATCCACTTGCCGATTCTACAAAAAGAGTGTTTACAAACTGCTGTATCAAAAGAAAGGTTGAACTCTGTAAGTAGAGAAAACACATCACAAACAAGCTTTTGAGAATGCTTCTGTCTAGATTTTATATGAAGATATTCCCGTTTCCAACGAACTCTTCACAGTTACCCAAATATCCACTTGCCGATTCTACAAAAAGTGTGTTTACAAACTGCTGTATCAAAAGAAAGGTTGAACTCTGTAAGTAGAGAAAACACATCACAAAGAAGTTTCTAAGAATGCTTCTGTCTAGATTTTATGTGAAGATATTCCCGTTTCCAACGAAATCTTCAAAGTTATCCAAATATCCACTTGCAGATTCTACAAAAAGTGTGTTTCCAAACTACTGTATCAACAGAAAGGTTCAACTCTGGTAACTGAGTACACACATCCCAATTAAGTTTCTGAGAATCTTTCTGTCTCTTTTTTATGGGAAGATATTTCTGTTTTCACCGTAGGCCTGAATTCGCTCGAAATGTCCACTTCCAGATACTACAGAAAGAGTGTTTCAAACCTGGGCTATGAAAGGGAATGTTCAGCTCTGTGACTTGAATGCAGATATCACAAAGCAGTTTCTGACAGTGCTTCTGTGTAGATTTTAGATGAAGATATTCCCGTTTCCAACGAAATCGTTAGAGCTATCCAAATATCCACTTACAGATTCTACAAAAAGAGAGTTTCCAAACTGCTCTATTTAAAGAAAGGTTGAACTCTGCTAGTTGAGGACGCACACCACAAGGAAGTTTCTGAGAATGCTTTTGTCTAGATTTTATATGAAGATATTCCCGTTTCCAACGAAATCTTTAGAGGTATCCAAATATCCACTTACAGATTCTACAAAAAGAGAGTATCCAAACTGCTGTATCAAAAGAATGGTTGAACTCTGTTAGTTGAGGACACTCATCACAAAGAAGCTTCTGAGAATGGTTCTGTCTAGATTTTATATGAAGATATTCCCGTTTCCAACGAAATCTTCACAGTTATCCAAATATCCACATGCAGATTCTACCAAAAGGGGGTTTTCAAACTTCTGTATCAAAAGAAAGGTTGAACTCTGTTAGTTGAGGACACACATCACAAAGAAGTTTCGAAGAATGCTTCTGTCTAGATTTTATATGAAGTTATTCCCGTTTCCAATGAAATTGTTAGAGGTATCCAAATATCCACTTACAGATACTACAAAAAGAGTGTTTCCAAACTGCTCTATCAAAAGAAAGGTGGAACTCGGTTAGTTGAAGACACACATCAAAAAGATGTTTCTGAGAATGCTTCTGTCTAGATTTTATTTGAAGATATTCCCATTTCCAACGAAATCTTCACAGTTATCCAAATATCCACTTGCAGATTCTACAAAAAGAGTGTTTCCAAACTACAGTGTCAAAAGAAAGTTTGAACTCTGTTAGTGGAGGACACACATCACAATGAAGTTTCTGAGAATGCTTCTGTTTAGATTTTATATGAAGATATTCCCGTTTCCAACGAAATCTTCACTGTTATCCAAATATCCACTTGCAGATTCTTCTAAAAGAGGGTTTCCAAACTGCTGTATGAAAAGAAAGGTTGAACTCCTTTAGTTGAGGAAACTCATGTCAAAGAAGTTTCTGAGAATGCTTCCGTCTAGATTTTATATGAAGATATTCCCTTTTCCAACGAAATTTTCACAGTTATCCAAATATCCACTTGCAGATTCTACCAAAAGAGTGTTTCCAAACTGCTGTATCAAAAGAATGGTTGAGCTCCGTTAGTTGAGGACACTCATCACAAACAAGCTTTTGAGAATGCTTCTGTCTAAATTTTATATGAAGATATTCCCGTTTCCAACGAACTCTTCACAGTTATCCAAATATCCACTTGCCGATTCTACAAAAGGAGTGTTTCCAAACTGCTGTATCAAAAGAAAGTTTGAACTCTGTAAGTAGAGAAAACACATCACAAAGAAGTTTCTGAGAATGCTTCTGTCTAGATTTTATATGAAGATATTCCCGTTTCCAATGAAATCTTCAAAGTTATCCAAATATCCACTTGCAGATTCTACAAAAAGAGTGTTTCCAAACTACTGTATCAACAGAAAGGTTCAACTCTGGTAACTGAGTACACACATCCCGATTAAGTTTCTGAGAATCTTTCTGTCTCTTTTTTATGGGAAGATATTTCTGTTTTCACCGTAGGCCTGAATTCGCTCAAAATGTCCACTTCCAGATACTACAGAAAGAGTGTTTCAAACCTGGGCTATGAAAGGGAATGTCCAGCTCTGTGACTTGAATGCAGATATCACAAAGCAGTTTCTGACAGTGCTTCTGTGTAGATTTTAGATGAAGATATTCCCGTTTCCAACGAAATCGTTAGAGCTATCCAAATATCCACTTACAGATTCTACAAAAAGAGAGTTTCCAAACTGCTCTATTTAAAGAAAGGTTGAACTCTGTTAGTTGAGGACGCACACCACAAAGAAGTTTCTGAGAATGCTTTTGTCTAGATTTTATATGAAGATATTCCCGTTTCCAACGAAATCTTTAGAGGTATCCAAATATCCACTTACAGATTCTACAAAAAGAGAGTATCCAAACTGCTGTATCAAAAGAATGGTTGAACTCTGTTAGTTGAGGACACTCATCACAAGCTTCTGAGAACGCTTCTGTCTAGATTTTATATGAAGATATTCCCGTTTCCAACGAAATCTTCACAGTTATCCAAATATAGACTTGCAGATTCTACCAAAAGGGGGTTTTCAAACTTCTGTATCAAAAGAAAGGTTGAACTCTGTTAGTTGAGGACACACATCACAAAGAAGTTTCGAAGAATGCTTCTGTCTAGATTTTATATGAAGATATTCCCGTTTCCAATGAAATTGTTAGAGGTATCCAAATATCCACTTACAGATTCTACAAAAAGAGTGTTTCCAAACTGCTCTATCAAAAGAAAGGTGGAACTCGGTTAGTTGAAGACACACATCAAAAAGATGTTTCTGAGAATGCTTCTGTCTAGATTTTATTTGAAGATATTCCCATTTCCAACGAAATCTTCACAGTTATCCAAATATCCACTTGCAGATTCTACAAAAAGAGTGTTTCCAAACTACAGTGTCAAAAGAAAGTTTGAACTCTGATAGTGGAGGACACACATCACAATGAAGTTTCTGAGAATGTTTCTGTTTAGATTTTATATGAAGATATTCCCGTTTCCAACGAAATCTTCACTGTTATCCAAATATCCACTTGCAGATTCTTCTAAAAGAGGGTTTCCAAACTGCTGTATGAAAAGAAAGGTTGAACTCCTTTAGTTGAGGAAACTCATGTCAAAGAAGTTTCTGAGAATGCTTCCGTCTAGATTTTATATGAAGATATTCCCGTTTCCAACGAAATTCTCACAGTTATCCCAATATCCATTTGCAGATTCTACCAAAAGAATGTTTCCAAACTGCTGTATCAAAAGAATGGTTGAGCTCCGTTAGTTGAGGACACTCATCACAAACAAGCTTTTGAGAATGCTTCTGTCTAGATTTTATATGAAGATATTCCCGTTTCCAACGAACTCTTCACAGTTACCCAAATATCCACTTGCCGATTCTACAAAAAGAGTGTTTACAAACTGCTGTATCAAAAGAAAGGTTGAACTCTGTAAGTAGAGAAAACACATCACAAAGAAGTTTCTGAGAATGCTTCTGTCTAGATTTTATATGAAGATATTCCCGTTTCCTACGAAATCTTCAAAGTTATCCAAATATCCACTTGCAGATTCTACAAAAAGTGTGTTTCCAAACTACTGTATCAACAGAAAGGTTCAACTCTGGTAACTGAGTACACACATCCCGATTAAGTTTCTGAGAATCTTTCTGTCTCTTTTTTATGGGAAGATATTTTTGTTTTCACCGTAGGCCTGAATTCGCTCAAAATGTCCAATTCCAGATACTACAGAAAGAGTGTTTCAAACCTGGGCTATGAAAGGGAATGTTCAGCTCTGTGACTTGAATGCAGATATCACAAAGCAGTTTCTGACAGTGCTTCTGTGTAGATTTTAGATGAAGATATTCCCGTTTCCAATGAAATCGTTAGAGCTATCCAAATATCCACTTACAGATTCTACAAAAAGAGAGTTTCCAAACTGCTGTATCAAAAGAATGGTTGAACTCTGTTAGTTGAGGACACTCATCACAAAGAAGCTTCTGAGAATGCTTCTGTCTAGATTTTATATCAAGATATTCCCGTTTCCAACGAAATCTTCACAGTTATCCAAATATCCACATGCAGATTCTACCAAAAGGTGGTTTTCAAACTTCTGTATCAAAAGAAAGGTTGAACTCTGTTAGTTGAGGACACACATCACAAAGAAGTTTCGAAGAATGCTTCTGTCTAGATTTTATATGAAGATATTCCCGTTTCCAATGAAATTGTTAGAGGTATCCAAATATCCACTTACAGATTCTACAAAAAGAGTGTTTCCAAACTGCTCTATCAAAAGAAAGGTGGAACTCGGTTAGTTGAAGACACACATCAAAAAGATGTTTCTGAGAATGCTTCTGTCTAGATTTTATTTGAAGATATTCCCATTTCCAACGAAATCTTCACAGTTATCCAAATATCCACTTGCAGATTCTACAAAAAGAGTGTTTCCAAACTACAGTGTCAAAAGAAAGTTTGAACTCTGTTAGTGGAGGACACACATCACAATGAAGTTTCTGAGAATGCTTCTGTTTAGATTTTATATGAAGATATTCCCGTTTCCAACGAAATCTTCACTGTTATCCAAATATCCACTTGCAGATTCTTCTAAAAGAGGGTTTCCAAACTGCTGTATGAAAAGAAAGGTTGAACTCCTTTAGTTGAGGAAACTCATGTCAAAGAAGTTTCTGAGAATGCTTCCGTCTAGATTTTATATGAAGTTATTCCCGTTTCCAACGAAATTCTCACAGTTATCCAAATATCCACTTGCAGATTCTACCAAAAGAGTGTTTCCAAACTGCTGTATCAAAAGAATGGTTGAGCTCCGTTAGTTGAGGACACTCATCACAAACAAGCTTTTGAGAATGCTTCTGTCTAGATTTTATATGAAGATATTCCCGTTTCCAACGAACTCTTCACAGTTACCCAAATATCCACTTGCCGATTCTACAAAAAGAGTGTTTACAAACTGCTGTATCAAAAGAAAGGTTGAACTCTGTAAGTAGAGAAAACACATCACAAACAAGCTTTTGAGAATGCTTCTGTCTAGATTTTATATGAAGATATTCCCGTTTCCAACGAACTCTTCACAGTTACCCAAATATCCACTTGCCGATTCTACAAAAAGAGTGTTTACAAACTGCTGTATCAAAAGAAAGGTTGAACTCTGTAAGTAGAGAAAACACATCACAAAGAAGTTTCTAAGAATGCTTCTGTCTAGATTTTATGTGAAGATATTCCCGTTTCCAACGAAATCTTCAAAGTTATCCAAATATCCACTTGCAGATTCTACAAAAAGTGTGTTTCCAAACTACTGTATCAACAGAAAGGTTCAACTCTGGTAACTGAGTACACACATCCCAATTAAGTTTCTGAGAATCTTTCTGTCTCTTTTTTATGGGAAGATATTTCTGTTTTCACCGTAGGCCTGAATTCGCTCGAAATGTCCACTTCCAGATACTACAGAAAGAGTGTTTCAAACCTGGGCTATGAAAGGGAATGTTCAGCTCTGTGACTTGAATGCAGATATCACAAAGCAGTTTCTGACAGTGCTTCTGTGTAGATTTTAGATGAAGATATTCCCGTTTCCAACGAAATCGTTAGAGCTATCCAAATATCCACTTACAGATTCTACAAAAAGAGAGTTTCCAAACTGCTCTATTTAAAGAAAGGTTGAACTCTGCTAGTTGAGGACGCACACCACAAGGAAGTTTCTGAGAATGCTTTTGTCTAGATTTTATATGAAGATATTCCCGTTTCCAACGAAATCTTTAGAGGTATCCAAATATCCACTTACAGATTCTACAAAAAGAGAGTATCCAAACTGCTGTATCAAAAGAATGGTTGAACTCTGTTAGTTGAGGACACTCATCACAAAGAAGCTTCTGAGAATGGTTCTGTCTAGATTTTATATGAAGATATTCCCGTTTCCAACGAAATCTTCACAGTTATCCAAATATCCACATGCAGATTCTACCAAAAGGGGGTTTTCAAACTTCTGTATCAAAAGAAAGGTTGAACTCTGTTAGTTGAGGACACACATCACAAAGAAGTTTCGAAGAATGCTTCTGTCTAGATTTTATATGAAGTTATTCCCGTTTCCAATGAAATTGTTAGAGGTATCCAAATATCCACTTACAGATACTACAAAAAGAGTGTTTCCAAACTGCTCTATCAAAAGAAAGGTGGAACTCGGTTAGTTGAAGACACACATCAAAAAGATGTTTCTGAGAATGCTTCTGTCTAGATTTTATTTGAAGATATTCCCATTTCCAACGAAATCTTCACAGTTATCCAAATATCCACTTGCAGATTCTACAAAAAGAGTGTTTCCAAACTACAGTGTCAAAAGAAAGTTTGAACTCTGTTAGTGGAGGACACACATCACAATGAAGTTTCTGAGAATGCTTCTGTTTAGATTTTATATGAAGATATTCCCGTTTCCAACGAAATCTTCACTGTTATCCAAATATCCACTTGCAGATTCCTCTAAAAGAGGGTTTCCAAACTGCTGTATGAAAAGAAAGGTTGAACTCCTTTAGTTGAGGAAACTCATGTCAAAGAAGTTTCTGAGAATGCTTCCGTCTAGATTTTATATGAAGATATTCCCGTTTCCAACGAAATTTTCACAGTTATCCAAATATCCACTTGCAGATTCTACCAAAAGAGTGTTTCCAAACTGCTGTATCAAAAGAATGGTTGAGCTCCGTTAGTTGAGGACACTCATCACAAACAAGCTTTTGAGAATGCTTCTGTCTAAATTTTATATGAAGATATTCCCGTTTCCAACGAACTCTTCACAGTTATCCAAATATCCACTTGCCGATTCTACAAAAGGAGTGTTTCCAAACTGCTGTATCAAAAGAAAGTTTGAACTCTGTAAGTAGAGAAAACACATCACAAAGAAGTTTCTGAGAATGCTTCTGTCTAGATTTTATATGAAGATATTCCCGTTTCCAATGAAATCTTCAAAGTTATCCAAATATCCACTTGCAGATTCTACAAAAAGAGTGTTTCCAAACTACTGTATCAACAGAAAGGTTCAACTCTGGTAACTGAGTACACACATCCCGATTAAGTTTCTGAGAATCTTTCTGTCTCTTTTTTATGGGAAGATATTTCTGTTTTCACCGTAGGCCTGAATTCGCTCAAAATGTCCACTTCCAGATACTACAGAAAGAGTGTTTCAAACCTGGGCTATGAAAGGGAATGTTCAGCTCTGTGACTTGAATGCAGATATCACAAAGCAGTTTCTGACAGTGCTTCTGTGTAGATTTTAGATGAAGATATTCCCGTTTCCAACGAAATCGTTAGAGCTATCCAAATATCCACTTACAGATTCTACAAAAAGAGAGTTTCCAAACTGCTCTATTTAAAGAAAGGTTGAACTCTGTTAGTTGAGGACGCACACCACAAAGAAGTTTCTGAGAATGCTTTTGTCTAGATTTTATATGAAGATATTCCCGTTTCCAACGAAATCTTTAGAGGTATCCAAATATCCACTTACAGATTCTACAAAAAGAGAGTATCCAAACTGCTGTATCAAAAGAATGGTTGAACTCTGTTAGTTGAGGACACTCATCACAAGCTTCTGAGAACGCTTCTGTCTAGATTTTATATGAAGATATTCCCGTTTCCAACGAAATCTTCACAGTTATCCAAATATACACTTGCAGATTCTACCAAAAGGGGGTTTTCAAACTTCTGTATCAAAAGAAAGGTTGAACTCTGTTAGTTGAGGACACACATCACAAAGAAGTTTCGAAGAATGCTTCTGTCTAGATTTTATATGAAGATATTCCCGTTTCCAATGAAATTGTTAGAGGTATCCAAATATCCACTTACAGATTCTACAAAAAGAGTGTTTCCAAACTGCTCTATCAAAAGAAAGGTGGAACTCGGTTAGTTGAAGACACACATCAAAAAGATGTTTCTGAGAATGCTTCTGTCTAGATTTTATTTGAAGATATTCCCATTTCCAACGAAATCTTCACAGTTATCCAAATATCCACTTGCAGATTCTACAAAAAGAGTGTTTCCAAACTACAGTGTCAAAAGAAAGTTTGAACTCTGATAGTGGAGGACACACATCACAATGAAGTTTCTGAGAATGTTTCTGTTTAGATTTTATATGAAGATATTCCCGTTTCCAACGAAATCTTCAATGTTATCCAAATATCCACTTGCAGATTCTTCTAAAAGAGGGTTTCCAAACTGCTGTATGAAAAGAAAGGTTGAACTCCTTTAGTTGAGGAAACTCATGTCAAAGAAGTTTCTGAGAATGCTTCCGTCTAGATTTTATATGAAGATATTCCCGTTTCCAACGAAATCTTCAAAGTTATCCAAATATCCACTTGCAGATTCTACAAAAAGTGTGTTTCCAAACTACTGTATCAACAGAAAGGTTCAACTCTGGTAACTGAGTACACACATCCCAATTAAGTTTCTGAGAATCTTTCTGTCTCTTTTTTATGGGAAGATATTTCTGTTTTCACCGTAGGCCTGAATTCGCTCGAAATGTCCACTTCCAGATACTACAGAAAGAGTGTTTCAAACCTGGGCTATGAAAGGGAATGTTCAGCTCTGTGACTTGAATGCAGATATCACAAAGCAGTTTCTGACAGTGCTTCTGTGTAGATTTTAGATGAAGATATTCCCGCTTCCAACGAAATCGTTAGAGCTATCCAAATATCCACTTACAGATTCTACAAAAAGAGAGTTTCCAAACTGCTCTATTTAAAGAAAGGTTGAACTCTGCTAGTTGAGGACGCACTCCACAAGGAAGTTTCTGAGAATGCTTTTGTCTAGATTTTATATGAAGATATTCCCGTTTCCAACGAAATCTTTAGAGGTATCCAAATATCCACTTACAGATTCTACAAAAAGAGAGTATCCAAACTGCTGTATCAAAAGAATGGTTGAACTCTGTTAGTTGAGGACACTCATCACAAAGAAGCTTCTGAGAATGGTTCTGTCTAGATTTTATATGAAGATATTCCCGTTTCCAACGAAATCTTCACAGTTATCCAAATATCCACATGCAGATTCTAACAAAAGGGGGTTTTCAAACTTCTGTATCAAAAGAAAGGTTGAACTCTGTTAGTTGAGGACACACATCACAAAGAAGTTTCGAAGAATGCTTCTGTCTAGATTTTATATGAAGTTATTCCCGTTTCCAATGAAATTGTTAGAGGTATCCAAATATCCACTTACAGATACTACAAAAAGAGTGTTTCCAAACTGCTCTATCAAAAGAAAGGTGGAACTCGGTTAGTTGAAGACACACATCAAAAAGATGTTTCTGAGAATGCTTCTGTCTAGATTTTATTTGAAGATATTCCCATTTCCAACGAAATCTTCACAGTTATCCAAATATCCACTTGCAGATTCTACAAAAAGAGTGTTTCCAAACTACAGTGTCAAAAGAAAGTTTGAACTCTGTTAGTGGAGGACACACATCACAATGAAGTTTCTGAGAATGCTTCTGTTTAGATTTTATATGAAGATATTCCCGTTTCCAACGAAATCTTCACTGTTATCCAAATATCCACTTGCAGATTCTTCTAAAAGAGGGTTTCCAAACTGCTGTATGAAAAGAAAGGTTGAACTCCTTTAGTTGAGGAAACTCATGTCAAAGAAGTTTCTGAGAATGCTTCCGTCTAGATTTTATATGAAGATATTCCCGTTTCCAACGAAATTGTCACAGTTATCCAAATATCCACTTGCAGATTCTACCAAAAGAGTGTTTCCAAACTGCTGTATCAAAAGAATGGTTGAGCTCCGTTAGTTGAGGACACTCATCACAAACAAGCTTTTGAGAATGATTCTGTCTAGATTTTATATGAAGATATTCCCGTTTCCAACGAACTCTTCACAGTTATCCAAATATCCACTTGCCGATTCTACAAAAGGAGTGTTTCCAAACTGCTGTATCAAAAGAAAGTTTGAACTCTGTAAGTAGAGAAAACACATCACAAAGAAGTTTCTGAGAATGCTTCTGTCTAGATTTTATATGAAGATATTCCCGTTTCCAATGAAATCTTCAAAGTTATCCAAATATCCACTTGCAGATTCTACAAAAAGAGTGTTTCCAAACTACTGTATCAACAGAAAGGTTCAACTCTGGTAACTGAGTACACACATCCCGATTAAATTTCTGAGAATCTTTCTGTCTCTTTTTTATGGGAAGATATTTCTGTTTTCACCGTAGGCCTGAATTCGCTCAAAATGTCCACTTCCAGATACTACAGAAAGAGTGTTTCAAACCTGGGCTATGAAAGGGAATGTTCAGCTCTGTGACTTGAATGCAGATATCACAAAGCAGTTTCTGACAGTGCTTCTGTGTAGATTTTAGATGAAGATATTCCCGTTTCCAACAAAATCGTTAGAGCTATCCAAATATCCACTTACAGATTCTACAAAAAGAGAGTTTCCAAACTGCTCTATTTAAAGAAAGGTTGAAATCTGTTAGTTGAGGACGCACACCACAAAGAAGTTTCTGAGAATGCTTTTGTCTAGATTTTATATGAAGATATTCCCGTTTCCAACGAAATCTTTAGAGGTATCCAAATATCCACTTACAGATTCTACAAAAAGAGAGTATCCAAACTGCTGTATCAAAAGAATGGTTGAAATCTGTTAGTTGAGGACACTCATCACAAGCTTCTGAGAACGCTTCTGTCTAGATTTTATATGAAGATATTCCCTTTTCCAACGAAATCTTCACAGTTATCCAAATATCCACTTGCAGATTCTACAAAAAGAGTGTTTCCAAACTACAGTGTCAAAAGAAAGTTTGAACTCTGATAGTGGAGGACACACATCACAATGAAGTTTCTGAGAATGTTTCTGTTTAGATTTTATATGAAGATATTCCCGTTTCCAACGAAATCTTCACTGTTATCCAAATATCAACTTGCAGATTCTTCTAAAAGAGGGTTTCCAAACTGCTGTATGAAAAGAAAGGTTGAACTCCTTTGGTTGAGGAAACTCATGTCAAAGAAGTTTCTGAGAATGCTTCCGTCTAGATTTTATATGAAGATATTCCCGTTTCCAACGAAATTCTCACAGTTATCCCAATATCCACTTGCAGATTCTACCAAAAGAATGTTTCCAAACTGCTGTATCAAAAGAATGGTTGAGCTCCGTTAGTTGAGGACACTCATCACAAACAAGCTTTTGAGAATGCTTCTGTCTAGATTTTATATGAAGATATTCCCGTTTCCAACGAACTCTTCACAGTTACCCAAATATCCACTTGCCGATTCTACAAAAAGAGTGTTTACAAACTGCTGTATCAAAAGAAAGGTTGAACTCTGTAAGTAGAGAAAACACATCACAAAGAAGTTTCTGAGAATGCTTCGGTCTAGATTTTATATGAAGATATTCCCGTTTCCAACGAAATCTTCAAAGTTATCCAAATATCCACTTGCAGATTCTACAAAAAGAGTGTTTCCCAACTACTGTATCAACAGAAAGGTTCACCTCTGGTAACTGAGTACACACATCCCGATTAAGTTTCTGAGAATCTTTCTGTCTCTTTTTTATGGGAAGATATTTCTGTTTTCTCCGTAGGCCTGAATTCGCTCAAAATGTCCACTTCCAGATACTAGAGAAAGAGTGTTTCAAACCTGGGCTATGAAAGGGAATGTTCAACTCTGTGACTTGAATGCAGATATCACAAAGCAGTTTCTGACAGTGCTTCTGTGTAGATTTTAGATGAAGATATTCCCGTTTCCATCGAAATCGTTAGAGCTATCCAAATATTCACTTACAGATTCTACAAAAAGAGAGTTTCCAAACTGCTCTATTTAAAGAAAGGTTGAACTCTGCTAGTTGAGGACGCACACCACAAGGAAGTTTCTGAGAATGCTTTTGTCTAGATTTTATATGAAGATATTCCCGTTTCCAACGAAATCTTTAGAGGTATCCAAATATCCACTTACAGATTCTACAAAAAGAGAGTATCCAAACTGCTGTATCAAAAGAATGGTTGAACTCTGTTAGTTGAGGACACTCATCACAAAGAAGCTTCTGAGAATGGTTCTGTCTAGATTTTATATGAAGATATTCCCGTTTCCAACGAAATCTTCACAGTTATCCAAATATCCACATGCAGATTCTACCAAAAGGGGGTTTTCAAACTTCTGTATCAAAAGAAAGGTTGAACTCTGTTAGTTGAGGACACACATCACAAAGAAGTTTCGAAGAATGCTTCTGTCTAGATTTTATATGAAGATAGTCCCGTTTCCAACGAAATCTTCACTGTTATCCAAATATCCACTTGCAGATTCTTCTAAAAGAGGGTTTCCAAACTGCTGTATGAAAAGAAAGGTTGAACTCCTTTAGTTGAGGAAACTCATGTCAAAGAAGTTTCTGAGAATGCTTCCGTCTAGATTTTATATGAAGTTATTCCCGTTTCCAACGAAATTCTCACAGTTATCCCAATATCCACTTGCAGATTCTACCAAAAGTATGTTTCAAAAATGCTGTATCAAAAGAATGGTTGAGCTCCGTTAGTTGAGGACACTCATCACAAACAAGCTTTTGAGAATGCTTCTGTCTAGATTTTATATGAAGATATTCCCGTTTCCAACGAACTCTTCACAGTTACCCAAATATCCACTTGCCGATTCTACAAAAAGAGTGTTTACAAACTGCTGTATCAAAAGAAAGGTTGAACTCTGTAAGTAGAGAAAACAAATCACAAACAAGCTTTTGAGAATGCTTCTGTCTAGATTTTATATGAAGATATTCCCGTTTCCAACGAACTCTTCACAGTTACCCAAATATCCACTTGCCGATTCTACAAAAAGAGTGTTTACAAACTGCTGTATCAAAAGAAAGGTTGAACTCTGTAAGTAGAGAAAACACATCACAAAGAAGTTTCTAAGAATGCTTCTGTCTAGATTTTATGTGAAGATATTCCCGTTTCCAACGAAATCTTCAAAGTTATCCAAATATCCACTTGCAGATTCTACAAAAAGTGTGTTTCCAAAATACTGTATCAACAGAAAGGTTCAACTCCGGTAACTGAGTACACACATCCCAATTAAGTTTCTGAGAATCTTTCTGTCTCTTTTTTATGGGAAGATATTTCTGTTTTCACCGTAGGCCTGAATTCGCTCGAAATGTCCACTTCCAGATACTACAGAAAGAGTGTTTCAAACCTGGGCTATGAAAGGGAATGTTCAGCTCTGTGACTTGAATGCAGATATCACAAAGCAGTTTCTGACAGTGCTTCTGTGTAGATTTTAGATGAAGATATTCCCGTTTCCAACGAAATCGTTAGAGCTATCCAAATATCCACTTACAGATTCTACAAAAAGAGAGTTTCCAAACTGCTCTATTTAAAGAAAGGTTGAACTCTGCTAGTTGAGGACGCACACCACAAGGAAGTTTCTGAGAATGCTTTTGTCTAGATTTTATATGAAGATATTCCCGTTTCCAACGAAATCTTAGAGGTATCCAAATATCCACTTACAGATTCTACAAAAAGAGAGTATCCAAACTGCTGTATCAAAAGAATGGTTGAACTCTGTTAGTTGAGGACACTCATCACAAAGAAGCTTCTGAGGATGCTTCTGTCTAGATTTTATATGAAGATATTCCCGTTTCCAACGAAATCTTCACAGTTATCCAAATATCCACATGCAGATTCTACCAAAAGGGGGTTTTCAAACTTCTGTATCAAAAGAAAGGTTGAACTCTGTTAGTTGAGGACACACATCACAAAGAAGTTTCGAAGAATGCTTCTGTCTAGATTTTATATGAAGTTATTCCCGTTTCCAATGAAATTGTTAGAGGTATCCAAATATCCACTTACAGATTCTACAAAAAGAGTGTTTCCAAACTGCTCTATCAAAAGAAAGGTGGAACTCGGTTAGTTGAAGACACACATCAAAAAGATGTTTCTGAGAATGCTTCTGTCTAGATTTTATTTGAAGATATTCCCATTTCCAACGAAATCTTCACATTTATCGAAATATCCACTTGCAGATTCTACAAAAAGAGTGTTTCCAAACTACAGTGTCAAAAGAAAGTTTGAACTCTGTTAGTGGAGGACACACATCACAAAGAAGTTTCGAAGAATGCTTCTGTCTAGATTTTATATGAAGATAGTCCCGTTTCCAACGAAATCTTCACTGTTATCCAAATATCCACTTGCAGATTCTTCTAAAAGAGGGTTTCCAAACTGCTGTATGAAAAGAAAGGTTGAACTCCTTTAGTTGAGGAAACTCATGTCAAAGAAGTTTCTGAGAATGCTTCCGTCTAGATTTTATATGAAGTTATTCCCGTTTCCAACGAAATTCTCACAGTTATCCAAATATCCACTTGCAGATTCTACCAAAAGTATGTTTCAAAAATGCTGTATCAAAAGAATGGTTGAGCTCCGTTAGTTGAGGACACTCATCACAAACAAGCTTTTGAGAATGCTTCTGTCTAGATTTTATAGGAAGATATTCCCGTTTCCAACGAAATCTTCACAGTTATCCAAATATCCACTTGCCGATTCTACAAAAAGAGTGTTTCCAAACTGCTGTATCAAAAGAAAGGTTGAACTCTGTAAGTAGAGAAAACACATCACAAAGAAGTTTGTGAGAATGCTTCTGTCTAGATTTTATATGAAGATATTCCCGTTTCCAACGAAATCTTCAAAGTTATCCAAATATCCACTTGCAGATTCTACAAAAAGAGTGTTTCCAAACTGCTGTATCAAAAGAATGGTTGAGCTCCGTTAGTTGAGGACACTCATCACAAACAAGCTTTTGAGAATGCTTCTGTCTAGATTTTATATGAAGATATTCCCGTTTCCAACGAACTCTTCACAGTTATCCAAATATCCACTTGCCGATTCTACAAAAAGAGTGTTTCCAAACTGCTGTATCAAAAGAAAGGTTGAACTGTGTAAGTAGAGAAAACACATCACAAAGAAGTTTCTGAGAATGCTTCTGTCTAGATTTTATATGAAGATATTCCCGTTTCCAACGAAATCTTCAAAGTTATCCAAATATCCACTTGCAGATTCTACAAAAAGTGTGTTTCCAAACTACTGTATCAACAGAAAGGTTCAACTCTGGTAACTGAGTACACACATCCCGATTAAGTTTCTGAGAATCTTTCTGTCTCTTTTTTATGGGAAGATATTTCTGTTTTCACCGTAGGCCTGAATTCGCTCAAAATGTCCACTTCCAGATACTAGAGAAAGAGTGTTTCAAACCTGGGCTATGAAAGGGAATGTTCAGCTCTGTGACTTGAATGCAGATATCACAAAGCAGTTTCTGACAGTGCTTCTGTGTAGATTTTAGATGAAGATATTCCCGTTTCCAATGAAATCGTTAGAGCTATCCAAATATCCACTTACAGATTCTACAAAAAGAGAGTTTCCAAACTGCTGTATCAAAAGAATGGTTGAACTCTGTTAGTTGAGGACACTCATCACAAAGAAGCTTCTGAGAATGCTTCTGTCTAGATTTCATATGAAGATATTCCCGTTTCCAACGAAATCTTCACAGTTATCCAAATATCCACATGCAGATTCTACCAAAAGGGGGTTTTCAAACTTCTGTATCAAAAGAAAGGTTGAACTCTGTTAGTTGAGGACACACATCACAAAGAAGTTTCGAAGAATGCTTCTGTCTAGATTTTATATGAAGATATTCCCGTTTCCAATAAAATTGTTAGAGGTATCCAAATATCCACTTACGGATTCTACAAAAAGAGTGTTTCCAAACTACTGTATCAACAGAAAGGTTCAACTCTGGTAACTGAGTACACACATCCCGATTAAGTTTCTGAGAATCTTTCTGTCTCTTTTTTATGGGAAGATATTTCTGTTTTCTCCGTAGGCCTGAATTCGCTCAAAATGTCCACTTCCAGATACTAGAGTAAGAGTGTTTCAAACCTGGGCTATGAAAGGGTATGTTCAGCTCTGTGACTTGAATGCAGATATCACAAAGCAGTTTCTGACAGTGCTTCTGTGTAGATTTTAGATGAAGATTTTCCCGTTTCCAACGAAGTCGCTAGAGCTATCCAAATATCCACTTACAGATTCTACAAAAAGAGAGTTTCCAAACTGCTCTATTTAAAGAAAGGTTGAACTCTGCTAGTTGAGGACGCACACCACAAGGAAGTTTCTGAGAATGCTTTTGTCTAGATTTTATATGAAGATATTCCCGTTTCCAACGAAATCTTTAGAGGTATCCAAATATCCACTTACAGATTCTACAAAAAGAGAGTATCCAAACTGCTGTATCAAAAGAATGGTTGAACTCTGTTAGTTGAGGACACTCATCACAAGCTTCTGAGAATGGTTCTGTCTAGATTTTATATGAAGATATTCCCGTTTCCAACGAAATCTTCACAGTTATCCAAATATCCACATGCAGATTCTACCAAAAGGGGGTTTTCAAACTTCTGTATCAAAAGAAAGGTTGAACTCTGTTAGTTGAGGACACACATCACAAAGAAGTTTCGAAGAATGCTTCTGTCTAGATTTTATATGAAGATATTCCCATTTCCAATGAAATTGTTAGAGGTATCCAAATATCCACTTACAGATTCTACAAAAAGAGTGTTTCCAAACTGCTCTATCAAAAGAAAGGTGGAACTCGGTTAGTTGAAGACACACATCAAAAAGATGTTTCTGAGAATGCTTCTGTCTAGATTTTATTTGAAGATATTCCCATTTCCAACGAAATCTTCACAGTTATCCAAATATCCACTTGCAGATTCTACAAAAAGAGTGTTTCCAAACTACAGTGTCAAAAGAAAGTTTGAACTCTGTTAGTGGAGGACACACATCACAATGAAGTTTCTGAGAATGCTTCTGTTTAGATTTTATATGAAGATATTCCCGTTTCCAAGGAAATCTTCACTGTTATCCAAATATCCACTTGCAGATTCTTCTAAAAGAGGGTTTCCAAACTGCTGTATGAAAAGAAAGGTTGAACTCCTTTAGTTGAGGAAACTCATGTCAAAGAAGATTCTGAGAATGCTTCCGTCTAGATTTTATATGAAGGTATTCCCGTTTCCAACGAAATTTTCACAGTTATCCAAATATCCACTTGCAGATTCTACCAAAAGAGTGTTTCCAAACTGCTGTATCAAAAGAATGGTTGAGCTCCGATAGTTGAGGACACTCATCACAAACAAGCTTTTGAGAATGCTTCTGTCTAGATTTTATATGAAGATATTCCCGTTTCCAACGAACTCTTCACAGTTATCCAAATATCCACTTGCCGATTCTACAAAAAGAGTGTTTCCAAACTGCTGTATCAAAAGAAAGGTTGAACTCTGTAAGTAGAGAAAACACGTCACAAAGAAGTTTCTGAGAATGCTTCTGTCTAGATTTTATATGAAGATATTCCCGTTTCCAACGAAATCTTCAAAGTTATCCAAATATCCACTTGCAGATTCTACAAAAAGAGTGTTTCCAAACTACTATATCAACAGAAAGGTTCAACCCTGGTAACTGAGTACACACATCCCGATTAAGTTTCTGAGAATCTTTCTGTCTCTTTTTTATGGGAAGATATTTCTGTTTTCACCGTTGGCCTGAATTCGCTCAAAATGTCCACTTCCAGATACTACAGAAAGAGTGTTTCAAACCTGGGCTATGAAAGGGAATGTTCAGCTCTGTGACTTGAATGTAGATATCACAAAGCAGTTTCTGACAGTGCTTCTGTGTAGATTTTAGATGAACATATTCCCGTTTCCAACGAAATCCTTAGAGCTATCCAAATATCCACATACAGATTCTACAAAAAGAGAGTTTCCAAACTGCTCTATTTAAAGAAAGGTTGAACTCTGTTGGTTGAGGACGCACACCACAAAGAAGTTTCTGAGAATGCTTTTGTCTAGATTTTATATGAAGATATTCCCGTTTCCAACGAAATCTTTAGAGGTATCCAAATATCCACTTACAGATTCTACAAAAAGAGAGTATCCAAACTGCTGTATCAAAAGAATGGTTGAACTCTGTGAGTTGAGGACACTCATCACAAAGAAGCTTCTGAGAATGCTTCTGTCTAGATTTTATATGAAGATATTCCCTTTTCCAACGAAATCTTCACAGTTATCCAAATATCCACTTGCAGATTCTACCAGAAGGGGGTTTTCAAACTTCTGTATCAAAAGAAAGTTTGAACTCTGTTAGTGGAGGACACACATCACAAAGAAGTTTCGGAGAATGCTTCTGTCTAGATTTTATATGAAGATATTCCCGTTTCCAATGAAATTGTTAGAGGTATCAAAATATCCACTTACAGATTCTACAAAAAGTGTGTTTCCAAACTGCTCTGCCAAAAGAAAGGTGGAACTCGGTTAGTTGAAGACACACATCGAAAAGATGTTTCTGAGAATGCTTCTGTCTAGATTTTATTTGAAGATATTCCCATTTCTAACGAAGTCTTCACAGTTATCGAAATATCCACTTGCAGATTCTACAAAAAGAGTGTTTCCAAACTACAGTGTCAAAAGAAAGTTTTAACTCTGTTAGTGGAGGACACACATCACAATGAAGTTTCTGAGAATGCTTCTGTTTAGATTTTATATGAAGATATTCCCGTTTCCAACGAAATCTTCACTGTTATCCAAATATCCACTTGCAGATTCTTCTAAAAGAGGGTTTCCAAACTGCTGTATGAAAAGAAAGGTTGAACTCCTTTAGTTGAGGAAACTCATGTCAAAGAAGTTTCTGAGAATGCTTCCGTCTAGATTTTATATGAAGATATTCCCGTTTCCAACGAAATTTTCACAGTTATCCAAATATCCACTTGCAGATTCTACCAAAAGAGTGTTTCCAAACTGCTGTATCAAAAGAATGGTTCAGCTCCGTTAGTTGAGGACACTCATCACAAACAAGCTTTTGAGAATGCTTCTGTCTAGATTTTATATGAAGATATTCCCGTTTCCAACGAACTCTTCACAGTTATCCAAATATCCACTTGCCGATTCTACAAAAAGAGTGTTTCCAAACTGCTGTATCAAAAGAAAGGTTGAACTCTGTAAGTAGAGAAAACACATCACAAAGAAGTTTCTGAGAATGCTTCTGTCTAGATTTTATATGAAGATATTCCCGTTTCCAACGAAATCTTCAAAGTTATCCAAATATCCACTTGCAGATTCTACAAAAAGAGTGTTTCCCAACTAGTGTATCAACAGAAAGGTTCAACTCTGGTAACTGAGTACACACATCCCGATTAAGTTTCTGAGAATCTTTCTGTCTCTTTTCTATGGGAAGATATTTCTGTTTTCTCCGTAGGCCTGAATTCGCTCAAAATGTCCACTTCCAGATACTACAGAAAGAGTGTTTCAAACCTGGGCTATGAAAGGGAATGTTCAGCTCTGTGACTTGAATGCAGATATCACAAAGCAGTTTCTGACAGTGCTTCTGTGTAGATTTTAGATGAAGATATTCCCGTTTCCAACGAAATCCTTAGAGCTATCCAAATATCCACTTACAGATTCTACAAAAAGAGAGTTTCCAAACTGCTCTATTTAAAGAAAGGTTGAACTCTGTTAGTTGAGGACGCACACCACAAAGAAGTTCCTGAGAATGCTTTTGTCTAGATTTTATATGAAGATATTCCCGTTTCCAACGAAATCTTTAGAGGTATCCAAATATCCACTTACAGATTCTACAAAAAGAGAGTATCCAAACTGCTGTATCAAAAGAATGGTTGAACTCTGTTAGTTGAGGACACTCATCACAAAGAAGCTTCTGAGAATGCTTCTGTCTAGATTTTATATGAAGATATTCCCGTTTCCAACGAAATCTTCACAGTTATCCAAATATCCACTTGCAGATTCTACCAAAAGGGGGTTTTGAAACTTCTGTATCAAAAGAAAGGTTGAACTCTGTTAGTTGAGGACACACCTCACAAAGAAGTTTCGGAGAATGCTTCTGTCTAGATTTTATATGAAGATATTCGCGTTTCCAATGAAATTGATAGTTGTATCCACATATCCACTTACAGATTCTACAAAAAGTGTGTTTCCAAACTGCTCTGCCAAAAGAAAGGTGGAACTCGGTTAGTTGAAGACACACATGGAAAAGTTGTTTCTGAGAATGCTTCTGTCTAGATTTTATTTGAAGATATTCCCATTTCCAACGAAATCTTCACAGTTATCCAAATATCCACTTGCAGATTCTACAAGAAGAGTGTTTCCAAACTACAGTGTCAAAAGAAAGTTTGAACTCTGTTAGTGGAGGACACACATCACAATGAAGTTTCTGAGAATGCTTCTGTTTAGATTTTATATGAAGATATTCCCGTTTCCAACGAAATCTTCACCGTTATCCAAATATCCACTTGCAGATTCTTCTAAAAGAGGGTTTCCAAACTGCTGTATGAAAAGAAAGGTTGAACTCCTTTAGTTGAGGAAACTCATGTCAAAGAAGTTTCTGAGAATGCTTCCGTCTAGATTTTATATGAAGTTATTCCCGTTTCCAACGAAATTCTCACAGTTATCCAAATATCCACTTGCAGATTCTACCAAAAGTATGTTTCCAAACTGCTGTATCAAAAGAATGGTTGAGCTCCGTTAGTTGAGGACACTCATCACAAACAAGCTTTTGAGAATGCTTCTGTCTAGATTTTATAAGAAGATATTCCCGTTTCCAACGAACTCTTCACAGTTACCCAAATATCCACTTGCCGATTCTAGAAAAAGAGTGTTTACAAACTGCTGTATCAAAAGAAAGGTTGAACTCTGTAAGTAGAGAAAACACATCACAAACAAGCTTTTGAGAATGCTTCTGTCTAGATTTTATATGAAGATATTCCCGTTTCCAACGAACTCTTCAGTTACCCAAATATCCACTTGCCGATTCTACAAAAAGAGTGTTTACAAACTGCTGTATCAAAAGAAAGGTTGAACTCTGTAAGTAGAGAAAACACATCACAAAGAAGTTTCTAAGAATGCTTCTGTCTAGATTTTATGTGAAGATATTCCCGTTTCCAACGAAATCTTCAAAGTTATCCAAATATCCACTTGCAGATTCTACAAAAAGTGTGTTTCCAAACTACTGTATCAACAGAAAGGTTCAACTCTGGTAACTGAGTACACACATCCCAATTAAGTTTCTGAGAATCTTTCTGTCTCTTTTTTATGGGAAGATATTTCTGTTTTCACCGAAGGCCTGAATTCACTCAAAATGTCCACTTCCAGATACTACATAAAGAGTGTTTCAAACCTGGGCTATGAAAGGGAATGTTCAGCTCTGTGACTTGAATGCAGATATCACAAAGCAGTTTCTGACAGTGCTTCTGTGTAGATTTTAGATGAAGATATTCCCGTTTCCAACGAAATCGTTAGAGCTATCCAAATATCCAATTACAGATTCTACAAAAAGAGAGTTTCCAAACTGCTCTATTTAAAGAAAGGTTGAACTCTGCTAGTTGAGGACGCACACCACAAGGAAGTTTCTGAGAATGCTTTTGTCTAGATTTTATATGAAGATATTCCCGTTTCCAACGAAATCTTTAGAGGTATCCAAATATCCACTTACAGATTCTACAAAAAGAGAGTATCCAAACTGCTGTATCAAAAGAATGGTTGAACTCTGTTAGTTGAGGACACTCATCACAAAGAAGCTTCTGAGAATGGTTCTGTCTAGATTTTATATGAAGATATTCCCGTTTCCAACGAAATCTTCACAGTTATCAAAATATCCACTTGCAGATTCTACCAAAAGGGGGTTTTCAAACTTCTGTATCAAAAGAAAGGTTGAAGTCTGTTAGTTGAGGACACACATCACAAAGAAGTTTCGAAGAATGCTTCTGTCTAGATTTTATATGAAGTTATTCCCGTTTCCAATGAAATTGTTAGAGGTATCCAAATATCCACTTACAGATACTACAAAAAGAGTGTTTCCAAACTGCTCTATCAAAAGAAAGGTGGAACTCGGTTAGTTGAAGACACACATCAAAAAGATGTTTCTGAGAATGCTTCTGTCTAGATTTTATTTGAAGATATTCCCATTTCCAACGAAATCTTCACAGTTATCCAAATATCCACTTGCAGATTCTACAAAAAGAGTGTTTCCAAACTACAGTGTCAAAAGAAAGTTTGAACTCTGTTAGTGGAGGACACACATCACAATGAAGTTTCTGAGAATGCTTCTGTTTAGATTTTATATGAAGATATTCCCGTTTCCAACGAAATCTTCACTGTTATCCAAATATCCACTTGCAGATTCTTCTAAAAGAGGGTTTCCAAACTGCTGTATGAAAAGAAAGGTTGAACTCCTTTAGTTGAGGAAACTCATGTCAAAGAAGTTTCTGAGAATGCTTCCGTCTAGATTTTATATGAAGATATTCCCGTTTCCAACGAAATTTTCACAGTTATCCAAATATCCACTTGCAGATTCTACCAAAAGAGTGTTTCCAAACTGCTGTATCAAAAGAATGGTTGAGCTCCGTTAGTTGAGGACACTCATCACAAACAAGCTTTTGAGAATGCTTCTGTCTAGATTTTATATGAAGATATTCCCGTTTCCAACGAAATCTTCAAAGTTATCCAAATATCCACTTGCAGATTCTACAAAAAGAGTGTTTCCAAACTACTGTATCAACAGAAAGGTTCAACTCTGGTAACTGAGTACACACATCCCGATTAAGTTTCTGAGAATCTTTCTGTCTCTTTTTTATGGGAAGATATTTCTGTTTTCACCGTAGGCCTGAATTCGCTCAAAATGTCCACTTCCAGATACTACAGAAAGAGTGTTTCCAACCTGGGATATGAAAGGGAATGTTCAGCTCTGTGACTTGAATGCAGATATCACAAAGCAGTTTCTGACAGTGCTTCTGTGTAGATTTTAGATGAAGATATTCCCGTTTCCAACGAAATCGTTAGAGCTATCCAAATATCCACTTACAGATTCTACAAAAAGAGAGTTTCCAAACTGCTCTATTTAAAGAAAGGTTGAACTCTGTTAGTTGAGGACGCACACCACAAAGAAGTTTCTGAGAATGCTTTTGTCTAGATTTTATATGAAGATATTCCCGTTTCCAACGAAATCTTTAGAGGTATCCAAATATCCACTTACAGATTCTACAAAAAGAGAGTATCCAAACTGCTGTATCAAAAGAATGGTTGAACTCTGTTAGTTGAGGACACTCATCACAAGCTTCTGAGAACGCTTCTGTCTAGATTTTATATGAAGATATTCCCGTTTCCAACGAAATCTTCACAGTTATCCAAATATCCACTTGCAGATTCTACCAAAAGGGGGTTTTCAAACTTCTGTATCAAAAGAAAGGTTGAACTCTGTTAGTTGAGGACACACATCACAAAGAAGTTTCGAAGAATGCTTCTGTCTAGATTTTATATGAAGATATTCCCGTTTCCAATGAAATTGTTAGAGGTATCCAAATATCCACTTACAGATTCTACAAAAAGAGTGTTTCCAAACTGCTCTATCATAAGAAAGGTGGAACTCGGTTAGTTGAAGACACACATCAAAAAGATGTTTCTGAGAATGCTTCTGTCTAGATTTTATTTGAAGATATTCCCATTTCCAACGAAATCTTCACAGTTATCCAAATATCCACTTGCAGATTCTACAAAAAGAGTGTTTCCAAACTACAGTGTCAAAAGAAAGTTTGAACTCTGATAGTGGAGGACACACATCACAATGAAGTTTCTGAGAATGCTTCTGTTTAAATTTTATATGAAGATATTCCCGTTTCCATCGAAATCTTCACTGTTATCCAAATATCAACTTGCAGATTCTTCTAAAAGAGGGTTTCCAAACTGCTGTATGAAAAGAAAGGTTGAACTCCTTTAGTTGAGGAAACTCATGTCAAAGAAGTTTCTGAGAATGCTTCCGTCTAGATTTTATATGAAGATATTCCCGTTTCCAACGAAATTTTCACAGTTATCCAAATATCCACTTGCAGATTCTACCAAAAGAGTGTTTCCAAACTGCTGTATCAAAAGAATGGTTGAGCTCCGTTAGTTGAGGACACTCATCACAAACAAGCTTTTGAGAATGCTTCTGTCTAGATTTTATATGAAGATATTCCCGTTTCCAACGAACTCTTCACAGTTATCCAAATATCCACTTGCCGATTCTACAAAAAGAGTGTTTCCAAACTGCTGTATCAAAAGAAAGGTTGAACTCTGTAAGTAGAGAAAACACATCACAAAGAAGTTTCTGAGAATGCTTCTGTCTAGATTTTATATGAAGATATTCCCGTTTCCAACGAAATCTTCAAAGTTATCCAAATATCCACTTGCAGATTCTACAAAAGGAGTGTTTCCAAACTACTGTATCAACAGAAAGGTTCAACTCTGGTAACTGAGTACACACATCCCGATTAAGTTTCTGAGAATCTTTCTGTCTCTTTTTTATGGGAAGATATTTCTGTTTTCACCGTAGGCCTGAATTCGCTCAAAATGTCCACTTCCAGATACTACAGAAAGAGTGTTTCAAACCTGGGCTATGAAAGGGAATGTTCAGCTCTGTGACTTGAATGCAGATATCACAAAGCAGTTTCTGACAGTGCTTCTGTGTAGATTTTAGATGAAGATATTCCCGTTTCCAACGAAATCGTTAGAGCTATCCAAATATCCACTTACAGATTCTACAAAAAGAGAGTTTCCAAACTGCTGTATGAAAAGAAAGGTTGAACTCCTTTAGTTGAGGAAACTCATGTCAAAGAAGTTTCTGAGAATGCTTCCGTCTAGATTTTATATGAAGATATTCCCGTTTCCAACGAAATTTTCACAGTTATCCAAATATCCACTTGCAGATTCTACCAAAAGAGTGTTTCCAAACTGCTGTATCAAAAGAATGGTTGAGCTCCGTTAGTTGAGGACACTCTTCACAAACAAGCTTTTGAGAATGCTTCTGTCTAGATTTTATATGAAGATATTCCCGTTTCCAACGAACTCTTCACAGTTATCCAAATATCCACTTGCCGATTCTACAAAAAGAGTGTTTCCAAACTGCTGTATCAAAAGAAAGGTTGAACTCTGTAAGTAGAGAAAACACATCACAAAGAAGTTTGTGAGAATGCTTCTGTCTAGATTTTATATGAAGATATTCCCGTTTCCAACGAAATCTTCAAAGTTATCCAAATATCCACTTGCAGATTCTACAAAAAGAGTGTTTGCAAACTACTATATCAACAGAAAGGTTCAACCCTGGTAACTGAGTACACAAATCCCGATTAAGTTTCTGAGAATCTTTCTGTCTCTTTTTTATGGGAAGATATTTCTGTTTTCACCGTTGGCCTGAATTCGCTCAAAATGTCCACTTCCAGATACTACAGAAAGAGTGTTTCAAACCTGGGCTATGAAAGGGAATGTTCAGCTCTGTGACTTGAATGTAGATATCACAAAGCAGTTTCTGACAGTGCTTCTGTGTAGATTTTAGATGAACATATTCCCGTTTCCAACGAAATCCTTAGAGCTATCCAAATATCCACATACAGATTCTACAAAAAGAGAGTTTCCAAACTGCTCTATTTAAAGAAAGGTTGAACTCTGTTGGTTGAGGACGCACACCACAAAGAAGTTTCTGAGAATACTTTTGTCTAGATTTTATATGAAGATATTCCCGTTTCCAACGAAATCTTTAGAGGTATCCAAATATCCACTTACAGATTCTACAAAAAGAGAGTATCCAAACTGCTGTATCAAAAGAATGGTTGAACTCTGTTAGTTGAGGACACTCATCACAAGCTTCTGAGAACGCTTCTGTCTAGATTTTATATGAAGATATTCCCGTTTCCAACGAAATCTTCACAGTTATCCAAATATCCACTTGCAGATTCTACCAAAAGGGGGTTTTCAAACTTCTGTATCAAAAGAAAGGTTGAACTCTGTTAGTTGAGGACACACATCACAAAGAAGTTTCGAAGAATGCTTCTGTCTAGATTTTATATGAAGATATTCCCGTTTCCAATGAAATTGTTAGAGGTATCCAAATATCCACTTACAGATTCTACAAAAAGAGTGTTTCCAAACTGCTCTATCAAAAGAAAGGTGGAACTCGGTTAGTTGAAGACACACATCAAAAACATGTTTCTGAGAATGCTTCTGTCTAGATTTTATTTGAAGATATTCCCATTTCCAACGAAATCTTCACAGTTATCCAAATATCCACTTGCAGATTCTACAAAAAGAGTGTTTCCAAACTACAGTGTCAAAAGAAAGTTTGAACTCTGATAGTGGAGGACACACATCACAATGAAGTTTCTGAGAATGCTTCTGTTTAAATTTTATATGAAGATATTCCCGTTTCCAACGAAATCTTCACTGTTATCCAAATATCCACTTGCAGATTCTTCTAAAAGAGGGTTTTCAAACTGCTGTATGAAAAGAAAGGTTGAACTCCTTTAGTTGAGGAAACTCATGTCAAAGAAGTTTCTGAGAATGCTTCCGTCTAGATTTTATATGAAGATATTCCCGTTTCCAACGAAATTCTCACAGTTATCCCAATATCCACTTGCAGATTCTACCAAAAGAATGTTTCCAAACTGCTGTATCAAAAGAATGGTTGAGCTCCGTTAGTTGAGGACACTCATCACAAACAAGCTTTTGAGAATGCTTCTGTCGAGATTTTATATGAAGATATTCCCGTTTCTAACGAACTCTTCACAGTTACCCAAATATCCACCTGCCGATTCTACAAAAAGAGTGTTTCCAAACTGCTGTATCAAAAGAAAGGTTGAACTCTGTAAGTAGAGAAAACACATCACAAAGAAGTTTCTGAGAATGCTTCTGTCTAGATTTTATATGAAGATATTCCCGTTTCCAACGAAATCTTCAAAGTTATCCAAATATCCACTTGCAGATTCTACAAAAAGTGTGTTTCCAAACTACTGTATCAACAGAAAGGTTCAACTCTGGTAACTGAGTACACACATCCCGATTAAGTTTCTGAGAATCTTTCTGTCTCTTTTTTATGGGAAGATATTTCTGTTTTCACCGTAGGCCTGAATTCGCTCAAAATGTCCACTTCCAGATACTACAGAAAGAGTGTTTCAAACCTGGGCTATGAAAGGGAATGTTCAGCTCTGTGACTTGAATGCAGATATCACAAAGCAGTTTCTGACAGTGCTTCTGTGTAGATTTTAGATGAAGATTTTCCCGTTTCCAACGAAGTCGCTAGAGCTACCCAAATATCCACTTACAGATTCTACAAAAAGAGAGTTTCCAAACTGCTCTATTTAAAGAAAGGTTGAACTCTGCTAGTTGAGGACGCACACCACAAGGAAGTTTCTGAGAATGCTTTTGTCTAGATTTTATATGAAGATATTCCCGTTTCCAACAAAATCTTAAGAGTTATCCAAATATCCACTTACAGATTCTACAAAAAGAGAGTATCCAAACTGCTGTATCAAAAGACTGGTTGAACTCTGTTAGTTGAGGACACTCATCACAAGCTTCTGAGAATGGTTCTGTCTAGATTTTATATGTAGTTATTCCCGTTTCCAACGAAATCTTCACAGTTATCCAAATATCCACATGCAGATTCTACCAAAAGGGGGTTTTCAAACTTCTGTATCAAAAGAAAGGTTGAACTCTGTTAGTTGAGGACACACATCACAAAGAAGTTTCGAAGAATGCTTCTGTCTAGATTTTATATGAAGATATTCCCGTTTCCAATGAAATTGTTAGAGGTATCCAAATATCCACTTACAGATTCTACAAAAAGAGTGTTTCCAAACTGCTCTATCAAAAGAAAGGTGGAACTCGGTTAGTTGAAGACACACATCAAAAAGATGTTTCTGAGAATGCTTCTGTCTAGATTTTATTTGAAGATATTCCCATTTCCAACGAAATCTTCACAGTTATCCAAATATCCACTTGCAGATTCTACAAAAAGAGTGTTTCCAAACTACAGTGTCAAAAGAAAGTTTGAACTCTGTTAGTGGAGGACACACATCACAATGAAGTTTCTGAGAATGCTTCTGTTTAGATTTTATATGAAGATATTCCCGTTTCCAACGAAATCTTCACTGTTATCCAAATATCCACTTGCAGATTCTTCTAAAAGAGGGTTTCCAAACTGCTGTATGAAAAGAAAGGTTGAACTCCTTTAGTTGAGGAAACTCATGTCAAAGAAGTTTCTGAGAATGCTTCCGTCTAGATTTTATATGAAGATATTCCCGTTTCCAACGAAATTTTCACAGTTATCCAAATATCCACTTGCAGATTCTACCAAAAGAGTGTTTCCAAACTGCTGTATCAAAAGAATGGTTGAGCTCCGTTAGTTGAGGACACTCATCACAAACAAGCTTTTGAGAATGCTTCTGTCTAGATTTTATATGAAGATATTCCCGTTTCCAGCGAACTCTTCACAGTTACCCAAATATCCACTTGCCGATTCTACAAAAGGAGTGTTTCCAAAGTGCTGTATCAAAAGAAAGGTTGAACTCTGTAAGTAGAGAAAACACATCACAAAGAAGTTTCTGAGAATGCTTCTGTCTAGATTTTATATGAAGATATTCCCGTTTCCAACGAAATCTTCAAAGTTATCCAAATATCCACTTGCAGATTCTACACAAAGAGTGTTTCCAAACTACTGTATCAACAGAAAGGTTCAACTCTGGTAACTGAGTACACACATCCCGATTAAGTTTCTGAGAATCTTTCTGTCTCTTTTTTATGGGAAGATATTTCTGTTTTCACCGTAGGCCTGAATTCGCTCAAAATGTCCACTTCCAGATACTACATAAAGAGTGTTTCAAACCTGGGCTATGAAAGGGAATGTTCAGCTCTGTGACTTGAATGCAGATATCACAAAGCAGTTTCTGACAGAGCTTCTGTGTAGATTTTAGATGAAGATATTCCCGTTTCCAAAGAAATCGTTAGAGCTATGCAAATATCCACTTACAGATTCTACAAAAAGAGAGTTTCCAAACTGTTCTATTTAAAGAAAGGTTGAACTCTGTTAGTTGAGGATGCACACCACAAAGAAGTTTCTGAGAATGCTTTTGTCTAGATTTTATATGAAGATATTCCCGTTTCCAACGAAATCTTTAGAGGTATCCAAATATCCACTTACAGATTCTACAAAAAGAGAGTATCAAAACTGCTGTATCAAAAGAATGGTTGAACTCTGTTAGTTGAGGACACTCATCACAAGTTTCTGAGAACGCTTCTGTCTAGATTTTATATGAAGATATTCCCGTTTCCAACGAAATCTTCACAGTTATCCAAATATCCACTTGCAGATTCTACCAAAAGGGGGTTTTCAAACTTCTGTATCAAAAGAAAGGTTGAACTCTGTTAGTTGAGGACACACATCACAAAGAAGTTTCGAAGAATGCTTCTGTCTAGATTTTATATGAAGATATTCCCGTTTCCAATGAAATTGTTAGAGGTATCCAAATATCCACTTACAGATTCTACAAAAAGAGTGTTTCCAAACTGCTCTATCAAAAGAAAGGTGGAACTCGGTTAGTTGAAGACACACATCAAAAAGATGTTTCTGAGAATGCTTCTGTCTAGATTTTATTTGAAGATATTCCCATTTCCAACGAAATCTTCACAGTTATCCAAATATCCACTTGCAGATTCTACAAAAAGAGTGTTTCCAAACTACAGTGTCAAAAGAAAGTTTGAACTCTGTTAGTGGAGGACACACATCACAATGAAGTTTCTGAGAATGCTTCTGTTTAGATTTTATATGAAGATATTCCCATTTCCAACGAAATCTTCACTGTTATCCAAATATCCACTTGCAGATTCTTCTAAAAGAGGGTTTCCAAACTGCTGTATGAAAAGAAAGGTTGAACTCCTTTAGGTGAGGAAACTCATGTCAAAGAAGTTTCTGAGAATGCTTCCGTCTAGATTTTATATGAAGATATTCCCGTTTCCAACGAAATTCTCACAGTTATCCCAATATCCACTTGCAGATTCTACCAAAAGAATGTTTCCAAACTGCTGTATCAAAAGAATGGTTGAGCTCCGTTAGTTGAGGACACTCATCACAAACAAGCTTTTGAGAATGCTTCTGTCGAGATTTTATATGAAGATATTCCCGTTTCTAACGAACTCTTCACAGTTACCCAAATATCCACCTGCCGATTCTACAAAAAGAGTGTTTCCAAACTGCTGTATCAAAAGAAAGGTTGAACTCTGTAAGTAGAGAAAACACATCACAAAGAAGTTTCTGAGAATGCTTCTGTCTAGATTTTATATGAAGATATTCCCGTTTCCAACGAAATCTTCAAAGTTATCCAAATATCCACTTGCAGATTCTACAAAAAGTGTGTTTCCAAACTACTGTATCAACAGAAAGGTTCAACTCTGGTAGCTGAGTACACACATCCCGATTAAGTTTCTGAGAATCTTTCTGTCTCTTTTTTATGGGAAGATATTTCTGTTTTCACCGTAGGCCTGAATTCGCTCAAAATGTCCACTTCCAGATACTACAGAAAGAGTGTTTCAAACCTGGGCTATGAAAGGGAATGTTCAGCTCTGTGACTTGAATGCAGATATCACAAAGCAGTTTCTGACAGTGCTTCTGTGTAGATTTTAGATGAAGATTTTCCCGTTTCCAACGAAGTCGCTAGAGCTACCCAAATATCCACTTACAGATTCTACAAAAAGAGAGTTTCCAAACTGCTCTATTTAAAGAAAGGTTGAACTCTGCTAGTTGAGGACGCACACCACAAGGAAGTTTCTGAGAATGCTTTTGTCTAGATTTTATATGAAGATATTCCCGTTTCCAACAAAATCTTAAGAGTTATCCAAATATCCACTTACAGATTCTACAAAAAGAGAGTATCCAAACTGCTGTATCAAAAGACTGGTTGAACTCTGTTAGTTGAGGACACTCATCACAAGCTTCTGAGAATGGTTCTGTCTAGATTTTATATGTAGTTATTCCCGTTTCCAACGAAATCTTCACAGTTATCCAAATATCCACATGCAGATTCTACCAAAAGGGGGTTTTCAAACTTCTGTATCAAAAGAAAGGTTGAACTCTGTTAGTTGAGGACACACATCACAAAGAAGTTTCGAAGAATGCTTCTGTCTAGATTTTATATGAAGATATTCCCGTTTCCAATGAAATTGTTAGAGGTATCCAAATATCCACTTACAGATTCTACAAAAAGAGTGTTTCCAAACTGCTCTATCAAAAGAAAGGTGGAACTCGGTTAGTTGAAGACACACATCAAAAAGATGTTTCTGAGAATGCTTCTGTCTAGATTTTATTTGAAGATATTCCCATTTCCAACGAAATCTTCACAGTTATCCAAATATCCACTTGCAGATTCTACAAAAAGAGTGTTTCCAAACTACAGTGTCAAAAGAAAGTTTGAACTCTGTTAGTGGAGGACACACATCACAATGAAGTTTCTGAGAATGCTTCTGTTTAGATTTTATATGAAGATATTCCCGTTTCCAACGAAATCTTCACTGTTATCCAAATATCCACTTGCAGATTCTTCTAAAAGAGGGTTTCCAAACTGCTGTATGAAAAGAAAGGTTGAACTCCTTTAGTTGAGGAAACTCATGTCAAAGAAGTTTCTGAGAATGCTTCCGTCTAGATTTTATATGAAGATATTCCCGTTTCCAACGAAATTTTCACAGTTATCCAAATATCCACTTGCAGATTCTACCAAAAGAGTGTTTCCAAACTGCTGTATCAAAAGAATGGTTGAGCTCCGTTAGTTGAGGACACTCATCACAAACAAGCTTTTGAGAATGCTTCTGTCTAGATTTTATATGAAGATATTCCCGTTTCCAACGAAATCTTCACAGTTACCCAAATATCCACTTGCCGATTCTACAAAAGGAGTGTTTCCAAAGTGCTGTATCAAAAGAAAGGTTGAACTCTGTAAGTAGAGAAAACACATCACAAAGAAGTTTCTGAGAATGCTTCTGTCTAGATTTTATATGAAGATATTCCCGTTTCCAACGAAATCTTCAAAGTTATCCAAATATCCACTTGCAGATTCTACACAAAGAGTGTTTCCAAACTACTGTATCAACAGAAAGGTTCAACTCTGGTAACTGAGTACACACATCCCGATTAAGTTTCTGAGAATCTTTCTGTCTCTTTTTTATGGGAAGATATTTCTGTTTTCACCGTAGGCCTGAATTCGCTCAAAATGTCCACTTCCAGATACTACATAAAGAGTGTTTCAAACCTGGGCTATGAAAGGGAATGTTCAGCTCTGTGACTTGAATGCAGATATCACAAAGCAGTTTCTGACAGAGCTTCTGTGTAGATTTTAGATGAAGATATTCCCGTTTCCAAAGAAATCGTTAGAGCTATGCAAATATCCACTTACAGATTCTACAAAAAGAGAGTTTCCAAACTGTTCTATTTAAAGAAAGGTTGAACTCTGTTAGTTGAGGATGCACACCACAAAGAAGTTTCTGAGAATGCTTTTGTCTAGATTTTATATGAAGATATTCCCGTTTCCAACGAAATCTTTAGAGGTATCCAAATATCCACTTACAGATTCTACAAAAAGAGAGTATCAAAACTGCTGTATCAAAAGAATGGTTGAACTCTGTTAGTTGAGGACACTCATCACAAGCTTCTGAGAACGCTTCTGTCTAGATTTTATATGAAGATATTCCCGTTTCCAACGAAATCTTCACAGTTATCCAAATATCCACTTGCAGATTCTACCAAAAGGGGGTTTTCAAACTTCTGTATCAAAAGAAAGGTTGAACTCTGTTAGTTGAGGACACACATCACAAAGAAGTTTCGAAGAATGCTTCTGTCTAGATTTTATATGAAGATATTCCCGTTTCCAATGAAATTGTTAGAGGTATCCAAATATCCACTTACAGATTCTACAAAAAGAGTGTTTCCAAACTGCTCTATCAAAAGAAAGGTGGAACTCGGTTAGTTGAAGACACACATCAAAAAGATGTTTCTGAGAATGCTTCTGTCTAGATTTTATTTGAAGATATTCCCATTTCCAACGAAATCTTCACAGTTATCCAAATATCCACTTGCAGATTCTACAAAAAGAGTGTTTCCAAACTACAGTGTCAAAAGAAAGTTTGAACTCTGTTAGTGGAGGACACACATCACAATGAAGTTTCTGAGAATGCTTCTGTTTAGATTTTATATGAAGATATTCCCATTTCCAACGAAATCTTCACTGTTATCCAAATATCCACTTGCAGATTCTTCTAAAAGAGGGTTTCCAAACTGCTGTATGAAAAGAAAGGTTGAACTCCTTTAGGTGAGGAAACTCATGTCAAAGAAGTTTCTGAGAATGCTTCCGTCTAGATTTTATATGAAGATATTCCCGTTTCCAACGAAATTCTCACAGTTATCCAAATATCCACTTGCAGATTCTACCAAAAGAATGTTTCCAAACTGCTGTATCAAAAGAATGGTTGAGCTCCGTTAGTTGAGGACACTCATCACAAACAAGCTTTTGAGAATGCTTCTGTCTAGATTTTATATGAAGATATTCCCGTTTCCAACGAACTCTTCACAGTTACCCAAATATCCACTTGCCGATTCTACAAAAAGAGTGTTTACAAACTGCTGTATCAAAAGAAAGGTTGAACTCTGTAAGTAGAGAAAACACATCACAAAGAAGTTTCTGAGAATGCTTCTGTCTAGATTTTATATGAAGATATTCCCGTTTCCAACGAAATCTTCAAAGTTATCCAAATATCCACTTGCAGATTCTACAAAAAGTGTGTTTCCAAACTACTGTATCAACAGAAAGGTTCAACTCTGGTAACTGAGTACAGACATCCCGATTAAGTTTCTGAGAATCTTTCTGTCTCTTTTTTATGGGAAGATATTTCTGTTTTCACCGTAGGCCTGAATTCGCTCAAAATGTCCACATCCAGATACTACAGAAAGAGTGTTTCAAACCTGGGCTATGAAAGGGAATGTTCAGCTCTGTGACTTGAATGCAGATATCACAAAGCAGTTTCTGACAGTGCTTCTGTGTAGATTTTAGGTGAAGATATTCCCGTTTCCAACGAAATCGCTAGAGCTATCCAAATATCTACTTACAGATTCTACAAAAAGAGAGTTTCCAAACTGCTCTATTTAAAGAAAGGTTGAACTCTGCTAGTTGAGGACGCACACCACAAGGAAGTTTCTGAGAATGCTTTTGTCTAGATTTTATATGAAGATATTCCCGTTTCCAACGAAATCTTTAGAGGTATCCAAATATCCACTTACAGATTCTACAAAAAGAGAGTATCCAAACTGCTGTATCAAAAGAATGGTTGAACTCTGTTAGTTGAGGACACTCATCACAAAGAAGCTTCTGAGAATGCTTCCGTCTAGATTTTATATGAAGTTATTCCCGTTTCCAACGAAATTCTCACAGTTATCCAAATATCCACTTGCAGATTCTACCAAAAGAGTGTTTCCAAACTGCTGTATCAAAAGAATGGTTGAGCTCCGTTAGTTGAGGACACTCATCACAAACAAGCTTTTGAGAATGCTTCTGTCTAGATTTTATATGAAGATATTCCCGTTTCCAATGAAATTGTTAGAGGTATCCAAATATCCACTTACAGATTCCACAAAAAGAGTGTTTCCAAACTGCTCTATCAAAACAAAGGTGGAAGTCGGTTAGTTGAAGACACACATCAAAAAGATGTTTCTGAGAATGCTTCTGTCTAGATTTTATATGAAGATATTCCCATTTCCAAAGAAATCTTCACAGTTATCGAAATATCCACTTGCAGATTCTAAAAAAAGAGTGTTTCCAAACTACAGTGTCAAAAGAAAGTTTGAACTCTGTTAGAGGAGGACACACATCACAATGAAGTTTATGAGAATGCTTCTGTTTAGATTTTATATGAAGATATTCCCGTTTCCAACGAAATCTTCACACTTATCCAAATATCCACTTGCAGATTCTTCTAAAAGAGGGTTTCCAAACTGCTGTATGAAAAGAAAGGTTGAACTCCGTTAGTTGAGGAAACTCATCTCAAAGAAGTTTCTGAGAATGCTTCCGTCTAGATTTTATATGAAGATATTCCCGTTTCCAACGAAATTTTCACAGTTATCCACATATCCAGTTGCAGATCCGACAAAAAGAGTGTTTCAAAACTGCTGTATGAAAAGAAAGTTGAACTCTATTAGCTGAGGACACTCATCGCAAAGAAGTTTCTGGGAATGCTTCTGTCTAGATTTTATATGAAGATATTCCCGTTTCCAGGGAAATCTTCATATTTATCCAAATATCCAAATGCAGATTCTACAAAAAGAGGGTTTCCAAAGTGCTGTATCAAAAGAAAGGTTGAACTCTGTAAGTAGAGAAAACACATCACAAAGAAGTTTCTGAGAATGCTTCTGTCTAGATTTTATATGAAGATATTCCCGTTTCCAACGAAATCTTCAAAGTTATCCAAATATCCACTTGCAGATTCTACAAAAAGAGTGTTTCCAAACTACTGTATCAACAGAAAGGTTCAACTCTGGTAACTGAGTACACACATCCCGATTAAGTTTCTGAGAATCTTTCTGTCTCTTTTTTATGGGAAGATATTTCTGTTTTCACCGTAGGCGTGAATTCGCTCAAAATGTCCACTTCCAGATACTACAGAAAGAGTGCTTCAAACCTGGGCTATGAAAGGGAATGTTCAGCTCTGTGACTTGAATGCAGATATCACAAAGCAGTTTCTGACAGTGCTTCTGTGTAGATTTTAGATGAAGATATTCCCGTTTCCAACGAAATCCTTAGAGCTATCCAAATATCCACTTACAGATTCTACAAAAAGAGAGTTTCCAAACTGCTCTATTTAAAGAAAGGATGAACTCTGTTAGTTGAGGACGCACACCACAAAGAAGTTTCTGAGAATGCTTTTGTCTAGATTTTATATGAAGATATTCTCGTTTCCAACGAAATCTTTAGAGGTATCGAAATATCCACTTACAGATTCTACAAAAAGAGAGTATCCAAACTTCTGTATCAAAAGAAAGGTTGAACTCTGTTAGTTGAGGACACACATCACAAAGAAGTTTCGGAGAATGCTTCTGTCTAGATTTTATATGAAGATATTCCCGTTTCCAATGAAATTGTTAGTTGTATCCAAATATCCACTTACAGATTCTACAAAAAGAGTGTTTCCAAACTGCTCTATCAAAAGAAAGGTGGAACTCGGTTAGTTGAAGACACACATCGAAAAGATGTTTCTGAGAATGCTTCTGTCTAGATTTTATTTGAAGATATTCCGATTTCCAACGAAATCTTCACAGTTATCGAAATATCCACTTGCAGATTCTACAAAAAGAGTGTATCCAAACTGCTGTATCAAAAGAATGGTTGAACTCTGTTAGTTGAGGACACTCATCACAAAGAAGCTTCTGAGAATGCTTCCGTCTAGATTATATATGAAGTTATTCCCGTTTCCAACGAAATCTTCAAAGTTATCCAAATATCCACTTGCAGATTCTACAAAAAGAGTGTTTCCAAACTACTGTATCAACAGAAAGTTTCAACTCTGGTAACTGAGTACACACATCCCGATTAAGTTTCTGAGAATCTTTCTGTCTCTTTTTTATGGGAAGATATTTCTGTTTTCACCGTAGGCGTGAATTCGCTCAAAATGTCCACTTCCAGATACTACAGAAAGAGTGCTTCAAACCTGGGCTATGAAAGGGAATGTTCAGCTCTGTGACTTGAATGCAGATATCACAAAGCAGTTTCTGACAGTGCTTCTGTGTAGATTTTAGATGAAGATATTCCCGTTTCCAACGAAATCCTTAGAGCTATCCAAATATCCACTTACAGATTCTACAAAAAGAGAGTTTCCAAACTGCTCTATTTAAAGAAAGGATGAACTCTGTTAGTTGAGGACGCACACCACAAAGAAGTTTCTGAGAATGCTTTTGTCTAGATTTTATATGAAGATATTCTCGTTTCCAACGAAATCTTTAGAGGTATCCAAATATCCACTTACAGATTCTACAAAAAGAGAGTATCCAAACTTCTGTATCAAAAGAAAGGTTGAACTCTGTTAGTTGAGGACACACATCACAAAGAAGTTTCGGAGAATGCTTCTGTCTAGATTTTATATGAAGATATTCCCGTTTCCAATGAAATTGTTAGTTGTATCCAAATATCCACTTACAGATTCTACAAAAAGAGTGTTTCCAAACTGCTCTATCAAAAGAAAGGTGGAACTCGGTTAGTTGAAGACACACATCGAAAAGATGTTTCTGAGAATGCTTCTGTCTAGATTTTATTTGAAGATATTCCGATTTCCAACGAAATCTTCACAGTTATCGAAATATCCACTTGCAGATTCTACAAAAAGAGTGTTTCCAAACTACAGTGTCAAAAGGAAGTTTGAACTCTGTTAGTGGAGGACACACATCACAATGAAGTTTCTGAGAATGCTTCTGTTTAGATTTTACATGAAGATATTCCCGTTTCCAACGAAATCTTCACAGTTATCCAAATATCCACTTGCACATTCTACAAAAAGAGAGTATCCAAACTGCTGTATCAAAAGAAAGGTTGAACTCTGTAAGTAGAGAAAACACATCACAAAGAAGTTTCTGAGAATGCTTCTGTCTAGATTTTATATGAAGATATTCCCGTTTCCAACGAAATCTTCAAAGTTATCCAAATATCCACTTGCAGATTCTACAAAAAGAGTGTTTCCAAACTACTGTATCAACAGAAAGGTTCAACTCTGGTAACTGAGTACACACATCCCGATTAAGTTTCTGAGAATCTTTCTGTCTCTTTTTTATGGGAAGATATTTCTGTTTTCACCGTTGGCCTGAATTCGCTCAAAATGTCCACTTCCAGATACTACAGAAAGAGTGTTTCAAACCTGGGCTATGAAAGGGAATGTTCAGCTCTGTGACTTGAATGCAGATATCACAAAGCAGTTTCTGACAGTGCTTCTGTGTAGATTTTAGATGAAGATATTCCCGTTTCCAACGAAATCCTTAGAGCTATCCAAATATCCACTTACAGATTCTACAAAAAGAGAGTTTCCAAACTGCTCTATTTAAAGAAAGGTTGAACTCTGTTAGTTGAGGACGCACACCACAAAGAAGTTTCTGAGAATGCTTTTGTCTAGATTTTATATGAAGATATTCCCGTTTCCAACGAAATCCTTAGAGGTATCCAAATATCCACTTACAGATTCTACAAAAAGAGAGTATCCAAACTGCTGTATCAAAAGAATGGTTGAACTCTGTTAGTTGAGGACACTCATCACAAGCTGCTGAGAATGCTTCTGTCTAGGTTTTATATGAAGATATTCCCGTTTCCAACGAAATCTTCACAGTTATCCAAATATCCACTTGCAGATTCTACCAAAAGAGGGTTTTCAAACTTCTGTATCAAAAGAAAGGTTGAACTCTGTTAGTTGAGGACACACATCACAAAGAAGTTTCGAAGAATGCTTCTGTCTAGATTTTATATGAAGATATTCCCGTTTCCAATGAAATTGTTAGAGGTATCCAAATATCCACTTACAGATTCTACAAAAAGAGTGTTTCCAAACTGCTCTATCAAAAGAAAGGTGGAACTCGGTTAGTTGAAGACACACATCAAAAAGATGTTTCTGAGAATGCTTCTGTCTAGATTTTATTTGAAGATATTCCCATTTCCAACGAAATCTTCACAGTTATCGAAATATCCACTTGCAGATTCTACAAAAAGAGTGTTTCCAAACTACAGTGTCAAAAGAAAGTTTGAACTCTGTTAGTGGAGGACACACATCACAATGAAGTTTCTGAGAATGCTTCTGTTTAGATTTTATATGAAGATATTCCCGTTTCCAACGAAATCTTCACTGTTATCCAAATATCCACTTGCAGATTCTTCTAAAAGAGGGTTTCCAAACTGCTGTATGAAAAGAAAGGTTGAACTCCTTTAGTTGAGGAAACTCATGTCAAAGAAGTTTCTGAGAATGCTTCCGTCTAGATTTTATATGAAGATATTCCCGTTTCCAACGAAATTTTCACAGTTATCCAAATATCCACTTGCAGATTCTACCAAAAGAGTGTTTCCAAACTGCTGTATCAACAGAATGGTTGAGCTCCGTTAGTTGAGGACACTCTTCACAAACAAGCTTTTGAGAATGCTTCTGTCTAGATTTTATATGAAGATATTCCCGTTTCCAACGAACTCTTCACAGTTATCCAAATATCCACTTGCCGATTCTACAAAAAGAGTGTTTCCAAACTGCTGTATCAAAAGAAAGGTTGAACTCTGTAAGTAGAGAAAACACATCACAAAGAAGTTTCTGAGAATGCTTCTGTCTAGATTTTATATGAAGATATTCCCGTTTCCAACGAAATCTTCAAAGTTATCCAAATATCCACTTGCAGATTCTACAAAAAGAGTGTTTCCAAACTACTATATCAACAGAAAGGTTCAACCCTGGTAACTGAGTACACACATCCCAATTAAGTTTCTGAGAATCTTTCTGTCTCTTTTTTATGGGAAGATATTTCTGTTTTCACCGTTGGCCTGAATTCGCTCAAAATGTCCACTTCCAGATACTACAGAAAGAGTGTTTCAAACCTGGGCTATGAAAGGGAATGTTCAGCTCTGTGACTTGAATGTAGATATCACAAAGCAGTTTCTGACAGTGCTTCTGTGTAGATTTTAGATGAACATATTCCCGTTTCCAACGAAATCCTTAGAGCTATCCAAATATCCACATACAGATTCTACAAAAAGAGAGTTTCCAAACTGCTCTATTTAAAGAAAGGTTGAACTCTGTTGGTTGAGGACGCACACCACAAAGAAGTTTCTGAGAATGCTTTTGTCTAGATTTTATATGAAGATATTCCCGTTTCCAACGAAATCTTTAGAGGTATCCAAATATCCACTTACAGATTCTACAAAAAGAGAGTATCCAAACTGCTGTATCAAAAGAATGGTTGAACTCTGTTAGTTGAGGACACTCATCACAAAGAAGCTTCTGAGAATGCTTCTGTCTAGATTTTATATGAAGATATTCCCTTTTCCAACGAAATCTTCACAGTTATCCAAATATCCACTTGCAGATTCTACCAGAAGGGGGTTTTCAAACTTCTGTATCAAAAGAAAGTTTGAACTCTGTTAGTTGAGGACACACATCACAAAGAAGTTTCGGAGAATGCTTCTGTCTAGATTTTATATGAAGATATTCCCGTTTCCAATGAAATTGTTAGAGGTATCAAAATATCCACTTACAGATTCTACAAAAAGTGTGTTTCCAAACTGCTCTGCCAAAAGAAAGGTGGAACTCGGTTAGTTGAAGACACACATCGAAAAGATGTTTCTGAGAATGCTTCTGTCTAGATTTTATTTGAAGATATTCCCATTTCTAACGAAGTCTTCACAGTTATCGAAATATCCACTTGCAGATTCTACAAAAAGAGTGTTTCCAAACTACAGTGTCAAAAGAAAGTTTGAACTCTGTTAGTGGAGGACACACATCACAATGAAGTTTCTGAGAATGCTTCTGTTTAGATTTTATATGAAGATATTCCCGTTTCCAACGAAATCTTCACTGTTATCCAAATATCCACTTGCAGATTCTTCTAAAAGAGGGTTTCCAAACTGCTGTATGAAAAGAAAGGTTGAACTCCTTTAGTTGAGGAAACTCATGTCAAAGAAGTTTCTGAGAATGCTTCCGTCTAGATTTTATATGAAGATATTCCCGTTTCCAACGAAATTTTCACAGTTATCCAAATATCCACTTGCAGATTCTACCAAAAGAGTGTTTCCAAACTGCTGTATCAAAAGAATGGTTGAGCTCCGTTAGTTGAGGACACTCATCACAAACAAGCTTTTGAGAATGCTTCTGTCTAGATTTTATATGAAGATATTCCCGTTTCCAACGAACTCTTCACAGTTATCCAAATATCCACTTGCCGATTCTACAAAAAGAGTGTTTCCAAACTGCTGTATCAAAAGAAAGGTTGAACTCTGTAAGTAGAGAAAACACATCACAAAGAAGTTTCTGAGAATGCTTCTGTCTAGATTTTATATGAAGATATTCCCGTTTCCAACGAAATCTTCAAAGTTATCCAAATATCCACTTGCAGATTCTACAAAAAGAGTGTTTCCCAACTAGTGTATCAACAGAAAGGTTCAACTCTGGTAACTGAGTACACACATCCCGATTAAGTTTCTGAGAATCTTTCTGTCTCTTTTCTATGGGAAGATATTTCTGTTTTCTCCGTAGGCCTGAATTCGCTCAAAATGTCCACTTCCAGATACTACAGAAAGAGTGTTTCAAACCTGGGCTATGAAAGGGAATGTTCAGCTCTGTGACTTGAATGCAGATATCACAAAGCAGTTTCTGACAGTGCTTCTGTGTAGATTTTAGATGAAGATATTCCCGTTTCCAACGAAATCCTTAGAGCTATCCAAATATCCACTTACAGATTCTACAAAAAGAGAGTTTCCAAACTGCTCTATTTAAAGAAAGGTTGAAATCTGTTAGTTGAGGACGCACACCACAAAGAAGTTTCGGAGAATGCTTTTGTCTAGATTTTATATGAAGATATTCCCGTTTCCAACGAAATCTTTAGAGGTATCCAAATATCCACTTACAGATTCTACAAAAAGAGAGTATCCAAACTGCTGTATCAAAAGAATGGTTGAACTCTGTTAGTTGAGGACACTCATCACAAAGAAGCTTCTGAGAATGGTTCTGTCTAGATTTTATATGAAGATATTCCCGTTTCCAACGAAATCTTCACAGTTATCCAAATATCCACTTGCAGATTCTACCAAAAGGGGGTTTTGAAACTTCTGTATCAAAAGAAATGTTGAACTCTGTTAGTTGAGGACACACATCACAAAGAAGTTTCGGAGAATGCTTCTGTCTAGATTTTGTATGAAGATATTCCCGTTTCCAATGAAATTGTTAGTTGTATCCAAATATCCACTTACAGATTCTACAAAAAGTGTGTTTCCAAACTGCTCTGTCAAAAGAAAGGTGGAACTCGGTTAGTTGAAGACACACATCGAAAAGATGTTTCTGAGAATGCTTCTGTCTAGATTTTATTTGAAGATATTCCCATTTCCAACGAAATCTTCACAGTTATCCAAATATCCACTTGCAGATTCTACAAAAAGAGTGTTTCCAAACTACAGTGTCAAAAGAAAGTTTGAACTCTGTTAGTGGAGGACACACATCACAATGAAGTTTCTGAGAATGCTTCTGTTTAGATTTTATATGAAGATATTCCCGTTTCCAACGAAATCTTCACTGTTATCCAAATATCCACTTGCAGATTCTTCTAAAAGAGGGTTTCCAAACTGCTGTATGAAAAGAAAGGTTGAACTCCTTTAGTTGAGGAAACTCATGTCAAAGAAGTTTCTGAGAATGCTTCCGTCTAGATTTTATATGAAGTTATTCCCGTTTCCAACGATATTCTCACAGTTATCCAAATATCCACTTGCAGATTCTACCAAAAGTATGTTTCCAAACTGCTGTATCAAAAGAATGGTTGAGCTCCGTTAGTTGAGGACACTCATCACAAACAAGCTTTTGAGAATGCTTCTGTCTAGATTTTATATGAAGATATTCCCGTTTCCAACGAACTCTTCACAGTTACCCTAATATCCACTTGCCGATTCTAGAAAAAGAGTGTTTACAAACTGCTGTATCAAAAGAAAGGTTGAACTCTGTAAGTAGAGAAAACACATCACAAACAAGCTTTTGAGAATGCTTCTGTCTAGATTTTATATGAAGATATTCCCGTTTCCAACGAACTCTTCAGTTACCCAAATATCCACTTGCCGATTCTACAAAAAGAGTGTTTACAAACTGCTGTATCAAAAGAAAGGTTGAACTCTGTAAGTAGAGAAAACACATCACAAAGAAGTTTCTAAGAATGCTTCTGTCTAGATTTTATGTGAAGATATTCCCGTTTCCAACGAAATCTTCAAAGTTATCCAAATATCCACTTGCAGATTCTACAAAAAGTGTGTTTCCAAACTACTGTATCAACAGAAAGGTTCAACTCTGGTAACTGAGTACACACATCCCAATTAAGTTTCTGAGAATCTTTCTGTCTCTTTTTTATGGGAAGATATTTCTGTTTTCACCGTAGGCCTGAATTCACTCAAAATGTCCACTTCCAGATACTACAGAAAGAGTGTTTCAAACCTGGGCTATGAAAGGGAATGTTCAGCTCTGTGACTTGAATGCAGATATCACAAAGCAGTTTCTGACAGTGCTTCTGTGTAGATTTTAGATGAAGATATTCCCGTTTCCAACGAAATCGTTAGAGCTATCCAAATATCCACTTACAGATCCTACAAAAAGAGAGTTTCCAAACTGCTCTATTTAAAGAAAGGTTGAACTCTGCTAGTTGAGGACGCACACCACAAGGAAGTTTCTGAGAATGCTTTTGTCTAGATTTTATATGAAGATATTCCCGTTTCCAACGAAATCTTTAGAGGTATCCAAATATCCACTTACAGATTCTACAAAAAGAGAGTATCCAAACTGCTGTATCAAAAGAATGGTTGAACTCTGTTAGTTGAGGACACTCATCACAAAGAAGCTTCTGAGAATGGTTCTGTCTAGATTTTATATGAAGATATTCCCGTTTCCAACGAAATCTTCACAGTTATCCAAATATCCACTTGCAGATTCTACCAAAAGGGGGTTTTCAAACTTCTGTATCAAAAGAAAGGTTGAACTCTGTTAGTTGAGGACACACATCACAAAGAAGTTTCGAAGAATGCTTCTGTCTAGATTTTATATGAAGTTATTCCCGTTTCCAATGAAATTGTTAGAGGTATCCAAATATCCACTTACAGATACTACAAAAAGAGTGTTTCCAAACTGCTCTATCAAAAGAAAGGTGGAACTCGGTTAGTTGAAGACACACATCAAAAAGATGTTTCTGAGAATGCTTCTGTCTAGATTTTATTTGAAGATATTCCCATTTCCAACGAAATCTTCACAGTTATCCAAATATCCACTTGCAGATTCTACAAAAAGAGTGTTTCCAAACTACAGTGTCAAAAGAAAGTTTGAACTCTGTTAGTGGAGGACACACATCACAATGAAGTTTCTGAGAATGCTTCTGTTTAGATTTTATATGAAGATATTCCCGTTTCCAACGAAATCTTCACTGTTATCCAAATATCCACTTGCAGATTCTTCTAAAAGAGGGTTTCCAAACTGCTGTATGAAAAGAAAGGTTGAACTCCTTTAGTTGAGGAAACTCATGTCAAAGAAGTTTCTGAGAATGCTTCCGTCTAGATTTTATATGAAGATATTCCCGTTTCCAACGAAATTTTCACAGTTATCCATATATCCACTTGCAGATTCTACCAAAAGAGTGTTTCCAAACTGCTGTATCAAAAGAATGGTTGAGCTCCGTTAGTTGAGGACACTCATCACAAACAAGCTTTTGAGAATGCTTCTGTCTAGATTTTATATGAAGATATTCCCGTTTCCAACGAACTCTTCACAGTTATCCAAATATCCACTTGCCGATTCTACAAAAAGAGTGTTTCCAAACTGCTGTATCAAAAGAAAGGTTGAACTCTGTAAGTAGAGAAAACACATCACAAAGAAGTTTCTGAGAATGCTTCTGTCTAGATTTTATATGAAGATATTCCCGTTTCCAACGAAATCTTCAAAGTTATCCAAATATCCACTTGCAGATTCTACAAAAAGAGTGTTTCCAAACTACTGTATCAACAGAAAGGTTCCACTCTGGTAACTGAGTACACACATCCCGATTAAGTTTCTGAGAATCTTTCTGTCTCTTTTTTATGGGAAGATATTTCTGTTTTCACCGTAGGCCTGAATTCGCTCAAAATGTCCACTTCCAGATACTACAGAAAGAGTGTTTCAAACGTGGGCTATGAAAGGGAATGTTCAGCTCTGTGACTTGAATGCAGATATCACAAAGCAGTTTCTGACAGTGCTTCTGTGTAGATTTTAGATGAAGATATTCCCGTTTCCAACGAAATCGTTAGAGCTATCCAAATATCCACTTACAGATTCTACAAAAAGAGAGTTTCCAAACTGCTCTATTTAAAGAAAGGTTGAACTCTGTTAGTTGAGGACGCACACCACAAAGAAGTTTCTGAGAATGCTTTTGTCTAGATTTTATATGAAGATATTCCCGTTTCCAACGAAATCTTTAGAGGTATCCAAATATCCACTTACAGATTCTGCAAAAAGAGAGTATCCAAACTGCTGTATCAAAAGAATGGTTGAACTCTGTTAGTTGAGGACACTCATCACAAGCTTCTGAGAACGCTTCTGTCTAGATTTTATATGAAGATATTCCCGTTTCCAACGAAATCTTCACAGTTATCCAAATATCCACTTGCAGATTCTACCAAAAGGGGGTTTTCAAACTTCTGTATCAAAAGAAAGGTTGAACTCTGTTAGTTGAGGACACACATCACAAAGAAGTTTCGAAGAATGCTTCTGTCTAGATTTTATATGAAGATATTCCCGTTTCCAATGAAATTGTTAGAGGTATCCAAATATCCACTTACAGATTCTACAAAAAGAGTGTTTCCAAACTGCTCTATCAAAAGAAAGGTGGAACTCGGTTAGTTGAAGACACACATCAAAAACATGTTTCTGAGAATGCTTCTGTCTAGATTTTATTTGAAGATATTCCCATTTCCAACGAAATCTTCACAGTTATCCAAATATCCACTTGCAGATTCTACAAAAAGAGTGTTTCCAAACTACAGTGTCAAAAGAAAGTTTGAACTCTGATAGTGGAGGACACACATCACAATGAAGTTTCTGAGAATGCTTCTGTTTAAATTTTATATGAAGATATTCCCGTTTCCAACGAAATCTTCACTGTTATCCAAATATCAACTTGCAGATTCTTCTAAAAGAGGGTCTCCCAACTGCTGTATGAAAAGAAAGGTTGAACTCCTTTAGTTGAGGAAACTCATGTCAAAGAAGTTTCTGAGAATGCTTCCGTCTAGATTTTATATGAAGATATTCCCGTTTCCAACGAAATTTTCACAGTTATCCAAATATCCACTTGCAGATTCTACCAAAAGAGTGTTTCCAAACTGCTGTATCAAAAGAATGGTTGAGCTCCGTTAGTTGAGGACACTCATCACAAACAAGCTTTTGAGAATGCTTCTCTCTAGATTTCATATGAAGATATTCCCGTTTCCAACGAACTCTTCACAGTTATCCAAATATCCACTTGCCGATTCTACAAAAAGAGTGTTTCCAAACTGCTGTATCAAAAGAAAGGTTGAACTCTGTAAGTAGAGAAAACACATCACAAAGAAGTTTCTGAGAATGCTTCTGTCTAGATTTTATATGAAGATATTCCCGTTTCCAACGAAATCTTCAAAGTTATCCAAATATCCACTTGCAGATTCTACAAAAAGTGTGTTTCCAAACTACTGTATCAACAGAAAGGTTCAACTCTGGTAACTGAGTACACACATCCCGATTAAGTTTCTGAGAATCTTTCTGTCTCTTTTTTATGGGAAGATATTTCTGTTTTCACCGTATGCCTGAATTCGCTCAAAATGTCCACTTCCAGATACTACAGAAAGAGTGTTTCAAACCTGGGCTATGAAAGGGAATGTTCAGCTCTGTGACTTGAATGCAGATATCACAAAGCAGTTTCTGACAGTGCTTCTGTGTAGATTTTAGATGAAGATTTTCCCGTTTCCAACGAAGTCGCTAGAGCTATCCAAATATCCACTTACAGATTCTACAAAAAGAGGGTTTCCAAACTGCTCTATTTAAAGAAAGGTTGAACTCTGCTAGTTGAGGACGCACACCACAAGGAAGTTTCTGAGAATGCTTTTGTCTAGATTTTATATGAAGATATTCCCGTTTCCAACGAAATCTTTAGAGGTATCCAAATATCCACTTACAGATTCTACAAAAAGAGAGTATCCAAACTGCTGTATCAAAAGAATGGTTGAACTCTGTTAGTTGAGGACACTCATCACAAGCTTCTGAGAATGGTTCTGTCTAGATTTTATATGAAGATATTCCCGTTTCCAACGAAATCTTCACAGTTGTCCAAATATCCACATGCAGATTCTACCAAAAGGGGGTTTTCAAACTTCTGTATCAAAAGAAAGGTTGAACTCTGTTAGTTGAGGACACACATCACAAAGAAGTTTCGAAGAATGCTTCTGTCTAGATTTTATATGAAGATATTCCCGTTTCCAATGAGATTGTTAGAGGTATCCAAATATCCACTTACAGATTCTACAAAAAGAGTGTTTCCAAACTGCTCTATCAAAAGAAAGGTGGAACTCGGTTAGTTGAAGACACACATCAAAAAGATGTTTCTGAGAATGCTTCTGTCTAGATTTTATTTGAAGATATTCCCATTTCCAACGAAATCTTCACAGTTATCCAAATATCCACTTGCAGATTCTACAAAAAGAGTGTTTCCAAACTACAGTGTCAAAAGAAAGTTTGAACTCTGTTAGTGGAGGACACACATCACAATGAAGTTTCTGAGAATGCTTCTGTTTAGATTTTATATGAAGATATTCCCGTTTCCAATGAAATCTTCACTGTTATCCAAATATCCACTTGCAGATTCTTCTAAAAGAGGGTTTCCAAACTGCTGTATGAAAAGAAAGGATGAACTCCTTTAGTTGAGGAAACTCATGTCAAAGAAGTTTCTGAGAATGCTTCCGTCTTGATTTTATATGAACATATTCCCGTTTCCAACGAAATTTTCACAGTTATCCAAATATCCACTTGCAGATTCTACCAAAAGAGTGTTTCCAAACTGCTGTATCAAAAGAATGGTTGAGCTCCGTTAGTTGAGGACACTCATCACAAACAAGCTTTTGAGAATGCTTCTGTCTAGATTTTATATGAAGATATTCCCGTTTCCAACGAACTCTTCACAGTTATCCAAATATCCACTTGCCGATTCTACAAAAGGAGTGTTTCCAAAGTGCTGTATCAAAAGAAAGGTTGAACTCTGTAAGTAGAGAAAACACATCACAAAGAAGTTTCTGAGAATGCTTCTGTCTAGATTTTATATGAAGATATTCCCGTTTCCAACGAAATCTTCAAAGTTATCCAAATATCCACTTGCAGATTCTACAAAAAGAGTGTTTCCAAACTACTGTATCAACAGAAAGGTTCAACTCTGGTAACTGAGTACACACATCCCGATTAAGTTTCTGAGAATCTTTCTGTCTCTTTTTTATGGGAAGATATTTCTGTTTTCACCGTAGGCCTGAATTCGCTCAAAATGTCCACTTCCAGATACTACAGAAAGAGTGTTTCAAACCTGGGCTATGAAAGGGAATGTTCAGCTCTGTGACTTGAATGCAGATATCACAAAGCAGTTTCTGACAGTGCTTCTGTGTAGATTTTAGATGAAGATATTCCCGTTTCCTAAGAAATCGTTAGAGCTATGCAAATATCCACTTACAGATTCTACAAAAAGAGAGTTTCCAAACTGTTCTATTTAAAGAAAGGTTGAACTCTGTTAGTTGAGGATGCACACCACAAAGAAGTTTCTGAGAATGCTTTTGTCTAGATTTTATATGAAGATATTCCCGTTTCCAACGAAATCTTTAGAGGTATCCAAATATCCACTTACAGATTCTACAAAAAGAGAGTATCAAAACTGCTGTATCAAAAGAATGGTTGAACTCTGTTAGTTGAGGACACTCATCACAAGCTTCTGAGAACGCTTCTGTCTAGATTTTATTTGAAGATATTCCCATTTCCAACGAAATCTTCACAGTTATCCAAATATCCACTTGCAGATTCTACAAAAAGAGTGTTTCCAAACTACAGTGTCAAAAGAAAGTTTGAACTCTGTTAGTGGAGGACACACATCACAATGAAGTTTCTGAGAATGCTTCTGTTTAGATTTTATATGAAGATATTCCCGTTTCCAACGAAATCTTCACTGTTATCCAAATATCCACTTGCAGATTCTTCTAAAAGAGGGTTTCCAAACTGCTGTATGAAAAGAAAGGTTGAACTCCTTTAGTTGAGGAAACTCATGTCAAAGAAGTTTCTGAGAATGCTTCCGTCTAGATTTTATATGAAGTTATTCCCGTTTCCAACGATATTCTCACAGTTATACAAATATCCACTTGCAGATTCTACCAAAAGTATGTTTCCAAACTGCTGTATCAAAAGAATGGTTGAGCTCCGTTAGTTGAGGACACTCACCACAAACAAGCTTTTGAGAATGCTTCTGTCTAGATTTTATATGAAGATATTCCCGTTTCCAACGAACTCTTCACAGTTACCCTAATATCCACTTGCCGATTCTAGAAAAAGAGTGTTTACAAACTGCTGTATCAAAAGAAAGGTTGAACTCTGTAAGTAGAGAAAACACATCACAAACAAGCTTTTGAGAATGCTTCTGTCTAGATTTTATATGAAGATATTCCCGTTTCCAACGAACTCTTCAGTTACCCAAATATCCACTTGCCGATTCTACAAAAAGAGTGTTTACAAACTGCTGTATCAAAAGAAAGGTTGAACTCTGTAAGTAGAGAAAAGACATCACAAAGAAGTTTCTAAGAATGCTTCTGTCTAGATTTTATGTGAAGATATTCCCGTTTCCAACGAAATCTTCAAAGTTATCCAAATATCCACTTGCAGATTCTACAAAAAGTGTGTTTCCAAACTACTGTATCAACAGAAAGGTTCAACTCTGGTAACTGAGTACACACATCCCAATTAAGTTTCTGAGAATCTTTCTGTCTCTTTTTTATGGGAAGATATTTCTGTTTTCACCGTAGGCCTGAATTCACTCAAAATGTCCACTTCCAGATACTACAGAAAGAGTGTTTCAAACCTGGGCTATGAAAGGGAATGTTCAGCTCTGTGACTTGAATGCAGATATCACAAAGCAGTTTCTGACAGTGCTTCTGTGTAGATTTTAGATGAAGATATTCCCGTTTCCAACGAAATCGTTAGAGCTATCCAAATATCCACTTACAGATCCTACAAAAAGAGAGTTTCCAAACTGCTCTATTTAAAGAAAGGTTGAACTCTGCTAGTTGAGGACGCACACCACAAGGAAGTTTCTGAGAATGCTTTTGTCTAGATTTTATATGAAGATATTCCCGTTTCCAACGAAATCTTTAGAGGTATCCAAATATCCACTTACAGATTCTACAAAAAGAGAGTATCCAAACTGCTGTATCAAAAGAATGGTTGAACTCTGTTAGTTGAGGACACTCATCACAAGCTTCTGAGAATGGTTCTGTCTAGATTTTATATGAAGATATTCCCGTTTCCAACGAAATCTTCACAGTTATCCAAATATCCACATGCAGATTCTACCAAAAGGGGGTTTTCAAACTTCTGTATCAAAAGAAAGGTTGAACTCTGTTAGTTGAGGACACACATCACAAAGAAGTTTCGAAGAATGCTTCTGTCTAGATTTTATATGAAGATATTCCCGTTTCCAATGAGATTGTTAGAGGTATCCAAATATCCACTTACAGATTCTACAAAAAGAGTGTTTCCAAACTGCTCTATCAAAAGAAAGGTGGAACTCGGTTAGTTGAAGACACACATCAAAAAGATGTTTCTGAGAATGCTTCTGTCTAGATTTTATTTGAAGATATTCCCATTTCCAACGAAATCTTCACAGTTATCCAAATATCCACTTGCAGATTCTACAAAAAGAGTGTTTCCAAACTACAGTGTCAAAAGAAAGTTTGAACTCTGTTAGTGGAGGACACACATCACAATGAAGTTTCTGAGAATGCTTCTGTTTAGATTTTATATGAAGATATTCCCGTTTCCAATGAAATCTTCACTGTTATCCAAATATCCACTTGCAGATTCTTCTAAAAGAGGGTTTCCAAACTGCTGTATGAAAAGAAAGGATGAACTCCTTTAGTTGAGGAAACTCATGTCAAAGAAGTTTCTGAGAATGCTTCCGTCTTGATTTTATATGAACATATTCCCGTTTCCAACGAAATTTTCACAGTTATCCAAATATCCACTTGCAGATTCTACCAAAAGAGTGTTTCCAAACTGCTGTATCAAAAGAATGGTTGAGCTCCGTTAGTTGAGGACACTCATCACAAACAAGCTTTTGAGAATGCTTCTGTCTAGATTTTATATGAAGATATTCCCGTTTCCAACGAACTCTTCACAGTTATCCAAATATCCACTTGCCGATTCTACAAAAGGAGTGTTTCCAAAGTGCTGTATCAAAAGAAAGGTTGAACTCTGTAAGTAGAGAAAACACATCACAAAGAAGTTTCTGAGAATGCTTCTGTCTAGATTTTATATGAAGATATTCCCGTTTCCAACGAAATCTTCAAAGTTATCCAAATATCCACTTGCAGATTCTACAAAAAGAGTGTTTCCAAACTACTGTATCAACAGAAAGGTTCCACTCTGGTAACTGAGTACACACATCCCGATTAAGTTTCTGAGAATCTTTCTGTCTCTTTTTTATGGGAAGATATTTCTGTTTTCACCGTAGGCCTGAATTCGCTCAAAATGTCCACTTCCAGATACTACAGAAAGAGTGTTTCAAACCTGGGCTATGAAAGGGAATGTTCAGCTCTGTGACTTGAATGCAGATATCACAAAGCAGTTTCTGACAGTGCTTCTGTGTAGATTTTAGATGAAGATATTCCCGTTTCCTAAGAAATCGTTAGAGCTATGCAAATATCCACTTACAGATTCTACAAAAAGAGAGTTTCCAAACTGTTCTATTTAAAGAAAGGTTGAACTCTGTTAGTTGAGGATGCACACCACAAAGAAGTTTCTGAGAATGCTTTTGTCTAGATTTTATATGAAGATATTCCCGTTTCCAACGAAATCTTTAGAGGTATCCAAATATCCACTTACAGATTCTACAAAAAGAGAGTATCAAAACTGCTGTATCAAAAGAATGGTTGAACTCTGTTAGTTGAGGACACTCATCACAAGCTTCTGAGAACGCTTCTGTCTAGATTTTATATGAAGATATTCCCGTTTCCAACGAAATCTTCACAGTTATCCAAATATCCACTTGCAGATTCTACCAAAAGGGGGTTTTCAAACTTCTGTATCAAAAGAAAGGTTGAACTCTGTTAGTTGAGGACACACATCACAAAGAAGTTTCGAAGAATGCTTCTGTCTAGATTTTATATGAAGATATTCCCGTTTCCAATGAAATTGTTAGAGGTATCCAAATATCCACTTACAGATTCTACAAAAAGAGTGTTTCCAAACTGCTCTATCAAAAGAAAGGTGGAACTCGGTTAGTTGAAGACACACATCAAAAAGATGTTTCTGAGAATGCTTCTGTCTAGATTTTATTTGAAGATATTCCCATTTCCAACGAAATCTTCACAGTTATCCAAATATCCACTTGCAGATTCTACAAAAAGAGTGTTTCCAAACTACAGTGTCAAAAGAAAGTTTGAACTCTGTTAGTGGAGGACACACATCACAATGAAGTTTCTGAGAATGCTTCTGTTTAGATTTTATATGAAGATATTCCCATTTCCAACGAAATCTTCACTGTTATCCAAATATCCACTTGCAGATTCTTCTAAAAGAGGGTTTCCAAACTGCTGTATGAAAAGAAAGGTTGAACTCCTTTAGGTGAGGAAACTCATGTCAAAGAAGTTTCTGAGAATGCTTCCGTCTAGATTTTATATGAAGATATTCCCGTTTCCAACGAAATTCTCACAGTTATCCAAATATCCACTTGCAGATTCTACCAAAAGAATGTTTCCAAACTGCTGTATCAAAAGAATGGTTGAGCTCCGTTAGTTGAGGACACTCATCACAAACAAGCTTTTGAGAATGCTTCTGTCTAGATTTTATATGAAGATATTCCCGTTTCCAACGAACTCTTCACAGTTACCCAAATATCCACTTGCCGATTCTACAAAAAGAGTGTTTACAAACTGCTGTATCAAAAGAAAGGTTGAACTCTGTAAGTAGAGAAAACACATCACAAAGAAGTTTCTGAGAATGCTTCTGTCTAGATTTTATATGAAGATATTCCCGTTTCCAACGAAATCTTCAAAGTTATCCAAATATCCACTTGCAGATTCTACAAAAAGTGTGTTTCCAAACTACTGTATCAACAGAAAGGTTCAACTCTGGTAACTGAGTACACACATCCCGATTAAGTTTCTGAGAATCTTTCTGTCTCTTTTTTATGGGAAGATATTTCTGTTTTCACCGTAGGCCTGAATTCGCTCAAAATGTCCACTTCCAGATACTACAGAAAGAGTGTTTCAAACCTGGGCTATGAAAGGGAATGTTCAGCTCTGTGACTTGAATGCAGATATCACAAAGCAGTTTCTGACAGTGCTTCTGTGTAGATTTTAGATGAAGATATTCCCGTTTCCAACGAAATCGCTAGAGCTATCCAAATATCTACTTACAGATTCTACAAAAAGAGAGTTTCCAAACTGCTCTATTTAAAGAAAGGTTGAACTCTGCTAGTTGAGGACGCACACCACAAGGAAGTTTCTGAGAATGCTTTTGTCTAGATTTTATATGAAGATATTCCCGTTTCCAACGAAATCTTTAGAGGTATCCAAATATCCACTTACAGATTCTACAAAAAGAGAGTATCCAAACTGCTGTATCAAAAGAATTGTTGAACTCTGTTAGTTGAGGACACTCATCACAAAGAAGCTTCTGAGAATGCTTCCGTCTAGATTTTATATGAAGTTATTCCCGTTTCCAACGAAATTCTCACAGTTATCCAAATATCCACTTGCAGATTCTACCAAAAGAGTGTTTCCAAACTGCTGTATCAAAAGAATGGTTGAGCTCCGTTAGTTGAGGACACTCATCACAAACAAGCTTTTGAGAATGCTTCTGTCTAGATTTTATATGAAGATATTGCCGTTTCCAATGAAATTGTTAGAGGTATCCAAATATCCACTTACAGATTCCACAAAAAGAGTGTTTCCAAACTGCTCTATCAAAACAAAGGTGGAACTCGGTTAGTTGAAGACACACATCAAAAAGATGTTTCTGAGAATGCTTCTGTCTAGATTTTATATGAAGATATTCCCATTTCCAAAGAAATCTTCACAGTTATCGAAATATCCACTTGCAGATTCTAAAAAAAGAGTGTTTCCAAACTACAGTGTCAAAAGAAAGTTTGAACTCTGTTAGAGGAGGACACACATCACAATGAAGTTTATGAGAATACTTCTGTTTAGATTTTATATGAAGATATTCCCGTTTCCAACGAAATCTTCACACTTATCCAAATATCCACTTGCAGATTCTTCTAAAAGAGGGTTTCCAAACTGCTGTATGAAAAGAAAGGTTGAACTCCGTTAGTTGAGGAAACTCATCTCAAAGAAGTTTCTGAGAATGCTTCCGTCTAGATTTTATATGAAGATATTCCCGTTTCCAACGAAATTTTCACAGTTATCCACATATCCAGTTGCAGATCCGACAAAAAGAGTGTTTCAAAACTGCTGTATGAAAAGAAAGGTTGAACTCTATTAGCTGAGGACACTCATTGCAAAGAAGTTTCTGGGAATGCTTCTGTCTAGATTTTATATGAAGATATTCCCGTTTCCAGGGAAATCTTCATATTTATTCAAATATCCAAATGCAGATTCTACAAAAAGAGGGTTTCCAAAGTGCTGTATCAAAAGAAAGGTTGAACTCTGTAAGTAGAGAAAACACATCACAAAGAAGTTTCTGAGAATGCTTCTGTCTAGATTTTATATGAAGATATTCCCGTTTCCAACGAAATCTTCAAAGTTATCCAAATATCCACTTGCAGATTCTACAAAAAGAGTGTTTCCAAACTACTGTATCAACAGAAAGTTTCAACTCTGGTAACTGAGTACACACATCCCGATTAAGTTTCTGAGAATCTTTCTGTCTCTTTTTTATGGGAAGATATTTCTGTTTTCACCGTAGGCGTGAATTCGCTCAAAATGTCCACTTCCAGATACTACAGAAAGAGTGCTTCAAACCTGGGCTATGAAAGGGAATGTTCAGCTCTGTGACTTGAATGCAGATATCACAAAGCAGTTTCTGACAGTGCTTCTGTGTAGATTTTAGATGAAGATATTCCCGTTTCCAACGAAATCCTTAGAGCTATCCAAATATCCACTTACAGATTCTACAAAAAGAGAGTTTCCAAACTGCTCTATTTAAAGAAAGGATGAACTCTGTTAGTTGAGGACGCACACCACAAAGAAGTTTCTGAGAATGCTTTTGTCTAGATTTTATATGAATATATTCTCGTTTCCAACGAAATCTTTAGAGGTATCCAAATATCCACTTACAGATTCTACAAAAAGAGAGTATCCAAACTTCTGTATCAAAAGAAAGGTTGAACTCTGTTAGTTGAGGACACACATCACAAAGAAGTTTCGGAGAATGCTTCTGTCTAGATTTTATATGAAGATATTCCCGTTTCCAATGAAATTGTTAGTTGTATCCAAATATCCACTTACAGATTCTACAAAAAGAGTGTTTCCAAACTGCTCTATCAAAAGAAAGGTGGAACTCGGTTAGTTGAAGACACACATCGAAAATATGTTTCTGAGAATGCTTCTGTCTAGATTTTATTTGAAGATATTCCGATTTCCAACGAAATCTTCACAGTTATCGAAATATCCACTTGCAGATTCTACAAAAAGAGTGTTTCCCAACTACAGTGTCAAAAGGAAGTTTGAACTCTGTTAGTGGAGGACACACATCACAATGAAGTTTCTGAGAATGCTTCTGTTTAGATTTTATATGAAGATATTCCCGTTTCCAACGAAATCTTCACAGTTATCCAAATATCCACTTGCAGATTCTACAAAAAGAGTGTTTCCAAACTACAGTGTCAAAAGAAAGTTTGAACTCTGTTAGTGGAGGACACACATCACAATGAAGTTTCTGAGAATGCTTCTGTTTAGATTTTATATGAAGATATTCCCGTTTCCAACGAAATCTTCACTGTTATCCAAATATCCACCTGCAGATACTTCTAAAAGTGGGTTTCCAAACTGCTGTATGAAAAGAAAGGTGGAACCCCTTTAGTTGAGGAAACTCGTGTCAAAGAAGTTTCTGAGAATGCTTCCGTCTAGATTTTATAGGAAGATATTCCCGTTTCCAACGAAATTTTCACAGTTATCCAAATATCCACTTGCAGATTCTACCAAAAGAGTGTTTCCAAACTGCTGTATCAAAAGAATGGTTGAGCTCCGTTTGTTGAGGACACTCATCACAAACAAGCTTTTGAGAATGCTTCTGTCTAGATATTATATGAAGATATTCCCGTTTCCAACGAACTCTTCACAGTTATCCTAATATCCATTTGCCGATTCTACAAAAAGAGTGTTTCCAAACTGCTGTATCAAAAGAAAGGTGGAACTCTGTAAGTAGAGAAAACACATCACAAAGAAGTTTCTGAGAATGCTTCTGTCTTGATTTTATATGAAGATATTCCCGTTTCCAACGAAATCTTCAAAGTTATCCAAATATCCACTTGCAGATTCTACAAAAAGAGTGTTTTCCAACTACCGTATCAACAGAAAGGTTCAACTCTGGTAACTGAGTACACACATCCCGATTAAGTTTCTGAGAATCTTTCTGTCTCTTTTTTATGGGAAGATATTTCTGTTTTCACCGTAGGCCTGAATTCGCTCAAAATGTCCACTTCCAGATACTACAGAAAGAGTGTTTCAAACCTGGGCTATGAAAGGGAATGTTCAGCTCTGTGACTTGAATGCAGATATCACAAAGCAGTTTCTGACAGTGCTTCTGTGTAGATTTTAGATGAAGATATTCCCGTTGCCAACGAAATCGTTAGAGCTATCCAAATATCCACTTACAGATTCTACAAAAAGAGAGTTTCCAAACTGCTCTATTTAAAGAAAGGTTGAACTCTGTTAGTTGAGGACGCACACCACAAAGAAGTTTCTGAGAATGCTTTTGTCTAGATTTTATATGAAGATATTCCCGTTTCCAACGAAATCTTTGGAGGTATCCAAATATCCACTTACAGATTCTACAAAAAGAGAGTATCCAAACTGCTGTATCAAAAGAATGGTTGAACTCTGTTAGTTGAGGACACTCATCACAAAGAAGCTTCTGAGAATGCTTCTGTCTAGATTTTATATGAAGATAGTCCCGTTTCCAACGAAATCTTCACAGTTATCCAAATATCCACTTGCAGATTCTACCAAAAGGGGGTTTTCAAACTTCTGTATCAAAAGAAAGGTTGAACTCTGTTAGTGGAGGACACACATCACAAAGAAGTTTCGGAGAATGCTTCTGTCTAGATTTTATATGAAGATATTCCCATTTCCAATGAAATTGTTAGAGGTATCCAAATATCCACTTACAGATTCTACAAAAAGAGTGTTTCCAAACTGCTCTATCAAAAGAAAGGTGGAACTCGGTTAGTTGAAGACACACATCAAAAACATGTTTCTGAGAATGCTTCTGTCTAGATTTTATTTGAAGATATTCCCATTTCCAACGAAATCTTCACAGTTATCCAAATATCCACTTGCAGATTCTACAAAAAGAGTGCTTCCAAACTACAGTGTCAAAAGAAAGTTGGAACTCTCTTAGTGGAGGACACACATCACAATGAAGTTTCTGAGAATGCTTCTGTTTAGATTTTATATGAAGATATTCCCGTTTCCAATGAAATCTTCACTGTTATCCAAATATCCACTTGCAGATTCTTCTAAAAGAGGGTTTCCAAACTGCTGCATGAAAAGAAAGGTTGAACTCCTTTAGTTGAGGAAACTCATGTCAAAGAAGTTTCTGAGAATGCTTCTGTCTAGATTGTATATGAAGACATTCCCGTTTCCAACGAAATTTTCACAGTTATCCAAATATCCACTTGCAGATTCTACCAAAAGAGTGTTTCCAAACTGCTGTATCAAAAGAATGGTTGAGCTCCGTTAGTTGAGGACACTCATCACAAACAAGCTTTTGAGAATGCTTCTGTCTAGATTTTATATGAAGATATTCCCGTTTCCAACGAACTCTTCACAGTTATCCAAATATCCACTTGCCGATTCTACAAAAAGAGTGTTTCCAAACTGCTGTATCAAAAGAAAGGTTGAACTCTGTAAGTAGAGAAAACACATCACAAAGAAGTTTCTGAGAATGCTTCTGTCTAGATTTTATATGAAGATATTCCCGTTTCCAACGAAATCTTCAAAGTTATCCAAATATCCACTTGCAGATTCTACAAAAAGAGTGTTTCCAAACTACTGTATCAACAGAAAGGTTCAACTCTGGTAACTGAGTACACACATCCCGATTAAGTTTCTGAGAATCTTTCTGTCTCTTTTTTATGGGAAGATATTTCTGTTTTCACCGTAGGCCTGAATTCGCTCAAAATGTCCACTTCCAGATACTACAGAAAGAGTGTTTCAAACCTGGGCTATTAAAGGGAATGTTCAGCTCTGTGACTTGAATGCAGATATCACAAAGCAGTTTCTGACAGTGCTTCTGTGTAGATTTTAGATGAAGATATTCCCGTTTCCAACGAAATCGTTAGAGCTATCCAAATATCCACTTACAGATTCTACAAAAAGAGAGTTTCCAAACTGGTCTATTTAAAGAAAGGTTGAACTCTGTTAGTTGAGGACGCACACCACAAAGAAGTTTCTGAGAATGCTTTTGTCTAGATTTTATATGAAGATATTCCCGTTTCCAACGAAATCCTTAGAGGTATCCAAATATCCACTTACAGATTCTACAAAAAGAGAGTATCCAAACTGCTGTATCAAAAGAATGGTTGAACTCTGTTAGTTGAGGACACTCATCACAAGCTGCTGAGAATGCTTCTGTCTAGATTTTATATGAAGATATTCCCGTTTCCAATGAAATTGTTAGAGGTATCCAAATATCCACTTACAGATTCTACAAAAAGAGTGTTTCCAAACTGCTCTATCAAAAGAAAGGTGGAACTCGGTTAGTTGAAGACACACATCAAAGAGATGTTTCTGAGAATGCTTCTGTCTAGATTTTATTTGAAGATATTCCCATTTCCAACGAAATCTTCACAGTTATCCAAATATCCACACGCAGATTCTACAAAAAGAGTGTTTCCAAACTACAGTGTCAAAAGAAAGTTTGAACTCTGTTAGTGGAGGACACACATCACAATGAAGTTTCTGAGAATGCTTCTGTTTAGATTTTATATGAAGATATTCCCGTTTCCAACGAAATCTTCACTGTTATCCAAATATCCACTTGCAGATTCTTCTAAAAGAGGGTTTCCAAACTGCTGTATGAAAAGAAAGGTTGAACTCCTTTAGTTGAGGAAACTCATGTCAAAGAAGTTTCTGAGAATGCTTCCGTCTAGATTTTATATGAAGATATTCCCGTTTCCAACGAAATTTTCACAGTTATCCAAATATCCACTTGCAGATTCTACCAAAAGAGTGTTTCCAAACTGCTGTATCAAAAGAATGGTTGAGCTCCGTTAGTTGAGGACACTCATCACAAACAAGCTTTTGAGAATGCTTCTGTCTAGATTTTATATGAAGATATTCCCGTTTCCAACGAACTCTTCACAGTTATCCAAATATCCACTTGCCGATTCTACAAAAAGAGTGTTTCCTAACTGCTGTATCAAAAGAAAGGTTGAACTCCGTAAGTAGAGAAAACACATCACAAAGAAGTTTCTGAGAATGCTTCTGTCTTGATTTTATATGAAGATATTCCCGTTTCCAACGAAATCTTCAAAGTTATCCAAATATCCACTTGCAGATTCTACAAAAAGAGTGTTTCCAAACTACTATATCAACAGAAAGGTTCAACCCTGGTAACTGAGTACACACATCCCGCTTAAGTTTCTGAGAATCTTTCTGTCTCTTTTTTATGGGAAGATATTTCTGTTTACACCATTGGCCTGAATTCGCTCAAAATGTCCACTTCCAGATACTACAGAAAGAGTGTTTCAAACCTGGGCTATGAAAGCGAATGTTCAGCTCTGTGACTTGAATGCAGATATCACAAAGCAGTTTCTGACAGTGCTTCTGTGTAGATTTTAGATGAACATATTCCCGTTTCCAACGAAATCCTTAGAGCTATCCAAATATCCACATACAGATTCTACAAAAAGAGAGTTTCCAAACTGCTCTATTTAAAGAAAGGTTGAACTCTGTTGGTTGAGGACGCACACCACAAAGAAGTTTCTGAGAATGCTTTTGTCTAGATTTTATATGAAGATATTCCCGTTTCCAACGAAATCTTTAGAGGTATCCAAATATCCACTTACAGATTCTACAAAGGAGAGTATCCAAACTGCTGTATCAAAAGAATGGTTGAACTCTGTTAGTTGAGGACACTCATCACAAAGAAGCTTCTGAGAATGCTTCTGTCTAGATTTTATATGAAGATATTCCCTTTTCCAACGAAATCTTCACAGTTATCCAAATATCCACTTGCAGATTCTACCAAAAGGGGGTTTTCAAACTTCTGTATCAAAAGAAAGTTTGAACTCTGTTAGTTGAGGACACACATCACAAAGAAGTTTCGGAGAATGTTTCTGTCTAGATTTTATATGAAGACATTCCCGTTTCCAATGAAATTGTTAGAGGTATCAAAATATCCACTTACAGATTCTACAAAAAGTGTGTTTCCAAACTGCTCTGCCAAAAGAAAGGTGGAACTCGGTTAGTTGAAGACACACATCCAAAAGATGTTTCTGAGAATGCTTCTGTCTAGATTTTATTTGAAGATATTCCCATTTCCAACGAAATCTTCACAGTTATCCAAATATCCACTTGCAGATTCTACAAAAAGAGTGTTTCCAAACTACAGTGTCAAAAGAAAGTTTGAACTCTGTTAGTGGAGGACACACATCACAATGAAGTTTCTGAGAATGCTTCTGTTTAGATTTTATATGAATATATTCCCGTTTCCTACAAAATCTTCACTGTTATCCAAATATCCACTTGCAGATTCTTCTAAAAGAGGGTTTCCAAACTGCTGTATGAAAAGAAAGGTTGAACTCCTTTAGTTGAGGAAACTCATGTCAAAGAAGATTCTGAGAATGCTTCCGTCTAGATTTTATATGAAGGTATTCCCGTTTCCAACGAAATTTTCACAGGTATCCAAATATCCACTTGAAGATTCTACCAAAAGAGTGTTTCCAAACTGCTGTATCAAAAGAGTGGTTGAGCTCCGTTAGTTGAGGACACTCATCACAAACAAGCTTTTGAGAATGCTTCTGTCTAGATTTTATATGAAGATATTCCCGTTTCCAACGAACTCTTCACAGTTATCCAAATATCCACTTGCCGATTCTACAAAAAGAGTGTTTCCAAACTGCTGTATCAAAAGAAAGGTTGAACTCTGTAAGTAGAGAAAACACGTCACAAAGAAGTTTCTTAGAATGCTTCTGTCTAGATTTTATATGAAGATATTCCCGTTTCCAACGAAATCTTCAAAGTTATCGAAATATCCACTTGCAGATTCTACAAAAAGAGTGTTTCCAAACTACAGTGTCAAAAGAAAGTTTGAACTCTGTTAGTGGAGGACACACATCACAATGAAGTTTCTGAGAATGCTTCTGTTTAGATTTTATATGAAGATATTCCCGTTTCCAACGAAGTCTTCACAGTTATCCAAATATCCATTTGCAGATTCTACAAAAAGAGTGTTTCCAAACTACAGTGTCAAAAGAAAGTTTGAACTCTGTTAGTGGAGGACACACATCACAATGAAGTTTCTGAGAATGCTTCTGTTTAGATTTTATATGAAGATATTCCCGTTTCCAACGAACTCTTCACAGTTATCCAAATATCCACTTGCCGATTCTACAAAAAGAGTGTTTCCAAACTGCTGTATCAAAAGAAAGGTTGAACTCCGTAAGTAGAGAAAACACATCACAAAGAAGTTTCTGAGAATGCTTCTGTCTAGATTTTATATGAAGATATTCCCGTTTCCAACGAAATCTTCAAAGTTATCCAAATATCCACTTGCAGATTCTACAAAAAGAGTGTTTCCAAACTACTATATCAACAGAAAGGTTCAACCCTGGTAACTGAGTACACACATCCCGCTTAAGTTTCTGAGAATCTTTCTGTCTCTTTTTTATGGGAAGATATTTCTGTTTACACCGTTGGCCTGAATTCACTCAAAATGTCCACTTCCAGATACTACAGAAAGAGTGTTTCAAACCTGGGCTATGAAAGCGAATGTTCAGCTCTGTGACTTGAATGCAGATATCACAAAGCAGTTTCTGACAGTGCTTCTGTGTAGATTTTAGATGAACATATTCCCGTTTCCAACGAAATCCTTAGAGCTATCCAAATATCCACATACAGATTCTACAAAAAGAGAGTTTCCAAACTGCTCTATTTAAAGAAAGGTTGAACTCTGTTGGTTGAGGACGCACACCACAAAGAAGTTTCTGAGAATGCTTTTGTCTAGATTTTATATGAAGATATTCCCGTTTCCAACGAAATCTTTAGAGGTATCCAAATATCCACTTACAGATTCTACAAAAAGAGAGTATCCAAACTGCTGTATCAAAAGAATGGTTGAACTCTGTTAGTTGAGGACACTCATCACAAAGAAGCTTCTGAGAATGCTTCTGTCTAGATTTTATATGAAGATATTCCCGTTTCCAACGAAATCTTCACAGTTATCCAAATATCCACTTGCAGATTCTACCAAAAGGGGGTTTTGAAACTTCTGTATCAAAAGAAAGGTTGAACTCTGTTAGTTGAGGACACACATCACAAAGAAGTTTCGGAGAATGCTTCTGTCTAGATTTTATATGAAGATATTCCCGTTTCCAATGAAATTGTTAGTTGTATCCAAATATCCACTTACAGATTCTACAAAAAGTGTGTTTCCAAACTGCTCTGTCAAAAGAAAGGTGGAACTCGGTTAGTTGAAGACACACATCGAAAAGATGCTTCTGAGAATGCTTCTGTCTAGATTTTATTTGAAGATATTCCCATTTCCAACGAAATCTTCACAGTTATCCAAATATCCACTTGCAGATTCTACAAAAAGAGTATTTCCAAACTACTGTATCAACAGAAAGGTTCAACTCTGGTAACTGAGTACACACATCCCAATTAAGTTTCTGAGAATCTTTCTGTCTCTTTTTTATGGGAAGATATTTCTGTTTCAAAATAGGCCTGAACTCGCTCAAAATGTCCACTTCCAGATACTACAGAAAGTGTGTTTCAAACCTGGGCTATGAAAGGGAATGTTCAGCTCTGTGACTTGAATGCAAATATCACAAAGCAGTTTCTGACAGTGCTTTTGTGTAGATTTCAGATGAAGATATTCCCGTTTCCAACGAAATCCTTAGAGATATACAAATATCCACTTACAGATTCTACAAAAAGAGAGTTTCCAAACTGCTCTATTTAAAGAAAGGTTGAACTCTGTTAGTTGAGGACGCACACCACAAAGAAGTTCCTGAGAATGCTTTTGTCTAGATTTTATATGAAGATATTCCCGTTTCCAACGAAATCTTTAGAGGTATCCAAATATCCACTTACAGATTCTACAAAAAGAGAGTATCCAAACTGCTGTATCAAAAGAATGGTTGAACTCTGTTAGTTGAGGACACTCATCACAAAGAAGCTTCTGAGAATGCTTCTGTCTAGATTTTATATGAAGATATTCCCGTTTCCAACGAAATCTTCACAGTTATCCAAATATCCACTTGCAGATTCTACCAAAAGGGGGTTTTGAAACTTCTGTATCAAAAGAAAGGTTGAACTCTGTTAGTTGAGGACACACATCACAAAGAGGTTTCGGAGAATGCTTCTGTCTAGATTTTATATGAAGATATTCCCGTTTCCAATGAAATTGTTAGTTGTATCCAAATATCCACTTACAGATTCTACAAAAAGTGTGTTTCCAAACTGCTCTGTCAAAAGAAAGGTGGAACTCGGTTAGTTGAAGACACACATCGAAAAGATGTTTCTGAGAATGCTTCTGTCCAGATTTTATTTGAAGATATTCCCATTTCCAAAGAAATTTTCACAGTTATCGAAATATCCACTTGCAGATTCTACAAAAAGAGTGTTTCCAAACTACAGTGTCAAAAGAAAGTTTGAACTCTGTTAGTGGAGGACACACATCACAATGAAGTTTCTGAGAATGCTTCTGTTTAGATTTTATATGAAGATATTCCCGTTTCCAACGAAGTCTTCACAGTTATCCAAATATCCATTTGCAGATTCTACAAAAAGAGTGTTTCCAAACTACAGTGTCAAAAGAAAGTTTGAACTCTGTTAGTGGAGGACACACATCACAATGAAGTTTCTGAGAATGCTTCTGTTTAGATTTTATATGAAGATATTCCCGTTTCCAACGAAATCTTCACTGTTATCCAAATATCCACTTGCACATTCTTCTAAAAGAGGGTTTCCAAAGTGCTGTATGAAAAGAAAGGTTGAACTCCTTTAGTTGAGGAAACTCATGTCAAAGAAGTTTCTGAGAATGCTTCCGTCTAGATTTTATATGAAGATATTCCCGTTTCCAACGAAATTCTCACAGTTATCCAAATATCCACTTGCAGATTCTACCAAAAGAATGTTTCCAAACTGCTGTATCAAAAGAATGGTTGAGCTCCGTTAGTTGAGGACACTCATCACAAACAAGCTTTTGAGAATGCTTCTGTCTAGATTTTATATGAAGATATTCCCGTTTCCAACGAACTCTTCACAGTTACCCAAATATCCACTTGCCGATTCTACAAAAAGAGTGTTTACAAACTGCTGTATCAAAAGAAAGGTTGAACTCTGTAAGTAGAGAAAACACATCACAAAGAAGTTTCTGAGAATGTTTCTGTCTAGATTTTATATGAAGATATTCCCGTTTCCAACGAAATCTTCAAAGTTATCCAAATATCCACTTGCAGATTCTACAGAAAGAGTGTTTCCAAACTACTGTATCAACAGAAAGGTTCAACTCTGGTAACTGAGTACACACATCCAGATTAAGTTTCTGAGAATCTTTCTGTCTCTTTTTTATGGGAAGATATTTCTGTTTTCACCGTAGGCCTGAATTCGCTCAAAATGTCCACTTCCAGATACTACAGAAAGAGTGTTTCAAACCTGGGCTATGAAAGGGAATGTTCAGCTCTGTGACTTGAATGCAGATATCGCAAAGCAGTTTCTGACAGTGCTTCTGTGTAGATTTTAGATGAAGATATTCCCGTTTCCAACAAAATCGCTAGAGCTATCCAAATATCTACTTACATATTCTACAAAAAGAGAGTTTCCAAACTGCTCTATTTAAAGAAAGGTTGAACTCTGCTAGTTGAGGATGCACACCACAAGGAAGTTTCTGAGAATGCTTTTGTCTAGATTTTATATGAAGATATTCCCGTTTCCAACGAAATCTTTAGAGGTATCCAAATATCCACTTACAGATTCTACAAAAAGAGAGTATCCAAACTGCTGCATCAAAAGAATGGTTGAACTCTGTTAGTGTAGGACACTCATCACAAAGAAGCTTCTGAGAATGCTTCTGTCTAGATTTTATATGAAGATATTCCCGTTTCCAACGAAATCTTCACAGATATCCAAATATCCACTTGCAGATTCTACCAAAAGTGGGTTTTCAAACTTCTGTATCAAAAGAAAGGTTGAACTCTGTTAGTTGAGGACACACATCACAAAGAAGTTTCGAAGAATGCTTCTGTCTAGATTTCATATGAAGTTATTCCCGTTTCCAATGAAATTGTTAGAGGTATCCAAATATCCACTTACAGATACTACAAAAAGAGTGTTTCCAAACTGCTCTATCAAAAGAAAGGTGGAACTCGGTTAGTTGAAGACACACATCAAAAAGATGTTTCCGAGAATGCTTCTGTCTAGATTTTATTTGAAGATATTCCCATTTCCAACGAAATCTTCACAGTTATCCAAATATCCACTTGCAGATTCTACAAAAAGAGTGTTTCCAAACTACAGTGTCAAAAGAAAGTTTGAACTCTGTTAGTGGAGGACACACATCACAATGAAGTTTCTGAGAATGCTTCTGTTTAGATTTTATATGAAGATATTCCCGTTTCCAACGAAATCTTCACTGTTATCCAAATATCCACTTGCAGATTCTTCTAAAAGAGGGTTTCCAAACTGCTGTATGAAAAGAAAGGTTGAACTCCTTTAGTTGAGGAAACTCATGTCAAAGAAGTTTCTGAGAATGCTTCCGTCTAGATTTTATATGAAGTTATTCCCGTTTCCAACGAAATTCTCACAGTTATCCAAATATCCACTTGCAGATTCTACCAAAAGTATGTTTCCAAACTGCTGTATCAAAAGAATGGTTGAGCTCCGTTAGTTGAGGACACTCATCACAAACAAGCTTTTGAGAATGCTTCTCTCTAGATTTTATATGAAGATATTCCCGTTTCCAACGAACTCTTCACAGTTACCCAAATATCCACTTGCCGATTCTACAAAAAGAGTGTTTACAAACTGCTGTATCAAAAGAAAGGTTGAACTCTGTAAGTAGAGAAAACACATCACAAAGAAGTTTCTAAGAATGCTTCTGTCTAGATTTTATGTGAAGATATTCCCGTTTCCAACGAAATCTTCAAAGTTATCCAAATATCCACTTGCAGATTCTACAAAAAGTGTGTTTCCAAACTACTGTATCAACAGAAAGGTTCAACTCTGGTAACTGAGTACACACATCCTGATTAAGTTTCTGAGAATCTTTCTGTCTCTTTTTAATGGGAAGATATTTCTGTTTTCACCGTAGGCCTGAATTCGCTCAAAATGTCCACTTCCAGATACTACAGAAAGAGTGTTTCAAACCTGGGCTATGAAAGGGAATGTTCAGCTCTGTGACTTGAATGCAGATATCACAAAGCAGTTTCTGACAGTGCTTCTGTGTAGATTTTAGATGAAGATATTCCCGTTTCCAACGAAATCGTTAGAGCTATCCAAATATCCACTTACAGATTCTACAAAAAAGAGTTTCCAAACTGCTCTATTTAAAGAAAGGTTGAACTCTGCTAGTTGAGGACGCACACCACAAGGAAGTTTCTGAGAATGATTTTGTCTAGATTTTATATGAAGATATTCCCGTTTCCAACGAAATCTTTAGAGGAATCCAAATATCCACTTACAGATTCTACAAAAAGAGAGTATCCAAACTGCTGTATCAAAAGAATGGTTGAACTCTGTTAGTTGAGGACACTCATCACAAAGAAGCTTCTGAGAATGGTTCTGTCTAGATTTTATGTGAAGATATTCCCGTTTCCAACGAAATCTTCACAGATATCCAAATATCCACTTGCAGATTCTACCAAAAGGGGGTTTTCAAACATCTGTATCAAAAGAAAGGTTGAACTCTGTTAGTTGAGGACACACATCACAAAGAAGTTTCGAAGAATGCTTCTGTCTAGATTTTATATGAAGTTATTCCCGTTTCCAATGAAATTGTTAGAGGTATCCAAATATCCACTTACAGATACTACAAAAAGAGTGTTTCCAAACTGCTCTATCAAAAGAAAGGTGGAACTCGGTTAGTTGAAGACACACATCAAAAAGATGTTTCTGAGAATGCTTCTGTCTAGATTTTATTTGAAGATATTCCCATTTCCAACGAAATCTTCACAGTTATCCAAATATCCACTTGCAGATTCTACAAAAAGAGTGTTTCCAAACTACAGTGTCAAAAGAAAGTTTGAACTCTGTTAGTGGAGGACACACATCACAATGAAGTTTCTGAGAATGCTTCTGTTTTGATTTTATATGAAGATATTCCCGTTTCCAACGAAATCTTCACTGTTATCCAAATATCCACTTGCACATTCTTCTAAAAGAGGGTTTCCAAACTGCTGTATGAAAAGAAAGGTTGAACTCCTTTAGTTGAGGAAACTCATGTCAAAGAAGTTTCTGAGAATGCTTCCGTCTAGATTTTATATGAAGATATTCCCGTTTCCAACGAAATTCTCACAGTTATCCAAATATCCACTTGCAGATTCTACCAAAAGAATGTTTCCAAACTGCTGTATCAAAAGAATGGTTGAGCTCCGTTAGTTGAGGACACTCATCACAAACAAGCTTTTGAGAATGCTTCTGTCTAGATTTTATATGAAGATATTCCCGTTTCCAATGAACTCTTCACAGTTATCCAAATATCCACTTGCCGATTCTACAAAAGGAGTGTTTCCAAACTGCTGTATCAAAAGAAAGTTTGAACTCTGTAAGTAGAGAAAACACATCACAAAGAAGTTTCTGAGAATGCTTCTGTCTAGATTTTATATGAAGATATTCCCGTTTCCAACGAAATCTTCAAAGTTATCCAAATATCCACTTGCAGATTCTACAAAAAGAGTGTTTCCAAACTACTGTATCAACAGAAAGGTTCAACTCTGGTAACTGAGTACACACATCCCGATTAAGTTTCTGAGAATCTTTCTGTCTCTTTTTTATGGGAAGATATTTCTGTTTTCACCGTAGGCCTGAATTCGCTCAAAATATCCACTTCCAGATACTACAGAAAGAGTGTTTCAAACCTGGGCTATGAAAGGGAATGTTCAGCTCTGTGACTTGAATGCAGATATAACAAAGCAGTTTCTGACAGTGCTTCTGTGTAGATTTTAGATGAAGATTTTCCCGTTTCCAACGAAGTCGCTAGAGCTATCCAAATATCCACTTACAGATTCTACAAAAAGAGAGATTCCAAACTGCTCTATTTAAAGAAAGGTTGAACTCTGCTAGTTGAGGACGCACACCACAAGGAAGTTTCTGAGAATGCTTTTGTCTAGATTTTATATGAAGATATTCCCGTTTCCAACGAAATCTTTAGAGGTATCCAAATATCCACTTACAGATTCTACAAAAAGAGAGTATCCAAACTGCTGTATCAAAAGAAAGGTTGAACTCTGTTAGTTGAGGACACACATCACAAAGAGGTTTCGGAGAATGATTCTGTCTAGATTTTATATGAAGATATTCCCGTTTCCAATGAAATTGTTAGTTGTATCCAAATATCCACTTACAGATTCTACAAAAAGTGTGTTTCCAAACTGCTCTGTCAAAAGAAAGGTGGAACTCGGTTAGTTGAAGACACACATCGAAAAGATGTTTCTGAGAATGCTTCTGTCCAGATTTTATTTGAAGATATTCCCATTTCCAAAGAAATTTTCACAGTTATCGAAATATCCACTTGCAGATTCTACAAAAAGAGTGTTTCCAAACTACAGTGTCAAAAGAAAGTTTGAACTCTGTTAGTGGAGGACACACATCACAATGAAGTTTCTGAGAATACTTCTGTTTAGATTTTATATGAAGATATTCCCGTTTCCAACGAAGTCTTCACAGTTATCCAAATATCCATTTGCAGATTCTACAAAAAGAGTGTTTCCAAACTACAGTGTCAAAAGAAAGTTTGAACTCTGTTAGTGGAGGACACACATCACAATGAAGTTTCTGAGAATGCTTCTGTTTAGATTTTATATGAAGATATTCCCGTTTCCAACGAAATCTTCACTGTTATCCAAATATCCACTTGCAGATTCTTCTAAAAGAGGGTTTCCAAACTGCTGTATGAAAAGAAAGGTTGAACTCCTTTAGTTGAGGAAACTCATGTCAAAGAAGTTTCTGAGAATGCTTCCGTCTAGATTTTATATGAAGATATTCCCGTTTCCAACGAAATTTTCACAGTTATCCAAATATCCACTTGCAGATTGTACCGAAAGAGTGTTTCCAAACTGCTGCATCAAAAGAATGGTTGAGCTCCGTTAGTTGAGGACACTCATCACAAACAAGCTTTTGAGAATGCTTCTGTCTAGATTTTATATGAAGATATTCCCGTTTCCAACGAACTCTTCACAGTTATCAAAATATCCACTTGCCGATTCTACAAAAAGACTGTTTCCCAACTACTGTATCAACAGAAAGGTTCAGCTCTGGTAACTGGGTACACACATCCCGATTAAGTTTCTGAGAATCTTTCTGTGTCTTTTTTATGGGAAGATATTTCTGTTTTCACCATAGGCCTGAATTCGCTCAAAATGTCCACTTCCAGATACTACAGAAAGAGTGTTTCAAACCTGGGCTATGAAAGGGAATGTTCAGCTCTGTGACTTGAATGCAGATATCACAAAGCAGTTTCTGACAGTGCTTCTGTGTAGATTTTAGATGAAGATATTCCCGTTTCCAACGAAATCGTTAGAGCTATCCAAATATCCACTTGCAGATTCTACAAAAAGAGAGTTTCCAAACTGCTCTATTTGAAGAAAGGTTGAACTCTGTTAGTTGAGGACGCACACCACAAAGAAGTTTCTGAGAATGCTTTTGTCTAGATTTTATATGAAGATATTCCCGTTTCCAACGAAATCTTTAGAGGTATCCAAATATCCACTTACAGATTCTACAAAAAGAGAGTATCCAAACTGCTGTATCAAAAGAATGGATGAACTCTGTTAGTTGAGGACACTCATCACAAGCTTCTGAGAACGCTTCTGTCTTGATTTTATATGAAGATATTCCCGTTTCCAATGAAATCTTCACAGTTATCCAAATATCCACTTGCAGATTCTACGAAAAGGGGGTTTTCAAACTTCTGTATCAAAAGAAAGGTTGAACTCTGTTATTTGAGGACACACATCACAAAGAAGTTTCGAAGAATGCTTCTGTCTAGATTTTATATGAAGATATTCCCGTTTCCAATGAAATTGTTAGAGGTATCCAAATATCCACTTACAGATTCTTCAAAAAGAGTGTTTCCAAACTGCTCTATCAAAAGAAAGGTGGAACTCGGTTAGTTGAAGACACACATCAAAAAGATGTTTCTGAGAATGCTTCTGTCTAGATTTTATTTGAAGATATTCCCATTTCCAACGAAATCTTCACAGTTATCCAAATATCCACTTGCAGATTCTAAAAAAAGAGTGTTTCCAAACTACAGTGTCAAAAGAAATTTTGAACTCTGTTAGTGGAGGACACACATCACAATGAAGTTTCTGAGAATGCTTCTGTTTAGATTTTATATGAAGATATTCCCGTTTCCAACGAAATCTTCACTGTAATCCAAATATCCACTTGCACATTCTTCTAAAAGAGGGTTTCCAAAGTGCTGTATGAAAAGAAAGGTTGAACTCCTTTAGTTGAGGAAACTCATGTCAAAGAAGTTTCTGAGAATGCTTCCGTCTAGATTTTATATGAAGATATTCCCGTTTCCAACGAAATTCTCACAGTTATCCAAATATCCACTTGCAGATTCTACCAAAAGAATGTTTCCAAACTGCTGTATCAAAAGAATGGTTGAGCTCCGTTAGTTGAGGACACTCATCACAAACAAGCTTTTGAGAATGCTTCTGTCTAGATTTTATATGAAGATATTCCCGTTTCCAACGAACTCTTCACAGTTACCCAAATATCCACTTGCCGATTCTACAAAAAGAGTGTTTACAAACTGCTGTATCAAAAGAAAGGTTGAACTCTGTAAGTAGAGAAAACACATCACAAAGAAGTTTCTGAGAATGCTTCTGTCTAGATTTTATATGAAGATATTCCCGTTTCCAACGAAATCTTCAAAGTTATCCAAATATCCACTTGCAGATTCTACAGAAAGAGTGTTTCCAAACTACTGTATCAACAGAAAGGTTCAACTCTGGTAACTGAGTACACACATCCAGATTAAGTTTCTGAGAATCTTTCTGTCTCTTTTTTATGGGAAGATATTTCTGTTTTCACCGTAGGCCTGAATTCGCTCAAAATGTCCACTTCCAGATACTACAGAAAGAGTGTTTCAAACCTGGGCTATGAAAGGGAATGTTCAGCTCTGTGACTTGAATGCAGATATCGCAAAGCAGTTTCTGACAGTGCTTCTGTGTAGATTTTAGATGAAGATATTCCCGTTTCCAACAAAATCGCTAGAGCTATCCAAATATCTACTTACATATTCTACAAAAAGAGAGTTTCCAAACTGCTCTATTTAAAGAAAGGTTGAACTCTGCTAGTTGAGGATGCACACCACAAGGAAGTTTCTGAGAATGCTTTTGTCTAGATTTTATATGAAGATATTCCCGTTTCCAACGAAATCTTTAGAGGTATCCAAATATCCACTTACAGATTCTACAAAAAGAGAGTATCCAAACTGCTGCATCAAAAGAATGGTTGAACTCTGTTAGTGTAGGACACTCATCACAAAGAAGCTTCTGAGAATGCTTCTGTCTAGATTTTATATGAAGATATTCCCGTTTCCAACGAAATCTTCACAGATATCCAAATATCCACTTGCAGATTCTACCAAAAGGGGGTTTTCAAACTTCTGTATCAAAAGAAAGGTTGAACTCTGTTAGTTGAGGACACACATCACAAAGAAGTTTCGAAGAATGCTTCTGTCTAGATTTCATATGAAGTTATTCCCGTTTCCAATGAAATTGTTAGAGGTATCCAAATATCCACTTACAGATACTACAAAAAGAGTGTTTCCAAACTGCTCTATCAAAAGAAAGGTGGAACTCGGTTAGTTGAAGACACACATCAAAAAGATGTTTCCGAGAATGCTTCTGTCTAGATTTTATTTGAAGATATTCCCATTTCCAACGAAATCTTCACAGTTATCCAAATATCCACTTGCAGATTCTACAAAAAGAGTGTTTCCAAACTACAGTGTCAAAAGAAAGTTTGAACTCTGTTAGTGGAGGACACACATCACAATGAAGTTTCTGATAATGCTTCTGTTTAGATTTTATATGAAGATATTCCCGTTTCCAACGAAATCTTCACTGTTATCCAAATATCCACTTGCAGATTCTTCTAAAAGAGGGTTTCCAAACTGCTGTATGAAAAGAAAGGTTGAACTCCTTTAGTTGAGGAAACTCATGTCAAAGAAGTTTCTGAGAATGCTTCCGTCTAGATTTTATATGAAGTTATTCCCGTTTCCAACGAAATTCTCACAGTTATCCAAATATCCACTTGCAGATTCTACCAAAAGTATGTTTCCAAACTGCTGTATCAAAAGAATGGTTGAGCTCCGTTAGTTGAGGACACTCATCACAAACAAGCTTTTGAGAATGCTTCTCTCTAGATTTTATATGAAGATATTCCCGTTTCCAACGAACTCTTCACAGTTACCCAAATATCCACTTGCCGATTCTACAAAAAGAGTGTTTACAAACTGCTGTATCAAAAGAAAGGTTGAACTCTGTAAGAAGAGAAAACACATCACAAAGAAGTTTCTAAGAATGCTTCTGTCTAGATTTTATGTGAAGATATTCCCGTTTCCAACGAAATCTTCAAAGTTATCCAAATATCCACTTGCAGATTCTACAAAAAGTGTGTTTCCAAACTACTGTATCAACAGAAAGGTTCAACTCTGGTAACTGAGTACACACATCCCGATTAAGTTTCTGAGAATCTTTCTGTCTCTTTTTTATGGGAAGATATTTCTGTTTTCACCGTAGGCCTGAATTCGCTCAAAATGTCCACTTCCAGATACTACAGAAAGAGTGTTTCAAACCTGGGCTATGAAAGGGAATGTTCAGCTCTGTGACTTGAATGCAGATATCACAAAGCAGTTTCTGACAGTGCTTCTGTGTAGATTTTAGATGAAGATATTCCCGTTTCCAACGAAATCGTTAGAGCTATCCAAATATCCACTTACAGATTCTACAAAAAAGAGTTTCCAAACTGCTCTATTTAAAGAAAGGTTGAACTCTGCTAGTTGAGGACGCACACCACAAGGAAGTTTCTGAGAATGATTTTGTCTAGATTTTATATGAAGATATTCCCGTTTCCAACGAAATCTTTAGAGGTATCCAAATATCCACTTACAGATTCTACAAAAAGAGAGTATCCAAACTGCTGTATCAAAAGAATGGTTGAACTCTGTTAGTTGAGGACACTCATCACAAAGAAGCTTCTGAGAATGGTTCTGTCTAGGTTTTATGTGAAGATATTCCCGTTTCCAACGAAATCTTCACAGATATCCAAATATCCACTTGCAGATTCTACCAAAAGGGGGTTTTCAAACTTCTGTATCAAAAGAAAGGTTGAACTCTGTTAGTTGAGGACACACATCACAAAGAAGTTTCGAAGAATGCTTCTGTCTAGATTTTATATGAAGTTATTCCCGTTTCCAATGAAATTGTTAGAGGTATCCAAATATCCACTTACAGATACTACAAAAAGAGTGTTTCCAAACTGCTCTATCAAAAGAAAGGTGGAACTCGGTTAGTTGAAGACACACATCAAAAAGATGTTTCCGAGAATGCTTCTGTCTAGATTTAATTTGAAGATATTCCCATTTCCAACGAAATCTTCACAGTTATCCAAATATCCACTTGCAGATTCTACAAAAAGAGTGTTTCCAAACTACAGTGTCAAAAGAAAGTTTGAACTCTGTTAGTGGAGGACACACATCACAATGAAGTTTCTGAGAATGCTTCTGTTTTGATTTTATATGAAGATATTCCCGTTTCCAACGAAATCTTCACTGTTATCCAAATATCCACTTGCACATTCTTCTAAAAGAGGGTTTCCAAAACGCTGTATGAAAAGAAAGGTTGAACTCCTTTAGTTGAGGAAACTCATGTCAAAGAAGTTTCTGAGAATGCTTCCGTCTAGATTTTATATGAAGATATTCCCGTTTCCAACGAAATTCTCACAGTTATCCAAATATCCACTTGCAGATTCTACCAAAAGAATGTTTCCAAACTGCTGTATCAAAAGAATGGTTGAGCTCCGTTAGTTGAGGACACTCATCACAAACAAGCTTTTGAGAATGCTTCTCTCTAGATTTTATATGAAGATATTCCCGTTTCCAACGAACTCTTCACAGTTACCCAAATATCCACTTGCCGATTCTACAAAAAGAGTGTTTACAAACTGCTGTATCAAAAGAAAGGTTGAACTCTGTAAGAAGAGAAAACACATCACAAAGAAGTTTCTAAGAATGCTTCTGTCTAGATTTTATGTGAAGATATTCCCGTTTCCAACGAAATCTTCAAAGTTATCCAAATATCCACTTGCAGATTCTACAAAAAGTGTGTTTCCAAACTACTGTATCAACAGAAAGGTTCAACTCTGGTAACTGAGTACACACATCCCGATTAAGTTTCTGAGAATCTTTCTGTCTCTTTTTTATGGGAAGATATTTCTGTTTTCACCGTAGGCCTGAATTCGCTCAAAATGTCCACTTCCAGATACTACAGAAAGAGTGTTTCAAACCTGGGCTATGAAAGGGAATGTTCAGCTCTGTGACTTGAATGCAGATATCACAAAGCAGTTTCTGACAGTGCTTCTGTGTAGATTTTAGATGAAGATATTCCCGTTTCCAACGAAATCGTTAGAGCTATCCAAATATCCACTTACAGATTCTACAAAAAAGAGTTTCCAAACTGCTCTATTTAAAGAAAGGTTGAACTCTGCTAGTTGAGGACGCACACCACAAGGAAGTTTCTGAGAATGATTTTGTCTAGATTTTATATGAAGATATTCCCATTTCCAACGAAATCTTTAGAGGTATCCAAATATCCACTTACAGATTCTACAAAAAGAGAGTATCCAAACTGCTGTATCAAAAGAATGGTTGAACTCTGTTAGTTGAGGACACTCATCACAAAGAAGCTTCTGAGAATGGTTCTGTCTAGGTTTTATGTGAAGATATTCCCGTTTCCAACGAAATCTTCACAGATATCCAAATATCCACTTGCAGATTCTACCAAAAGGGGGTTTTCAAACTTCTGTATCAAAAGAAAGGTTGAACTCTGTTAGTTGAGGACACACATCACAAAGAAGTTTCGAAGAATGCTTCTGTCTAGATTTTATATGAAGTTATTCCCGTTTCCAATGAAATTGTTAGAGGTATCCAAATATCCACTTACAGATACTACAAAAAGAGTGTTTCCAAACTGCTCTATCAAAAGAAAGGTGGAACTCGGTTAGTTGAAGACACACATCAAAAAGATGTTTCCGAGAATGCTTCTGTCTATATTTAATTTGAAGATATTCCCATTTCCAACGAAATCTTCACAGTTATCCAAATATCCACTTGCAGATTCTACAAAAAGAGTGTTTCCAAACTACAGTGTCAAAAGAAAGTTTGAACTCTGTTAGTGGAGGACACACATCACAATGAAGTTTCTGAGAATGCTTCTGTTTTGATTTTATATGAAGATATTCCCGTTTCCAACGAAATCTTCACTGTTATCCAAATATCCACTTGCACATTCTTCTAAAAGAGGGTTTCCAAAACGCTGTATGAAAAGAAAGGTTGAACTCCTTTAGTTGAGGAAACTCATGTCAAAGAAGTTTCTGAGAATGCTTCCGTCTAGATTTTATATGAAGATATTCCCGTTTCCAACGAAATTCTCACAGTTATCCAAATATCCACTTGCAGATTCTACCAAAAGAATGTTTCCAAACTGCTGTATCAAAAGAATGGTTGAGCTCCGTTAGTTGAGGACACTCATCACAAACAAGCTTTTGAGAATGCTTCTGTCTAGATTTTATATGAAGATATTCCCGTTTCCAATGAACTCTTCACAGTTATCCAAATATCCACTTGCCGATTCTACAAAAGGAGTGTTTCCAAACTGCTGTATCAAAAGAAAGTTTGAACTCTGTAAGTAGAGAAAACACATCACAAAGAAGTTTCTGAGAATGCTTCTGTCTAGATTTTATATGAAGATATTCCCGTTTCCAACGAAATCTTCAAAGTTATCCAAATATCCACTTGCAGATTCTACAAAAAGAGTGTTTCCAAACTACTGTATCAACAGAAAGGTTCAACTCTGGTAACTGAGTACACACATCCCGATTAAGTTTCTGAGAATCTTTCTGTCTCTTTTTTATGGGAAGATATTTCTGTTTTCACCGTAGGCCTGAATTCGCTCAAAATATCCACTTCCAGATACTACAGAAAGAGTGTTTCAAACCTGGGCTATGAAAGGGAATGTTCAGCTCTGTGACTTGAATGCAGATATAATAAAGCAGTTTCTGACAGTGCTTCTGTGTAGATTTTAGATGAAGATATTCCCGTTTCCAACGAAATCGTTAGAGCTATCCAAATATCCACTTACAGATTCTACAAAAAGAGAGTTTCCAAACTGGTCTATTTAAAGAAAGGTTGAACTCTGTTAGTTGAGGACGCACACCACAAAGAAGTTTCTGAGAATGCTTTTGTCTAGATTTTATATGAAGATATTCCCGTTTCCAACGAAATCCTTAGAGGTATCCAAATATCCACTTACAGATTCTACAAAAAGAGAGTATCCAAACTGCTGTATCAAAAGAATGGTTGAACTCTGTTAGTTGAGGACACTCATCACAAGCTGCTGAGAATGCTTCTGTCTAGATTTTATATGAAGATATTCCCGTTTCCAATGAAATTGTTAGAGGTATCCAAATATCCACTTACAGATTCTACAAAAAGAGTGTTTCCAAACTGCTCTATCAAAAGAAAGGTGGAACTCGGTTAGTTGAAGACACACATCAAAGAGATGTTTCTGAGAATGCTTCTGTCTAGATTTTATTTGAAGATATTCCCATTTCCAACGAAATCTTCACAGTTATCCAAATATCCACACGCAGATTCTACAAAAAGAGTGTTTCCAAACTACAGTGTCAAAAGAAAGTTTGAACTCTGTTAGTGGAGGACACACATCACAATGAAGTTTCTGAGAATGCTTCTGTTTAGATTTTATATGAAGATATTCCCGTTTCCAACGAAATCTTCACTGTTATCCAAATATCCACTTGCAGATTCTTCTAAAAGAGGGTTTCCAAACTGCTGTATGAAAAGAAAGGTTGAACTCCTTTAGTTGAGGAAACTCATGTCAAAGAAGTTTCTGAGAATGCTTCCGTCTAGATTTTATATGAAGATATTCCCGTTTCCAACGAAATTTTCACAGTTATCCAAATATCCACTTGCAGATTCTACCAAAAGAGTGTTTCCAAACTGCTGTATCAAAAGAATGGTTGAGCTCCGTTAGTTGAGGACACTCATCACAAACAAGCTTTTGAGAATGCTTCTGTCTAGATTTTATATGAAGATATTCCCGTTTCCAACGAACTCTTCACAGTTATCCAAATATCCACTTGCCGATTCTACAAAAAGAGTGTTTCCAAACTGCTGTATCAAAAGAAAGGTTGAACTCCGTAAGTAGAGAAAACACATCACAAAGAAGTTTCTGAGAATGCTTCTGTCTAGATTTTATATGAAGATATTCCCGTTTCCAACGAAATCTTCAAAGTTATCCAAATATCCACTTGCAGATTCTACAAAAAGAGTGTTTCCAAACTACTATATCAACAGAAAGGTTCAACCCTGGTAACTGAGTACACACATCCCGCTTAAGTTTCTGAGAATCTTTCTGTCTCTTTTTTATGGGAAGATATTTCTGTTTACACCATTGGCCTGAATTCGCTCAAAATGTCCACTTCCAGATACTACAGAAAGAGTGTTTCAAACCTGGGCTATGAAAGCGAATGTTCAGCTCTGTGACTTGAATGCAGATATCACAAAGCAGTTTCTGACAGTGCTTCTCTGTAGATTTTAGATGAACATATTCCCGTTTCCAACGAAATCCTTAGAGCTATCCAAATATCCACATACAGATTCTACAAAAAGAGAGTTTCCAAACTGCTCTATTTAAAGAAAGGTTGAACTCTGTTGGTTGAGGACGCACACCACAAAGAAGTTTCTGAGAATGCTTTTGTCTAGATTTTATATGAAGATATTCCCGTTTCCAACGAAATCTTTAGAGGTATCCAAATATCCACTTACAGATTCTACAAAGGAGAGTATCCAAACTGCTGTATCAAAAGAATGGTTGAACTCTGTTAGTTGAGGACACTCATCACAAAGAAGCTTCTGAGAATGCTTCTGTCTAGATTTTATATGAAGATATTCCCTTTTCCAACGAAATCTTCACAGTTATCCAAATATCCACTTGCAGATTCTACCAAAAGGGGGTTTTCAAACTTCTGTATCAAAAGAAAGTTTGAACTCTGTTAGTTGAGGACACACATCACAAAGAAGTTTCGGAGAATGTTTCTGTCTAGATTTTATATGAAGACATTCCCGTTTCCAATGAAATTGTTAGAGGTATCAAAATATCCACTTACAGATTCTACAAAAAGTGTGTTTCCAAACTGCTCTGCCAAAAGAAAGGTGGAACTCGGTTAGTTGAAGACACACATCCAAAAGATGTTTCTGAGAATGCTTCTGTCTAGATTTTATTTGAAGATATTCCCATTTCCAACGAAATCTTCACAGTTATCCAAATATCCACTTGCAGATTCTACAAAAAGAGTGTTTCCAAACTACAGTGTCAAAAGAAAGTTTGAACTCTGTTAGTGGAGGACACACATCACAATGAAGTTTCTGAGAATGCTTCTGTTTAGATTTTATATGAAGATATTCCCGTTTCCTACAAAATCTTCACTGTTATCCAAATATCCACTTGCAGATTCTTCTAAAAGAGGGTTTCCAAACTGCTGTATGAAAAGAAAGGTTGAACTCCTTTAGTTGAGGAAACTCATGTCAAAGAAGATTCTGAGAATGCTTCCGTCTAGATTTTATATGAAGGTATTCCCGTTTCCAACGAAATTTTCACAGTTATCCAAATATCCACTTGAAGATTCTACCAAAAGAGTGTTTCCAAACTGCTGTATCAAAAGAGTGGTTGAGCTCCGTTAGTTGAGGACACTCATCACAAACAAGCTTTTGAGAATGCTTCTGTCTAGATTTTATATGAAGATATTCCCGTTTCCAACGAACTCTTCACAGTTATCCAAATATCCACTTGCCGATTCTACAAAAAGAGTGTTTCCAAACTGCTGTATCAAAAGAAAGGTTGAACTCTGTAAGTAGAGAAAACACGTCACAAAGAAGTTTCTTAGAATGCTTCTGTCTAGATTTTATATGAAGATATTCCCGTTTCCAACGAAATCTTCAAAGTTATCGAAATATCCACTTGCAGATTCTACAAAAAGAGTGTTTCCAAACTACAGTGTCAAAAGAAAGTTTGAACTCTGTTAGTGGAGGACACACATCACAATGAAGTTTCTGAGAATGCTTCTGTTTAGATTTTATATGAAGATATTCCCGTTTCCAACGAAGTCTTCACAGTTATCCAAATATCCATTTGCAGATTCTACAAAAAGAGTGTTTCCAAACTACAGTGTCAAAAGAAAGTTTGAACTCTGTTAGTGGAGGACACACATCACAATGAAGTTTCTGAGAATGCTTCTGTTTAGATTTTATATGAAGATATTCCCGTTTCCAACGAACTCTTCACAGTTATCCAAATATCCACTTGCCGATTCTACAAAAAGAGTGTTTCCAAACTGCTGTATCAAAAGAAAGGTTGAACTCCGTAAGTAGAGAAAACACATCACAAAGAAGTTTCTGAGAATGCTTCTGTCTAGATTTTATATGAAGATATTCCCGTTTCCAACGAAATCTTCAAAGTTATCCAAATATCCACTTGCAGATTCTACAAAAAGAGTGTTTCCAAACTACTATATCAACAGAAAGGTTCAACCCTGGTAACTGAGTACACACATCCCGCTTAAGTTTCTGAGAATCTTTCTGTCTCTTTTTTATGGGAAGATATTTCTGTTTACACCGTTGGCCTGAATTCACTCAAAATGTCCACTTCCAGATACTACAGAAAGAGTGTTTCAAACCTGGGCTATGAAAGCGAATGTTCAGCTCTGTGACTTGAATGCAGATATCACAAAGCAGTTTCTGACAGTGCTTCTGTGTAGATTTTAGATGAACATATTCCCGTTTCCAACGAAATCCTTAGAGCTATCCAAATATCCACATACAGATTCTACAAAAAGAGAGTTTCCAAACTGCTCTATTTAAAGAAAGGTTGAACTCTGTTGGTTGAGGACGCACACCACAAAGAAGTTTCTGAGAATGCTTTTGTCTAGATTTTATATGAAGATATTCCCGTTTCCAACGAAATCTTTAGAGGTATCCAAATATCCACTTACAGATTCTACAAAAAGAGAGTATCCAAACTGCTGTATCAAAAGAATGGTTGAACTCTGTTAGTTGAGGACACTCATCACAAAGAAGCTTCTGAGAATGCTTCTGTCTAGATTTTATATGAAGATATTCCCGTTTCCAACGAAATCTTCACAGTTATCCAAATATCCACTTGCAGATTCTACCAAAAGGGGGTTTTGAAACTTCTGTATCAAAAGAAAGGTTGAACTCTGTTAGTTGAGGACACACATCACAAAGAAGTTTCGGAGAATGCTTCTGTCTAGATTTTATATGAAGATATTCCCGTTTCCAATGAAATTGTTAGTTGTATCCAAATATCCACTTACAGATTCTACAAAAAGTGTGTTTCCAAACTGCTCTGTCAAAAGAAAGGTGGAACTCGGTTAGTTGAAGACACACATCGAAAAGATGCTTCTGAGAATGCTTCTGTCTAGATTTTATTTGAAGATATTCCCATTTCCAACGAAATCTTCACAGTTATCCAAATATCCACTTGCAGATTCTACAAAAAGAGTATTTCCAAACTACTGTATCAACAGAAAGGTTCAACTCTGGTAACTGAGTACACACATCCCAATTAAGTTTCTGAGAATCTTTCTGTCTCTTTTTTATGGGAAGATATTTCTGTTTCAAAATAGGCCTGAACTCGCTCAAAATGTCCACTTCCAGATACTACAGAAAGTGTGTTTCAAACCTGGGCTATGAAAGGGAATGTTCAGCTCTGTGACTTGAATGCAAATATCACAAAGCAGTTTCTGACAGTGCTTTTGTGTAGATTTCAGATGAAGATATTCCCGTTTCCAACGAAATCCTTAGAGATATACAAATATCCACTTACAGATTCTACAAAAAGAGAGTTTCCAAACTGCTCTATTTAAAGAAAGGTTGAACTCTGTTAGTTGAGGACGCACACCACAAAGAAGTTCCTGAGAATGCTTTTGTCTAGATTTTATATGAAGATATTCCCGTTTCCAACGAAATCTTTAGAGGTATCCAAATATCCACTTACAGATTCTACAAAAAGAGAGTATCCAAACTGCTGTATCAAAAGAATGGTTGAACTCTGTTAGTTGAGGACACGCATCACAAAGAAGCTTCTGAGAATGCTTCTGTCTAGATTTTATATGAAGATATTCCCGTTTCCAACGAAACCTTCACAGTTATCCAAATATCCACTTGCAGATTCTACCAAAAGGGGGTTTTGAAACTTCTGTATCAAAAGAAAGGTTGAACTCTGTTAGTTGAGGACACACATCACAAAGAGGTTTCGGAGAATGCTTCTGTCTAGATTTTATATGAAGATATTCCCGTTTCCAATGAAATTGTTAGTTGTATCCAAATATCCACTTACAGATTCTACAAAAAGTGTGTTTCCAAACTGCTCTGTCAAAAGAAAGGTGGAACTCGGTTAGTTGAAGACACACATCGAAAAGATGTTTCTGAGAATGCTTCTGTCCAGATTTTATTTGAAGATATTCCCATTTCCAAAGAAATTTTCACAGTTATCGAAATATCCACTTGCAGATTCTACAAAAAGAGTGTTTCCAAACTACAGTGTCAAAAGAAAGTTTGAACTCTGTTAGTGGAGGACACACATCACAATGAAGTTTCTGAGAATGCTTCTGTTTAGATTTTATATGAAGATATTCCCGTTTCCAACGAAGTCTTCACAGTTATCCAAATATCCATTTGCAGATTCTACAAAAAGAGTGTTTCCAAACTACAGTGTCAAAAGAAAGTTTGAACTCTGTTAGTGGAGGACACACATCACAATGAAGTTTCTGAGAATGCTTCTGTTTAGATTTTATATGAAGATATTCCCGTTTCCAACGAAATCTTCACTGTTATCCAAATATCCACTTGCACATTCTTCTAAAAGAGGGTTTCCAAAGTGCTGTATGAAAAGAAAGGTTGAACTCCTTTAGTTGAGGAAACTCATGTCAAAGAAGTTTCTGAGAATGCTTCCGTCTAGATTTTATATGAAGATATTCCCGTTTCCAACGAAATTCTCACAGTTATCCAAATATCCACTTGCAGATTCTACCAAAAGAATGTTTCCAAACTGCTGTATCAAAAGAATGGTTGAGCTCCGTTAGTTGAGGACACTCATCACAAACAAGCTTTTGAGAATGCTTCTGTCTAGATTTTATATGAAGATATTCCCGTTTCCAACGAACTCTTCACAGTTACCCAAATATCCACTTGCCGATTCTACAAAAAGAGTGTTTACAAACTGCTGTATCAAAAGAAAGGTTGAACTCTGTAAGTAGAGAAAACACATCACAAAGAAGTTTCTGAGAATGTTTCTGTCTAGATTTTATATGAAGATATTCCCGTTTCCAACGAAATCTTCAAAGTTATCCAAATATCCACTTGCAGATTCTACAGAAAGAGTGTTTCCAAACTACTGTATCAACAGAAAGGTTCAACTCTGGTAACTGAGTACACACATCCAGATTAAGTTTCTGAGAATCTTTCTGTCTCTTTTTTATGGGAAGATATTTCTGTTTTCACCGTAGGCCTGAATTCGCTCAAAATGTCCACTTCCAGATACTACAGAAAGAGTGTTTCAAACCTGGGCTATGAAAGGGAATGTTCAGCTCTGTGACTTGAATGCAGATATCGCAAAGCAGTTTCTGACAGTGCTTCTGTGTAGATTTTAGATGAAGATATTCCCGTTTCCAACAAAATCGCTAGAGCTATCCAAATATCTACTTACATATTCTACAAAAAGAGAGTTTCCAAACTGCTCTATTTAAAGAAAGGTTGAACTCTGCTAGTTGAGGATGCACACCACAAGGAAGTTTCTGAGAATGCTTTTGTCTAGATTTTATATGAAGATATTCCCGTTTCCAACGAAATCTTTAGAGGTATCCAAATATCCACTTACAGATTCTACAAAAAGAGAGTATCCAAACTGCTGCATCAAAAGAATGGTTGAACTCTGTTAGTGTAGGACACTCATCACAAAGAAGCTTCTGAGAATGCTTCTGTCTAGATTTTATATGAAGATATTCCCGTTTCCAACGAAATCTTCACAGATATCCAAATATCCACTTGCAGATTCTACCAAAAGTGGGTTTTCAAACTTCTGTATCAAAAGAAAGGTTGAACTCTGTTAGTTGAGGACACACATCACAAAGAAGTTTCGAAGAATGCTTCTGTCTAGATTTCATATGAAGTTATTCCCGTTTCCAATGAAATTGTTAGAGGTATCCAAATATCCACTTACAGATACTACAAAAAGAGTGTTTCCAAACTGCTCTATCAAAAGAAAGGTGGAACTCGGTTAGTTGAAGACACACATCAAAAAGATGTTTCCGAGAATGCTTCTGTCTAGATTTTATTTGAAGATATTCCCATTTCCAACGAAATCTTCACAGTTATCCAAATATCCACTTGCAGATTCTACAAAAAGAGTGTTTCCAAACTACAGTGTCAAAAGAAAGTTTGAACTCTGTTAGTGGAGGACACACATCACAATGAAGTTTCTGAGAATGCTTCTGTTTAGATTTTATATGAAGATATTCCCGTTTCCAACGAAATCTTCACTGTTATCCAAATATCCACTTGCAGATTCTTCTAAAAGAGGGTTTCCAAACTGCTGTATGAAAAGAAAGGTTGAACTCCTTTAGTTGAGGAAACTCATGTCAAAGAAGTTTCTGAGAATGCTTCCGTCTAGATTTTATATGAAGTTATTCCCGTTTCCAACGAAATTCTCACAGTTATCCAAATATCCACTTGCAGATTCTACCAAAAGTATGTTTCCAAACTGCTGTATCAAAAGAATGGTTGAGCTCCGTTAGTTGAGGACACTCATCACAAACAAGCTTTTGAGAATGCTTCTCTCTAGATTTTATATGAAGATATTCCCGTTTCCAACGAACTCTTCACAGTTACCCAAATATCCACTTGCCGATTCTACAAAAAGAGTGTTTACAAACTGCTGTATCAAAAGAAAGGTTGAACTCTGTAAGTAGAGAAAACACATCACAAAGAAGTTTCTAAGAATGCTTCTGTCTAGATTTTATGTGAAGATATTCCCGTTTCCAACGAAATCTTCAAAGTTATCCAAATATCCACTTGCAGATTCTACAAAAAGTGTGTTTCCAAACTACTGTATCAACAGAAAGGTTCAACTCTGGTAACTGAGTACACACATCCTGATTAAGTTTCTGAGAATCTTTCTGTCTCTTTTTTATGGGAAGATATTTCTGTTTTCACCGTAGGCCTGAATTCGCTCAAAATGTCCACTTCCAGATACTACAGAAAGAGTGTTTCAAACCTGGGCTATGAAAGGGAATGTTCAGCTCTGTGACTTGAATGCAGATATCACAAAGCAGTTTCTGACAGTGCTTCTGTGTAGATTTTAGATGAAGATATTCCCGTTTCCAACGAAATCGTTAGAGCTATCCAAATATCCACTTACAGATTCTACAAAAAAGAGTTTCCAAACTGCTCTATTTAAAGAAAGGTTGAACTCTGCTAGTTGAGGACGCACACCACAAGGAAGTTTCTGAGAATGATTTTGTCTAGATTTTATATGAAGATATTCCCGTTTCCAACGAAATCTTTAGAGGTATCCAAATATCCACTTACAGATTCTACAAAAAGAGAGTATCCAAACTGCTGTATCAAAAGAATGGTTGAACTCTGTTAGTTGAGGACACTCATCACAAAGAAGCTTCTGAGAATGGTTCTGTCTAGATTTTATGTGAAGATATTCCCGTTTCCAACGAAATCTTCACAGATATCCAAATATCCACTTGCAGATTCTACCAAAAGGGGGTTTTCAAACATCTGTATCAAAAGAAAGGTTGAACTCTGTTAGTTGAGGACACACATCACAAAGAAGTTTCGAAGAATGCTTCTGTCTAGATTTTATATGAAGTTATTCCCGTTTCCAATGAAATTGTTAGAGGTATCCAAATATCCACTTACAGATACTACAAAAAGAGTGTTTCCAAACTGCTCTATCAAAAGAAAGGTGGAACTCGGTTAGTTGAAGACACACATCAAAAAGATGTTTCTGAGAATGCTTCTGTCTAGATTTTATTTGAAGATATTCCCATTTCCAACGAAATCTTCACAGTTATCCAAATATCCACTTGCAGATTCTACAAAAAGAGTGTTTCCAAACTACAGTGTCAAAAGAAAGTTTGAACTCTGTTAGTGGAGGACACACATCACAATGAAGTTTCTGAGAATGCTTCTGTTTTGATTTTATATGAAGATATTCCCGTTTCCAACGAAATCTTCACTGTTATCCAAATATCCACTTGCACATTCTTCTAAAAGAGGGTTTCCAAACTGCTGTATGAAAAGAAAGGTTGAACTCCTTTAGTTGAGGAAACTCATGTCAAAGAAGTTTCTGAGAATGCTTCCGTCTAGATTTTATATGAAGATATTCCCGTTTCCAACGAAATTCTCACAGTTATCCAAATATCCACTTGCAGATTCTACCAAAAGAATGTTTCCAAACTGCTGTATCAAAAGAATGGTTGAGCTCCGTTAGTTGAGGACACTCATCACAAACAAGCTTTTGAGAATGCTTCTGTCTAGATTTTATATGAAGATATTCCCGTTTCCAATGAACTCTTCACAGTTATCCAAATATCCACTTGCCGATTCTACAAAAGGAGTGTTTCCAAACTGCTGTATCAAAAGAAAGTTTGAACTCTGTAAGTAGAGAAAACACATCACAAAGAAGTTTCTGAGAATGCTTCTGTCTAGATTTTATATGAAGATATTCCCGTTTCCAACGAAATCTTCAAAGTTATCCAAATATCCACTTGCAGATTCTACAAAAAGAGTGTTTCCAAACTACTGTATCAACAGAAAGGTTCAACTCTGGTAACTGAGTACACACATCCCGATTAAGTTTCTGAGAATCTTTCTGTCTCTTTTTTATGGGAAGATATTTCTGTTTTCACCGTAGGCCTGAATTCGCTCAAAATATCCACTTCCAGATACTACAGAAAGAGTGTTTCAAACCTGGGCTATGAAAGGGAATGTTCAGCTCTGTGACTTGAATGCAGATATAACAAAGCAGTTTCTGACAGTGCTTCTGTGTAGATTTTAGATGAAGATTTTCCCGTTTCCAACGAAGTCGCTAGAGCTATCCAAATATCCACTTACAGATTCTACAAAAAGAGAGATTCCAAACTGCTCTATTTAAAGAAAGGTTGAACTCTGCTAGTTGAGGACGCACACCACAAGGAAGTTTCTGAGAATGCTTTTGTCTAGATTTTATATGAAGATATTCCCGTTTCCAACGAAATCTTTAGAGGTATCCAAATATCCACTTACAGATTCTACAAAAAGAGAGTATCCAAACTGCTGTATCAAAAGAAAGGTTGAACTCTGTTAGTTGAGGACACACATCACAAAGAGGTTTCGGAGAATGATTCTGTCTAGATTTTATATGAAGATATTCCCGTTTCCAATGAAATTGTTAGTTGTATCCAAATATCCACTTACAGATTCTACAAAAAGTGTGTTTCCAAACTGCTCTGTCAAAAGAAAGGTGGAACTCGGTTAGTTGAAGACACACATCGAAAAGATGTTTCTGAGAATGCTTCTGTCCAGATTTTATTTGAAGATATTCCCATTTCCAAAGAAATTTTCACAGTTATCGAAATATCCACTTGCAGATTCTACAAAAAGAGTGTTTCCAAACTACAGTGTCAAAAGAAAGTTTGAACTCTGTTAGTGGAGGACACACATCACAATGAAGTTTCTGAGAATACTTCTGTTTAGATTTTATATGAAGATATTCCCGTTTCCAACGAAGTCTTCACAGTTATCCAAATATCCATTTGCAGATTCTACAAAAAGAGTGTTTCCAAACTACAGTGTCAAAAGAAAGTTTGAACTCTGTTAGTGGAGGACACACATCACAATGAAGTTTCTGAGAATGCTTCTGTTTAGATTTTATATGAAGATATTCCCGTTTCCAACGAAATCTTCACTGTTATCCAAATATCCACTTGCAGATTCTTCTAAAAGAGGGTTTCCAAACTGCTGTATGAAAAGAAAGGTTGAACTCCTTTAGTTGAGGAAACTCATGTCAAAGAAGTTTCTGAGAATGCTTCCGTCTAGATTTTATATGAAGATATTCCCGTTTCCAACGAAATTTTCACAGTTATCCAAATATCCACTTGCAGATTGTACCGAAAGAGTGTTTCCAAACTGCTGCATCAAAAGAATGGTTGAGCTCCGTTAGTTGAGGACACTCATCACAAACAAGCTTTTGAGAATGCTTCTGTCTAGATTTTATATGAAGATATTCCCGTTTCCAACGAACTCTTCACAGTTATCAAAATATCCACTTGCCGATTCTACAAAAAGACTGTTTCCCAACTACTGTATCAACAGAAAGGTTCAGCTCTGGTAACTGGGTACACACATCCCGATTAAGTTTCTGAGAATCTTTCTGTGTCTTTTTTATGGGAAGATATTTCTGTTTTCACCATAGGCCTGAATTCGCTCAAAATGTCCACTTCCAGATACTACAGAAAGAGTGTTTCAAACCTGGGCTATGAAAGGGAATGTTCAGCTCTGTGACTTGAATGCAGATATCACAAAGCAGTTTCTGACAGTGCTTCTGTGTAGATTTTAGATGAAGATATTCCCGTTTCCAACGAAATCGTTAGAGCTATCCAAATATCCACTTGCAGATTCTACAAAAAGAGAGTTTCCAAACTGCTCTATTTGAAGAAAGGTTGAACTCTGTTAGTTGAGGACGCACACCACAAAGAAGTTTCTGAGAATGCTTTTGTCTAGATTTTATATGAAGATATTCCCGTTTCCAACGAAATCTTTAGAGGTATCCAAATATCCACTTACAGATTCTACAAAAAGAGAGTATCCAAACTGCTGTATCAAAAGAATGGATGAACTCTGTTAGTTGAGGACACTCATCACAAGCTTCTGAGAACGCTTCTGTCTTGATTTTATATGAAGATATTCCCGTTTCCAATGAAATCTTCACAGTTATCCAAATATCCACTTGCAGATTCTACGAAAAGGGGGTTTTCAAACTTCTGTATCAAAAGAAAGGTTGAACTCTGTTATTTGAGGACACACATCACAAAGAAGTTTCGAAGAATGCTTCTGTCTAGATTTTATATGAAGATATTCCCGTTTCCAATGAAATTGTTAGAGGTATCCAAATATCCACTTACAGATTCTTCAAAAAGAGTGTTTCCAAACTGCTCTATCAAAAGAAAGGTGGAACTCGGTTAGTTGAAGACACACATCAAAAAGATGTTTCTGAGAATGCTTCTGTCTAGATTTTATTTGAAGATATTCCCATTTCCAACGAAATCTTCACAGTTATCCAAATATCCACTTGCAGATTCTAAAAAAAGAGTGTTTCCAAACTACAGTGTCAAAAGAAATTTTGAACTCTGTTAGTGGAGGACACACATCACAATGAAGTTTCTGAGAATGCTTCTGTTTAGATTTTATATGAAGATATTCCCGTTTCCAACGAAATCTTCACTGTTATCCAAATATCCACTTGCACATTCTTCTAAAAGAGGGTTTCCAAAGTGCTGTATGAAAAGAAAGGTTGAACTCCTTTAGTTGAGGAAACTCATGTCAAAGAAGTTTCTGAGAATGCTTCCGTCTAGATTTTATATGAAGATATTCCCGTTTCCAACGAAATTCTCACAGTTATCCAAATATCCACTTGCAGATTCTACCAAAAGAATGTTTCCAAACTGCTGTATCAAAAGAATGGTTGAGCTCCGTTAGTTGAGGACACTCATCACAAACAAGCTTTTGAGAATGCTTCTGTCTAGATTTTATATGAAGATATTCCCGTTTCCAACGAACTCTTCACAGTTACCCAAATATCCACTTGCCGATTCTACAAAAAGAGTGTTTACAAACTGCTGTATCAAAAGAAAGGTTGAACTCTGTAAGTAGAGAAAACACATCACAAAGAAGTTTCTGAGAATGCTTCTGTCTAGATTTTATATGAAGATATTCCCGTTTCCAACGAAATCTTCAAAGTTATCCAAATATCCACTTGCAGATTCTACAGAAAGAGTGTTTCCAAACTACTGTATCAACAGAAAGGTTCAACTCTGGTAACTGAGTACACACATCCAGATTAAGTTTCTGAGAATCTTTCTGTCTCTTTTTTATGGGAAGATATTTCTGTTTTCACCGTAGGCCTGAATTCGCTCAAAATGTCCACTTCCAGATACTACAGAAAGAGTGTTTCAAACCTGGGCTATGAAAGGGAATGTTCAGCTCTGTGACTTGAATGCAGATATCGCAGAGCAGTTTCTGACAGTGCTTCTGTGTAGATTTTAGATGAAGATATTCCCGTTTCCAACAAAATCGCTAGAGCTATCCAAATATCTACTTACATATTCTACAAAAAGAGAGTTTCCAAACTGCTCTATTTAAAGAAAGGTTGAACTCTGCTAGTTGAGGATGCACACCACAAGGAAGTTTCTGAGAATGCTTTTGTCTAGATTTTATATGAAGATATTCCCGTTTCCAACGAAATCTTTAGAGGTATCCAAATATCCACTTACAGATTCTACAAAAAGAGAGTATCCAAACTGCTGCATCAAAAGAATGGTTGAACTCTGTTAGTGTAGGACACTCATCACAAAGAAGCTTCTGAGAATGCTTCTGTCTAGATTTTATATGAAGATATTCCCGTTTCCAACGAAATCTTCACAGATATCCAAATATCCACTTGCAGATTCTACCAAAAGGGGGTTTTCAAACTTCTGTATCAAAAGAAAGGTTGAACTCTGTTAGTTGAGGACACACATCACAAAGAAGTTTCGAAGAATGCTTCTGTCTAGATTTCATATGAAGTTATTCCCGTTTCCAATGAAATTGTTAGAGGTATCCAAATATCCACTTACAGATACTACAAAAAGAGTGTTTCCAAACTGCTCTATCAAAAGAAAGGTGGAACTCGGTTAGTTGAAGACACACATCAAAAAGATGTTTCCGAGAATGCTTCTGTCTAGATTTTATTTGAAGATATTCCCATTTCCAACGAAATCTTCACAGTTATCCAAATATCCACTTGCAGATTCTACAAAAAGAGTGTTTCCAAACTACAGTGTCAAAAGAAAGTTTGAACTCTGTTAGTGGAGGACACACATCACAATGAAGTTTCTGATAATGCTTCTGTTTAGATTTTATATGAAGATATTCCCGTTTCCAACGAAATCTTCACTGTTATCCAAATATCCACTTGCAGATTCTTCTAAAAGAGGGTTTCCAAACTGCTGTATGAAAAGAAAGGTTGAACTCCTTTAGTTGAGGAAACTCATGCAAAGAAGTTTCTGAGAATGCTTCCGTCTAGATTTTATATGAAGTTATTCCCGTTTCCAACGAAATTCTCACAGTTATCCAAATATCCACTTGCAGATTCTACCAAAAGTATGTTTCCAAACTGCTGTATCAAAAGAATGGTTGAGCTCCGTTAGTTGAGGACACTCATCACAAACAAGCTTTTGAGAATGCTTCTCTCTAGATTTTATATGAAGATATTCCCGTTTCCAACGAACTCTTCACAGTTACCCAAATATCCACTTGCCGATTCTACAAAAAGAGTGTTTACAAACTGCTGTATCAAAAGAAAGGTTGAACTCTGTAAGAAGAGAAAACACATCACAAAGAAGTTTCTAAGAATGCTTCTGTCTAGATTTTATGTGAAGATATTCCCGTTTCCAACGAAATCTTCAAAGTTATCCAAATATCCACTTGCAGATTCTACAAAAAGTGTGTTTCCAAACTACTGTATCAACAGAAAGGTTCAACTCTGGTAACTGAGTACACACATCCCGATTAAGTTTCTGAGAATCTTTCTGTCTCTTTTTTATGGGAAGATATTTCTGTTTTCACCGTAGGCCTGAATTCGCTCAAAATGTCCACTTCCAGATACTACAGAAAGAGTGTTTCAAACCTGGGCTATGAAAGGGAATGTTCAGCTCTGTGACTTGAATGCAGATATCACAAAGCAGTTTCTGACAGTGCTTCTGTGTAGATTTTAGATGAAGATATTCCCGTTTCCAACGAAATCGTTAGAGCTATCCAAATATCCACTTACAGATTCTACAAAAAAGAGTTTCCAAACTGCTCTATTTAAAGAAAGGTTGAACTCTGCTAGTTGAGGACGCACACCACAAGGAAGTTTCTGAGAATGATTTTGTCTAGATTTTATATGAAGATATTCCCGTTTCCAACGAAATCTTTAGAGGTATCCAAATATCCACTTACAGATTCTACAAAAAGAGAGTATCCAAACTGCTGTATCAAAAGAATGGTTGAACTCTGTTAGTTGAGGACACTCATCACAAAGAAGCTTCTGAGAATGGTTCTGTCTAGGTTTTATGTGAAGATATTCCCGTTTCCAACGAAATCTTCACAGATATCCAAATATCCACTTGCAGATTCTACCAAAAGGGGGTTTTCAAACTTCTGTATCAAAAGAAAGGTTGAACTCTGTTAGTTGAGGACACACATCACAAAGAAGTTTCGAAGAATGCTTCTGTCTAGATTTTATATGAAGTTATTCCCGTTTCCAATGAAATTGTTAGAGGTATCCAAATATCCACTTACAGATACTACAAAAAGAGTGTTTCCAAACTGCTCTATCAAAAGAAAGGTGGAACTCGGTTAGTTGAAGACACACATCAAAAAGATGTTTCCGAGAATGCTTCTGTCTAGATTTAATTTGAAGATATTCCCATTTCCAACGAAATCTTCACAGTTATCCAAATATCCACTTGCAGATTCTACAAAAAGAGTGTTTCCAAACTACAGTGTCAAAAGAAAGTTTGAACTCTGTTAGTGGAGGACACACATCACAATGAAGTTTCTGAGAATGCTTCTGTTTTGATTTTATATGAAGATATTCCCGTTTCCAACGAAATCTTCACTGTTATCCAAATATCCACTTGCACATTCTTCTAAAAGAGGGTTTCCAAAACGCTGTATGAAAAGAAAGGTTGAACTCCTTTAGTTGAGGAAACTCATGTCAAAGAAGTTTCTGAGAATGCTTCCGTCTAGATTTTATATGAAGATATTCCCGTTTCCAACGAAATTCTCACAGTTATCCAAATATCCACTTGCAGATTCTACCAAAAGAATGTTTCCAAACTGCTGTATCAAAAGAATGGTTGAGCTCCGTTAGTTGAGGACACTCATCACAAACAAGCTTTTGAGAATGCTTCTGTCTAGATTTTATATGAAGATATTCCCGTTTCCAATGAACTCTTCACAATTATCCAAATATCCACTTGCCGATTCTACAAAAGGAGTGTTTCCAAACTGCTGTATCAAAAGAAAGTTTGAACTCTGTAAGTAGAGAAAACACATCACAAAGAAGTTTCTGAGAATGCTTCTGTCTAGATTTTATATGAAGATATTCCCGTTTCCAACGAAATCTTCAAAGTTATCCAAATATCCACTTGCAGATTCTACAAAAAGAGTGTTTCCAAACTACTGTATCAACAGAAAGGTTCAACTCTGGTAACTGAGTACACACATCCCGATTAAGTTTCTGAGAATCTTTCTGTCTCTTTTTTATGGGAAGATATTTCTGTTTTCACCGTAGGCCTGAATTCGCTCAAAATATCCACTTCCAGATACTACAGAAAGAGTGTTTCAAACCTGGGCTATGAAAGGGAATGTTCAGCTCTGTGACTTGAATGCAGATATAATAAAGCAGTTTCTGACAGTGCTTCTGTGTAGATTTTAGATGAAGATTTTCCCGTTTCCAACGAAGTCGCTAGAGCTATCCAAATATCCACTTACAGATTCTACAAAAAGAGAGTTTCCAAACTGCTCTATTTAAAGAAAGGTTGAACTCTGCTAGTTGAGGACGCACACCACAAGGAAGTTTCTGAGAATGCTTTTGTCTAGATTTTATATGAAGATATTCCCGTTTCCAAAGAAATCTTTAGAGGTATCCAAATATCCACTTACAGATTCTACAAAAAGAGAGTATCCAAACTGCTGTATCAAAAGAATGGTTGAACTCTGTTAGTTGAGGACACTCATCACAAGCTGCTGAGAATGCTTCTGTCTAGATTTTATATGAAGATATTCCCGTTTCCAACGAAATCTTCACAGTTATCCAAATATCCACATGCAGATTCTACCAAAAGGGGGTTTTCAAACTTCTGTATCAAAAGAAAGGTTGAACTCTGTTAGTTGAGGACACACATCACAAAGAAGTTTCGAAGAATGCTTCTGTCTAGATTTTATATGAAGATATTCCCGTTTCCAATGAAATTGTTAGAGGTATCCAAATATCCACTTACAGATTCTACAAAAAGAGTGTTTCCAAACTGCTCTATCAAAAGAAAGGTGGAACTCGGTTAGTTGAAGACACACATCCAAAAGATGTTTCTGAGAATGCTTCTGTCTAGATTTTATTTGAAGATATTCCCATTTCCCACGAAATCTTCACAGTTATCCAAATATCCACTTGCAGATTCTACAAAAAGAGTGTTTCCAAACTACAGTGTCAAAAGAAAGTTTGAACTCTGTTAGTGGAGGACACACATCACAATGAAGTTTCGGAGAATGTTTCTGTCTAGATTTTATATGAAGACATTCCCGTTTCCAACAAAATCGCTAGAGCTATCCAAATATCTACTTACAGATTCTACAAAAAGAGAGTTTCCAAACTGCTCTATTTAAAGAAAGGTTGAACTCTGCTAGTTGAGGATGCACACCACAAGGAAGTTTCTGAGAATGCTTTTGTCTAGATTTTATATGAAGATATTCCCGTTTCCAACGAAATCTTTAGAGGTATCCAAATATCCACTTACAGATTCTACAAAAAGAGAGTATCCAAACTGCTGTATCAAAAGAATGGTTGAACTCTGTTAGTTGAGGACACTCATCACAAAGAAGCTTCTGAGAATGCTTCTGTCTAGATTTTATATGAAGATATTCCCGTTTCCAACGAAATCTTCACTGTTATCCAAATATCCACTTGCAGATTCTTCTAAAAGAGGGTTTCCAAACTGCTGTATGAAAAGAAAGGTTGAACTCCTTTAGTTGAGGAAACTCATGTCAAAGAAGTTTCTGAGAATGCTTCCGTCTTGATTTTATAAGAAGATATTCCCGTTTCCAACGAAATTTTCACAGTTATCCAAATATCCACTTGCAGATTCTACCAAAAGAGTGTTTCCAAACTGCTGTATCAAAAGAATGGTTGAGCTCCGTTAGTTGAGGACACTCATCACAAACAAGCTTTTGGGAATGCTTCTGTCTAGATTTTATATGAAGATATTCCCGTTTCCAACGAACTCTTCACAGTTACCCAAATATCCACTTGCCGATTCTACAAAAAGAGTGTTTACAAACTGCTGTATCAAAAGAAAGGTTGAACTCTGTAAGTAGAGAAAACACATCACAAAGAAGTTTCTGAGAATGCTTCTGTCAAGATTTTATATGAAGATATTCCCGTTTCCAACGAAATCTTCAAAGTTATCCAAATATCCACTTGCAGATTCTACAAAAAGTGTGTTTCCAAACTGCTGTATCAACAGAAAGGTTCAACTCTGGTAACTGAGTACACACATCCCGGTTAAGTTTCTGAGAATCTTTCTGTCTCTTTTTTTTGGGAAGATACTTCTGTTTTCACCGTAGGCCTGAATTCGCTCAAAATGTCCACTTCCAGATACTACAGAAAGAGTGTTTCAAACCTGGGCTATGAAAGGGAATGTTCAGCTCTGTGACTTGAATGCAGATATCACAAAGCAGTTTCTGACAGTGCTTCTGTGTAGATTTTAGATGAAGATATTCCCGTTTCCAACAAAATCGCTAGAGCTATCTAAATATCTACTTACAGATTCTACAAAAAGAGAGTTTCCAAACTGCTCTATTTAAAGAAAGGTTGAACTCTGCTAGTTGAGGATGCACACCACAAGGAAGTTTCTGAGAATGCTTTTGTCTAGATTTTATATGAAGATATTCCCGTTTCCAACGAAATCTTTAGAGGTATCCAAATATCCACTTACAGATTCTACAAAAAGAGAGTATCCAAACTGCTGTATCAAAAGAATGGTTGAACTCTGTTAGTTGAGGACACTCATCACAAAGAAGCTTCTGAGAATGCTTCTGTCTAGATTTTATATGAAGATATTCCCGTTTCCAACGAAATCTTCACAGTTATCCAAATATCAACTTGCAGATTCTACCAAAAGGGGGTTTTCAAACTTCTGTATCAAAAGAAAGGTTGAACTCTGTTAGTTGAGGACACACATCACAAAGAAGTTTCGAAGAATGCTTCTGTCTAGATTTCATATGAAGTTATTCCCGTTTCCAATGAAATTGTTAGAGGTATCCAAATATCCACTTACAGATACTACAAAAAGAGTGTTTCCAAACTGCTCTATCAAAAGAAAGGTGGAACTCGGTTAGTTGAAGACACACATCAAAAAGATGTTTCTGAGAATGCTTCTGTCTAGATTTTATTTGAAGATATTCCCATTTCCAACGAAATCTTCACAGTTATCGAAATATCCACTTGCAGATTCTACAAAAAGAGTGTTTCCAAACTACAGTGTCAAAAGAAAGTTTGAACTCTGTTAGTGGAGGACACACATCACAATGAAGTTTCTGAGAATGCTTCTGTTTAGATTTTATATGAAGATATTCCCGTTTCCAACGAAATCTTCACTGTTATCCAAATATCCACTTGCAGATTCTTCTAAAAGAGGGTTTCCAAACTGCTGTATGAAAAGAAAGGTTGAACTCCTTTAGTTGAGGAAACTCATGTCAAAGAAGTTTCTGAGAATGCTTCCGTCTAGATTTTATATGAAGTTATTCCCGTTTCCAACGAAATTCTCACAGTTATCCAAATATCCACTTGCAGATTCTACCAAAAGTATGTTTCCAAACTGCTGTATCAAAAGAATTGTTGAGCTCCGTGAGTTGAGGACACTCATCACAAACAAGCTTTTGAGAATGCTTCTGTCCAGATTTTATATGAAGATATTCCCGTTTCCAATGAAATTGTTAGAGGTATCCAAATATCCACTTACAGATTCCACAAAAAGAGTGTTTCCAAACTGCTCTATCAAAACAAAGGTGGAACTCGGTTAGTTGAAGACACACATCAAAAAGATGTTTCTGAGAATGCTTCTGTCTAGATTTTATATGAAGATATTCCCATTTCCAAAGAAATCTTCACAGTTATCGAAATATCCACTTGCAGATTCTAAAAAAAGAGTGTTTCCAAACTACAGTGTCAAAAGAAAGTTTGAACTCTGTTAGAGGAGGACACACATCACAATGAAGTTTATGAGAATGCTTCTGTTTAGATTTTATAAGAATATATTCCCGTTTCCAACGAAATCTTCACTGTTATCCAAATATCCACTTGCAGATTCTTCTAAAAGAGGGTTTCCAAACTGCTGTATGAAAAGAAAGGTTGAACTCCTTTAGTTGAGGAAACTCATGTCAAAGAAGTTTCTGAGAATGCTTCCGTCTACATTTTATATGAAGATATTCCCGTTTCCAACGAAATTCTCACAGTTATCCAAATATCCACTTGCAGATTCTACCAAAAGTATGTTTCCAAACTGCTGTATCAAAAGAATGGTTTGAGCTCCGTTAGTTGAGGACACTCATCACAAACAAGCTTTTGAGAATGCTTCTGTCTAGATTTTATATGAAGATATTCCCGTTTCCAACGAACTCTTCACAGTTATCCAAATATCCACTTGCCGATTCTACAAAAAGAGTGTTTACAAACTGCTGTATCAAAAGAAAGTTTGAACTCTGTAAGTAGAGAAAACACATCACAAAGAAGTTTCTGAGAATGCTTCTGTCTAGATTTTATATGAAGATATTCCCGTTTCCAACGAAATCTTCAAAGTTATCCAAATATCCACTTGCAGATTGTACAAAAAGAGTGTTTCCAAACTACTGTATCAACAGAAAGGTTCAACTCTGGTAACTGAGTACACACATCCCGATTAAGTTTCTGAGAATCTTTCTGTCTCTTTTTTATGGGAAGATATTTCTGTTTTCACCGTAGGCCTGAATTCGCTCAAAATGTCCACTTCCAGATACTACAGAAAGAGTGTTTCAAACCTGGGCTATGAAAGGGAATGTTCAGCTCTGTGACTTGAATGCAGATATCACAAAGCAGTTTCTGACAGTGCTTCTGTGTAGATTTTAGATGAAGATATTCCCGTTTCCAAAGAAATCGTTAGAGCTACCCAAATATCCACTTACAGATTCTACAAAAAGAGAGTTTCCAAACTGCTCTATTTAAAGAAAGGTTGAACTCTGTTAGTTGAGGACGCACACCACAAAGAAGTTTCTGAGAATGCTTTTGTCTAGATTTTATATGAAGATATTCCCGTTTCCAACGAAATCTTTAGAGGTATCCAAATATCCACTTACAGACTCTACAAAAAGATAGTATCCAAACTGCTGTATCAAAAGAATGGTTGAACTCTGTTAGTTGAGGACACTCATCACAAGCTTCTGAGAACGCTTCTGTCTAGATTTTATATGAAGATATTCCCGTTTCCAACGAAATCTTCACAGTTATCCAAATATCCACTTGCAGATTCTACCAAAAGGGGGTTTTCAAACTTCTGTATCAAAAGAAAGGTTGAACTCTGTTAGTTGAGGACACACATCACAAAGAAGTTTCGAAGAATGCTTCTGTCTAGATTTTATATGAAGATATTCCCGTTTCCAATGAAATTGTTAGAGGTATCCAAATATCCACTTACAGATTCTACAAAAAGAGTGTTTCCAAACTGCTCTATCAAAAGAAAGGTGGAACTCGGTTAGTTGAAGACACACATCAAAAAGATGTTTCTGAGAATGCTTCTGTCTAGATTTTATTTGAAGATATTCCCATTTCCAACGAAATCTTCACAGTTATCCAAATATCCACTTGCAGATTCTACAAAAAGAGTGTTTCCAAACTACAGTGTCAAAAGAAATTTTGAACTCTGTTAGTGGAGGACACACATCACAATGAAGTTTCTGAGAATGCTTCTGTTTAGATTTTATATGAAGATATTCCCATTTCCAACGAAATCTTCACTGTTATCCAAATATCCACTTGCAGATTCTTCTAAAAGAGGGTTTCCAAACTGCTGTATGAAAAGAAAGGTTGAACTCCTTTAGTTGAGGAAACTCATGTCAAAGAAGTTTCTGAGAATGCTTCCGTCTAGATTTTATATGAAGATATTCCCGTTTCCAACGAAATTCTCACAGTTATCCAAATATCCACTTGCAGATTCTACCAAAAGAATGTTTCCAAACTGCTGTATCAAAAGAATGGTTGAGCTCCGTTAGTTGAGGACACTCATCACAAACAAGCTTTTGAGAATGCTTATGTCTAGATTTTATATGAAGATATTCCCGTTTCCAACGAACTCTTCACAGTTACCCAAATATCCACTTGCCGATTCTACAAAAAGAGTGTTTACAAACTGCTGTATCAAAAGAAAGGTTGAACTCTGTAAGTAGAGAAAACACATCACAAAGAAGTTTCTGAGAATGCTTCTGTCTAGATTTTATATGAAGATATTCCCGTTTCCAAGGAAATCTTCAAAGTTATCCAAATATCCACTTGCAGATTCTACAAAAAGTGTGTTTCCAAACTACTGTATCAACAGAAAGGTTCAACTCTGGTAACTGAGTACACACATCCAGATTAAGTTTCTGAGAATCTTTCTGTCTCTTTTTTATGGGAAGATATTTCTGTTTTCACCGTAGGCCTGAATTCGCTCAAAATGTCCACTTCCAGATACTACAGAAAGAGTGTTTCAAACCTGGGCTATGAAAGGGAATGTTCAGCTCTGTGACTTGAATGCAGATATCACAAAGCAGTTTCTGACAGTGCTTCTGTGTAGATTTTAGATGAAGATATTCCCGTTTCCAACGAAATCGTTAGAGCTATCCAAATATCCACTTACAGATTCTACAAAAAGAGAGTTTCCAAACTGCTCTATTTAAAGAAAGGTTGAACTCTGTTAGTTGAGGACGCACACCACAAAGAAGTTTCTGAGAATGCTTTTGTCTAGATTTTATATGAAGATATTCCCGTTTCCAACGAAATCTTTAGAGGTATCCAAATATCCACTTACAGACTCTACAAAAAGATAGTATCCAAACTGCTGTATCAAAAGAATGGTTGAACTCTGTTAGTTGAGGACACTCATCACAAGCTTCTGAGAACGCTTCTGTCTAGATTTTATATGAAGATATTCCCGTTTCCAACGAAATCTTCACAGTTATCCAAATATCCACTTGCAGATTCTACCAAAAGGGGGTTTTCAAACTTCTGTATCAAAAGAAAGGTTGAACTCTGTTAGTTGAGGACACACATCACAAAGAAGTTTCGAAGAATGCTTCTGTCTAGATTTTCTATGAAGATATTCCCGTTTCCAATGAAATTGTTAGAGGTATCCAAATATCCACTTACAGATTCTACAAAAAGAGTGTTTCCAAACTGCACTATCAAAAGAAAGGTGGAACTCGGTTAGTTGAAGACACACATCAAAAAGATGTTTCTGAGAATGCTTCTGTCTAGATTTTATTTGAAGATATTCCCATTTCCAACGAAATCTTCACAGTTATCCAAATATCCACTTGCAGATTCTACAAAAAGAGTGTTTCCAAACTACAGTGTCAAAAGAAAGTTTGAACTCTGTTAGTGGAGGACACACATCACAATGAAGTTTCTGAGAATGCTTCTGTTTAGATTTTATATGAAGATATTCCCATTTCCAACGAAATCTTCACTGTTATCCAAATATCCACTTGCAGATTCTTCTAAAAGAGGGTTTCCAAACTGCTGTATGAAAAGAAAGGTTGAACTCCTTTAGTTGAGGAAACTCATGTCAAAGAAGTTTCTGAGAATGCTTCCGTCTAGATTTTATATGAAGATATTCCCGTTTCCAACGAAATTCTCACAGTTATCCAAATATCCACTTGCAGATTCTACCAAAAGTATGTTTCCAAACTGCTGTATCAAAAGAATGGTTTGAGCTCCGTTAGTTGAGGACACTCATCACAAACAAGCTTTTGAGAATGCTTCTGTCTAGATTTTATATGAAGATATTCCCGTTTCCAACGAACTCTTCACAGTTATCCAAATATCCACTTGCCGATTCTACAAAAAGAGTGTTTACAAACTGCTGTATCAAAAGAAAGTTTGAACTCTGTAAGTAGAGAAAACACATCACAAAGAAGTTTCTGAGAATGCTTCTGTCTAGATTTTATATGAAGATATTCCCGTTTCCAACGAAATCTTCAAAGTTATCCAAATATCCACTTGCAGATTGTACAAAAAGAGTGTTTCCAAACTACTGTATCAACAGAAAGGTTCAACTCTGGTAACTGAGTACACACATCCCGATTAAGTTTCTGAGAATCTTTCTGTCTCTTTTTTATGGGAAGATATTTCTGTTTTCACCGTAGGCCTGAATTCGCTCAAAATGTCCACTTCCAGATACTACAGAAAGAGTGTTTCAAACCTGGGCTATGAAAGGGAATGTTCAGCTCTGTGACTTGAATGCAGATATCACAAAGCAGTTTCTGACAGTGCTTCTGTGTAGATTTTAGATGAAGATATTCCCGTTTCCAAAGAAATCGTTAGAGCTACCCAAATATCCACTTACAGATTCTACAAAAAGAGAGTTTCCAAACTGCTCTATTTAAAGAAAGGTTGAACTCTGTTAGTTGAGGACGCACACCACAAAGAAGTTTCTGAGAATGCTTTTGTCTAGATTTTATATGAAGATATTCCCGTTTCCAACGAAATCTTTAGAGGTATCCAAATATCCACTTACAGACTCTACAAAAAGATAGTATCCAAACTGCTGTATCAAAAGAATGGTTGAACTCTGTTAGTTGAGGACACTCATCACAAGCTTCTGAGAACGCTTCTGTCTAGATTTTATATGAAGATATTCCCGTTTCCAACGAAATCTTCACAGTTATCCAAATATCCACTTGCAGATTCTACCAAAAGGGGGTTTTCAAACTTCTGTATCAAAAGAAAGGTTGAACTCTGTTAGTTGAGGACACACATCACAAAGAAGTTTCGAAGAATGCTTCTGTCTAGATTTTATATGAAGATATTCCCGTTTCCAATGAAATTGTTAGAGGTATCCAAATATCCACTTACAGATTCTACAAAAAGAGTGTTTCCAAACTGCTCTATCAAAAGAAAGGTGGAACTCGGTTAGTTGAAGACACACATCAAAAAGATGTTTCTGAGAATGCTTCTGTCTAGATTTTATTTGAAGATATTCCCATTTCCAACGAAATCTTCACAGTTATCCAAATATCCACTTGCAGATTCTACAAAAAGAGTGTTTCCAAACTACAGTGTCAAAAGAAATTTTGAACTCTGTTAGTGGAGGACACACATCACAATGAAGTTTCTGAGAATGCTTCTGTTTAGATTTTATATGAAGATATTCCCATTTCCAACGAAATCTTCACTGTTATCCAAATATCCACTTGCAGATTCTTCTAAAAGAGGGTTTCCAAACTGCTGTATGAAAAGAAAGGTTGAACTCCTTTAGTTGAGGAAACTCATGTCAAAGAAGTTTCTGAGAATGCTTCCGTCTAGATTTTATATGAAGATATTCCCGTTTCCAACGAAATTCTCACAGTTATCCAAATATCCACTTGCAGATTCTACCAAAAGAATGTTTCCAAACTGCTGTATCAAAAGAATGGTTGAGCTCCGTTAGTTGAGGACACTCATCACAAACAAGCTTTTGAGAATGCTTCTGTCTAGATTTTATATGAAGATATTCCCGTTTCCAACGAACTCTTCACAGTTACCCAAATATCCACTTGCCGATTCTACAAAAAGAGTGTTTACAAACTGCTGTATCAAAAGAAAGGTTGAACTCTGTAAGTAGAGAAAACACATCACAAAGAAGTTTCTGAGAATGCTTCTGTCTAGATTTTATATGAAGATATTCCCGTTTCCAGGGAAATCTTCAAAGTTATCCAAATATCCACTTGCAGATTCTACAAAAAGTGTGTTTCCAAACTACTGTATCAACAGAAAGGTTCAACTCTGGTAACTGAGTACACACATCCAGATTAAGTTTCTGAGAATCTTTCTGTCTCTTTTTTATGGGAAGATATTTCTGTTTTCACCGTAGGCCTGAATTCGCTCAAAATGTCCACTTCCAGATACTACAGAAAGAGTGTTTCAAACCTGGGCTATGAAAGGGAATGTTCAGCTCTGTGACTTGAATGCAGATATCACAAAGCAGTTTCTGACAGTGCTTCTGTGTAGATTTTAGATGAAGATATTCCCGTTTCCAAAGAAATCGTTAGAGCTATCCAAATATCCACTTACAGATTCTACAAAAAGAGAGTTTCCAAACTGCTCTATTTAAAGAAAGGTTGAACTCTGTTAGTTGAGGACGCACACCACAAAGAAGTTTCTGAGAATGCTTTTGTCTAGATTTTATATGAAGATATTCCCGTTTCCAACGAAATCTTTAGAGGTATCCAAATATCCACTTACAGACTCTACAAAAAGATAGTATCCAAACTGCTGTATCAAAAGAATGGTTGAACTCTCTTAGTTGAGGACACTCATCACAAGCTTCTGAGAACGCTTCTGTCTAGATTTTATATGAAGATATTCCCGTTTCCATCGAAATCTTCACAGTTATCCAAATATCCACTTGCAGATTCTACCAAAAGGGGGTTTTCAAACTTCTGTATCAAAAGAAAGGTTGAACTCTGTTAGTTGAGGACACACATCACAAAGAAGTTTCGAAGAATGCTTCTGTCTATATTTTATATGAAGATATTCCCGTTTCCAATGAAATTGTTAGAGGTATCCAAATATCCACTTACAGATTCTACAAAAAGAGTGTTTCCAAACTGCTCTATCAAAAGAAAGGTGGAACTCGGTTAGTTGAAGACACACATCAAAAAGATGTTTCTGAGAATGCTTCTGTCTAGATTTTATTTGAAGATATTCCCATTTCCAACGAAATCTTCACAGTTTTCCAAATATCCACTTGCAGATTCTACAAAAAGAGTGTTTCCAAACTACAGTGTCAAAAGAAAGTTTGAACTCTGTTAGTGGAGGACACACATCACAATGAAGTTTCTGAGAATGCTTCTGTTTAGATTTTATATGAAGATATTCCCATTTCCAACGAAATCTTCACTGTTATCCAAATATCCACTTGCAGATTCTTCTAAAAGAGGGTTTCCAAACTGCTGTATGAAAAGAAAGGTTGAACTCCTTTAGTTGAGGAAACTCATGTCAAAGAAGTTTCTGAGAATGCTTCCGTCTAGATTTTATATGAAGATATTCCCGTTTCCAACGAAATTCTCACAGTTATCCAAATATCCACTTGCAGATTCTACCAAAAGAATGTTTCCAAACTGCTGTATCAAAAGAATGGTTGAGCTCCGTTAGTTGAGGACACTCATCACAAACAAGCTTTTGAGAATGCTTCTGTCTAGATTTTATATGAAGATATTCCCGTTTCCAACGAACTCTTCACAGTTACCCAAATATCCACTTGCCGATTCTACAAAAAGAGTGTTTACAAACTGCTGTATCAAAAGAAAGGTTGAACTCTGTAAGTAGAGAAAACACATCACAAAGAAGTTTCTGAGTATGCTTCTGTCTAGATTTTATATGAAGATATTCCCGTTTCCAAGGAAATCTTCAAAGTTATCCAAATATCCACTTGCAGATTCTACAAAAAGTGTGTTTCCAAACTACTGTATCAACAGAAAGGTTCAACTCTGGTAACTGAGTACACACATCCAGATTAAGTTTCTGAGAATCTTTCTGTCTCTTTTTTATGGGAAGATATTTCTGTTTTCACCGTAGGCCTGAATTCGCTCAAAATGTCCACTTCCAGATACTACAGAAAGAGTGTTTCAAACCTGGGCTATGAAAGGGAATGTTCAGCTCTGTGACTTGAATGCAGATATCACAAAGCAGTTTCTGACAGTGCTTCTGTGTAGATTTTAGATGAAGATATTCCCGTTTCCAACGAAATCGCTAGAGCTATCCAAATATCTACTTACAGATTCTACAAAAAGAGAGTTTCCAAACTGCTCTATTTAAAGAAAGGTTGAACTCTGCTAGTTGAGGACGCACACCACAAGGAAGTTTCTGAGAATGCTTTTGTCTAGATTTTATATGAAGATATTCCCGTTTCCAACGAAATCTTTAGAGGTATCCAAATATCCACTTACAGATTCTACAAAAAGAGAGTATCCAAACTGCTGTATCAAAAGAATGGTTGAACTCAGTTAGTTGAGGACACTCATCACAAAGAAGCTTCTGAGAATGCTTCTGTCTAGATTTTATATGAAGATATTCCCGTTTCCAACGAAATCTTCACAGTTATCCAAATATCCACATGCAGATTCTACCAAAAGGGGGTTTTCAAACTTCTGTATCAAAAGAAAGGTTGAACTCTGTTAGTTGAGGACACACATCACAAAGAGGTTTCGAAGAATGCTTCTGTCTAGATTTTATATGAAGTTATTCCCGTTTCCAATGAAATTGTTAGAGGTATCCAAATATCCACTTACAGATACTACAAAAAGAGTGTTTCCAAACTGCTCTATCAAAAGAAAGGTGGAACTCGGTTAGTTGAAGACACACATCCAAAAGATGTTTCTGAGAATGCTTCTGTCTAGATTTTATTTGAAGATATTCCCATTTCCAACGACATCTTCACAGTTATCCAAATATCCACTTGCAGATTCTACAAAAGGAGTGTTTCCAAACTACAGTGTCAAAAGAAAGTTTGAACTCTGTTAGTGGAGGACACACATCACAATGAAGTTTCTGAGAATGCTTCTGTTTAGATTTTATATGAATATATTCCCGTTTCCAACGAAATCTTCACTGTTATCCAAATATCCACTTGCAGATTCTTCTAAAAGAGGGTTTCCAAACTGCTGTATGAAAAGAAAGGTTGAACTCCTTTAGTTGAGGAAACTCATGTCAAAGAAGTTTCTGAGAATGCTTCCATCTAGATTTTATATGAAGATATTCCCGTTTCCAACGAAATTTTCACAGTTATCCAAATATCCACTTGCAGATTCTACCAAAAGTATGTTTCCAAACTGCCGTATCAAAAGAATGGTTTGAGCTCCGTTAGTTGAGGACACTCATCACAAACAAGCTTTTGAGAATGCTTCTGTCTAGATTTTATATGAAGATATTCCCGTTTCCAACGAACTGTTCACAGTTATCCAAATATCCACTTGCCGATTCTACAAAAGGAGTGTTTACAAACTGCTGTATCAAAAGAAAGCTTGAACTCTGTAAGTAGAGAAAACACATCACAAAGAAGTTTCTGAGAATGCTTCTGTCTAGATTTTATATGAAGATATTCCCGTTTCCAACGAAATCTTCAAAGTTATCCAAATATCCACTTGCAGATTCTACAAAAAGAGTGTTTCCAAACTACTGTATCAACAGAAAGGTTCAACTCTGGTAACTGAGTACACACATCCCGATTAAGTTTCTGAGAATCTTTCTGTCTCTTTTTTATGGGAAGATATTTCTGTTTTCACCGTAGGCCTGAATTCGCTCAAAATGTCCACTTCCAGATACTACAGAAAGAGTGTTTCAAACCTGGGCTATGAAAGGGAATGTTCAGCTCTGTGACTTGAATGCAGATATCACAAAGCAGTTTCTGACAGTGCTTCTGTGTAGATTTTAGATGAAGATATTCCCGTTTCCAAAGAAATCGTTAGAGCTATCCAAATATCCACTTACAGATTCTACAAAAAGAGAGTTTCCAAACTGCTCTATTTAAAGAAAGGTTGAACTCTGTTAGTTGAGGACGCACACCACAAAGAAGTTTCTGAGAATGCTTTTGTCTAGATTTTATATGAAGATATTCCCGTTTCCAACGAAATCTTTAGAGGTATCCAAATATCCACTTACAGATTCTACAAAAAGATAGTATCAAAACTGCTGTATCAAAAGAATGGTTGAACTCTGTTAGTTGAGGACACTCATCACAAGCTTCTGAGAACGATTCTGTCTAGATTTTATATGAAGATATTCCCGTTTCCAACGAAATCTTCACAGTTATCCAAATATCCACTTGCAGATTCTACCAAAAGGGGGTTTTCAAACTTCTGTATCAAAAGAAAGGTTGAACTCTGTTAGTTGAGGACACACATCACAAAGAAGTTTCGAAGAATGCTTCTGTCTATATTTTATATGAAGATATTCCCGTTTCCAATGAAATTGTTAGAGGTATCCAAATATCCACTTACAGATTCTACAAAAAGAGTGTTTCCAAACTGCTCTATCAAAAGAAAGGTGGAACTCGGTTAGTTGAAGACACACATCAAAAAGATGTTTCTGAGAATGCTTCTGTCTAGATTTTATTTGAAGATATTCCCATTTCCAACGAAATCTTCACAGTTATCCAAATATCCACTTGCAGATTCTACAAAAAGAGTGTTTCCAAACTACAGTGTCAAAAGAAAGTTTGAACTCTGTTAGTGGAGGACACACATCACAATGAAGTTTCTGAGAATGCTTCTGTTTAGATTTTATATGAAGATATTCCCATTTCCAACGAAATCTTCACTGTTATCCAAATATCCACTTGCAGATTCTTCTAAAAGAGGGTTTCCAAACTGCTGTATGAAAAGAAAGGTTGAACTCCTTTAGTTGAGGAAACTCATGTCAAAGAAGTTTCTGAGAATGCTTCCGTCTAGATTTTATATGAAGATATTCCCGTTTCCAACGAAATTCTCACAGTTATCCAAATATCCACTTGCAGATTCTACCAAAAGAATGTTTCCAAACTGCTGTATCAAAAGAATGGTTGAGCTCCGTTAGTTGAGGACACTCATCACAAACAAGCTTTTGAGAATGCTTCTGTCTAGATTTTATATGAAGATATTCCCGTTTCCAACGAACTCTTCACAGTTACCCAAATATCCACTTGCCGATTCTACAAAAAGAGTGTTTACAAACTGCTGTATCAAAAGAAAGGTTGAACTCCGTAAGTAGAGAAAACACATCACAAAGAAGTTTCTGAGAATGCTTCTGTCTAGATTTTATATGAAGATATTCCCGTTTCCAACGAAATCTTCAAAGTTATCCAAATATCCACTTGCAGATTCTACAAAAAGTGTGTTTCCAAACTACTGTATCAACAGAAAGGTTCAACTCTGGTAACTGAGTACACACATCCAGATTAAGTTTCTGAGAATCTTTCTGTCTCTTTTTTATGGGAAGATATTTCTGTTTTCACCGTAGGCCTGAATTCACTCAAAATGTCCACTTCCAGATACTACAGAAAGAGTGTTTCAAACCTGGGCTATGAAAGGGAATGTTCAGCTCTGTGACTTGAATGCAGATATCACAAAGCAGTTTCTGACAGTGCTTCTGTGTAGATTTTAGATGAAGATATTCCCGTTTCCAACGAAATCGCTAGAGCTATCCAAATATCTACTTACAGATTTTATAAAAAGAGAGTTTCCAAACTGCTCTATTTAAAGAAAGGTTGAACTCTGCTAGTTGAGGACGCACACCACAAGGAAGTTTCTGAGAATGCTTTTGTCTAGATTTTATATGAAGATACTCCCGTTTCCAACGAAATCTTTAGAGGTATCCAAATATCCACTTACAGATTCTACAAAAAGAGAGTATCCAAACTGCTGTATCAAAAGAATGGTTGAACTCTGTTAGTTGAGGACACTCATCACAAAGAAGCTTCTGAGAATGCTTCTGTCTAGATTTTATATGAAGATATTCCCGTTTCCAATGAAATCTTCACAGTTATCCAAATATCCACTTGCAGATTCTACCAAAAGGGGGTTTTCAAACTTCTGTATCAAAAGAAAGGTTGAACTCTGTTAGTGGAGGACACACATCACAAAGAGGTTTCGAAGAATGTTTCTGTCTAGATTTTAAATGAAGTTATTCCCGTTTCCAATGAAATTGTAAGAGGTATCCAAATATCCACTTACAGATACTACAAAAAGAGTGTTTCCAAACTGCTCTATCAAAAGAAAGGTGGAACTCGGTTAGTTGAAGACACACATCAAAAAGATGTTTCTGAGAATGCTTCTGTCTAGATTTTATTTGAAGATATTCCCATTTCCAACGACATCTTCACAGTTATCCAAATATCCACTTGCAGATTCTACAAAAGGAGTGTTTCCAAACTACAGTGTCAAAAGAAAGTTTGAACTCTGTTAGTGGAGGACACACATCACAATGAAGTTTCTGAGAATGCTTCTGTTTAGATTTTATATGAATATATTCCCGTTTCCAACGAAATCTTCACTGTTATCCAAATATCCACTTGCAGATTCTTCTAAAAGAGGGTTTCCAAACTGCTGTATGAAAAGAAAGGTTGAACTCCTTTAGTTGAGGAAACTCATGTCAAAGAAGTTTCTGAGAATGCTTCCATCTAGATTTTATATGAAGTTATTCCCGTTTCCAACGAAATTCCCACAGTTATCCAAATATCCACTTGCAGATTCTACCAAAAGTATGTTTCCAAACTGCTGTATCAAAAGAATGGTTTGAGCTCCGTTAGTTGAGGACACTCATCACAAACAAGCTTTTGAGAATGCTTCTGTCTAGATTTTATATGAAGATATTCCCGTTTCCAATGAAATTGTTAGAGGTATCCAAATATCCACTTACAGATTCCACAAAAAGAGTGTTTCCAAACTGCTCTATCAAAACAAAGGTGGAACTCGGTTAGTTGAAGACACACATCAAAAAGATGTTTCTGAGAATGCTTCTGTCTAGATTTTATATGAAGATATTCCCATTTCCAAAGAAATCTTCACAGTTATCGAAATATCCACTTGCAGATTCTAAAAAAAGAGTGTTTCCAAACTACAGTGTCAAAAGAAAGTTTGAACTGTGTTAGAGGAGGACACACATCACAATGAAGTTTATGAGAATGCTTCTGTTTAGATTTTATATGAAGATATTCCCGTTTCCAACGAAATCTTCACACTTATCCAAATATCCACTTGCAGATTCTTCTAAAAGAGGGTTTCCAAACTGCTGTATGAAAAGAAAGGTTGAACTCCGTTAGTTGAGGAAACTCATCTCAAAGAAGTTTCTGAGAATGCTTCCGTCTAGATTTTATATGAAGATATTCCCGTTTCCAACGAAATTTTCACAGTTATCCAAATATCCACTTGCAGATTTTACAGAAAGATTGTTTCCAAACTGCTGTATCAAAAGAAAGGTTGGACTCTGTTAGTTGAGGACACGCATCACAAAGAAGTTTCGGAGAATGTTTCTGTCTAGATTTTATATGAAGATATTCCCGTTTCCACCGAAATTGTTAGAGGTATCCAAATATCCACTTACAGATTCTACAAAAAGAGTGTTTCCAAACTGCTCAATCAAAACAAAGGTTGAACTCTGTTAGGGGAGGTCACTCATCACAAAGAAGTTTATGAGTATGCTTCTGTCTAGATTTTACATGAAGATAATCCCGTTTCCAACGAAATCTTCACAGTTATCCAAATATCCACTTGCAGATTCTACCAAAAGGGGGTTTTCAAACTTCTGTATCAAAAGAAAGGTTGAATTCTGTTAGTTGAGGACACACATCACAAAGAAGTTTCGGAGAATGCTTCTGTCTAGATTTTATATGAAGATATTCCCGTTTCCAATGAAATTGTTAGAGGTATCCAAATATCCACTTACAGATTCTAAAAAAAGAGTGATTCCAAACCGTTCAATCAAAAGAAAGGTTGAACTCTGTTAGGGGAGGTCACTCATCACAAAGAAGTTTATGAGAATGCTTCTGTCTAGATTTTACATGAAGATAATCCCGTTTCCAACGAAATCTTCACAGTTATCCAAATATCCACCTGCAGATTCTACAAAAAGAGTGTTTCCAAACTACTGTATCAACAGAAAGGTTCAACTCTGGTAACTGAGTACACACATCCCGATTAAGTTTCTGAGAATCTTTCTGTCTCTTTTTTATGGGAAGATATTTCATTTTTCACCGTAGGCCTGAATTCGCTCAAAATGTCCACTTCCAGATACTACAAAAAGAGTGTTTCAAACCTGTTCTATGAAAGGGAATGTTCAGCTTTGTGACTTGAATGCAGATATCACAAAGCAGTTTCTGACAGTGCTTCTGTCTAGATTTTATATGAAGATATTCCCGTTTCCAACGAAATCGTTAGAGATAACCAAATATCCACTTACAGATTCTACAAAAAGAGAGTTTCCAAACTGCTCTATTTAAAGAAAGGTTGAACTCTGTTAGTTGAGGACGCACACCACAAAGAAGTTTCTGAGAATGCTTTTGTCTAGATTTTATATGAAGATATTCCCGTTTCCAGTTAAATCTTTAGAGGTATCCAAATATCCACTTACAGATTCTACAAAAAGAGAGTATCCAAACTGCTGTATCAAAAGAATGGTTGAACTCTGTTAGTTGAGGACACTCATCACAAAGAAGCTTCAGAGAATGCTTCTGTCTAGATTTTATATGAAGATATTCCCGTTTCCAACGAAATCTTCACAGTTATCCAAATATCGACTTGCAGATTCTACCAAAAGAGTGTTTCCAAACTGCTGTATCAAAAGAATGGCTGAGCTCCGTTAGTTGAGGACACTCATCACAAACAAGCTTTTGAGAATGCTTCTGTCTAGATTTTATATGAAGATATTCCCGTTTCCAATGAAATTGTTAGAGGTATCCAAATATCCACTTAGAGATTCCACAAAAAGAGTGTTTCCAAACTGCTCTATCAAAACAAAGGTGGAACTCGGTTAGTTGAAGACACACATCAAAAAGATGTTTCTGAGAATGCTTCTGTCTAGATTTTATATGAAGATATTCCCATTTCCAACGAAATCTTCACAGTTATCGAAATATCCACTTGCAGATTCTAAAAAAAGAGTGTTTCCAAACTACAGTGTCAAAAGAAAGTTTGAACTCTGTTAGAGGAGGACACACATCACAATGAAGTTTATGAGAATGCTTCTGTTTAAATTTTATATGAAGATATTCCCGTTTCCAACGAAATCTTCACACTTATCCAAATATCCACTTGCAGATTCTTCTAAAAGAGGGT